>NC_134578.1:123270425-124497925 GCF_050947875.1 Dermacentor variabilis | reverse complement strand
TAACATCTGGTGTTGCGCACTGTTCTGTTCTTGGTTGGACAGTAATAGTTTCTTATCTTGAATAATGACCTCGGTATTACTCCCACTATGACTTTTTTCGCCGATTGTTGTGTTCTCTACAGTTAATTTAAAACTTCGTGTGATCGGTCACTAGTACATACTGCTAATCACAAAACTAATTCTGGGGTTCACATTCAAGCAACGAAACTATACACTTGCTGAATGTAAAGTAACACGGCCCTAAGGACTGTCTTTTTAAAATATGTACAGATGGCCGTAATACTGCTGACCCTTTCTTGGGGGGGGGGATAACTTAGCGTTTTAGTTAAGTGTCTAACGATAACGGCGTCCGCCAAAACTTTTCCTGTGATTTTTTCCATGCTGTTTGGCTGCTCTAAACTTGGGAATGTGTCTTGTATTTTGAGTTCTAGTGAAGCCGTACAAAATGGTGCTGTTCACTTTTACTACATATTGTTGTCGGACAGTTAGTGTTTCTTCAATAAAGACTGGCTTCAGAAGCGCATTCTGTTGGACTAGTTGGTGCTTAATGACTCCATGTAGGGCAGAGGCACAACCACAAAGAGGAAACTCACTAGCAGCGCCCGTAACGCCTTCTGTGCGTCTTTTTTTTTCTGGTTGTGTTCTTGCGCTACATCATGTCATTAAGAAAAACTGGCTCGTCGGAAGGTTAAGGCGCCTTTCTGGTGTTAAGTCGTGCATGTTCCCGGATTATGTCTAATGCACGAGTTCTAAAAGAATAATTCAGGTTTCAATTCTCGACGCCTACTTGAACACAATTACTTTTTGTCTCGCAGGGATCGTCATTCAAAGTGGGCGTCGCTACACGTCCCACTAACACATAACTTGATTCATTCATCACGCGGACTAGCGTATAACTGAATAACTTTCCCGCATCAATTATTGATATCACAGAAACGGCAGCATAAAATTAGCCTCGTCTCACTCTTTACTGCAGTTTCTAAATGCCGTTGCAAATAATATGTAGCTAGGTAAGTCCTCCGTGCAAGGACTTCTGCCCCCGAGAGAATGATAAACATAGTAATCCCGGGACCGCCGGTAAAAGTGCAAAAACCACTGCCAGTTCTAGTCGCACTAATAGCTTTGGTGCAAACTCACCAAGAGCCTTGAAAACGCTGCTCCGAATGCATAAGGAAGTTTCACAATCGTGTACACACTAGCACTCTGTAAGAAAAATAAGACAATGAAACAATGCATTCGCTCAGATTATTGGAGTGGCAAAAGGATACGTGTGATTCAATTCTCATTAATATGTTACTGATGGTAGACTCACATTCCGGCGTGTCGATAATTTATGCTAACTTGCGCTCAACACAGTAGTATGACGATATGGTATAACTTGGACATGAATGAAACCATTAAATATGAAAACTTCCCCAAGTTCAGGCGTAGCGAGGATACACGAACAGTGAGAAAAGCCACACATATCTAGCCAACTGGCCGCGTACGCGGTACGTTCTTTCAAGGCTTGTGTTTATTTTGACTTATCCAAAACACACTTAGTCCTGAGTAGCGGCGCTGTGTTTCTCTCCTTAAATGAGCCGTATTTCGCTGTGGATATTTCTCAACATTACGCTATTTCCTCCAGTCTCAAGCCTTCGATTCAATATCTTAACAATTTTAGGAGCATGTCATTTTCGGTGTACTCGCATAATCAGCCACTTTTCGGTATCTAGGTTCAGTCCAACTTACTTTACCTTTATCAGAGTGAAAGAGCAAGACAGCAAGGAGAGAGAGAGGGAGAGAGAGAGATCATCTTTATTTACAAACAGCTCATTATCAGAGCGGGAAGTGCTTTAGATGATGTTCCTAGGTAGGCAAATTCACGGAATGTGAGGGCGCGTGCTGCAGATGGAGTCGCGAGAGCTTAGAGCCAAGGTGTTCTGGCGCAGCAGTGCCGCTCCCCCATGAGTGTGAACGGGGAAAGCGCAGAAGGAAGTGAAAGGTACAGAAGCCAATTTCTTTATGTTTCACGACGACAGACCGGTTTTCTACGGCATATTAGCCCTTAAACTGTGTCCTGTCTGCTTCTTTCGTAGTCCGTGCGTTTTTGTCCTACTGTGAAATGTTACTAAGATTAAGAAGGTTGCAGAGCGAATGGTATCATAAACAAACCACAGCTTAAAGTATGAGAAGGCTTATTGAAATGAAGAGGCCAAGTTTTTTGCGATACTACCAACTGCCACCAAAAACGAAAATGAACTAGTGTGTACAAGTTGGTATCTATTATATTTCGCTCATTATGAAACGCGTAACAGCGCCACAGCGCGCTATGTCGTTCTCTGGGGATTTACGAAAACTTGTTGGTTTGAATATTCGTGCCAGAGAACAGACTTCATTCAATTCACCGTTTCCGACACCCTATTTAGCACCCATAGCAAACATTGGTTACTAAACTTGTTCCCAATAAACTCAGATCTTTCTTTTTTTTTTATTTGCGATGCACCTGGCGCATAAATTCACACGCTGAAAAGAAAGCAATGTCGAAGAATAATTGTGATTGCAAAGAGTGTGGAAACGTGTCCCAGGCAGCTGTAAAGGCACACCAGCCCCCAACGACTGAGCTTCTGAAATTTGGGGAAAGAGATCGCATTGATTACGGTGGGAGAGGCAAGGACATTTTTTAAAATTTTTTGCTGGTAAAGCGTGACAGGCGCGCTGTACCACTGAGCGAAGTGTCGCAGAACGGTTCCAAAGTTCATAAATTTTTATTGTTCTTCCCTTGGTTAAGCATATTTCGATGATTGATGCTTGCTGTATGTTTTAGTGTCCTCTTGCCGCATGAAGATAAGGCTCAGAAAAAAAATGAATGTATCTTTATGTCTTGTGTAAGAAAAGACTGTTCTGTCGCTTTCGCTATAAGGCTTCATGACATTTTTGAAGACGGCAAATAACACTGCAGACATCTATCCCTGCACTGGCACAACTCCCACTGCCCCTGCCTCCCCCTCCCCCATGTTACTACAAGAATAAACATGAAAACATTGAGTACACTTCTGGAGGTACCTCCATGCTTGCTCCATGCTTGCGTTATTCTTGATGCGGTACACTCAAGAAAGTTTACACGCCTTTGGCTCGTACCTTGCCGCACAATAATAATCGTCATCTGTCTTTGCGTGCTTTCTTTTATTTAACGCGGCGAGCGCGGTACATCAAAATCACGAACGGCTTGCGCGATGTCAGCGTTACACAGCATTCTCGACAGGAAAGTAGCGAGCGATGAGTTTTCAAGAAATGACAGGCAGGCAAGGCAGATGACAAATATTGTTGTGAGACAAGATAAGCCCCAAAGGGTGCGAACTTTCTTGAAGAGTGTAGGCCCAGTACTAAAGCACGTCGTTTACCGCTCACTACCGCGCAAGTTCTTGACACAGCGTAATAACATGACTGCGTCCCAACCAGCGCAGACCTCCCACTTCGACCAGGATTTACCTCGCTATGTGCTCTCTGTCACGGCAGCGATAAAAAGCGAAGTAAATAAACACGCCAAATCAACATATAACTAACTGGTAGAAGCGGTCATCACAGAGAAAGAAATTCAACAACAAGGGCACGGCGAAAACTGGCAACAGGAAACACCTCACGCCTACTGTTAACCTCATCCCTTAGTTGACGCGGGCATCGGAAAAAAAGAATGTTAAATGAGCTTACAGAGAACGTTTTAGTTTTTTATTCGTTCCAGCTTAAACTAATTTTTTGCGTACAAATAAAGTAGAAGACGCTGTGGGGCTAATTGATGCATAGCTTTCAATAGATGAAGCACCAATAGTGACGGCACACAGGAAGGAACAAAGACGGGACAAGGCGCTTGTCCTGTCTTTGTCCTGTCCGGCTTCTCTTGTGCTGAATCTTACTGCGAAAGGTTCATGACGCTTTCCCTGACACCCAACATTATTGTGTTTCGTTACGTTTTGGGATAATTCTGAGGTGCGCGCGCCGAGCCTACCGTTCTGCCGCAGTCAGCGAAAAGCAACTCGACTGTGGTGACGGTTTCTCGTGTGCTGAATCTTACTGGGACAAGTTCGTGACGCATTCTCTGACCCCCAAAATGATTGTAATTAATTTCGTAATATTTGGGGTTACTTTAGAGGCATGCTCGCCGCGCTGGGGTTGTGAAGCAGTTAGAAAAAAAGCAAGCTGGGTGGATACACTTAGTTCGGTGGGTACTGAATTTTAGTGGGGCAGGTTTGTGACGCTTTTCATGGCCCTCCAAGAACATATGCCTTCTTTCGGTTTTCACGCGTGTCGAAAACGCGACGAGCGATTGCCAAGAGTGATCCCATACAAAAATGCATACTTCCTTTCTTTAGACTTTTTTCCAACTTTCTATCAACTTTATTAACATCCTATGTACTTTTACTTCCTATTAACGCTTGTTACAAGAAAGTTGGTAGGATTTGTATTTACTTTAGTTTGAAGAAAGTTTGTTAAAAGAAAGTTTAAAGGAAGTTGGTAGGCTTTGTATTTACTTTCGTTTGAATGAAAGTTTGTTAAAAGAAAGTTTAAATGAAGTTGGTAGGCTTTGTATTTACTTTCGTTTGAAGAAAGTTTGTTAAAAGAAAGTTTAAAGGAAGTTGGAAGGCTCTGTTCTTACTTTCGTTTGAAGAAAGTTTGTTGAAAGAAAGTTTTAAATAAGTTGGTAGGCTCTGTTTTTACTTTTGTTTGAAGAAAGTTTTGAAAAAGTTGGTAGGCTGTGTTTTTACTTTTGTGTGAAGAAAGTTTGTTGCAAGAAAGTTTTAGAAAAGTTGGTACGCTCTGTTCTTACTTTCGTTTAAAGAAAATTATACCAATTGTATTTGCTTAATTCGTTTGTTCATTTAATACTGCGATAAAGAAGCGTAATATGCAAATTGGTAATACAATAATTAGTACGAATGCCAGAGTGTCATAGAGATAATTCCTTCGTGCACTTTGAAATAAAGCAATAATAGGATACAAAATAATTTTTTGCTGCGTATGGACATATAATCAGCTGAAGCAAAAGTAAAATATATTTGCCTACACCGGCGAAATTATCTATTTAGGACGTTTCTTCTACTATAAAAAAATACTTTTATACATTTTGAGTCCCTTTACGTCTCCGTGTGAGGCAGACACACTACCTCTGCTCCATCTAAAACAGTGGCATTATTGGACTTCATGACATATTGTAAGGCTGTTTACTTTTGTTCGCGACGCTTTTTTGCCTTTTTCCCTTTTGACTGGGCAGATAGCTAAATTCGTGAACGAAACCACGCACACGCAGAGGACGCCGCGTTTTTTAGTAGTTCGCAAGCAACATATGACTCGGAGTTGTCGCCGTTGTCGCCGTGTTGTGGAGTGAACATGAAATCCAGAAGTCATTCAGACGCGCTCGAACGGGCCCCGAGTTCGAAGCCTACCGCTGATTGATATTATCGCACCGATAACAAGTATGAGGCGGTTCGTGCTCTTACACTTGTACTAAAAAGAGTTCTGAGGCTCAAGTAGACACATTTTAGCTTTCGCCAACTATACCCGCGCCGAGATCATTCCCCACCGAAGCTTAGGCACAGCGTATCCTTCCGAGTCCGTCTGCACGCTATCGGCGCGTCAAGGCTCAGGAATAAAGAAGTCTAACAAGGATAAATCACTGTCCTTTTCAGATTTCGCATCGGTGTTTTTAAATAAACAATTTTTTCATATTTACAGTGCCAGCACAAGCGATCAGTGCCGATGCTACGCGTCATAACACAGGTATATGTGCTGTCGCCGAAGGCTCCCAGCACTAGCCTGCGCTTCTCTGACGAAGAGATATCACTAGGCAGACGGGTCGACTGAAAGGCATGTTGAATACGGACAGCAGATTTGCCTTTGTGGTACCGGCGTGAGTTTTAGTTGCTGGGCGATAGCGCATCTACCGCACTACCATGTCTGTGCGAAACGTATCGCTGGAAAACTAAAACTGCTTCTCGAGTTTAACCAATGCCTTGGTTTAATTTTACAAATTATCCTTCACAATTAACTGGCTGGCGTGGCGCAGCGGTAGAGTACCGGACTTGAGATCTGAAGGTCGGAGGATCGAATCCTGATAAAAGCGTCCTTTATTGTTACGTTTCTTTTTTATTTTTCCATTGCACTAAAACGCTCACTGTTGCTTTCTGCGTTCAAAAAAATATATGGGATGTCTAGGCACCGCATATTTAACACGCTAGAGCTGTTTTTCGCGTCAGCGCCTCCCAGTACGCCGCGCCTGCCAACGCCCCAGCATCCAGAGCACGGCACTGGGTCCATAATCGGGCGCTGCACTAGGCTCTGGAAGCGTGTATATGGGCGGTGATCAGGAATGTGCGCTCGGTAGGTGTCAAAGAAGCCAGTAGGCCGTCCACCATTGCAAGCAAACGGACCTGCACAGACGGCGCGCTGATAGGCTCGTGTTCGCCAACTAAAGTTCGCTCATGGTTCGGCTTAAGTCCCTGTATATGCTTTATAAATAAGCAAGCTTACCCAGATACTGTAAGCCCACCAAATGGGGCCTAAATGCCTGCCCTCCTCCCAGCTGCGGCTTCCTTTGAGTAACAAAATCTGATCTCGAAGGCGGTGCTTTTAAAAACTGCATGCGCCTAAAGCGGATGGGAATCTTGGAGGCAATATCCACTTCGTTTCTTTTTTTTTTTTCTTATATACATTTCCTTAAACTTCGTATCACAAAGTGCATACTTTTACAAATTACACACTTTTCGAACCTACCAAATTCGTGAAAAGGTCTCTACCGATTCTTATTAGGAAAAAACACGGAATTTTCTCATTTACGTTACATTTTTCAAAGAACCGCAGTGTGGCGCCACTGCAGTATTTGTTTGGTTCACAGATCACGTTGGTTGTACAAAGTGCTCGTTGCTGTAAGGCGGTAGTGGAATTATGTTTTAGAAGTGCCTAGACAAAATGTGCACCTTGTCGTGTGCATTAACCATCGCAAAACCTTCCGGACTCGTGTAACGACATTCGTTCGCCGTGTGTTTCGTGCGATCCACTCGTGTCGACAGTGAGTGTCCTACTGCAGCGCCCGCCCGTCCGAGCTACCTTTGTTCTGCCGAGCTGCCCGCCCGCGCTCTCGTGAAAAGTCTGGTACTGGGGCTTCGAATCATAGTGTGTGGAAGACTTTGTTGAAGGTGGTGATTTTGCGGAGCTGGAGTTCATCGAAAGTTCTACAGTGCTTGCGCCAGAAAAAACGTCGGTGCCACGGTACGTGTGAGACGAAGAAGCGTTTGCTTACTACGTCTTGAAAGGTAAGCAAGTTGGGCGCTTGCGCGCATTCTTGAAGCTTATGGTTCATGTAATGAGAGTCCTGTAACTAGCCAGAGCATAGCGCTTTCTGATCGCAGGTTGCCCATGTTGCTGTGTTCATTTAGCAAGCAATTTGACGAAAGCTTCGTCTGATGTTGCAGCGTACTAGTATTCTTCTGTGAAGTATATGCTACCCGCATTGATTGCTATGACTAAATAGGCGCACAATTAAGAAAACACTGAAAGTTGCTGTTTGCTTGGTAGTTTCCTGGCAAGAAATTCTTCGTTATGTCGGCGTTCCCGCAATTATAGTACATGCGTAATGTATACGTTGATGTGTGGTGGGCTTCGCGCTTTGGCACACGATAGCTAAGTTTGACGATTGAGCAGATATAGCCTTGTATGAAGATGTTTGTACGTATGCAGTTGGGTTTGAAGGTCTGCGTCGCGAGAACCTGCCTGTATCGTTCATGTTCTTGAGTGTCTTCGCGAATTTGTCTGTGAACCGGAGCAGATATCGGCCGATAGTACAATGACAAGGTTTCTTTTTAATCGAGACATTTCAGTGAGACGCTGGCCTTCTTTATATATAAATAACTGGATGTCCGCTCTTGGCAATCGTAGGTTAGGGCTAGTGCATAATAAAGTAAGGACTGCGATTTTGCAGCGATGCTTACCGCTCGATTCTATGCCACTCTTGTCGCCCACCGCTAACGGCCGGCTAACAAGGGCCGAGGCGTCGGTCAGACCACTAACGGATAGCGAAAACAATAGCATCGCTACGAAATCGCGGCCTAGCTTTCAGAATGCTTCTCATGTGCTCAATATTTTTTTTCTTAATCCAATGCTCTGTGTTTTACTATATATTCGAGTTTTGTTGATGATCGTCCTAGTTGTCCGTTGTTGCTGCTGATTTCGTTCCTTCCTGAAATTTCACTTGTTACAAAATAGCAGTGTAAACCTCCTGAGATATAACGAAAAGAAATTTGTACAACCAGACATAGATTGATGCAGCTGGCTATGTGAGGCACGCATTGCAATTCCACATGACACTGGTAAATCACAAATTTCCTCCTTCACAGTACAATAAACAATCATTTCTTACTGTTGAAGGCTATGCAGATTTTGGAGGCATCCCTACACCCCCGCAGGAACCAGCTGCACTGCTGAAAGCTGGGAAGCACAACGACAAAGCACCTGATCTGCATGCTTTCACAAAGGTGCGTACAAAACTGTCGCTACCTTGTGAGTTGTAGGATACGTTTGTGCAGTATGCAATCATTTTACTGTACGTGCCATTTTCGGGATTTCTAGTGGCAGATCACTTGAATTTTATCTTTTGGTGATCTGGAATGCCCTCAGTTTAATCAACTTACCAAAGTAGCCTCCTCTGAGTTGCATATAATTGGGGGGGGGCTTAAGTAATTATGCATGATATACTCCCTACAGGCTCTATAACTATCTAGCCAAATTGCCTGTATAAGAACGTGGTTGAGATGCATGAGGTGTCCAGACGTGTATAATTTTTATCTTTTCATTATGCAGTCTTATGGAGTTAAATTCTCACACTATTGCCTGTGTGCCTATATTCTTCCCTCCAATCGGTCACACTTATGTATTGCATGCCATACTTCACCTCCTAAATACATTTGCATAAAATAATGTTTTGTGGCTTTATTATGTAGCTGCTGAATTCCTAGTCAGTATGAGTGTTCAATTCCTCAAACTTATAACAAATCATTAACCTTTTGCTGTTAGAAGCTCACAATGAGTCTCAAGTGCAGGTTCGTTTCAGGCTGGAAGCTGGTCTCCTTTATACATTACAGAAATTTGAGTTGGTAACATGCTATAGGAAACTGCTGAATCATATAACAACCAGCCCAGTGCAGTAGTTGCGAACCATACCATGACAGCACAGCTCAACGCTGACAATTCACTGTTACATTGCCATAATTTTTCTCAATTTCTTTGCCCTTTTTCAGTTGGCATGGGCTAAAGCTTGTTCTGTGCAATTACTTATTTGTAATGCGAAGAACTGATTTTACTTTCCCTCGGATTTACCAAGATGTCGCAAGGAGGCTTGCTTTAAGCTCAAGCTGCCCTGCACTTAATTTTTGAACTATTCACTTTTTGTTATAGTGCAATCATTTGTTGCACTTCTTATCAAATTGAGGTTTCATACTGCGAATAATGCACTCTAGAGCACCTAGAAGAATGTGTTCTGCTACTCACATACATGGTTTAGGCAAAAAGTGCCTTAATGCTTTCGCCAAAAGTTCTATCATTGAGAGTTTGATGGAAGCTTGTCTGGTCGCGATGGAACATGACAAAGAATGACATAGACTAATCAAATTAAACTTTAAAAGCTAGACAGTTTGGCGTCTATTCGAAAGCCTTATTCTCAATGGGGCACAAAGTAGAAGTGCCTACTTAGTAGGTTTTAGCATGTGACGCATCCATCGCGCATAACACGGAGAGGATTCCTTCGTTTCGATAAGTGTGCGTCCTGTTGATTGTATCTCTAGGGAACCCACAGGTACAGGTGTGGCTTCCAGTTTCTTTCCTGGCCAATTGCACTAGAGTTCATGCAGTCATTGTTGTGCTTAATAATTGCTGCATGCTCTGCCAAAGCATTCGATGCCACGAGTTGCCATTTGCTTCAAGCAAAGCGTTTTTCAGTTGCATGTCTGCCAAAGTTCAATCTAACCGAGAAAATAGAAATTCACATGCACATTATACTTTTGAGTATAGGGCAAGTAATTGTGGAACCTTGCTGTAAATGTACATATAGATTTCTTTCATTATGCATTCTGTGTATTTAATTTTTTCAATCAACAAGCTAGAAGATATAGAATTTGGCAATTACTGTTCTTGAAATTTGATCATAACTCTATTCAATATGGAGAATTTCTTCTAAATACTTGTTCAGCAGTAATCTGTCAAAGAGAACGTAGCATACTCTTTGTAAGACACTATGGTTATGGACATTCATGAGCTGATAAGTATGCAAGGATGGGTTTCTTGCCTCATGTTGGTTTTACGAGCTTAGAGGCAAAAAACTCATTCTTGCATACTCACCTCATTCAAAGCTAGTGAAGTGAGGTATTTTCAATTTGGGCTTCAAAAACTACTTCAATTCCATTACATTGATTGCAGGTGCAAGTAATTCTGCTTCTATAAAAAAAATTGAGCTACTTCATTTCTGAACCAAACAGCACGACTTTCAGAAGCTCCTAGCCCACCTCACAAAACAGACACTAAATGAAACATTAAGACATCTTAGTCATATAAGTTATTCCTTCAAAGCTCCTTTCTTCATTTATTTGGTAGCAAAGCTTTGGTTAAAGAAATGGAAACCAAACACACACATGCAAGTTTGGCTGTTGCCAACCACCTGAGTGTGAACTAGCTAGTCTGCACGAGCCTAGAATATTTGTGAAGTGATTGTAAGATGCTGCACATGCAGACAGTACACTGATATGTGGATAAAACGCTGTTGGCACTAACCAGTGCAATGCAATATGTTGTTGCAGAGATCTTGTATAGTCCTGAATGATGTTCACTTAGTCAAGTTCAACACCATGATTTCAAAGGCTGTAAGATAGTTTCAGCCTGACACTCCATCTGGCATACCCTTCCGACACCTTGCTCATCAAAGCCACTAGCATGGTGAGCTGCCATTGATGTTGATGCTATAAGGACCAACGTGCAATCTGCTGCAGCAATGCATGATAGGGAGAGCAGAATACGTACGAACAAATGGGCTGGAGCCAGGAGCAGTTCTTATTTTAATGTGTGTGGCTGAAAGAGTTGAAGTGCCCCAAATGAAAAACTGGCTAATTAGGACGAAAGATGGTTTGGTGGCAAAGCTTACATAATTGCTGGAATTCGCTGCTGAGGTGACATAAAATAAAGTCGAATCATGAAACACTTCACTTCTGAAGAGTGAAATGGGGTAGCAATTGTTGCAAGTTTTACGTGAGCTGGAAAGTCTAGATGCAGCAATATGCCGAATGAAGCCATCACATTTCTATTGCATCCTGACTCACTGGAAGTGTTTAAGAGACCTATAGATATAAACCGCAGCTTTTGTTGCAAAGTCACCTATGTTATTGTATCATAGAATGACTTCCTACAGTAGACCATCTAAGTAAGAAATTATCCTTTCCGAATATTATAGCAAAGGAAAAACAAGTGTTTTAGTTACAAAGCATAAAAACGAGAACTAATGTTTGCTTTTCGTTTTCAGGTGGACCTTGGGTAAGAAATCCTCCTTGATGAGGCCACACTGGCACGACTGCAGCGAGACGCAAAAACTCAGGCTAAAGATGTGCACGGGGCCTCCTGAAGGTTCTTTTCAGCCCAGAAGAGTTAGAGAGCACAAATCTCTATTTGGGCGGCATTCCAAAGCCCACAAGGATGTCGCCGAAAAAGAGGCTTTGGACCCAAGGTGTGAGAACGCCATTCTGAGTATGTGTGACAGCGCAGACAACTAAAACGTTTGCTTTAATTCGTAATTTGAAGTTAAAATCTTGTGGATCACTCCTTTGTGCCGTCCTACCCAGACACACTAACAGAGACATAAGGCTGAACTAACTCTTTACTTTTTCTCTTCCCTTAGGCTACACAGCAAGGCACTTCGACACAGCGGAGATCAAAAACACGTCATTGATGCTTGCATATAGGTTTTGAAATGTGCTAAATAAATGTTAGTTTTCAAAAAGATTGGAGTGTTTTGTTCATAGGCAAGTACATTTATATATACTACCCATGTTGAAGGTTACATTGGAACAGCACCACAATACCAGAGAAATTTGCTTAAATGTCACCAGCACATTTAAAGCATACTAAAATAGTTGCTAGAATGTTTCTAGGGGGAGCAACAGAAAGTTGGTAGAATGTTACTAGGCTGTTTCTAGGTCGAGTTATAGAAAGTTGCTAGGATGTTTCTAGATCAAGCAACAGAAAGTTAGCAGAATGTTACTAAAAAGTTTCTAGACCGAGCAACAGAAAGTTACTAAGATGTTTCTAGATCGAGCGACAGAAAGTTAGTAGAATGTTACTAAAATGTTTCTAAGAAGTATGAAAATGGTCGATAAATCCTGCTTTTAGTGTCTAACGGATGTTCATTCATTGTCTAAAGAAAGTTTGTAAAAAGGGTTTCAATTGAATATCGGTGGCCAATAGTCGATAGGATGTTGGTATGAAGTATATAAGAAGTTTGAAAACGGTCTAAAGAAATTCAATAGACTGTCGGTAGGTTCTAGTAACATTTGTCTAAAGAAAGTTTATTGAAAGTTACTAGAATTTTTTGTAAGGGATAACACGGGAGTGTGTTGCTTGCGCCAGCAGGACGCGGAAAAGATAACGCCGAGGAGCTCAAAAACCAAGAACTTGAAAATTATACCTTCCGAACGACTGAAAACAGACTTTGCACTTATGAATTTCTCTGGAGTGTGACTAGAAGGCATTCTGCGGGCGTTTAACGTGGTATGGCTGAGTACCTATGTTTTGGCCACCTCTGTGTACTTGGCGTGCCATCGCGTCGACTCAGGCCAAGTTGTTTTGGAAACGCGCATGCAGTCACCCATGTATTTGTGCTCTTAAAGTGCAGGAAATTATGCCCAGGAAGGGAGAGTTGCTTGAAAATCGGATGTTTTCTTCGTATTTTATGCCATTCTCTGTGAGGAGTCTATTTGCTACAAAATATGTATAAAAGTAAATTTATCTGTAATGCCGCCCATTCACCAGTTACGCACGTTTCGCCTATACACACGCTATCCCTGTTAGGACAACATAACAAAATGATACAATCTTGCAATTTACTTTTTTTCTCAGCTGATGGCGTCCGGTAGAGCTTCGTACGGCAACGAGTGCTGCTTACCGGGTGCGACAACTTTGGATGAATGCACGAAAAGGTAGAAGCGACCATTTATATACAGGAAAATAAACATTTCACCATTTGAGAAGACGTCTTGCGTTTACCTTAAGAAATTAGCACGTGGCACAGATTCGGTGGAGGCTTTTAAAAATCGTTCGCAATCATTTTTACTAAATAACAAAATCGTTCCGCGCCAACGCCTCACGTGGTGCAGCACTAGAAGCGTCAAAAATAATTGCCGCCCCGATCAGCGGAGCCGGCGTTGCGTGTACCAACTGGCGTTCAAAACGCGCGCGCCCAAAAACGGAACCTGTCAATCCCATCCGCTTGGTGCACTACAGTGAAATCGGCCGCTGGGATCTATGGCAGTGTCCGCTCTTGTTGAATTTCTTTCTCTCTGTGGTCACTGCCTACTCTTGCGGTCAGGAAAATGTATCATTCACGTAAATTGTTTCTTTTGAAAGTGCCAGTTCTAAAGAACAGAGCTTCGATTTACACCTAGGAGATCGCTACAAAGCATTGCCGTTCCTGATACTCGGCCTATGCAAAATGCTTTGAACATCCCATCACTGCATCATTTATTTGATTTTGCGATCTCGCGCGCTAAGCGATGACGGTATGCTGAAGCATACATCTCTCGGCACCACTAACATATAGAGTGCCTAAGAGATTGCGTATAAAAGAAACCTCTGCAATGCATCCCCAAGACACGCCGCGGTAGCTGAATAGATGTGGGGTTGCTCTGCTTAGCTCGATGTCGCAGGTTCAATAGCGGCCACGGCAGCTTAATTCCCATACAAGCCCAAAGAAAAAGATCTCATGTAAATTGGGAGCCATAATGAGTAACTCTAGTCGATCTTATTTCGGAGCGCCCCACTATAGTGCACCTCGTAATCACAAATAAAATCTGTATCGACAAGTGCATTGACGCGTCATGCGACTGATCAAAGCTCGACAACAGGCTAAGCTGCGCTGAGCCATATATACCGACGCAAGGGCTTCTATGGCTTCTAAGACAGCGATAGGCCCACTGATTCATCTCACACAAAGGAGCAAGAGTGCTTAAGCCCACACTATTACGCTGCTACGGCGATGTTCTCCTGAGTGACGCAAGCCAAAATAGTCAGGAATTTAGAATTAATGAAACATTGCGCAATATTTATCGTTCCGTGAGCACAGTGTCTGCACCTTACATAATTACATCATACTGCGAAATGCTATAACGCGCTGTCCGCTACACTCTTAAAAAAAATTACATCCTTTGGGTCGTATCATGCCACACAACAATAATCGTCGTCTTTGTTGTCTGCATTTCCTTTCGTTAACGCTGCGAGCCCGGTACTTCCAGGTCACGAATGGCATGCGCGTTATCAGCATGACAGATCCTTCTAGACAGGAAAGCAACGAACTCAGCATTTTCAAGAAAGGAATCTCCAGCAAGATACATGACGATTATTGTTGTGTGTCAGATATACACACTAACGGATGTACATTTGTTTAAGAGTGTAGGCGCAAACGTTTCCTTTCTCACCGATGTTAACGGAAACAAACATTCGTATTGCTCCAGACCATCAACATTTGAGAGAACGGCGATAGCAGCATACGGTAATGCACCTACCTAATTGTTATTACCATTTTATTGGTTTTCGTTCAACGACAAAGATTTGCCAGTAAGGAACACTCATTATTGCAGTTTTGTTGATACACTTCAAATCATTTCGCAACAGGATATGTCCTAAAATAAATGTGTAAATCTGCTAGCAGCAATCTCGACACATCTGTTGATTAAAGATTGAATATGAAGTTACCCCATTGAATTCCCGTAAATTTCTGATAACGTATTAGGCTCAGACCCTAGTGTACTGTACCATTTATGCGTTGGCTAGAATTACTCATTCGGATTATTGTTCAATGTGTCAAAATGTGCACATAGTTTGAGTCCTTGCCTTGCGCGTGCGTTTTGCTTATGAACTGCGGAAGCATACTACAGCCACCTCAAGGCACACTTCCATTTTTAAAGAAAATAATCAAAATCTCTTTGTGCATGGTCCCTTTTTTTTGCGGACCCTCCCGGACTTTCCCGACAGTGTCTGCTGGTTGACTTGGTACTGCTACTGCCTTTCAGAATAAATTATAATTACAAAATTGAATCCAAAAAGTGATCGCCGGTCACACAGAACAGGAGCAACGTGCTCTAACCATTAGGCGGGTGGCAGAAATCGTGCCAACGCCAACTAGTTCTTTGAGATCATCGCCACAAATTAAGGTAACCATTATTTGCATACTGTGGCACATACGCCTAGCGGTGGATTGGTCAGTAAGCGGGCGGTGCATTCAAAATAAATTAGAGGAATTCAAGAAAAGCAAGCAAGAAAATATTATAGTTGTGACATTGAGAAGTAAATGTGCGCAAGACTTGGGCGCGCGCGCGCCGGTTTTCCTTTTTAGACAAGTACTCGGCCGCGCCTAGAGCATTCAAGTGACCGCTCAGACATGACTACACTTGACACATGTTTTAAGATAGGCGTTGGATCTACATCTTTTTTTTTTCAAGTATGGCCATGGCCACAATGAATACATGACCGGGGTTGTTGGAGAAGTATGGGAAAGGCCTTTGCTCTGCAGTGGGCGTAACCAGGATGATGATGATGATGATGATGAAGCTGGCGAAAAGAGTGGTGTCTTCAGGAGTATATGACTTCCCCCCCACTGGCCTCTTGCACCCGCGGCCCCCCCCCAGCCCCTCCCCCCCCCCTATTGCGACGCCACTGTCTACATCTGAACACCCTATTGACCTGTCTATCGTTTCCCGAACAGCTCCGGAAAACGCATTTTTGCAGTGGTTCTTGCGTATAAAATGATAACGTCTAATCGTCAATACATACCTTATTTTGGATATCTCTGTCGAGGCAGTCCAACATCTGAAAAATTTGCCAGGACTGAAACAACACATCCAATGCCACACTGACACATCCAATGCTACGAAAAACTCAAAGCCTAACAAATTCGTTCAAATTGTTAAATTGTTAGAATCACAGCTCTCATGCCAATCATTTCAAGTATACATTTCCAACAATAATTGTAATCATTTCGCCTGTAAGCAATACAGATGCTTGATCACTCAAATGGGCAAACCATAGTGAACGGCAGCATATTACGCTGAAACGGCGGCACTAGTTTCAGCGAATGATAACACAAGTGAACCAGTTTGTATCTGACTTACCTAGCACAATAAATATTTGCCTTGAAATTGGATATTTCCCTTGAAATTTGGTGAGGAGCAAGGCGATGTAATGTTGGGCATGCGGATCATATTACAAGACGTAGGAAGCAGCATAGAGATGAAAAAAAAATCGGCAGAGACACTTCAGATTGCTTACGCGTAGGAATGGGAAAGCCTCACAGTCATCTTGGCGTAATGGTTTTTTTCTGCGCGTTCCTTCTTTGCACAAACTCTCTCCGACGTATTAACTGCACGTCGGTAAAGCCAAATGAAAATGCGACAAGCGCCTCACCGCGATCGCTTGCCCGCGAGGATTTCGTCATTCTAAGGACCACTTAAGGGCGTTCAATTTAAGGTTAATGCTTTTTATTTTTACGCACTTAATTTATACACCCATGACGTGGCGCCAGCTCCTACCGAATGGCTGCCCCGCCACGTGCCTAACGATGCGCGCACAAGATTACATTAGATTATGGGGCTTTACGTGCCAAAACCACTTTCTTATTGTGAGGCACGCCGTAGTGGAGGACTCCGGAAATTTCGACCACCTGAGGTTCCTTAACGTTAACCTAAATCTAAGTACACGGGTGTTTTCGCATTTCGCCCCCATCGAAATGCGGCCGCCGTGGCCGGGATTCGATCGCGGGACCTCGTGCTCAGCAGCCTAACACCATAGCCACTGAGCAACCACGGCGGGTGATGCGTGCACGCGGCCACACGCTTAGTCAGCCAGATGCCAGCCAGCATCGATGGCTGCGACGTGGCGTACGCAGTGGCGCACGCACTAGCACACGTTTAGCCAATCGGAACCGTGGAATCGCACTGGCGCCCGGGAAGCGTGCTCATCTCGCACCCTGGAAGACCAGGTTCAATTCCCGCCCAGACCACACCTTACCTGTATTCATTTCAAAGGCATTTGTTTGCTTTCATTGCCCCAACCTCACTCTGAGAAATTTGACGTCAATCGGAGTATTCTTTGTCTTTCGCGTCGGCCATCTTTGGTATCATCATCCAGTCACGCAGCTGACTATAAGGCCGGATTTTCGTGCGACGGTTCATATAATGCTTTCGAATTAAAATATACGGATAGACAAGAACAACATGATCCAAGCGATATCTAACACTCGTATTGAGCCACGTGGTAGGTTTCATTATTGAACGCGATTTACCACATAAGGTTACTTGAGCAAAATGTGGCAACAGTGCCAAGGAAAGGGAACAAATTGTCACTACTGCGTCGTTTATACATAAAAGAAATGCAGTCAACAGCGAGTGATACTGGTGAAATTCTTCTTGGCCATATTGGTTTACCGCGCGGTTTCACAATTTCCGGGATCTGCCCATAACTTCACATTGTCGGGTAAGGCCGCACTTCCAATTTGGGTTTTCGGAACGCGTAGTTTGAAGTAGCGCATCTTGGTTTAATTTTATCTCCTTTTCTCTGGCTAGAGAATAACACTGCTCTGCAAATAACTTTTGAGCTAACTTCGTCTCTCCGTCTCATTCCAAGCCGCATTTTGAGGCCTTGTTGCCGTCATCCTACGTGCATTAAAATGCCTCAAATTGCCGTATTTTGATAAAAAAGGTGACATATTGGCTGCCACATGCCCAAATAACCATAAACCCCAAATGAGTTTAGAATCTCCATAGAAGGACTTGTCCTAGAACGAAAAGACAATAAGGAGGAATGATGGAGACAGAAAATTGGAACGTATAACTATAAGCATATGCTGTTATCACTGCGCCATTCAGCAACTGGCATATTCTAATCGCTAGAAAGTATTGCGTTCTATGTACGGTTAAGATACGCGATTTCTCTTCGTTTTGGTTAGGCTAGGCGAGAGCATGTTGAGGCAGTTACTGCTATTCAATAGAAATTCGCAAGTTTGACACACCACATTTACCTATGTGTCTCTGAAGTACATAAGCTCCGTACTATCGTGAGCAACATAAGCGGGAGCAGGGAACAAAATTATGGCGTTTTACGTGCCAAAACCACTTTCTGATTATGAGGCACGCCGTAGTGGAGGACTCCGGAAATTTAGACCACCTGGGGTTCGTTAAGGTGCACCCAAATCTAAGTACACGGGTGTTGTCGCATTTCGCTCCGACCGAAATGTGGCCGCCGCGGCCGGGATTCGATCCGGCGACCTCGTGCTCAGCAGCCCAACACCATAGCCACTCAGCAACCACGGCGGGCGGGAGCAGGGAGAAACCTGGCAAAATAGCTCTACTCCGCGCTGCAGTGATGTACGTCTGGCACTGTAGGAAACCAAGTGGAAATTAGGGAAGCTTCTCCACTATTTCTTGCAAATATAAGATCAATGTTCACAAAAAATCATTAGCCATTACAGTCTGTGAAGGGGGATAACCAGCGAATCTGTTTAGCACAGCACACAGAGGTGATACATAGCTTTAACAAAGGTACGAAGTCAGTTACCGTGATCTTTACATACATTTGCGCGAGCGACGGGACCGCAGCCCCTAGGATGCGGAGGAAACTGGACACGCGTGAGGTTTTGATGGGATTTGCCACCACGTGGGAGAGCGGAAGCAAAGGAAAGGGGATACGCTAGCGCTCGGAACGCCGATAAAGAAAGGGCGGCGCGAATGTAGACATGGCCGCCGCGGGTGAAAGTTTAGTACATGTTTCTATCAGCCTAATATCTCATACGGGTTCTATTTGCACACAAGATATTAAAATTATTATTGCATGTTGGCGGAGTGCTTGAAGCCTGCTTCACTTCCGTCGTGTGTCGGTGCACGGTTTTCGCACGCGCGGAACGAAAATGCACAGAACCGTAGCCATAAACAGCTTCGCTATAAAAAAGGTATGGAGCGCCCAATCAGTCAGAAGCACATTTTTCCCATTTTCCCTAATCCGCATCTTTGTTAGCTCCCAAAGAAGAAGTGTTGTGGCTACGGTTCTCTAATGAATTTGGAGGACGCGTAAGGTTCTCCTTTAAGATTGGAACGCGATAGCATTTAAAGACCCCTGACTGCTTCTCACGCTTTCCGGCAACTGCAGCCAATGTCTACCGGGAAACGCTCGCGGCGAAGGGTATGCACGAAGGCGGGCTTTCTGGTCGAAACGTAGCCCTTCGCATGCACCACCACCGCGGAGGCGAGCGCCACCTGGAAGTGTTTGAAGGAAGCAGGCTCTCCGCTCCGTGGACGCTGAGACATTTACGCGCCGGCGTGCGGAAATGGGGGACGCCATCTCCGGTCTGTGCATTGTAGAAACGCTGGAAAAGCGGTTTGTTTGAGTTTCTGCGTAACAGAGTTTTCTCGTGTATTCAAGTTACACTCCAAGGTGGATCATGTCTATAGGTTGTGTGTAAGTCGTACGTGTGTGTAACACGAACGCCCTGGGTACGTGTTGTTTGAAAATGTCTTTGGCGAAACGACGTCCGACATCGGACGTTGGGCGGCGCATTTTCGGCGACTCGGGTTGCTTAACGCTATGGCGTTAAAATTTTATATAGGGTACGAATAAGTACCATAGAATGTAATTGGATATTGTAGAGTAAGACCGTGTTGATGTGGGCAAGAATGACAAAAAACGGAGATTGAGCAATAATGGTTAAATTGCATGTTCTTTATCTCTGTACCTGTCAAGAGCACAGTTTTTAAATTTTTTGAACCTGTTGCCATAAAAGTCGCTGAAATGGGAAGAATGTAGCTTTTCACTAGGTGGCATTAAAATGGTAGAGCAGCGCTGAAGTTTACATATATTGTCTACATTGTCTACGCACTACATTGTTTCCCCAGCTTCATTTTCCCCCCTAATGTAAACTAGAATATCCCGCCTCGACATTTGTCCGCTGATCCGTAGCGCTCTCTTTCTGTCCTTTCACGTTATGCCTAGCGTTGTTCGTTACATCGGCATTTGCGTGGTCCTTACCTTGTTCTCGAGCTTCTTTGTCAACCTCCAACTTTCTGACCTATAGTTTAACATTGACAAGTGTACAGGGATTGCACACTTACCTCTCGGTAAGTGGACTTGGTAATGCACGTTGTACGCACTCTAACTCATTTTTATTCTTCTGTAAATTTCTTTCTGATGATCTTTAACTGACCTAAAGGAACGTACTCATGTACAGACTAGAAATTGAATTGCGATCCTGAATTATTGTTTCCTCGCCATGCTACTGAACATTACCTTTATTTTCTGCATACTAATATTCAACCCCTCCTTTACACTTTCTCGGTTACGGTCTTCAATCATTTTTTTTGCAATTCATCCCTAGTGCTGCTGAACAGGACAATGTTATGTGCAAACGGAAGGCTGTTGAGTTCCTCTGCCATTGATCCTCAGTCCTAAACTTGCCAGTCTAATACCTTGTGTACTTCTTCGAATCATTCATTGAACAGCAATGGACCGATTGTGTCTTCTTGCCTGACACTTATTTTACTAGTATTTTATATTTCTCGTGTGGAAAAGCAAGGTTGCTGTGAAACCATCTTCGTAGCTATTTCCTTAGATATTCCAGTAAACCTTCTGTATTTCTTGATCACGCATTTTTCAATGAAGGCTGCCATCTCTAATCTGTCCCATTCCTTTTTCTAATCTATAAAGGTCAAATACAGAGGTTGCTTGTATTCCGCAGATTTCTCAACTTCCTTACTGATAAGATGGACAAGATCCATTGTAGAATATCCCTTCCTCAATCTAGCCTGTTCCTTTAGTTGACTGGAGTCAAATGTTGCGCGGATTCTATTGGACACTATCTCGGTAAATATGTTATGCAACACTCAAAGCAAGCAAATGGCCCTAAAGATATGCGGCGACGCGCTGTCTGCAACATTTCTGCGCAGCCTCCGCCTCGCCATCGTCCAACCAGGCGAGGCATGGCTGCGTGCTGCAATTTGTGTCGCCGATAAGAAACACCGCCATGGCCTGCCACTAGTGACATGGAAGATACAAATCAGGCTGCAAGGCTTGAAAAAGACACTCGCTAACCGGAAAAGCAAAGCGCCGGTGCGACAACCTGCAGCCGCTGCTAAGGCAATAAACCGCCGTCCCTTTTTTGTACGCTGGTATTCATTCCCTACCCTACGCATTTCCTCACCTGACGAGCCGGAGGCTGCGTAGAAGTGCTACAGAAAGCGCGTTGCCACAAGTGCCTAAATTCTTTAATGTCTCCATTCTTATGAATTAGTATGTTGTGGACATACTTTTAGCTCTCTGGTAACCTTAAATTTGGGAGGTACGGCATATAAGGGCCACAATCTCTTCAAGCACAGTATTTGATTAAATCGACTATTATTTCAACTTCTCCTGCCGCTTTTCCCCGTTACATAGGTCGCGGGGCCCTTCTACGTCCGTCGCTAGATATAGAAGGAGCCTCTCTGTTCTGTTTACCACTACTTCCAATGAACATTGCGTGGCTACTCTCAGCACAGTAAGGGTCGGCATAGAATGCTGCTGCTGCTTTTACTATATCCTCAAAAGTGCTGAAGACACTGCGCTGCTGATGTCTTAATGCAAGCATCTTGCCTCTTCCTATGCCTCACCAATTTTATACCGTGGTCATTTTTTGCTGCTTCCTGAATCTGAATCTCTCCAACATTATAATTTCGATTGTCAATAAAACGTTTTGGCCGTTTCGACAGTTCAGCGAATTCTGTCTGAATTCTTGAATTAGACACATCCATTATTTCTCGTTTTTTTATTAGGTCCATTGTTATTTGGGAAACCTAAATTACTGGTTGCCTTAGTGCCTTATCTACCACTTCAATCACTGCTTCTTATATTAGAGTATTTACAGTTTCATTCATTTCGTCTGTGTTATCTTCAACTTTCTGTGTTAAAGATGAATTTTTTTTTGCGCGCACCAGCCGGACTTGTCTTGCTGTTTGCCATACTGCTTCTAGGTTGGCCTCTTTCTTCTTGACAATTCTCACTCTTTCTTTCTTCAAAGAAAGAGCAATCCTTAATTTCACTCGCATATGATCACTGCCCTTTGCCCCTACCTAACAATTCTCCATCCTGCAGCACATAGAAAAGTTCGAAACAGTGGTGTCCGTTATAGAAGAATTTGGCACCATCTCTCGTGCAAGAATTGCCTGTGCTAAAGATTTGGGACTGTGGCATGGCTAATGGATCTTTAAGCTGACGCAGTCGCTGGTACTAAATTCTCTTGTGAGCTGCCAGATACCTTTGCAGTTCGTTGGATGCTTTATTTATTTTCACAAGCACTGTTACCCCGTTCGTGCTATCAGCAGCTGCGGGTTACACATAGAAAGAACAAAAATATGCGCAACAATACACCTAATGGAAAGCGAGTCATGAAACAGCGTATCAGATGTACGGAAAACAGTGGATCCTATACTTATAAAGCAACGGAAAGACGCACAGTTTGCTAAGACAAGAAAAATTGAGGTATTAATATTATTATTATTTGCATGTACCCTCCAGGGTAAAGCTGCTCTGAATGATATGAAGCGCAGCTTTATTTGCCTGCCTCCATGGTTTGGAGGAACATGCTGGGTGACACAGTTGTACTACATACAAACGCGTTATTTGGCACAATTGTTCGTCACTAGAAATACCAAAATAAAATCCAGCAAGAAACTACTCTGGGTGTCTTCCAAGTGTGCATGAGTATTGTGCCACTTGCGCATCTCCACGCAGCCCAGTGTCATTGCCACTGTTATGAAAGTTGATCCGAACAGCATAAACTCTTATCAAGCCTCACCAGTCGTCATTGACCTTATCGAACTGGATCGAAACCTTATGGGTTATAATGCGTATTATCTGACTCGATCAAAATGTTATCAATGCCTATTAGCAGGGGTCAACTTTATCGCAGTTGATCGTATCTTTATCAGCACTTATCTAGCGGTGTCCATCTTATGGCAATCGATCAGATCATTATATGACAGCAGTTGGCGATCAAATTGCCCGCCTTTTAGCGGAGGTTTCTACGCTCCGACAACACCGTGAACTACTTGCGCGTCGCCGCTGTGCAATGGAATCTCACACCACTACAACTATCGACTCCGCGGCATCATCGTCTCTGTCACGCGCTGCTGTATAGTTCGCACATTCACCAGTTCTTCTGCTCCATTGCCGGATAACTCTACAACATCCTTTCTGCGGTTCATGGTCTGCCAGTTATCCAACCATCTGTGATTTTACAACGCATGGACTCGTAAATAAAATGGTGGGTACAGGTGTTTGCGGTGTGCTGCAGTGGAACTGTAGAGGTCTCTCCAGTAAAGTGAGGGAGCTTAAATCCCGTCTTCGAATGAACAATCTGCAGGTGTAGGCCATGTTACTACAGGAGACCAACGCCGTGCCTGCCATTCCGGGCTTCAGTGGATACGTGTCTCCTTTGATGAGTGACCGTCGCGTGCACCCAGCTGCCCCTCCAGGAAAGGCGGCAGTGTATGCTGGTACGCGCTATCCTCAGGTCGGCCTTTCTCTTGAAAACTGGTGTAACTCATATCAGGAGGTAGTGGCAGTAGCTGTGAAGTTACGCAAGACAATTGTTGTCCTAGTGTCCTACTACGTAAGACCAGCCGGTGGTTCTTCACGCATTAATCTGGGCTGGTTGCCGAATGTCCATCGACAATACCCAGCGTGTCCTATATTACTTGGCGGTTATTTCAACTCCCCTCACCCAGATTTGGTGTATCCCACTTCTAGCCCCCTAAATTGGCGTGTGCGGGACGCCTTTACGGATGCGTTGTTTATACTGCTGAACCATCCCGATTCAGCAGCGCTAGCTGTGCCTCAAGCTCGACGTACCACATACGCACCGGATCTTACGTTGTGGTCGGGTCCCGGCACTCACACTTGGCACCTGAAGCCCGACTGATGGGGTAGTGACCACCACCCTAATATCATCGTCCTTCATCCGTCGAATGCCCGCTGATTGCGCCGCAAGTGTACTGTGGTCAACCGGGACACCTTTCGTTCCATTCTTCAAGATACCTCTGGGGACTCGTCACCACTACTTGTTGACCGCATACAAAGCGCGCTCAATGAAACTACAACCATCAGCTGGGTAGACGTCGATGAACCGGCACTGGATATCGGCCTGCTCAACTTGTGGACTGCTCGCAGACAAGCTGAACTGGCAGCATCCCGAGACCCCACTTCTGCACAAGCACGTAAAAGACTGAATTTTCTTACTCCTAAGGCCCGAAGATATGAACGCGACCTCTCGTAGTGGCACTGGCATAGGCGGTGTGAGCGGTTTTCAACCAAGACATCGAATGCTTCTCTTTGGCGAACATTCCGTGCCATGGAACACGGTTGCCGCCGTCCAGATGCGGCGGCCACAGCCTGCTTCGCTGCTGTCTTGTCGCCGGATGAAATCGCCAAAGAAGCAGCCCGGAACTTTTCTCCCAATACGACGTGTCGCCTCAAACAACCAATGGCGCTTCCTTGCAGGCATTCCGGCACATATCGACAAGTCACCATCTACAGCAGACTCCGAGGGAATTGCAAGCTCTTTCATCATGCCTGTTTTGCTCGAGCGATAGACGGTACCAGTCGCAAGACAGCGACCGGTCCAGACTCTATTACTTATGAAGGCTTACAAGAACCTGAGTTGCGCTGTGCTGCCTCAACTCCTCGACACCATAACCAAGGTATGTCTAGATGGCGTTGTTCCTTCGGGTTGGAAATCCGCTATTGTGATCCCGATTCCTAAACCAGGCAAGCCGCCGACCAACCTTGGCGAATTCCGACACATTTCCCTAACGTCAACGTTGTGCAAGCTTGCTTATAAAATCATAGTCACAGGACTGTCGTGGTGGCTAGAGCACCACGGTTTCTACCACCTTGCTCAAATTGGCTTCCGCGTATCCATAGGTACTGAACATGGGCTGGCTGTCTTGGCGTCCTCAGTTTTATCGTCAACTCGCAGCCACACTGTCCGTACTGTCCGCGCTATGGACGTCGAACAGTTTTACGATAGCATCAGTCATGCTGCCATCTTCGGTTAATTTGACATGCTGCATTTTCCCCTTAAGTACGGAATTTCGTCAAACCTTTCCATGAAGACCATCATTTTGGAATTCGCCTCAGTGGTGCCGCCGCCGGCTCATTTGCCCCTCTTCGCGGCGTACGCCAAGGATCGGTATAGTCACCCACATTATTCAATATTGCTTTCACCCCGCATGCATGGCGCATACACGATGTACCCGACATAAAGTTCTTGTACGCTGATGACATCACGGTTCAGAGGACTCATCGTGACCTGCAGACTCAAGCTGCTGCCCTTCAATCGGTTTCCGATATTACGTCGACTTACGCTTCTTTGGTCGGCCTTAAGCTTTCCGTCAGCAAATCTGCTTGCATGTCAGTCGCCAATCGCTGGGGCCGGCGTAAACTCTCTGCAACACCTATCCGTCTTCATCTATCCGGAACCCCACTTAAAGAATGCTGAAGTATAAAAATTCTGGGTCTGACGGTCCACGAGTCGAGAACCTGAACTACTTGGCTCTCCAGCGCTAAGAAGTAGGCGATTCAGACGTTGGGTCTGATTAGGCGCATGGCTCCTAAAACGGGCGGCGCACGATCATATGTTGCGCGACAGTTGGTGAAGGAGGTAGTGCAGCCACGCGTTGCTTATCAAGCCCAATTCCAGAATTTGACGAGGGCACAATGGAATTGCCTTGAAGCTGCTCACCCCGAGGCAATGAGGGTCGATACTTGCCTTCCGCGCATCACCCCGATCATGACTCTCCAAGAGAATGCACAGCTGAACACACTAAATGATCTGGTACATCCGTGACATGTTGCTCGCAGGCTTAAGGCCAGCCTTTCACACGTAACGTGTGCTCTCAGGGCTTCGCTTTTTCGTGCCCTCTTCTACTTCCACCATCTCCAGTTCTTCCTCCTTGGAGTTTTGTACAGCTGAGCGATAACAACCCAACTGATATAGGTCGTCCGACATCAACTCACGCGCCCGCGTCGCTTCATGACCGAATTATAGCTCAAGAGGCCCACCGGTCGCTTGGCTCCGTCGTGCTTTACGTTGATGCAAGCATTCAGGACTGTGAAACGACCCCTGCACTTTATTGCCCTTGCGCAACTGCCCTTAATAAGACGTCCCGTTTCCAAATACAAGAGCCTCCTTCCTCCTTTTGTGCTGAGCTCCTTGCTGTTCGAGAAGCGGTGTGCTCTATGGCCGCCTTACCCATGGTCTCCACGGCCCGCATCGTCTACCGCACTGATGCCCTTCAGGTGACGCAGCTTCTGCGACGCGTCAGTCGCAGCCCTGAAATATGTCAATAGATTCATCTGGCGCCACGCATCCCTCAGCTAATATCAATCGAATGCATCCCACGCGACCTTCTAAGCTTCCAAAGGCGTACGGATTCTGCGACCCGCCTAGGGACCTCTCCATTGTCACTGCCTCAGCTCTTTCACCTAGATGACGCCACCCTCATTATAACAAGAAAGGAACACCTCCGGCGCCACACACGTGCTCTCATACTTCCGTGTGTGGTAAACCTCCACAGCGGTCTTACACGTGCAGAGTAGATTGTCCAGTCTGCAAGTCGCGAAATGCTGAAGCCGACATACACCACCTGCTGCGGGTTTCCCCTGCATTTAAACTGACGCGGCTCCGGCACGTCGCAGCAGCGAGACTTTCGCCGCATAATCGTAGCGATTACACTGCGTGAACGCAGGCACCAGATTATCGATCCCTCTTGGACTTCATTAGATCCCCAAATATTTTTTTCATTCATTTAATCATCCTTATTCGCCCCCATCCCATACTACTACTGTATGCCCTGAGGCATTTACCCTCGCAAAAAAAGAAAAAAACGAATGAAATCTTTATCTAACTTAAAATTATTTTTTTCCTGTCAAGCGTAAACCCGTTTTCAAATAGTAGTACCTGTGACTGTTGCAATTTATATCTATTAGTTCTCTGCGTCATTCATAGGTGCTGACGCGCACAACGATAAGAAAAAAACGAAACGACGGGAACAGTGGCGCACTCTTCAAGAGGCATCAACAACATTCCAGTGGCTCGCTGGCACCGGTTATGGGTCGATTTCGCTGTATAAATAAGGAACTATTTGTTTCGAGAAACGGAAGCGGCTCCAGAATTCGCTTTCTGCCATTTCTTCAAACGCATTCCGCACCACCACCCGCTCTCTTTCCTCCTCTAGCAACGCCAGCGCAACAACCTAAGTTCCCAACGCAAGCGCCATTTTATCGAATTAAACTATGGATTGGATCCGATCGTGCCATTCCGCAACCGCCGGTTGGATCCAATCCAATCCACCAGACGCGCCATGCGAAGCCGGTTTCGTAGCGAGCGTATGATCGCTTCCAACTTCCAAACTCCCGTCGGGTTCGGCGCCTAGCCGAACACGTGCTCGGTTGCACGATGATTGGCAGGAGCGTGTCGTCATTTTGACATCACCAAAAACGTGGCTGCGCCCCGCGGCTGGCTACGTCGTCGCGGCGTAGGCCCATCGCGCACGCCGGTAACCGAACGAACGCGCCGAACAACGATCTCCGTTTGCACTCCATGGGCGCGGTCAGATAACTTTGTTCGATACGGGTCCTCTTCGGTTTCTGCAACTTCACAAAGTTGCAGTATGGAACATTTCTGAGAATGGGGCGGAGAGAGCAGCCAGTCGGCAAGCGGTGAGCTCCCCGGAAGTCTACTGCCGTCGTTTGTCGTCTGCTTGCAGACAGTATACTAAAAAACCAAACATTTCTCGTCTTCCAAATGAATGAAATCTTTATCTAAAAATTGATTTTTTTTCTTCTCAAGCCCAAACACGTTTTAGAATAGTACTACGTGTGACTACTGCAGTTTATAACTATTAGTTTCTCTGCTTCGTCCCTGGGTGATGTCGCGCACGGCGAGAGGAAAAAAGAAAAAGAAACGACGGGAACAGTGGCGCACTCTACAGGAGGCAGCGGCAACATTCTAGTGGCTCGCTGGTACCGATGATGGGGTCGATTTCTCTGTACAACCAACGGTCTATGTGTTTCGAGAAACGAAAGGGGCACCGAAATTCACTTTCTGCCATTTCTACAAACGCGTTTCGCACCGCCACCCGCTCTCCTTCTTCCTCTAGCAACGCCAGTGCAACAGCATATGTGCCCAACGCACCGCCATTTTCTGGAATTAAATTATGGATTGGATCTAAACGTGCCGTGCCGCAGCCGCAGCCGCCGCTTGGATCTAATCCAATCCACCAGACGCGTCATGTGAAACCGTTCTCGTAACGAGCGTGTGACCGCTCCAAACTTCCCAACTCCCGTCGGGTTTGTCGCCTAGCAGAGGACGTGCTCGGTTTCACGATGACTGACAGGAGAGTGTCGTCATTTTGAGGTCACGAAAAAAGTGGCCGCGCCCTGCGGCTGCCGACGGCGGCGCGGAGTAGGCCCATCGCGCGCGCCAGTAACCGAATAATGCGCCGAACAACGATCTGCGATCACGCCCCAGAACGACGCTATTTAAGAAGGGAGGTATTGACACGTGTGTTGTTTATCGGGTTACTGCGTTTTACCGTCTGACAAACGTTATCACTCAGCGCAGGACGCGCCTGCAGGTATCCGAAGTTTCTCGAATATTATCGACCAGAACAGTCGATAGAACAACCGCTGTCTGTTGTCACCGAAGCTATTGTGAGCGGACTGCATGCATGTGCGAAGCCAATGGTGTAGAACTCTGGCAGACACGCGGACCCCAGCGATTACTCTGGAATATTCGATGACTCATGTATAAAAAGCGATGCGATTGCCCCACTAATCAGATTTTCGACGATCGCCAGCTTTGTTCGGCACTATTGTTGTTCTTTGAGTTTAGCCTGTTTTTGATGGTGCAGGTTCACCCAATAAAACTCTAGTTTCGTCATTCACAGGTTTACTGTGTTTTCCACCGTCAGAACTACAGTATTTTGCAAAATATTTTCTCCGCCATCAAACTCGTGGCCGTAAGCACTACACATCGTACTTAACAAGAAGAATGATTGGCGCCCCTGTGGTGATTATCGCGCACTGAATTCAGTCCCTGTTCCCGGCCGATACCCGGCCCCCAATGTTCAGGAGTGCACTGTCGTTTTAAGCGGCACAACAATATATTCGAAAGTCGATCTTCTGAAAGCTTATCGCCAGATCCCCGTTGAGCCACGGGAACTCAATAACTGCTCTAACTACCCCATTTGGCCATTTTAAGTATTCACGCATGCCTCGCGGATTGCGCAATACAGGTCAAACCTTTCAGTGTTTTATAGACGAAGTCACCAGAGGCTTACCGCTTTGTTTTGCCTACATGGATCTTCTGGTTTTCGGCAGCGATGATGAAACCTACAAAGCACATCTACGTCGACTTTTCACTCTACTTATTGACTACGATTTCATCATAAGTATTGATAAATGCTAGTTTGGGTTTGCGCAGATCGATTTTCTCGGACAGCACATCAGGAATCGCAGCATCACTCGGCTGCCTGACAGGATACAGGCATCATCGAATACCCGCCACCAATGTCCCCAAGTAGTTTGCGACGTTTTGTCGCACTCACACATTTTTATCGCCGTTGCATCCCTGCATACTCTATGAGGACGCAGCCTCTTGAAACACTCCTTTGTATTTCGAAAGCTGAGTCTACCGCACTTCCTTGGGATATGGTCGTTGATCAAGCTTTCGCCGCGGTTAAGAGTGCACCTGCACATGCCGCCATCATGCATCACCCTTCATAGAGCGCTTATGGTGGACACTTCTTCGGAAGCCGTGGGACCGCCCTTCATTGTTTGATTAATGCTACATGGGCTCCCATCTCCTTTTTGCGCACGTTACACTACACTGAACGCCCATACAGAACTTTCGGACGACAGCTCCTCGCGTCCTACCTCGCAGTCAACCATTGCAGGTACTTCCTTGAAGGGCGACAATTCGTAACTTTTACCGACCACAAACCACTTGTTTCGGCTTTGTGTTCCTGCAGTGCCACCCACACTCCTATAGAGCTCTGGTATTTTGCTTTTATGGCCCAATTCAGACAGACGTAGGCTAAGTCAAAGGCAGCCTTAACAGGGCATTCGGTCGCTTTCAGTCGTATTACAATCAATGCCACGACAATTTCTGTCCGCCTTGTGTTCACTCGCGGCGGCTCAAGCATTTGACAGTGAACTTCCATGACTCCTTTCTTCTACACCCCTACGCTTGGAACAAGTGAACTTTCCCGACCATGAGGTCACACTGCAGTAGGATGGTTCACCTTACATTTACGTTCCTGCTCTTCTTTGTCGTGCTGTTTTTCATACACTGCACTTTATCTGCCATCAAGGCGTACGTGCCACGCAACGCCTTATCCCCGAACGTTACGTTTTGCCGCGCATAAGCGCTGATTTATAACACTGGGAGTGAACTTGTACAGCGTGTCAACGTATCAAGGTGCGACGACGCACCAAGCCATCACTGGGCAAATCTCGTCTTCTCGATGACGTTTAGACACCATTCATTTGGACATCGTTGGGCCTTTGCCAGCATTGTACCTAGTATACGTTATACCAGGCACGTACCCAAGGGGGGGCCCGGGGGGGCCCGGGCCCCCCCCCCCCGAAATTAGGACGCATACCCCCCCCCCCACCTCCTCCCCGCTCACGCCACCACTTCTCACACATTCCTAAAGCGCCGCCAAATCAATGCTGAGACTTGACAGCTATTCGGCGGTCAACATTTTGCTGCGTACTTCACTCCTTTTGGATGGCGGTAGTTATCGGTGTCTCCTGAGATGGGAAGGCCAGTTTCCTCATCAATTCGGTGCCCGCGCAATTAACTCGAGGTGCATTCAGTTGTCACCGTCTATTCAACGCTCACGCGCATCGTTGTTGCTTCGTTAGTTCAACCTTATTCGTTTGGAACCCCCCCACTCTTCCCTCACTGCAAGGAAGCAACACTTATGGCGCCGCCTACAAACGCGCACGCTGCCTACTCCATCCCTCCTATCCCACAACTGACCCATCCCACCTTCTTGCCCTCTGCGCAATGCGCCGAAAGCACACCTCACCTATATACTCCTGGCCTGCCCGGTTTCTCCTCCCCCCGGCGGGCCGGTACCACTCCAAACCTGGGAGGACTGGGAGATCTCACTACGCTCCACGGACCCGGCAAGGCAGAAGATCGCCGCCAACGGGGCTGCCAGCGTCATGGATATGCGAAACATGAACGTTTGAACGCAGTGGGGTCGTGCGGGGACCCAGGGGCCTGGGAGGTCCCAAATTCCTTTGCAAAATAAAGTTATACACTTTTCTTTTTGTTTCATTATTTCCTCGAGTGATGGCTCGCCGCGACGCTAACAGATCCTCGGAACCATATACCCGTGATATGCATGGGTTAGATAAGGTGGAAAATAAAATAATGCGAGACAGCGTCCATAATCAAACCCTGCAATAACCCTTAAACTCATAGGCAATATTACTGTCACCCGTTAACTCGACTGGGTTTTCCCTAACAGTACAGCTCTTTTCGTGCATAATTGCCAACTCGAAACAAGAGCCGCAAGAATTTGAGAAATTAAGCGATCTACTAAGAGGGAAAGTCAGTGCAACAGCCAAACAAGAAGGAAAAGCGAAATTAACAAATTTAACCGTTGTTTATGAAAATACTTATGGATCAACATCTTTTTATTTAAATAGGAAGGAGAGAAAACGCCGCCGGAAGTGGAGGACAATTCCGTGCGTTCTGAATGACGCTTCTACAGTTATCATTAGAGCCGCCTAACGTAGCCACTTCTCTGCTGTGCGGATGTTTTTCTAACCTTTCGCGGTGGCCGCAGTACGTCTAGAATCGCAGCTTCCTGCGCCACACGCGGTTTTTCGCGACTGGCTGCCACGGATCGTTACGTAACTTCCCAAATAATAATACCATTCGGTTGTGGCACTTGGTAGAGCAGTAAACGACGGATCCAAAAGAACTGTGATTGTTTCGCAAATATATATTTCTGTATAATTCTTCCAGAGCTAATTCAAAAAACGCTACTATAGTCGGACACAACTTAAGTCTGCAATGAAGGCCCGCCCACGCCTTCATAACCGCCAGCCACTGTTCGCCCGCGAGGCTGCAAATAATTCGTACTTCAAACTTTTTCTGTTACCCAAATAAGGCAGTAACTACAAAAATAAAATTATTAGCGTGCAATCTGATACCTTTTCCCTCGCCTATTATAGAGGAATGACGAATGCCTAATTCTTTATTGAACTGAAATAACATGCTTGCTTCGCTACAACTATTTGTTGTGAAGTTCAATGAGTAAAACAGGTGCAGCAGTGAAGTGAACTGCACCGCAGACTTTTGAAGATTCCATACATTTTACCCACATCTGTTGCACACCTCATTGTTTCCACCGATGAAGAGTTTTGAAGAACAGCAGACGCTCCGAAGGTTTCATGTACGACGCCATTCTGAAAAGGCCGCATGACGACGATTTTGTTCGATTCTGTGATTGGCTGGTGGAGTAATCTAACTCCACGCGGTCCATGTGCCTCTGTTGCCAACTGCTGTTTTTTTAATTCTATTCTACTAAAGTAATCTTTATTTTACACTTTCGCTTCTTGTCCTTGGCAGTGTTATTTCTACGCTTCTTTCCTGCGCGAGTCCATTTGACGGAGGTTCTTTGTTTGCCAAGTAAAGGAGAGGTGTATCGCAGATGCGTACCTGTCAACACACCTTATTTAATTTCTCTTTTGTGTGTTTGCGCGTTTTTATGACGAATGGGGGGCGTTATTCACAATTGTACTAGTAAAGGTACCCCCCCCCCTCTTTTGCATAGAAAAGTTACCTTTGGTTGGGCCCACCCCCCCCGGAAAAAGATCCTGGGTACGTGCCTGCGTTATACCTATTTGCTTACGTGTATTGATAGGTACACACGGTGGCCTGAAGCAGCTCTAGTGCCTGGCGTAACGTCGAAGATAGTTGCTGATACTTTTCTGCCTACCTGGATAAGCCCTTCTGATTTGCCAGCAACGGTGACCACTGATCGAGGCAGACAGCTCGAGCTAGCAATTTTCACGTCTGTAACATTCCTTCTGGCTTGTGCGCGCATTCACAGGTCTCAGACGCTGACCATCCTGCATCCAACGGCATTCTTGAGAGGCTACATCGACACTCGAAAGCTGCACTGGCCGTGCAGCCTCACGCGGAAGATTGGGTATCGCACCTTCCGGTTGTGCTGCTCGGCCTTCGGTCAACACTGTGACCAGAACTCGCCGTCTGTTTAGCTGAGATGGTTTACGGCTGCACCCTCTGTTTGCACAGTGATCTCGTCAATCGCGTATCAAATACGCATGTTTTGAATCCATTTCTTTCGTCCAGCTTCCTCGCATTTTCACACACAACTTGCGTCCGTCGCAAACCTCTGCTCACACATAAGTACGATATTTTCCTACCTTGAAACCTGCAAGCATCCTCACAGGTTTTTGTCCGTGTTGACACGCCTCGTCGTTCTTTTCAATTTCGCTACGACGGTTCTTTCCCCGTCATCAAACGTTCTCAACACCAATTCGCAATCCTGCGCAACGGAGGTGAAGACACAGTTGCCATCGCAAGGATCCAACCGGCTCCCATTATCAGCTGGCCAATTTTTAAAGTGACGACGGCCATTTGTCCGCAGCGGAGAGGGATTAGTCTGTGGGGAACTTTTCTTCTTCTGGCGCGTCGCTGGTTTTATAAATGAGCGAATATTGGGGGGGGGGGGAGGGGAGGGGCTCGGCTTCGGAGATGAGGAAGATGAGTTAGAAGATGGAGTAGATTAAGTTAAGGGACGTACAAATAAAACACCTATGCTGTTAACTGTGCTTGGATAATGCCATCGTCGTTTCACCTTCACGCAATCATGTTGCCGTCCTCATTCCAGCGCCATCATTCATTGTCATCATGCCGCTGTTGCCATGGGAGTATCGTTATCCTATTCTTCTCCATCCGTCATCTTTTATTTCTTATCATGTCATAGCTCTTTCGCCTTTTATCATGCTGTCGATCTTTTGCAGTCGTCGTCATCACCACTTTGTCGTACCATAAACATACCATTGTCGTTATTCTGCCATTGTCATGTTTTCGTCGTTATGGTATCCTCATCGTACATCGTTATTTTTTTCTTGATACTGTCGTAGTCAACCCATCGTAGTCATGACGTCGTCGTCATTCCGTCATGGCCATCATGCTGCCATTGTCTTCTCATCGCGATCGTTGCTCCTCCTGTCACATAGTGGATCAGCTTGAGTCAGTGCTTGCATTTCGGCATGCCTCGTCATCGGTATAGTACATACACAGAATTGAATTACAATTCTGTTGTGACGTTTTTTGTGGAGAAACATAAGCATAGCGTTAATTGCAAGAATCGTGAGGGAGGTCGGGGACAAATACTGCACCACGGAGGCGAATTCCTGTTCTGGTAAGGGAGTGTTTTGTTGAAGCTCAGAAGGCCTTCCTAATTTGGTGTCAGCGGGACAGACATAGTCCCACTGGCTTTCGATAATTTTTTGCCAGCGCCAGTCGCCACTCGCCGCCTACTAGTGTAGTGGACTGGAAGGGGATTCGAGTTTACGACCATGAAATTTGAAGCCCGGTGTCCTCCCTCCATTATACGCCACCTCAATGTGATCACCTTAAATTTCCCATAGAAGGCGAGATATATCCACTGAAATATAAGCAGGGTAATGTCATCAGCATTTTCGATGAAATGCTAAAAGCAGCACAACAATTCTATACTGACCTGTACAGTAGCCAGGGTAACCACGCTTACCTTCATTCAAAATAGTATTGAACAAGATAAAGTGGGTCCTCCTATAGGTAGCAATGAAGTTATAAGAGCCTTGTAATAGATGACCCGAAGAAAAGAGGCCGGAGTAAATGGAAAAACAGTCAAATTGATGAAAGATAGAGGACATAGCATGCTTGAAACGCTTGCGGCTCTTTATATGCAATTCCTCACAAGTTAAAGTGTACGAGAGAGCAGGAGGAATGCCAACATTATACTAATCCATAAGAAGCCAGACGTTAAAGTATGAAAAAGAAATGATTGGCCAATTAGCTTACTTTGAGTATTACATAAAGTATTCATAAGGATATTTTACAACAGAATCACGGCAACACTTGAATCGATCAACAGAACAGGTTGGCGTCAGGGAAGGATATTCTACAATGGATCACATCCATGCGATCAATGAGGCAACGGAGCAATCTGCAGAGTAAAATCAACCTACCTATATGGCTTTCATAGATAAGAAGAACGCATTTCATTCTTCAGAGATATCAAGCCATAGAGGCAGTGAGTAATCAAGGAGTACAGGAGGTATGCGTGAATATCTTGGGAAATATGTAGACACCAGAGCTACGTTGGTCGTCCAAATGAAGAGTACAAAGGTCTTCAATGCTATTCTCTGCATGCTTGACTTGAAAGATTAGGAGCGAGGATCAGCGGCGAATATCTCAGCAGCCTTAGCTTTCGAGATGGCACTGTCGTGCTCAGTGAAAACGTGGTGATGGCGGGAGATGGAAATTGAAGACAATGAGGAAAACGAGAACAAAGTAAAAGCTTGTTCTAATTTTCCCCCAGTCGCCTTCAGACACACTGGAGACAATTGCAACAAATGATTGAGGACCTTAACCGAGAAAGTGTAAGAGTGGGGTTGAATATTAACATACAGAAAACAAAGGCATTGCTCAATAGTCTGGCAAGGAAACAATATTTCAGAATTGCCAGTCAATATCTACAGGATGTACAGGAATGCGCTTATCCAGGGCAGTTATTCACCAAGTACACTGATTATGAGAAGTACATATACAGAATAAAATAGTGGTGGAGTGCATAATACAGGCATCACAAAACCATGAAAGGGAGTTTACCACTGTTGAAAAGAATAGTGCGCAATCATTGCATTCTATCGATGCTAACATACAGGAAAGTAACTTGACGGTTAACAAAGAAGCTCGAGAAGAATATTGGGACCCCGAAAAGAGCATAGGAACGAAAAATGCTAGGCGTAATGTTAAGAGACAAGAATAGAGCGGTGTGGATCAGAAAGCAAACACGAATAGCCTATAATCTTGTTGGCATTAAGAGCAAGTAATTGTGCTGGGCACTCAAATAGGGTAGGGTAGATAACCGCTGGAGAATTAGAGTTACGGAATGGGTGCCAAGTGAAAGGAAGCGAAGTCGTGGACGGTAGAAAATTAGGTGAGGTGATGAAATTAGGAAATTTATAGGCACAAGGGCTGAAATGAGCTAGCGCCAGGCAGGGGTTATTGCGATCGCAGGAGAGGCATTCGTCCTGCCGCGGAGATTAAAATAGACTGATGATGATGATGATCAGGAAAATTGAGTAGGATCGCACATGGACTAATAGAATTGTGTGCATCGACGTTAGGTTTATGACATTTCGCTATACGGGTCACTAAAGCTTCTATTCACATGGTTTCCAGCATGTGTGCTTGATCCGCATCTCTTTTTGTCATTGCATTATGTAGTGATCTATAATTGCATAGTTGCAATAATACAGGGCGCTCTAGCAACGTAATAAAACGTAAATACTTGCCTGAAGCGTGGTATTCTCTGGTATAGAACGGGCGCAGTTGTTGATGATGCCACATGACTGCTGTAGCGCCTGTTGACGAAACGAAAGCTAAGCCAGTAGACACAGCTTGAAACCAACCCTCAAAGCTTAACGCAATATATATATATATATATATATATATATATATATATATATATATATATATATATATATATATATACACACACGCTGGAACGCCTGTATAACGAAGTGCTTGGGGCTTCCCAAATAATTCGTTATGCAGGTCGCTTCGTTATAACTTATCGCTCGTACCACGCACAGTTCACACCGTGACAGGATTGTGCCCTCTGCATACAGGTCATAACCTTGTCTATGTGTTCGATCTACAGGCATTCAACTGTACAGAAGGAAAGAATTTTCTGGCTTTGAACAATTCAAATCAAAACGTACCCCACGGGAAGTGTGGATTTGTGTTGCGCGTTGGCTGTTGCATTGGTAACTTAAAGGACCCCTCACCAGGTCTGGCCATAATGAAGTGACAAGTGTAGAGCATACAATGTGCACTAATGCTCGTGTATGCTAAATATTACTTTGTTGCGCGCCGCGGGAAGATCTTAAATTTCATACCGAGCGCAGTTAGCTCAGCTCCTGGCTGCCGTGCTCCAAGCCGCAGGGTAACGTACACGTTCAAGTGCGCCTACGTACAAGTGTTTATGACATGACGCCGCTTCTCGTGACACGTGACCTCGAGAATTAGTCAAGGTAACAGCTCTAATTTCTGTTATATGTTGCTTGAATAGACGAATTAAATTTAACAGAAATAATAAAACATACAAACCCAATTCTGCGTGTTTTTCTTTTACTTAGCACCGCAGCAAGAGAGATTAATTTCGTCTGCTTGCTTACCCGTCGTGCAGTCGTACACGCAGACACCGAAACTATGCCATTGTCTACAGTGTTCCCGGGCCCGATGAATCTCTGTGATACGCTTGTGTATGCCAGTGTGGGTGTATGGCACTGACATATACAGCTACACAGGTGTCCTTGTGCACAGCGCGCAATATCCTGCATTGCACGAAACGTGACAATCGCAACAGATCGCACGCGACGTTGTCAGCGAAAGTGAGCCGCGGTGCAAAAAAAAAAAAAAGAAGCGAACTGAAAGCGGGGTTCGCGACGTATGCGTCACGCAATCCTCGAGCAACCGGTATGGGAGAACGCAGGGAAGGAATTTCGCTAGCGGAGGCTACATGGGGCATGTAGAGAGATTGTCTCGCTTGGCAGTGGCGCTCGCGTCCTGGAATACTGGGTTCGTGGCACTGAAATATTTCTATCTCGGCTATTAATGAACTACTGGAAAACTTTTACGGCTGAACGCTCCCTAGAGGACCGGTAACAACATCCAGCTTATTAACGAAATTGGCTTGTGGCCTGGTGAGGGGCTCTTCTAGGCAGACGTCGATTACGTAAGAGAGGCGTTCATCGGACCTCAATAATTCTGTGTGCAGGTTGCTGCTCGCGCTCTCAGTTACAGAATGAAAACGGACATACATCTTGGTCGCCTGGATGGCCTAAATCGGCCTTGACACTTTGCATAATGTACCAAAGCATATGCAGTACGCCAGTACGTCTGGCAAAACTACTGAAACTCCATTCCTAAGCGCTAGAATTAAAAGATGCTCGCGATAGAAAGTGTCAGAAGGTAAGCAGGGGAGTCGTCGCCGACGTGGGAACTTTCTAAGCATGTCGCTCTTTGGGAAGTTTGAAGGGCTAGAGAAAGTCTCAGTTTCGCGCCAATAGCGAAGCAATGATTTAGATACCGCTACTGCATAAAATATTAGGTATGTTTTTTTATTCACCATACAAACTGCTGTAAGTTTCAATGGATGGAAGGATGGATGGATGGATGGATGGATGGATGGATGGATGGATGGATGGATGGATGGATGGATGGATGGATGGATGGATGGATGGATGGATGGATTGATGGATGGATGGATGGATGGTTGCAAAACTTTGATGAAGGTCCTGAGGTACGCGACTCAGCGCGCTGCGGGCCGCTCTCACGGTGGGACAGTCAGGCCATGCCCGACCGCCGCACCGTGGGCCCTGTGGACAGACCCATAGGTGCGCCCCGGCACCGGGGCTCTTGATAGCGGAGAGCCACTTGTCCTCATTCATTTTTTCTGTGCGTCATAACGAGGGGCAACGCCAGAGCATATGGTCTAGGCCAGCGATGTCATTGCAGTGCCTGCAAGAACTAGTGGCATAGGTGTCGGGATAAATTTTGTGCAATAAGGTTAGATTACTAATTAAATTAACAAGCATTGTGTGATGCGCGCGCAGGCAAATATGAACACATATCACTCGCTATCACGACGCTAACGTGACTTGAAGCGGCAGCAGTGGCCACCCATTTGCCCTTCGTGCTGCCTGTCCCTTCAACGCCAACTAGACGCGGAAAAACACAGCGCGCACTGAGCGATCAGCTATCTCGGGTTGCTTAAGCTTTACACCCACCGCAGATTCGCTCAAGGATTGGGCGCGCGCGGCTGTGCTCAGTAGGGCCACGAGTTGCCGCGGGCGGAGTAGAATTCCGCTTACCTTCTCCTCCCTTCTCTCTTGCAAGCTAGTGCGGTGCATGCATCGGCTGGAACATATGATAGAAAATCGCGAAATGGCAGATTTTTGCTCAAGTGCGCTACCCGCGGTAGCATGACCGCTATCAGAAGCCGACTGATGTCCCGCTATAATATTTAAGGTAGCGACATCTGCCGCGCGCGCCACCTAGGAAGTTTCTGTAGCAGACGGCGCGCACGTTTAACCGCGGCGCAGCAGCATTCGTGAGATGAAAAAATATCTGCACACGCGCGGAAATAAAACCTACTGCTGCCTGACTGTAGTGAAAAACGAAAGAAGGGCCCGAACTGCTAAATCTAGTCCTTTAATTTCAAATGAGCGCTAAAAGAAGAACGCCCAAGAGAGCGGAATGAGAGCTTGATCGCCTCGATTCCGCATGTTTACATTTCGTTCGTTCCCGCTCGTATTAAATTACATAATATGCTCAGAGGATCAATTATCTACAAATAATTAAGAAGAACGTGAAGTGCTGATTTACTTGCATTTTATAAAAGAGTCGAAGCACTTGACGGGTGAACAACACGGAGTCGGAGCCGAAAACAACGCGAGATGTGTTTCGTGTCTACCGCGCGAGCCTTGGTGATTGCTTGCGCTTAATTCCATTTGTTCTGTGAATTATTTTGTTTCTAAGTGTGCTGCGTGCACATAGCGGTTGCTTTGAACGGGGAATTTGTAAAAAACGAAGGCTGACAGTCGCTTGGACCGAGAAACTTTTGGCAAAACATCGCTGAAACGTACGACCCTCACGACAACTAAACAACATCATGCGTGTGTGTGGAAACGAGTGCCGCTGAGTGTGTCTGTTCTGTAGCGATTACACGACGACTATTGTTTTGTGGTTCAGCACTACGAGCCAGTGCAACTGTCGTGACATTCTAAAGCGGCGGTACGGATCGTGTCAGCGAGTCTCCTCCATGTTGCTCGGACTGCCAGCGCGATCTCATCTCGCGGTACACCAACATTGAGCGTCGTGTGTGCGCGTGTGTGAATGCGGTTGACTGTTCCCGTGAACCGTACGACGTCGCCGCGTATACTTGAATCATGACGAGCATTGTTGTGTTTATGCTTTCTCGCCTCCCTGAAACGTTAAAGCCCCTTAAGAATTGAGGGCCTTTATACGAAACGCACGGGAATTGGCCTAGCTATTACTGCACTGTGTTTTGCTGGCAATCCGTGTATGTGTTCTGGCGTTTTTATTATGTTAACTTACAGTTGCGTGTTTTTCATCAGTAAATGGCACCGCCGATTACTGAAACATCTTCGAGTGTATGGGAAACTTCGAAGGGACGAGCTCGCAGCTGTATGTAATGTAGTTTGACATTGTTACCTGTAGCTGAAGCCGAATGCTATTTACAATTTATTTACAGGGAAGCTAACGGAGGCCAAAAGGGCGGCTCTGTATAAAGCCGGCACACACGTCGTCTTCTTCCTCCTCAGTACAGCCACACTGTGGCGGCTGTTCCGTAGCATCACCCCCGGCTGCAGAAGCACCGTCCCGGTGCTTAATCTACACATCCGCGGTGAATGGTGTGTGGTATGGTTTTAGTCTCGCCACGTGAACGATGTGAAGCTGATGATGACGCTGAGAGGTCGGCGGGGATGATTTCATACGTGTCATCGCTCACTTGACGCACCACACCGTAAGGGCCATTGTAGCGCTACAGCAGCTTTTCGGTAAGGCCCACACGTCGAATGGGTGACCAGAGAAGCACGAGAGAACCCGGAGAAAAGTCCACATCGCGATAGCGGCAATCATAGAGGCGTCTCTGATGCTCCTGTGATGCCTCGAGACGGGTGCGGTCGTGCTGGCGCGCGTGGTCGGCGTGTGCGATCGCGTCGCGGGCGTATTCAGTGGCTGAACGTGTGGCCGACGGCAGCAAAGTGTCGAAGGGCAACGCGGGTTATCGGCCCTATAGGAGATAGAATGGTGAATAGCCGGCGGTGTCGTGACGCGATGAATCATACGTGAAGGTCACATATGGTAAGTGAAGATCCCAGTCGTGTTGATCGGTCGCAACGTACTTGGAAAGCATGTCGGTGATGGCCTGGTTAAGGCGCTCCGTGAGGCCGTTGGTCTGTGGGTGGTAGGACGTGCTGAACTTGTGATTTGTCGAGCAGGAGCGGAGGATGTCCTCGAAGACTTCCGTCACAAAGCTGCGGCCACGGCCAGTGAGTAATTGGCGCGGAGCACCATGCACTAAAATGATGTCATAGAGCAGAAAGTCAGCAACGTCAGTAGCGCAACTTGTCGGGAGGGCTCTGGTGATTGCGTACCGCCTAGCATAATCGGTAGCGACGGCGACCCATTTATTTCCGGAGCCCGAGAGAGGAAGTAGTCCAAGAAGGTCCAGACCAACACGGAAAAAGGGTTCGGGTGGGATATCGATCGGCTGGTCACATCCAGCTGGAGGTGTGGAGGGCTTCTTCCGGCGCTGACAGAGCTCACAAGCGGCAACGTAGCGCCGCACGGAGCGGGCGAGACCCGGCCAAAAGAGATGACTGCGTATACGGTCGTATGTGCGCGAGAGGCCCAAGTGTCCAGCCAAGGGAGTGTCGTGAAGTTGCTGGATGATAGTCGAACGGAGGTGCGATGGAATGACGTGCAGAAGGTCAAGGCCGTGTGGATCAAAATTGCGGCGGTATAATGCCCCTTCTTTAAGGAGGCACATACCGAGAGAGGCGTCGCCAGGAGTTTATTCCAGATGGTCGATGAGGGCTCGTAATGGAAGAATCGCGGCATTGCTCGTTGCCGATTTGAAGCGACTGGGACAGAGAAAACGCAAGCGATGGCGTCCGCATCAGTCGATTCGTCGACGGGGTAGCGGGATAAACAATCGGCATCCTGGTGCAAGCGTCCCGTCTTATATACCACGGAGAAGGTATATTCTTGCAGGCGTAACGCCCAGCGAGCGAGTCGTCCCGTAGGGTCCTTGAGCGAGGATAGCCAGCAGAGAGCGAGGTGATCAGTGATGACACAGAAGGGGCGTCTGTACAAGTATGGACGAAACTTCGCAACAGCCCACACAAGAGCGAGGCACTCGCGCTCTGTGATTGAATAATTGCGCTCGGCGGTTCATAGAAGTCGGCTGGCATAGGCTATAACGCTATCGTGTCCACGCTGGCGTTGTGCTAACACTGCTCCTATGCTGTGACCACTGGCATCAGTTCGAACTTCATCAGTTCGAACGAGGCAGACGCGTCAAAGGGGGCCAAAACTGAAGGCGTGGTAAGGAGATAAGGAGCTATGCTTACACACGGTCAATTGGGCGCGTGGTAAGGAGCTATGCTTACACCCGGTAACACCATGTGTAAGCATAGCGGCCGGAATTGGAGCGGCCACGTAATTGCCGTCAGGTACAGCGGGAGAGGACAACAAGTCGACGTGTGTCACAGAGTGAGGAGGTAGGCGAATAAAATCCATGCAGCTCAAATGGCTTGGAGGTGGGTCCATAGGGTCGGCAAGAAGAGGCAGGTCAAGGCGAAGTGAGGCGGCCAAACAGTCAATGAGGGCGGAATGGTTGGCAAGAAAATCCAGACCGAGAATGATTTCGTGAGGGCAATGCTCGATGACGGTGAAGAGAACGACGGTGTGTCCCTCAGCAATGGTGAGCCGGGCAGAACACATGCCAACAATAGCGACAGTCTCTCCGTCGGCGACTTGTACAACTCGGTTCGGGGCAGGCGTGAGAACTTTCTTGAGCCGACGGCGAAGAGCAGCACTCATAATCGACACATGCGCCCCGGTGTCAATCAACGCGCACGCAGGAACATTGTCGACGAGAACGTCTAAAAGATTCTTGTTGATTGGTAAGGTGAAGCGAGGATTTCGTGCCAATGTCGTCATTGCAGCTTCACCTCCAGAAGCTGCACTGTCTAGTTTTCCGGTCGGGGTGCGGCGCGTAGGTCGGAGGAGCACGGCGTGACGGGGGGCGAGCGAGATTGGCGGCGGCCGGAGAAGGCGAGCGGGAGTAGCGCGGTCGTGTCAAAGGTGTCGCAGGGTGAGATGATGGGGCGGGCATAGCAGGAGCGAAGGAAAAGGACGCGCTAGAGGGGCGAGGGACGTAATCAGGAATGAATGTCGGAGAAGTCCAGCGGCTGCGGCAGTGGCGAGCGACATGTCCAATGCGTCGGCAGTTAAAACAGATCGGCTTGTCGTCCACGGTTCGCCATTCGGAGGGTTGCGCTGTCCATTAAAGGAGTAAGAAGAGCGGGGTGAGGACGGGCGTGGAGAAAGAGGTTCCGAGCGTACGGAACGAATGGATTGCAGACCGACGTTGGACGCCTCTTGACGGACGACGGCCTGGATCAAGGAGATCGTCGCCAGAGAATGATCAGGTAACGGGAATGAAGGGGCCGCCGGTTGTGCCGCTTCGACCTCACGACGAATGATGCAGGTCAAGTTGTCACATCGCGACGGCTGGTGGAAAAGGTTGTCACAGGATGACGTAGCAGCTGTGTTGAGAAGTCGCGTGATGTGCTGGGATACCCGGCGGCTTTTAGCATGCTCGAGACGGCGGCACTCTTTGAGGATGGTATCAACGCTGGTGACGTTCATAAACACCAGTAAATTGAAGGCGTCGTCAGCAATGCCTTTGAGGACGTGATCAACCTTATCTTCCTCAGACATGGTCGGGTCAGCCTTGGCACAAAGGGCCAAGACCTCGAGAATGTACGACACGTAAGACTCGGCCGACGTCTGTACACATGTGGCAAGGGCTTTCTTGGCGTTGACTTGTCGACCAAACGGATTGCCAAAAAGATCGCGGAGCTTGTCTTTGAAGAGATCCCAGCTCGAGATCTGCTCTTCGTGAGTCTGGAACCAGGTCAGTGGAGCTCCGTCGAGGTAGAAAAGAACGTTGGCAAGCATAATAGTCGGATCCCACCTGTGACTGGTGCTGACACGTTCGTATAAGCGGAGCCAGTCGTCAACATCAGGACTGCCAACTCCGTTGAAAACACCAGGATGCCTAGTTGGCGGAACGGCGACGTGGGTCGGGGCTGCAGGCGGAGACGCTTGCGTAGATGAAGTGCCGCCAGCAGGAAACGAAGTTGCATTGTCGCCATTGCAACCGCTGCGAAGCTCCATGACGGGTACGGGGAACCTCCACCTCCACCAAATTATTGTTACGTGTAGCTGAAGCGGAATGCTATTTACAATTTATTTACAGGGAAGCCAACAGAGGCCAAAATGGCGACGCAATATCAAGCCGGCACAGACGTCGTCTTCTTCCTCCTCAGTGCAGCCATACTGTGGCGGCTGTTCCGTAGCAATATATTGTATGATACTTTATTATTTGATAGCCAGTAGAAGTGGCTATGCAGTATTTGTTTTTAAAAGCAGAGTAATGCAGACACAGGAATATATTTATTCCCATATGCAATGCACAAAATACGATTAGGATTTGCAGATTTGGAAATTACTTTTTCGACATATTTAAAGCGCACTTAACGACGCGCTCACAAACACAGGAGAGTGTAAAAGTAGAATTCGGCGCTGAAATTTGTTATCTTTTATCGCCCGTAACACAATGCGGACATTTGTCAGTGAGTTAATGCACTTTTGCCCCGCTATTTACTTTCATGCTAGGTCATAATTCACTTGCTAAGTCAACGGGCTCATAATGCCCTTAAATCAATAATCTCCAGAAATTTCGGCCGCCAACATGCATGCGCGCGAATGAAATACTATCGCTGCTCTGCGAACACATGTGTATGCTTTCACTCGCGCCTTTGTATCGCTCTACGTTACTTTCCTCCTATCGTCGTACAGTTACCAACGGTTCAGACCTTACGTCCCCTAAATTCTGTGCAACCATACTTTTCTTCAGATTAGGTTCTGGTTGCCGTGCGGGGTGAAAAATAACTTTTTGCCATCCTCCGTCCCGTTCCGACACCAAACCAGACAGCAACAAGGCATTTCGGCTCTCCCCTAACGAAATTATCGCAGCAATGTGCATAGCACAACAGGGGCGAAACGCGCTCTCTTCCCTCGGCGCGCAGGAACTTTCATGGCGGAAGAGGGGCGGAGCAACGTCACATGTCACTGATCAGCCTATCGCTGGCGTAGTCGTCTGGATCAAAGCCTTTCTGTACTTTAATTTTATTGACGGACTTTAAAGCCAACGTACCCGACGCCCCATCTGTCCACAAGCATTCCAGATTTCGACATTCCACCGTAGCCTCCGAGATAGCACTGACGCGTCAGGATGCGATGTTGAAGAGCACACCCTTATGGTGTAAGCATACTCGTACACTGAATATAGCAAGATATCCGGTAACATGCAGGAACACGTGTGGGCAAATTATTCAATTAGCAGAAGCGTTTTGCGACGCTTTGCATGGAGAAGGAACGCCGCCTGTGTTGCTCTGCACACCGATATTGTTTCTGTATGCACTGCAACATGGAGATGATTGGGCCTTTTCGCTGAGCAGATTGTTCTCGAGATACCGGAAAAAACAGCGGCGCGTAGCACGTTGGCTCAGCGAAACTGCATGAATACGAAGCTATTGCCGTTTCGGCCGTGTTTGTGCGATCAGCTGTCGGAAATGCAACTGGGTTTTCACTCCCTCACTGTGCTCCATTCATGCGGAAAAATGCCGAGCGGTGGATTGAAGACGTGCGCTGTATATGACTGCAAAATAATGACTGGAATATTGATCAATCGAATGAATGCGTGACCAAGTCCACGACACGGTTGTTGCATCCGCACAACCTGTGTTGCCGGCCCTTCGCAATGCACTGCTTTCCTTGTGGACAAAAATTTACTAGTCGACTAACGCTGTGTCGCTAACATCCAAAGAAAGATCTTCAACCCCGGAACTTCGCTAAGTGTGACTACCGCAAGTGGAACAATGACAGTAGCAGTAGCGCAGCTTCCTGGCCTACTAAGTTTAGCGAACGTTGCCTACACATATCTTCCTTCACATGCGCGCAAACGTATGTACATTCAAGCGCCAACTACTCAAGAATATGTGAATGGGCGCACGCTACCTAGAACACGCTACCTAGAGCAACGCCATAGCCGCAAAGCGACAGCGGCGGGCACAAAGTCGCTGGTGTGACGTCTGGCCGCTTCCGCAGTCAGTTGTCCTTTAAACAAATTGCACGGCGTTTATGTTTCAGAAATCGCATTGAACTTAAATTTATACCGTCAGTCGTCCACTGCTCAAGTGTCTGGTACTCATGTTTCTGGGACTTCTTACGCCCTTATCCCATGTATAGTAGTTGATTCTACCCATTCTGTGCCTATCCATACTTTCTCCTAATACCATTCGAAGTCCTTTCTGGAATTCTGCTCGTTACTACAAAGGCAAACGCTGTAGTTACTGCCGCGCTTTTGTCTAAGGTAATGTACAATTACACGAATCAAGAGGGTATTGTACCTGAATTCTCTAATCTGTACGTAAGCAATTCAAGGTTCAGAATTATGATTCTGTCTCCTAGGTCAGTCCTAGGTCAAAGTGTTGAAAATGTCATTTACGTCTGTCCACGTCACGTTTGTTTCACAAAGTATTTTTGTTCTACATGCATTTTAATGTGGAAAGTGGAACTGGCCCCGAGATAGAAGCTGAATTAGGCTAACTGCAGAAAGCAGCCTTTTGATGGACTGCGTCATCGGTTTAGAGCGCGGCTCTTAGCGCACGTTCCTGCCGCGAGCGTTGGCTTCGTACCCCGTAACCGAGCGAACCAGCACAACGAGGCAGCGCAGAGCGCAGCTGAAGATAAAAGACTGGGATATCGAAGAGAGCGTGATAGGAAAGATAAGGTGGAGGCAAAAACCAGGAGGCGGAAAGCGGGGGAAGAGGGTACGGCGAAAGCGTGACATGAGAAGCGGTGGCATGCACGATGGGCTTTGCAGCAAAGATGGCTACCAGATGGCGCCAGAGTAGAGCGAGTCGTCTGTACGGAAACAAAGCACTGCGCGTGTGGAGATCTGTCTGCGGCGCCTGCTGTAATTCGCTTCCACGCGTCACGATTAGCGAGCAAGAGCGTCACACTTCGCTCCGTTTTCAACGTGCCAGACAAGACATTGTGTGCGCCAGCCACGCATAAATGAAAATACGTATAAAGCGGCGCTGAAATTTCCCTTTAAAAGTTGTCGTAATCATCAGTGAATTATTTCTCGTCTCTTCGATGAAAAAAAATTATTTTCAATTGGCGGAATATTGAACGTCGTCCACCCATCACAGCAGGTCGATGCTATAAGCATTAGGTCATACTCTATATTATTGTGCAATCAATTATTTAGACTTACCAGGAAGTTTTTCTCCGCCGCCGTGAAATTCGGTACGTATTACAAGGGCTATATCATTCAAGCGCATGAGGTATGCTACGGGAGCGAGGAAAAGCGTTCAAGGCCACAAAATAGATTAAACATTACCTTCCTGGCAGGGCACAGTTTGCACATTACGAAGACTACTCATCCGAACAGTCTCCGGTTCTAACTGGAGTGCCGTAATTTAGGCACAGTATGGGCGTCGTTCTTTTACTAATTTTTATTAATGAATTAGCTGAGAATACAGATGTGACTGTTCAAATGTTCGCAGACGATTGTATAACATAAAAAGAAGTTATTCTGAATAATGCACTTATATACGTCACTAAATGACACCGATAGTGGCAGATTAACAATAATCTAATCAATCTGTCTGTATTGCAACTCCAAGGAAGAAGAAACTACTCACGTTCAGCAGTGATATCGCGTAAGTACCATTAAGGCTCGTTGAACACTACACATAGCTAAAGGTAAATATTTCCAGAGACTTAAAATAGGATATGCATATAGCACATATTTCATGTAAGGCCTTTCCCGCTCTTTGCTCACTGAAATACTCAATTTGGACAGCTAGCCCATGCACGAAAGTATTAGCATATACATCGTTAGGCCGCTCCCTTCTTGAATAGAGTATTTGAGTTGGTTTCCACACAAGAAAGAAAGTACTGATAAATTAGAATCAGTGCAAAAGAAATCAATTAGATTTACGTGCAACATGTATCGACTCTGTGATTCGCTTTCTGAACATCATGCGAAATCCAGTCTTTTTCACAATACACACACGTCCATAGCTTCTATGTTCGAAGTTCCTAATCCAGCTGTTACATAATGAAGTAAGCAAAAGTAGCCGTCGATTTATGTCGTTCTTTGACGCCAAGGTCTCTAGAACAAAACATAGCAGGCGTCTAAATGAATATAGGTTACATAATGATACATTTCTATCCTCTTTTTTCCCACAGACAATAAGAGAATGGAATGCACTACCTGAACACGTCTTTGGTAGTTGGTCAAATGATGTGCTTTCGTCAAAACTTATTATGTTTCCCTTCAGCCTTTTATAGAAAAATATAATTAATATATCGGTGTTTATCATGCCAGTGAATGTTTCCGCTAATCTTTTTTTCTTCTGGTTATAATAAATTCTTTCAATCTTTGCTCCAAGTTATACCTTTGTGTAGGGCAACTTTTTTGCGTTGATATCACTTGCAGGAAAGTGTTTGTGTCGCTCATATTTTTTGTTCGAAATATTTCGCACTGTAATCAACAAAAACTGAACCATGTTTGAAACCACTGTCACAGTTGTACTTGTGTCCCGATCCTGCTACAGCCTTACATATAAATCTAGCAGTATGTATTTCAAAAAAAGGCGTAAACCTAGAAGCTTGATGGCTTTTCCCGCGCCCTCGTCAATGGAAGTCACGTGATCAAGCTCTAATGGACGACAGCGCATGTGCTTTTTTTTAGCTCGGTCGTGGCTTCACATGGCTGTCCGCCGGGCTCTGCGAATTGTCAGCCAGCACTCCCTATTTAGAAAGTAATCTGCTCCACGTGCAATGGCTAAGGCCGAGACGAGATGACTGATGGCTTTATGCGCCCGGTGTTCCTGAGTGCCCCCCCCCTTTACGTTGCATATCGCGCATTATTATGTTTCCGAGATTCCGTGAAGTGAGAATGAGCACGTAGCGTTCCCGTTGCCAGGATTATTCACCACGCTAACCTTTGACTGCTAGTTTTTCTGGTCATCGAGTGAAATGTCATGTCTGCCTGTACGCACAAGACAGACTATTAGCTAACTTCAATACCATACAAAAGTCTACTGCAATTAATACTGCCGATAAAACTACACAACTTCGTTTATTTTCTAATATTTACTCACGGCAATGAATGACAAAATTTTCAGCGCAAATCTTCGATGTTTTCGGCTTCGAATCAGATGAGTATTAAGTCAGTGGGTATCGGAGCGGCGTAACAGTTACGCTGAACACTGCACTCTATTTCCACCTTTCTCAGTTTACAGCGTTCCAGGCGCGCGCGCAACCTCTCCGAAATATAAAAGTCGTGCCGGTCCTTCCATTAAAGTTTTCGACAGTCCGGCAGGAATTTGCAACCTCTCCAATGCCCCGCGTGACGCCATCAAGGTGCATATTTTCATGACTCACCAGGCATTACCAGCCGCACAGACATCGGCAACTGTCACCCCTGCCTGCGCATAAATGCCTGGCGCCCTTCAACTGTCTTCAGTGGGCGTCGGAGTGATGCAACAATGTCGCTCAATAAGGATTTCTGTTTCCACCTTTTTCAGCTGAGTTATGGACTTGCAAAGCGTTCTGATGATCCTTTTCTTGTTGTCCTCCCATTACCGCAAGTCCTTATGCTGAATGCTTATGAATGTTTCGGTATGTTAAGATTATTGCATTCGGGCGGCATTGACACGAGTCCTGAGCCAAATAAAGGTGACGACAATTAGCCCCGAAAATGAAGCACAGGGGTGCTGCGAGCGCCGCTCGCGTTACGTCGGGGCTCCTGTCGTCTACAGCAGTTCAGGCGGTTTTCGGATGCCTTCTGCAGTCTTTCCGTTAGTTCGCTCTCGTTTATTATGCTGGTATACTTATGGCGCTCCTCTGAAATGCATTGTTACAACGCCTTCCTTTGCGAAAATTTATTCAAAGAGCTCATTTCCAACATGACAATATATTTCTCAAAGGCAGCGCTACATTGCCAACCGAAAGAGCTCAGACCAGCCCAATGCGGGTATTTCATGAGGAGACCTACACTCTGCAGCGGTAGCTCACGTGAATAATATAAGCGCAAGCGCAGAAATCTAGTTAGAATACCGTACCTGCCGTGGTGCAACATGCATGTCACAACCACTGGCTATAAATAATTTCGACATTTACCTTGATTTTAACCGAATACAACGTGTTTGCTCACGACGAGTAGTTTATAGTATAATATAAAATTTTCGAATTTTTTTTCACTGAAACGCTCTGCAGTGACACGAGGACATAATACGGCAGTTTAAATTATGCCGGCAGCCCTTATGTTTTTCAGTGCTTCTCAAAATAGGCTGTTCTCCGCCGGTTAATATTAAGTGGCGGTAATTTCAAGTAAAGCTGATTGAGGCACACTGTTGTTTTTAGCACACGGAAACGACTATACCAATAGTTACTACTTTTCCGTGCTACACGTTCAACTCACTTGAGCAATTTTTCGGTGATTCTTGCTTCATGAACAGACATGACGAAATTGTTTGGCGAACTAACACAGGCAGCTCGGACCAAATATTGGAGTTAAATATACCTTATGGGCCGTATTTCTGCATACACCAAGAAGCCAAAACCACATTATTGCATAGTATGGAACACAATAAATATATTGCTGCGGAACAGTATTTGCGATGGCGAAGAGGCGAGCAGTGTGAAGACGACGACGACGATTTGAGGCTAGCGCCGGCTGTTGCCTCTTGGCCAAGTTCGGCGTATTTCCTTGTAAATATACTTGTATATAGCTTTTCATCTGCGTGTTCCTAGGTAACATATCTGGTGGAGGTGGACGTTCCCTGTATCTCGTCACGGAGCATTGCAGTGGACGGTACGTCGAGCCTTCCTTCATGGCTGCCGGCGACGACAATTCGACTCCGCCGGCTCCGACACCTGCTGCTACTTCGACGACGACCTACATGGCTCTTCCCGCTCCCCGTGATCCTGGCGTATTCTCGGGCAAAGATAGGGAAGATCTCGAGGACTAGATCAGCCTGTACCACAGCCACAATAACCGGTGGGACCCTACTATCATTCTCGCCAACGTAGTCTTCTACCTCGGTGGCACACCTCGAGTTTGGTTTCGGACGCACGAAGATGAGCTCACCAGTTGGGATTCGCTTAAGCAAAAGCTACGAGACTTGTTCGGCAATCTTACGGTCACCAACTTCCGCAGAAGGCGCTTTCCGGCCGTGTGCATACGTCAACAAATACCTACGTCAGGTACATTCAGGACGTCTTGTCTCTGTGCCGCAAAGTTGACGCGCACATGACTGAGTGAAACAAGGTGTCCTACACATCCTCAAAGGCATTGCCGATGACGCCTTCCGCTTATTCGTTTTCAACAACGTGACGACGGTGGATGCAGTTATAAAAGACGGCCACCGCCTGGAACTAGCTAAAAGCCGACGTATCGACCAGCAGTTTGCCCGTCTTCCTCTGCCAACGCTCCTCGTCCCAACAACACTGCCGATGTTACCAGGATCGTCCGGCGTTAGATCGAGGCCGCCAATCCGGCTGCCTTCGACTCCAGCCCCTCCAACGCCTCTCCAGTCACGGTTCCCCTGATCTAGGCGGTTGTCCGCCAGGAGTTCGCAAACATGGGTCTTCACACCATCTGCTCTGCCCATTGCTGTGATACGCACCCGGCTTCTTCGATTCAGCCCCGTCCCACATCTTCTTACCCATCACGTTTCGGCAACCCATCTGAATGGTGCACTGCTGACGACAAGCCCATTTGTTTTCACTCCCATCGAATCGGGCACATTTCTCGGCACTGTCGGAGTCGCTGGAGTTCCTCGACCCGGTCTACTTATATTGCCTACTCTCGCCACCCAGGTGGCCCTTCTCGTCCCTATGCCGCACGCTCCGATAATGTCGCCACTGATTCTTCTGCGCCGAACCGACCCTATTCCCTTTCGCCATCGCCCCAACGACGACAATCTTGCTCTCCCCAGCCCCGTCGTTCCTATTCGCCGACTCCCTTCGGACACCGCTCCAAGCCGGAAAACTACATGATGGAGCGCCTCGCGGTGAAGCTGCATTGCTCCCTACGCCGCCAAATCCTCTACTGACGTTGCCCACTCATCTGAACCTTCTTGACGTGCAAGTTGACGGTGTTTCTGTGTCTGCTCTTATAGACACCGGGGCGCGCTTGTCGGTAATGAGCGCTGACCTTCGTAACCGGCTGAAGAAAATAATCACGCCCGCCACGACGCCTGTTGTCCATGTCGCCGATGGCGGAATAGCCCCCCGTAAATGGTATGTGTGCCGCCCGCGTCTCCTTCGCCGATCGCTGCACTATCGTGCTATTCACAGTCATCGCCCAGTCTCCCCCACGACATCATACTCGGCTTAGACTTCCTGTCCACATATTCTGCTCTCATCGATTGTTCCGTCAGTACTCTCCGCCTTGACCTGCCTGTTCTAGATCCCGCTCAACCGTACCCCAGTCGCCTCAGTTCCGTCGACTTCGTTCGCTTGCCACCTTCGGCACTGACCTACGTTGACTTAGTGCCATCCCCACCAGTCCCCGATGGTCACTACATGGCAGCTCCTCTGCAAGACATCCTCCTTACACACAGGATCACAGTACCTGATACAGTTTAATCTACTACGGCGAATTGCGTCTGCCTGGCAGTGGCCAATTTTGGCTTGACGACAGAAGTGCTGCCACGCGGGATGTCTCTGGCCCAACTTTGCTCATTCGAGGATCACTCAGTAGCATCGATTTCAGTAGACGACAATTCAGCCGATCCTCTTCTACCATCGCAGTCGGCAACTTGTACCATCGCCGACTTACAGAAAATCATTGCGCGCGGCATGCCGTCCGAGCAGGCTCGTAACCTCTACCGCGTTCTGTTTTCCTACCACGATATTTTTTACTTTAACGCTCGTCCTTTGGCCCAAACTACAGCTGTTAAACATGGCATTAATACCGGCGGTGCCACTCCTATTCATCGCTGCCCGTACCGAGTGTCACCGGCTGAGCGTCAAGTTATTCACGCCGAAGTTCGCGAAATGCTTGCAAAGAACATTACTGGACCGTCATGTAGTCGAAAAGTGTCACTCGTTGTAGTGGTGAAAAAGAAGGATGGCTCATGGCGCTTTTGCGTGGATTATCGGCACCTTAACAGGGTTACCAAAAAGGACGTGTATCCCCTACCTCGGATTGATGATGCCCTTGACTGTCTCCACGATGCTCGCTATTTCTCCTCTATTGACGTTCGCTCCGGCTACTGACAGATTGCCGTGGACGATCTCGACCGCAATATGACTGCCTTTGTAACTCCCGACGGTCCTTATCAATTAAACGTAAAGCTGTTTTGTCTATGTAACGCTCCTGCCACTTTTGAACGCGGGATGTACTCCCTTCTTCACGGTTTCAAATGGTCCACGGGCCTGTACAACTTGGACGACGTTATAATATTCTCCCCAACGGTCGCAATGCACCGCGAGCGCCTCTCAGCAGTCCTGGACGTTTTTCCTCGAGCCGGTCTGCAACTCAACGCATCGAAGTGCCAATTCAGCCGTCGCCAGATTACCGTCCTTGGACATTTCGTTGACGCGAACGGAGTGCAACCGGACCCCGGCAAGATCCATGCTGTTACGCACTTTCCTGTTCCGAAGTGTGCCAAGGATGTGCGCAGCTTCATCAGCCTTTGTTCGTACTTCCGCCGTGTCGTGAAAAATTTGGCGACCATAGCACAACCACTAACCGAGCTATGGAAAAAGACGCCCCTTTCCAGTGGGGCGATAACGAGGCCTCTGCATTCTCGCATCTGAACGACCTTCTGACTACGCCTCCCGTTCTGGCCCATTTCGATCCTTCTACGCCTACCGAAGTCGGTACCGATGCCAGCGGTCACAGAATTGGCGCAGTACTGGCACAACGCCAGCGCGGCCACGACCGTGTTATCGCTTACGCCAGCAGGCTCCTCTCATCCGCGGAGCGCAACTATTCCATAACTGAGCGCGTGTGTCTCGCCCTAGTTTGGGCGGTTGCGATATTACGCCCATACTTATATGGCCGACCCTTTTCTGTTGTCACAGACCATCACGCGCTTTGTTGGGTATGCTCACTGAAAAATCGTACAGGAAGACTTGTTCGCTGGGCCTTACGCCTCCAAGAATATTCATATTCCGTCGCCTACAAATCTGGCCGACTACACAAGGACGCTGACTGCCTGTCTCGCTACCCGGTAGACAAGCCTGACGACGCCGACAGTAGTACCGCCAACGGCATTTTCTCTGTGTCTGCATTCGCTAACATCACCGATAAGCAGTATCGAGACCTATCGCTGCGAGCACTCATTGAGCGTCTGCATTTTACACCTACCGACGCATCCGTTGGCCGATATGTCCTCCACGGCGGCATTCTGTACCGAAGGAGCTTCCTACCTGACGGATCTGACCTTCTGCTTGTCGTGCAAAAACATCTACGACAGACTGTGCTCTTTGAGATGCATGACGCACCCGTTGCAGGCTATCTTGGGGTAACCCGCACGTACGATCGCGTCCACCGCCGCTTCTATTGGCCTGGTCTCGCTCGCTCCGTCCGACGCTATGTTGCTGCCTGTGTTCCCTGCCAACGCCGGAAAACACCTCAGGTGGTACCTGCCGGTCATCTCGGTCATCTCCAGCCGATCACCGTCCCTGTGGAGCCATTCTTTCGTGTTGGATTAGACCTTCTCGGTCCTTTTCCCACGTCATCCTCTCGGAACAAATGGGTAGCCGTTGCAACTGATTACGCCAACCGATACGCTATCACGCGGGCTCTCCCCTACCAGCTGCGCCACTGACGTCGCGGACTTTCTCTTGCATGACATTATCTTGCTTCATGGCACCCCGCGACAGCTGCTTACTGACCGTGGTCGTAACTTCCTCTCGAAAGTTATCGCCGACATTGTGCGTTCCTGCTACATTAAACACAAGCTGACTACCTCGCACCATCCTCAAACCAATGGCCTGACAGAGCGGTAAAACCGCACTCTTACCGATATGTTGTTTAAATACGCTTCCAAAGACCACCACGACTGGGACATTTCCCTTCCTTATGTCACATTTGCCTATAATTCTTCTCGGTACGACACCACCGAATTTTCTCAATTTTATCTACTTTACGGTCACCAACCGACCTTGTCCCTTGACACAGCACTTGCTCCTGCTGCGATCTCAACAAGCGAGCATGCGCGCGCGTCATCGCCCTCGCCGACCATGCACGCCAGCTTGCCCGTACTCGACTGATGGCCTCGCAAACCATTCAGCAGTGTCAGTACAACGCCCGCCACCATAACGTACAGTTTTCGTCTGGTGCGCTCGTGCTCCCGTGGTCGCCCTCTCGTCACGTCGGACTTTAAGAGAAGCTCCTTTCGCGATACACAGGGCCCTAGCGCGTGCTGCGCCAGGTGACGCCTGTGACGTACGAAATTGCACCTGTGCGTTCATCGTCGTCCTGCACTCTGGCATCTAGTGATGTCGCGCACGTCAGTAGGCTCAAGGCCTACTACACTGCTTCCGAGTTCGGCCTTTAGGCGCTCCGGGATGGTGCTTTTGGCACCGGGTGTAGTGCTACGGAACAGTATTTGCGATGGCGAAGAGGCGAGCAGTGTGAAGATCGCGACGACGATTAGAGGCTAGCGCGGGCTGTTGCCTCTTAGCCAAGTGCGGCGTATTTCCTTGTAAATATACTTCTGTATACCTTTCCATCTGCGTCTTCCTACGAAACAATATTTTTCATCAGTGAAGGTGAAAAGCCAAGTGAATTCATGTCAGGCTTCTTGTGTCTGCTTAATGAGTTTGGTATGCGAGGTTCTCCTTTGTGTACTGGCAAAGCGAATAATTCTGTTTCTATAATTAAACAGCGCACCATCGAGGCATTGTGAGACAGACTGTGTTGAATTTTCCTTTTCATGGCAGGCTAAGCTGCGCTTTACTGCCTCCAGTATACCTTAGGCGTTGTAAGTGGCGCTGTATAGAATTACTTCGTGGTTTCAATTCCAAGTTGTAGTGAACTGCTTGGTTTAGCGAATAATGCGTGCCTCGCCATTACGACAGTCGGTTGCTTCCGTTGCTGGAGGCGTGTGCCATACAGTCGATAAAGGCTAGTGAGGGACATTGTGACGCATGTCATCCCTTGCAAGTGCTTGGTTTTCGACCGTGACCACAAAGTTGTCTTTGAAGTGAGTGCGGTTATGGTATTCTTGAACTACATACATATTACACATGAAGCGCAGTCGTGTTAGCAGCCAATGCGTTTTCTGGTTGCAGCTTCAGAGAACGGTGAAACTAGAAGAACACCTTTTCGCACAAAATGCGCGCCTAAAGCTTAGTTTTACGCATTAATTTAGTGACCACATTTTACTAAAAAAAACTCACCAGAGTAATGAGACTCATGACCGAAGCTTCGCTGGGCAGTGTCCTTGTATGGTTTTATACTGCTGACACCGAATACCATTTTATCATGTAAAGTGCAATGTCTCTCACAGCTAAGTATTAAGGGGAAATTAAGGGAATCTACAAAGGGATGTCATGCATAACTTCGCTTGTTGAATTTGCAGATATTCTATATGCAAAATTTATCAAGAGGCACGGCGCATATATGGATGCAAAAAAAGTTGGCCTTTCCAATGCTGGATAACTTGCGATATCCGAGTCGCACATTCTTACGACTCATGCGGTTTTGACAAAGAAACTGTGGTTCAGACGAGGCAGCAGAAATACTTCCAAATACGGTTAGAAAAATGGTCCGAGCCACCAATAACCCATGACGAAGACAAGGACGAAGTTCGAAGGAGGCTTGCGGGCTTCTATGGCTCCGTCTTTTTCGAATGTTTCCAGGCATCTTTTAATAATTTTGTAGTGCCATTTTGAGATCATAGGGTTCGTGAATGGGAGAGTATGCGGCCTATACCGGCTTTTGAAGTGGGCCAACCGTTTCCTGAGCTTTATTGGAGCTTTCCTGCTCACGCCACGCTGGCCGACAGCTAGCGTCTGGTAGACCTAGCGCGGCGGAACCCGCGCGGCTGGCGTGGCAGCATTGCACGTCGTAAGGAAACTGCTTCTGGCAGAGGACTTTATAGAAGACCTGGGATAGCGGACAGTGTCCGGCCGAAAATATAGAGTTATGGCGAAGCCTAGATTGGGGGATCGTAGTTCACAAAGCAAGATGGCTGAACTAAGGGGCGCAGGTGAACGGCGCAGAGGCTCGGTAATCAAGAATCTCATTGTGAAGGCATCGCACATGCCACCGATGCCAGAACACATCTGAAATAGTGATTTGCTCACGGGGTGGACTGAATTTGGAGAAAGTTTGCCCCACTGCGGTGGGCAAGGCTATCGTAGAAGCGGTAAGCCTCATTACTGAGAAGATTAAGGAAGATGGTATCTGCCCTAAGATTATGCAAAATATATTGGTGGCTAGTACGCCAGAAAGGAGCCAAGCTGAACGATATTTGAGACTCAGGTCAATCAGAGTGGCGCACAATGATTTGGAAGTCAGTGCCTACGAGACGACACCACACACTGCGTGTAAGGGGGTGATTCAGAATGCTGACAATATGAATGGTCCTGCCATACTTGAGCAGGACATCGTTAATGATCGCAGTTTGCTGGCTATGGCGGTCAAAATATTCAACAATACAGGATCGCTTAGCATTCTTTTCGACGGGTTAATAGCCTCCAATTTTGTCAGATAGGAGCCAACCGTGGTCCGGTGTTTCCTGTATCGAAAGCAGGTGAATATATGCTATGTGTGTGGCAAACTTGGAATACAAGGTGATGCGCTTCTCACGTGATGAAACCACAAATCTTCCAGTCTATATTATTAATAGTACACTTTTACTACCTGTTACATCGTACACATGTCTTGGTGTTTTTTATAATCTCGCACGTCCCTTGCAATAATCATGTAAGCCACATTGTCGCCAACGCTAATCGCGTGCTGGAATATCTAAAAAGAACTTTTCTCGATAGCTTCTTCTTCTGTCCAACAGATAGTATAAAGAAGAGTTGACTGTTGGGCTAGTTGGTCGTCCATATTTGAAGTAGTTAGCGTGAATAAAACCACGGAAACAAGAAAGACGGACAAGGACAAGCGCCTCTTCCAGGCTCGCTCTTGAGGCCTTCGTTATCAAGAATAATAGAGATAGATGTGTAAGTGAGCCTTCTATCACATTACTAGATGCCGAATTTAACTTCTTGCGCAACCGCCTTTGATGTGCACGTACCTGTTTCTTTTCTGCTTCGTAGGCGCATGCGTGACAAGAGGATATATATTTGAACTATCCTTCCTTCCATTAAACAGTTGTAAGTGGCGCTTGTCGTTGTCTGTCTTTCTTGTTTCCGTGGTTTTATTCGCGTTAAGTTACTACTTCACAGATAGTATATAAATGTTTCGTGGGTATTAAGTTAGAACATGCTTCGTCAATATGGGACCTCCAAACTAAGTCACTTTAAAAGGTATTGAATCTGTACCAAATCGCCCAGCCCGTGCAATTTGTTCTATCTTTAAACGTTGAGAAAGCATAAGACTCATGAAGAAGGTGTTATTATTACCGCCCCTTGAGATGCGCTGAAAGGTGTCACGACTGAGCCTTTTGTTTAAAATTGATCACGCAAAAGAAAACCCACAAGTGCACTATTCGTCCCACCTACATTCATTTCAACACGCATTGATCATCCGCATAAGGTTGGCATAAGGTTTGCCGCACCACTTCTTGCTCAGCATCTTTTATCCCCAAAACGTTATCGGTGTGGAACTACCTACCAGCAGCTCTACTTAGACGTAACAACGTTGAAGAATTCAAAAAACGCTTTCGGGTCCATTCTTCAGTAAATTAGAACATATGGGCTCTTCTTATTTTCCTTCGAGGTGAAATCCCCCATGGCGATGACGCTTATTTTGCACGCACAGCCGTCAGCACGCTTAGCACGAACGCACCGCAGCGTGGCCTGGACCGGCTTGAACTGACGCCTGCGCCGCGAAGTGTTGCGCTCTGTTATCTGGGTATGTTTGCAGCGGCTTACGATAGGCAACCTGCAGTCTGTATATTAAATGGCTGCATGTTCATATGAAAAAAGATTCCGCAGAGACACTCAAGACTGCTTACTTATGGGAATAGGAAAACCTTTTATTTAGGGAAGACATACAGGTTTGGTTGCGGTTTGCGAACTGCGTTTATTAAATGCGATGTATTTCTTTGCGAACATTTGCCACTTTGACAGTATATATATATCTATCTATCTAGCCGCCTAGTCTTGGTGCTCCGACGGTCGTTTCGTTAACTTGGCAGGCTCGTCGCGCACTGTTTTCCATAACATCGATTCCCACAGGGCGTTGGATCTGCCTGCTTTTTCAGGCGGTCAGTCTTTACTTTTTCGAATTTTAAGCACTACTCACACACGCAGACACGCGTGTATGACATCACCCGGAACACTGTACGACGAACGGTTTTTGGTACGAATGGCACCTGCGAGAGCACACCGTTGCTCGCTGTCAGAGAACATAAGAAGTCAAGAACAACTATGCCACCGGATTTGCATATCTATTTATTCTCCCACCTTAAGAAACGCCACAAACCTGCATTTGCTTTCCTTTTCCTATTTATCGTTTCCTTAAAGCGCCAGCTTTGAGGCCGAACCCGAAAGGCGCGCCAGCTGCCGCCCGCCATTTCGCTTTGACGATATACGCAAACCGCCACGTGTTTTCTGGCCGCGTGTGAGACAGCAGCCACGAGCGACACGTGGCGAAACGGACACGTCAAGTGAGCGCACTCTCGCCGCCGGTCAGACACAAGCGAAAGATCAAACGCGCAGTCAAATCGAGCTGCGCTCCAGCTATCGTAAACCGCTGCGAACAAACCGCGATAACAGAGTACAACACATCGCGGCGCTGGCGTCAGTCCAAGCCGGTCTAGGCCACGCTGCGGAGCGTTCGCGTTAACCGTGCTGACGACTGTAATAATAATAATAATAATATTTGGGGTTTTACGTGCCAAAACCACTTTCTGATTATGAGGCACGCCGTAGTGGAGGACTCCGGAAATTTTGACCACCTGGGGTTCTTTAACGTGCACCTAAATCTAAGCACACGGGTGTTTTCGCATTTCGCCCCCATCGAAATGCGGCCGCCGTGGCCGGGATTCGATCCCGCGACCTCGTGCTCAGCAGCCCAACACCATAGCCACTGAGCAACCACGGCGGGTCTGACGACTGTACATGCGTTGTTCTTGTTCTTAATAACATTTATATATTGTTCATAACTGTACTTTCATCGATTCATATCATAGCTGTTGTGAGTTTTTCTCTATAGTATTATACTGATAAAACCAAGTGTGTATACTTTTGTTTTGTTATCTTAAAATCTTTATTGTGCACTGCATATTTTTTTTTACTTTTCCGTAATCTGAATTTTGTTCATTTAAAGATAATGTATCACAATGAAGCAGCAACTTCAATCTACGCGCATTAGATGCTATTTTAAACAATCTTATGTATCCTTCTTATGTTGCTCTTTGTAGATGCCCACTCCCCTGTGGACTCCTTACATGGGCAATGAGGGTTCTGGAAATAAATAATGTGTTACTTATCGAATCGGATGCCGAATATACAAACGGAGCGCATATACGTATCCAGCAAGAATGTTTATTTTGGTATACAAGCAACACGACTTCACTGACTAATGCAAAAATACAGCTAGTGAAAAAATGGACTCGTATGAGGCGTATTTGACATTTCTACAGGGTTCCGGCTTTGCACGCGGCAAGCTTATGTCTACTTACTGAAGCCTCGAACTGCGCTCAGACTTCTATGCAAACAAGGTATCACATTTTCGTCATAAGGGAGGAGCAATGAATGTGATGGCAACATCTTAGATTTCTGGCCGAATTGTAACACTCCTAGCTGCAGTGGCAGTGTGAATTGAAGTAAGGGCATGCCAAATAAAAACAAGGTAATAGGCTAGTGGTCCTCCGTTTGAATTCGGCCGTCAACCCACCGTGGTGGCTTAGCGGCTATGGCGTTGCGCTGCTAAGCACAAGGTCGCGGGATCAAACCCCGCCCGCGGCGGCAGCATCACGTTGTGAGCAACATGCAAAAGTGCCCGCTTGCAGTGCACTGGGGGCACGCTAAATATCTTCACATAGTCAAAATTTCCTTAGTCACCCACTACGCCGTGCTTTATAATGATATCGTGGTTTGGGCACCTAAAACATATAATTCCTTTTTGTAGTCCTGCCATCCGACAATTTCATTCGTGTTTATTAAATAAATCCAATGTCTTTCTGGGCGACTTTACCACCACTTTTCCGTATCGGGTACGTTTCAAACCTCTTTCCTGGGCCAATATCGGAGGTAGTGCATAGCCGAACCAATAAAATACACGATTCTAAGGATTGAGCGCTGTTATTGTTTCGCGCTTCTTATATTTGTCTGAGAAGATTTAAGATAAAAGGCATGCGCTGTCGCCGTTTCGTTCATAGCGTTTGTTTATGCGCTGTCATTCTTTAGATACTGAGGAATAATTTTGTCATGAATGTAAGAGCTTTCATGAGGAACTTTATAGTGACAGAATTTGTGGCAATAGAACCCGCATATTCCGCATGTCATTTCGCATGCCATGCCATATAGCATACATATGTCAAAATATATGCGGAACCTCACGGCAACCAGGGTAGCAAAAATTAACTTGGAGTGTCCATGTAAGCAATAAAGTGCAACCATTGCAGCTCCATTATGAACACATAGAGTCGGTGGCCGATTTTTCCAATAGAAACATCATGCAGTAGGTTGCAGGAAATAACTGGAATTCGAGTGGCTTGTGACGCATGGTGCAATATTTTTTTTTAATGATTTTAGCACTCGAAAAAAGCAGTGCAGGACTCACGCGAGGGTGGGCCTGACAGGAGTAAATATGGTACATGTGGCAGGGAATTACTTTTACTTACAAGATCGCCAAGTTGAATTAACAAGATGAGCCCCAATAGCCTCGAAAATGTTTAGCGCCAGGTGGGAAACAAGCTTTGGAAGAATGAATGGTGGCTGTATGACTAGCTGCGCAAAAACGGTAAGAAAATTTTTGCCAGAAAACATAAGGTCAGAATTTTGAGGAAAGCGGTTACTCAAGGACTTGTGTGCCATAACCTGAAGTAAATGGGTTTGTTTAAAAGAAAACATCACTGGTTGTAGCCATATTGACGAAACTGCTACACTGCTACACTTCCACAAACACTAAATGACACGCTGCGGTTTTCCAGTGCGCTTCCGCCGCGAAGCCAAAAAAAAAAGCTTCCGTTATGTATTTTCAGTCTGCACTGCTTCAAAAAGCATTTGTCTCTGATATGCTGCTGATAATGCTCAATGCCTTCCTTCAGCAGGAAGAAAACAGCATTAACATTTTAGTTAGGTTCTTTGTGAAATCTTTTCGTAGTTGTGAGTTTCTTAAAATATTCAATAGGTAATTTTTGAATACGTTTGTGTGCAACATTCTGTTGGTGTTCTAACCTTATTTTCGCAAGCGGTCAGTTTGCGTTATTACAGAAATTCTGCTCTTGATGACGTCTATTTATGCAGTGAATATATCTTGCGCCATTTTTTTTATTACAGACTAATTTCGTAGACAATAAGACCAGCAGCGAGTACATGTGTATGGTAGTAAAAATAGAAGGGATGTAATGTGTGTGGCAAGACAGCAGCAGCAGCTAGATAGTAGAAGAGGCAAAGAAAGCTTCCCGTTGAATAATGCAGGTGAACATATTCTTATGATAAGAAATAGTCAGTAGAGAGTGCATATGTTACGGGTCTCAGGTGTGCTAAACAAGCATAATAAAGTAAGGCGTACCTTTCTGATTTGCGTAGATTGAACCGTCTTCGCTAGGGCAAAAATGTCATCGTGACACACCCTCACTGTGTTTCCAAATAAGGTCTTCGCTTTGAAAAGCTCGGGGCCAAGAGCTGAAAACAGAAGTTTGTAGTAAGAAATAAACTCTATACACAAAAGACGTAATAAATATAAGTACTTCCTGAAATGCTCAGCTGCCAAGACTTAGCTTCGTTAAGCAGCGCGAGCGCATCATTGTCATTTCAATAGAAATTCACGCCAGACTGAAGTCATCAGTGCTTTATTTACTTCTGTGGGATATAACATTATTCATTACACACAAGAAAGTTTTGCAAGAAATAGTGATCAAGATAAGAATTCTCGTTTTTTTTAACATATGTAATATTAATAGCAGCAAAAGGGTGCAGATTATTTCATACGATTTCGTTAAAACAAAACCATATATAGTGAAACGCTATCGACGCAATATGATAGAATTGTATTATTTTAGAGGGTAGAAATCCTAGCCTCATTCCAGGGTTTTAATATCTTGCAATCAATGAAATTTTGATTGTAAAAACGAATATCCTGATAAGACAATTTATTGACGGCATGCGAAAGACGAAAAATCAACGCAGCGCGAAGGGAACAATGGTCTCGGCGCCAACAGCTGCACTGTAAAAAATCGTCCGTTGTTTTTACGGGAATTAGACCGTCAGTTTTGGCTGCCAACTTGTTCCCGTAAAAATTACGGATCGCAGTTATTCTTAGTCACGGGCCTTGCTTGTGAAATTCACACCTTTCCCGTAGAAATAACGCAGACCTGTAATTTTTTTTACGGGTACCGTCAGTAAAATTTACAGTTCCTCCTGAAAATCGCTCGTCAGTTGTTTTACTTTGCTATTAAATACCACCGTTACGGTATCAATTCCGCCGGCGAAAATGAAGCTAGACACTGCACAACTGCATCTTTAATTTCAATATTGAACATACTGTCCCTTAAAAACAATGTATTTGCGCACTGTACTTTTAATCGCTTGTTTCACGCGGTCTAACTGTTCCAAACCTGAATGTTCTAGTCAGGGTAGTCGGGATGCGGAACTCCCTTTCCTGCAACAAAATATATCGCACTTACTGACTGAAGCTTAAATAGGCTGCAACACAACTAAGCACCAATGCAGTGCAAATACCGCATCAGAGAAAATATGCAATATACCGAGACAGCTGCCAGTAATTTGCAGGTAATTAGGGGCACCACAATCCTGGCCACTATTTTGTAGCGATGCCTTATTATTTGCTATTCTTATAATCCGCCACAAACGGCTGTCTGACCCTATTGATAATGAGAGCACACAGTCGCTCTGACCACTGGCCAAGCACGAAAAGCCCGAAAAAGTACAGAATCGGAAAAGGCATCGCTACAAAATATCAGTGCTGTCAACGGAACAAATAGAAATAAAGTAAGCGAGCAGCTTAACTTATTGTAATGGGAAGCTCACTTTTTGAAACACCACTGATACAGAATGAAAACTTTACACTGAAAAACATCCAGTGATGTTTTATAATGAACAGCAAATATTTCAAAACACTTTATTGCACTTTACGTAGCTTTAAGATAACTTCTTGTGTAGATGACTTGGTGAAAGGGAACCATTTCTGTAGTTCGCATTGCAAGGTTCTGGGCATGCTTGGCAGACGAAAAAGTATCCCTGCGTGCGGTCAACTAGTTCATGCTGTGGGGCAAAGTAAAAAGAATGACTCAGTGGGCTTCCAAATGCTATAAAGAGGTGCTTACATACAATGTGAGTGCTCTTGAAAAGAGTGGTTTGCATTTTATGAAAGGTAGAATGACTTATAACAAAATTTAAAAGTTAGCACAAAACAGAGAAGGCAGGTATATGGGGCAGACTTACCTAGATGTTCCATTCACACTCAGTAATGCACTGCACCAAGGCAAGAACTTTCTTGCTGACCGCCTCATTTCCTTTTTTGCCCTTCCTTCCACGGTCTGCGTTTATGTCCTAAATGCCTCCCCCCCCCAATAAAGAGAAGGCAGGCATAATTGCAATAAAGCCTATATATAACGGCATTAAAGAAATGATTCGGATAATCTGGAATTTTTTTGAATGCCACAGCTCACGCTTGATTTCAAACATGACATACAAATAATACGATTATACTAATAATCGTAAATAATACGAAATAATACGAAAGGATTCAAAGTTGGACAACTTGTTTCATGAGCAAGTTGAATAGGAAACAGCGCAAAAAAAAAATCTAGTAACCGGCAAAGCCTGCTGTGTACTTCTCGTCTTGTCCCCGATTTTCGTGCACCGTTTATCCACCTAACACCCAGGAGATGTGACTTTTGACTTTTATCATACAGGTGCATCTGGTGTAAGGCGCACGTCGGAGGTCTGACCGACTTTCATCATAGAAGAAAGCCACAGATGGGTTTTGCTTTTAGATGCAACAAATGTCTAAAGTGCTTTTATTCTTTAACGTGAACACATTTTACCTAAGGATATTTTAGACATGCTTATTACCTTGGGGGATTGCAAACTGAATATAAATCTCGCTGCTATAAATATGGGAGCAGCTTAACCTTCCGATTAACTCCAATAATTGATGGTAGAGCGCAGCAGGAACCGGAACGCATTACTTTTGTGTAATTTGAAACTTAGGCTTCAACATTTTTCAGCTTTACAGACGTGTACTGTAAAGCTGAAAAAAGTGGATTAAGCTTCAAATCGTCCAGTGTTATTTTTGATTACACAGAAGCAATATCTGCTGGTTCCTGCTGCCAACTACCGTCAATTTCTTGTATCAAGCTAGGACACTGAATTTGCAATATCCACAGCACTGTTAAAGGTTGTTGTATACAGTTTCTTTCTCTTAAGGCCAGTATAATATATGCTATTAATGCGCATGATGGAAAACAAATACAAGCGTAAACAGAAAATAAAATATACCTTTGTATGAATTCAAGTGTGCATGACGCCTTCTCTGCATAACAAATGTGGAAGCAGAAGTAAGCTGTAAACAGCATGCAGAATGCTTGCTTGAACGGCTTTGCTGCTGCCACAACACGGCCATCAACAAGCAATAGGTACTCTTCAGGCATCCTGATGTCATCACCTAAACAAAATGAAAAGAGTACTTGTCACTTTTACATGATAGGGCTGACTGCTGCATCAAATGTTCTGTACCAGTCGTATGCAAACTATACGCATTCCAAGAAGTACGTTCTAGGGCACTTTCTAATTTTCACTGAGTGTTGCGTGGCACTTATTCCTAAACCAGCAGGTCTTTAGCTTTCTTTCAACCACAAAATAGTATTGCAGGAAAGAAACTATAAATGGCTTTTGAAAACTATTTTGGGCAAAGTTATGAAGAGTATTTAAATTAATAGAAGTGAAACTATAGGCATCCTCGAACAACATGAGCGTGTACCATGTGCATACCCATTCAAAGACATAAATTTGCGACAAACTTGACCCGATTTTTTAAACCATTCCTGTATATCTGTGCTTTTAAACTTGACTATGAGTCATTTGCATACAGTTAGCGGTTTACAAGCCATTGCTATACAGTTGCTTGTGAAGACTGCTGGCACATAAAAATGCAGATACTGGCTTTCTGGCAGCATACTGAATAACAGAAAGCAACCAGAAAATGAACTGAATATTAAGGATATGTCCATGTAGTTGGCAGACTGTGTAACCCATGGAACTGCTATATAAAATATAAGGAAGAACATTAAAACTGCAATTCTGGAAAAAAGAATTTTGCATATTGCAAAAGCAACAGGCTCAGTGATCAAATGTATGCTCTTTCACTTGTTTTCAATCAAATTAACTATATAGCATGCTCATACTTCCCTACATGGTGCGCACGAAGATCACAGTTTAAAGGGAATAACAGCATATATTGGGTGCATTTTTTTGCTGAACTGTCCTGAGAAAACTGAGCACTAAATGTTAATTTTCGCTGTTGAGTAGTAAGCTCTGTCGTTAACACAATGAGACACTAGCATACTGGCAGCATAGGATAGTCACAGGAAGTCATTAGTTATATGTTTAATTACAGGTTTCATGGCTTATGTGGAAACTGTAGAAATGGCGCCAGTGATTGTTTATTGCAAGTCAATATTTGTAAAATTCAAGAGAGAGAGCATGCGGCTTAAAACACTTGTCGTGAAATATCGGCTTCAAGTATACCAACATTCCATATTGGTTTGTAAACCCTTGCATATGGAGGTCTGTTGTAGTACCATATGGAATGCTTATGTACTTGGCACCAACATTTCCAGCCAAATATTTCAAACTGGGTGCTTGCGTTAGATATTTCCAAAAATGCGCCAGCCTAAAACAATAATGAGCCCCAATTCTCCGATCACTATACTTGGTGTAAAAGAGAGAAATAAAGTTACAAATTTTAGTTTATTACACCGTCTCAACCTTCATTTCGCATTATAATGACTTCTTTTCTCAATAACTAGACTGTAAACCCCAAATTTTAATGGTCTGCCGTTCCGTAAATAAAAGAGGCCTGCACAACGATGCAATCATCACTACTGCCTGCTTTCTGTGGCAGTGTAATATAGGACAGCCCATAACTACAAGTGCCTCAATTCTCCGATCACTATACTTGGTGTAAAAGAGAGAAATAAAGTTACAAATTTTAGTTTATTACACCGTCTCAACCTTCATTTCGCATTATAATGACTTCTTTTCTCAATAACTAGACTGTAAACCCCAAATTTTAATGGTCTGCAATTCCGTAAATAAAAGAGGCCTGCACAACGATGCAATCATCACTACTGCCTGCTTTCTGTGGCAGTGTAATATAGGACAGCCCATAACTACAAGTGCCTCATGTAATTCCTTAAAGTAAATCATAAAAACACTCTGGGCTATACGGCTGCTACATTACAACTTCCTTAAGTACTTATCCAACAAAAATTGAAGCTTTTTGGCACCATTTATAGTCAACGAAATGCCAAATATACTTTGAATGCACCTACCTGCTGTGATTATGCAGGGAGAAAGCGGTGTGTGCTCAAATCAAATCAACCTGTTCTACAATGAGACATGGCTGCAAATGCGTCGCACACAGTCCGTGGCATGCGAGCACACCAAAGAAAGAACGTCCAGAGTTCCTGCGGTGACGGGCGGAGAAGAAAAACATAGTTGAGGAAGCCGCAACGTGAACCACCTCGACTTCCCCAATGGCGCTGCCACCCCCGCTGCCGCCGCCGCGCCGCGATCTGCGAACATGGCCACAACGCTCACAACAAACAAAGGCGGCAGCGGGCGCACGAAAGCATCCAAAACTGAAGAAGAGCACTGCATCACGTGTAGTGCTCAGACTGGATAGCGAACAATTCGCAACAGCACTACCATGTGCGCACGTCAATGAATGTGCCAAACCCTGTTTAAATCAAAAGCGGGAGAAAGCAAACATGGCGAAGCCGAAGAGTGGCGCGGAAGCGTTCCGCAGGCGACACCGCGGACTTGGCAAGCTCAACCGCTAGCTCAACACTCAAACGAGATCGCATACGCTTCGCAGAACACCATTGACCCCTGCATAATGTTACGACCTACCTGCACTTACAAGGCGACCAACCGTTCTTCTTTGTGTGCCCTTGTACGATTTCCACTTGGCTCCAAAGCCCCGGCGCCGGGACGGCCGAAGTTGCTGTAGCGTGCGTCTTGCATTCTACAGCGCGCGCTAATGCCTTAGCGCATGCGCGTTTCAAGCGCCCCGAACGGCCGGCGCGCCAATGAGCATCCGCGGAGCTCGTCCTTCTTCTCTGGAAACTCCTGACTCTTCGTCCGTCTCCAGGCTCTCGAAGCTATTTAAAGGCGGTGGCGCTGCTTTCTAATTTACGGTATGGATTTGGCATATTTTACGGCATATCTGCCGTAAAAAAACGCAATTTTTTACAGTGTAGTTATCTGCGCTCGCGTCCTGCATTAATCATAGCGCCACTCTACTGCTTGCTTCCTGTTCTTCTCATTACAATGAGCCCGGCGGCGAAAAAGAGCCATCCTGGCGACTCAGGACGATGAAAGGAGGAGAGGTTTGAGGCGGCTGACGTCAACCGTGCCGCGACCAAGGCGGCGCTTGTACGAGGAAGGGTTGACCAGTTCAATGACATCAGTGACGGGAGACCGACACTCGATGACGCGGTATGACCCATGTTACTTGGAAGCAAACTTGGGAGGGAGGCCAGTAGAGTCGGATGGTAGTCTGAGCCAGACGAGTGATCAAACGGCAAAACTCTGCACATGCTGATCGTTGTCACGGCGATCTTTCTGGGGGGCTTGGCTGTCAGACGTGAACGAGCGGGCGAGCTGACGATACTCTCCTGCATGCTGTGCGACGTCACAAATAGGACTGAATTCAGAGGCGTCCGGGCAGTACGGTAAAATTGTGTCAAGTGTTGAGGACGGACCACGGCCATATAAAAGAAAAAATTGTGAAAGACTGGTCGTGGACCGTGTAACGGTGTCACATGCGTAAGTCACGTAGGGAAGAACGACGTCCCAATTGGAATGGTCAGAATCAATATACATCGAGAGCAGATCAATGTACATCGAGAGCATTGAGAGGCCATTGGTTTTAGGGTGTCCAGCAGTAGATGTGTGGCGAACGATACGGCACGAGCGGAGAAGCTTCTGTATGATGCTGGACAAAAACACTTAGCCTCTGTCGCTCAGAAGTTCCCGGGATGCACCATGAGGGAGTATGAAACGACTCAATATGAAGGAAGTGACGTTACGAGCACCAGCCGCGGGCAGTGGAGCTGTTTCTCCGCATCGCGTGATATGGTCGGCCGCGACTATTATCCAGCAATTAGCAGCTGTAACAGAGCACGGAATCAGTCCATAATGGTGGATGCCAATGCGTTCGAAAGGGCGGGCTGGACATGGTAGAGGCGTCAGCTGGCCGGGTACATGGTTAAACGTCTTGCGTTCTTGACACGCGGCACAGGACCGAATATATTTAATGAAAAATGTGTACATTCCACGCCAGTAGTAGCGTTGGCGGAGCCGCTGACACGTTTTGAGCCGCCAGTGTTGGCATGTTGCGGATCAGCATGGAAGTAGGGACACACATCGATCCGCAAGTGCTTGAGTATGACTACTAGCCAATTACATCTGTCGTCCTCGTACTTGGGGTGGTATAACAGTACATCTCGTATTGCGAAATGCATGGCTTGGTGACGAAGGTCACGGGGTTGGCTAGCGGGTAAAGAGGAGCTGAGAACTTGCAAGAGGTATGCAATCCACGGGTCTTTGCGCTGTTCCGAAAGCATGTTTCTTATGGTGAGTGCATCCAGGGAAAAGTCGACTGCTGAAAGTGGGTGTTCATTGGATTTCACGGGAGATCGAGAGAGCGCATCCGCGTCAGAATGCGTGCGCCCGGATCTGTGAACAACGCGAATGTCGAATTCTTGTATAGGAACAGCCCAACGACCGAGGCGACCAGAGGGATCTTTTAGGGAAGCCAACCATCAGAGTGCGTGATCCGCCACAACGTGGCCTGCCACAACGCAGAAAGGCCTGCCGTACAATTATGGGCGAAATTTGCCTCATGTTTTGTCTCACGCTCAGAAGGATCAAGGGGCACGATGGCATCAGCGTGTATAGGCTGCGCGCGGCGAAGCGTTTAATTGTGGCACAAAGTCAGAGGGCCGGAACTTTGGTTGCAAACAAGTAGTCCGGGATTATCCTGATGGAGTGCGAGGATCGCAAATGGCAGTGACGTATTGCGCGAAGAAATATGTCAGATGGCCTGAACAGAATAGTGGCACGGGGAAAGGCGGAACAGGAAACGGGAACAAAAACAGCGTTGTAAAGTGGCAGGTCAGTATTGACGGCGACTACAAGCTTGTCATCACCAGGGGCGGTCATATAGGCGGAAGGCGTCTCAAGATACAGAGAGCTCTGCCTGAGCATGAGCGCAGTCGGTAACGGCGTTATTACGCGACAAAAGTCCCACCCAAGGACGAGATCATAAGAACACGAAGCCAGCACAAGAAACTCAACGCTATAGGCCACGTCTTGTATGAGCACCCTGGCCGCACATGCTGCCATGGCTTGAATATATTGTGCGCTCACAGTATGGAGGGAAACCCTAACGATTGCGTCGTCACGTTACGGATGGAGCAGCAAAACGCACGGCTCATTACGGAAATAGGGGAACCAGTGTCAACAGGCGGTTCGTACACTTTCAACAAACAATTCAATAACATTGGCGGGGGCCAAGCGAGGACTTAGACGGGTGGACGACGGCGCAGCTCGTGCCTCAGCAACTGAAACAGTTAGTTTCCCGCCTCATGAGTACTTGACCGGCGACGCATAGCCGAAAGAGAACGGCAGGGCAGTGAAGGTGACCGACGCGAAGTGAACGGCTGGGTATGGTGAGTCGGTTGACGAAAGCGATAGTGCGTCTTAAGGTTCTTTATCTAGCGGCGTCGATAAGGAGGTCTGAAGAGGTAACCCGCTTAGTTTGGTGCAGCGGTGGTCGCCACGAAACGGCTGCCACAGAAGCGGGCAACGAATTCCGCAAGCGTAGCAGATCGGCCGGTTTTCTGAAGTATACGCCAAGGATTTGTGCACTCCGGTTGTGCGCCAACACGCGGCGTCGCTGCTGGTTGAATTGGTTGTTGAGGGGTCAACACAGGCAGCGGACGTGGCTTTATGGCGGCATTCCCATACATCAGTGGCGCGCCAACAGGAGTCGGCGGAGAGGCAAACGCCACCTGAAATGATTGCGCCGCGGCGACAGGAGTCCGCTGGCAGAGAGACTGCTAAGCCTAGGTGACCGCCTCCTGTATCACCTCTAGGAAGGCTGGAGACATATAATGTAGGCGCTTGCATGGCTGGGAACAACGAAAGCAGTCGAGTAACTTCCTGGCGCACAATCTCCTTTATCTGTGCCGGGAGCGCCGTGCGGTCATAGCCGATGGTCTACGTGGCGAGGCAATCGTCTGTTGGCGTCTACCGCCGATCTAAGACGCGTTGCTTAAGCAGTTCGTGGAAGCTTTAACACAGACTCACGAGTTCAGACACGGCGCCTGGGTACATAGCCACCAACACATTGTTATGCGACGGAGAAGTCAGTAAGACGAGCAACTATTTACAGGTTATATTTACAACAGCGGTTGCAGCGCTGACCGGTTTGATTCACAGCGCGAGACCAGTTCGTTCTTCCTCCACTTTTCTCAAGTGATGGCGCCCACGCGCTTCGTTCAAACAGTCATGTACTGCACGCGTGTAGCATATTCGCACGACGGCAGAAGCGACGTCCCGGATCGTCTAAATGTGATCACTGGGAGGGTGATACTGCTTCATTCGTTTAACGTGCACGATATCACTGGACTGGGAAGCAGATGGGGCGGCAGGGGCGATCTCGTAGGTGACGGGAGTCACGGCACGAAGCACTCGGTGTGGGCCTCTGTAACAAGACAGCGCTTTTTCTGACAGGCCGACGTGAGTCGACGGATACCATAGAGGCGCCAAAGAACCAGGCGGGAAGTGCGCATTCGGTGTCGCAGGTCGTACAAACGCCTGACTCTCTTGGGATTTTAGAAGGCGTTCACTGGCAATTTCCCGTGCGTGGGCACGGCGGGCGATGGCCTCAAGTGGATATTCACTGGTCGGTGCCGCGTGAACAGGGAAGGTTGTGTGGAAGGGCAGTGCTGGTTGCCGGCCGGACAGAATGTAAAATGGGGAATAACCGGCTGTGTTGTGTCGCGAGGAATTATCAGCAAATGTGACAAACGGTAGACCGAAGTCCCAATCAGTGTGGTCTAAAGAGACATTTCGCGAGCATGTCTGTGGGAGTGCCATTGAGACGCTCCGTGAGGCCATTTGTTTGCGGATGGTATGACGTGGATAGCTTGTCCTCGTGGCACAGGACTGCAGGATGTCCGGGATAACTTCTGATAGGAATGTGCGGTCACGGTCTGTGAGAAGTTATTGCGGAGCTCCATGTAATAAAATCACGTCGCGTAGAAGAAAATCGGCGAGGCCTGTGGCGCAGCTTGTACGAAGCGTTTGGGTAATGGTGTAGCGCGTGGCGTAATCCGTGGCCACAGCGACCCACCTGTTCCCCGATGTAGAAAGAGGGAAAGGGCCAAGTACGTCCACACCAACCCGAAAGAATGGTTTCGCGGGAATTTCGAGTGGTTGAAGGTACCCAGCAGGCAGCGTCGATGATGCCGTCCGTCGCTGGCATTTCTCACACGCAGCTACGCATCTTCGCACAGAGCGAGCAAGCCGTGGCCAAAACAAGCGTCGGCGGATCGGGCCGTAGGTACGTGACACACCCAGGTGACCGGCAGTGGGGAGGTCGTGAAGTGCGTGGGGAACAGCCGAGCGAAGGTGTTTAGGGATCACAAGGGGTAATGCACGGCCATCGGGATGAACGTTGTGGCGGTAGAGTACGCCATCTTGAAGTGTTAATAAGCGAGGGAACTGTCGGCAAGTGACGATTCCAGGCGGTCAATGATGATACGCAAGGACGGATCAAGGCGCTGCTCGTCGGTGACATGGAGCAGTGGAAGAAGAGAGCGAACACAGGCGTCGGTGTCAGTATCAGACGTAGAAGTCGCGTCTTCTACTAGGTAGCGAGAGAGGCAATCTGCGTCGTTGTGTTGGTGTCCCGACTTGTAAGTCATTGTGTAGGGATATTCTTGTAGTCGGAGGGCCCAACGACCGAGTTGACAAGTAGAATCCTTGAGGGACGATAGCCAACAGAGCGCATGATGGTCTGTGATTACTGAGAAGGGTTTGCCATATAAATATTGCCCGAACTTTGAAACAGCCCAGACGAGAGCAAGACATGCGCGCTCGGTAATCGGATAGTTCCTCTCTGCCGTTGTCAGGAGCCGGCAAGCGTAGGCTATAACGGGGTCGTGTCGGTGTTGGCGTTGCGATAAGATGGCGCCGATCCTATCACCACTGCCATTGGTTCGGACCTTTGTAGGTGCGGACGGGTCAAAGTAGGCCAAGACCGGTGGATTGCTGAGAATCGTGATAAGGCGTGAAAATGCGGCAGCCTGAGGGGAACCCCACGTAAAAGGCACGTCTTTCTGCAGAAGTTCCGTGAGTGGTTGAGCGTGTGCTGCGAAATCTTCACGCACCGTCGGAAATAAGAACAGAGCCCCACAAAACTCCGGACGTCTTTGACAGTAGCTCAGTCTTACTGTTCAAACCTTCCCCGGATCTGGTAGTACTCCGGAAGCAACGACGTGATGGGCTAGCACTGCAATCTGTCGGCGCCCTAAGGCACTTCGATGACTTAATTTGGAGCCTAGCCTTGCGGAAGACGTCAAGGATAGCTGCGACGTGCTCAAGGTGCGTTTCAAATGTAGGAGAAAACACAAGGATCACATCGGGGTAACAAAGGCAAATTGACCATTTGAAACTTTGAAGCAGAGAGTCGATCATCCATTCAAACGTGGCGGGGGCATGGCATAAACCGAAAGGCATAGCCTTGAATTGGCAGAGGACATCTGGAGTGACGAAAGCGGTCTTTTCTTGGTGTTGCTCACCGACGGAAATGTGCCAATAACCTGATCGAAGGTCGATGGAAGAAAAGTATTTGGTAGCGCTCTGCCGTGGACACGCGATAGGGTCAGCGGTGAATGGGAACAGCATCACCAGTGTTTGTCCGATGCTTAGCAAGGGAAGTCTGATTAAGTGGTCGACTGTCAGTGTCAAATACATCGCGGTAGGAAAGTGCAAGGCGATATACGGTGGCTGCTTGGCCAGGTGCGAGATCCGGAGCTACCAATGGCCCGTAGAGGCTCATGGCATCCTGCGGGTAATGTGGAGGATCTGGAGACGCCCCGGATGCAAAAGCAGTGACGTGGTCATCTGTCACTGACGGGAGTGTGGCCACCGCTATGCCTTCATGTAACACTTGCTTCGTCAAGCCAAACTTGAAAACGGGAGAGACATCTGATTAGCGGCCAGGGTATGACGACTGAGTGTAGGGATGTCGCGCGCCAGAAGGACATCACGAATAAGGGCGACGACATAGTCGCCATAAGGCACGGTTGTCGACGAAGGTTAGGACTTCGACGAAGGCCAGGGCTTTTGGAGGTAAGTGAACAAACGCTGTAGTGCAATGGGTGTTCGGTTGTTCGGGTCGAACGTCTTAAAGAAGAGGAAGCTCGAGACACAACTTACCTGTGGAATAGTTGATGAGGGCAGAATGCGTAGTCACAAAGTCGAGCCCGAAGAATAGGTCATGAGGGCAACCGGTCAGCACGGTGAACAGGACTGTAACTTGGCAGCCAGCAATTCCTCTGAGAGCAGTGCACACACCTCTGACGGCAACAGTGGCGTCATTGGCGACGTGTACGCCTGGAGTGATGGCAGGCGTAATAACTTCTTTGAGGCTACCACATAGGTTTGGGCTAATTATGGACACTTGAGCTCCAGTATTAAATAATGCCTTTTCAGGCTTGTAGTGCAGCTCAGAAAGATCAGAAGGAAAGGTAAAAAAGGTAATGCAAGGGAACGGAGAACAGAGTGAGCGCCATCCTTGGACATGGGTGGCAGTCTCTTGAGCTGCGCTACAAGCCTAAAAAAGTCATGACATACCAACTCGCCCCATCTGCCACGCTTTTGACCTTCAAACAATGGCGTCAATGTAACGCCATCTACGTCTACTCGAATTAGGTTCGTGTTGGTGAGGAGCGTCAACGAAGGATTTGGACAGGACGAACGTGATGCAGCACTACCTCCAAGAGCTGCATAGCCTAGTTTTCCGTCCGTCGGTTTGGCGAGGAAAAGCGGCGAGGTTGGGGTGACAGGGAGCGACGGCATTGGTGCGACGGCGATCGCACGGAGGAGCGGCTGTCAGGGGCATCAGAAGTAGGGTGCAGACGGCGAGGTGAATAACAACGAGCGTCGGCGCATGGGCGAGGAACAGGGATTGAGCTCCAGTACGGCGACATCCAGGTGGTGCGGCAGTGGCGGGATACATGACCAACGCGGTGGCAGCGGAATCAGATCGGTTTGCCGTCGGGAGTTCTCCATTCAGCAGGATTGCGTGGTCTGGGAGCGAAATACGGGGGATTACAGGTTGTGGACATGGAAATGGGTGCCGAATGACGTCGGCAGACAAAGCAGGTGGTAAGGATGCCAAGGTTTGCAATTTCTTGCCGCAGAACTGCTTGAATAACGGAAATGGTGTGGCACGCTTGGTCAACGTACCGTCAGGGGGTCGTGGATGAAGGGGGACCGGCCTCGCCGCTGCAATCTCACGGCGAACGACACGTGTGACGTTGTCTTCAAATGGTCGTGTGGCGGTAAGAGCGGATCAAATGGACGTGCCAGGGGTGTGTGGGAGCCGGGAAACCGGTGAGATGACACGGCGGCTTCTGGCTATCTCGAAGCGGCGGCATTATCTGACGATGGCGTTGATGGTAGAAACGTCGTTATCAACGAGTAAATTGAAGGCATCGTCCGCGATGCCTTTTAGGATATGGCCCACCGTGGCAACCTCGGTCATGTGCTCGTCGAGGTTCCGGCAAAGCGCGAGCACTTCCTGTATGTAGGGAGACATACGATTCTGTCGACGACTGGACATGGATGGCAAGCTATTTTCGCGCTACCTGTTGGCGGCCCGACGGGTTTTCAAATAGGTCGCAAAGCAGCTCTTTGAAAATGTCCCTTCTGGAGAGCCCAATCTCAAGGGTGCGAAACTAGACACGCGGTGTCCCGTCCAGATAAAAGATCACATTGGCAAGCATGATGGTAGGGTTCCACTGGTGGCTTTGGCTAGGGGGGTACACCGTCGAGTACTAGCGCCTGCATTACAACACTGTTACCGAGACAGGATACGGCTAAACATGTCCATTTATCATAAATATCTTGCCTTCCCTCGTAGCCATGTACTTCCACAGCCCATCCCTGTTGTACTTTCGCAGTCTCCACAATACCGGCATTAATGTTTGTGATGTTTGCTCCACTGTCAACTAATGCGCTCCGTCCCTTTCCATCAACAAAACAGATATATACAAGAGGTTAGCATGCGACAAATAAACAGCTTCTCTTGGTGTCTTCAGGCGGAAGCCGAAGCCCTCTTTATTTAGTTTTCTGTCATAGCATCTCACTCTTCGTGTTGGACACAGGAGAAGCGGTAGACTTCTTGCTTGCAAGCAGGCGCCTTCCAATAGCTCGTGTGGCCGTTGGGCAACTTGCAGCAGACATCATGGGCTGCCGTTGGGATACCGAGTCTTGTAGGTAGAGGTTTCGCATTCCCTGCAGAAGTTCTTAAAGTGTATTGAACCGTCTCACTTGTATTGGCTTCCGAAGATTCCGACTCAAACCATGAATGATTAGCGCAACCACAGGCGTCTCGGGCAAGGATGAGTCAGCCAGCTGGAGTAGCCTCCTTTTCTCATGATATAGCTGAGTGCAGACCCAGACCTGTACTTGAATGCGATAGCATTATCCCATAATAATATCTTGTTCTCTCCAAAAGAGCCGAGAAAATTCTCCTTCCAATCCATCCATGGCTTGTTGCTGTGAGCGTTGACACGCAATTCCTTCCAACTCTTGGCTATTCCTCAAAGGAATAGTCGCACAGTGATGAAGATAAAGTGAAAAACATGCGACTATTCCGATCAGGAATAGTAAACAGTTGGTACGAATTGCGAGTGAAGGCACACAGCAACAAACCATGGACGGACTGGAGGGAGAATTTTCTCGACTCTTTTGGAGAGAACAATGTATTATTATGGGATAAAGCTTTCATCGCATTCAAGTACAGGTCTGGGTCTGCACTCAGCTATATTTATGAAAAAAGGAGGGTACTCCACCGGTCTTTTGTTTGTATATAGTGTCAGCAGCACTTTACCAATATCCAGAGCGAATATCAGCAGCAAAGAAGCAGCTGAGCACGTGGAAGCATTCAAGGGCGTTGTCTATGCGTGGAAGCGGGTAGACGTCTTTGTTAGCAATATCGTACAGGTTGCAATAGCCTACACACAAACGTCACGTGCCGTCCTTGTTTTTAACCAACGCTACCCGCGACGTCAGAGACTCGAAGGAGGCTCAGTTGTGTGTTACAGCGAAGCTGTTTATGCCTAGCCGACTCGTCCGTCCGTCGGGCTGTCGCCTGTGAAGTCAAAAATTGAACAGGACCTGCTAGATACTGCTAACAGTAACCCGAAGTCTCTGAACACGGTGAGGATGAGTCGAGGTTTTTAGCTACGACTTGGAAACCAAGATGCAATCGTCACAGTGGAAACATCCCACATCTCCAAAGCTAAGGAAGCACGGCAGGTGGTCCGCTGCAATGTCAAGGTCATGCTCACGTTTTCCTCGACTCCCCTGGGCTGGGGCATCACGTGTACGCACAGCAAGGCCAAGACGTCGCAAAGGAATACTGCCAGGAGGTTCTTCGTCGACTTCATGATGTTATGCGGCGCAAGCGACCTCATCTATGGGCAGCAAGAACTTGGCTACCCATCTGCGCATCTCATTCAGACTTTCTTTTCCAAATCCAACAATCATGCGGTTCGTCAGGCTCCCTGCTCCCTTGGCATGGCTCCGTGTGACCTTTAGCTATTCCCCAAGCAGAAAATACCACTTCAACGAATCCGATCTAAGTGAAGACAAGAGGCGGTATATGACGGCCCGTCTGATCACCATTCTAAAAGACGGGTTCCAGAATTGTTTAGGGCAATGGTGGGACCGCTGGAAGGACTGTCTGCATTGCCTAGGAGCCTTCTTTTAAGGGGATAATGGTTGTGTACCTCTTAATCAATAACTGTATTTCTGCTGACCAAATAACTGACATTGTTTGAACACACGTTGTAACTATATAGAGGGTATTTCCGCCAACACTTTCAAAATTTTTGAAAACTTGCCTGTCGCAGATAGGTATAATCTAGTTGATGAGCCGGACTACTCGAAACGGCGGACACTACTTGCAAGAAATTGGAATGCAAAATCGACTATTTACCAAGAATTCACGAATTATATTTTTATCTAATTATCTTATGATTCATATTTCAATTAACAGATTCTAGCAGTGGACTTCGCAAAACGGATTTACTTGGAACGAATTCTCAGGACGACAGCAGTTTAGAGATATAATTTCATGAACTTTGCGAAGAAATGCATTAGCGTTCTAGTTACTTGTGTGGTTCCGTGCATGAAAGGACGTTTTGTTAACAAGTTAACTGGTACGCCCATGTATTTCTCCTCAGAGTTCGGGAATTTATATCTCGGAACTGCTGTCATATTAAAAAGCGAACTGTACGGTTAGCCTAGCGAACTCCACTGCTAGAATTTGTAAATTGCAATATGGACCACAAAATGTAATTAGTTAACAACTTAATCAGTGAATGCTTATGAGTTAGTCGATTTTGTATCCCAATTTTTGTGCACGCATTGTCCGCCGCCGTTACCAGCTGATCAATTAGACTTGTGATATCTGCCACCAGCAACTTTTAAACATGTTTGAGTGTTCGCTGAAAGACCCTGCATATATATATATATATATATATATATATATATATATATATATATATATATATATATATATTGTAACAGATACGACATGCACGGAGAAGAAGAAAAGAAAGAGAATACGAAGAGAACGAGGAGTTTGAGAGGCCGGGCTGCGCTGCGATCACGCTACGATTATCGTCCATCTCCTGTAAATAAAACCATTTCTTCGCAACTCTTCGTAATAGTTGTGGTGGAAGGTGCGGGGTAATCGATACCCGAAGACGCAGGCTGAACCACAAGTTCTTCGACGGAGACGTCACCTTGCTGGACTCCCACCGAATCCACCGGAGTTGAATATGTCCCACGACGCAAATGAACAACGGCCCATTCCAACTGCTGCGCCTTGCAGTTGCGTTCTACATCTGAGAGATGCGCGTCCCTTTGCCGGAAGATCGGTCGAAGACGTCGAGGAATGGCTCATCTATTGTAATCGGGTGAGTGCCGCCAACAAGTGGAACAGCGCTTCTCAGCTTTCGAACGTCGTGTTCTTGCTAAAGGATACTGCGTTGTTGTGGTTCGACAATCACGGGGAAACCTTCACAACATGGAGAAGATTTGTTTCAGAAATCAAAGAGCGATTCGGCGACTCCGAAACGAAAAAGAAAAGGGCAGAACAGACGCTACTGCAACGTGCGCAAGTGCCAGGTGAAACCTGCACGACCTACATTGAGGCAACAATAAAACTGTGTAGGATGGTGGACTCTGGAATGTGCGAAGAAGACAATGTCGGGCACATCCTAAAAGGCATTGCCGGGATGTTTATAATTTCCTCATCGCAAAAGACAACCTGGCTTCCGTGGCTGACATCATTCGGCACTGTCGTACTTTCGAGCAACTGAAGACAAGGTGCATCACGCCGAAGTTTGGCAGGCTACCCAATGTGACGACAGTTGCAAGCGTGGACAGCAACCAGCCCCTCGATCTGGCATGAACGATTCGACAAATAATTCGGGAAGAGCTCAGCCTGCACGCGCAAGTGACACATCCAGGCACTTATAGCTTCCGGCTATCACCAGATTTCGAGCCAAGCGTGGCATCCTTCTCCCCGTATCCTGCGGCGAGGGGCACCGAGGATTATGAACTCGCGCCCCGACAGCAGCCACGTCTCTACGACAGAGGCCCTCCTTATGACGCTAGGCCACAACGAGAGCAGCCGAGTTTTCACCCTCGAGGCCCTGTGACTTCTGTCAGGCCGCGACAAGAACAGCACCGACCCTACTACCACGAAGCGACTTATGAACGCTATAACGGATTTCAGCAAGAAGCAGAGACATGTTATCCACATGACAACGAACTTTCTCGCCACCGCAGCCGCCTACCATTCGTTTCGAGGAAGACGCTGTGAACCGCGACCCTGCTACAACTGCGGTTCCACAGGCCATATAGCTCGGTATTGTCGCCAAGGCCGTCAATCACGTAGGACACCACCGATGTTCTCGCCACCCAGAACCCGTACTTCATATTACTTGCGGACGACCGATTTGCTCCCAGTGGAACACTTCACACACGAGACCAGACGCAGCGATTCGCCAGCATCTGAGCGCAGTTTGACGCCACCAAATAACCGTCCCCGTCGCTCTCCTCCCCTCGGCGCCGTTCTTCCTCACCGCCGCCGGGAAACTAGCATCCGCGGCTAATGGAGGTGTGGTCGCCGGACGGTCTTTGCAAGAAATACCTCTACCTATTGTGATGTTCAAAAACAAAGTGAATGTCTCGATTGATGGAATACCGACCGTGGCGTTAGTTGATACTGGAGCGACTGTGTCTATGATGAGCCTCGCTTTCAAAAACCGGCTAGGCCACAAAGTTATGTTTTGTGGGAACGACGGTATTACCTTTTTTGTAGTAGGCGGCGAGTGGCTTCATCCCCTTGGTGTTTGTGCTGTGAGGGTTCTGTTGGATGGGAAAGTGTTTGTGTCGGAATTCCTTGTTCTTTCTCGTTGATCGCACAACTTTATTCTTGGTATAGATTTTCTTGAGCAGTGCGGCACTTCCGTGCACTGTTTGATGTGGCGAAATATCATTGAACAAGTCATTTATATCAGCACATTCTGAACAAAGCTCGGGTGGTGAAGACAGGGACACAGACACACTCAGTGTTCTTGATGAAGTGATTGCACCATCGTGGTGTTTGAAGCCCGTTCGCGTTTCTGCAACTACTGTTGATGCTGACTGTGTTGACCTTGTAGCTAGGCCTCTCCGCATAAACTGTGCTAAAAAAGATATACTTGTGCCCTGCTCTGTCCTGTTCATGACGAAAGGAGTCGCCATATTGTGGGCGCAGAACTGCTTCGCCACGCCGGTTGTCCTTCCTCGCGGTATGAAAATCGCTCTCTTCGATGAAGCCGCATGTAGCTCAATAGCGGCACTAACTACGCACGTCTCTACAGCTAGCTCTCTTTGCGATAATCGCCATTCTGAAGAGCTAATGCTTGGCAGGATCAGCAAGGCTTTCGGTACATCGGAACAGCAAGCACTGGTACAAGTCTTTGCCAGACATGAGGCTACATTCGACTTCACGCATGGAGATGCACTCGTTCATTCACCGTAGTCCAGCGCTCGTCACAGAATAGATGCCAGCTCAGCACACCCCATCCGCCAGAAGCCCTACCGAGTGTCATCGTCCGAGCTCAAAGTTATTGCGGAGCAAGTCAAGCAGATGATTAACAAAGGTGTCGTTTAAGAGTCATCTTGTCCATGGGCAGCTCCACTAATCCTAGTGCGAAAAAAGATGGCTCCTGGAGATTCTCCGTGGATTACAGACACCTAAACGCAGTGACGAAGAAGGATGTCTATCCACTACTGCGAATCGATGACGTCATTGATTGCTTACACGCTGCTTCTTACTTCTCGACACTTGATTTGCGATCGGGGTATTGGCAGATACCTATGGACCCTGCCGACAAGGAAAAGACCGCTTTGGTGACTCCAGATTGCCTATTCGAATTTAATGCTATGCCTTTTGGCCTTTGCAATGCTCCTGCCACCTTTGAAAGATTCATGGACACAGTACTACGTGGTCTAAAGTGGGACATATGCATGTGTTACCTCGATGATGATGTAATCTTTGGCCGCACGTTTGAAGAACATAACGAACGCCTCAGCCTCGTTCTCGACTGCATTGAGAAAGCTGGACAGGTCCTAAACTCAAAAAAAGTGTCGGTTCGGCGAACGTCAAACACTGGTCCTCGGACACTGAGTCGACAAGGAAGGCGTCAGACCCAATCCTCGTAAGATTGAAGCGGTGAGCTCCTTCAAGCCCCCGCAGTCAGCACGAGAACTCCGCTCATTCATTGGCCTATGTTCGTATTTTCATCGTTTTGTTCCCCGCCTTGCCGACATCGTTTACCCGTTGACAAGTATATTGCGAGAAAATGCATCCTTCAATTGGACGCCAGAGTCTGACGCATCATTCTCTCTACTGAAGTTTATACTAACGTCAGCACCCCTCTTGCGTCACTTCGATTCATCTTGCCCGACCGAAGCTCACACTGATGCTAGTAGAATCGGGATAGGAGCGGTGCTTGTACAACGTCACAGTGGCGCAGAACATGTTGCCGCACATGCCAGCCGTTGCCTGAGCAAATCTGAACGCAAATATAAGGTTACGGAACAGGAATGCCTGGCAGCCGTTTTCGCCATACAAAAGTTTCGATGTTATTTTTACGGTAGACCAATCAAGATTATCACCGACGATCATTCTTTATGCTGGCAGGTCGGTTTTCGTGATCCCTCTGGTCGCCTCGCACATTGGGCGTTGCGCCTCCAGGAATACAACTTTGTGGTATCGTACAAGAGTGGCCGTCGTCACGCTTACGCAGACTGCCTCTCTCGGATTCCTCTTGCGACTACCGAGAGCGATGCTGAGAATTTTGACGACTGTCTCTCCGCTGTTACTTCTACGTTCCCTGACGCGGCAGACTTTGAGTGAGAACAACGGGATGATGTTACCGTCGATCCGCTTTTTGTCGCCGCCCGTACTTCTAATGGCAGCGGTCGCTTTACTGTCCGTGATAAATTGCTCTACAAAACTAATTACTTCGGGCATGGAGCACGCTTTCTGCTTGTTGTCTCCGAGAGTCTCCGCTCCGACGTTCTACGTGCCATGCATGACAATGTGACATCCGGCCATTTCGGCTTCGTACGAACGCTGCACCGCACGCAGGAGCGCTTTTACTGGCCCAAGATGTATCAAAAAACCAAGCGCTATGTCGCTAGTTGTGAAACGTGTCAACGTCACAAAGCGACCGACCACTCCAGCCCCTGGTCCCCTTCGGCCACTGACAACGCCCAGTACGCCGTTCGAGCAAGTAGGCATTGACCTATTGGGTCCATTGCCGTTATCTAACAATAAGAGCCGTTGGATAATTTACTGCGTAGACCATCTTACACGGTATGCAGAAACTGCAGCCATAGCGTCTTCCACCGCTGCTTGCGTGGCGGTCTTCCTGCTGCATTCCGTGCTCCTTCGTCATGGCCCACCACGTGTCATCATCAGGGACCCTGGTCGCCAGTTCACGGCTGATGCCATTGAAGAGTTACTTCTTTTGTACACTTTACAGTTCCGTCATTCCACGCCGTATCATCCACAGACCAATGGCCTCGTTGAAAGGACAAACAGAACGCTGACCAACATACTTGCCATGTACGTCTCCTCCAATCATAAGAATTGGGACGACGTGCTGCCCATCACTTCCGCATACAACAGGGCGAAGCACGAAACCACGAATTATAGCCCATTTGATCTCCTGTATGCAAGGTTACCGCGAAGCCCTCTGGACACTTTCTAACCTTCGTTCTGCACAGTGATGATTCTATATCGAAGACTTTGTGTCTCGCCGACGAAGCGCGTCGAATAGCTCGTCTTCGTACTCTGGCTTCGCAAAGTCGTTCGAAAGAGCGATACGACGACCGTCACGTACAAGTATCGCTGGAAAACGGTGACTTAGCCATTCTTTGGACGCGGCAACGCAAGCGTGGATTGTGCCAAAAGTTCTTGTCACAATATTCAGGCCCATTTGTAGTTGTGGACCGCCTGAGCGAACTTACTGAAGTCATAGCTCGGCTCCTGTGCAATGGTCGGCGATCAAGCAGAACTCAGCTGACTCGTATTGCTCGCCTGAAGCCTTTCTACACTTTTTGTCCATCCTGACTCGCCCCATGGGCTTCGTGTGCTTGCGGGAAAATGTAACAGATACAAAATGCACGGAGAAGAAGAAAAGAAAGAGAAGACGAATAGAACGAGGAGTTTGAGAGGCCGGGCTGTGCTGCGATCACGCTACGCTAATCGTCCATCTCCTGTAAATAAAACCATTGCTTTGCAACTTTTCGCAACAATATATATATATATATATATATATATATATATATATATATATATATATATATATATATATATTGGTACGGCACAGCCGCCACAGTGAAGCTGCACTGAGCAGGAAGAAGACGACGTGGGCCCGCTTGATATAGCGTCGCCATTTTGGCCTTCCGTTAGCTTCACTGTAAATCAATTGTATATAGTATTGGGCTCCAGCTACATGTAACATTAATTTGGCGGAGGTGGACGTTCCCCGTATCCGTCATAGAGCTTCGCAGCGGTCGCAACGGCGACAGTGGAACTTCGGCTCCAGCCGGCAGCTCTTCATCTACGTAACCGTCTCCGCCTGCTGCCCCGACCCACGTCGCCGTCTCCCCCCTGCGGGATCCTGGTGTTTTCAACGGAGTCGGCAGTCCTGATGTTCACGACTGGCTCCGCTTATACGAACGTGTCAGCACCAATCACAGGTGGGATCCGACTATTATGCTTGCGAACGTTCTTTTCTACCTCGACGGAGCTCCACTTGCATGATTCGAGACTCACGAAGAGGAGATCTCGAGCTGGGATCTCTTCAAAGAGAAGCTCCGCGACCTCTTTGGCAATCAGTTCGGTCGCCAAGTCATTGCCAAGAAAGCCGTTGCCACACGTGTACAGACGTCGACCGAGTCCTACGTGTCGTACATTCTCGACGTCTTGGCGCTTTGTGCCAAGGCCACGGAGTAAGACATTTAGGAGGTAAAACTCCCGTCAGCGCGAGCGAGCGCGGGCGACCACATAAGGTCACAATTGTTGTATGAGCCGACGGGGCCGCATACAGTGGCAGCGCCATGCGGCGCATCGTAGAAGCCGCATCGAAAAAAAAATGCAGCGCCCGGGCAGGCGGCTCCGTCGCGCTCTCAACGGCGGAAATTTCTTTCCAGGCCGCCAGCACGAAAACGGCTCCGCGGGCTTGTGACCTTTTCTGGTCGCCGCAAACAGCGGAGTTGTTTCTTCCTCCGTGGCCAAGGCTGACCCGACCATGTCTGAGGACGATAAGGTTAATGACGTCCTCAAAGGCATTGCTGACGACGCCTTCAATTTACTGGTGTTTACGAATGTCACCAGTATCGATGCGATCCTCAAGGAGTGACGCCGTCTCGAGCATGCTAAAAGCCACCGGGTATCCCAGCACATCACGCGACTTCCCAAGACAGCTGCTACCTCATCCTGTGACGACCTCTTCCACCAGCCGTCACGATGTGACAACTTGACCCGCATCATTCGTCGTGAGGTCGAAGCGGCACAACCGGCGGCCCCTTCATTCACGTCACCTGATCATTCTGCGGTGACAATCTCCTTGATGCAGGCTGTCGTCCGTCAAGAGTTGTCCAACGTCGGCCTGCAATCCATTCGTTCCATACGCTCGGAACCTCTTTCTCCACGCACATCCCCACCGCGTTCTTCTTACTCCTCTTACGGCCAGCGCAACCCCTCCGAATGGCGAGCCGTGGACGACAAGCCAATATGTTTTAACTGCCGACGCATTGGACATGTCGCTCGCCACTACCGCAGCCGCTGGACTTCTCCGATACGCTATTCTACTGATTACCACCCTCGCCCTTCTAGCGCGCCATTTTCCTTAGCCCCTTATATGCACGCTCCATCACCTGACCCTGCGACACCTTTGACACGACCCCGCTACTCCCGCTCGCCTTCTCCTCACCGTGGTCAATCTGGTTTGGCCGCGTCACGCCGTGCTCCTTCTCCGACCTACTCGCCGCACCCCCGACAGGAAAACTAGACAATGCAGCTTCTGGAGGTGAAGCTGCAAAGCCGACATTGGCTCAAAATCCTCGATTCACCTTACCCACGAACAAGAATCTTTTGGACTTTCTCGTCGACAATGTTCCTGTGTTCGCGTTGATTGACACCGGGGCGCATGTGTCAATTACGAGTGCTGCTCTTCGCCGTCGGCTCAAGAAAGTTCTGACGCCCGCCCCGAACCAATTTGTACAAGTCGGCGACAGAGGGACTGTCGCTATTGTTGGCATGTGCTCTGCCCGACTCACCATTGCTGAGAGACACACCGTCGTTCTCGTCACCGTCATCTTGCATTGCGCTCACGAACTCATTCTCGGTCTGGATTGACTTGCCAATCATTCTACCCGCATTGACTGTTCGGCCGGCTCACTTCGCCTTGACTTGCCTATTCTGGCCGCCCCTGTGGACCCGCCCCCAAGCCGTGTGAGCTGCATGGATTTTCTTCGCCAACCGCCTCAATCTGTGACGCACGTCAACTTGCTGTCCTCACCAGCTGTACCTGACGGTAATTACGTGGTCGCACCAATTACGGCAGTTATACTTACACATGATGTTACCGTGCCGCACACTGTGCTGACAATTACTGGCAACCGCAACTGCCTTCCCCTTGTCAATTTCGGGCTAACCGCGCAAGTTCTGCCTCAGGGGATTTCATTGCCTCCAATTAGCGCTTTGCAGGATGATGAGACCGAGCCATTCACAGTGGAAGATCTTCACAGCTCAGTCCATACCGTGACGTCATCACACGGTACTGACGTCGACATCGAAAAGATGGTTTCATCTGACCTTACAACTGAAGCCCTTTGCCGCGTTCTTGACGGCTATCGCGACATTTTTAACTTTGACAATCGACCCTTAGGTCAAACGTCCGTCGTGACCCATCGCATAAACACTGGCGATGCGAACCCTATTGACCGACGTCCATATCGTGTTTCAGCGTCCGAACGAGCTGTCATCCAACAGGAAGTCAAAAAGATGCTTGCAAAGGGACATTATCAAGCCTTCCTGTAGTCCCTGGGCTTCTCCCGACGTACTTGTCAAAAAGAAGGATGGAACGTGGCGTTTTTGTGTAGATTATCGCCACCTGAACAAAATCACAAAAAAGGACGTCTACCTTTTGCCACGTATTGATGACGCTCTAGACTGCTTGTACGGTGCCGCCTATTTTTCTTCTATCGACTTACAGTCCGGCTACTGGCAGATATCCGTCGACGATATGGACCGAGAGAAGACTGCATTTATTACCACTGACGGCCTTTATCAGTTCAAGGTGATGCCTTTCGCTCTTTGTAACGCGCCCGCCACCTTCGAACGAATGATGGACTCTTTGCTTCAGCGGTTCAAGTAGTCCACCTGTTTGTGCTATCTGGACGACCGTCATCGTTTATTCGACCACATTTGACACGCATCTAGACCGTCTTTCAGCGATTCTTGACTTGTTCCGCCGCGCCGGTCTCCAGTTGAATTCGTCAAAATGTCACTTCGCTCGCCGCCAAATCACCGTCCTTGGACACCTCGTGAACACCAGAGGCGTGCGACCTGATCCGGACAAAATTCGCGCCGTTACAAACTTTCCTGTTCCGAAATCTACCAAGGACGTTCGCAGTTTCATAGGGCTGTGCTCTTATTTCCGACGCTTTGTGAAGGATTTTGCGACCATCTCACGTCCTCTTACCGACCTCTTGAAGAAAGACACCCCGTTTTCTTGGGGACCTGACCATCCCGCATCTTTTTTGCTGCTCACTGCTCTCCTTACCACGCCTCCAATTCTGGCCCACTTTGACCCGTCTGCCTCAACGGAAGTTCGAACTGATGCCAGTGGTCACGGCATAGGAGCAGTGTTAGCACAACGCCAGCGTGGCCTTTAACGTGCTGTAGACTATGCCAGCCGAATTCTATCACCCGCTGAGTGCAATTATTCAATCACAGAGCGCGAGTGCCTCGGTCTTGTGTGGGCTGTTGAGAAGTTTCGTCCATACTTGTACGTACGCCCCTTCTGTGTCATCAATGATCACCACGCACTCTGCTGGCTATCCTCGCTCAAGGACCCCACGGGACGACTCGCTCGCTGGGCGTTACGCCTGCAAGAATATACCTTCTCCGTGGTATATGAGACGGGACGCTTGCAACAGGATGCCGATTGTTTGTCCCGCTACCCCGCCGACGAAGCGTCTGATGCGGACGCCAACACTTGCGTTTTCTCTGTATCCCAGCTGCTTGAAATCGGCAACGAGCAGCGCCGCGATCCTTCATTACGAGCCCTCATCGACCATCTGGAGTCAACGCCTGGCGACGCCTCTCTCTGGATGTTTCTCTTTAAGGGGGGGACAATATACCGCCGCAAACTCGATCCACACGGCCTTGACCTTCTGCTCGTTATTCCATCACACCTGCGTTTGACTGTCCTCGAACAACTTCACGACGCTCCCTTGGCTGGACACTTGGGCGTCTCGCGTACATACGACCGTGTACGCCGTCGATTTTTTGGCCGGGTCTCGCCCGCTCTGTGCGACGCTACGTTGCCGCTTGTGAGCCCTGTCAGCGGCGGAAGAAGCTTTCCACACCTCCAGCTGGATGTCTCCAGCCGATCGACATCCCACCGGAACCCTTTTTCCGCGTTGGTCTAGACCTTCTTGGACCATTTCCTCTCTCGGGCTCCGGAAATAAATGGGTCGCCGTCACTACTGATTATTCTACGCGGTACGCAATCACCAAAGCCCTTCCGACAAGTTGTGCTACTGACGTCGCTGACTTTCTGCTCTATGACATCATTTTAGTGCACGGTGCTCCGCGCCAATTACTCACTGACCGCGGCCGCAGCTTTCTGTCGGCAGTCGTCGAGGACATCCTCCGCTCCTGCTTGACAAATCACAAGGTCAGCACGTCCTACCACCCACAGACCAACGGCCTCACGGAGCGCCTCAACAGGACCATCACCGACATGCTTTCAAAGTACGTTGCGACCGACCACCACGAATGGGATCTTCACTTACCATATGTGACGTTCGCGTTTAATTCATCGCGTCACGACACCGCCTGTTATTCACCATTCTATCTCCTATATGGCCGAGAACCCGCGTTGCCCTTGGACACTTTGTAGCCCTCGGCCACACGTTCAACCATTGAATACGCACGCGACTCGATCGCACACGTCGACCACGCGCGCCAGCTCGCCCGCACCCGTCTCGAGGCTTCACTGGAGCATCAGAGATGCCTCTATGATTGCCACCATCGCGACGTGCACTTTACTACGCGTTCTCTGGTGCTTCTCTGGTCACCCATTCGACGTGTGGGCCTTTCCGAAAAGCTGCTGTCGCGCTACACTGGCGCATACCGTGTGGGGCGACAAGTGACCGATGTCTCGTATGAAGTCATCCCTGCCGACCTGTCAGCTTCATCGTCGGCTGCAAGTGACATCGCTCACGTGGCGAGACTAAAGCCATACCAGACACTTTTCACCGCGGTTGTGTAGATTAAGCACCGGGACGTTGCTTCTACTGCCGGGAGTGATGCTACGGAACAGCCCCCACAGTGAGGCTGCACTGAGGAGGAAGAAGACGACGTGGACCCGCTTGATATAGCGTCGCCATTTTGGCCTTCCGCTAGCTTCCCTGTAAATAAACTGTATATAGCATTGGGGCTCCAGCTACACGTAACAATATATATATATATATATATATATATATATATATATATATATATATATATATATATATATATATATATATATATATGCGTGGGGGGGCACATGCGTTCTGGGATTTCATGATTTCAGGTGCCTGCAGTATTTAATTTATCCGACGTTTCAACCAGGGTCCGCCTTCAATCAAAGCATATATATATATATATATATATATATATATATTATGGGGTTTCGCGTGCCAAAAGCTCTTATTATAAGGCACGCCGTAGTGGAGGGCTCCGGAAATTTCGACCACCTGGAGTTCTTAAACGTGCACCTCAATCTAAGTACGCGGGTGTTTTCGCATTTCGCCCCCATCGAAATGCGTGTGCCGTGGCCGGGATTCGATCCAGCGACCTCGTGCTTAGCGTCGCAACACGATAGCCCCTGAGCAATCACGGCGGCTCAAAGAATATATATATATATATACACACACAGAAAAACACATCATCGTCATCTGCCTCGTTACGCCCACTGCAGGCCAAAGGCTTCTCCCATACTTCTCCAACTGCCCCGGTCATATACTAATTCTGGCCACGTTGTCCCTGCAAAGTTCTTAATCTCATCCGCCCACCTAAGCTTCTGCCGCCCCCTGCTACGATTCCCTTCACTAGGAATCCAGTCCGTAACCCTTGGTGACCATCAGGTAATCTTCCCTCCTCATTACGTGTCCTGCCCATGCCCATTTCTTTTTCGTGATTTCAGCTAAGATGTCACTAACTCGCGTTTGTTCCCTCACAAAATCTGCCCTTTTCTTATCCCTTAACGTTACACCCATCATTCTTCTTCCCATAGCACGCTGCGTCGTCCTCATTTTAAGTACACACACACACACACACACACACACACACACACACACATATATATATATATATATATATATATATATATACACTGTGTTTGTGCTGAAGCCGCCAGAAAAAGAACTTGTGGGGATTCTACCCACTCTAGGAATCGGTTTACTTATTTTATTTATGACACTACCTTCAAGGCCCAGGGAGCGTTACAGCAAGGATTGGAACAGAAATAAAAGAAAGGGCGGTCATGATTGAACAAAAAAAATATGGTATACAGCTACACTGGTGCACCAGTGTTGTTGAGTAAGTTGTCGCTCGTGTTTGTGAAAAAGATTGTTCGTGCTCGTAAAACACATGGAACTAGACACCATATGAACCAGTTGAACATATTTCACTAGACAACCGCCCCGCTAAATAAAATACGTCGAGTACGATCATGCAGTTACCACTGCTGATGACGAAAGTATCACTGTCATAGAATGACGACAATGTCATGACGAGGCTGAAATCTCTATAAGAAAATTATTATGATGACATCGCCAAGATGACATGACGATGACATAACAAAGACAATGGCAGCACGACGACAGAATGAAGACTGCATAACGACGACGAAATTATCCAATGACGGAACTAGATTGACGACGAGGTTATGACGACAACGGGATCACGGTGGTAAAATAATTGCAATGGTATGGCGACGACGGAATGACGACAGCGAATGACGAGGCTGCGTTGACAATGAGTTCAAGATATGACGGTGTGTCGGGGTCGGCATGGCGACAATGGGGTGACGAATACAGAATGACCACGCAATGGCGACGACAACATGAGGATAAACGCACGACGGCAAAGGAATGACGACAGTGAATCACTACCCCACCATGACGACGATTTTGCAACAACAGCGGCCAGGCCGCGACTCTCTGACAAACGCGCAATGACGGTCATTGCACAATAACCATGGAATTACGATGACAGCATGGTGACAGTTCGAACATGCCGCCGCAATGACGAAGTAGGGGCGGTGACGGGGTGAAGACGGCGTTACGGTGGTCGGATTATGACAAAGGCATTACGGCTTTGCCGCTGCTCTAGCTGTAAGAGCTGGCTAAAGTTATGTCAATATACTGCATAGCTTTGTAATGAGGTACCAGTATCAACAAGCACAAGATATACGCTGCAATGCCGGGGGACCGCATTGTTGATGAAGTGGAAACACCACACCAGCTGTACGCTCACATATATTCTTTACCGCTGGTCCGCAAAGAAAATCGCTCATAGGGACTCACTAAAAAGCATTCCTGTGCTTTTGCGAGAAAGACACGAAGAGGGAAATGCAGGTACGTTAACGGAACACGTGCCCAGTTGGCTACCGCACACTTGAGGAAAATTCATGTATTTAGAGTTGCATAGAGATAGAACTCGAGCATTTCTGTTGCACCGATTTCTGCTTAGTGCCTGAGCAACGATTCCTTTATTCAAAATATGCACTTTCTTGATTGCGTAGCTTGCTTATACACCAGGGGCCGTATAACGCAAAACTATTTCAATATGTTTGATGACCCAGTATGCCCGCGACGCTATCGCCCACGGTGACCATGCGCGCCAGCTGGCCCGTACTTGTTTGCTGGCGTCGGGTGAACCTTAACGGCACACTTACAATCGCCACCATCGTGACATACTTTTGACCAGGCTCTCTCGTACTACTCTAGTCCTCTGGCCACCGAGTGGGGCTCTGAGAAACTCATTTTGTGCTACAAAGGCTCTCACCGCGTTCTACGTCAAGCTACCCATGTCACTTACGGGATAACCCCCGCGACCTCCGTCATGTCACCCTGTTCCACATCATCTGGCGTCGTACACGTCTCTCAGCTTATGCCTTACTATGTACTTACTGATGGCCCCATCTGTGCTTCTTCTGCGGGGGTCGTATTACGGCGGGAAAAGAGAACAACGCCGTCGACGGTGGAGACGACGAAGTGGCAACAGCCTCTCGGAATTCTCAGCTGTTGTGTATGTATCTCTCGTAAATACACCGTGTAAATACTTTATACCCGTGACAATATCAAGCATTCTGAATCTGATGAAATCACTTACAGCTCCATTGTAGTCCTAAGCGAAGAGGTGCAGTCTCACACTATGGAAACACTTCTGAAGTGCAGATCCGATGTATGTTCAAGAAGTCACTGCCCGCACATGAGCGCTACGCTCTCGCACAAGTTTTGCTGTTACATCTCTCTGTGTTCAGTTTCACTCAATGTGACTAGCAGGCTTCACTCCCGCGTTCTCGTGCTAGTCACAGAATTGACAGCGGGTCTGTGTACCCGATTCCGCAAAAGCACTACCGCGTGCTTTCGACTGAGGACAGCTATCGCTGAACACGACAATGACATGCTAAGGAAAAGTGTCGTTCAAGTGTCCTCTAGTTAGTGGGTAGCACCAAAAATCTTAGTGGGGAAGAAGGATGGATTGTGGCACTTCCGCGTTTATTACAGAAAACTAAACGCGGTCACAAAAAATGATGCGTATCCGCTTCCTAGAATTGGTTGGTGTTATCAGTTGTCTGCATTGCGCTGCCTACAGTCCAGCAATTTATTTGCGATCATGGTATTGGATCAAATATTCATGCCACCCAGACGATCAGGAGAAAATGGCCTACGCGATAACCGACGGCCTTTATGAATTTAACGCTATACCGTGCGGCCTATGTAACGCGCCAGCAACATTTGAACGACTTATGAACGCTATCCTCCGACGTATAAAATGTGAAATTTCTTTGTGTGCTACCTCGGTGATATACGTTGAGTGAGCTTAAAAAACGTATAAGTCTTGCTCTTCATTCTGTCAAAAAAGCCGGCTTGGTCCTAAATTTCAAGAGATAACGTATCGATGAGACAGAGAGGCTAGTACTTTGGCGTGTGGTCGACAAAAACGGTGTCAGTCCTAGTCCACAGAAGATGCAGGTAGTCAGGTCCTTCGAAGCCCCGAAATCAGTGCGGGAGTGGTGTGTCCCCTAACGCGTCTCCTGCAAAAATACGTCCCTTTCAACTGCGCATCAGCTTGCGACGACGCGTTCCGCCAACTAAAATTTCTGCTACCGTCGGGACGCGTATTAGGTCACTTTGATGCATCCTAGCCTACCAAAGCGCACGCTCATGCTAGTTGCATCGGCATCGCTGCCGTGCTAGTGCAACGTCATAAAGGAGCTGAACACATTGGCTTTGTGCAAGTCACTCATCGACTAGGGTGAAACGCAATTACGCTGTCACCGAACAAGATGCCTGGCAGTGTTCTCGCTGTCCCCATTTTTCGGCCCTTTATGAAGGGACGACCTTTCACGATCGTTGCCGACTACCACGAGTTATGCTGGTCCGTGAACCTCCGTAACCGGAATGACTGGCACATGACCATGATTGGCACGTTGGGCTCTTCGACTACAGGAGTACGATTTTGTTATTTCCTTCAAGTCTGGGCGTCGCCACGCAGATGCAGACCGTCTCTCCAGTCTTCCTCTGATAGCGACGGCGTAAGACGAAGACTGTTTTTATGACAGTTTTGCTCTCATTTCTTCTACATTACAAGATTTGATTGCCATCACGGCAGCGCAAAAGCATTATATTAGCGAGGAACCACTATTCCTTGCTGCATCGCGTTTTCTAGCCACTGGTCGGTTTTGTGTCCGTCAGGGCCAGCTTCACGAAACCAATTTTGGGCTAGATGCGCACGCTTTCTTCTGGTGATACCGCCGGGCCTGTGAGCGGACATACTAAGAGTCGTGCACGATGATCGAACCTGCAACCTCTCGCCATCTAGGCCTCATCAGAACTTTGAACCGGACACAAGAGCCTTTCTACTGGCCCAGAACACAATACAGTCCCGCAGTACGTCGCCAGTTGCGAACAATGTCAACACTACAAGCGCCCTACGACCGCTCCGCCGGTTCTTCTCTGACCTCTGCAACTGCCTCCCCTACCGCCTGCCTGCCCTACTATCTATCTTTTGGGCCCGTTTCCACGATCATCTAACGAAAACCGATGGGTGATTGTGCCGACCAACTGACCGGTTACGCAGAAGCCGCTGAGATAATATCTTCAACAGTTGCGTGCGTCGCGAAGTTTTGCTTCGGTTTATTATTCTTCGGCATGGTCCCCCGGCCCCCGTGTCATCATTAGTCATCGGGGTCATCAGATCGTTTCGAACGGTTTACAAGAACAGCTTCGCCTCTGCATTTCGCAGTTCTACCATTCAACGCCTTATGAGCCTCAGACAAATTGGCTTGTAGAACGTACGAATAGAACACTAAAGCACACGCTGGTCATATACGCATCTTCGATTACTAAGACTAGGATGACATTCCCCACTTCGTCACCTGGGCTTACAAGACTGCAAAGTATGAGGCAATTGATTGCAGTCCTTTTTATCTCTTTTACGCACTTCCACCGCTAATCTGCATCAAAAAGATTTCACCGTTGGACTTTAACAGCGAGTACTCTGTTTCCAAGCCACTGTCTTGCCGAAGAAGCCCCGCGTGTTGCTCGTCTTCGTATTGTGGTATCGCAACAGCGAACGAAAGAGCGCTATGACAGCCGACATCAGTCGGTCTTGTACGTTAAAGGGGACTTCTTGTGGTTGTCGACACTGCAACGTAAATGTGGCTTATCTCATAAGTTTTTTACCCCAGGGACCCTATAAGGTAAAACTATTACAATATGTTTTTATTCCAATCTCCTGACGTTAAATTTCCGTAACCGCCGACGCAAGCATCGGGCGGTGACCCACAGGGTTGTCTGAAGAGGGCAATCAAACGCTCTCCTCACTTATAGGAGGTCACTTTTGTTGGTTTAAAAGCGAATAACATTGCCTGCGATGAGCGGCTTCTGTTAACTAAATGGCTGAGAGACGCGAAGAGCACGCTCAAGTCGAGAGGGATTCGATTGGGCCGCGCCATGGCGCTGCAAATCGATAACCCAATGAAGAGGGTGGTGCCGGGTTCTGCGATTGGTCTGCTTTTCGTTACTTAGTGTGAGGTGGCCGGTCAAAAATTGCGGCAGCGTGCAACACAAACTTCAGAATGCCTCTAAAACGTATTCTCAGCAAAGAAGAGTTGGCAGAGCGAGGTCGTAAACGTGCCGAAAGTGCTTGAAAACGTTACACGGCCATGCAAAAAGTTTTATTGTGCGCAAATAAGCCCATGCTCTCCGGAAGCTGCGTGTAGCCATTGCATGAGCCATCGGCGGTAGCCATCTTCTATTCCTTTACGAAACGGGCAGCCTGCGGCTATTCAGATAAAAATTCAGTTTTGCAGAAGGGTTGAAATCCGGGCCAGTTGGTACATAGTTGAAGGAAAAAAAAACATCGAAAAAACACAAAGCACAAGAGGAGAGGTTCACACCACAACCACACAACGGTGAAGCTCCTGAATGAAAACAACTTGGAAAAACTTTCGCCAAGTGTCATGAATTGCAAGGGGAACCGCCTGCAAGTGTTCTTTTCAGCAAAAACACACAAGGTGGGTCGCCCTCTGAGAGCCATAATCGCGGCGACAGGTTCATGGCAGAAGTTAGTGAGTCAATTTTTTCAGCGACAGTTGACGGCCCTCTCAGTGCAGGATCCATTCAGCGTGGCTAGCTCGGCAGCGTTGGTAGAGGTCCTTAATAGTAGAATCCCTGGTGTCAACATGACCTTTTTCAGTTGACATTGAACATCTCTTCTACAGCATTCCCCACGACGAACTCTTTGTATCTGTTCGTGAGCTTATTGATCACTGCAGTCCTGTAAACTTCCAGAACGCATCTGGTATGTCGGTGGATGCCTTTCAAGACCTCATATCCTTTTATCTGTCATACACTGTTGTCGAATTCGAAGGCTTCTTGTTCCTTCAAAAAAAAAAAAAAGGAAGATGTATCGGCTCTAGTTTGGCTCCAGTGCATTCCCAGATTTTTAGCAAAATTTGATAGGAAACTTCAAGGCTTCCTTCAAAACAAGCGTGTATGCAAAGTTTTTAGGTATGTGGACGATTTCTTAGTACTTTTAGAGCTTTTACCCAATGACACTCTGCCTGCAGCAGTAGACGATGTATTGACTGCTTTTAAAGCTTCTTCACGCATTCCTAATTTCACTCATGAACTTCCTAGCAATCATTCTATCAGGTTCCTAGAACGTCAACTAACATTCTTTGATGACGGGCATTTATGCTGGATGTTTCCACCTAGGGGCAAGAAAACTCTTTTACCATCTGCATCTGCACATTCAAAGAATGTAAAAAGAGGGATTGCAACGAATTGTTTCCGCAATGCTCTCAAAAGAAGCTGTCACCACGCTATTAAAAGTAGCTTTGTCACGCAATCCCAACGTTTAGAAGCCGCAGGGTTCCCTCAACCCCTTTTGAAAGCGGTGGCTGAACCACTGCTTCAGAGGCTAAAGAAAGAACGTACGAAGCTGGCAGATGTTTGGGCATCTGAACGTAGAAAACTTGAAGTCATGCCGTATGTGCATAAAGTGAACCACAACATCAAAAAGGTTGCCACCAAGCAGGGAGTAAGCGTTGTGTTTTGTGCCCCTTGCGAGCTTTCGGGTCTGTGCTCGCGCATTTCTTGAGGCACGGCAAGGAACCACGTTTGCACAACGCAGCATGAAAACCGTTTTACGGCGTGTGTCGCAGGGGTTGTGTATAAGTTCCCTCTCACATGGAAAGATTTTACATAGGCCAAACCGGTCGATGTATTAATGACCGCCTGTGTGAGCACCGCTGCTCCCTGGGGTCACATGACGGTGCAAACTTGCCTCGCCATTGTAATGCATGTGGTAGTTACCTTTTGTTCACCAATGTAACGATTCTTGGTAGAGGCAAGGGCAAAGAAGAGCGAGAAATCCTGGAAGCGTACTACATCAGTTTATTAGGTGACGACTGCATTAGTACTACCTCGGTGCGCGTACATGAAAAAGAATTTGCACTTCTAGGTCGGTCACGACAGATGTGATATCTTGTGTTTTCATGCTGTGTGATTAGCGATAATGTGGTTGCGCATGCTCTGCTGGCCTCGCTGGGACTACGCCGTTTCTCATAAAGCTCAGTTGATAGTCCAGTCGTTGTGGTGTGAAACTCTCCTGTTGTCCTTTGTGTTTTTTGACAGTTTTTTTTCCTTCAATTTCAGTTTTGTTCGGCGTAATAATGCATATTTAACGCGTATACGTCACTTTGGCGCGGTGAGTTTTCGTGGTTGTGTGACGTTGTGTTATAGACAAGTGAAGTGGGTGCATCACTAAACCTTCGACCAAGAGCCGAGGTCTAATGGTGAAAAGACGTGGAAGCAGAAATCACTATTTTTCTTGTTTTCCAACATGTTTTCATTCCGCAATGTATTGAGGCATCGCACCAATCAGCGCACCGACTGGCAGAGCCGGGGCGAGCAACCCTATACGCGGTCTTTCACGTAAATTGAACGAAGCATTTTAAAAATGTGGTTAACCACAGCAGAATGAAACCAACGACGTATGGCTTGCCGTCAGGTGTCGCTCGTTTGAATACTTCTGATCAAACTCACTTTCTACATTTTTGCGGAGGTAAAGGGAGGCTGCCATGCCTTCGTAAATAGAAACATCAGTCATAATCACAGTGGCGTGAAATTTTGTGGCGAATGGACGTGCTTTTCAGGGCTCCGTGGAGGCGACGAAATCATGTTTTTTTTTTGCATGTTTTGAGCTTACTTGTGTTTCTTATTTCCTGATTTTTAGGCTTTAAATATTAATTGGGGTGCTTTATTTTTTTTGCCTCTCCCTTTTTTTGTGCGCGGGTGTGTGTCGCATGCATTTTGTTTTGCAGGACATTCAGGGCGTCCTTTCGCGCCACGTGCTTCTAAACGTGTTACCGGGTAGGACGTTGAGTCTTTATAGCCTTTAACTTGTAGCTCGAAGGTGGCAAGAATAACAGCAGTTTGTGGTTTTACTGTGTGTGGTTTGGTATCGCGAATATTGCTTTGGTAGGAAAGTGAGATCGTGACCGCGTAGTTGAACACGTGCGAAAACATGTCGCGAGATTGATGGCTTTTAAAACATTGGTGAGAATTAATTTGCTACAGTTTAAGGATTTAGATCCTGTGCGTATCAGTTTCTGCTAGAAGGCATGTGCTCTTAATCATTATAGTAGTATAGTACTATAGTATTTGCATTAGAAAACCTCTTGCAATACATGGCAAGAAAGCCGAGAAAGCGCGCAGTGTGCGGGAGGTACCTCAAGGCAGATGAGAATGGTTAGGGAGTCGAGTCAATGGGTACACACTGTGACGTCGATGCTAGGCTGAAGAAAATGGAGACTTTCAAGGAAGAGCTAGTCAAACAGGTTGAAGTACTCAAAACTGAATTAAATAGGGAGCATGATGCATGGAGGGTAGTTGAAGAAAGACTTCGAGCCGCCGAGGAGAAGCTGAACAGGGTTGCCATTGTGAAGGAGAATTGTCGTGACAATGGAACGCAGCCACTCAACGTGACAGAAGAGGAGTGTCATCAAAGCACGTGGAATGCATGCCACGCGAAGAGGAGGTAGCTGGAAAGAGCGGCACCTACCTTGCGGCTGCCACACACAAAAAGCAGGAGCACAGGGATCAGTGCCCCTTGTCGAATCGGAACCACGCGGAAAAGGAAAAAGGGAAGTAGGGAGAGGTAGGAGAGAGTGAAATTGGGATTATCGCCGGCGACTCAAATCTGGCTAGTTGCTCACAAGCGATTGTGGAGAGGGTGAAAGGGGATAAAGGAGTGGCGGTAGAGATACTTCCAGGGCGGACACTGGGTTCTGTCATGGAGCGAGCAAAAGCAAAGCTCGCGGAAAATGCCCACGTGCGCAACCTTGTCATAGCAGCAGGTGGGCGGGCTAAATTATGTCCTAAACAGGAAGGGGACAGCACTAGCCTAGCGCTTCGCGAAGGGGGTGGACGACTTGCGCGAACTATCTCAACAGGTGCAGCTCGTGGTGTACACCGTGCCGGAGGTGCCTGTACTGACAGTCACGTACAAAGAGCCTAGTGGCTGCATATGAGGCGATATGGAAAATGAACCGAGAGAAAGGTTTCGAGGTTGTCGAAGTAAAGGGGAAGGTGAGAAGGTGTGGTGGTTTTGAACGAGAAGGTCCCGCTTCAATTACAGCCTTGCATGAGAAGTGGGCTGGTGACTTACTGGTCGCGCTGTTGGTTTTTTAGGGGGCCCAGGGCCACAGGGTGTTTTCATAGCAACTATAGTAGCAGGTATGCATTAGTTACGCACGCGAAAAGAAACTGAACTATTATGAACAATCTCTATTGCACATATTGCTTTCTCTTGAGTAGGACTTCATACAGCGCTTGTTTTTCCAACTTGAGTCACACTGGTGTCGTACAAAGAAGTAGTTTTAAACAGGTAGGAGTTGTTAAAATGACAGAAAAAAATGATGTAGCATGCAGTTAGCATCGCTTATTGCATAGTTGTTATGGGCCGTCCACGCTAAGTTTGTCCCGAATGCACACAAGTTATTTATATTAGCCGGCCAAGTCTGAGGGAACATTATTTAACATACATGCGTCTGTGCTATATGTTGCTCGTGATACGCGCATTACTTAGCATTTGCTATAGTTGAGGGGAAGCTCTAGGTGCTTAGCGTCATTACCAGTAATTATTTTACAGAAGCTAACGGAATCATCGGGAAAAAAGTGAGTGTTAGAGGACAGCGAGGAAGAGAGATAGCTAATGCTATAAATTAACAGGAAGACATACCCCGGAGTGCGAAAAATTATAAAATACGAATCCTCAAGGGATACCCAACCCTACACAATGTCAGCCCTTAGGGTAAATGGCGAAAAAATATATGCGAGTCCCATGCACTGTTGGAATCGATGTAAGCAAAGCTGTTTCTACTGCTTGCTTTTATTGGCGATAACTAGCGGCGACGTTGAGGGTGAATGTGTAATTTCTTCAGCGTTTATTCTTATACTAGCGTGGTAAGATGATGGTGCATGTTACCTTGAGTGCACTACTGCTGCGTACTAAAGAGAAGACACACGGAGGCCTCTTTGCTTGAGGCGTTGTTGTGCGCCATTTTTCATAATCCTTGAGGTTGAGCATTTTCTTTGCCTCAAATCCCCTATCGCATCGTCGCAGAAGTGTTAACTATTATTTCTGTTATGGGACTGTACGCGCCAAAACCACCATCGGTTTATGAGACACACCACAGCGGTGGACTCCCGCTTAATTGTGACATAATGGTGTTCTAGAACGTGCAACTAAATCGAAGTACACTAGCGCTTTTGTATTTTCCTACTGTGTAAATGTGGCTGTCACGGTCAGAATTGGACCCACGACATCGAGCAATGGCACAGCCGTCAAGCTACCGCGGTGGGTGCAGATGTATTCACTTAACGTGCGACCGCTTCGGCAGTGTCGCATAGACCTTAAAGCCTTTTAATGCGACTTTGCGTCTGCCCGCACTGGTTCAGCTGTCCGCTTCGCAAATTTGCGTGGTGCTAATTGTTTTGAGAAAAAATCATGCTTGGCTCTGCTATCGCAAATACCAGGGGCAAGCGGAGCTGGGAGAAGGCGAGTAAGGTAGTGCCAAACCGCACATTTAGGCCAACTTTCGCGGGGCTTCCCCCAGCTCTGCTGATATCTGGTGTTTGCGATAGCAGAACCACGCGTCTTTTTTTTTGACATGTCTATGTAGCTTGGGAGAATACAAAGATTAGCCATCTGTGTTAAGCATAGCCACAGTAATTCAGAAATCCAGTGTGGTAAATGAAGTGTTTTATATTATAATTCAACTCTTGAGCTAATCTTGAATGTCACTCATACCTTCTTCACATTCACTCATCATGCTACTTTCATCATCTACATACGTCTCTTCTATGTAGTCACCCTCTTCAAATTTCCATCATACATCAGACATCTCAACTTCTTCTGCCTTTTCTTCAGGCATTCGCTTAACATCAATAATGGTATTTTCAGGCTGCAAATGGTCTAGCAAATCCCTTGGTTCACAATGGCTTGTCTTGGTTATACATTCCATGAAATAGCCTTCAAAATCATATTCAACAGGTGCTAAGCAAACGCCACGTCGCTTTTTTTTTCACTGAGAGAAAGAGGTCCAGCGAAGCGAGCCAGCGTTTTTTTTTTATTGGAGAGCAATGCCGTCAGACCAACTACGTCCTCGCCGCGCCGCTTCTCCTCTGCTAGGCTCCACCAACCCTCGCTGCGTCGCTATGCTGCGCGATGCTACTCCCCACCTAGGCTCCACCCACCCTCGTTGATTCGCTATGCTGAGCGATGCTGTTTTTATACTCTGCTTTCACTCTCTCAGCTCTCACTCCCCCACCTTGGAAAAGCTGCGGACGTCATGAGGAACCCAGCGAGGTTATAACAGCTCCACTGTAATTTCAGAAGCGTACCGTACCGTACCTTCACTTCGCCCGCAACCGCTGTTTGCTTGCCTTCTCACGTCGTCATAGGCCTCTCACGCACCTCTTCCTTTGTGTGGGAACTGCGAGAGTGCAAGGCTACTCACTCATTTCGCGACAGCGTCGATTCCCCCTATTCTCTGTCTCTTATACCACCTCCTGTTTACAGTTCTATCTGCGTCTCCTCTGGACTTTCACATTAGTAGAATGGCAAGCGCTGCAGCTTCAGCAATGCTTTTGAGGAGGGTCCTGCATAATTACAGCTGTCAAGAGGCTAATGCGGGACACTCAAGGAGCTTACGAGGGCATTGAGCCCATGCCACGTGGTGGGAAGGTTCTAACGAGTTTCTCGTGTCGACTTTCCTCAGTGCCACGCTCCTGCTACGTATATAAACGCTTTGAACCAACCCCTGACGCGGCGTGACAGACAACTGCAGAAGCGCGAAACCTCAAGGAAGAGACAAAGAAGGCTTCGCTTTAAAAAGATCAAAACGAACGGACCTGACACTATCACAGAATGGCCGCCAGAGTTGGAAGGCTTGGCGACCAAGTTCAATATATATCTTTTACTGCTATTGTAGATACAATCAAGCCTTGAGCGCGGCTTTGAATCTGTAAATATAGTTGCCTTCTCTAATTACATTTCCATGTTATGTTTCACCGCACACAATAGTGCATAGATCTGTATAAGTACTTGTTCGCGCGTGCATAACGTCACATTCCGAAAATGAACCTACCGCTGCATTAGACACGCCGGAATGCGACCTTCATGTATGCCTGTTACATTCCGGGCCCTAGAATTTTGCGGGAAGTTCTCGAAAGTGCACTCGAATGCGTTCTTCTCGAGCGCCACCTCGTAACTTCGACAAATGAAGTATCACATTTTACGCTTTCCCACTGCCAGGGCGTTAACAGCCTGTGTGGGACGCTTAGACGGTGTTCTAGAAGTAAGACACCCATTTCTTTACTGAGCTTCCTGACACGCAGTGAAAAGCGCTCTCTCACTATCGGACCATTATAAAACAGTGTGTCACACGACATAATACTCGTAGTTGTGTAACGCTTATGTTCAGCGTTCGCATGTACTTTCAAAAGTGCGTGAATGTAGACAATGACGTTTGAAGGCTAAGGAGTCATTCATGCGGTTCCACGTAGCGACATTGTACAGCAGCTGTTCAGAAGGCGCTTGTGGGTGGGGGTATGCCTAAATAGTGAACAGAATCCAGTATCGTTAATGCGCTCGCTGCGGCAAAGTGATTCGCCACAGCACTGCTAATCCCAATGCAATTGTATGAAGTCATTAGACAGTTCCTATCACTACCACGTGTTGTGCGCGCCATATGCCAAAAAGGAATATTGTTTCTAAACATTTATTTTTGAGATACTTGATGTGGGTTATAAAGGAGAGATTGAGATAAGTATAGCACTTAGAAACGTGTCCTCCGCTCGCAGAGATAAGCGCTACTGATAAGGCTTAATATTAAAATCTAGGACCAGCCCTCTATTGTTAAAATGAGTCAGATTTAGTGGGATTAAGCTCAAACATATTTTAAGCAGACCATTTTTGACATTTATTTCAGACAGAAGGGCACTTGTGGCTTACAACCTGCATGCTTACGTGCATTTAATGCCATGTGGACATCCGCAGTAAATGCTTAATAAAATGTTGACACGTGTACTTGTGTATCGGCTGACCGCGTTTCACCGTCGCACAAATGTTCCCGCAGGATACATGCAGGATGCGCCTGCATGCATCGGAAGTTTTTCGAATGTTACCGATAGTTCTATCCGCAGCCTCTGGCACGGAACCTCCTGTAATCTGATTGCACGCATGCGCGACGCAATTTCTGTAGTACTTTCTGGAAGACACGGGCTCCAGCAATTACTATGCGACCTTCGATGACGCATGCTTCAAAGCCGCCATGCTTGATGCGCTCATCAGATTTTCGCCAATCACCAGCTGTGTTCGCTGCTGTCGTTGTTCTATGAGTGTAGCCTCTTTTGAGGGCACAGGTTCGCCCCGTCAAGAACTAGTTTCGTCACTCATAGTTTTGCTTCCTTTTTCGCCTTCACTACTACTTAACATCTAGTGAACGTGCTGGGTACGCACGCACAGAACGCCTCCGAAAAGCAATAATCCAATCCGGAAGCCCGAAAGCAGAGCGAACGTTGCCCGCACCATCGAGCAAGCGGCTCACTAGAAAACTTGCCCCCGGAACACGCCTTTCTACCCCAGCAGAACAGAAAGATCAAATATAAGTCAGCAGCTACAATGACAAGAGCGTCGCCATCAACGGTACTGCTTGAGCAACTCAAGGAGGCATCGAGATTCCGCGATGCTTCATCGGAAAACCCAGAGACCTGGTTCCAAACAGTCGAGAGGGTAGCAGCCTACAACTAGCGGAACCCGCAGGACAAGTGGCGTCACGTCAATTTCTCGTTGGAAGCCTCCGCCAGGACTTGGTTTGAAAATCGGTAGTCCTCGTTAACGACATGGCACTTGTTCTGCTGCGAGTTCCCGGCTACATCTCCACGCGTCGTCAGGAGAGAGAGGGCCAGAATTCCACTACGAGACCGAGCTCAGCTACCTAAGAGAGCGTCGCGGTATTCACGGAAGATATGACTCATATTTTCCGCAAATATGTGAGAAAAGAAGTACATCTCCTTATGAGCCTTGTAAAAGAAGAACTGTAGAATAGCGATGTTTCTGTCAAAAGCAAGGACGATTGAGAAGAGTGCGGTTACTGACCGTGGAATTGACGAAAATCCTCCATCACCGAGGAAGATGGCGAAGAGTCTACCCCGACGACAGAACAACGACATGTCGCTGTCACGACGAATCCCGGAAGCAAAGAATGCACCGACCAAAAAACGCCTGACGACACGAAATACCAGCCACACATGAACGCCATGCAGCCGTCATCCGACGCTGAGACATAACTGCTACGCAAGGAGAAGGACCGCCGACTTCGACGTGCTTCTCGACGGCCGCTCAGTCACCGCCTCAGTGGACACAGGAGTCGACGACTCATACAGGAGTCGACCTCATAACGCCAACGGAAATCTGCACGCCAAGAATTGCAGTTCATGACCGGACCTAGCTTGCGACGTTCGTTGTCCTCCAACAGTGATCACGAGACGTAGTTCTCGGCACATACTTCCTGAACCAGCATGGCGGGATCATCGACCTGAGGACAAAGTCGATAATGCTGTACAAAAATCAAGTGAAGCCGACGTAGAGTCCTACCAGTCAGCGTGCCTTGAGCGTACTTGTGGGCCAAGTCAGCCTCTCGCCTCGCTCCAGATTTGTTATTTGCGTCGTCAGCGAAACAGCCGCAGACCTAGAAGGAGTCATCGAGGTCGACCAACATCTACTGCTCGACCGTGAAATTTGCTTCGGAAATGGGATCGCTAGATTGCAGAGAGGGAAAGCGAAAGTTATACTGAGAATCTTCAGCCATGAGATCGAGCGCATCAACAAGGGCACGACATCGCATACATCGAGGAAATGCTGGATACCGGATATGCGCTTGCCCTCTCTAATTCTGCCGCAACTACCCCAACGACCGTAGTCCCGAGCAGGACTTTCACATAAATCCAAGTCGCCCTATGAATGAGTATCAACAGCTCAGAACACTTCTCCGACGATAGAAAGCTGCTTTTCGACATCATCGAGGATTCGACAAACACCAATTGCAAAGCATAGCATAATAACCGAAGAGTGCACTCGATCCCTCCGCGAGAGCACTTTCCGAATTTCGACACGATAAGGTACAGCTATAAGGCAACAAGTCCACGAAATGCTGCGCGACGACATCACCCAGCCGTCGAAAAGAGCGTATCTCGTTTAGTCTTGGGAAAGAAAAGGACGGAACCTTACGTTCCGGCGTCAATTACCCTCAACGGAACAAGATCACAAAGAACGATGCATACGCGATCCCACGGATAGACGCCGCATTGGATCGGCTCTGCAACGCCAAATAATCCTCGTCGATTGATCTCAAGACTGGCTACTGGCAATTTGCAGTCGACGATAGGGAACGCGAAAATACCGTCATCACGCCAGACATCCTCTATGCGTTCAAAGTCATGCAATTCGGACTGTGCTCGGCGCCTGCAACGTTTCAGCACGTGACGCACATGGTGTTAGCAGGCTTGAAGTGGCCGACCTGTCTAGTTTACTTGTAGGAAGTAATCGTCTTCACCGGAAATTTCGACGAACGCTTTAGGCTGCTTGAGACAGCACTAGAAGCCATCAAGTCATCAAGGCTCACTCTGACGCCGGGAAAGTGCCGCTTCGCTTACGATGAGCTTCTGTTCTTCGGCCACGTCATCAGAAAATCGGCAGTCCGCCCCGACCCGCAGCAGACAGCAGCCCATCGACAAGAAGCCAATGCGTATATTCCGTGGCATGTGTGTCTACTACACGCGCTTTCCCATGGATTTTTCACACATCGCTGAACCACTGAGACATCTCATTGTGATGTTGAGGTCAAGTGGGAAACGCCGCAGGCCAACGCATTTCAAGAACTGGAATGACGCATGCAGTAGGCCACCGTTACTTGCGTACTTCGCTGAAGACGCCGATACCGAAATGCACACTGACGCCAGTAGCCGTGCCTCGGTGCCATCCTAATCCAGAGGAAAGACGAACTTGAATAGCTTATAGCTTCCGCTAATCGGTCGCTGTCAAAAGCAGAAATACAATTATTCTGCGGCCGAAAAGGAATGCCTCGCCATTATTTGGCCGACAGCAAAATTCCGCCTTTACCTATATGGCAGGCCGTACAAAGTCGTCAGCGACCATCATGCGTTGCGTTAATTGGCGAACTTAAAGGACCCTTCAGGACCCCTGTCGCGGTGTCGTCTAGGTGAGGAGTCATCTGTTTGTGGAATGCATCCTTTTGGCGCACCAATAAAATAAGCTGTAAAACACGCAAATTGGCCAGCTAGGGAAAAAGCTAAAGAAATTCTCAGAATTTTCAACTAATCCATAACAATTGTTTACTCGGCTGTGATTTCGTTTTCGCTGAGTTTTGCTTACTTGCTTTTGCTACCTTATGCGCGTCTACCCATGGCATTTTAGGAGGCCAAGAATGCTTAGGCGTTCCAAGACAATTGTCAGGTTTTTTCGCCGCATCCAGACTCTTCAGTGCAATGCTACCAATTGAGTCGCAACGCCGGGAACGACCGTGCCTCGACGGAGCAGTGCGGCCGAAAGGCAACACCAGCTTCCGTAGTCGCGAATGAGGAGAGAATATGTCGCCGCGATGTCATGTCACCCTCGCCACCGCGCTCGCAAGCCTGTGGTATGCGGGCGTTCTTTGTCCATGCAAGCTCTCGCCTGCGTTTTGGCTGCGCATTGGTAAGGCCCAATGAAAACGCGTCAATCGTCTCTACGCGCTCGCTCGCATGCACGGTGTTCATACCTAGAATGATGCTCAGAAGCATTCAATTGGACATTGGGCCGCCCAGAATCTCAAATGAGCCCACATATAAATTTCATGTTGGCTCATTGGTACGAGTGCTGAACCATGTAACCAGTAAAATTCTCTCTCAGCAGTTGAAATGTCAACCTCAGCTGTCCTAACGTACTCTCAGCCCACGCACAACGCCATAATGTTGCGTTTTACTGCTTTAAAGAGTTTATTTGGTTTGGATGAGGGACCCTGCATCTCGGCGTCAGCCACCTCTTTTTTTTGAGCTCAAGCACCTTCAACGAAGCGGTGGCACAGTTCCGTTCCCTCTGTTTTTTCAATGCGTCGGTCCTTTCTGTTCTCGTCTTCTTTTCGCCGCACTCTCGCCCCACGGAAAATACGAGAGATCCTCTTTGCTCAGTTGTACAATTAACCTCAGATTTTTCGGACTCCCGAGGGCCCGAGAAAACGACGGAAAAATCGGGCAGTCCGAATACATGAATGCATGTCTTTTACTGCACATAAGAAGGCTCAGATCACTCAAGTCCGAAAAAGCTCTCGTAGCCTGCCAGTACACTTATTAGGCTTATTAGGTATATCGGTGCTTGTACTCTGACAGGAGACTGCAGGTGAACGCGTGTATAATTAAGGAATACATATTAGCTCTTGTGACAATTGCCCCTTTTCACACTTGTTAAGCTTCACCGCAGTACCACGCGTTTACTTCACCGCGCATCAATGCTGGGTAGAGGGGAAGCTTACTTTCGGAACCCGGCAAATGACACGCGTTGTGCTTTCCGAGGCTAGAAGCCATCGGCGAGTACTACAAACTGAATATCACCACCATTGCTAACAGTAGCGAACGTCGAAGTAGCTAGGCCTAGCGTTGCCTAGGTGGTGGCTACAGATTCCAGTGGATCTGCGTGCGAGAGCATCGGTTCGAGGCGGCCAGGTAATCAGAATGGTATCGGAGGTGGCTTGATTAATGCCGTTTTAGACCTGCGGTCACGGCAAAAGTCCGGAAAGTCGGACGGTGAAGGGTTCTTGCGTCCGAAATTTGGTATGGTTTTATACATTGACTCCAAGGGGTACGTGGTGGTGGCGCGAAGCCGTTCGAATTGTCCAGCCTGTGTCAAAAACGGGGCGTCCGGAAAATTGGTCGCTAATTGTACACTGGCCACTGCCGACACATGGCGTCAAATACGATTCGTTACGATTCCTCTCTGTTACTCGGGCCGACATTAACGCGACTTTCATTCCCTTTCGCTAAGGTACAGCTATTTTACCCTGAGAGAAGCACAATTTCCCTGAGTTTCCCTGAGTACTTCCAGAATATTCAAAATCCCTGAGAATTGCCCGGTTTTCCCGGGTGGCAGACACCAAGCATAAGGAATTCTAGTCTTGACGTGGCAAATTACGCGTTTTTTGCAAATACAAAGCATCAAACTTTTCGTGGGACACGGCTTGGGAGCTCGCTAAAGATTGCTAATGATGTAAAATCGCCATTATCGACGTCATTCTTTATTCATCGGGGTTCCTGGGGTCCATTCGAGCGCGCTCGAATGACTGCTTCGCTTATTTCGTGGCGGGCGCACAACATTGTGACAACTTGCATTGATAGGTGGTGTCATCGCTTCAAAAATTTAGGTAAAGGTGTTACAGCAACGATTCAAGAACCTGACACTTGACTTGAGAAGTGCGATGAACGTGCAGGAAATTTAAACATACACTGGTGCTGACCAATAAGCCCTTCGTCGTAGAATTAAACGACGCATGAATTAAAATATGGGCAAAAAAACTGCCACGAAACCAGGCGTTATCTGCGTTTTGCTACGTTCAAGAGCAGATGTCAAGATGCAAATGCGAGAAACAAAAGTTATCTTCAGTGTCGCACACCAGTTGCATCAACGGAGCAGCACAAGCACATTTATTCCAAGCTCCTAAACGAAACAAAGATATGTAACCTCAAGATATATCACTATTTACGTCATAAAACTAGTATTTCTCGATAAAATGTATCAATCATTTAATATTCCATAGCGCCTACTCATTACGTACTGGAACAGTGCGGCGAAAGTGCAACTAACCCAGCTGGTAGTACGCGCCAGCAAACTGCAGCAAGTTTACAGCACCTTCCAGTGCGCCAAATATCTTACCACTGAAACTAGCGTCTCTTCCAGTGTGAGCCCAGCGGTTGGCAGCGTCCCCAGCGCTCTCCAATATAAAAAAGCGCTCGTTTCACATTGGAAAGCCCTGGAAGATGCTGGTTTTCTCAACAGCGACGCGACAATCCCTGCGTTGGTGGAAACTATACAGCTAGTGCGGATTACATAAAAGAAAATTTTTTAGGCTCGCGCCAAGAGGCCGGACACTTCATCGCTTTTCTTCTCGCGCTAGCTCGTTTCTTCAGTATCCGTCGATGGTATTGTAATACTACCACCGATGGCAAAAGCGCCGTCCTGGTACTGTTAAATATCTAAGGTGGGTGGAGGGCTGTAGGGGTAGAGTCTGGCGACAAGGACAATGTCACTGGTTGCAACAGCGGAAAACCTAGTGGGCATGTATAGAATGATTTCATGGGTGACACAGGTCACGTGGCAGAGTACGTCATTAGGGCCAGTGTAACAACAGACTAGTTTTTCACAAAGCCCGACTTCGCGGGCTAGTGGACAACACATCACGAGGGTGCCGACAGAAAAATGGACATCACGGTGACGCGGGTCGCAGAGGACTTGCTGGTTCTCTTGGGGACAGTTGTAGACAAGCTTTTGCAAGTTGGCGAGAATCGACAGCGCGGCCGATTGCATCACGGGGATATTGACTAGTTGAAGTTGTGGTGGACGGAAGCATATTGGTAGTGCCGGTTGTCGGCCATACAAGAGGTAGAACGGGGAACGGCCAGCAATTTCGAGATGTTATGAGTTGTGCATAAAGGTAATATAAATTAGAGCAAGGTCCTAGTAAGGGCGGACGGTTTAAAGGTATTTCCATATTATACCTGTAAGAGTTCAGTTCAAAAGCTCACTGATTCTCTTCGTTGGTGAACATTAGGAAGTTGGCAATTTATACTCTAAGAGCAGACCCACATGATGTCGTCAATGATTTTGGACTAAAACGTACAGCCAAGGTCTGTGAGCATTTGACGCGGAGAACAATGTATCACAGTGTTATTATGTAGGAGGAAGTCCGCAACATTAGTTGCGCAATTGGTCGGAAGAGGGCGTGTCAGAATACAGTGGGTCGCACAGTCTGCAGCTTCGGCAACAAACTACTTCTCCGATGTAGATTCGGGAAAGGGGTCGACTATTTCTAAGCCGACATGATGGAAGAACTAGACCGAGATGCGAATAGCGGCTGCAGGTAACCAGCAGAGAGCTGCGATTGCTTCTCGGGTCGTTGACAAAGTTCACAAGCGTTAACGCAACGTCGTGCGGAACGGGCACTTTCTGACCAGCTAAAATGGCGGCATACAAGGTCATAGATTGGAGATGCGCCGATATATTCCGCCACTGGTACTTCCTGAGGCTCTTTTATAATTGTTGATAAGGGGTTTTTTTTAGGAATTACAAGTAGATCAGAGCCTTCCGGGTGAAGATTACGAAGGTACAGTGTACCCCAGAGAACGAACAGGAGTAGAGTGGCATCGGCCGGAGAGTGTTCAAAGCAGTCGATTAGTGCTTTGATGTAGGCATCACGACGTTGCTTGTCGGCGATATGCAGGAGCTGTGATACGGAGAATACGCGAGTAGCACTGCCAGTATTAGAGGACTGAGGCTTGCCAACAAGGCAGCGCTATAAACTGTCAACGTCTTTGTGCAGGCTCATGGACTTGTAAACCACAGAGTAAGAAAACTCTTGGCGCCTCAAGCGCATACCCAGGCTTGGAACGACGTCAACATACACAAAGATCTATTATGTACTTTTCATAAAATTGTTTTTCATTACCCAGTAGGCAAGAGGACATTTCCACCCCAAATCCAAATTGAACAAACCTGAGGCTAGCGCGCTCACACTTTTGCAAACCTGCTCGCATCCCACTCCTCGGTTCCTTAACAAGATAGACCTGCCCACTCACAGTCGTGCCCCAATTATGGCTTATCATGAGTCGTGCTCTTTTGTTCACATGCTCTGGCTGTGCCCAGCGCTTAACGCCTCCCCATCCATCACGAAGAAGCAATGGGAGGAACCCCTGAAGAGGAGCAATATTCACATTCAGCTGCAGGCTGTCTAGAGGGCCCACGACATTGTGGTGGTTCTTCGTCTCCCGGACCCATCGTGGATGGAGCCACAGAATTGGTGATGCGGATCCTTGGGCCTTCATGATCTCAGTTTCTCAGGACTCAAAGTTTTTGCCACGTCAGTCCTCACGCGCATAGACCAGCCGACCCGTTGGGTTCATTAGGGATGGAAGTCAACAGAGGGCATTATGGTCCGTGACTACCATCAAAGGACGACTGTAGAGGTAGGCTTGGATCTTTGCGACCGTCCAGACAACAGCAAGACATTCCATTTTTGTAATGCAACAGTTGTACTTAGATGGTGATAGGATGCGCCTTGCATAAGGAATAACGCGATCCTGGTCACGCTAAGTCTTGGCTAGGACAGCGCCTATGCCATCACTGCTGGAATTTGCACGCAATTCTGCAGGGGCATCGGGATCGAAGTGAGCGAGTATCGGTGGTTGACAGACAAGTGAGAGGGGCGACAGGCGAGAACAGGTAGTGGTCTTTGAGCTACCGATGAGAAATGCGTGCGTCTCTCCAAAGAATAGTGGGAGGTTGAGCAGTTGCCGCAAACTCTTGAAGAAAACTGCGGAAGTGCGAATATAGACTTACAAATATTCAAATCTGCGCGACTGCGGTTGGAACCGGAAAGTCTCGGACAGCTCTGGATCAGGCTATACTCCAGCCGTGTCGATGATATGGTCCAGGACAGCATTGGCGGCGGCTAAAGTAATATTTCGACGAGCTGAGTTTGAGCTTCACCTTTCGAACAACATCAAGTAAGCGTTTTAGACGTTCAAGGTGTTTGTCGAATGTTGTCGAGAAGACGATGACGTCGTCGTGGTAGCAGAGATATGTGGACCATTGAAAAGCTTGAAACAAGGAGTCCATCATGTGCTCAAAGGTAGGTGGAGCACTGCATAATACAAAAGGCATCGCTTCATATCGGTATAGGTCATCGGATTTTATAAACGCGAGCTTTTGCCCGTCTATATTGTCAAGAGCACTTTAACAATATCCAGAACGAATATCAGTACAAGTAGCTGGGGCTTTGGAGGCATCCGAGGGCGTCGTCTATACGTAGAAGCGTGCAGACGTCTTACTTAGTAATTTTTGCAGGTTGCGGTTGCCTACACAGAAGGGTCTAGTCCCGTCCTTCTTTTGAACCAACAACAACCGCGACGCCCAGAGACTCGAAGAAGGCTCAATTGTGTCATAAAGCGAAGTTGTAGATGGCTAGCCGATTCATCCGTCCGTGCGTCGTGTTGTCGCCTGTACGTCGAAAACTCCTCCGGCGCAACACCATTTTCATGCGCGGAAAAAAAGAGAAAGAGAGGTGCACGATTGGCTGAACCAGTACTGGCGTCGTTGCTCTTCGTCGAAGCCGAGCGTGCACACGCAGTTTTTCTCCTGCTGTGAAATGCGTGGGCCACGTGTCATACATGCTCCTGACGATCAAGCAGAACCTGGAACGAGCTCGTCGAGGCCGTGGCGATTTGGAACCCCGGCACAAGAACAGCCTCCTACAACCGAGCGCAAGCAGCAAGTGCGTACCGAGGATCAGGCAGCCCGCCAAGACGTCGTTCAATAAACCGTCGGGATTAACACAGTGATAAACACCGGGGCCGTGGGTTTCAGTTTTGCTGGTGAATGATCAGTACGAAGTGGTTGGGCGGTGGTTTTTTTGAGCATCTTGTTAAGTTTGAATCACTGCGTTCCAACGCGGAAACTCGATATTGTCGTCATTGGATAGGCGTAACACGCTTACTTGATCCCAACAACCTCCTATATGAACAGGCGTAGCATCGGCAGTATGGATGAGATGCTTGAGCGCAAGCGTCTGGCCTAAAAGGGGATCGTCGAAGTTGGATATATCTCGACAGGGTAATAAAACTGAAAAAGTTTTCAGTCTGCGATAAGGACAAGTGCGCGGCAAACATTTTCTTCACGTTGGGATCGGCGCCCGAGGCTGACCTAAGGTTCTGTTATGCCTGGAAGAAACTTCAGTTGATAACGCCACCAATTGATGCTAGCCTAGAGAATGAACCCTGGCTCCAGATTTAAAGAATAGGGGTGCGAGTCCGGCTAGCTGTAATGGTAAGGTCAATATGAAGCACAGCGACGTCATGCTCCAGTGCAATGTAGGGAGAAGGAGTGATGAGGTAGTCTCCATCACGAACAGGTGGGGGAAGCGGCAATTCTAATACGCTAATGAGTTTGGCGGTAGGGGACTAAAACCGGTGGGGCGTAAGGCACGGGTTTGCGTCGGAAGGTTCTGAGGGAATCGGCAACAGGCAGAGCAGTTAGCCAGATATCAAAAATGACATCGTCCGAGCAGAGAGCAATCATGGTGAAAAGGACAGGAGCGTGGCCACCGGCGATGCCGACACGCGCCGAACACATACCGATGATAGCCGGCATCCTCAACGCGGACACTTCGTGCCGACGCCGGAGGGAGGAGCTTTTTGATTCGTCGTCGAAAGATAGCACTCTAAACATATGACTAATAAAAATAGGGCCCTCGGTTCCCTTTCTTCTTCTTCAGCACTCTATGTAAAAAGATGGGATCCTGTATCAATCAGTCCAATAAGAGGAAAGCTGTGCACGTAAAAAGGCTTTCGCTCGCACGCAACGCCATCAGAAGATTTTGGGCCAGCGTCGGCAACGCAGCTTCACTTCCAGAAGCTGCAGTGCCTAGATTTCCGGCTGAGTGCTGGCGGCGATAGGACGCGAAGAAAAGCGACGGTTTGGAGGAACGATACTGATAGCATCGATGTAAAATCGGGCGGTCGTTGCAAAGATTCGGAGCTGGAACATCAGTGACAGTGCGTTAATGGCAGGTGCCATAGGGTGCAGTAGTTCCAGAAATGAGGGAATAAGCGACGAGGTATGTCAGAAGCGGTGTCTGCCATTCGTTACAGTGGTGACGAGCAATGTTGCCGGTGCGAGAGCTGTAAAAGCACATATGCTTGGCATCACGGGTACGCCATTCATTAGGGTTTCGAAAAGAGGCGGAAAAAACTACGGAGGCCAGAAGAACCGCAAGCGAATGAGAACGCGGCCTCAGCCATCACAAATGTGGTTGCAGACTCATCGGGGAAGTCGATGTGCAATGTAGCAGATAGAGTGCTTCGAGTGCGTCGGGAACAATGCGGGTTAAGCTGTCGCAGATATTTGGCTGACTGAGCCGGTGATGACTAGTCGACCTAGCAGCAGTATAAGGCTGCCGGGTGATGTGTTGCGTGATACGGCGGCTCATAGTTTGTTCATGGCGACGGCAATCTTTCATCATGACGTCGATAGTCAAAAAGTAACCGAAAGCTAGCAAGTTGAAAACGTCGTCCGCAAGTCGATTTATTTTCTTAGCCACTTTCTCTGTTTCAGGAATCTGGTCGTGCGCTTTCCGGCAAAGAGTCCAGATATCTTGGATGTATGTAGCGTACGACTCTATTAATATCTGCAGCACGAGGCACAAGAGCCTTTCTTGCAACAAGCTTGTGCCCCAAAGGTGTCGCCGTCTACCTTGCGTAGGTTTTCTTTGAAGATGTGCCACGTGGTTAACACTTCTCTTTCATGCCTTCGGAGCCACACGCGTCGAGTGTCCCTTAGACAATAATATGATATTGGAGAGCACAATACTTTGGTCGCACCTGTTATTAGCACTGCCGCCTCCGTAGAGATTGATTCATTCGTCGACATCGACTCACTCCAGGCCACTGAACACACCAAGTTCGCGATGGTGAGCACCAGTGATGGTGGAGCAGTCTCATGAACCGCCGCCGTTGCTGATGCGCTGTCTTCACCAGGAGGCATGGTGACAGTCTGGATGTACCGACCGCTGCGGAGTTCCTTGTGGAGGACTGGGATAGCAAAACTCCACCAATATACTACGTTTGGAAAGACGCAGAATAAGAACACTAGTTACATTGGAGTCAGGGTGCAAGACAGACACTTGGTCTCGCCAGTAGCCCGGACACTTGATGGTCTTTCTCGTGGCAGTCGATGGTATCGTAATAATATATTCTTATACATACTAGATGTTTTTAAGCACTATTCAACCTTCTTTACAGTGAAGTGTTCCAGGATTATTTGGAGGAGATATAGAGGGAAAATTCATGCGCATGCGAGAATTTTTTTCCGCCCGCAGAAATTGTCAGTTACTGGTTGATGGCCTATGAGTGAGAACGTGCACTAAGTGCTTGTCGTATTCCAGCAAGTTGTAAAAATAACGGAACAACAGGATGAGCAATATGGCATCAAATTTCGCCGAAGGCTTGAAGATACGCAAGTGGAAACCATTCGTGAGGTTCAAAGGGCTTTGTCGGACGACGCTGTGAGCACCGCACAAATAAACGGCTGGGCCTACCATGTCAAAGATGACCACACATCTGCGGAAAGCGAACCACGTTTTGGCAGACACTCAAAAAGCGAAAATGAAAACGTCATTGAGCAAGTGCGGACTTTGGTCATGGAGGACCGTCGCATCAGAGTCCGAGAACTTGCGCACGAGATAGGCATAAGCATTCGATCGGTACATTTAATTTTGACCGAGCATTCGGTTATGAAGCTAGTGCTCGCGAAATCGCGACCACGAGGGATAACAATGGAGCAAAAGCAACTCCGTCTCTAAATTGTGCAGGACCTGTTGGATAATTCAAACAGTAACTCCAAGTTTCTGAACACTGTGATCACAGGGAATGATTGAGGGTTTATGGTTACGATGCTGAAACGGAGGTGCATTTTTACAGTGTAAACATCTGACATCTCCGAGGCCGAAAAAGCACGGCAAGTCCTCAGCAACGACAAGATCATGGTCACAGTTTTCTTCGACTCCCCTGGACTGGTGCATTATGAGTACGCCCGCAAGGCCAAGACTTCAGAAAGCAATACTACCAGGAGATTTTTCGTCGCCTACGTGATGGTGTGCGGCGCAAACTACCTCATCTGTGGGCAGCGAGAGCTTGGCTACCTGCCTATTCATCATATTCAGGCGTTCTTCGCCGAATACAATATTTATTCACGCTCCCAACTCCCCCGACATGGCTTCCTGTGACATCTATTTCTCAAGGTTAATATGCCGCTGAAAAGAACGCGATCTCAGTCAACAGAAGACAAAGTTCGGAATGCGACTGCTCGGCTGATCACCATTCCAAAAGACGAGTTCCAGAAGTGTTTCGAACAATGGCGGGGTTGCTGGGAGGACTGTGTGCATTACCTAGGGTACTACTTTGAATGGGATTAAGGTTATGTACCTCCTAATCAATAAACGTATTTCTGCTGGCCAAATCGCATAACTATGGACCTGACCATATATATATGTATATGTATGTGTGTGTGTGTGTGTGTGTGTGTGTGTGTGTGTGTGTGTGTGTGCGTGTGTGCGTGCGTGTGTGTGTGTGCGCGTGCGTGCGTGTGTTTGTGTGAAGTTGCATGCGTTCTGGGATTCAGTGATTCAGGGCTTGAATGATTTTATTTTTCATTCATTTTCGACGAGATCCTACATGGCATTACTTCGTTTCTAGATAGGTAGTGCAGGAGTTGCATGCGTTCTGGGATTCAGTGATTTGATGGGCTTGAATGATTTTATTTTTCATTCATTTTATATACATGTATATGCTTTCGCCAACAGGAAGAAACTATATGTGATCTTTCGCACTGGTGGAATGGGCCCTTATTCATTTATTTATTTTCTTCTTTATTATACTACCTTCAAGGGTCAAGGGCGTTAGAGAATAGAGTGGAATAAAAAAAGAAAGTACATTTATGATTAAGCAAAAAGAAAACTATGGTAGGCAACAGTATGTTGTTTTATAAGTTTACTCTGGTGTTTGCGAAAAACATTGTCAGAGACCCCATTAGCCATGTGGACATATTATACTGAAGAACCGCCTCGCTTAAAGAAAACACGTGGTGCTCGATTATGCACTTACCGATGATGCAGACGAAATAATGGTGTCCATAGAATGACTACAATATGATGACGACGCTAAAATCACTATAACAAAATTTTTACAATGACAATACCAAGACGGCAAGGCGACGAAGGAATGACGACAATGGAATCACAATGCAGTCATCATTATGATCATCATAATGATGACTGCATGACGAGAAAATGAATAACGATTGACGGAGCTATATTGACGACGACGTTATGACAAAGGGATTACGGTAGTAAATAATTACAATGGCATGACGCTGACGATATCACGACAGAGAATCACACCGCTGCAATTAAACGGAGTTCATAACCACGACGACAATGGGGTGACTAATGCAGAATGTTCACGCAATGACGATAAAAACGCGACGGAAAAATTATGATGGCAGTGAATCACTACAAAAACATGACTACCTTTGCACAACCGCGAAGTCACGGCAGCGACTCTCTGACGAAATAGCAATGACGTCAATTTCATGGTGACAATTAAATTACGATAGTGGCATGGCGACAGCTCGAATATGCCGCAGTAATGACGACGCAGGGACGGCGGCAGAGTGCACACGGCGTTGCGGCGGTTGCATTACGACAAAGGCATCACGACTTTGCCGGTGCTCTAGCTGCAAGAGCTGAATGAAGTTCTGGCAATGCACTGCAAAACTTTGTAACGATGTACCAGGGTCAACAAGCACAAGATATACGCTGCAATGCCGGGGGACCGCATGGTTGATAAAGAGAAAAGATCGCAACAGCTGTACGCTCATATATTCTGTTTATCGCTTGACCGCAGAGAAAATCGGTCGTGGAAACTCAGTAAAATGCGCGCCCATGCTTCTGCGAGAAAGACACGAAGAGGGAAATACAGGTAGGTTAACCGAAGACGCGCCCCGTTGGTTACCGCACATTTGGGGAAAATTCATCTATTTAGTGTTGTACATAGACAGAACTCGGGCGTTTCTATTACACTGATCAAGTGATAGAGAAATGTGCAGAATATAACCAACCCTTATATATAGCTTTCATTGATTACGAGAAAGCGTTTGATTCAGTCGAAACCTCAGCAGTCATGGAGGCATTACGGAATCAGGGTGTAGATGAGCCATATGTAAAAATACTGGAGGATATCTATAGCGGCTCCACAGCCACCATAGTCCTCCATAAAGCAAGCAACAAAATCCCAATAAAGAAAGGCGTCAGGCAGGGAGATACGATATCTCCAATGCTATTCACAGCGTGTTTACAGGAGGTATTCAGAGACCTGGATTGGGAAGAATTGGGGATAAAAGTTAATGGAGAATACCTTAGTAACTTGCGATTCGCTGATGATATTACCTTGCTTAGTAACTCAGGGGACCAATTGCAATGCATGCTCACTGGCCTGGAGAGGCAAAGCAGAAGAGTGGGTCTAAAAATTAATCTGCAGAAAACTAAAGTAATGCTTAACAGTCTCGGGAGAGAACAGCAATTTACAATAGGCAGCGAGGCACTGGAAGTCGTAAGGGAATACATCTACTTAGGGCAGGTAGTGACGGCGGATCCGGATCATGAGACGGAAATAATCAGAAGAATAAGAATGGGCTGGGGTGCGTTTGGCAGGCATACCCAAATCATGAACAGCAGGTTGCCATTATCCCTCAAGAGAAAAGTATATAATAGCTGTGTCTTACCAGTACTCACCTACGGGGCAGAAACCTGGAGGCTTACTAAAAGGGTTCTACTCAAATTGAGGACGACACAACGAGCTATGGAAAGAAGAATGATAGGTGTAACGTTAAGGGATAAGAAAAGAGCAGATTGGGTGAGGGAACAAACGCGAGTTAATGACATCTTAGTTGAAATCAAGAAAAAGAAATGGGCATGGGCAGGACATGTAATGAGGAGGGAAGATAACCGATGGTCATTAAGGGTTACGGACTGGATCCCAAGGGAAGGGAAGCGTAGCAGGGGGCGGCAGAAGGTTAGGTGGGCGGATGAGATTAAGAAGTTTGCAGGGACGGCATGGCCACAATTAGTACATGACCGGGGTTGTTGGAGAAGTATGGGAGAGGCCTTTGCCCTGCAGTGGGCGTAACCAGGCTGATGATTATGATGATGATTTCTGCTTAGTGCCTGAGCAATGTATCCCTTATTCAAAATTTCTTGATTGCGTGGCTCGCCTAAAAAACACAATATTAAAAAAAAGGGAAATACGCCATTAAGCCTCAAGCGCTGAAGGGACAAAGTGTTCAAGGGACAAAGTGTTCACATGGCACGTCAACAAGTTGGCAGATTTTGCTCATCTTAGTGTTGTGTTTGTGCTTTCCGGCGACATATGCAACCAGTTTGTCCCAACCAACCCAATTTTATCTTTCAAAGAACACATGAGCAACACACGGATTCTGAATATAGGACATAAAAGAGAAAAAAATTACGAGTACTGACGAGGGAGTGGTGTGTAGCAGCCAAAAGCAACTTGCAAGAACAGTGTCGGTACTGATAACAACAGTCCAAGCCCCAAGTTCCGGTTCATGTGGGTAGAGTGAGGCAACGTCATTACCAGAAATCTCCTCCGAAAATGATGCTCCTGCGCGACGAAGAGAGAAAAAGAATGTGCATCACTAAACTGCAGTTGAAGCCACCTGAAACTTTGTCTGGCGCAAGACAAATATTAAAACATGAAAAAAGAGTTCATTGCGAAATGGCATAATTTATAAAGAAATGATTGTAATCACCTGCAGCCCCTAGAATTATCTTGCAGTCGCTCGCTTACGCAATTTGTTAGGACCTGAATGAGAAATGCTAATGTATTCATTTTATGCAATTATTAGTTATATGAGAAGGATCCAAATGGTGTTTACAAATAAAACATTGTGCACATCCCACGAACTGTGGCAATCGACGGTATGCGAGGCATTTTGGATTTGCTAGCATTGCTTGTTAGCGCAAGGGGATACCAGATGGACCAACGTGTTTGGGTAAATTGAGCAGTTGCGTGTGTGTGGGTCCCGAGCCTATCTGTCTGTCACGATAGCAGCATGACGACGACCAGGTTGAAAAATATCCTATGGCGGTAACGGCATGATTTCTGCGCCGGCCTTTAGACGAGATCCTGCATGGCATTACTTTGTTTCTAGATAGGTAGTGCGGGAGTGTCAACGACAGAAACATAGATTGTGATGTCATCATAGCCTGCGCGCAATAATGGAGAGTGTGAAGGAGTGAAACAAAGATTGTGAACTCATCATAGCCTGCGTGTTATGTATCCTACGTATATCTTGCTATTCTATGTGGCGTATGTAAAATGGCTATTACATGTGAACTCCGGCAAGAAATTGGTAATGCCTCGTTACCCAGCGTGATCATGAAATTAGCCCAATGTACGTCGCACAATATCTAGACATGAGAAAGGTGAGCCGGCCCCGTAGGTGCCGCTGCCTAACACAGTGCCGCAGAGCGCGAGCTGTTAAAAGACGAGAAAGCGCCACGGGCCGCATTCGGCCTGGCCAGCTTTGGAACGAGAGCAGTATGCGTGCAATCCTGACCTATAGGTTAGAGCGCTGCGCTGCTGTGCTCGACAGCATAGGTTTGATTTCGCCGTCGGTATACACTTATGCACGCGAAGACATCCATTGATGAAACAAGCTGGCGTCTGTCCTGTGTAAACGCGAAACGGCACCTAAACGCACATTGCCATTGGCTGCGACGCCACTTCACGCGCTCCGCCTCGATAGAGGCGAACGACCGAAAAAGAACACCTGCTGCCGCAGTAGCGCCGCAGCTGTTGCCTGAGGGAAGAAGGCATCGCCGCTACGCCAACCCTGGTTCTCGCGGTCGGCACGACGGCACCTCGACAGAGCAGGGCGGCAGAGTGTCCGGAAGGAACACGTGCTGCAGCATTAGCGCGCCAGCGTTTGCCTGAGCGGAGACGGCTTCGCAGCTTCGGTGGCATGGGGCGTTTGCACCGCAGGCTGCTGCTGCTTGGTGGCTCGGGCAGCACGTACCGTAGGGTGCAATACTCGCTGCGCAAAACTGGAAGGGCCGCTCAGCGCAGTTAAGTTCGTCATTATTGCTTTCGCATTCACAACTCATATTCTCTTTTTAGTAAAGCGACGCAACACAGGAACCTACCTACCGCAATATGCCAAGCATGGGACAGAGAATGCTGCGCGTTAAGGAATAGTCGTTTGCTCAAAATTGTCCTTTATGCGCCTGATGATGAGCGCTCACCTAACATGAGAAAATTACGTTGGTGAGAACATGCTATACGTGTGTTGAGTACTGTTGGGCGCGTTAATTCTTAATGATGTGGGAATTTTAGCGAATAAACCAGCGGATGACATGGCCTTCTTCAAAACTCAACTTGATACAGCTTACCATGCGACAATGTTGCGTTTAGCCAATTTCAAGGGTTGTGCGAATATGGGAAACTATTGTAAAATGAATTAGTATTGGCCTAGTCCAATCGATCCTTGAATGGAATATGCACTGCATAATTCTGTCTTCGATTCAAATGACCACTAGTGCAAAATCAGAAGAGTTAATAACTTTCGAACACTTCATGTCGTCGACTGCACATGATCACGTATTGAATTAAAGCAGAAAGGTCATACACTTATTCCCTTGTACAGTGGACATCATGTACTATAGCACGCTGCGTTGCTCAGGCAGCTAGCCTTTTCAGACTAAGCATGACCACGCGCTATAAAGTGTAATACCATAGCATTCTACAATGGGTGTTTAGTAATATATTTAAATGGAGCACGTGTCTTCTCGCTGCATAACATGCCATTATACTTCCCCTAGGCGTTCGCATCAGCAGATAGAGCTGGGGTCTCGCGCCGCAGCGGTGGAAGTCCGCACAGCGCCACATGCATATTGCCCAATACAATTGCCCCCGCGGCGAAGAGGAGCCATCCTGGCGACCTAAGGGGATGGCACGATAAGGGGGTCGTGGTACGGCTTCAGGCGGCTGACGTGAACCGTTTCGCGGCCACGGCGGCGTTTGTCCGAAGATGGCGTCACCGGTTCGACCACATTGTTCACAGGCGATGTACACGCGACGACTCGGTACGGAGCCTGATATTTCGGAGCAAGCTTTGGGCTAAGGCCTGGAGATTGGAAGGGCAGCTGAAGCCAGACGTGAGAGTCCACGGCGAAGGACGGTGTGGGCTGCCCGTTGTCGTGGCGATCTTTTTGAATTCCTTGGGTAGCCGATGTGAACCAGCGAGCCAGTTGGCGGCACTCTTCAGCATGGCGAGCAACTTCGGAAAGAGGGGTGAATTCAGAGGCATCCGGGTGATATGGTAGCAAGGTGTCGAGGGTAGTGGATGGTTCACGTCCATAAAAAAGGAAAAATGGTGAGAAGCCTGTGGTAGCCTGAACGGCGGTATTATACGCGTACCTCACAAAAGGGAGGACATCGTCCCAATTGCAATGATCAGACGCAACATACATAGTGAGCATGTCACCAAAAGTGCGGTTGAAGCGTTCCGTTAGATCGTAAGCCTGTGGGTGATACGCCGTAGTGGCGCGGTGAATAGTGCGGCAAGCGGCGAGCAGCTCATTAGTAACATCGGACAAGAAGACACGGCCTCTGTCGCTGAGCAGTTCTCGCGGTGCGCCATGCCGTAACATGAATGCGGAGACGTCGCCAGCAGCAGCCGAAGCAAGCGCAGCAGTTTCGGCATATCTTGTAAGGTGGTCTACTGCGACAATTATCCAACGATTTCCTTTAGCAGTGCATGGAAGAGGCCCATAAAGGTCAGTGCCAATCCGATCAAAAGGACGTGCAGGACACGGTAAAGGTTGCAGAGGGCCTGTCGTATGAGGAGATGTCTTGCGTCGCTGACAGGCTACACATGACCGAATGTAGTTGCGGACATAAGAATACATGCCGCGCCAGTAGTAGCGCTGGCGGAGCCGCTCGTAGGTTTTCAAGACGCCAGCATGAGCTTGTTGTGGGTCGGCGTGGAAATACTTGCATATGTCGGAACGCAAATTGCGAGGGATGACCAGCAGCCATTTGCGACCGTCCGGTTGATAGTTTCGGCGGTACAAGATGGCGTCCCGTAGCACAAAATGGGTGGCTTGGCGACGAAGGGCTCGAGAGCATGTATCCGTTGAAGAACTGTGAAGGATGTCAATGGGAGACACAATCCACGGATCTTTCCTCTGTTCAGACGGCATGTCAGTAACAGAAAGTGTAGCAACCCGGCACTCTATGGATGAGGCTGGCGTTTCGTTGGATCGCATGGGCGATCGGGAGAGTGCATCTGCATCAGAATGTTGGCGCCCGGATCGATAGATGAGGCGAATATCAAATTCTTGGAGCCGAAGAGCCCAACGTCCAAGACGGCCTGACGGATCTTTCAGTGACGCAAGCCAGCAGAGCGCGTGGTGGTCTGTCACAACATCGAACGGATGGCCATACAAGTAAGGGCGAAATTTGTTTAACGTCCAAACTATAACCAAACATTCTTTTTCTGTGACAGAATAATTGGTTTCTGCCTTCGTGAGGGCACGACTCGCATACGCAACCACATATTCCGAAAAGCCAGGCTTGCGTTGCGCAAGGACCGCTCCAAGACCAACGCCGCTGGCGTCCGTATGAACTTCGGTCGGTGCAGTCGGGTCATGGTGGCGTAGAACAGGTGGTGAGGTAAGCAGGCAACGCAAAGTGGTGAAGGCTTGGTCACATGCCGGAGTCCAATCACGAAGGTCACCAGGGCCAGCCAGGAGCTTCGTCAGGGGAGCGATGATGCAGGCAAAATTGCGCGCAAAGCGTCGAAAATAAGAGCAAAGGCCCACAAAACTTCGGAGCTCTTTCAGTGTAGTCGGCCGTGGAAATTCTGCGAGAGCACGAAGTTTGTCAGGGTCGGGAAGGACGACGTCTTTGGAAACCACATGGCCAAGTATGGTCAGCTGGCGGGCTTTTTGAAGCGGCACTTTTTCAAGTTAAGTTGAAGGCCGGCGGTGGCAAGGCAAGTAAGGACTTCGCGTAGACGAGAGAGGTGAGTGGTGAAATCAAGGGAGAAAACCACCACGTCGTCTAAATAACAAAGGTACGTCTTCCAGTTGAGGCCTCGCAGAATGTTATCCATCATCCTTTCGAATGTCGCGGGCGCATTGCAGAGGCCGGATGGCATTACTGTAAACTCATACAGGCCATCAGGCGTAATGAAAGCTGTCTTCGAGCGGTCGGATTCATCCACTGGCGCCTGCCAATAGCCCGATCGCAAGTCCAAAGAAGAAAAGAATTCAGCACCATGTACACAATCCAGGGCGTCATCTATGCGCGGTAGAGGATAGACATCTTTTCGTGTAATCTTGTTGAGGCGACGATAGTCCACACAGAAACAAATCGAGCCATCTTTTTTCTTAATGAGTACTACGGGTGACGACAAAGGGCTGCAGGATGGCTTGATAACACCACGGTCAAGCATGTCTTCAACTTGCTCGGTGATGACACGACGCTCGGTGGATGACACGCGGTACGGACGCTGGCGTAATGGTGCATGATGTCCCGTATCAATGTGGTGGGAGACGGTACTTGTGCGGCCTAATGATGCTTGCTTCCAGTCAAAAGAGGCGTGAAATTCATTTAAAAGAGCTATTAGCTGCTCACATTGTGTCGGCTCGAGGTCATCGGCAATGGAGCGACAGAAAACATCCGGTGGTACTCGGTTAGATGGCACATGGGGTGTCAGTGCTGTTACGTTGGCAGTATCTACGTCGTCGGCAATAGGGAAATGCACAATACCGTCAGCGTCCACAGACTCGATGGTACCAATAGCCTTGCCACAGTGGAAAGCCAAAGTATATGAATTTGGGTTTGAAATCAGTATTTCTGCAACACCATGGTGAACCGTGAGGAGGGCGAAAGGCAAGAATATAGGCTGGCGGCGAATGAAGACGGCAGTGGGTGTAAACATGACCGTCGCTTCGGCAAGCGATGCGCATGAAAGAGGGACAAATACAGCACTGTGAGGACTAAGGTCAGTATCTGAAGCTACACAGATCCTGCTAAGGTCTTGAACTTGAAAGTCGTGAGATGCAAATCGCACAGAATGGAGAACTGAACCTCAGCACGTGCACAGTCAATGACGGCATCATGGCGCGACAGAAAATCCCAACCGAGAATCACATCGTGGGAGCAACAAGTTAACACAAAGAAATCAATCGAATACAAGATGTCTCGAATCAGCACCCTGGCAGTGCACATAGCGACTGGCTGTACTTGTTGTGCACTGGCTGTTCTAAGCAACGGTACCGACGGCTTCATGGTCACTTTCCGTAACGCACGACAAAGCTTCTCACTAATCACGGATAGAGCAGCACATATATCGACGAGCGCAGATTTGATGCCATCAACGGACACTTCAATAACGTTAGCGGGGGAAAAACGAGGACTTTGATGTTCCGACGATGACGCAGTTCGTGCCTCAGGAACTGCGGAAATCAGTTTTCCGCCTCAGTTGTACTGGGTCTACGACGTTGTACTGGGTTGGGTCAACGACGCATGGGTGGGTGAGCGCCGACGAGGGGAAGGCGAGCGACGAGTGCCTTAGAGCTGTGACTGCGGTGCCGGTATGTCATCAGCAGCGTAAACTTCCGGTGGTGGTCTTTGAGGCATACGGAAAGGTCGGAAGTCGGAGCTGGGTTGTCGCGGGCTGCCTACGAAGGCCGGCAAGCGCCGGCGGCAGAAGCGCACTACATGTCCCAGGGTACCGCAGGCATAGCATATTGGGCGGTTGTCAGCATTACGCCAAGGATTTGTACCATGCTGCTGTGCACTGAAAAAGGGATCCGCCGGCTGGCGAGGCGAAGGCCGAGGAGAGAACACCGGCGGGCGAGGCGCTGAAGGCGGAGGACAGAACCCTGGCCCGTGCAACGGCTTCAGCATACGTCAGAGGCGCGGCCACGGGAGCCGGCTGACACGGAGGTGGAAGAGCTTCGGTCACTTGCTCTAGAATTATCTGTCGGATCGCTGGAGCCAAACATGGAGAAGGACTCTCCGTGGTCGGCAAAATCGGGAGCTGGCGTGCAACCTCCTCGCGCACAAATTCTGTTATTTGCGTCAGCAAAGTTGTGTGGTTGTCGCCAATAATTAATGCTGCTAGCGAATCTTCCGTAGGCGGTTGGCGCCGGGTTAAGATGCGTTGTTTCCGTAGCTCGTCAAAACTTTGGCACAAATTGATAACTTTAGCCACGGTACGCGGATCCTTCGCTAACAACATTTGAAAGGCGTCCTCATCAATGCCTTTCATAATGTGTTTTATCTTGTCCTGTTCTGACAATGAGGGATTCACGCGCTTGCACAGGTCAATGACATCTTCGATGTAACTTGTGAAAGTTTCACCGTGATGTTGCGCACGCCCCCGTAAGCGTTGTTCTGCGCGAAGCTTGCGCACAGCGGGGCGCCCGAACACTTCTGCGAAATTTGTTTTGAATGTGCTCCATGTTGCGAAATCGTGTTCGTGGTTTAGGAACCAGAGGTTCGCGACGCCGGTTAAGTAAAACAGCACGTTGTGCAGCTTGGTGACGTCGTTCCACTTGTTATGCTGGCTCACCTGTTCTTAAGATGACAACCAATCCTCCACGTCATGATCATCGGTGCCGCTAAAGATGGCAGGATAACGCTGGCGCAACACACCGGAAACGATGACCGCCGGAGGCTGTGGTGCATCTTCCTGGGTGGTTTCGTCAGGCATGGTCGCAGCAGTAGGTAGCGTCCGGCTTCGGAGTTCCAGTTTCCGCGGTCTACCCCACAGCTCCACCAAATGAAAGGGGGTTTATTGCAGCTCGTACGCTGGAACGCAAGTAGCGCTTGATCGCGAGTCCTAGGCGTTCGCACCAGAAGCTCGAGCTGGGGTCTGGCGCCGCAGTGGTGGGAGTCCGCACAGCGCCACATGCTTATTGCCAACTAAATGCTAAACAGCTCGTAAAAAAACTGGTAATGTGAACGATGAGAAGGCGGCACATTACCAGCAAACCATTCGACAGCTATTGCATGCTTTCTTCCATTTGCGTCTGGCACTACTTATTTCGCATTCGAGTCGGTCACAAAGGACCACTCTTCGCAGACCCCTACCATCTTGTCAATAATGTTTACAACGACGCTGCCTGGTTTTCTTGCTGATACTGGACATTTCTTCCAAACTAACAGGTGCTTCGTTTTCGATTCCAAACTCGCATCATAGTAATCAAATCATAGTAATCACTTTTTCTTTCTCCGGCGCGTCCCGTACAAGGCACCAAGTCTCTTCATCTGTTTTAACAATACATACACAGTGCCCTATTCAGTTTTCATGCTAAAGCCTTTCAGGTTATCACCGGAGAAAGAATATCATGATCTATTGCCCACCTTCAAGCTAACTTACAGGGAATCGAAACCTCGTCAATCGAGCTATATTCAAGTTTCTGTTCGAGGCCATTCCATTTTGTACGCTGTATAAAAATGACAATTAATGTATTTATCATTGTTAACTTGAGATATGTACATCATGGAAATTCCTTACGCTACGAAAGGTAACGAGACCTACAATACGAACACATGAACAGCTATCAGGCTCCATTTTATTGCCACAGGGCTTGTTCGAACAAACATCCCTCATCTAGTTCGTAAATGGGAATTCCCTCAGCTATAAGAACTATAAATATCTGGCCATTTTTACACCATGAGGTGTTTCTAAAGTACAAATCAATGAACGCAGCCGCTTCTCAAGACAGAAACATGGTTGTCGCAGTTTCGACCATTCGATACGCACCCATTTGACTTGGCGGCGCTTATCATGCTGATCATTATTCGCTTGAAGTAGCCATCACCCATGACCCCCATGCGAAGGCTTTCCGCATTTTTTGTCACTTGGCTATAATTACCGGAGTGAGAGGTCAGGGAAAACTAAGTACAATGGCGTGGCTTAGATACCTCGTACTTAACCACAGCCAATCAATTATTCTAATGTAAGCATTGTAGGGAAATCAGTAATGTAAGCATTCGTCTCCATTATTACTACCATATGCGTCAGTGCGCGAGCCATCCTTCAGTCGGAATTTGAAAATGTAATATCTGCGTTCCAAGCGGGTACGTCAATAATAACATCGCTAACACACGGGCGCCTGCGACGAAGCAAGAGTAAAAGACAGCTCCACGGACTCAAATTTTCGTGCTACTCAGGAAATGCTATATTGAAGCTCTGTAGCCCTCTCTAATCTTGTTTCACGTGGATTTCTACTGCCCAATGCATCTCGTCATACTTTTTTTTATCCGGCCTGCGGCGTCGCGTTACGACTTTGCGCGCACTTGACCCGCGATCACTGGTTCACCCTCGCAGGCTTTCACCTACAGCACACGGCGCGCATTGACGGCTTTATGCCCCTTGGGCTTTATAGGGAACCACACGGCGACGCCGACGTCCACACCGACAGGGGAAATGCGCCTGGAGTATCCATACAATTGCTATCCCAATACCTATATATGAAAAAAAAAAGATGGGCTTGTCACGTGTGTGGTACGAGTTCAAGGAATAGCTGAAAGCGCATCGCGGGAGCGTAATGAGCCATACAAGGAGATTCCCCGACGATTACGATACTCCATACTGCAAAATTTCAGCGCATTTCTATGCGTGGTTTCATTTCGCGATATAGTGAGGCAAAGAATTCGAGAGAGATAAGTAGCAGAGTCGGCAAACGTCGGAAAACTTATCTGCGGGTCAAGCGCGTCGTCTTTTATAAACCACTGATGGAAGGTTTCTGTATGATCGCAAGGCCTCGTGGCTAGAGAAAGTACTACACAGTTCGCGTCCCGCATCCAATCAGAATTCAAGACAATCACAAAGCACGAGAATCGAAATAAGCGTGAATGAGAACAAACCAAGCAAAAACAAAAAGCGCCAGCTAGAGCTTACGTGAGCAGATGATAGTGTGAAACTGGCTGAGACCATGGGCGCTATAACGTAAAACTATTCCAAACTTTTCTATTCCAATTCTGCAATCAGGCCATCACGATTGGTCAAAAACTATGCAGAAACATCTACACTTCGCCTGCCTTTCACGCGATGTCACTAAAACCGCGATAACCCGCGCACACTGATTATGCATGATTGGAGCGAACCAAAGAAAAATATTTGTTTCAGATTCGACGCCTTTTCGCCGTTAGACCTCGGCTATTCGTTAAAAGCTTTAGGGCTGCACCCACTTGCCTGTCAAGCGACGTCACAAAACCGCGAAAACTATCCGCGTCAAAGTGATGTGTACGCTTTAAAGATCCATGTATATGCCAAAAAAACTGAATTTTCTTCTGAATACCCGCAAGCTGCCCCGTTCCGGAAGGAACAGGGCGGCTTGCGATGGCTGCCGCCGATCGCTTAGGGACAGGCTACTCGCACTTGCCGGAGAGCATGGGTTTATTTGCGTGTAATAAAACTTCTTGCGTGGCCGTGTAAGGTACCAAGCGCTTTCGACACGTTTACGCTCTTGTTCTGCCAACTCTCCTTTGCTGACAATCCGTTTAGCGTCATTCGTAAGCATCCATTGCATGCTACCGCGATTTTCGACCAGCTACCGCAAGATAAGTAACAGGAAGCGGACCAATCGCAGACGCCAGCACCACCTCCTTCAGCCAGTTATCGATATGTAGTGCAGTGGCTCGGCCCCATCGACCCCCTCTCCACTTGAGTGTGCTCCTCGCCTCTCGTCAGCCAATTAGAATAAACAAGCCGCTCAGTGTAGGCAATGTTATTCGTTTTTCAATCAAACAAAAGTGTCCTCTCATGAAGGAGGAGAGCATTTGATTGGTCTGTGCAGACAACCTGCAGGTGACCGCCCGATGCTTGCGTCGGCGGTTACGCAAATTTGACGTCAGGAGAATGGAATAAAAATTGGAATAGATTTACGTTATAGGGCCCCAGATATGAGCACGCATACAGCGGCGGGGCGGATTCGCATGACACCAGTTTCCTGCGCGTACGTCACTGAAGGGGCCGCTGTCATTGGTCTCCACCGTTTGAAGCTCGGATCTTTTATCGCCCGCTCCGCGTTCACTGTTTCATACTTTGCTTCGCTCGTTCGCTAGTTTACTCCGCCGACGCTCACCGCAGGAACGGTAACCGAAGAGCTGCGCTCTAAAATGTTCCTTCAATAAGCGCGATAATACCACCTTGCCGCGCTTTGCTCGCAGTGGCAGCTAAGCTGCAAATCTCTTATGCTTTAATTATTTCACATTTAAGTTCTTCCGCTTTAGTGTGAGATACAACTAAAGGTAACATAACTGGGGTTCTCGATCTGCAGAAGAAACATTTGCCTTATTCAAAATATAGATTCACTATCCACCACAACATACCCTTTCGGAGAGTTCGGTATTATTCGAGTTGAACATGCTAGCACTTTCGATTTATTACAAGTATGCATTTTTCATCAACACATGTTTAAACCTTTTTTCAGAAGTCTGGAATCTCGGGCGATCTGGCGCACGAAATTCGGACAATTCGACGATACCATACTCTTGCAGAATTTAAACGCACTGATCTTTGGCCTATGCCTTTCTGCTTCGGTAGGCAGATACGAATGACTTGAGTAATCGGCAATGTTGTTCGTGTTTTTCTCAGTTACAATATTAGAGCTTTGCTAGTACTATCTTGGTAATATTTAACACCATTTAACGTGGTTTAGTAGAATATACTAAGATTTTCCTTTTGTACAATGTTTAAGTGGTTACCAGTAAATTGCGCGATGTAAAAATTGTGGATATTTTAATTCCACTTTTACGGACCATTTTCATTTTTGACAGTACCTAGTGTGATCTGTTAGTATGTATTCCACGTGCGTGTATGTGGACTGTCTTTATTTTTTCATGAACTTATTCTTGTAAAAAGCTCCATAGGGTTAGTCTCTTGTAAGTTCGTTCGAACTACAGTCGAGTAACTAGTGTAGCTATAGCCCATCATGCCAACTGATTGATTTACTCGCAAATAAAATGTCGAATGATCAGGTATGTGAGTCACAACAGCGTAAGCGACAAACAATTGCGCTATCTGTACGCAATTCGCAAGCTGCCCAGCGGCCTCCCTTCAGAGTTCCAACTTCTACAAGACTCAGGCGTCGAGTATAACATGCAGCAGTCCGCGATTGATCGCTACGGAATCACTATCTCGCTTACACACTATGGAACCGCTGCTGTCTGATACTGCTCGCTCGAGTTGTGGGAACTTGGCATCGCCGACGGCGACAGCAGTGGCTTTCCCTAGACTGTCTGACGGAAACTCCGGCAAATAGGCAACAAATGAGCAGCAGTTAGACTGACCATGCTGTCCTGAAACGAAAATTTTGCTAGGCGCCACAAGACGTCACCTTGGTCAACTATCCCCGCATCTCAAACAGTGAGCTGCATGAGCCTGCAAGGGCGCCAATGCACAGCGACACTCACAGCACAGCGCTCCTGCCACCGACACAGCGCGTCCGGTGACACCGTCTTCCTTGTCGTCAGCGCCGTTCCCCTCGTTGGGTTCTTCCCTCTGCACGCGCTAACAGCCGGGTGATACACCTCAATCCTGCCTGTCATGTCGCGCCACACTGGGCGCACAGATGTCCACAGGGTAAGGCGAAGTCCTCAGCGCGGGAAGCCAGTGTGTCTCATTTCCAGACTTGGTCAGCCTGCGGCACCGTCCGCACGCCAGCACCGTTGCTCAAAGATACATCTTTGTTCTTCCACAGCTGACATCCCAACGCTGTCCGATGTAATGCATTGGTATGCATCTAACCTATGAAAGAGGCGGCTGTCTCCTTTCCGCTCGTTGTGGCACTTTTTCGAGCAACACTCGTCCTCGGCCACACTCCCAGCTAAGACGACGAGAGGGCTCTCTGTCCCGTCCGTCCCACGATACCATACTCTCGCAACACACACAACACAGGAACAAATAACGTCAAGCGGAAATTCAGAGAGGCCGAAATAATCTCATGGATGGCGGCGATAGAAAATAAGCCTGCCATGAGTAACTACACAAGAGGAAAAAAGGAAATCAGGAAACAAACAAGTTATGATATACCAAATTAAAGCTTATTACTTGTCGAAGCGAGATCGGGATGCCTTTGAACACGCACCTATAAAGCGAGATATCAGAAGGAAGAAGAAGCATGTGCTCGCTGCGGTAAAGCTGGGGAGAGTATGGATCATGTTTTATTAGAATGTGAAAACGTCTACCCAGCGTTCGATTTAGGCACCACTGACCTCCTTGAAGCCCTTGGGTTCAGCTAGAGCAGTGCAAAAGTAAACATGTCCGCAAAAGGGATTAGTAAGAGGCTAGTGGAGGATCGGTGAAATAAAATTAGGGAAACGACAAAAAACGGAGGGGTACAGAAGCACACTTCGCTTGTTTAACCTAAGTAGGAGATTAGGCAGTATAATAGCAAGAGCTTGGTGGCGCAACCCACCGCCCCGTTCCAAAGGGGAGGCTCATGACACCCATCCATCCATCCCAACGTGGACTTTGCGTGCACGTCTTAACTGACGCTAGGAATTGCCGCTCATGTCATGTACATAGGCTTGTAATGTCTATCCGTTTCTTTGCGCACCGTTTAGATATCTTCCAGCAAGTTACTCTTTATGAGGCGAGCCCTGTAGCGTTGCGACTATCGCATCCAGAGCCGGTGAAGACGGCTCACAAGCACGTACCGCGAGGGAAGAACACGGTGACGCGCTTTGCCTGAGCGGCCGCGTCTCTCTGCCGGCCCCCAGAAGCATCGACGCCATGGCAGGCCTAAATAAGATAAGCCCGTGGCTGCTATCTATTCGCGCCGCTTGAGCCACTTCGTGGGTACCTTCATATATTATTTGAGCGTATACGAGCAAATATATTTGACAGGACTGCAGCCACGGCAGAAAAGGTTTCGCAGATAAGCGTCCCTTTATTATGAGTAGTCTTTTTTTATCAAAATGCGGTGGCTTCTTGACTAGAGTCGAAAATAAAGACCTCTTAAAATGTTGAACAGGCCATGAAGTGCATCAAAAGGCAGACAAAATTATACAGAAAAGTAGGAAAAACAGGACTTCTCAGATGCGGTGTTGTAACTGCTTTACAGTAAAATTGAGAAGCGCAGTCCTGTGTGTGTTTCCGCAAAGTTTCCAAGCTCTAAAGCGCTATCCTGTCTGCTTTTCTGTAAAGTTATGTATGTTTTCTAGTACACTACAAGTTCAACGTGAACTTTCACCATCGAGCCTGACTCGGCAACTTCTTTAATAAAATACTTGCGTAATTCGTGAGGCCTTCCGCGTGGGATCTTTTGGCGGGCAGATCACTGCTTGGAGACACAATGGTAATGTTTCTTGAGTCCTTCGCTGAGCACTAGTACTTGAGAAGGTGCGTGTGCACGCTGTTGTTGAGCCTACGGCCATGCGACACCTTGTGTGAAAAATGACTCGTTCATTTGCGCAGCCTTGGGCCATGCCCTACGTTATGTGACAAATGACACGATTGTTCGTGCAGAGCTTGAAACAGTACAACTTTCCTTATAAAGCCCTCTTATGGCAGAGCTTAGGCAAATGCACGGCGCTCATACTTTGAATCACAGAAGCAGTGAACGGGGGTCTAGGCAATTTATCACCCGCAACGTTACGCCTTTCCGGCAATAGAGTTGCGACCGTCAAATTGTGTTTTCTGAAGCAAGTGTTCGCGAAAGCTTGCTTTAGGCCACATCTGCTGGAATAGAGCCTGCGAATAATAGTCTATCTTAGCGCTTTCTTTTTTGCCCGTGTGATAGCAACAATTTGCTTATGAGAGCGAGATCACGACAGTTTACATCAGGATTCCCTGAAACAGCTAGCGCTTCTAGACACATTAACATCATCATTACCATATCGGTATTTTAATGTCCTCTGCAGGACAAAAGCTTCTCCCAGCGATCTCCAGTTGCGCTTGCCTCTCTCCAACTGTTCCTAAGTTGTGTCTACTAATTTACTCATTTCAGTTCCCCAACTAATTTTCTGCCGTCACCGAATGCGCATCCCTAGCGTTTGTACCAATTCTGTAAATATGATGGACCACCGCTTATCTGCTGTACGCGTTGCACGACCTGCCCAGGTCCATTACTTATTCCTAATATGAAGAAGATTATTTCGTTCAACATAAAAGAGACAGTGAAGCGAAACCTAAAGGCATATAGCCTGGCAAGGGCTCTTGCGGCAGTCAGCATTTCAAGCGGGAAGCGCACATACGAGAAATGACATGTGATGCAATTCCTTTGATATCTAGACACAAATTGTAGCTTTTTACAAACTTCTCTGTGTAAATAAAGAGAGTAGTTATTTCAGTTGAAATTTACAAATATCAAGCAATATTCACTTGCACCGGGCAAAGGCACTTATGCACACATAAAATAGCTCAGAACAATAATTGTCGCTCGAGGTAACTCAGACCATTATTTCAAACACAGTTTTTTTTACATATAATGCGTTCACGCATACACTAAAAGTACTCAAAACGCACTAAAAATCAGTAGAAATAAAATGCTCATGAAAATACAGACGGCAACCTCAATTTTGCACACTACGATATCCTAACACTAATCTTTTAATGTGTTTTTATTGGTGTGTTCATTAAAGTCAATTTCCTGCCCTACTTAATTTAACAAAATGGGAATTTGATAGTTTGTATGCTATCTACCATAATTTGTTCAAATTTTATGGGGACCTTATTGTTTTTCTACTCAGGCAATACGTCGGTGAAGGTTTAATTAGCGAAATTCTGCTAAATTAATTTTCAATATTCTCTATTAGTGTATAAGTATATACCTAGGCTACGTTTAGTATTTCTTGCTTAAGAAACAGCTGATGATTACGTAAACCCTGCTGTTGTCCATGACAGTTTTCAAAATTCCGTAGAACCCGTTTCTGTAATATTTATTTTAGATAAAATCTGCTTGCTTGTGGTACTCCATACTAGGCAGCAGCGTGATAACCTGGAATTAAACAGAGTATAACATAGCGCTTTTTTTATCTACAATGACCGCAACTCACTAAGATAGGCAGCCAACAGCTTTACTTAGCTCTGCCGTGAAGTTTTCAACATGTGCATTCCAACGTAATTCTTTCTGAAGCCAGACAACTAAAAATTCATGTGCCTCTACCTCTTCTACAGTAGCGTCAATAAATAGTATTGTTATATCTTCGTTAAAAGGTTTATTTCTTGGTCCGAAAATAGCATATTTACTTCTTTTTACATTTAATTCCTAAAACCTATAAATACTCATCAACTAACTATTGGATATGCGAAATTGTATTGGCCACAAAGAAGGACGTTAGCATCATCAGCATACATAACTAAACTGGCAATTAGTAATTCAGTTCGGCTGTTTATGTACAAATTAAACAATAATTGTCCGAGTATCGACCGTTTGGTGCCCCTCTGATTATTTTGAATTTTTGCACCACATCGTTATTGAAGGCTGCATACTGTAGCCTGTCTGTTAGGTAATCATTGATTAGGTCAAGTGCAATTCTTTGGATGTCAAACAACCATGCCATTTCATGTACCTTCTGTCAATATGCTTTCACTGATTCTTTTGTCAATCTTTCACTGATTTCTTTTTCGATGTTTTCTATCTTCTTTTAGGTAAAGTACTTCTTATAAATTTGTGTGTTCTTTGTGTGCCCATCTCCTCCACAATGCTGTAAAGCGTTGAGGGTACAATAAATAAATAAATAAATAAACTGAGTTTTGACAGCCGTACGTCAGGATTAATCGAATCAAAAGCTTTCTCAAGGTTCAGAAAGAGAACTATTGTGGGAAGTGTACCAAATGTTCAATATAAGGTGTGCACATGCATAAGACTCGAATATCCTACGAGGTTCTCGCATGTGTATCGCTCGCTGGCATATTAATATTCATATCTCCCATTATTTTCAAATGTAGCCTTAGAGTCACACAGGCAATTTAACAATTTATTAACAAATAACTTTTGTATATTTGCAGATATTTGCAGATAGCCTGTCGACCACACCAACTATAGCATTCTTTAAAAAAAAGAGTGTTAGGCATTCAACATCATCATCAATAAAAGGAAACTGTGGTAACACTTCACGGTAGTTCTTATTGTAAACACGTCGCTCCACCACCACCACAACCAGCAGCCCAAATGCGTCAAATGTAATCGTAACCGCGGATATGTGGCGGATTGTCATTTATAGCTAATCACGAGTCAATAAGCAATATTACATGGAATTAACCCTTTATATTATGTAATAAATTATGTAAAGAATATTCCTTGTTACGGACACTTCTAGCGTAACGTGATGGGACCGTTGCTTTTTAAGGTTTACGCTTTAAAATGTTTTATTAAAATCACCGAATAATTTGTTGTTGTAGAGTACGATGAGAACTGCATGCTAACGAGAACTGTACAGCAGACGTATGGGTAACACAGTGCTTTCATCTTGCAATTTTTGCAATGTCATCCATATTGCAGATGCGTAAAAGTCTTCTGGCAATGACTTCATAGCCTGCTGTCCATAAAAATTTCCAGTTTGCCTCTCTTTTTTCCTTAATAGCTGCTCCCAACAATTTGTTTGTTTTGCCTAATTAAATGCTCATTGACATAAACAGGGCGAGAAACTACGAGGCCTAGCATTCGCACCTCAAACCTTGTTTGTTTGTTTTGGACAGGAAAGCATTTCTTTTGTTGCGTCGTACAAAGCGCACAATAATGTTGATTTGGTCTGTGTAGCCGTTGGCACTTTGGGATGTATTTATATCTGAGTGTGACATCTCTTCATTAATAAGCTGGTCAATTTTCTGTACAATATTTAATGTGTCAGCTTGGTGCGGTAAACCTTCGACTGCTATGTTTGAACGTTGATACTATTCCTGTTCTTCCAATCTTTGCGATACCTTTCAATTATGAGACCGTAGCTCTTCTCGCGAAGCACTTCTGCGAGTTCGTTTTTCATGCGCGTAAGATATCTAACATTTTTCTTAAGTTCATTGAGTTTGTTCAAAGCTTTCATAAGTTTTTGTTTAAGCTGACTACGCAAGTCTTCAATTGAGCTCATAGCCACTGAGTCAAGTAAGTCGCCAAAAGCACCGCAAAAATAGTAATCACACGAGGCTGCTCAACTCGGCAGCGGTGGACGCCCTGATACGGAACAAGAAATCAGACGCAGAACATGTCCCACTTGCAAGACCAGACAGATGAGCCTCGTAATCCAGGTGCAAACCACCGAACTGCAGGTTCCTGCCAAGCTGACAACGCTTATATCGTCGGTTGTAAAGTCCCTTGATAATTTGGAAGTACCGCCACTATTTGAACTCAGCCGCCGCCGCGCGACCTCCTCGTCTCCTCCTCGCTCCTTGTGCGTCCCCCCTGCCCCACGGCAGCGACTTCTGCCCCCATTTTTGTGCACGACGATTGGTCTCCCTGCCGCTGCCCCTACAAACGCGCTGATCTTGCGTTTTTGCTAGTCTTTTTCTTTTTCGTTCGCGCCATTTGTTTTCCTCAGCTCGGCTGGCTCGGTACTTTAGCTCGGCGTAGCGAACGTTGTACGCTGCGTTTCCTGCTCTATGTGCTAGCGCTATGCCATGCCGTTGCGCATATAACTGCAGCAAGAAGCCGGAAGATGGTTTTGGCGTTTTTGTAATACCACAAGGAAAGTGTGACGGCTTGCGCAGGCAGCAGTGCCTACATAACATTGGCCGAAACAACTTTGTTCGGACAAAGAACAGTGCTGTTTGCAAAGTGAGGTGTCTTTGTTATTGCTCGTAGCAAAGCAACCCCTAATGCTGCATTTTTTTTCTTTTCATTTTTCCGGCCTTCTCACCGGCGTTTTGTTGCGGCAATTTGTACATTGCATAAAAATACGGTTGTCCTCAGGATGCTTAATATTCCGCGGCGGCTCCGTCAGCTCGCACGTCGCCAACTGTTGTTATTCAGTCGGAAACACAGCACTATAGATTCTGCTTTCCGCTGAGAAGAATTATGTGCGAAGATGCAGCCTCTCGATCGCGCTTTTTGCGATTGTTAGGGTCCGCTGCCTGTTTTACTGAAACTTAAAATAGCAGCTTGTAGAGGCGCTATTATTGCTAGCTTACGTTGATCTGTGCGTCAGTCAGATACAACGAATGCAAGGCCTGAAAAAATTAGTGGCAAGTATACCCGTGGTCATAGTCTCTCACAATAACACGTAGAGGGAAATCTGGCGCTACCGTATATGGGAGTTTTTTAAGGGGCGCAGTGCCGATATGGGAATGACGGTATATGTGTCTGCGAGGCTTGTGTGGGCTGGTGTTGTAAGATGCTTCGTCTAAAACGTGGATTGGCTACACAAATAACGGGTTCTTAAAGTAAAATCTTCATGAAATTTTTCCTTTCGCGCAAATTACATCTTTACTCACCTACAATGCATGACGAAAGGAATAAAAGCAATAACAGACGACAAACTGTTTCAAAGCAAGCGCGAGCCTTGTCGTCTGTGCTCCAACTTTAGCGGCCCGCTGATACTTCTTATGTATCATGCAATTGTAGATGCAATAACAAGTTCTCATAATTAAACGAAGCATGTGTTTTTGTGATAATAAAGCTAAAACAGCATTTTACGTGCAGTTTTAGTAGAAAATGAGTCATTGTGCCAGACGGAACAGTCCTTGCCTGGCTCTTCGAGAACGATGCCAATCCGAAGTAACAATATACCGGCATTCCCATGTATACCACAGCGAAGCAGCGCCACATTTCGCTGTAGGTAATATAGTGAGAAACTCTATGCACGTGGTATTGCAGGTGGTGAGCGCTAGCTCACCACTGCAATACCACGGGCATAGAGTTTTTATGTTTTAAGGCGAAAGCCTTCAGATCTCTGTTCCAAGGTGGTGTTGTAAACAGAAAATATCACGTGACGCAAGGAAGGCCAGAGGCGACCCAAAGCATGTCCACCCTTGTATAAGAGAATGACTAGCCAAGTTAACTAATCAACCATTAGTGATTGAATAGGGAGGATTAAGGCGGATTAGGGTGGATTAAGGTGAATTAAGATCGATGAAAGAGTACTAAGACCGATTACGGTGATTAAGAGGGATTAGGGTGCATTAACAAAGATTAGGTTGGCTTAAGGTGGATGAAAGAGGATTAAGGACGATTAGGGCTCATGGAGGCGGGTTAGGGTGCGTTAAGGTGAACTTATGTGTAATAAGCAGGAGTAAGACGCGTGGATAAGGATTAAGGTTGCGAAAGAGGATTAAGTTGGATGAATAACCATTAATGCGGATTAGCGTTGATTAGGCTTGATGCAGGCGTATTAAAGCCGATTATGGTGGATTCAGAGGATTATGGCCCTTCATCCACATTATACGGACTTAATCCTCCCTAATGTACCTTAATCAATCTTAGTTCACCTTCATCCTCCTTCATCGACCTTAATCTACCCTAATCCTTCTCAATGAACCTTAACCCACCCTAATCCTCCTTCGCTCACTTTAAAGCACCACAGTCCACCATAATCCTCCTTAATGCATCTTAATCCACCCTAATCCATCTCCATCGACCGTAACCCTAATTTCCCTTGATGACCTCAAAACTCCTTAATCCATCTTAATCCTTCTTCATTCACTTTAATTCACCCTAATCCTTACTAATGCACTATAATCCACCTGCATTCACTCTAATTCACCTTCATCAACTTTAATACACCTTAATTTTCCTTAATACATCTTAATCCCCCTTAATTCATCCTAATCCAATCACTAATCAATCATTACTAAACTTTGCTAAACAGTAATCATCTTTTATATGCCGCTGCGCATGCTTTGGTTTGCTTCCGGCCTTCCTTCGGTCACGTGATATCTTCTGTAGCTCACAAGGCGACATTGAAAGAGAGATTGAAGGCGTTCGCTCAATAAGCCAAGGGATGTGCCACAAGCAGACGCCCAATGTAAAGGATCTTATCATGTGGCAGAAAAATTGTCCGCAGTATAGAACCCGCCTGAAAGCTCCTATTACATCAATATACCCCGTACATACAGCATTAAGAAAATACCAAGCTCCTCATAAACGTTGCCTTCAGCATTATCGATGCTCTTATCAGCCTTTCTCAAAATTTACAGCACCACTAGGGCGCGCAACTGGCCCGAAATAACACGCCTCCGTGGAATGCGGCGTCCCGTCCGCGGCAGCCCAGTAGAACAAGCGTGCCGTGCGCAACCGGCGGGCGAGGAGAATCTGGAGGAAAGCGCCGCGAGGAAGAGAGTGTCGCTACTTTCAAATTACCAAGGGGCTTTAGTCGGTTGCAGACTGCCGTACCCCCTTGTAGAAGCAATCATGAGCTGCTACTTCCGACGCCTGGCGTACAAACTGGCAGCGACGTCAGCATTGACGCAGACTTGTCTCTTGTCTTGGAATTGCCTCGGCTTCTGTGCGCAGAGCTCGTCAATCTGTCACAAGTTTCAGGAAACTGCAAAATCAGACATATTAGGCACGTATTCAAGGTGCCCCACCTCCGGAACTGCACCTAAAATATCAGCTGCGCATGTTTGCTCTCTGATTCAGTCTGCTTTCTTTCAGTCTCAGAACGTTGCGCCCAACTTGTTTCGTTCCATCGCTTGTTGAGCAGTCCTTAACTTTCGGCAAGGTATATTTGTCAACCTCTAAGCTTCTGCTCTATATGTCAATACTGGTAGAATCCAATCATACACTTTTCTTTAGAAAGTGTATTGACATTGACTTTTCTTTAGAAAGCACAGTAAGCTGCCCGTCATGATTCGGTAATACCGGTTACGTACACTGCAGCCCTATTTGATTCCTGTGTAAATCTTCTTGTCATAATTAGTGCACCTTGTGAGTAATTCACCTAGCTAAACGTACTCTCGCACAGGTTCTAGAGGCTGACTGGAAATGAGAAATGCTTGCTATCTTTCCCGGCTTCTGAGCACTGCGAGTGTGTTCTGCATATTTATCTCCATTGCTGCCTTTACACATTCGCGGATAAAATTCTCGGTATTTTTATTTGTTGCCATTTATTCACATCGTTAATGAACAGGACAATGTCACGTGGACACTATAGGCTGCCGAGATATTTACCCTTGCACGTCACATCCAAGCCTTCCCAATATAATAGTTTACTGTAGTGAGCATCCACTTACTACCATTCGAGAGGTTGTACCTACTTCTTGACCGCTTTCTTGACAGGTATTTTTTCCGTTTTTATAGGCAAAGTTGAAGTGGTCGTGGAGTATTTATAAATATTTCGTAAGATATTTCACGTATGACTTCCTGTGGCCCTTGATTATGTAATGCCTTGATGACTGGTTATGTGTCTACTGAATCAAATTCTTTTGATCATCTAAGAAACTCACCTGCAGAGATAGCCTGACTGTGCTCCACCGAGTTCACTGTTATGTAACTGATGACATGGACTCGCGGTGGTTCGCGGTGAGGGCGGAGCTAATGACGTCACGAAGCGGCCCCTGGTGGCTTCTGCCGTGACGGTAGCGGCTCTCTTGCTCATTGGGACGGCGCCCGGTACGTACATGCTTCCTCTCGTCCGCTGACACCTTTGTGACTAGGACTGAGCTCACGCACGGCGCCTTTGCCCGTGCGGGGAGCGCGTACCTCGTGTTGATCCAATCCCGACGCTAAGCCGAAGAACGGGTGCCTAGTGCTTGCTCGAGGTCGTACCACGCCGAGCCGCACTCATCGGAGGCCCAAGCCGAAGGAGATTGCCCGAGCTCTCGCGTGTTGGCCCAATGGTTATCGCGAGAGCAAGTAGCATAGCCGCCGGGAGTTTCCCTAGCGGCGTGTTCCAGCTTGATTGAGCCTGTGCTCTCGCAGCGGCGTGCTACAGTGCTGACTATTTTTCGCCCTTGGTGCGGTGCCCCTTTGGTTCCCCGCTGTCCCGGGACTGCGCGTTTGTGCACTGTCGCGTGTCGTTGGAGACAATAAACTGTTTCCGTCAACTCACGGCAATACTGTTTTCTTGCGTGCGTCGCTCGGTAGCCCCTTGTGGCCTGAGCTCGCGCGCAACGGCGCTAGAGGCTGACGGCTGATGCGGCCCTGTGGCTCGCTAAGCTCGAACCCGCGGTGGTCGGTACTCCTGTGAGACCTTAAGACCCCACATATTTTATACAACAGTGAAAGGAAGCTCATCCGCCAATAATTATACCATTATATAATGTAATCCTTGTAATGTATTAGGATATTATTTCCGTTTTTTTTTAATTCTCTGGTATGCTTGAAGTCGTGAGTGGTTCTTTATACACTCTAAGAAAAAAGGGTAAAAAGTGAGTCACGGCATCCGGACTCTCTTTTCTCTACCGAAGACCCTTTTTGCACTAGTAGAGTCGCAAAGTAATAGAACATTTCTGCAAGGGTCGTTCGACTGGGCGACTGGAGAAGAGTCTCGGCGTCGTAAAGCTTAAACTTCAGGAGTAGAAAAGTTCGACAATTGCATTCCCGACTTTTGTTGAGTTTCCGCTTAAACATGTCCCCATTACAAGTTTCTTAGTGTAACCATTAGTTAAATCAACGTAATGCAAGTACTATACAGTTTTACACACGTTTTATATTTTATTACTGAACCAATGCAAGATAGCCACATAATTGCACACAAATATTATTCCTGATTGTGAATACAAGACCAGTGTGGCACAAATGATGAGAAATTGTTCAAATATGGTAAGTTACCAATAACTTAAGATCAACCAATTTACATCACGAAAGAAATTTCATGTATAAGAACTTCCTATATTAAAGCTTTCTGTGTCCCTGATACCACCTATAAGCACGTCATACATACAACGTGTATTCGGTGTTCGCATATCGATACAGAAACAATAGCATGTTCATTTCTTCCATATAAGTGTATGAGAAAAATAAGGATTTACAAGGGCACATTTTTTATTTAGTTACTTTCGCAGCCAAAAAATGCTTGTATAAGTTATGTACATAATGGCTACAGCAGTAATGCATGTTGAATCTACATGCATCGACTTTGAAACTACGTGGAACTACATTGTTGAATGTGAAAAATATGGATTGCCAGATACATAACAAAAGCTGTCACCACAAGGACAGCACAAAAACAGTGTCAACAACATCGTTAATAAAACAACACAATTTCATATCTTGTTACAAATTCTCCTTCAAACTAAATGTCAACGCACTCGGAAAATGCTTCCGCTCCAGGTTTCGCACCTGACATTGTAGAACACTTTGCAGCCCGAAAGGAATATCGGTGGCTTCTGAATTCTAGTGCCTCAACTCTTTCAACTAAAAAAGCAACTTCATCGCTCACAATGAAGATGCCAATTATCTGGCAAAACTCTCGGTCATCCCCTTTGTACATTACAAGCACATCTTCTACTTTGTAGGCTACCTTACGCAATGTCACTGACGTTGCGTGCCTGGTGATGCAAACTGACAGCGCCTCTTGAATGCACGAGTGAAGCTTAGTCCTCCCTATAAGTATTGTACTGTTTTTAGATAGAACATCGCCTAAAGCTAATTCACTGAACTCAAAGTTTTGGAGCAGCTGGTGCCTCCCTGCAGGGGTCTTGCAGATATTCCTGAAATTCTCGGCACGTCTTGCAAGGCTCTGAAAATACTGATGTTTTGCCTCCAACCTCATGCACCCCAAACGTTTCAGTGATCCGAAGAGGCATATCATGGGGGGGGGGTAATGTATGACATAGTGCATCTTTAGAATGAGACGGACAGATGGCTAGCTACTTACGAAGAAGCGAAGGAACTTTTGAACTTTATTTTCCACTCATGAATGGGACTGTGATGGGACACTCTCTGATAGAAGCATGTCTGAAATTTCTCTTAGAAGGACGTATAGTTCCCGGTCCTCATTTCCCTCTCGAACTTATGTGCCAAATATTTGTGACGGGCCGAAAAAGACAATTGTTGTGATGCAGTGCCCTTCAGAGCACTTTTGCCTTGTAGTATGCTTCACTTAATCTATACTACACGTACTATGCTTCCCTTAAATTTAGTTCTTAATTAGCATAAGTCCTCTCTTGCTATTGATGAATGGTTTTGGATTTGTGCCATGCAATACCGGCAAGCAGATTCATGAGCAAAATTTTAGAAGAAACACCCTAATCGATGCGTGGACAAGTTGCCTTCGTAGAAAGCTAAACTACCACTTTTACAAACACTTCATTTCTATCCAACTCTACAACCAACGGCCTGAGCACAACCTCTATGTCATGATTTTGTACCTCTGCTGTTACGTCTCAACACCGCCAAGCGCATTAATGAGACGGTTAGCACGAGGCACCCCACGCTTCCTTTATCAGCGCCTATGCAGAAGTCAACGTAGCTTTGGAACCAAAGGTTATAGTGTCACGAAACGAACCCGCCTCCTGCAGCTAACAACATCAACTAATGATGAAAAGGGGCAGCGTCCAGTGCTACTCTACCAGCGGCTTCGACCTCGGATTGACAGATTGCTTCACGTGAGCTAAGGGACCGAGAGACTGCTACATCATCGGGCTAGTACTAAAATGTCCCACTGTTGTCCCAAATCTTGCCCTAAATTTGCCTTAATTTCTCGATTTCTGAAGCGTTCTTGTGGATAATAGATACCTATATTTTACACATTTCACTCTAACATAAATTGTTATTTGCCTTTGGTGTATGGCCTTCGAGATTGGGTTCTGTTAGCCAGGGTAACCGTTTCGGTGAACGTCATCTAACTTTATCACCACTCAGTGTTGTTACACTGTTGTATGTACGGTTAAATTACAACTTCAAAAAGATCCAATGGAAATTATCTAATGCTGCAAATGTACTTAAATTGTGCCAGTTGGCAACGAAAGACAAATTCAATGAAATCAATAATTAAGACTTGATATTTGGACGTCCTTCTCATTAATCTTTATAGAAATAATTATGTAAATTTTAGGACGAAATTAACCGTAGATTTGAATCGTTTGCATAGCCTAGACCTCTCAGGTTGGAAAAAACACAAAAAGAGCAGTTTCTAGAGGTAAATTTGCTATTCTCGTTGTGAAGAGAGGCAGCTCTGTTCCACAGTAGATGCATCAGTGCGGTACTGTGAGACGTTTTATGCAATAATATTTTATATACTGTGTTTTCTGTTCCTTTTGCTTGACACAGTCACTGGACGTACTAATAAATACTGGCTGCTCTCTGTTCTCATTGCTAACATATGTCTATGTGATGCTGGCCAATGTCAAGTTCCTAATTGTGTGTTGCGCATCACACGTCTGTAGTGCTGTGATGGCTCCTGCAGTTCGGCCTCTTATGCATTGAACAACACATCTGTTGCAGCACTGTTCCATATATATGCTGAGGACAACAACAAAAAATAGAATCACATTTGTTTTTCATTGTATATTGCTGGTATTTTATGTGTTGTGGAGTTTCAGGAGTAATAATTTGCCTGGCTCTTTTTGTAACATTACAAAAATGCGAGATTATGAAGGGCATGGAGGCAGTTGTTAAGTGTACAGTGATCATAAAGTATACATCAATTCATTTTCATCAACAGGACTTTTTCATAAGAAGCAGTAGTGTGCTGCATTATATTTTAAAAAGTGTCTATTCCAGATAACCTTCTTCGTTGGTTCGTCAACCGAGCTGCAGCACTCTATAATGAACTGTGCATGTCATTAAAAAAATTAGTTATGGGGTTTTACGTGCCACAACCGCTTTCTGATTATGAGGCATGCAGTAGTGGGGGTACTCCGGAAATTTTGACCACCTGGCGTTCTTTATCGTGCACCTAAATCTAAGTACACGGGTGTTTTCGCATTTCTCCCCCATCGATATGCGGCCGCCGTGGCCGGGATTCGATCCCGTGACCTCGTGCTCAGCAGCCTAGCGTCATAGCCACTGAGCAACCACGGCGCGTATGTCATTCAATATGCATCAACTCCCGCACTCAGCACGGACTGACTGCTGCTTTGGTCCACGGTGTGCTCATTCAGCATTTGGGTTCAAGAGCGGAAGTGGCGAGCTTGTCAAGCTACAGCCACAGTTGAAGCTACAGCCTGTTAGCTATAGCAACAAATGGTGTGCCTGAACAAATCCTGGAGCGTGTTATTCTCTCCCAGGAATTGATGCCCTTCCCTTGTTCACCAGCAATACCGCTCACAACTAAGCAGCTATGCCATGACTTGCTCGACTACCCGAATGTAGAAAAGGCTCAACCCGTGCCAGCTGCTTGCATGCTTGGTGGAGGGATGGATGTGCCTGTGGTTTCGCCTGCAGAAAGATTGTCTGGAGTTATCGCTGAACAATGTTTCTTCCATACAATAATTTTGATTTTTGTATTGGGAAAGAATAATTCGAAGTAGGGAATACAAAAGAGTAGCAAAAGTGATAACAGCATTTTCGAGTCAGAAGTTGGCCAGTTTTTATTAAAGATTTTTCAAAGTTGTTGATGAGAGCTACCCAAGCAATGGCAATGTTATCAAGGTATAGTTGACTATGGCGCGAAATAAATTTCATGAAGATGGAAAGAAAACAGACAGTGAAGCGCCAAAATAGTTTGGCACTTCACTGTCTTCTTTTTTCATGTTTAGGGTAATAATATTGTCTGTGGTTGGAGAGTGACAAAGCAGATTTGAAGCTTTGTTTTGGTTTTCCTTGGCATCCCTACACTGATTGCAACATGATATACGTATTTTCGAAGTTTAACCAGTTTGTTTGCGGAATACATACTGATCCAGCATCAGTGACAAACGCTGGTATGTATGCTGTAAAAACAATGAAGATGCCTCATACAAAATACCCAAAGTTGGATAACTGCACCAGCTTAGCCCTTGCCGAATTGAAATGTCGAAGTGAGGAGAAGTCAGTAGAACACCCGATAGATTGAAAGTGCGAGAGAAAGGCAAAAATTTAGAAGATGGACCGGAAAAGGCGACTGATTCCCCAGGAACATTCCCCAGGACGGTCAGTTTGGCGGCGCCATTTATGTGAAGCAGAGGCCAAAGGTGCGTTGCGTCCACCGACGGGTGTTAAAGGTCCGAACACCCTGCATCGGCTCAAACCCCGGATCCCCCTTTCCTTAGACACAAAAAGCCGCGCAGGACTACACGCAGGAGGGTCCAACCCTACTTTGCTCAGCTACGTGGTGTCGCAAAAAACTTAAACGCCTGCCGCAGCACACGCCCCTGCAGGGAGTGAAACCTTGCACCAGGACGATTTTGTATATTTGATTCTAGAAAGTTACACTCACTTTGCTAACAAGTTATAACTGGTCAACTAGAACAGGTGGCCGTTTCTCTCTTGAATTCATTTACTTTCTTATCTTCAAAAGTAGTCTCCTGCGGATTGCAATGTGTTCTGTTCAAAGAAATAAATCTATTTTCTGTGGTGTCTATGTCATTCGAGATGAGAAAAAAATACATTAATTTAAATTTTTAGAACCCTATTTTTTTCATTATATAGCAAAAAATGAGGTAGTACTATACTTATCGGGCGCCAAAAACGTCGCCGGAAGATGCCGAATTTAATTATTAACTTTATGCTTACGTTCGTTTAATGTCATCACTCTACCAATGCATGTAACTTGTTCCGCTTCCTCCTCCTTACATCTACTTATCAGTAATGCCTAAAGAAATATCGTGCTGTAACTTTGACGACTGACACCAGTGAGCACAACAATCCTTTCTCTGGAAACACAACAATATTGTTGAACTAACAAAAACATCTGGTAAAAGCAAGACAATTCAAAACATTAGTTTGTGCCTCTCGATTTACATCTGATGATGTTCCTGCTTAGCATTGTCATTACAAAAATGTCAATGGTGCTCAGCAGGAAATATTTTGATGACAACCTGGACGACTTCGTCATTCTCTTAGCGCCACATGGTGGTCGTGCTCTCGCCAATGCCATTTCTCTTGTTTAAGCAAGGTGTTATTTTTCATCCCGTAAGAGGTGCTTCACAAGAACACGCATTGACCTTGCCAAAGCAAGTATCATACACCAGTTTTTTACCATAAGTTGACCTTCAACCAGCTAGTCAGCAATATTTTTTCACCTGCTGTATCTGGCCTAATTTCTAGACAAACTCTTCAGTATTTCAGCTGGTGTGTATTTGAGCAATATAATGAAGAAATAAAGAATTCAAAATGTTCAATGCCAAGCCTTCCTTATCTTGCCAGTTAAAGGGTTAAAGTATGTGTCATTATTACTGTTGCCAACTTTGCTCATACGTGTGAATGACTGGCGACCTATAGTTGGTGCATGGGTTGAAATGTAATCCAAAGGATTCGCAATTAAATATATACAGGCAGCTGCTCACAAATACTATAAATACATGATGCAGGTAATGCTTGAAATGCAATAACGGCACAGCTAAAACGCATATCTCAAAGGTACCTTCCTCAAAACACGGTCGCAAACAAATATTCAGAAAACCATGGTTTACATGTGCCTTTATGAAGGAAATAGAAGTGAAAGCGTAAGTATATGTTAAATTCAATAAAACTAAAAATTGAAAGGAATAGCCTTTTTATAGTAAATGTCACAAGCACTTCAACAGAGAAATCCATCCATCAAGCCTAATGCGAGTTCTTTAGCTACGTCTTCTACATTTCTGACTACACAGCAACCGAACAACTAAGAAGCCTCTACATGCCAGCGACATTCAAAAAAAGCTTTTAAAATATTGTTACTTTGAAGAAGTCACACATAAAGATGTAGTTACAATATTTAGAAGAGAGACAAAGTTGCATAAATAAGATGGCTGTCGAGACTAATACCACCTCTACACAGCAAATTGTCTTCATGTGCCTAGCTCTTGGTTGCGCCCTAACATAAACTGCTTTCTTGAGAGAGCTCGAAAGCTGAGGATAACGTCAAAGGACATGGAACTGGAACACAATACCCCCATCTTCATTATTGAGCACTTGAGCCCTTCCATGAAAAAACTGTTCGGTGCGGCAAATGCAAATAAAAGAGAGCGCCAGTGGAAATATGCATGGACTCGGAATGGTAAATTATTTGTGCGCACAACGGATACCTCAGCAGTCATAGCGATCACTCAGTTTGATGATTTGCCTCAAATTGTGTAGTTATACCTGCAGGCATCTAAAATTTGTTTCTCGACGTGGGTTATCAGCCACGCGAAATGAGGCATATAGTGAAACCAAAAAAATCTGTTTTGTCCATTTTTCATTTAAACGTCAGATCCTTAACAAACAAAGAAGGTGAATTAGCTGTTTTACTCGATACTTTCGGAGTGTCACTTACAGCGATAATGTTAACTGAAGCCTTGTACACACCATCATCGATTGTATTTCACTGTCCTTGCTATCAGTCCTTTTATCAAATTTTATCAAAACCGCGAAGATAAAAAGGGAGGCGGCGTCGCGCTTCCGCTTAGAGAAACATTACCGTGCGAAACAGTCGTAGAATACACGACAACTGCTGATTACGAGGTGCTCACTATACGAAGTTCCAACAAACTTTTTTGTGGTATTTAAAGGCCACCATTTGGTGTCATCTTTGAAGTTCTTAAAACAATTTTAGCTATGCATCTGATCAATCTATAGATATGGTTCTAGGTGGCGACATTAACATAAATATGCTTTCATTGACCCAATCCCAAAATAACTCCAGTATTTAATTGCTGCTAGTGTTGTTTAGCGTAATAACAGAGCCGACGCGAGTGACGTTAGAAAGTGAATCTTTATTAGATGTAATTATTACAAATGTTGACAGCAATTTAGTAACTGCGGACGTAGTTTATACCGATATTAGTGATCGTCTTGGAATCGCGATGATAGCTGATAAGGCTGTTCATGTCAATCACAAAAGGCAAATAATTTATACACAATCTAACACGAAAAAAATCTTGAATCCTTTCTTTCTGCCATTAGCCAACAGACCTGGAACCACGTTTTCGAGGAAGATAACAGTGATACCAATTACCTTAACTTCATCACTATATTCAAAGCTATATATGACGCACATTTTCCTGTTTTGTTATAGCGCAAGCTTGACAAGGACAACAGAAGGTACATCTGACACACACAGCGCTAGAAAAAGATAAGATATGCCGTACCAAGAAGCCCCTATTGCTATCCTCATCGAGCGCATTTTCCACTAAGAAAGACAGTCACGCTATCAAAAGCACGGAAACCCTGGATGACGTCCGACTTGCTCCAAATGATCAAGCATAAGAACCGATTGTACGCACAGTTTGTACAATCAAAAGATGAAAAGTTGCTTCGGTGATTCAAAAAACTAAAAATGGCTCGAGACACGTATTTCACCAATGTATTTTGCAGGCCTGATGAACAGCGATCGGATGTATTCTGGCGGTAACTGAATTGTTCATTGGAACAGACAAATAATTGAGTCTTCTGAATCACTTCAGTTACAATCGGACTTAGACAAGATTAACAATTGGTGCACGCAATGGCAAATGGAAATCAATACCTCGAAAACAAAAGTCGTGACATTTACCATAAAAACCGACTCCAAACCTTGCCAATACACTCTGAACAGCATGACCGTAGAATCGGTACCTGTCATAAAATATGTAGGAATCCACTTAGCATCCGACCTTTCATAGAACATTCACATAGATACGGTTATTAACAAGGCTTATAAAACACTCGGATTTCTCAGACGCAATCTGCGTTTAGCTAATGCAGACACTAAGTCTTTAGCATACACCACATTAGTGCGCTCGCAGTTGGACTACGCCTCTTTGATTTGGAAACCGTACCAGACATCATCATCATCATCATCATCATCAGCCTAGTTACGCCCACTGCAGGGCAAAGGCCTCTCCCATACTTCTCCAACTACCCCGGTCATGTACTAATTGTGGCCATGTTGTCCCTGCAAACGTGTTAATGTCATCCGCCCACCTAACTTTCTGCCGCCCCCTGCTACGCATCCCTTCCCTTGGAATCCAGTCCGTAACCCTTAGTGACCATCGGTTATCTTCCCTCCTCATTACATGTCCGGCCCATGCCCATTTCTTTTTCTTGATTTCAACTAAGATGTCGTTTACCCGCGTTTGTTGCCTCACCCAATCTGCTCTTTTCTTATCCCTTAACGTTACACCCATCATTCTTCTTTCCATAGCTCGTTGCGTCGTCCTCAATTTCAGCAGAACCCTTTTCGTAAGCCTCCAGGTTTCTGCCCCATATGTGAGTACTGGTAACACACAGCTGTTATACACTTTCCTTTTGAGGGATAGTGGCAACCTGCTGTTCATGATTTGAGCATGCCTGCCAAACGCACCCCAGCCCATTCTTATTCTTCTGGTTATTTCAGTCTCATGATCCGGATCCGTGGTCACTACCTGCCCTAAGTAGATGTATTCCCTTACCCCTTCCAGTGCTTCGCTACCTATCGTAAACTGCTGTTCTCTTCCGAGCCTCTTAAACAATACTTCAGTTTTCTGCAGATTAATTTTCAGACCCACCCTTCTGCTTTGCCTCTCCAGGTCAGTGAGCATGTATTGCAATTGGTCTCCTGAGTTACTAAGCAAGGCAATATCATCAGCGAACCGCAATTTGCTAAGGTATTCTCCATCAACTTTTATCCCTAATTCTTCCCACTCCAGGCCTCTGAATACCTCCTGTAAACATGCTGTGAATAGCATTGGAGATATCGTATCTCCCTGTCTGACGCCTTTCTTTATAGGGATTTTGTTGCTTTCTTTGTGGAGGACTACGGTGGCTGTGGAGCCGCTATAAATATCTTCCAGTATCTTTACATATGGCTCATCTACACCCTGATTCCGTAATGCCTCCATGACTGCTGAGGTTTCGACTGAATCAAACGCTTTCTCGTAATCAATGAAAGCTATATATAAGGGTTGGTTATATTCTGCACATTTCTCTATCACTTGATTGATAGTGTGAATATGGTCTATTGTTGAGTAGCCTTTACGGAATCCTGCCTGGTCCTTTGGTTGACAGAAATCTAAGGTGTTCCTGATTCTATTTCCGATTACCTTAGTAAATACTTTTTAGGCAACGGACAGTAAGCTGATCGGTCTATAATTTTTCAAGTCTTTGGCGTCCCCTGTCTTATGGATTAGGATTATGTTAGCGTTCTTCCAAGATTCCGGTACGCTCGAGGTTATGAGGCATTGCGTATACAGGGTGGCCAGTTTCTCTAGAACAATCTGACCACCATCCTTCAACAAATCTGCTGTTACCTGATCCTCCCCAGCTGCCTTCCCCCTTTGCATAGCTCCTAAGGCTTTCTTTACTTCTTCTGGCGTTACCTGTGGGATTTCGAATTCCTCCAGGCTATTCTCTCTTCCACTATCGTCGTGGGTGCCACTGGTACTGTATAAATCTCTATAGAACTCCTCAGCCACTTGAACTATCTCATCCATATTAGTAACGATATTGCCGGCTTTGTCTCTTAACGCACACATCTGATTCTTGCCTATTCCTAGTTTCTTCTTCACTGTTTTTAGGCTTCCTCCGTTCCTGAGGGCCTGTTCAATTCTATCCATATTATAGTTCCTGATGTCCGCTGTCTTACGCTTGTTGATTAACTTAGAAAGTTCTGCCAGTTCTATTCTAGCTGTAGGGTTAGAGGCTTTCATACATTGGCGTTTCTTGATCAGATCTTTCGTCTCCTGCGATAGCTTACTGGTTTCCTGTCTAACGGAGTTACTACCGACTTCTATTGCGCACTCCTTAATGGTGCCCATGAGATAGTCGTTCATTGCTTCAACACTAAGGTCCTCTTCCTGAGTTAAAGCCGAATACCTGTTCTGTAGCTTGATCCGGAATTCCTCTAGTTTCCCTCTTACCGCTAACTCATTGATTGGCTTCTTGTGTACCAGTTTCTTCCGTTCCCTCCTCAAGTCTAGGCTAAGTCGAGTTCTTACCATCCTATGGTCACTGCAGCGTACCTTGCCGAGCACGTCCACATCTTCTATGATGCCAGGGTTCGCGCAGAGTATGAAGTCGATTTCATTTCTAGTCTCACCATTCGGGCTCCTCCACGTCCACTTTCGACTAACCCGCTTGCGGAAAAAGGTGTTCATTATCCGCATATTATTCTGTTCTGCAAACTCTACTAATAATTCTCCTCTGCTATTCCTAGAGCCTATGCCATATTCCCCCACTGACTTGTCTCCAGCCTGCTTCTTGCCTACCCTGGCATTGAAGTCGCCCATCAGTATAGTGTATTTTGTTTTGACTTTACCCATCGCCGATTCCACGTCTTCATAAAAGCTTTCGACTTCCTGGTCATCATGACTGCATGTAGGGGCATAGACTTGTACCACCTTCAATTTGTACCTCTTATTAAGTTTCACAACAAGACCTGCCACCCTCTCGTTAATGCTATAGAATTCCTGTATGTTACCAGCTATTTCCTTATTAATCAGGAATCCGACTCCTAGTTCTCGTCTCTCCGCTAAGCCCCGGTAACACAGTACATGCCCGCTTTTTAGCACTGTATATGCTTCTTTTGTCCTCCTAACCTCACTGAGCCCTATTATATCCCATTTACTACCCTCTAATTCCTCCAATAACACTGCTAGACTCGCCTCACTAGATAGCGTTCTAACGTTAAACGTTGCCAGGTTCAGATTCCAATGGCGGCCTGTCCGGAGCCAGGTATTCTTAGCACCCTCTGCAGCGTCACAGATCTGACCGCCGCCGTGGTCAGTTGCTTCGCGGCTGCTGGGGACTGAGGGCCGGGGTTTGATTGTTGTATTCATATAGGAGGTTGTGGCCAAGTGCTGCACCAGGGTGGCCAATCCTGCTCTGGTGAGAGAGTGCGTTACCGGTTCTGGTCACCGGGATCAGGCCGCACTCCAGGCCTGTTTGTGCAATTTTCTCAACACACGGTTTTTTTTTGTATTTTCCGGTGGAGAATTGCGCGGCACCGGGATTTGAATCACGGTCCTCTTGCACTGGAGACGGATACTCTACCGTCCCCGCAGGAGTTAAATTAAAAATTGAATTATGGTGTTTTGCGTGACAAAAACCACTTTCTGATTATGCACGCCGTAGTGGAGGACTCCGAAAATTTCGACCACCTGGGGTTCTTTAACGTGCACCTAATTCTGAGTACACGGGTGTTTTCGCATTTCGCCCCCATCGAAATGCGGCCGCCGTGGCCGGGGTCCGATCCCGCGACCTCGTGCTCAGCAGTCTAACACCATAACCACTGAGCAACCACGGCGCGTCCCGCAGGAGTTGTACGCCTCATTTAACCTACAGTGGTGCCCTATTTGATCAGTCAAGGTGGACCAATCTGAGCTCGGTTATACCGCATGGATGGCACTCGGCTAGAGAACCTGGTATTTATGACCTGCACATGTGTGGCCACACATAATTGAGGATATATAATTTTTTTTTCTTAGGAGGGTTTCCGTAGAGTGATAAAAGGAAGGAAAATACATTAAAAGAAAGAAAGAAAGGGAAAAAAAGGAACATAACATGTGATTTGAACTCGTGATCCTTCAATGTTGCCCGGAAAGGTAGCTCAGTCGGTTGGTTCGTCAAGCCAACGGTTACTTTCAAGCGCCAAAGCTCCTGCTCCGAGCCTCATACTTATGTGGAAAGGGACTGATGTTGTCCGCGGCAGTCGATTTTTGCGATTTTTGCAGTCGAGTGGTTGGAAGGCATAATTTCATTGAGAAATGGCCGCCAGAGGAGCAGCGTGAACTCGAGCGGCTTTATAGACTAGGAAAACTGCCTCAAAATATTTAAAGCTTCGTTAACAAACTATAACACGGCAATCAGCACTCGTATACGACGAGAGAAATTATTGAGACGTGGAAAATTCCCTTGAAATAAATCTGGTTTGCGAGACAAATGCTTGTATGTATTGAATCTCTTAAAAGATGAGGGGGGAAATATGCGCTCACCGAGAGGGCATCGTCAGAACGAGACCACCACCAGGCACCTTACTGAGATGTAGAGAGCTTCGCGGCCGGAACGAAGTGTCCCCTCTCGGCCGGCCCAGGGTGGAAAACGCGCTTTCCGATCGCTCAAGGTTGCGCGGACATTGTATAGCTCTAGCGTCTAGGAAAAAGCTTAAACAGGTGCGGGGGCGGCACGCATAGCGTGGGAAGCTAGCCGCCGGAATAGCTATCTCAAGTACTGCTGCTGGCGAGGGCGAAATACCTTCGTGTAATTATAATAACCCTAATAGGACTTCTTTCAAAGAAAAAAAAAGAGAAGAAAAAGAAAAGGGAAACGGCTCAGAAGGCTATACTACGAGAGCTATGACTGATACTTTTCTATATATATGTATTCATCTCATCTATGGGATCGCATGCGCGCGCTGTTGGTTTTAAAGCGCAACCGTGGTAGGGAAACGGAAGGCGATATAAGCATGCGTGTCCATGATACGCACACGACAAACTGCCTTACAGTATTTAGAATTGATATATATATACACACACAAAAGCCAATATAGGCTGCTCGACACTATCTCGCGCGTTTTTATAGCGACGTACATCAGAACTGACTCGTCGTTCCACAAGAACCATTTCCTGAGTGATCGCCAGATATATGCCGAATAACTTCCTGTCATTCAATAAGAATTTCTCTCTTTCATGCAGCCTACCAATTCGCGCTGTTTCGGTTTAGACAAAACAATTTATCATTCGAGGCGCACTTGCCAAGTTTGCCTCCAATTAAAACTGCCTGCGATGCCTATAGTGCAGCTCTTATCTCACTCAACATACACAGCTCTATATACGTGCATCCGGTGCAATGCTTTCCGTTGTATCAGCAATTTCAATGTCATGGCCGATCATGTAAGCAAAAGTAGCTGTTTACTATTTACAATATCCAGAATTGATCAAACGTGAAGTTGTCGCCGGCATTCTGAGTGGTTGGAAGGCATAATTTCATTGAAAAATGGCCGCCAGAGGAGCAGCGTGAACTCGAGCGGCTTTATAGACTAGGAAAACTGCCTTAAAATATTTAGACTTGAGGGGAAGCTTCGTTAACAAATTATAACACGGCAATCAGCACTCGTATACGACGAGAGAAATTATTGAGACGTGGAAAATTCCCTTGAAATAAATCTGGTTTGCGAGACAAATGCTTGTATGTATTGAATCTCTTAAAAGATGAGGGGGGAAATATGCGCTCACCGAGAGGGCATCGTCAGCACGAGACCACCACCAGGCACCATACTGAGATGTAGAGAGCTTCGCGGCCGGAACGAAGTCTCCCCTCTCCGCCGGCCCAGGGTGGAAAACGCGCTTTCCGATCGCTCAAGGTTCCGCGGACATTGTATAGCTCTAGCGTCTAGGAAAAAGCTTAAAAAGGTTCGGGGGCGGCACGCATAGCGTGGGAAGCTAGCCGCCGGAATAGCTATCTCAAGTACTGCTGCTGGCGAGGGCGAAATACCTTCGTGTATTTATAATGACCCTAACAGGACTTCTTTCAAAGAAAAAAAAAAGAGAAGAAAAAGAAAAGGGAAACGGCTCAGAAGGCTATACTACGAGAGCTATGACTGATACTTTTCTATATATATGTATTCATCTCATCTATGGGATCGCATGCGCGCGCTGTTGGTTTTAAAGCGCAACCGTGGTAGGGAAACGGAAGGCGATATAAGCATGCGTGTCCATGATACGCACACGACAAACTGCCTTACAGTATTTAGAATTGATATATATATACACACACAAAAGCCAATATAGGCTTCTCGACACTATCTCGCGCGTTTTTATAGCGACGTACATCAGAACTGACTCGTCGTTCCACAACAACCATTTCCTGAGTGATCGCCAGATATATGCCGAATAACTTCCTGTCATTCAATAAGAATGTCGCTCTTTCATGCAGCCTACCAATTCGCGCTGTTTCGGTTTAGACAAAACAATTTATCATTCGAGGCGCACTTGCCAAGTTTGCCTCCAATTAAAACTGCCTGCGATGCCTATAGTGCAGCACTTATCTCACTCAACATACACAGCTCTATATACGTGCATCCGGTGCAATGCTTTCCGTTGTATCAAAAATTCGTAATAACAAAATTGGAGTCTTCAAAATAAAGCCGCTCGTTTAATATCGAAGAACTACTCGCGTACGGCAAGTGTGTCTGAAATAAAGAAAGCTCTCAACTTACCCCTTCTTGAAAAACGTAGAATGCTTTCGATACTGTCATTTTTCCACAAATTATATCACAGCCACTCTTCCTTTGCTATGTCCCGTCTATGTCCCGTCATATTCCCACGCATTGACCACCAACTCAAAGTCGAACCCATCTTTGCTCGCACTAACCTCTTCTTTCACTCGCCGCTCGTCCTAGCCATCCGTGAATGGAATCTTCTGCCTGGCACCATTGCATCTGTCATTGATTACGAAGCGTTTGTAACGAGCCTCAAACGTCACCTTGAGCTGTAACCTTCATCCTTCCCCTCTCCCCATTTTATATATGTGTGTATATATAACACTACTCTATGTAACAATTGAATGTTTGTTGATGATTGTTGCTATGAGTCTTTATATTTTAAGTTGTTCTTTTCAACATGCTGTTAATGGTCAGCGACTTCTGTATACATTGTAGTACTGCGTTGCTTTGTACTTACCGTTGTTCCCCCACTATGTAATGCCTACCGGGCCTTTAGGGTACTTGAATAAAAAAAATATCCTTGGTACGCCCTAAAACTTTCAGCATGAAGGAAAGTGAATTTATGGGACCTGTATAGATGATGCTTTCAACTATTTATTTTACAGGCATCCCAGAGTCAGCTAGAGTGCAGCCAAAATTAGAAGGGAAGCAGCTGTCCATCATCCCTTATTCTTGCGCCCACGAGCTACGCAGAAGCTTTCTCGTGCATAAGTAGTATTAAAAATAGCAAGTCAGTAGATGCTAGTGGTCTCGAAATAGTGCCCATTAAACATGTTCTTCACCTAATATGCCCCGCTGTTACTCACACTTACAATCTCATGTTATCTACCGCTGTATTTCTAAAGGCACTGCAAATGGCTCGAGTGATACCGGTTTTTAAAAGCTGCGACAAGAATTTCATTAGTAACTATCGTCCAATTTCTATACTGCCAGTGTTCTCGAAGGGTATAGAAAAATTATTCCATTATAGGGTACCATCTTTCTTTGAAAAACATGACCTGCTCCTTGACTTTCAGCACGTGTTTCGAAAGAATCGATACACTGACGTAGCATTACTGACTCAAAAAGAAATCATAATAGATATGTTTCAAAATAAGGAAATAGGTGCCGTCATATATATATATATATATATATATATATATATATATATATTTTACTGAGGCTTTTCACTTGATAAGCCACAGTATTTTCCTACATAAACTGGCAAACTATGTTGTCCGAGGAAAAGCTCACGACTTTATGAAATCTTATTTCTCGTACAGAGCACAATATATAGACCGTAAAAATTCGTTGTCTTCAATACAGTATATTTGTGCAGGAGTCCCCAAGGAAGCATTTTGGGACAGCTCTTATTTTTAATCTATAGAAATGACATTGTGTAATGTTTAACTGATGGAAAGATTCTATACTACGCTGATCACACTTCGGTGTTCAGATCCGCGAGGTCAGAAAGTGACATTGAAGAGAAAGCAATGAGAACTCTGAGTTCACTAACACATGGGTAAAATCAAATCGTTTGAAGATTAATTCTAAAAAAACAAAAACATATGGTAATTTCCAAAAGGAAAGATAATTTCTAGGCCGTTGAACGTGTCCTAAAGCTCTCATACTGTTGAAATTGTACATTTTTAAAATCCTTGGCGTTTTATTTTCAAAGCATTTGACTTGGAATGATCTTGGAATGGACAGGCCGCCATTGGAATATGAACCTGGCAACGTTTAACGCTAGAACGTTATCTAGTGAGGCGAGTCTAGCAGTGTTATTGGAGGAATTAGAGGGCAGTAAATGGTATATAATAGGGCTCAGTGAAGTTAGGAGGCCAAAGAAAGCATACACAGTGCTAAAAAGCGGGCACGTCCTGTGCTACCCGGGCTTAGCGGAGAGACGAGAACTAGGTGTCGGATTCGTGATTAATAAGAATATAGCTGGTAACATACAGGATTTCTATAGCATTAATGAGAGGGCGGCAGGGCTGGTTGTGAAACTTAATAAGAGGTACAAAATGAAGGTTGTACAGGTCTACGCCCCTACATCCAGTCATGATGACCAGGAAGTCGAAAGCTTCTATGAAGACGTGGAATCGGCGATGGGTAAAGCCAAACAAAATACGCTATAGTGATGGGCGACTTCAATGCGAAGGTAGGCAAGAAGCAGGCTGGAGACAAGGCAGTGGGGGAATATGGCATACGCACTAGGAATAGCAGGGGAGAGTTATTAGTAGAGTTCGCGCAGCAGAATAATATGCGTATAATGAATACCTTCTCCCGCCACCGGGATAGACGAAAGGGGACGTGGAGGAGCCCGAACGGCGAGACTAGAAATGAAATAGACTTCATACTCTGCGCTAACCCTGGCATCATACAAGATGTGGACGTGCTCAGCAAGGTGCACAGCAGTGACCATAGGATGGTAAGAACTCGAATTAGCCTAGACCTGAGGAGGGAACGGAGGAAACTGGTACATGAGGAGCTGAACAATCAGTTAGCGGTAAGAGGAAAAATAGAGGAATTCCAGATCAAGCTACATAACAGGTATTCGGATTTAACTCAGGAAGAGGACCTTAGTGTTGAAGATAAGAACGACAATCTTGTGGGCATCATTAAGGAGCGTGCAATAGAAGTCGCTGGTAACTCCGTTAGACAGGATGCCAGTAAGCTATCGTAGGAGACGAGAGATCTGTTCAAGAAACGCCAACATATCCAGCTTTTCTGGACACGTACCAACTAGCGCCCCAAGCGGCCCCGGCACGAAGCTAGCGCGTTTTCAATGGAACGAGCGGGTTTTTCGCGATTAAGAAAAGCTGCAGGTCGATTATCAAAAAACGCAGGTGACAGACGTGTTCTGGAAGACAATCCACACGAGCCAAGTGCAGTGATCACTCTATGGCACGTAAGAATTTTGTTCCCACAGCTGTTAAAGATTTAGCAATGGAAGCCTATGGAAACGACGAAAATTTGTACTCCATTTTCGAGGCAAGAACCGCGGCTGTGATTACACTACGGCTTCTATCGCAATACGCAGTGCAGCGTATGTAGTCCGGAGACTCAGCTTTCGACTGCTGCCTAGCTCGACTCTCCACACACGGCGTAACACTGTTCCCAAAAGCGTTTTTTGTAACACTGTCGTGAAAATTTGCGTGGTGTCTATAAAAAGACGTTCGTACGCCTGCGCGAACCCTTGGAAGCCGTGGCCGAGCGGTAGAATTGCGCGCACCTTTAGTCACGCTTCGCGGTGGCCGCGGTTCGATTCTCGCTTCGGTCTTCTTTTTTTTCCGCATAGGACCTAGTTTTGTAGTCTCTCACTAGATGGCAGAAACACAAAACCCAACATTTGCTTTCGGTTCTGGTTTTTCAGCGGCGCAGTTTTTTTTTACAGCCGCATAGGACTTAGTATATTAGTCTCCCACCAGATGGAAGAAACACAAAACTCATGATTTGCTTTCGGTTCTGGTTTTCCAGTCGTTCTCTTGAAATATAATGTTTTCTATTTTTCCTTCCTAAAACACAGCAATGTCGTGTTCATTTGTTAGGTCATCGCATTTATGAAGGTTTTATTCATTGGACATCATAACTAGAAGCTTGCGCAAAGCTTTGTGCTACGCAAAAAAAAAAAAAAAACTTTCGTGCTCTGTAGCGTGGCACCTGGGAGAACAAAATGGCCATTCTTATTGCGTCCTTCTGGAAGGTGCGTTTTCTTCGACTTTCCCATGTCTTTAATACTCCGAGCGAATGAGGTCAACCTGGGTCACAATGCCACCCGGTGGCCAGTGCCATTCCTACGCAAAATTCGTGCGGAACAAAATGTCTGCTAAGCTGAGTCGCTGCCCGAACGTTAATTATTTCTAAAGATTCATCCAATTCAGAAATGCACCAAATAGGAGATGTGCAGCGTGTGGATTAATAGCTACTGGTAATGTGTCCCCTACAGCCAAGTGGTATGAATCCGTAGGTGTGGCCGTAGAAAAACAATTTGAATAAATGTCCCGTGCTCTGTCTGCCCCGGTCGCTCTACAGAGAAGCTAGCTTGGCTAGCCGTCAGTATTTAGGATCAACATATGGCCTCACTCGTTCGGTGCAGTTGCTTTTATTGCGAAGCATTCTTTGGTGAGTGCCCCAGTGATCTGGTAGCAAAATCGTGCGAAATCGTGTCTGTAACGCCAAAAAACTTGACGCATTTCCCATATGAATACATAGGTCTTTATAAAAGGGGGTGTGGTGGCCAACTTGAAATTGGAAGTGGCGTCAGCACAAATTTGGCCGTGATACAGGGATTGGTCAAGTTGAATGTGGTAGTGATATGGGAGTGGCCCAACCTAAATTTGGGGTGAAATGCTGGTGAGCCAAGCTGAATGTGAGGCTGATATGGGGGTGGCTCAACCTAAATTTGAGGTGATATAGGGGTGGGTAAGCCTAAGTTTGGGGGAATATGGGGGGGTGGGCCATCCTGGATTTGGGGAGGATACGGAGGTGGGAGAACCTAAATTTGGGAGAAATATGGGGGGTGGGCCACCCTAACCATGGGGCTGATATGGGGCTGGGTGAAGCTGAATCGGGGGTGATACGGGGGTGGGCTAAACTAAATGTGGGAGTGATTTGCGGTGGGCCATCCTAAATTTGAGGTGATAGAGGGCTGGGCTAGGCTAAGTTTGGGGCTGATATGGGGGTGGGCGAACCTGGATTTGGGGATGATATGGGGGTGGGCCAACCTAAATTTGGGGCTGACATGGGGTCGGGCTAACCTAACCATGGGGGTGATGCGCGGCTGGGCCAAGCTGAATTGGAGGGTAAAATATGGGTGGACTAACCTTAGTTGGTGGGCGATTTGCAGTGGGCCATCCTAAATTTGAGGTGATCGAGGGTTGCGCCAGCGTTAGTTTGGGGCTGATATGGGGATGGGCCAACCTAGATTTTCGGGTGGTATTGGAGTGGGCCAATCTAAATTTGGTGGTGTTGTGGAGGCGGGCCAATCTATATTTCGGGGTGATCCTACCTAAATGTGGGAGCAATCTCGGGGTCGGCCAATCTGCATTTGGGGGCGATATGGGGGTGGGCCAACCTAAATTTTGGGATGCGTCGGCTCGAAACTTGGAGGACGATTTATGGAAATTCGTCTGTGGACCAACTTGAAAATTAGGGGTGGCCCAATTGAAATTCGGGTTTAAGCCAACTTGAGGTTTAAGGCTGGGCAAAAAGAAAATAGGGCGTGGCCGACTTTAAACTTGAGGGTGGGCCAATTTAAATTTGAGGGTGTGCCAACTTGAAATTTGGGGGTGGGCCTACTTATTGTTTGGGGTGGGCCAATAGAAATTTGGGGGCCTGTTTACGAATAGTTAGACAACACCAGTGGTGTTTCTGCATATTTTTCATCATCGCAAAGTACGTACGTCAATACTTGTTACCTATATCCCTCAAGGTGAGCTACCACTCGAGCGTTCCCAGCCCACTGAGCTAATGATGTCATGGGTGTGCTCTCATCGTGACGACTGCGACGTTCAATGTGGAGATCCACAAAAACAAATCGCAGACCGAGCTGACCATTTTCACACCAATGACATCGCTAACACTACTCGCTCGTGCTAGACGCAACACAAGCTTACAACGATCATAATTAAACTTTCAATCGCACGCTAGTCGACACGTTCTCAGTGCAGAATTTCGTCAATCATCTGGATAGAAACCATGCTGGATGTTTTACTGTTATGTTGGGCCGTTTTTCACGAAAGCCTTTCCCACAAAGACAATACATTTTTGAGATTGACGAGGCAAGCTAGTACATAACTCATACGAAGCAAACGTATAAAGGGTTATAGTGATTTCTCAAAAAATATGTTAGGTAAATAAGATTTCAGATGGTATTATTTAGACCGGGCATGACAACGATTTCTTCCCGCCTGTCACAGCGCTTTCACCGAAAACCTAATCATTTTGCTCAAACGCGTTGCCCCAATACTACATGTGCTGAATGTAGAAAAGTGCGGTGCGTGGTCACAGCTTCAAAGCCAGTCTATTTTGTGTACTGTTGTTGATATTGTAGAAATGTGTAGTTTTCCTCTTCATAAGAGCACAAAAAGAAAAAAAATATTACAGATAGTAGCTGAGCGCAAAGTACACTGGAAGATCTGAAACCAGCAATTATTTTTAATTTGCGGGTTGGTCTTCCCTGCTGGTAGATTGCTGTCCGATCACTTCAACGAAGTTTGTTTGTGTGCAACTGCAGCAAAAACAAAGATACTACCATTTCATTGCGAGGACCTTTATGCCATTCACACGCACAATAAGGACACCAGATAATTGACACTGTCAGTTTATAAACTGATTTTGTTTTGCTAATTTCAGTGTAGCGTGGTGTCTGCGAACGGAGTATTTTCTTAGTATCAGTCCAGTGTTAACAGTGTGAAGCAGTTCGGTCTATCATCTCCGTGAGGCCATACTAGCCATTGTAGCGCTTGACTCCAGGCCAAGTGCTAAAAACTTGGTGGGCTTCGTCCTATCCGCAGGTGGTCCATCCATTCTGTTATGGTGGCCTCCTCATCATTTTAGCTTCACCATCGCGAGAGTGCGCAGAGAAAGGAAGCTTTCTTCACTATCAGCCCCAGCGGGGTTCCACCACTCGTAACTGCTGCAATTTGCAGCAGTTACGGCTGGGCATGCTAACTACATCCTTAGTTTCACAATGGCTCATCATAATCATCATCAGCCTGGTTACGCCCACTGCAGGGCAAAGGTCTCACCCATACTTCTCCAACAACCCCGGTCATGTACTAATTGTGGCCATGCCGTGCCTGCAAACTTCTTAATCTCATCCGCCCACCTAACTTTCTGCCGCCCCCTGCTACGCTTCCCTTCCCTTGGTATCCAGTCCGTAACCCTTAAGAGGAAGCTTTAGCTCGAGTGCTCCTATCTAAATACATGTAAAAGGAGAATTCGTTTTTTTCGGCAACCACTGCACCAAATTTGACCAGGTTTGTTGCATTTAAAAGAAAAACATACAATCTAGTGACTGTTGGTTTCGAATTTTCGAGTTAGGTCGTCAATTTTTTATTAAAAATTGGCGAAAATCGAAACTTTTCAAAAAACGAAACTATCAAGTTTACAACTCCGTAACTCAACCACTAAAAATGATAATACAATTCTGTGAATGGCATCTAGTAGTACATCCAAAGCGGACAAAATCGATATGTTGCACATGAATATAAAAAAAATGTATTTATAGGGACATACAACTTTTGCAAAACCGTTGTAACCAACGTAACAAATTCACGTAAGATGAAAAATGACATAATGAATTTGTCTGCTTGGAATGATCTAATGGATGCCGTTTACAGAACCACGATATAAATTCTTTATGCAGATCTGTAAATTTGTAAACTTCGTGCTTCTATTTTTTTCAAACGGTCAAATATTTGAAAATCGCTTAAAAATAATTCAAGCCTTAAATCGAAATTCCGCTCCCAACACTCACTAGAATTTAACGTTTTCTTTCAAATGCAACAAATTTCATCAAAATCGGTCCAGGGGTTATCTCATAAAAACGTTTTTGCGTTTTACATGTATTTGAATAGGCCGCGTCGGAGTTGGGTCCGAGCTAAAGCTTCCTCTTAATGACCATCGGTTATCTTCCCTCCTCAATACAAGTCCTGCCCATGCCCATTTCTTTTTCTTGATTTCAACTAAGATGTCATTAACTCGCGTTTGTTCCCTCACCCAATCTGCTCTTTTCTTATCCCTTAACGTTACACCTATCATTCTTCTTTCCATAGCTCGTTGCGTCGTCCTCAATTTGAGTAGAACCCTTTTCGTAAGCCTCCAGGTTTCTGCCCCGTAGGTGAGTACTCGTAAGACACAGCTGTTATACACTTTTCTCTTGAGGGATAATGGCAACATGCTGTTCATGATCTGAGAATGCCTGCCAAACGCACCCCAGCCCATTCTTATTCTTCTGATTACTTCAGTCTCGTGATCCGGATCCGCGGTCACTACCTGTCCTAAGTGGATGTATTCCCTTACCACTTCCAGTGCCTCAGTACCTATCGTAAACTGCTGCTCTCTTTCGAGACTGTTAAACATTAGTTTTCTGCAGCTTAATTTTTAGACCTACCCTTCTTGATTTGCCTCTCCAGCTCAGCGAGCATGCATTGCAATTGGTCCTCTGAGTTACTAAGCAAGGCCATATCATCAGCGAATCACGTTACTAAGGTATTCCCCATTAACTCTTATCCCCAATTCTTCCCAATCCAGGTCTCTGAATACCTCCTGTAAACACGCTGTGAATAGCATTGGAGATATCGTATCTCCCTGCCTGACGCCTTTCTTTATTGGGATTTTGTTGCTTGCTTTATGGAGGACTATGGTGGCTGTGGAGCCGCTTTAGATATCTTTCAGTATTTTTACATACGGCTCGTCTACGCCCTGATTCCGTAATGCCTCCATGACTGCTGAGGTTTCGACAGAATCAAACGCTTTCTCGTAATCAATGAAAGCTATATATAAGGGTTGGTTATATTCCGCACATTTCTCTATCACCTGATTGATAGTGTGAATATGATCTATTGTTGAGTGGCCTTTACGGAATCCTGCCTGGTCCTTTCTTGACAGAAGTCTAAGGTGCTCCTGATTCTATATGCAATTACCTTAGTAAATAGTTTGTACGCAACGGACAGTAAGCTGATCGGTCTATAATTTTTCAAGTCTTTGGCGTCCGCTTTCTTATGGATTAGGATTATGTTAGCGTTCTTCCAAGATTCCGGTACGCTCGAGGTCATGAGGCACTGCGTATACAGGGTGGCCAGTTTCTCTAAAACAATCTGTCCACCATCCTTTAACAAATCTGCTGTTACCTGGTCCTCCCCAGCTGCCTTCTTCCTTTGCATATCTCCCAAGGCTTTCTTTACTTCTTCCGGCATTACCTTTGGGATTTCGAATTCGTCTAGACTATTTTCTCTTCCATTATCGTCGTGGGTGCCACTGGTACTGTATAAATCTCTATAGAACTCCTCAGCCACTTGAACTATCTCATCCATATTAGTAATGATATTGCCGGCTTTGTCTCTTAACGCATACATCTGATTCATGCCAATTCCTAGTTTCTTTACTGTTTTTAGGCTTCTTCCGTTCCTGAGAGCATGTTTAATTCTATCCATATTATATTTCCTTATGTCAGCTGTCTTACGCTTGTTGATTAACTTCGAAAGTTCTGCCAGTTCTTCGCGTGCTGCCACAATGGCTATCGCGCGCAGAAAAAGTAGAGCTGTGGTCGCTATCACTACCACGAACCCATGTCAATGCAGATGTAAGTACCTGGAGGGGCTGGGCATGCTAACTTCCGCGCTACGACCCGCCGCCACCACCTCAGATTTTCTATGCATACCTGCTTCTTGTTTCTATTGCACACGCATGCAGGACAAACGCGGATAAGTAATTGGATTAGATTGGGAAAACGTTTATTGAGCCTGCAGTAAAGCGCGAAGGCGCGCTTCGGACGTGACCTACGTCGTCATCGTGGTGGTGTTAGGAATGGCCGTACGGGGTGGCAACGTGCCAGCTTTCAGCCCGCAGCACCTGTTCCAATCCCACCAGACAGGGCGCACTTCAGAGAACTGCGGATGACCGGCAGCCACGTGGCGCGCGGTCAACTCAGGAATGTGGTACTCGGCTGCGCCACCCGAGACAAAGCAGAGTTCTACGAAGCCCTCTGACGTCGGCTCCGGACCCTTTTCCCCTGTGCGTGTGTGCGGCACGTGTTTGTGAGCCCTCCGCCAGAAGGGCTGGTCCACGGGGACATCGAACTATGACGTCGAGCGGAGAGCTTATAAGCAGCGTTTACCGGCTGCTAGAGCGTGCTCGTCGTCGGGAGCTGAGTGCTCGTTGTCATGCTAGAAATGTACTAGTGAGCTGTGTGCTCGTAAGCTGTTTGCTGTATGATAGTCTTGCGGGCTCCATATGGGAGTCGCGCTAAACTGCCAATGTATCTTCCTTAAAATGTTAATATGTAAATAAATCCTGCTCGCCTAGTCCTGTCGCCACAAGGTCCTCCCTACGGCTACGACTGCCGACTCTTACAGCGGGTGCTCTGCGAGGATCCCCGCTCGCCGTTGCCGGCTCACCAGGCTCCTGCCTAGCCATCGCCTCGATGACCTGCTCGACGGCCTGTAGTTGTATTTCTTGATCTTCGCTCCACGTTGCTTCCTCAAGCTGCGGCGGTATATGTCCTGAGTTAGCTTGGCTTGGATGTTTGGAGCAATCCCATAGCATGTGCTCGAATGTGGCCTTCTCCCTGCAGCACGCTCTGCACTTGTCATGGTGGTGCGATTCGGGTTACATCCTATGCAATAGCGCCGGGCTTGGAAGTGTTCTCGTTTGTAGTTACCTGAACAGCACGGCCTGCGACCTGCTGAGCCCTTTGCAGGGCGGCGGGAGAAGTCTACGGGGCAGCCCAAAGCCTTGGTCAGTTCGTTATAGGTGGTCATCCGGTCTTTGGCGCTGAAACACAGCGGGCAGCCATTGCCTTGGGCGCGGTCGGTTAATCCTCGCGCTCGGGCGTGTGCCGTTTCGTTGCGATTGGCATGCTTCTCCGACGCTTGCCCTGCGTGCTCCGGGAACCACTTGATTCGAGTCCTCTTGTCGCGGTATGCCTGTCGGAGCAGGACGCGTGCCGACGTTGGGGCAATTCTTCCTTTGGCGTAGTTCCTCTCCGCCTGTCTGGAGTCGCTGAGGATCATGTGGCATTCTCGGGTTACGATGGCCAGGGCGATGGCTATTTCTTCTGCTTCCTCCACTTGCTTGCTCGATGTGCTGGCAGTCGCCCACACGGAGTCGACCACCGCGATCGCGAAGCAGTTGCGGCCGGCATATTCGGCTGCATCCACGTATCTGGCACCGATGTCTTCCGCGTGCAGGTCCGTTAGTGCCTTGGCTATAGCGCATCTTCTGCCTTCGTTGAATTCCGGATGCATGCTCTTCGGCAAGGGGTCAACCCGCGCGTTTCATCGTACGTGGTCGGGGACGGGGCATTTTGGTCCCTGCTGTTCATGATAACCGATGCCTAGACTGCACAGGATCTTTCTGCCGGCCTTTGTTGATGACAATCTTTCCAACTGAGCGGCTCTTTGCGCTTCGATGACCTCGTCGAGCGTGTTGTGTATGCCCAGCAGGAGGAGACGTTTCATGTTGGTAGTTTCAAGTAGACCGAGGGGTGTCTTGTAAGCCCTCCGGATTAGGACGTCTAGCTTGTTCTTTTCGCTTTTCACCCACTTGTGGAAGGCTGCCACGTACACTGGCAGAGTACGAAGGAGTGTATAAGCCTGATGAAGTTTTCCTCCTTCATGACTCCCTTCTTGGTGGTAACGCGCTTGAGCAGTCTGCTGGCATTGGACGCCTCACCCATGCTGAGGGTGATGGTGTCTCCGTTCCTGCCGAGCGCTTCGATCGCCATGCCCAGGACTCGGATCTTGCTGACCGTCGGTATTGTGTTACGATCCCTGGTGCGGATCTTGATCTTTTCGTGTTTCCTTTGCTTCTTGATTCTGTGTGTTTTGATCGGTTGGTAAAGCAGGAGCTCCAACTTACTTGGGGAGCAACGCAGTCCCGTACCTTCCAAGCTTTCTTCGATCGTGTCGACTGCCGTCTGTGGCGTGGACTTTGTGCGGGCATCACTGCCCCCGTCCACCCACAGCGTAATGTCGTCCGCGTATATCGTGTGCTTCAGTCCTTCAAGCTTGCGTAGTCTTTTGGCAACTTGAATCATAGCAAGAATAAATAGCATGGATGAGATGACGGAGCCTTGGGAAGTGCCCTGGCTCCCTAATGTCTTCTCGTCCGTCTTCAGGTCGCCGAGTCTGAGCTCCGCCATCTGCCGGTGAGGATGCCTTTGAAATATTCGTACGACCTCTCGCCTAGGTTTAGATGCGATACCTGCGCGAGGATGGCAGAGTGCGTAACTTTGTCGAAGGCGCTTTCTAGGTGGAGCCCGAGGAGGGCTTTGGTGTCCCTAGTTTCGCCGTCGATGACCTGATGTTTGATAAGTAAAAAATCTCAGTGCCCTCCCACTCTCTGAAGAAATACGACCCGCAAAGCTGTGTATGTGGGCCCCTTAATGGCGAACTGCACCTCCGCCGTATGTCGGCACCGCGTTGCACTGTCTTCGGGATCGGCCCACGTATGGGGAGTGCTTAATGCCTGCTTCACCTCCGCCGCTGGTCGGCCTGGCATGGCGTTACATTCGGGATCAGCCCACGTATGGGGAGAGCTGAACGTTTGCTGCACCTCTGCTGCGGGTCAGGCCGGTATTATGCTATCTTCGGGATTTTGCTCTATACGCGGACGCGATAGTGGGGAAAGTAGCCCTTAAGAGGAACCTTTAGCTCTGGTGGTCCTATATAAATACATGTAAAAGGAGAACTCGTTTTTCTCCACAACCACTGCATCAAATTTTACAAGGGTTGTTGCACTTGAAAGAAATACTTAAAATCTAGTGACTGTTGGTTTAAAATCTTTTATTTGGGTCATCATTTGTTTATTCAAAATTGGCAAAAATCACAAATTTTCAGAAAACGAAACCAACTTTACAACTCTGTCTTTCGGCAATCAAAACTGATATCACAATTCTGTACATTGCATCTAACAGCACATCTAAAGCGGACAAAATTGATATAATACGCATGAATGTAAAAAAAAGTTAGTAATGTGGAAATGCAGCTTTTCCACAAGCCTTGTTCACAACGTAACAACTTCACGTAAGATATAAATCGGCATATTGGATTTGTCCGCTTTGAATTGTCTAAAGGATTCTGTTTACATAACCGCGATATCAGTTCTTGATGCGGAGTTATTAATTTGTAAACTTCGTGCTTCTGTATTTTTCGCACTTTTGAATTTTTGAAAATCTTTTACCAGAATTCAAGCCCTAAATAGAAATTTGCGCTTCTAATAGTCACTAGAATTTACCTTTCTCTCCCGAATCCAGCAAAATTTATTAAAATCGGCCCAGGGGTTATCTCAGAAAATCGTTTCGGCGTTTTACATTTATGTGAATAGGCCACGTCGGAATTGGGCCCGAGTTAAAGCATACTCTTAACGACTTCGTTGTAAAAAAAGTAATAAAAGAATAAAAGAAAAAAAATCGCCTCAGCCGTCAATATCGCCGCCTCAGATTTTGTCATGATGGCACCGCCATCATCGGCACGGCTTCCTGAGCAGCTACCAAGCTGTTCCCTTTCGTTATCTTCCTTCGCTCGGCGGCAGTGCACTGTCTTGATGCCGACGACACGCTAAATCTGCACCATCATTCCGTCATGCATCGCTTCTGCGACCAAGCAAGCTTTCGGCGGCACACGTTCACTGCCGTATTGACACTAAAACTTTAAAATGCTTGCCTTCGAGAAAGCAGCGTGAATAAAAATGGAACGCGACTATGTGACCATGGGGAACATGTTCACGGGGCCATACTATTGATGACAGCACCACAAAAGGCTAGATGTGTTCAGGTTGACTTTACAGGTTTGGAAGAAAACAGAGACGGGCTAGTTGCTTCATTATCACATTAAGAACAGCACTTAATGTTAGCGCAGTTTGTGTGTGGTTCCCCCTGTGTGTGTCCCGTCATGAAGTGCTGTTCTTTCTTTGACTTCACAGATGTTCTTTTTCTGCGTCAGTTACGTCTTCCAAGAGTGTTTACTTGGAAAATTTTTGTTCGCATTGCTCATACAGAAGCATATTTAGTCGAAATTTGTTCGTTTGGCTGCTTAATCTCGAGGACGGGCTCCAAACTGCTCATTTTCTTTAACCACGTAAAAACCCTTACTGAAAATTTAATTACGTAGCTTTGTTAATTATGCAAACAACTTCTCAACTTACTCCGCATCTAGAGGTAACCAATCTGAACACTTGAATGATAAAATGATGTTAACATTGTTTGCATCGTTCGAATGGTTTTGTTTTGTGCAGTTAAAAGCAGCCGGCATATTGATGGTGCTGTAGACTTCTTATAAAGTGTGAAAGTTTGGACAGGTTATCTTGGCACAAATCAACTTCATGAGCTTAAGCACATGACCCTACCTTGCACGTCTGTCTTTACAACCGATTCTCATACATTGTACAAGAAGCACCTCAGCGCTACGGTTTATCCCACAAGGTGTGCGAGAACATGGTGCGCGCTCCCGACTAGGTTTCTGAGCGTTGGTGGCATCAGACTCGGTTTCCTGGCATCATAAGGAATAAAAACAGCTTCCTGGAGGAAAGCATTGGGTACATTTTCAGCACTTTGTAACATATGGATCAGCACGGATATGTACGTTAGAACGAAAAGTACTGAAATATTAAGGTGAGGGTTTCGCTGCATGTATTTTGGCTGTCTAATGTTAAGATCTAAAGAAAAAATGCTTTGATTTTGTGACAAATAATGCTGACATGAAATATGAGCTCCGACACAGTACCCGTGTTGGAACTGGCCCCTGGAATACAGGGCTACATTAAACCACGATATGCTGGTTTGATAAATACCAGTAATTGTAAAGTGGTTCGCTCTTGAATTTCCTGTATGTCAATCGGCGCCGCTGTGCAGTGTTGTGGGCCCTTTTTATACCACCAGCACTATGTTTCAGCTAATATTGAAAGCAACTGTATTCCTTCTTTTAAGGGGGGGGGGGGGGTTTAGCGTCTAACCACAGTTCCAAAGTTATCAGTTAGCTCAAGATGCGCCTGCATGTGTTTCTAATATCCAGTATGTTGGCAAGGATTCAATAGCGAAAGAGCGCTATCTTATCAGATTGCTCGCGTGAAGCGAATACTGGCGTACATTCTCCATCACATTTGCCGACCCGAGATCGCGCTGCGATGTACGAGCATTCCAATCTGACGAACCGACGCCTTGATCCGTAGATCGGAATCAGAGGAAGCACTTTGCGCGCAGCCATCGGTATCTTTGAGTGTTATTTTCTTTTCCAGCGCAAGCTCATCTTATAATGAGTAACATTCGTGACTGACTCTTTTGGAAGTGTTTTGTTCTTCACATCACTACAACGTGAGAGTATAGAGGTGCTCCATCTTCATTGAGAGAATACTGGGAAATGGACTAGGCCTTTTCTTGCGTATGCGTTTACACATTAACCACACCAATTTATTTTCCATAACTTACGTTTTAATTTAGGGGGCTGTAAAGCACAGCAACCTTTTACTAACAGGATGTTTTATTAACAAAGAAAATTTAAATGCTTATTAGTCGGCTTTCACTTCATGGTAAAGAATTCCAATAAAGATCTACTTACGATAATTAAAAGCCTATCTGTTTGAAAGCGTTTCATCTGAGTTCCCCTTTGCAAGGTAATACAGACTTGCAGATTGTTCGTATTGGGCACCCTCGACATATGTCCAACCGCCAAAGAAAGGGTCATTCCGAATGTTTCATTTCAGGAAGGCGTGTTACCCTCCTGTCTTTCATTCCCGTTCGCCAACACGCATAACACGAAAGTGCTGCATGAAGAGCGTCGTTAGTCCAAGCCAACTAGCTACCGTAACTCACCTCGCCTATATCGCTGTCATTTAGGCTTAGATAAGAAATAATATTATTTTAAACCGACGCATCACGAATCCAAAAAGAGCTACGCGCGACCAGCCCAGCTAGGCTTCTTTCATTTCGTACATCGTCGTAGGGGCTAATAGTAGCTCACGAAGCAGAGCACTGAGTGTATATATGGCAGAGAAGGTGTTCTATATAATGTCTCGTCACCCACCGAAAATTGCCCGCCGTGCTACTGGCCTTTCCTAGAAAATTGTATATGTGACGCCCAGCCATTTGGAACACAGCAACTTTGTTTTGCGATGGGAGAGTCCAGGTGAGAGACGGGGTGGTTATGGAGATAAAGACACGCTATTTTCTGCAGTAACCTAGGCATGCATGGATGAATGCCTTTATTTATTGAGAAAAAGGAGGAGCAAGACTCAGTCGAAGCGCGTCTCAGCAGACTGGGAAAGAAGCGGGGGACAAAGAGGAAAAGCTGGGGCCTGGGTGGCAGGCGAAGTCGCAGCTTAGAGGCGAGAGAATATAAGCAAGAGTTGGCGAAACCAGTTGAATTCCAGTGTAGATGTGTGATGTGCCGAGTAAATGATTGGAGTCACCGCCCAGCATCCGTCCTTTGCGGCAGTATAAGCTCCCACCGTTCTTGGTAACAAACCTTTACTGAAAACCAACCTTCGCAATTACTTATTCATCAGCCATGCCTAGCCACGTATTCCTTAGTGGCAGGGTCTGTGGATTACATCTACGCTGTCCCTACAAGTTACGACCATAACGTGGCACTTGCGGTTACGGATGCCTTACTCGTGACTCTTACTATACTACGACTATACTGCGCGAATACTATAAACATGGGTTTACTGCACAAGTTAGTGAACAGACATTTTAGAACCGCGTTTTTCGCCTTACATACGCCCAACGCAAGCACCATTGTAGCATGTCACGGTGTGAGTCCCTTCAAGACAGAGACGCGAACGCAAACATAAGAACGTGTTAGAAGGCAGGGTCTTGGGCCTCGTGCCAAACATATCCAAGCCAACAATATGTTAACAATCATGCCGTCGTTTCTATGCAAAGAGGTTGTGTATTTAAACTTCTGGAGTGACAGTCCAATCCGCCACCTACGGGAGCGCGTGAAGCCGCCGGGGACCACATTGTTAGAGGAAAAGGAGTGCGGCCACAGTACGTGGCTGCGGTATACGCGCGACGCAACCTGTGCTTGCGGTTCTGCGATGAAAAAATAAAGTTAAACCCCTTTAGGAAGTATATCAGTCCGCCATTTGGTGTCGCAGTTGTCAAAAATAAAATGTCATGGTGGTGGCTGCCTAGTGTGCTGTGTACAATATTGTTACGAGGAGTTGCGAAGAAATGGTTTTATTTACAGGAGAATTGGACGATGATGGTAGCGTGATCGTAGTGCAGCCCGGCCTCTCTAACTCCTCGTTTTCTTCGTCCTCTCTTTCTTCTCTTCCTGTCCGTGCCTTTCGTATCTGTTAAATTTCCCCGCAAGCAGACGAAGCCCGTGGGGCGAGTCAGGATGTACAAGCAGGGTAGAAAGGCTTCAGGCGAGCAATATGAGTCAGCTGAGTTCTGCTTGATCGCCGACCATTGCACAGGAGGCGAGCTATGACGTAAGTGAGTTCGCTCAGGTGGTCCACAACTACAAATGGGCCTGAATATTGTGACAAGAACTTTTGGTACAATCCACGCTTACGTTGCGGTGTCCAAAGGAGGAATAAGTCACCTTTTTGCAGCGATACTTGTACGTGACGGTCGTCGTATCGCTCTTTCGAATGACTTTGCGAGGCCAGAGTACGAAGACGAGCTATTCGACGCGCTTCTTCAGCGAGACACAAAGTCTTCGATACAGAATCATCACTGTGCAGAACGAAAGGTAGGAAAGTGTCCAGAGGGCTTCGCAGTAACCTTGCATACAGGAGGTAAAATGGGCTATAATTCGTGGTTTCGTGCTTCGCAGTGTTGTATGCATAAGTGATGAAGGGCAGCACGTCGTCCCAGTTCTCATGATTGGAGGAGACGTACATAGCAAGCATGTTAGTCAGCGTTCTGTTTGTCCTTTCAACGAGGCCATTGGTCTGTGGATGATATGGCATGGAATGACGGAACTGTGAAGTGCACAAACGAAGTAACTCTTCAATGGCATCAGCCGTGAACTGGCGACCACGGTGACCACGGTCGCTGATGATGACACGTGGTGGGCCATGACGAAGGACCACGGAACGGAGAAGGAAGGCCGCCACGCAAGCAGCGGTGGAAGACGGTATGGCTGCAGTTTCTGCATACCGTGTAAGATGGTCTACGCAGACAATTATCCAGCGGTTCCTGTTGTTAGATGGCGGGAATGGACCCAGAAGGTCAATGCCTACTTGCTCGAACGGCGTACTGGGCGGTGTCAATGGCCGAAGGGGACCCGGGGCTGCGGTGGTCGGTCGTTTGTGACGTTGGCACGTTTCACAACTAGCGACATAGCGACATAGCGCTTGGTTGCTTCGTACATCTTGGGCCAGTAAAAGCGCTCCTGCGTGCGGTGCAGCGTTCGTACGAAGCCGAAATGGCCGGATGTCACATCGTCATGCATGGCGCGTAGAACCTCGGAGCGGAGACTCTCGGGGACAAGAAGCAGAAAACGCGCTCCATGCCCGGAGTAATTAGTTTTGTACAGCAATTTATCACGGACAGTAAAGCGACCGCTGCCTTTAGAAGTACGGGCGGCGACAAAAAGCGGATCAAGGGTAACATCATCCCGTTGTTCTCGCTGAAAGTCTGCCGCGTCAGGGAACGTAGGAGTAACAGCAGCGAGACAGTCGTCAAAATTCTCAGCATCGCAGTCGGTGGTCGCAAGAGGAATCCGAGAGAAGCAGTCTGCGTCAGCGTGACGACGGCCACTCTTGTACCCACAAAGTCGTATTCCTGGAGGCGCAGCGCCTAACGTGCGAGGCGACCAGAGGGATCACGCAAACCGACCAGCCAGCATAAAGAATGATGCTCGTTGATAATCTTGAATGGTCTACCGTAAAGATAACATCGAAACTTTTGTACGGCGAAAACGGCTGCCAGGCATTCCTGTTCCGTGACCGTATAATTGCGTTCAGATTTGCTCAGACAACGGCTGGCATATGCGACAACCTGTTCTGCACCACTGTGACGTTGTACAAGCACCGCTCCTATCCCGATTCCCCTCGCATCAGTGTGAACTTCAGTCGGGCAAGATGGATCGAAGTGACGCAAGAGGAGTGCTGACGTTAGTATAAACTTCAGTTGAGAGAATGATGCGTCACACTCTGGCGTCCAATTGAAGGATGCATTTTGTCGCAAAATACTTGTCAACGGGTAAACGATGTCGGCAAACCGGGGAAGAAAACGACGAAAATACGAACATAGGCCAATGAATGAGCGGAGTTCTCGTGTTGACTGCGGTGGCTTGAAGGAGCTCACTGCTTCAATCTTACGAGGATCGGGTCTGACGCCATCCTTGTCGACTAAGTGTCCCAGGACCAGTGTTTGACGTTCGTCGAACCAACACTTTTTTGAGTTTAGGACCAGTCCAGCTTTCTCAATGCAGTCGAGAACGAGGCTGAGGCGTTCGTTATGTTCTTCAAACGTGCGGCCAAACATTACAACATCATCGAGGTATCACATGCATATCTCCCACTTTAGACCGCGTAGTACTGTGTCCATGAATCTTTCAAAGGTGGCAGGAGCATTGCAAAGGCCAAAAGGCATAACATTAAATTCGAATAGGCCCTCTGGAGTCACGAAAGCGATCTTTTCCTTGTCGGCAGGGTCCATAGGTATTTGCCAGTACCCCAATCGCAAATCAAGTGTTGAGAAGTAAGAAGCAGCGTGTAAGCAATCACTGACGTCATCGATTCGCGGTAGTGGATAGACATCCTTCTTCGTCACTGCGTTTAGATGTCTGTAATCCACGCAGAATCTCCAGGAGCCATCTTTTTTTCGGACCAGGATTACTGGGGCTGCCCATGGACTAGATTACTCTTGAACGACACTTTTGTTCATCATCTCCTTGACTTGCTCGGCAATAACTTTGCGCTCGGACGATGGCACTCGGTAGGGCTTCTGGCGGATGGGGTGTGCTGAGCCAATATCTATTCTGTGACGAGCGCAGGACGCGGTATGACGGTAAATGAAGGGGTGCATCTCCATGCGTGAAATCAAATTCGGCCTCATGCCTGGCAAGGACTTATACCAGTGCTTGCCGTTCCGATTTACCGAGAGCCTTGCTGATCATGCCAAGCATTAGCTCTTCAGAATGGCGATTATCGCAATGAAAGTAAGCTGTAGAAACGTCCGTAGTTAGTGCCGCTATTGAAGTACATGCGGCTTCATCGAAAAGAGCGATTTTCATACCGCGAGGAAGGACAACCGGCGTGGCGGAAGAGTTCAGCGCCCACAATGTGGCGACTCCTTTCGTCATTCACACGACAGAGCAGGGCACAAGTATATTTTTTAGCACCGTTTATGCGGAGAGGCCTAACTACAAGGTCAACACAATCAGTATCAACAGTAGTTGTAGAAACACGAACGGGCGTCAGGCACCACGATGGTACACTCACTTCATCAAGAACACTGACTGTGTCTGTGTCCTTGTCTTCACTACCCAAGCTTTGTTCAGAATGTGCTGATATAAATAACTTGTTCAATGAGATTTCGCCAGAACCACACACAGTCCACGGAAGCGCCGCACTGTTCAAGAAAATCGATACCAAGAATAACGTCGTGCGAACAACGAGAAAGAACAAGGAATTCCGACACAAACACTTTCCCAGCAAACAAAACACTCACAGCACAAACACCAAGGGGATGAAACCACTCGCCGCCTACTCCACGAAAGGTAATACCGTCGTTCCAAGAAAACATAACTTTGTGGCCTTGCCGGTTTTTCAAAGCGAGGCTCATCACAGACACAGTCGCCCCAGTATCAACTAACGCTATGGTCAGTATTCCGTCAATCGAGACATTCACTGTGTTTTTGAACATCACAACAGGCAGAGGTATTTCTTGCAAAGACCGTCCGGCGACCACACATCCACTGGCCGCGGATGCTAGTTTCCCGGGGGCGGTCAGGAAGAACGGCGCCGAGGGGACGCAGAGCGACGGGGACGGCTATTTGGAGGCGTGAAACTCTGCTCAGATGCTGGCGAATCGCTGCGTCTGATCTCGTGTGAGAAGTGATCCCTTGGAAGCAAATCGGTCATCCGCAGGTCATATGAAGTACGGGTTCTGAGTGGCGAGAACATCGATGGTGTCCTACGTGATTGACGGGCTTGGCGACAATACCGAACTATATGGCCTGTGGAACGACAGTTGTAGCACACGGGAGGGTCGCGGTTCAAAGCGTCTACCTCGAAACGAATGGTAGACGGCTGCGGGCGGCGAGAAAGTTCGTGGTCATGTGGATAACGTGTCTCTGCTGCTTGCTGAAATCCGTTATATCTTTCATAAGTCGCGTCGTGGTAGTAGGGTCGGTGCTGTTCTTGTCGTGGCCTGACAGAAGTCGCAGGGCCTCGGGGGTAAAAACGCGGCTGCTCTTGTTGTGGCCGAGCGCCATAAGTAGGGCCTCTGTCGTAGAGGTGGGACTGCTGTCGTGGCGCGAGTTCATAATCCTCAGTGCCCCTTGCCGCAGGATACGGGGAGAAGGATGCCACGTTTGGCTCAAAATCTGGTGGTAGGCGGAAGCTACGAGTGGCTGGATATGTCACTTGCGCGTGCAGGCTGAGTTCTTCCCGAACTATTTGTCGGATCGTTGATTCAAGATCAAGGGGCTGGTTGCTGTCCACGCTTGCAACTGTCGTTACATTGGCGAGCCTGCCAAACTTCGGCGTTATGCGCCTCGTCTTTAGTTGCTCGAAAGTACGACAGTGCCGAATGATGTAAGCGACGGAAGCCAGGCTGTCTTTTGCAATGAGGAAATTGTAAACATCCTCGGCAATTCCTTTTAGGATGTGCCCGACTTTGTCTTCCTCGGACATTCCAGAGTCCACCATCCTACACAGCTTTATTACTGCCTCAATGTAGGTCGTGCAGGTTTCGCCTGGTACTTGCGCACGTTGCAGTAGCGTCTGTTCTGCCCTTTTCTTTTTCGTCGCGGAGTCACCGAATCGCTCTTTGATTTCCGAAACAGATCTTCCCCATGTTGTGAATGTTTCCTCGTGGTTGTCGAACCACACCAATGAAGTATCGGTTAGAAAGAACACGACGTTCGAAAGCTGAGAAGCGCTGTTCCACCTGTTGGCGGCACTCACCCGGTGATAATGGATGAGCCATTCCTAGACGTCTTCGTCCGATCTTCCGGCGAAGGGACGCGCATCTCTCAGTTGCAGAGCAGAACTTGGGGCAGCAGTCGGAATGGGCCGCTGTTCGTCTGCGTCGTGGGACATATTCAACTCCGGTAGATTCGGTGGGAGTCCAGCAAGGCGACGGCTCCGTCGAAGAACTTGTGGTTTAGCCTCCGTCTTCGGGTGTCGATTACGCAGCACCTTTCACCACAACTGTTACGAGGAGTTGCGAAGAAATGGTTTTATTTACAGGAGAATTGGACGATGATGGTAGCGTGATCGTAGCGCAGCCCGGCCTCTCTAACTCCTCGTTTTCTTCGTCCTCTCTTTCTTCTCTTCTTATCCGTGCCTTTCGTGTCTGTTACAATGTGTTGCGAGAACTGAAAAACAGTCGCTTCCTGATTTCTTCATTCAGTAACCTGCCGCGTGCATCGGCATTGTGATGCCCTTTCGTCGATACGTGGTGCCGGCCCGTACTGACACAACGACATGACCTGAAATGTAGTATCCTTATGCCATTTCTTAAAAAGATCACTATTTGTGTAAATCAGCGTTTTTGGTTGAAACCAAGAAAAAAATATTCAACGGTAGGTATCATTTTTGTCCGGCATTTGAGTTCTAGCTGAAAAGAGTCGGTGAAAGCAAATTTACAATAAAGCTGAGGCGACCCACAATCTGCACACAGCCGCAAGCCTACATGCGCTCCACTGAGAATAACCTGCCAAAGTTAAGGTCATGTGTCAGCTGGCCGCTCAAGCAATCTTTACTTTTTTTTCGTTTCTGCATCCATTCTGCCTGCGTCTGCGGCAAAAACGTGAAGTGGGATGGTGGTGGTGGTGGTGGTGAATTGTAGCAGCAGGCGGGTTTAGCCTGGTGAACAAGTCCGGCAATTGCTCCAGGCAGATAGATAAACAGAAATTGGTGGAGGCAGGTGGTAGCGTAATGGTTAGCGTGCCCATTTCCCAAATGCAAGATGGAGCATTTGGGAGATGGGCTCGAATCTCGGTGGTTTGTTTGTGAAGACAGCTTTCTGTGGTCTCTGGTGACTGCGAAGCTCAGAATGAGGCGGCATCCTGACGACAACGGTCGCCGTCAACGTAACAGAATAAGCGGGCGTGCAAGGTCACGTCTAAAGCCGAAAGCACATTCGGAGGAAATACACTATACTCTTGCCGACAAAAAAAAAGCGTGATGAGTAACGAGCGGTGTTGTTGAGCGAGGCTGTAGACGGATAATGTCACCATAGACAGGACAACGCTCCCATCCTGGTGCTCAGCGGAAATATACGTCGACAGTGTGTCAATTAGCGTGTAATTGATACTTCATTAAGGTCGTTGAGTGTTTGTGTTGTGTCTAGCAGGAGCTAGTAGCGTAAGAGATGACACTGGAGAGAAGGCGGTGAGCGAAGTCCGCGAAAAGTAATTGAGGATAGCCATATAGAACGTCGACGCCATGTTGAATAAAGCCTGCGACTTCAGTTGCTCAGCCGCCAGAAAGGCTTGTGTCGTAGCATACCGCTGGGCGTATTTGGTAACCACAGCGATAAACACACATTTTGCGGAAGTAAACAGAGGAAAGGGACGTAGTGAGTTGGCCGCCCTTTTCGAGCTCTGGCATAGTTTGAAAAATGAATGTGGGGAAGTATGACGCACAAAATAGTATATGTCAACCCAAACGAATCAGCGTGGTCATACTTGCGCGACACGCCATGGTGGCCTGCCACCAATACATCATGAACTTGCAGTGATGAGAGTTTTCATTGCGTACTTGAGAATAAAAACGAGCACGTCAGAGACGTCCGAGGGACATTTCTAGGGTACAAGAGCACAACCCCCCCCCCCCCCCCAAGAAAAAAAAATCACGAATATAAGCTTACGAATATGGGCGTCGTAAGATCGAGCACTTCGGCGCTTGTTGATCTTCTTTAGGATCACGTCAGCATTTCATTCAGCGTTTCTTTCTGAGAAAAAGAGTTGAAGGCGCCCGTTTATTTGCATCACAATGGCAGGCGTAACCAGGCAAACATTGACAGCATTTCATTAGAGAGTGCCTGCGTACTCTGTGGAGATTACGCATGACAATGACATCAAACGCAGAAAGCTTTGCTTACATCGATTCGCACATACATAGGATTCGCATAATTTTTTCACTCATTGAATACAGTGCATTCTACGGTGTCATTCTTCGACAAAACAGATGGTACCGATTTTCGCGTAATGAGGATTGGAACAAATTGTCTCACCTTCCGGCTGTCACCTTTCTCCTACTGCCAACATTCCTTCCCCTCCGTAGTTGCTTAGCTTTTATTGGGTTCGGCTGCTAATCACGAGGTCTCGAGATCGAATTCCAACCACGGCAGCGGTATTTCAATGGGTGTGAAATGCGAAAACCCGCGTACTTAGGGCTAGGCACACGTTAAAAAGTCCCAAGTGGTCTAAATTATTCTCGAATCCTCCACTACGGTGTGCCTCCTAATGAAATCGTGGTTTTGGCAAGTAAAACCTCATAATGTGTTATGTAACATTCGTTAAGGATGTCCTGGGCAGTCGCACAACTCTTGAGTACAATTAAGCGTCAGGAGTTGAGCGCGAGGTCTTTGAGTATGTGGATAGCCTTTATGGCGTTCGATAGCTGCTAGTCTACATTGCGGCTATATAATAAAGGCGGAACGGCAACATGGTAGAGAATGGGGAGAACACACAAATCCCGCATATATTACTGCACAATAATTTTAAATATCGTTCTTGCTTCACGCACGTGGACAACCGCCATAGGAGACTACTTTTGGAAACTAACTGCAAGTACTGTATATGTCGTACCCAATGGTGTACCTGGCCTGGTGGCCAGTAAATGGAGACGTAATATTGCGAACAGCTTCGGCTATAGCGTGCTAACGGACAACGACACAAACTGAAGTGACTAGTGCAAGAGTGGACAGGGAACACTAAAGACGCTACAAGGACAAGCGCCCAGTTGGATGTTTGCGCGCTTATCCTTGTCGCCTCTAGTGTCCCGTGTCCACTCTTGCGCTAGTCACTTTAGCATGGAATACCAACTAGCCCGGTCTCACAGCCTGCGACGACACAGGGACAGTTTGCTCAACTCTTGTATCGTGACTTTTGTGTTAAGGTGAAAAACCAACTTATCCATGCATATGTCTTAATGCTTAAGCACATCTAGATTTGCAGCTGCGGCGGTGGCCCATGTGTGCGCATTGCAATGTCGCTAGTGAAATAATTTTGTGCACCTTAACGAATTCGATAGTGGAAAATCAAAATCCGTCCACGACGGCGTCTCTAGTAGGCGCTGTGCGATGTTCGGACGTTAACAATGTATGCCGACTGAAGAAAGGCTGCCCCGAAGTACTTCTGACGATTAGGCTAGCTTCTTTACTCCGTAGAATGAAAAAAAGAAAAGCAAAAGAAAAAAAAAGAAAAAAAAAGAACCGCATCAAAAGCCCAGAATCAACCATTGCTCGTCGCGACTAAACGCTCTTAGGATGACGAGTAATTTCTAGGCGACGAGCGAATACGCTTGATCAAGAACACTGATAACACCGGCGGGACAAGCATTGTGGCGAAGTTCAATGCGCAGGGATAGCTTTTATTTTTTTTTATTTTGTTTGGTTGACGTCATCACGCGTCACCGCGGGAAGTTTGAAAAGTTTAAGGTTAGTACGCCACGTGGTGGCACTCACGCGAACTAAACCCTCATGTCCAGAAAAGCTGGATACGTGTATGAAAGCCTCTAACCCTACAGCTAGAATAGAACTGTCAGAACTTTCGAAGGTAATCAACAACCGTAAGACAGCTGACATAAGAAAGTATAATATGGACAGAATTGAACATGCTCTCAGGAACGGAGGAAGCCTAAAAGCAGTGAAGAAGAAACTAGGAATTGGCAAGAATCAGATGTATGCGTTAAGAGACAAAGCCGGCAGTATCATTACTAATATGGAGGAGATAGTTCAAGTGGCCGAGGAGTTCTTTATAGATTTGTACAGTACCCGTGGCACCCAGGACGATAATGGAAGAGACAATAGTCTAGAGGAATTCGAAATCCCACAGGTAACGCCGGAAGAAGTAAATAAAGCCTTGGGAGCTATGCAAAGGGCAAAGGCAGCCGGGGAGGATCAGGTAACAGCAGATTTGTTGAGGTATGGTGGGCAAATTATTCTAGAGAAACTGGCCACCCTGTATACCGAATGCCTCATGACTTCGAGCGTACCGGAATCTTGGAAAAACGCTAACATAATCCTAATCCATAAGAAAGGGGACGCCAAAGACTTGAAGAATTATAGACCAATCAGCTTACTGTCCGTTGCCTACAAACTATTACTACGGTAATTGCAAATAGAATCAGGAACACCTTAGACTTCCGTCAACCAAAGGATCAGGCAGGATTCCGTAAAGGCTACTAAACAATAGACCATATTCACGCTATCAATCAGGTGATAGAAAAATGTGCGGAATATAACCAACCTTTATATATAGCTTTCATTGATTACGAGAAAGCGTTTGATTAGGTCGAAACCACAGCAGTCATGGAGGCATTGCGGAATCAGGGTGTAGACGAGCCGTATGTAAAAATACTGCAAGATATCGAAAGCGACTCCACAGCCAGCGTAGTCCTCTATAAAGAAGTCAACAAAATCCCAATGAAGAAAGGCGTCAGGCAGGGAGATACGATCTCTCCAATGCTATTCACAGCGTGTTTATAGGAGGTATTCAGAGACCTGGATTGGGAAGAATTGGGGAGAAGAGTTAGTGGAGAATACCCTAGTAACTTGCGATTCGCTGATGACATTGCCTCGCTTAGTAACTCAGGGGACCAATTGCAATGCATGCTCACTGACCTGGAGAGGCAAAGCCGAAGGGTGGGCCTAAAAATTAATCTGCCGAAAACTAAAGTAATGTTTAACAGTCTCGGAAGAGAACAGCAGTTTACGATAGGTAGTCAGGCACTGGAAGTGGTAAGGGAATGCATCTACTTAGGACAGGTAGTGACTGCGGATCTGGGTCATGAGACTGAAATAATCAGAAGAATAAGAATGGGCTGGGTGCATTTGGCAGGCGTTCTCAGATCATGAACAGCAGGTTGCCGTTATCCCTCAAGAGAAAAGTTTATGACAGCTGTGTCTTACCAGTACTCACGTACGGAGCAGAAACCTGGAGGCTTACGAAAAGAGTTCTACTTAAATTGAGGACAACGCAACGGGCTATGGAAAGAAGAATGGTAGGTGTAACGTTAAGGGATAAGAAAAGAGCAGATTGGGTGAGGGAACAAACGCGAGTTAATGATATCGTAGTTGAAATGAAGAAAAAGAAATGGGGGCAGGGAAGCGTAGCAGAGGGCGGCAGAAAGTTAGGTAGGCGGATGAGATCAAGAAGTTTGCAGGGACAACATGGCCACAGTTAGTACATGAGCGGGGTAGTTGGAGAAGTATGGGAGAGACCTATGCCCTGCAGTGGGCGTAACTAGGCTGATGATGATGGTGATGATGATGATGGTGGTGGTGGTCATGTTCAGTATATCAGATCAAAAGTGTCTTCAGCTGTGGTTTGCATGTCGCGCCTGCGCGGTATTCTTCCTGTCAAGGTTACGCTATTGCTATACAACTCATTGGTTCTCTCTCTCTCTCTCTCTTGCAATTTTGTTGTACCGTTTGGCCCACTATGGGTGTCACAAGTTTATCCAAGCTTCACCTTCTTAGAAAAACAGCTGTAAGATGCATTGCTAGTCTTCCTTCTTGTTTCCCCACACATGACTTGTTTTTAAAATATGAAATCCTGCCAAACTATAGTTTATACAATTATAGACTTTTCATGATCTATAAGCGCTCCTCACAAAGTGATGAATGTTATATTTGTTATCTGGCAAAACATGAGAAAAACACGCATAACCTGCAGACTAGAAACAAACAAATTTATTTACAGCCGACGCCTAGGGCATATTATACCGAGCAGTCTGTTTCTTATGCTCTTCCAGTATTAATAAATTAATTAAACAAAGAATTGTTTGACCCCTCTCAGCATTCAGGTGATGCTATTAAGCGATTTTTTCTTACCAAGACTACGTAATATTGCACTCAGTCTAAAGCTTTACCTGTTATTTTTTCCGGTTCCCCATGACCTGTTATTTGTCTTTCTAATACATGTTTGTGCTGCAATGCATAGCGCTGCTTTTTACAAAGTGGCTTGCTATTTTGTTTCAGAGTTTACTTGGAAAATTAAAAATCTCTGCTTGTGCACTGTACTGCCAAGATCATAAAGAGGGCAGGACATCTGTCAAGCCTAGGAGCTTTTAGTCCTGTCTCCTTCTCTGTCCTAGAGAAAAATAAAGACTGAATTGAATGGAACTATTGCGCGTAAAGGCGTCGTCTCGGCTCCAACTTAAATGGAGGTCAACTGGGGGCAAAGTAAGGCTTCAGCCAGCTCATGTGCACAACGTCCGTGGGGACACGCAAGTCCACCGCAGCGGTTTCGTAGTTCACATCGCCAAGCTCACGCAATATCGTGTAGCGCGGCAATACCCTGCAGCGCGGCAGCACCTTTTCATACAAGCCCACGCGGTGACATGGTGGCCATTAGAGGACAACGGATCCAGGAGGAAGTCAAACGTCCCGTTGTCGGCTGTCGTACGGGATCCTGTGCGCGGCCTCCTCGGACTCCGTGAGACGGGAACCCGCACTCTGGTTCGCCCAGACTCACATGGCACGCGTGAGTCCGGGCGAAGTCGTCCTCAGCATATTCAGTGGAGGTGTTTATCGACGAAGGATGCAGTGTGTCAAATAGAAAGGAACGGTGGCGGCCGAACAGAAGGTAAAAGTGTGATGATAATAATAATAATAATAATAATAATAATAATAATAATAATAATAATAATAATAACAATATCCGTTATTTCATGAAAATGTTACACATTCAAAAAACCGGCCAGCCCAAGCCATGGAGGCTTTTCGGCCTGTACCCGGCAGTCAGCGACAAGTACTCAAAAAAAACTTAAAGGAAGGTTAGCAAGCTGTAAACTGAACCAATCTACAAAAAAAGCAAACTACAACGACAAAAGGGGGCTACAGCACAAAAGCAAATTACTACAAACAAAACGTGGGCTACGAGGAAACGGAAGCTAAAAAAGAAATAAAGTGAAACAAACAAGGATACACAGCAGTCTAGACCAAACGAAACTAATCGAAACTATAGCACGGGCTCTGATGACAACCAAACAGAAGAAGAATTGGTTTTCAGGTGCAGTTTTAGTGTCCCTTTTGATGAGATCGAGCACATTTCAGTAGGTAAATAATTAAAAACATTAGAAACATAAAAGGTTCTGGTATAACGACCAAAACGGTTATAACACCACGGGGTAGTGAATGTATTATGGTGTCTCAGTGGTCTGGCAGGAATCAACGGAAAGATAAAATCACTTTTATCACCACAGTTTGAAAAAGTAATGCTTAAAATGAGGGTGACTGCAAAAAGGAAAACAAATTATTGTTAAAGGGAATGGTCTCATTGCATGCAGCATCTCGAAGAGCAGATTTCAAAATAGGATTCACTTTTGCGCGCCATGTCAATGAACAGTATTAAAATATGGTAATTCCCTATCTAAGATAGCTGTACACAAGTGCGTGAACAATGACTTTCCGGATAGAAAACGGGAACAGGTTTCTAGAGTTATACAGAAGACAGGATACTGTACGTAGCTTTTTGCTAATACCTCTAAAATGAGTGCTCCTTGTCATATCAGAATCAAACATGACGCCTAAATATTTTACATTAGTTGCGAACTCTAATGGTATGCATTTGCAGTTTATACAATTAGAGTTGTGAACAAAAAATGGCGCAGGACGCTCAATTTTATTGTGGGGATTATGAAAGCAAACTAGTTTAGCCTTTTGTCCCTTAATTCCAATTCTGTTACTTGTACACCTATCCATTACAGACGTGGCATCTGCTTGCAGATAATAAACGCATGTACTAAAGGATGCATGAGTTGACAGAAGGACACTGTTGTCGGCGTACTGGAATATGCGGCATTTTGATACAAATTGAGGCAAATCATTGACGTACAGGTTAAATAAAAGTGGAGGTAAAACAGACTTCTGAGGAACACCCGATTTTAACATTATTTTTGTACTTGAATAGTCACCTGTGCGCACCACGTACCTGAGAGCGATTGCTAAAATAACTAGACAATAACTTTATAAATGAGTTCCTGAAGCCAATTTTTTCTAGTTTATCAAGAAGTAATGTGTGAATAGCGGAATCAAAACCTTTACTTGAACCTAAAAAAAGGGCACATACGAATTCGTTATTATTAACAGCTGAATAGATATTGTCCGTAAATTCTTCTAGTAGGGAAATAGTGGTTTTTCCCTGGATGAAACCAAACTGTGCTTGTGACAGAACATTATTTTTATTCAGAAAATTGGTCATCGTTACGAGCATCTGTTTTTCAATTATTTGACTGATTGTAGGCAGAATGGAAATCGGTCTGTAGTTCTCTACTTTGCTAAGGTGTGTATTGTTTGGGGAACGCTTACAACATGCCCAAAGGGCATCTTTTTCTTTAATAACCGTCAGTATATCACACGTTAGCCAGGGAGGTTTGGGGTTGCGTTTTTTCACGGTGATTGTATTCTGGGCGATAATTTTTAAAGAACGGATTGCATCAACAAAACGCGTATAAACGGTGGACCTCGTCACATTACGTAAAAATTTGGTCCAATCATAACTGGCCACAAGACTGTCAAATTTAGAGATAGCAAGAATGCTTAGGCGATGAAGGTTAGGGCGGGATCTAAAGGCAACTTGAGACGCAAGATGACAGCCTACAATATAGTGATCGGCCAGTTTACAATTGACTACCGCTGAAGTGGTGCAAGCCAATGGGGCTCTTACATTCACATGGTGAAAGCAAGATGAGACCATTTTGCTTCCAATGTATTTCTCTCGCGTGTAGCCATTAATGGTTGGAGTGACACCCCATCTTGATAGAATGTTATGATACTCGCAAACACTGGCCTTGATGGCGATACAGTGTCAATATTAATGTCCCAAATCAAACAAAGTAGACTATTTGGTGATAACGAATGAAGAAGATCGTTTAATTCTGTTAAAAAGGAATTTTCATTTTCTGAGGGAGGCCTGCAAATAGAAACTAGGCTGATATCGGCATCAGGCACTGAAATTTTTAGCGCAACACACTCAGCAGAGATGAAGCTTTTAACCTTTCATGCACAAACACCATGACGGCACCTCCTCTCCCTATCCGCCGTTTGAAAGAATAGCTGGAATATTGCTTAAGCGAAAATAGGGGAACCAAATCAGCATGGATGTAGATTTCCGTTAGGACGATGACACCTATGTGGTCAGTGTTATGAAAATGGCAAGAAACTGGTTCCAGCGACGACGAATGCTACGAATGTTCATGTGCACAGCCGAAAACGCTCTGTCCCCTTGAAGCGATAAGTTGCAGAAGGCAGCTAAATTGTTGCATTCGTGAAGACAGTCTTCATTGCCGAACAAGCCTATCAAGGTCGGCAGAACTATTGATGCGTATTAGAGGTGTGCCTTTGATCTCCTGACAAAAAATTTTGCATTTCTTGACCACGCAAATTTGTACTCCATTGCTTTTTCCTTTTGCCGCGCAGCCCAAAGCAGTTGTTTCTTAAAGCCCGTTAGATTGTCGCAGAATAACATGGGAGAGATATTTTTGCTTTCCACTAGGGACCGGAATTTCGCACGTGAACTCATTCATTTCTCTTTCAAAATTCTACTCACAAACCTAACCAGCACGACAGGTGCCCCTTCACTCTTCGCTGGTATTTGATGGACGGCTTCCAAATCAGAATCATGGAAAGGCACTTCCAGCTTTTGTGCCGTCACCGATTAGTGAAAAAAGTACCTCTCTAGGTTTCCGCGGTAAACCGTCAATTCCCAAATTGGACAACCTGCTGTACTGCTCTACCTCATTCGCCTCCTTTCGCAGTTGTCCAATTTGCTCTGACTGTTTAGAGGCAGCAGAGCGCAGTGTTGCTACTTCTATCTCCAGTTTCTAAATTGTGACCTGGCGCTTCGCGTCGAAAGCGCGCACTTCTTCATACCTTTCTAACAGGAAAGCAATGGAAGATTCGACGTTCGGCACCGATTTGCGAAGTGCACCCACCGTAGTTCTCAGAGCGAGAAGCTCATCTAGTTTTAGGGCAAGGGAGTTGATGGCGTCTTTCAGCGGAAGTAAGGCTTCTATCTTTGCTGCTAATTCACATACTGATGCCGAAACAGGCACTAATTCATCTTCCGTCAATGCCTGGTTGTCCGCTAGACAAGCACAGCATCGCCAACTGCCTCGTTTATCAGCTCCTTTGCCGGACATGCTACTCTCAGCGACGCCAGCACAGTTTTTTCCAAAGTGAAAACCCTGTGAGCATTCAACGCAGGTTAGAAATTTGCCCTCAGCCGGCAGAACTTTCCCACATAAACCACAGTTCGGTTCCATTGTCATCACAAAAATCAGAAAGGCAGCAGTTGCCGGCAAGCATGAAGTATTGCGAAAGACAAAAACAGTGAATACTACGCCTCAGCTGCACCAACGACAAGCGTAAGCGTGTGCCGAGCGCTTGCCGCCGACTGCGAAGAAGCTGCTACACGGACGAGACAAGGTAAATACACCTGTTAGCGAAGCTTCCATAGGAGCCCATACGTTCAAAACATGGCGGTCCATCGCCGGTTCATGGGGCTTAGCGCCATCTGTATGTGGTGGGAACATTTCCGGCGGAAGAAAAAATAATGTGACGCCATGTCCGTTAAAAGCAGAAGTGACGTCATTTTGTTTTCGAAGGCGCGAAATTTGTTTTGTTGGCCTGCTTTTGGAACTATATATTCAAATGCCCCGCCATTCGACTTGATGGGCGTTTCGAGGTTTCAGCGCGAAAAGCGATGAAGGAAAATCCAGCCGTACGGTTGTCGAAATCGCATCCCTGCAGAGAACATACTTTCTTTGGAGGCCGACGAAAGCTTTAGGTGTAGAGTGCTGATCCTATCGTCGGACGCCAAGCTCGTCGGCCGGCGCAGTCGCACAAAAACTACCCAATTATCTGGCGGTCGTAACTCACTACTTTTGACTGAACAGATTAAGAAGCGATGAAGCTACCCGCGTAACCAAATTCAGGCAAATTTCGACAAGCAAGAAAGCACAAACTGTGAGGGGGGCGTATTTCAAAAGGTGAACTTCGCGAGTGCGCCTTTCTGCCCATTTCAAGACGTGCACTGCATTGCGAGTGATAGTGGCCTCAACGCCCCCTGTAACGATGGGCGCCAAAAATAAATGCATTTAATAGTAATAATAAAATTGAATAAACTTGTATTTTCTTAACTCGTCACGAATATATAAATTCACCAGGAATTTTAATTTCGTTGAATGAATGTAACTGTGTCTCGCTTGAATTAAAAAACGCTTTTTTCTTTCCTAGTGTTTGTTCCCTCCAAACATAGTCGCGCTTCAATCGCTGCTCCCATAACCCCTATTGCTGATGTCGGTGACAATCTGTACTGAACCGCTTTTCGCCCGAAGTTTCGCGACCTATTTGGATCGACCTTGGGCGACACTTTATCCTCCCACACGTTGCAGATGCGCAGGCGCAGCCATCCTGACTAGTGCGCCATCTCGCAGCCAGTGATTAGCTCCTGACGACAGAAGCTAGGCGAGGGCCTCCAGGATGGTTGAAGCACGTTCCGCGCCGCCCACAAATGGTACAGATGCTCCCAGCAAATGCTGTTGCATCCAGCGAAATCTGCACCAAAGACAAGCGTAAGCGTGTGCCGAGCGCTTGCTGCCGACTGCGGCAAGCCACCGCTCTCATGACGGGACAAATTAAAGCGAAGGCCACAAAGGCTAACGTGCTGTTCCAATCACTGCGGTCGAGAGAAACGTACATAGACAGCAATTCTGTCAACGTGCGATTGAGCCGCTCCGTCGCACCGTTTGTCTGCGGGTGGTAGGCGGTGGACAGTTTGTGCTCGGCAGAACAGGAGCGAAGTAGGACTTAAACTACCGGGACAAGACGATGCGGCCGCGATCACTGAGGAGCTGCCGGGGTGCGCCTTCATGGAGGATTACTTCGTGTAAAAGGAAATCTGCCACCGCAATTGCACCGCTAAACTCGCCTGCTCGCGCACCGGGTCGCGTAATCAGGCTCGACAATGACCAAATTCTTGCCCGATTTTGACTTTGCAAAACGGTCTAGAAGATGAAGGCTGACGCGAAATACGGGTTCTGAGGTCACAGCGATAGGGCAAAGGCGTCGAGTGCGCAACACAGCAGGTTTATTTTGCGGTTCTGACAGAGCGCACAGGCCACAACGTACCGATGCATAAATCTGTACTGCCCTGGCAAGTAGAAGCGGTGCCGTACGCGGTCGTAAGTATGCGAAACGCGGCGGTCGCCTGCAGTAGGTGCATCATGCAGCAGTTCAAGAACTGATGTCCGGAGATGGTGTGGTACGAGTAAAAATCCTGGTCCTTCAGGGCGCAAGCTGTGACGCCAGGGAACATCAGCGCGGAGCACGAACATGTGCAGCATGGGCTCCGAATGTCCAGAACTGAGACGATCGACGAGTACACGTAAGCAGTCAGCGCATCGTTGATCGGTGCGGATGCCGTGTAGATCAGAAATTACCAGGACGCAAGAGTCGGTGTCATGCGCATCATATTCAGGGTGGTCGACAGGATGACCGGAGAGGCAGTTGGCGTCTTTGTGCAAACGGTCTGAGTTGTATAGAACAGGAAATGAATATTCCTGGAACCATATCACCCATCTAACGAATTGGCCAGTGGAGTCTTTAAGTTAGGAAAGCCAGTACACTGCGTGATGATCAGTAGCCAAGGAAAAGGTGCGGCCGTACAAGTAGGGCCGGAATTTGGGAATTGCCCAAACTAACACCAGGCACTTCCGTACGGTAATTTAAAAATTCCTCTAGGTAGGTGACAGTAGGCGACTGGCGTATGCAGTTACGCGCTCTGCGTTACGCTGCCATTGAACAAGAAACGACACTACCCCTTAAAGAGACAAGACAAATTTGGTCATATCTTCAACTAAGCAAGCCTTCCTTGCCTGGGTGCCTTTCTCAGTTCTCTCGTAGACTGCCTGCACACATTTCCATCGAAAAATAAAGTAGGCAGTTTTTGTACAACAGTTAACAAGTGAATTGAAAAAGGCGAGCAGGCAAGTCAGTTTAGCTTACTTAAAGGTACCACCAAGTATGTCTAGTGTGGGTGAGAGGTAGTGTACGGCATTCCTTTCACGTATGGTCAAAAGTGCACAGGGAAGACTGGCAGTAAGTAAATGTGCCAAATGTGTGCCACACAGAAATCGGCATATTTAACTCAAAAGGCCAGTATGCTCGTCCAACTTGGCCGTTCTTTTCCGGGATATGACTTCAGTCTAGATTAACATTGATCATTTTTGCAGAAGGGTTGAAATCCGGGCCAGTTGGTACATAGTTGAAGGGATAAAAAAACAGTCACAAAAGACAAAAGATAAGAAGAGAGGTTCCGCGCACTTTCTAATAAAGCTCAGTTGAAAGTCCAGTCGTTGTAGTGCGAACCTCACTTCTTGTCTTTTGTGACTGATTTTTTCTCTCAATTGTTGATCTGTTTACACTCATGGTGAAATAATGACAAGAGAAATCAGTGAGGCATACCACATAAATAAGATGTGTGGGCCAGCCCCCATTATCAACGCAAGAAAATTAATGTTATTTCTAAATGACAAACAATAGAAATTCCTCTGCACGATTTACTTTTCCTTTTTATGCATATACCATTTATCCACAATTTATGCCTTTACATCGAAACTTGTGCCTTCCTTCAAGAACATTGTGCACAATTTAAGCATAAATATAGTGCTATCGTTACTTTTAATCCTGCCATCAAAATAAAGAGTAAGTTGTTAGCAACAGTCATGTTGCATGGTCTTCTTTCCCTCCATGTGTATATTCTGACCTGAAATATTAGATAAGTGACCGGCGAAATCATAAGGACACTACAAATTTCACCTAGCGAACACGGCTGGTCTTCAGAAAATGCATAAATATGGTGATAGGTATCTGTTGACATAATGTAGCAATAGTGGGTGCAAGCAAGTTTCAACATTGCTGCCATATATCAGCTGTCACATGACTACAGTGCTTAAGAGACCACAGATGTGTAAGTCAACAAGAACAAAACAAGCAGGTATACCATAATATAGCTGAAACACCACCTAGTACGAAGAAAATATATACACAGGTATACTTAGCTGTAGATACTTGCCTACGCAACTTAAGACTGTAAGAGTGGCAGTGCATATTATGTTAGTTCTAGACACTAATGTTGTCAAAATATTCTGAAAATTAGGTAAAACGCTTTCAATTCATCTGTGTAGTAATCGTATTCTCTGACTGATAGCATTATAATTTGGACTAGCTGGTTGAACATATTCTGACCATGCAGAATGAATAGCAGACTACTCATTGTCCTGAACAAATACCTAGAAAGGGGCCCAAGGTAATAGATACAATTCTTGATAGCTTTACAATTAGAGCCTGTTGTTTGAATCAGCCCTTATAAAATTACACCAGTGCCAAGCAGGTGTTCTGCGTGGTGCTGTTAAAATCGACTTCATTTGATGAGCAACATTTAAACAATGAGCAAACGCCATAGCAAGCGCAAGCAGACAATTTTGCACTCTGTGCGAAATTGTGCTCTTCGTCTCCCATTGAACGTCAATACACAGAGGTATCTACCAGCCAACTATGTAGTCTATGCTGTATTGCCCGAAAGTAAAGAAAGTAATGTTCGTAAGAAAGTAAGAAAGTAACGTTCGTTTTTCTATTTTGCTCTCTGCCGCCGACTGCACCACAATGCCTGATTGTACCGCTTGTGCTGAGCCATTGCCGCGAGACGATAAGTTTCTGACGTGCTCTGTTTGTAATGAAGCTTTCCACCTGGGTAAAAACTGCTCGACGGTCACTGAATCAACCTTTTCGAAAATGTCGGCAGCAAAACGGGGATCTTGGGTATGCCTTGCATGCAAGACGCAAGCCGTCAAGCAACCTGCAATGGGCAATAAATCGGATGGAGTACTAGAACAGCAACTTTTGACTGTAAACGATAAACTGGACCGGCTGACGACTACAGTCGAAATGTTGGCTAGTCGAGTGGAAGAACTACTGACCTTCAAAGCTATCGGAGAAAAAACTGCAGAAACTGTTCTGCTGATACAGGGGTCGCTCGATTCCCTTGCTGCTAAATATGAATCGGTGTCATCCACTGTAACTGCGAACCAGATAGCAGTCGGCGAGCTTGGCACGCAAGTAGATACACTCTCCTCTAAGATTGTTGCCCAGGCTGAGCTGCTTGAGAAGGTTGGCTCTGAACTTAGCGAATTAGAGCAATACAGCCGGCGCTGCAATTTTGAGATTCATGGCCTGCAATATAACCCCAACGAGGATTTGCGTTCCTTCTTGTCAGGACTGGCGGCGAAGCTAAACATTTCTGATTTCAAACTGACCGATGTTTCTGCCGTTCACCGACTTCCCGCACGCAGCAATGCCATTCCTGTAGTCCTTGTGCAAATGCACACTGTTTCAGCCAAACAGCAATGGCTCTCTGCACGAGGAACTCTGCGTGAACTTGCTCAAGATAGTACCTTTCCGCGGCTTTACTTCAACGATAATCTTTCGCGTGCCCAACGGGAGCTGTATCGGCTGGCAAGGCAGAAGGGCAAAGAAACAAAATTTAAATTTGTTTGGACCAAAAACGGCAGGATACTGGCTAAGAGGGATGAAGATGCACCTATTCTGTATATCAATAAGGCATCTGATCTCGAGAGTATTGCATGAACATGAACAAAGTTGCCTTCAAGACATGTACTAATCTAAACGAGGTTCTTAGTTTCTTTCCAAATCCTAATTGTTGCGCCTTCTGTGCTGTTCACGTCAACATTCGCAGTATTAGAAAACATTGGGACCATTTTCAGGCCTTAATTACTCCTTTAAACTCCTATTTCGATGTGATCGTGCTTACCGAGATTAACATTCCGTCCGACTGCATCAATCAGTATCAGATTATTGGATACAAAGTTTTTTCATACACTAGGCCAATTAAAAGGGGAGGAGGCGTGGCAGTTTTCATCCGGGACACATGGGCGACAACTGAGCTGACTTTCTCGTTTTCCCAAGCTGAAATTGTGGCAGTGCGTCTTTGCGCACCTTCCTTGTCACTAATTCTGCTTGCGGTTTATCGCCCACCGTGTTGCAACGGTCGTATATTCCTGGATGAACTTGATGTTGCCCTGGCCTCGATGTCGTCAATGGACCATGTTTGCCTAATTGGGGATGTCAACATAGATACGCTACGCCCTTCAGCAACGACAGTTGGCAATTATTTGGACGTCATTTCCAAATGGGGCTTGCAAAACACGATCTGTGAACCTACACGCGAAGAATTCCTTGCTGGTCATCTTGTCACATCTTGCATAGATCATATAAATATACATGCACATAACTTAAGTGTCAAATCTGCCGTTATTACAACGAAACTCGCTGATCATTACATGGTCTGCTGCTCTCTAACAGATGACACTACCAACTTGGTCGCTCCAAACGAAATCAAACAAATCTCAATTGTTGACCCCTTGGCTTTCGAAAAATTTGTAATAAATCACGACTGGCATAACTTTTTGATGACTGTTCCTCCAGGCGACGCCTATCACAACTTTGTAACACTGTTCACCGATTTCCGGCTTGCAGCTACACGGGTCTGTAAAATAAAACAACGTAAATTGGACCAAAAATGGATGTCGACAGAAATACTCGCGGCAATACAGGCAAAAGACTTGTTATGGGCTCAAACAAACAGGAGTCCTAATTGTACTGTTTTGCGGCTTCGGTTCAAAGAGCTTCGAAATAAGGTCAATGCTATGATACGTCTTGCAAAACGTAATAACTTACGAGCGAAATTCACGGACGCTCGTTGTGACAGCAGGAAAACATGGTCCCTAATTAACAATCTTAGAGGTGGTATAAACGCTAATCGCCATGTTGATCTGATGTCTCGTTTTTCTTCAAATGGTACTGCCACCGCTAATGATTTTAACTCATTTTTTTCAAAGGTGTCTGGTGTAGCGAGACCTCATCCAGATATTTGCACATTGCAGACTAGTATTTCAGAATCCGCCCTTCTTCCCATGTTTTCGGAACATGACCTCAAATCAATCCTTTTCAGTCTAAAACCAAATAAGTCTCCAGGAATTGATGGCATTTCAATATTAGAGCTGCGCAGAACTTTCGAAGCAATAAAAGATGTGCTACTACTTATTTTAAACAATATTATTACCACTGGTATCATTCCAGATAATCTGAAAAATGCGTTGGTCATTCCTCTTTTTAAAAGTGGCGCACGTAACAATATCGAAAACTACCGACCTATTTCAATCCTTTCATGCATTGGGCAGATATTGGAAAAACATCTGCTCACGACAATGAGCAGCTTTTTAAGCAATCATGGCGTGTTATCTCCTAGCCAGTATGGTTTTGTGCCGAATCGGGGTACGCAGTTGCTGCTTGAAGATTTTTCCGATACACTAAACTCTGCGTTTGAACACAATCAGATTGCTTGTGCATTGTTTCTAGACGTCCGCAAAGCGTTTGACAGCGTCTGCCATAGTATACTGCTAACCAAACTTTCTTTGCTAGGCTTTCGGGGTGCGTTTTTGCGGCTTCTGAAAAACTTCTTATCTCATAGGCACCAACTTGTGTCTATTGGAAAATTTCGTAGCAACCTGACCAAAATTAAAGCTGGCGTCCCCCAAGGTTCAATTTTAAGTCCGTTATTATTTAATTTATATTTTAACGATTTGTCTAATGTTGTGAACGTCAAATTATATCAGTATGCTGATGACACTGTTCTTGTTTCACACGCTCGAAGTTACACTGACGCCATCTCTTCTTTACAAATGGCAACAACAAAAGTGACTTACTGGTTTCAGAATAATGTAGTCCATATCAATGCGTCCAAAACTCAACTAATCTGTTTCCACAACCCTGTCAAGCAAGTTACCCTATCGTCCCCATTATATTTGCACACATCACATTGCAATCACTGTTCGTGTGCCCCAGTGCAATACGCTTGTTCAATTAAATACCTTGGCGTGTTTTTTGACAGTGATTTATCCTGGAACTCTCATTTCGCATATATTTGTCAAAAACTTCGCGCAGTGTCTTGTGTTTTGTATAATATAAAATTTTACATGCCATTGTCTGTCCGAAAGCTTGTAGCACATGCCTTATGCTACAGTGTGATCCGGTACGGGATATCTACATATATTCATGGCACTCAACATTTGGTAAACCGGGTCAACTCCGTCCTTCGTGGCATTCTGAAGCATGTTGCTTATGATGTCTCCCCCAAATCTGATGTGTTCAAAACTTTGTCCTTACCTGATTTCAATTCTTTGCTGCTAGAAACTGTTGTCTTAAAGCATTTTTGGATAAGTCAGTATAACATTCCTTATGTGCCTGTTCGTTCCCTGAGACCAAAGAATCCTTACGTTACACCCCGCTGTAAAACGAGATATGGTCGAAGACTCCGTAACTATTATGTCCCAGCAATGTTTAATTTACTCCCTCAAAGCATACAAGATGTGAAAACGAAATATGGTCTTAGAAAGGCTCTTAGACACTTTAATGCGTGATGGGAAGCCTGTCATTTGTGTTTTTTTTTTCTCACTGTTGTCTAATGTGTTTCTGATGGCTCTGTCGCTGTCTGCCAGGCACTGCCGTTCAAGCCCACTGTGGCTTTGGCAGGCCCGATTTCTTCCACTGTAATTCTCAAGTCATCAATAAAGTATTATTATTATTATTATTATTAATGTAACTGGGCACAGATTTTCAACTGGTACAATGCCTACGTGGATTAATGGCGATAACTTGCCAAGAACATTAAAAAAACATATGGGAGAGAAAAAATCAAGCTTGCCAGAAAATAGCTCAGTACAATCGCACCTGCAGCAAGGTGAATGCTGGCTTTATAGTATCATTTAAAGAAGCTCAAGCTCATGAAATGTGCATTAGCCAGTGGCAGTTATTCATGAAACAAGGCAGAAATGACTGTTAAACATTGGTAAGCATGCCGTGTGCTTAGACCTGCGACGCATTCCGCCTATTACACTTTGAATTCCACATTAAAATCAAATTATGGGGTTTTACGTGCCAAAACCACTTTCTGATTATGAGGCCCGCTGTAGTGGAGGAGTCGGGAAATTTCGACCACCTGGGGTTCTTTAACGTGTACCTAAATCTAAGTACGCGGGTGTTTTCGCATTTCGCCCCCAACCAAATGCGGCCGCCGTAGCCGGGATTCCCACATTCGCAGAAGTCGTACGAGCGTGTAGCATAAACAGAAAAATTCGGAATAAAAGCTACAGTACAGGAAACAGTTTCAAATCAATGAGACCAAAATAAAAAGTGATAAATACACTGTGTACTAAACAAAAATTAATTTTAACTTGCAGCCAAGCGATTGATATAATAAAGAATACTCACCACCAGGACAAGTTACGCCTAGGTTTATATTGGGGGCGAGCTCCACCACTGGAAAAGCTGGCGCCACCATCGGCATGACGTGTCATGAGGGATCACGTGGACACTGCGCCGCATCGGCTGCTTCGGAAGCGCCAAAGTGAGCTGAAAGCGAAAGTTCAAAGTCCCACCATCGCCGTGGTTCTGATAAAGTGGTGAAGCTTTACTGCCTTAGGTGTCTGCTTGACAACATTTGAAATTACTATAATAGATCGTGGCTGCCTTTGGAGGCGTGCATCATGGTAGGCTACTGCTCGGTGTCGCAGTGCCGGACGTACGTAACGGAGACCGGTGTCAGCCTTATTCACACGTATACATCCACATGACAAGCGGCTGCGTGAAGCTTGGCTTGTGAAAGTTAAAACCGGCAGACAGCCATTGGCTACAACTCAGCTACGCAGCAAGCACACACGCAAGGAAGATTTCTGCTACGGCGGCGGGACTGCGCGATGTTCGGTGAGTAGGAGAAAACGCGCACTGAGACGCTCGCCCGCTCCCGCTGCCCGGCTAATGTTATGACGGTTTGGTCTATTAACTTGTTGATGCTATCGATACTGGCAAGTTCACTGGAACGGAAAGGTAGTGGTAAGATGCACATGAAAGAAAGGCATGGCATATGGTCAAGTTTGTGTTCAGAATTATTGCACTGGCTTACGAAAAAGAAGCAGAGGGAAATCTCACGCTGAGAAGACCGATAAACATACAGTGCGACGCAGCTTGAGAAATAATATTGAAATGTCCAAGAATATAGAAGACAAAAAAAAAGAAAGAAAGATTGGATCGTCGCGACAGCACATCACAGTCGCCGTAGGCGTCAAAGTCTCTATGACTAAATTATTTTTGAACAGTCCAGATGGAGTCCACGCAACAAAGGTTGCGAGTGTACTGTCAAATGCTCATATGCTTCAGCCTAAAGCTCACGGCACGGTGCGAAAACGCGCTCACAGCGAAAGCAAAATATTGTGCGCGGACATGCATGCAGACGAGCAGTCGGTGGCTGCGAACCCGTGCGATCGCTGCATTGAGGCTTCATTCTGTTGTGCCCCATTTGGTTATACAGACAGCCCACTATAAGAACATCTTTCATAGAATTTACTCTCAGCGTTTGCCTACCTTTCACGCAAGAAGCCGGTTCGGGAGTCTCCATCGCGGCGACGCCGCGCAGTGGTGTTCACTGTACGTATTCGGCAAAGAGATACTGTCTGTAAACAATTCTGTGCTTTCAGTGTACCCGAGATTATTATATTCACAGTGAAAAACTTCCTTCGTTTTGAGAGTACCTACATTAATTGAGGGCTGCGGCGTGATATTTTTATTGAACGCCGTAAGCGAAACCTGTGAGGAGCGCGCCGCCTGATCCCTCATACTACGCAAGGGAGGCGCCTCCGACAGATGGCGATTCCGTAACACCTCGCCCCCAATAAAATACCATGATTTGTGCTTAACAGGTATGAACACTAATAAGCAGCATATTGCTTAAATAATTAGCCTATTTAATAAGCTGTGTTGACCAACATGTTGATAAACTCATCCACGAATGATACCGAGATCCTACCTTTTGGAACACGTACACTTCATACTTACCCAGGCATCTAGATTACCCATTGCTACAGCGACCATCCTAAGGTTCCCTGTTTTCCCGGAGCTCCGTCATGTGGACACTCTATTGGCTCGCGGCCTCGCCACTAGAAAATAAGTTCTGTCTTATTTCATGGTAGTAAGCAAAATTTCCATCGTAAACACATGCAAGGATCATCTAGAAATAGTCAGGAAAACAATGTTTGTATTAGTGAAGGTGGCCACACAAGGACCCTTCCATTACAGTAACATTTTGAGCAGACATGCCGCAGCAGCCTGTTACAAAAAAAGTTTGTTTGCAAAAACGTTTTTTCCATAACTTAGTTTAGGCAATTTTCTCGTGTCATGTTTCGTTAGTATAAGTAATGTCAACACATCTTGTCTTAAAAAGTAAGTTGTAATAGTAGCAAGCTTTGATTGCTAATGTTTTTCCCCACAACTGCTCGTAAACCGAAAACCTCGTAAGCAGACATTATTTACAATATCGAAGCATTCATAAGCGAGGAAACGTAGTTGCATTAAGAATTGGTGAAGAGGCAGATGAGTCGTCATTACACAACTTCAGCAGAAAAGCGGAAGCTCACGCATATGTGCACGTGATGAACACGATTATTTCCGAACGTAATAATTCTCATCGAATGAAAACGCTCGTCAACATTTTCAATTTCTCACAGGGAATATACTTGTCGAACAAAATTCTAACAACCAGCGGTCAGCAAGCATCGGCACAGGCTCCACTGCCGTCGTCGGAGTTCCATTTCTTACGCTCGCGCTTTTTATGCACGCTCGAGAAACGCATACAATACGCGTGCAGTTAGCAGGCACGATTACTTACGTCTCGAATCGTACGACGCGATCGAAAAGTGCTTTCGAAATTGCCGGTGCTGCGTCGACCATGTTGCTCCCAGCATACATACCGCTGCGTAGTGGACAAGCTGATGTACGCTAATAATACGCATTATTTCTTTGCAACGTCCACCAAACTTCCCACAACCCGGCAGAAAGGAAACGCGCTGCACGGCATGAAAATCGTCAGTCAACATTTTCCTGGAGCGCCACGCATACTGCGAGGTTGCAGAAGACACAAGCTATCTTCTGGCACTTTTGTGCACATGAACTACGGCATATTTCAGTACAGCATGCACAAAAACACGATCCAACAAACGCATCATAAGAACGCAGAAGTAGCAGCTCGCACAACGAACCAACCGGCACAACAGCTCCGCCTGCATACTTGAGTGGCTGTTTTGGCCTCCGTGATGCCCAAAATATTAACAAGTACACTCACGTTTTGGGCTGTGCTGCGCCCAACTACGTATAAATATTAGGAAAGAAAAAGGAACATCGAACCTTCTACATTGTACGCTATGGTTTAGCGTAGATAGAAATACTATTACGTATTTTCCATTTTGAATAACTTGTGCTGTGCGTAGCCAACAAAAGCATGTCCTTCGAGATATGTTTATGCTAGCCTTAGGAAGCCGTTGCTGGGGCGTGATATGAACTATTACTTCGGTGAGCTGGTATTGAAGTCCCTCCATGATGTTTTGCGCTCCTACCTGTCCTACCTGCGTGCGCCGTCACTTCGTTCTAAATAATTTTCTGCTGTCGTCGACATCAACTGTAGTCTCGGGAATTTTTGACCCGGTGTCGGAGGTACGCTTGTGCACTGTGCGATGTTTCCGTGCGCGTTGCAACTGTTTCGGTTGGAAAGCATCAAAAGTGCGAGGGTAGATCGCTCGTGTGGCGCAGGTTATCCCGGTGTCATATGCATTCGCTTTTGTGTCCGTGTATTGGATGTGCGCCGGTTGGACTCCTGTCGCCATTGACTTCTTTGTCTATCGTGTGACCAACGAATATTACTCAGAAAGAACCGCATGTCTTTGGAGCGTGCAAATTTCCTATGCAGTGTGTGTCAGGAATGTGCGGTGGTGTACGATGTGTGTGCATCCAAGTGCTTTAGTGCTTTTCCAGCGAATAGACACTACCGCTTACGTGATGTTTTCTTTAGCGTTCCCTCACTATGTTTGTGATTTAGATGCATCTGCGATAAAACCCGCAACGTTTTACCATGAGGTTACATTGTCATTGTGAAATTTTGTGTTCTGTGTGCCTTATTCAATGAGTAACGTTTTAATGATGTATTTGCTCGATAGTAAAAAACATCGGTAATGGCGCTGAAATAATCCGGCTTTTTATACCTTGAAAATTGCCGTTAGTGGTTATTTTACAAGATCGTACCAATCCAGCTCTCGAGATCGAGAGCTGGATTGGTACGATCTTGTACGAAAATATCTAATTTTTTACAGTACGCGAATTTTACTATGATGAGCCAATATCTCAGCTTGTTCTCAGAGCTGATGACTGTGCACTACGTTAAAGGGAAATGCAACTGACTGCATTCATCACAAGTAGTGTATATCATTTCTTCGTGTCATTAGTTCCAAGTACAAAAATGCACTGTTCGCTTTTCGAGCTAGAAAGACACTATGAAATATTACTCAATAGTATGCATTATAACGTTTCCACAGGAATTCAGGAGTATTATATGTTGTGCTGTGCGTAGTTCCTCCGTAAAAGTAGTTCTATAAATACACAAAGCGTAATTCTTCCATCACCTGTAGTTTGTAAAGTCATGAACCTAATAAACAATTTCGGCCTGCGCCGAAAGAATACGATTCCACACAATTTTGTTAGTTTGATAATTGGCTATTTATTTGCTACCAACGTTTTGTAAGCATTTGTCTGGACAGTGGTACAGGTCATGACATGAGCAGCACTCTGCTCCCTACAAACTAAGCTCCTATGTCCCACTACTCCTAAAATGACAGATTTACTTAGCGAGCGTGTGTGCGGATTTCCGAGTTACACATGTGCCAAGCGATTGCAAGCACAGCATTTGTATTGAGTAAATGTCAGTCCTTTTTTCCGTTCACAATGCGGAGTTCTTATAGGGGCCTTTCATAATGTTTAACACAATATAACGCAAGTAAAAGCAAGCATTATGAATCAGAAATGTTAGGTGCGAGTAACGGCTTTCAGCAAATTGCTCGAAATGAATGTTATGAAAGCTCTAACCACAATCATTAACTCGTCATAAGCACTTTTTCATGCTTTTCTATTATGGGTAGGAATGGTACGCATTCACTAGTCGTTGCACTAATATACTTTCAAACAGCTTGAAATCTTAAAATGACCACCTAACTGCATTACAATTGTAATAAACTCTGTCTGAAACGCTCGTTATGTGAATTTTCCTTTAGTGTCATATTTTTCTCTGAGATTCGATGTGTGTATTTCATAAATATGTTCTATTACAGTTGTACATTATAATTTTGTGTACATCTCAATTGTTATTCAGCCCTTCACGCTGTGCGGCTGAATGGGTTGTAATTGTTGTATTGGACCGGCCACTAGCCTTCACAGCTCTCGGTCCAAACGGTGTTTTCTACATAATTTATGTTCTATTGAATAAAAGTTCTCATTAAAAGAAAAAGGTGGGTCGTTCCCTATACCGTGCTCACCGTAACAGGCATTCAGACTTCGCTCCGTCTCCTTAATTTTAACTGCTGGAATCAAGTTGTTCCCAAAAGGCAGGTATCCGGGAGACATCTATCCTGTGAACGTTTGCGAGATGTCGGCTCCAGTGTTGCAGAGTTACCACAGCTGAATTGGAATGACTCCGCAATAATTCCACATTTTCGTGGCCCCGGAATGGAAAGGTGACGACGCTTGGAGGAATGGAATGGGAATAGAATTACACGCATTTTCGCTGGAATGGAATGGGAATAGAAATACGTCTTTTTCAGAAAATACATCGATTTGTCGTCCACGCGCTGTTTTATGTAATGACATGCCCAAGAACCAACCAGCCCACCTATAAACATTAGTACGTCAGAGCCACGAACTTCACAATAAATTACTATTTTTGAAACCGCTTGGCTGCCTGGCATGTAAGGAGCAGTCAGCAAGGCGACAGTCTGCTGCTAGTATGTTTATTTTAATTACGAAGCCCATTTGATTAAGATAATACCAGCCGTAGCTCCGTAGCCATGAGACTACACGCACGACATTTATTAACAAAGAAAAGGAAGGTGCAGCATATGCATTATTGTGCACTTAATTTATCGTAGGGCCTGTCATGACTTTATTTTGAGTAATGCAGTTTGAAGAGTGTCAATGGGTGGTCGAGTGCAAAACCGTACTATTCCATACTTCATCATTCTTTTTCTGAAGCTATATTACATTGCACGATTGCCGTTTGCGCTACCTGTACCTCTATTGTCAGTATTCACTAATTAACGTCAACGCTTTATTTTACGACCCAAATGCCAAGGAAGTCGTACAAAAATGCGTTGCCATCGTTGCATATATTTGCAAGAGCACCGCCGATACGGAAGAAGTATTGAATGCGGCCGGTTTGCATTGGAATCGCACCGCGCGACGAGGTGGAACTCGCAGCTGCGAATGATAAGAAAGCTTGTTACCACTTTTGCAAGTCATCTAGGTCTGACAGAAACCTTGCGCGCGTGTGAAAAGGCTAAAGTGCCTGCATATGAACTGAGGCTGGCGAAACACTTGATTAAGCTTCTCTCCACTGTAGAGGAAGTCACGGATTTGCTGCAGAAAAAGCAGAACACAGCCAGGCTCTTCCTTCCAGCGTTGCGAAATATGAAGGTTTCTCTTGCCGAAACCTTAAGCATACGTACACTTATCCGGAAGGAGGCGGCTAAAGGTCTGCAGCGTAGGCTGGAGTAGCGGTTCGCAAGCACGTGGACTGACGCTGTTATTATTATTATTTTTTTTGATGGGTGCCCTCCTAGACCTGCGGTTGAAGTCTTTTTGGTTCTCAGCTGCAACGGCCGAGAAGATGCGTTCTATAGTGGTGGGGAGGAGGCCTATTTTGTTAGGGCAAGGCAGCGCCAGCATCGTCGCGAATGCAGGCTCTGAAACATGGCCAAATGCACTGATGTATAAAAACATAAGGCAAAATGAAATTGCCCACCAAAACAATACGCCTGGATCCATTGCAGGGGGAAGTTCTCTTTACCTTACAGAGTGAACTTGTGTAGACACGGTTAAGCCCCTGACCTATTGTAAAGCACACGCTTGCTGCACTCCCTTGCATTCCCGCCTCGCAAGGGCAGTTTTGACTGTGAATGAGCGTCGGCTGCTGTGGAACGCGTGTTTTCTACGGCATCCCTGATAATAGAGTGTTTTAGCAGAGCGTATTTGCGCTTCCGCTCCGCTCAGCGAGGAGCTGCGAGCGTTACTGCGCATGCGCCACACGCTAAGGTGGGAGCGCGCAAGCGGACCGGCACTTCCGTTCCGCTTGCGCGGCGTCCTTGCGGAGCGCGGAGTGGCTTGGCGGGCGCGTCTCACGCAAAGCATTCTGGTCTCGTGCTTCGTTGGGGAAGAAGCGAATTCCAAGATGGCAGTTGCCGGTGCAACATGCGCTTCGACAGTGTCTGCAGAACTCACAGGCCGCAAACCTCGAAAGAGGTTCCGCATTGATGAAGATTTATGTCTTCTGCGTGAAGTGGTAGCGACGAACCCATTCGAAAACCCCCGCTTGTGGGAGCAAGTTAGGGAAAGCGCTTCTTCGGCAGTGGGGCGCGAGCTCACACTCCTTGCAGTGCGCGACAGAGTGGACCTTCTCGTGGGATATTTTCGACAAGAGGACAGCGTTAACCTGCGAAAGTAAGTGTGTATGTCCATATCCTGATTTGGGCTCGCATTCGTGATCACATTACCCATCCTGCGCTTTCCTTCTCTGATCTGGAACAGAGGAGCAGTACAATGAGCTGCACCAATTGCTGCAGGAAGTTTCAGACATGGCTCGGGAGTTCGGGCACACGCGGAAAACAGTGCCCAGGAAAGGCAGCGCAACGGCGGCATGCAAAGCAGTGCTGACGGCGCCGTTTTCGGCTGCTGCCGAAATGCGCGCCGCGCAGCATGCGAGAGACACTGCATTGGAGGTGATGAACGCTGAGGGAAGCCGGGCAGACGAAGGACTGACGAATGGCAAGTGTTTTAATCATGCTTACTCATAGTCGATTACAGTTCCCTTCGAGTCGCGAAGGCAGAATGCATATTGCACGTCAGCAGTTGCATGCCTTGTAGCGAATAGCATGAGGATGATGTTTCTAAAGCTGGTATGAAAATATAATTGCCGAATATCTCGAATGGTTGTTCTGGGCACTGAGAGGTATGACCTGTCAGCCTCAAAGAGCACGACAAGCTGCACGTAGAGTGAAAATTATGTTACGTGCCACTTAAAGGCAGTCGTTTGTCTGTGCGCGTGTGCGTGCGTACGCACGCGCCTTTGTGTGTGTGTAGTCGTTTGTGCGCGTGTGCGTGCGTGCGTGCGCGCGCGCCTGTGTGTGTGTCAACGATGCGGTCGTGCCAGTGCCAGCATGCCGTCTGGCAGCAGTATAATTTTCTTTGCATTCGGTCGTGGTGCTTGCAAAAGTTAATCATAGCAATGGCATTACGATTATTTTTCCACTGATGTTTTTTGCTGCCTGCGGTGAGTCAGCGGCATCTCAGCTGCTAACGTCGATGTGCAGAGCTGTGCTGGAGGCCCAGCTGTCACCGGAGAGCCCGCTCTCTACCCACACTGGGCAGGTGTCTGCAGACATGTAAAATTCTGACACAGATGATGCTGCTGCGATGGCACAAGACTCACAACGAGAGCTACCGCGAAATCGGAAGAGGCAGCGCGTTAGGAACGCTCCGAACGGTGCGTGACAGTACTGCATAGAATGAATGTCTTGTATTGTGCTTTTGCGTAGAACGTTATGCAGAGCTTTACGACATTATTATACATAGGTTGCCTTTATGTACGGCATTAAAGTAGACAGACTTCCCAGTCTACTTGGAGTCCTCCACTAGCATCTCCTATGGTCTATATGCAACATCCGCCAGTTAATTGCCACATATAACTTCCACTTGCACTCAAACGGTTTGACTTTCGGAATGGTTTGCTTTCTCAAATCCGTCACATGTGCAAGAGGAGTGATATCAGTGCACTCATTTATGAGCCACCTGCCTATGAACACGGTACTGCTCCCAACTGGAATATTTTTGGGCCACGGGTGCACTGTACAAATACTGTTAGTGAAAGTTTAGAAACCGAGAGAAATATAGGCCAGTTGCAAGACAACATTCATTGTACTTTTTGGTTTGGTTTGTTCTAGTTAAGTGGTACATACATTTTATTCATGTTTCGTTATTATTAATTTTGAAGCAATGCTCTCTATGTTCACGCTACCTTTTCTGTATTGTTTGTACATGTGTCTTAAATTATGAATATAATTTAGTCATAAGAACAAGTGTGGAAACGTGAATAATGCAGATGTCAACCTGTCAGTTAGGAAACCCATTTTAATGCATATTTTTGTCGTGAGCTCTGGCCTTTCTTTGCACTTCAGAGTTTATGCCAGTACTGTCTGGCACGATACCTTTAGCTTGGCTGTTTCAAGCTAGAAATGACAGTAAACATGCATATTTAACGAGATATGGTAACAGCACCAAAAATGAATGCAAAGGTATAGCAGGCACCATGAAGGGTTGACTTTCAGCTGAAATTTGACCAGCAGACAGATCTGCAATTTTAATGCGGAGTTTGTTTTTTTTTTTTCACTTACAACATGGGCACCTTAACAGCCAAAGAACAAGTTTGATATTAGTTTCTCTTCGACAGGACACCTTGCATGAGATGAGAAATGCAGAACGAAGTACTCTGCTGAACCTTGCACTTGTTGCACCCACTGGGTATGTAGTATGCTGTGAGTTACAGCTGTGTGCAACCACAAACTCCTACACACTACTGAACATGTAATAGTTTTTAGTTGTATTCATGTTAACGATGCGAACTTTGCCATACAAATAAGCCTTCACAAGTTGCAGCATAGAGCTTGGCATATATACCCTTACTGTAGCTGTAAAATCGCACAAGTCGGCCTACAAGCAATTTGCACAAGGGAACAGGTATATCACATGGCATCAGTCAGATGTGCATGTATTTTTCACGTTGTTACATGTGTACTTCCTCTGCAAACAGGGATGCATACCTGGAAAATATCTACAGAGATTCCGTTGGACCATTAGCGTGACAGAATGGGTACCAAGAGAAGGGAAGCGCAGTAGAGGATGGCAGAAGACCAGGTGGTGCGACGAAATTAGGATATGTGCGGGTGCTAGTTGGAATCGGTATGCGCAGGACAGGGGCAAACGGAGTTATCGGGGAGAGAGAGGCCTTCGTCCTGCAGTGGACATAAAATAGGCTGGTGGTGACGATGATTATGAGTTTACAAACACAATATAGAGCCTTTGACGACAGTGTCGAGACCAAAAGGCGCAGCTTTTAGGTCAATCACGGCTCCTGCAGCAGCCAGGTAGGATGAACATTCTTCTCACCTTGGCCCTTGTAAAGCTCTGGATCTTCTGCAATATTGCTTCGTGGCTCAATAGGCATCACTGAGAATGTACACCGCTCCAGGGCAATCCTGTTGGCTAGACAGTTTTGACATGCTGTGCATTATTATTACTTCTGTGTGCACAGGTACATGCCAGCTCTTGCTCTGTTGCTGTGTAATATTCTCAAGCATAAGAAATGTGAAGTGTGTTCTGGACATGACATTTATTCTAAGAGTATATTTGTAACATTACTGTTACTGGCTAGATACTGTAAAACCTTTTCACTCCAGGTGACAGCAGAAATGTTTCCCTTTGTTGTACTCACAGGAATTCAAGGGCTTCAAGCCATGGGCCTGGAGCTCCTAGCCCGACGTGAAGATTATGAATTCACGTTGAAGAAGGAGCAGCTCACAATACAGAAACGACAACTAGAACTGGACGAGAAAAGGTTGGCATTGGAAGAAAGAAAAGTTGCCCTGAAGGAGGAAAACCATAGGTTGCAAATTCAAACTTTGAAACACCAACACAATCAGCTGTTAGAACGCATGGAGCACATTGAGAATATTTTGAATGACAGATTTACTGGGCTGAATGCTATTTAAATCATTTCTTGTAATCACACATGCACAAGTCAACTTAATGGAGTGAAGTTAATATCCCAAACATACCTAAACAGTTTGACGTAGCTTGCTCTCAGTCACGTTTGCTTGTTCAGTGAGGATGGTATTGGGTGAATCACATGGGTGAAGGCAGTTTTTAACTTGCCTTAGAACGACAGAACGCTGAGCTAGTTGGTAAGTATTCATTATGCAAACAAGAGGTGAGGCGCGCAGACAGGACACAAGGATACATGAATTGGACAACACGAACGCCGACTATCTGAAGATAGCACTGAGGCGAAAAAAGAAAGAAGACACAAAACACATCTGCTCAAGCTCTGGAATGGTATCGCCACGTGTCAGTAGGGTACGTAGACAGACGCATGTAGCCGACTGACACGTGGTGATACCATTCCTGAGCTTGCGCAGATGAGTTTTGTGTCTTCTTTCTTCTTTCGCCTCAGTGCCCCCTTCAGTTGATAGTCGGCGTTCGTGTTGTCCAATTCTCTACCCTTGTGTCCTGTCCGCGCGCCTCACCTCTTGTTTGCATAATTCAACTTGCCGTATGTTTTTTTGTAAGCACCACTTTTTTTCTTCTCATTCCCGTTTGCTCATTCCTCAATGAAGACAAACTCAATTTGCTCAGCTATCTTGCGCTGTTTATTATGACTGCTCCAAGTATTCAATAAAAAACTTGAACGTTTGTCCTGTGTTCCATAACAATGCAATAAAAGAAGCAATATTTTAGGAGCAACTTTTATTGTTATGAATTCAACAAAAGTTCCACGGAGCCACCGTGGAGGCTCAGTGGCTGTGGTGCTCAGCTGCTGACCCGAAAAACACTGGTATGATCCCGGACGTGGCGATCACATTTCAATGGAGGCAAGATGCTAGAGGCCAGTGTTCTGTTCGATGTCAGTGCACGCTAATTACGGCATCCCTCATAGCCTGAGTGGCTTAGGGACGTTAAACCACAAAAACCAAACCAATCAAGTTCCATGCTACTGAATTTATGTGCTAAGTGGTATTTACTGGTACCGTGGACAAAGGTAAGTTTCCAAGCTCGGTGGATCAAGCCCAAAGTACTGTGACACTTGAGAGCCATACATACATGTATGGCAGTTTGCGAGAATCGCACTAACCCTGTACGTGCGAGGCAAGTTTCGCCGATGGAGCTTTTGATTTTTTTCTGAAATCTAGAAACGCAAACAGTCCTGCGACCTTCCCGAAGCCCCACTCGACAGCTTGCCTTACTTTGCTCATTTCCCTATTAAAGGCTTCTTGACGTGCAGTTATCCTCACTGCACCATAAAGCTTTAGCAACAGTGGCACCAATGGGTAAGCAGGGTCCCGTAGAGGCAGTAGTTGTGCCCTTGCACTAGCTTCTCCAGCTTCTCGTACGTTTTGCTCTTCCGCAGGATACCTAAGAGTCATGTAAGCAAAAACGGGGGTTAAGTTACTGTATTTTTTCTTCCTCCTCTCTAGTACAAAAGCCAGTTGTATTGATGCTATTGCAGTCAACGCTGGACGCGAAACTCACCAGCATCATGTCGGCTACCGAAGAACGGCCCGCTGAGTTGGCAAATGATACCGTTTGGGCACATGATCGATTGATATTTCACGGAAGGAACACGTTTGTGCCCAGAGAAGAAAACATTTTGACTGGTCGATGACCTACAGATAGCCCTGGCGTTTCCATCTATGAACCCCCAGCAGTTGTGGAGGGGGGCTCCTTTGGAAGTATGGCCTGCAAAGCAAACATCTGTAATGACGGTCGAAGAAATTCGAATGAATAGCTTACCTGAGCGAACATGTCAATTGTAGGCAAATCAACCCAGGTGTGGTTGTTCACGTCTTTTAAGAGGTGAACAAACTTGTCTTCGATGTGCGAGAGTACATAGCTAGTCACTGAGGAGATCACAGAGTAGTGCCGGCCGAAAAGCTGCTCCAACTCGGAGAGCCTGTTAGGGTACGACAGGCGGCGCAGTGTGAATTAGAGGGCTTCATCTCCGGGGACGAGCACTCTCTGGGGTGTTGAGATGACATCAGGCACAAGAAGATCACTTTGTAGTCTTCTGATATCAGCATTTTCAAAACGAAAATATGACTGAAAAGCCCACTGTCTAGTGCGTCGATTTTAAGGTGTCCGCCCACGGAAAGCGGATCTCGCCCCGTCACAGAAAACAGTTCCATGACTACAAGGTCTTCGATGTCATGCCACGAGAGCTGACTCAATAAGAGTGGATCTTGCAGCACACTTTTCTTGTTTGCCATGACGCCGTCTTAATACCACTGCTGCAAAAAGCTCACGAACGCAACGAGGCGCACGACTTTAGCATGGCTATGGCACGACCACTTTCTGGCCCGGCGCTGGCTCGCAACTGTGCTTAGCAAAAAAAAAAGAACCTTCCTTATTAACAACGCAAGGCTTTCCTTTTATGTGTTATAAAATGTTTACGAGAAAAAAATATTTATTTCTTGTGCGGCTGAACAATAAGATAGCGTGTTTTCATACCTGTAGTTTCATCTTGCGTAACCAGGGGGCTCTACGTGCAACCCGGCATTTTCTCCGCTTAGCTAAAATGCAATCTGTCGCCCACACTGCGGTTAGGCTGCGCGGGCCGCGTGAGCGGAGCGGAAGCGCAAGTACGCTCTGCTAAAACACTCTAATGACAGCGAAGCGAAATCGGCTGTCAAACACTTCTTTCAAGTAGCTCATGTTTGTGAAGCGCAATACATACTTCGGTAGAAGGCAATTGTATTATATCACTTTTTTATTGTTTTTTTAGAACTAACCTTTTAATCGGGCGTCATTACACTTCGGGTTTTCGAAACTAAACGGCGGAACGCCCATTCGGCTAACAACATTTCGTAGCGAAATTTCGACAAATGAAACCAAAATAGAGCTTCGTTTTTGCACTATGCACTGCTTGCGACCTGTATCGGAGAATTTAGAAATCACGAGGACACCTAAGCGAAAATACACAATGTCGTCATTTTAGCATTAACAGATTTTATTTTAAACAATATAAAAACATCAGAACCCGTTAAAACATGCTGATCATGCAAATACTATAGGTAGCGGGTGAACTGCCCCTGTAAATTAGTGGAGTTGTACCGCACGATATATGTCCCCATGCTAATATCCCTCGACCTTGGTAATGTGTTTTGCGTATTTTTGCATTTCTTAGCGCGTTCGATGACATGAGCTTTATAGTCCGTTCATTGGTAACACGATCAAACAACCAGGATGCCTTTCCCATGTTGAGGAATTACAGGAATGCAGTTGTACTGCCCGGCCATTCCCGGAGTGGGAATGGGCTAAGTGTTTTTATTCCGAGTAATTGAAGGAATCGAACTTTGGCAAGTTCTGATTTCCAGAATGGAACTGGAATTGAATAGGGGCGCCGATTCCGCAAAACTGATAGTCTTGACGCCGAAATTCCGTCACCCTCTACAGGAACCTCCGATTCATCCACTCTCAGAGACCAAATTATCAAGAGGATTACAACCGAACTTCTTCCTGCACAAGCTCCTGGCCTCCGCCGTCTCTTGGAAACACCGCGACATCTTTTTTTACGTGGACGGCCACCCAATTGTTCAGACATCGGTGCTCGCGTATCGTGTTTACACCGGGTACGCCAATCCGGTATGCCGCAGGCCGTACCTTGTTTCACGTGCTGAGTGACAGGTGATACCACGGGAAGTCAATAAGATGCTGAGTAAATGCGTTATCGAGCAATCTTGCAGTCCCTGCCCGTTCCTTGTTGTTTTTGTCTAGAAGAAGGACGGCAGTTGCCGCTTTTCTGTCGAATAGATACTTTAAAAAAATCACAAGCAACGATGCCTACCCTTGCCGCGTATTGATGGCGCATTCGACTGCTTGCACCGTGCCAAGTACTTTTTTCGATAAACATCCCATCAGGTATACCGAGATCAAATCTCGGTATATCACACAGACCGTGAGAAAACTGCCTTCGTGACACCTGAAGGACTGTGCCAATTCAAGGTTATGCCGTTCTGCCTTTGTAATGCTTCGGCAACCTTCAGAAGAATGATGGACTCCTTACTTTGTGGCTACAAATAGTCCACATGTCTGTGTTAACTAGATGATATTCCGTTCACCAACTTTCACGAGTCATCTAAGGCGTCCATCACTATCCTTGCTGTTCTCCGACGCGCCGGCCCGCAATTGCACTGATCCAAGTGCCACTTTGGACGTCGGCAAATTACCGTTCTCTTTCATCTCTTCAGTGCCACTGGCGTTCAACCCGACCCTTACAAGATTCGCGCTGTCCAGAACTTTTCTGTTCAGTGTTCCGCCGCCGACGTAAGAATCTTGGCTGGACTAAGCTCGTATTCGCGTCATTTTCTCACAAATTTCGTCGAAACCGCTCGCCCATTCACCGACTTACACAAAAGGACCTTGCTTTCGGATGGGGCGTTGCTCGAACCAACGCCTTCGCCGCCCTCGTACGTTTGCTCGCGGCTCCCCCCTTGCTGACACATTATGATACGTCTGCCAGCACTGAACTTCACAAGGATTCTAGTGGCCATGCAATTTGGGCTGCACTTGTTCAATGGCAGCGTAACGCAGAGCGCGTAACTGCATACGCCAGCCGCCTACTGTCACCTACCGAGAGGAATTTTTAAATTACCGTACGGAAGTGCGTGGTGTTAGTTTGGGCAATTGCCAAATTCCGCCCCTACTTGTACGGCCGCACATTTTCCTTGGCTACTGATGATCACGGAGTGTACTGGCTCTCCTAACTTAAAGACCCCACTGGCCAATTCGTTAGATGGGTGGTATGGTTCCAGGAATATTCATTTCCTGTTCTATACAACTCAGACCGTTTGCACAAGGACGCCAACTGCCTCTCCGGTCATCCTGTCGACCACCCTGAATATGATGCGCATGACACCGACTCTTGCGTCCTGGTCATTTCTGATCTACACGGCATCCGCACTGACCAACGATGCGCTGACTGCTTACGTGTACTCGTCGATCGTCTCAGTTCTGGACATTCGGAGCCCATGTTGCACATGTTCGTGCGCCGCGCTGATGTTCCCTGGCGTCACAGCTTGCGCCCTGAAGGACTAGGAATTTTACTTGTACCACACCATCTCCGGACGTCAGTTCTTGAGGTGCTGCATGATGCACCTACTGCAGGCGACCGCCGCGTTTCGCGCACTTACGACCGCGTACGGCACCGCTTCTACTTGCCAGGGCAGTACAGATCTATGCATCGGTACGTTGTGGCCTGTGCGCTCTGTCAGAGCCGCAAAATAAGCCTGCTGTGTTGCGCACTCGACGCCTTTGCCCTATCGGTGTGACCTCAGAACCCGTATTTCGCGTCAGCCTTCATCTTCTAGACCGTTTTGCAAAGTCAAAATCGGGCAAGAATCTGGTCATTGTCCAGCCTGATTACGCGACCCGATACGCGAGCAGGCGAGTTTAGCGGTGCAATTGCGGTGGCAGATTTCCTTTTGCACAAAGTATTCCTCCATCAAGGCGCACCCCGGCAGCTCCTCAGTGATCGCAGCCGCATCTTCTTGTCCCGGGTAGCTTAAGTCCTACTTCGCTCCTGTTCTGCCGAGCACAAACTGTCCACCGCCTACCACCCGCAGACAAACGGTGCGACGGAGCGGCTCAATCGCACGTTGACATAATTGCTGTCTATGTACGTTTCTGTCGACCGCAGTGATTGGAACAGCACGTTACCCTTTGTGGCCTTCGCTTAAATTTGTCCCGTCATGAGAGCGGTGGCTTGCCGCAGTCGGCGGCAAGCGCTCGGCACACGCTTACGCTTGTCTTTGGTGCAGATTTCCCTGGGTGCAACAGCATTTGCTGGGAGCATCTGTACGATTTGTGGGAGGTGCGGAACGTGCTTCAACCATCCTGGTGGCCCTCGCCTAGCTTCTGTCGTGAGGAGCTAATCACAGGCTGCAAGATGGTGCACTAGTCAGGACGGCTGCGCCTGCGCATCTGCAACGTCCAGGAGGATAAAGTCTCGTCCATCTCGTCCGTGCAGCAGCGTCTTCGCAGTCGGCGGCAAGCGCTCGGGACACGCTTACGCTTGTCGTTGGCGCAGGTGAGGCGTAGTATTCACTGTGTCTGTCTTTCACAATACTTCATGCTTGCCGCCAACTGCTGCCTTTCTGATTTTTGTGATGCCAATGGAACCGAACTGTGGTTTATGTGGGAAAGTTCTGCCGGCTCAGGGCAAATTTCTAAGCTGCGTTGAATGCCCACAGGGTTTTCGCTTTGGAAAAAAATGTGCTGGCGTCGCTGAGAATACCATGTCGGGCAAAGGAGCTGATAAACGAGACAGTTGGCGATGCTGTGCTTGTCTAGCGGACAACCAGGCATGGACGGAAGATGAATTAATGCCTGTTTCGGCATCAGTATGTGAATTAGCAGCAAAGATTCCGCTGAAAAACGCCATCAACTCCCTTGCCCTAAAAGTAGATGAGCTTGTCGCTCTGAGAACTACGGTGGGTGCACTTCACAAATCGGTGCCGAACGTCGAATCTCCCATTGCTTTCCTGTCAGAAAGGTATGAAGAACTGCGCGCTTTGGACGCGAAGCGCCAGGTCACAATTTAAAAACTGGAGATAGAAGTAGCAACACTGCGCTCTGCTGCCTCTAAACAGTCAGAGGAAATTTGACGAGTGCGAAAGGAGGCGAATGAGGTAGAGCAGTACAGCAGGTTGCCCAATTTGGAAATTCACGGTTTACCGCAGAAACCTAGAGACGTACTTTTTTCACTAATCGGTGACGGCACAAAAGCTGGAAGTGCCTTTTGATGATTCTGATGTGGAAGCCGTCCATCAAATACCAGCTAAGAGTGAAGGGGCACCTGTCGTGCTGGTTAGGTTTGTGAGTAGAATTTAGAAAGAGAAATGAATGAGTTCACGTGCGAAATTCCGGTCCCTAGTTGAAAGCAAAAATATCCCTCCCATGTTTTTCTGCGACAATCTAACGGGCTTTAACAAACAACTGCTTTGGGCTGCGCGGCAAAAGGAAAAAGAAATGGAATACAAATTTGTGTGGTCAAGAAATGCAAAATTTTTTGTCAGGAGATCAAAGGCACACCTCTAATACGCATCAATAGTTCTGCCGACTTTGATAGGCTTGTTCGGCAATGAACACTGTCTTCACGAATGCAACGATTTAGCTGCCTTCTGCAACTTATCGCTTCAAGGGGACAGAGCATTTTCGGCTGTGCACATGAACATTCGTAGCATTCGTCGTCACTGGAACCAGTTTCTTCCAGTGACGACGAAATCTACATCCATGCTGATTTGGTTCCCCTATTTTCGCTTAAGCAATATTCCAGCTATTCTTTCAAACGGCAGATAGGGAGAGGAGGTGCCGTCATGGTGTTTGTGCATGAAAGGTTAAAAGCTTCATCTCTGCTGAGTGTGTCGCGCTAAACATTTCAGTGCCTGATGCCGATATCAGCCTAGTTTCTATATACAGGTCTCCCTCAGAAAATGAAAAATTCCTTTTTAACAGAATTAAACGATCTTCTTCACTCATTATCACCAAATAGTCTACTTTGTTTGATTTGGGACATTAATACTGACACTCTATCGCCATCAAGGCCAGTGGTTTGCGAGTATCATAACATTCTATCAAGATGGGGTGTCACTCCAACCATTAATGGCTACACGCGAGAGCAATACATTGGAAGCAAAATGGTGTCATGTTGCTTTGACCATGTGAATTTAAGAGCCCCATTGGCTAGCACCATTTCAGCGGTAGTCAAGTGAAAACTGGCCGATCATTATATTGCCGGCTGTCATCTTGCGTCTCAAGTTCCCTTTAGATCGCGCCCTAACCTTCATCGCCTAAGCATCCTTGATATCTCTAAATTTGACAGTCTTGTGGCCAGTTATGATTGGACCAAATTTTTACGTAATGTGACGAGGTCCACCGTTTATACGCGTTTTGTTGATGCAATCCGTTCTGTAAGAATTATCGCCCAGAATACAATCACCGTGAAAACACGCAACCCCAAACTTCCCTGGCTAACGTGCGATGTACTGACGGTTATTAAAGAAAAAGATGCGCTTTGGGCATGTTGTAAGCGTTCTCCAAACAATACACACCTTAGAGATCTGTACAGATCACTTCGGAGCAGGGTAAACGCCATGATTTGGTCGGCAAGGCGTCAGTATTATACTAAGTCCTTTTATGAAAGCAAGCACTCCCCCAAAAAGACATCGTCAGCTATTAACCAAGTATTCGGACGAAACACCAATCAACCTTTAGAAGATGTATTCGCAAAATATTTCAGCAACCTCACGTAAGGCGTTCAAGAATTTAATTACTCTTTTTGTATAGTGTGTTCACATCTTCAGCCTCTTCCTCCAGATGCCTCTAGCGCTGTTCCTAATACAGTATTATCGGCATTCTTGCCACCGGTTACTGCAAGAGACTTGCACGGCATCTTATTTAGCTTTAGACCTAAGAAACCACCTGGTATAGACGGTATCTCCATACATGAAATTCAACGTAATTTTTCTGTGCTTGAATCCGTCCTTCTCTTCATTATTAATGGGTATATGGATCATTGCGTTATTGCCGACGATATAAAAGTGGCTGTGGTTAAGCCGCTCTATAAGAGTGTTTCTCATAGCAAAGTAGAGAACTACAGACCGATTTCCATTCTGCCTGCAATCAGTCAAATATTTGAAAAACACATGCTCGTAACGATGACCAATTTTCTGAATAAAAATAATGTTCTGTCACAAGCACAGTTTGGTTTCATCCAGGGAAAAACCACTATTTCCCTACTAGAAGAACTTACGGACAATATCTATTCAGCTTTTGATAATAACGAATTCGTATGTGCCCTTTTTCAGATGCAAGTAAAGGTTTTGATTCCGCTATTCACACATTACTTCTTGATAAGCTAGAAAGAATTGGCTTCAGGGACCCATTTATAAAGTTATTGTCTAGCTATTTTAGCAATCGCTATCAGGTGGTGCGCACAGGTGACTATTCAAGTACAAAAATAATGTTAAAATCGGGTGTTCCCCAGAAGTCTGTTTTATCTCCACTTTTATTTAACCTGTACGTCAATGATTTGCCTCAATTTGTATCAAAATGCCGCATATTCCAGTACGCCGACAACAGTGTCCTTCTATCAACTCATGCATCATTTAATACATGCGTTTATAATCTGCAAGCAGATGTCACGTCTATAATGGATAGGTGTACAAGTAACAGAATTGGTATTAATAGACAAAAGACTAAACTAGTTTGCTTTCATAATCCCCACAAAAAAATTGAGCGTCCTGCGCCATTTTTTGTTCACGACTCTAATTGTTTAAACTGCAAATGCATACCATTAGAGTTCGCAACTAATGTAAAATATTTAGGCATCATGTTTGATTCTGATATGACATGGAGCACTCATTTTACAGGTATTAGCATAAAGCTACGTACAGTATCCTGTCTTCTGTATAAATCTAGAAACCTGTTCCCGTTTTCTGTCCGGAAAGTCATTGTTCACGCACTTGTGTACAGCTATCTTAGATACGGAATTGCCATATTTTAATACTGGTCATTGACATGGCGCGCAAAATTGAAGTCTATTTTGAAATCTGTTCTTCGAAATGCTGCATGCAATGAGACCATTTCCCTTAACAATAATCTGTTTTCCTTTTTGCAGTCACCCTCATTTGAAGCATTACTTCTTCAAACTGTGGTGATAAAAGTGATTTTATCTTTCCGTTGATTCCTACCAGACCACTGAGACACCATAATACATTCACTACCCCGTGGTGTTATAACCGTTTTGGCCGTTATACCAGAATCTTTTATGTTCCTAATGTTTTTAATTTGTGCTCTATCTCATCAAAAGGGACACTCAAACTGCACCTCAAAACCAATTCTTCTTCTGTTTGGTTGTCATTAGAGCCCGTGCTATAGTTTCGATTAGTTTCGTTTGGTCTAGACGTCTGTGTATGCTTGTTTCTTTGAATTTATATCTTTTTTAGCTTCCGTTTGCTCGTAGCTCACGTTTTGTTTGTGGTACTTTGCTTTTGTGTTGTAGCCTCCTTTTTCGTTGTAGTTTGCTTTTGTTTTGTAAATTGGTTCAGTTTACAGCTTGCTAAACTTGCTTTAAGTTTTTTTTTAGAGTACTTGTCGGTGACTGCCGGGTACAGAACGAAAAGCCTTCATGGCTTGGGCTGGCCGGTTTTTAGAATGTGTAACATTTTCATGAAATAAAGGATATTGTTGTTGTTGTTATTATTATTATTATTATTATTATTATTATTATTATTATTATTATTATTATTATTATTATTATTATTATTATTATTATTATCATCACACTTTTACGTTCTGTTCGGCCACCACCGTTCCTTGCTATTTGACACACTGCATCCTTCGTCTACAAACACCTCCACTGGATATGCTCAGGACGACTTCGCCCGGACTCACGCGTGCCATGTGAGTCTGGGCGAACCAGAGTGCGGGTTCCCGTCTCACGGAGTCTGAGGAGGCCGCGCACAGGATCCCGTACGACAGCCGACAACGGGACGTTTGACTTCCTCCCGGATCCGTTGTCCTCTAATGGACACCATGTCACCGCGTCGGCTTGTATGAAAAGGTGGTGCCGCGCTGCAGGGTATTGCCGCGCTAAACGATATTGCGTGAGCTTGGCGATGTGAACTACGAAACCGCTGCGGTGGACTTGCGTGCCCCCACGGACGTTGTGCACATGAGCTGACTCAAGCCTTACTTTGCCCCCAGTTGACCTCCATTAAAGTTGGAGCCGAGACGACGCCTTTACGCGCAATAGTTCCATTCAATTCAGTCTTTATTTTTCTCTAGGACAGAGAAGGAGACAGGACTAAAAGCTCCTAAGCTTGACATATGTCCTGCCCTCTTTATGAACTTGGCAGTACAGTGCACAAGCAGAGATTTTTAATTTTCCAAGTAAACTCTGAAACAAAATAACAAGCCACTTTGTAAAAAGCAGCGCTATGCATTGCAGCACAATCATCTATTAGAAAGACAAATAACAGGTCATGGGGAAACGAAAAAAAAATAACAGGTATAGCTTTAAACTGAGCGCAACATTACGTAGTCTTGGTAAGAAAAAATTGCTTAATAGCATCACTTGAATCCTGAGAAGGGTCAAACAATTCTTTGTTTAATTCATTTATTAATACAGCAAGAGTATAAGAAACTGACTGCTCGGTATAATATGCCCTAGGCGTCGGCTTTATATAAATTTGTTTGTATCTAGTTTGCAGGTTATGCGTGTTTTTCTCATGTTTTGCCAGATAACAAATAGAACATTCATCACTTTGTGAGGAGCGCTTATAGATCATGAAAAGTCTATAATTGTATAAACTATAGTTTGGCAGGATTTCATATTTTAAAAACAAGTCATGTGTCGGGAAACAAGAAGGAAGACTAGCAATGCATCTTACAGCTCTTTTTCTAAGAAGGTGAAGCTTGGATAAACTTGTGACACCCATAGTGCCCCAAACGGTACAACAAAATTGCAAGAGAGAGAGAGAGAGAGAGAGAACCAATGAGTGGTACAGCAATGGCGTAATACCGCCGAGGCGCGACATGCCAACGACAGCTGAAGACACTTTTGATCTGATATACTGAACATGACCACCACCATCATCATCATCATCATTATCAGCCTGGTTACACCCACTGCAGGGCAAAGGCCTCTCCCATACTTCTCCAACTACCCCGGTCATGTACTAACTGTGGCCATGTTGCCCTGCAAACTCCTTGATCTCATCCGCCTACCTAACTTTCTGCCGCCCTCTGCTACGCTTCCCTTCCCTTGGAATCCATTCCGTAACTCTCAATGACCATCGTTTATCTTCGCTCCTCATTAGGTGTCCTGCTCATGCCCCCATTTCTTTTTCTCGATTTCAACTACGATATCATTAACTCGCGTTTGTTCCCTCACCCAATCTGATCTTATCCCTTAACGTTACACCTACCATTCTTTTTTCCATAGCCCGTTGCGTCGTCCTCAATTTAAGTAGAACTCTTTTCGTAAGCGTCCAGGTTTCTGCCTCGTACGTGAGTACTGGTAAGACACAGCTGTTATAAACTTTTCTCTTGAGGGATAACGGCAACCTGCTGTTCATGATCTGAGAACGCCTGCCAAACGCACCCAGCCAATTCTTATTCTTCTGATTATTTAAGTCTCATGATCCGGATCCGCAGTCACTACCTGTCCTAAGTAGATGTATTCCCTTACCACTCCCAGTACCTCACTACCTATCGTAAATTGCTGTTCTCTTCCGAGACTGTTGAACATTACTTTAGTTTTCTGCAGATTAATTTTTAGACCCACTCTTCTGCTTTGCCTCTCCAGGTCAGTGAGCGTGCATTGCAATTGGCCCCTTGAGTTACTAAGCAAGGCAATATCATCAGCGAATCGCAAGTTGCTAAGGTATTCTCCATTAACTTTTATCTCCAATTCTTCCCAATCCAGGTCTCTGAATACCTCGTGTAAACACGCTGTGAATAGCATTGGAGAGATCGTATCTCCCTGTGTGACGCCTTTCTTTATTGGGATTTTGTTGCTTTCTTTATGTAGGACTACGGTGGCTGTGGAGCCGCTTTAGATATCTTTCAGTATTTTTACATATGGCTCGTCTACACGCTGATTCCGCAATGCCTCCATGACTGCTGTGGTTTCGACCTAATCAAACGATTTCTCGTAATCAATGAAAGCTATATATAAAGGTTGGTTATATTCCGCACATTTTTCTATCACCTGATTGATAGTGTGAATATGGTCTATTGTTGAGTAGCCTTTACGGAATCCTGCCTGGTCCTTTGGTTAACGGAAGTCTAAGGTGTTCCTGATTCTATTTGCAATTACCGTAGTAATAGTTTGTAGGCAACGGACAGTAAGCTGATTGGTCTATAATTTTTCAAGTCTTTGGCGTCCCCTTTCTTATGGATTAGGATTATGTTAGCGTTTTTCCAAGATTCCATTACGGGTTCCTTCTTTGTCCCTTGTTTCTTGTGCGGTTACATGACGCATTCCAAGATTACATTCGATCGCTGTTCATCAGGCCTCCAAAATACATTTGTGAAATAGGTGTCTCGAGCCATTTTTAGTTTTGATAGATTAATTGTGTACTTTTTGAATCACCGAAGCAACTTTTCATCTTTTGATTGTACAAACTGTGCGTACAATCGGTTCTTATGCTTGATCATTTGGAGCAAGTCGGACGTCATCCAGGGTTTCCTTGCTTTTGATGGCGTGACTGTCTTTCTTAGTGGAAAATGTGCTCGATGAGGATAGCAATAGGGGCTTGTTGGTACGGCATATCTTATTTTTGTTAGCGCTGCGTTTGTCAGATGTACATTCTTTTGTCCTTGTCAAGCTTGCGCTATAAGAAAATAGGAAAATGTGCGTCATATATAGCTTTGAATGTAATGGTGAAGTTAAGGTAATTGGTATCACTGCTATCTTCCTCGAAAACGTGGTTCCAGATCTGTTGGCTAATGGCAGAAAGAAAGAATTCAAGATTTTTTTCGTGTTAGATTGTGTATAAATTATTTGCCTTTTGTGATTGACATGAACAGCCTTATCAGCTATCATCACGATTCCGAGACGATCACTAATATCGGTATAAACTACGTCTGCAGTTACTAAATTGCTGTCAACATTTTTAATGAATACATCTAATAAATATTCACTTTCTAAAGTCACTCGCGTCGGCTTTGTTATTACGCTAAACAACACTAGCGGCAATTAAATACTGGAGTTATTTTGGGATTAAGTCAATGAAAGCATATTTATGTTAATGTCGCCACCTAGAACCATCTCTATAGATTGATCAGATGCATAGCTAAAAATTGTTTCAAGAACTTCAAAGATGACACCAGATGGTGGCCTTTAAATACCCCAGAAAAGTTTGTTGGAACTTCGTATAGTGAGCACCTCGTAATCAGCAGTTGTCGTGTATTCTACGACTGTTTCGCACGGTAATGTTTCTCTAAGCAGAAGCGCGACGCCGCCTCCCTTTTTATCTTCGCGGTTTTGATAAAATTTGATAAAAGGACTGACAGCAAGGACAGTGAAATAGAATCGATGATGGTGTGTACAAGGCTTCAGTTACCATTATCGCTGTAAGTGGCACTCCAAAACTATCGAGTAAAACAGCTAATTCATCTTCTATGTTTGTTAAGGATCTGACGCTTAAATGAAAAACGGACAAAACAGATTTTTTTGGTTTCACTATATGCCTCATTTCGTGTGGCTGATAACCAATGTCAAGAAACAAATTTAGGTGCCTGCAGGTATAACTACACAATTTGAGGTAAATCATCAAACTGAGTTCTCGCTATGACTGCTGAGGTATCTGTTCTGCGCAGAAATATTTTACCATTCCGAGTCCATGCATATTTCCACTGGCGCTTTTTTTGCTTTGCATTTGCCGCACCGAACAGTTTTTTCATGGAAGGGCTCAAGTGCTCATTAATGAAGATGGGGGTTTTGTGTTCCAGTTCCATGTCCTTTGACGTTATCCTCAGCTTTCGTGGTTTCTCAAGAAAGCTGCTTATGTTAGGGCGCAACCAAGAGCTAGGCACATGAAGACAATTTGCTGTGTAGAGGTGGTATTAGTCTCGACAGCCATCTTATTTATGCATCGTTGTCTCTCTTCTAAATATTGTAATATTGTAACTACATCTTCATGTGTGACTTCTTCAAAGTAACAATATTTTAAAAGCTTTTTTTGAATGTCGCTGGCATGTAGAGGCTTCTTAGTTCTTCGGTTGCTCTGTAGTCAGAAATGTAGGAGAAGACGTACCTAAAGAACTCGCATTAGGCTTGATGGATGCATTTCTCTGTTCAAGTGCTTGTGACATTTACTATAAAAAGGCTATTCCTTTCAATTTTTAGTTTTATTGAATTTAACGTATACTTACGCTTTCACTTCTATTTCCTTCATAAAGGCACTTGTACACCATGGTTTTCTGAATATTTGTTTGCGACCGTGTTTTGAGGAAGGTACCTTTGAGATATGCGTTTTAGCTGTGCCGTTATTGCATTTCAAACATTACCTGCATCATGTGTTTATAGTATATGTGAGCAGCTGCCTGTATATATTCAATTGTGAATCCTTTGGATTACATTTCAACCCATCCATCGACTATAGGTCGCCAGTCATTCACACGTATGAGCAAAGTTGGCAACAGTAATAATGACACATACTGGCAAGATAAGGAAGGCTTGGCATTGAACATTTTGAATTCTTTATTTCTTCATTATATTGCTCAAATACACACCAGCTGAAATACTGACGAGTTTGTCTAGAAATTAGGCCAGATACAGCAGGTCAAAAAATATTGCTGACTAGCTGGTTGAAGGTCAACTTATGGTAAAAAACTGGTGTATGATACTTGCTTTGGCAAGGTTAATGCGTGTTCTTGTGAAGCACCTCTTACGGGATTAAAAATAGCAGCTTGCTTAAACAAGAGAAATAGCATTGGCGGCAGCACGACCACCATGTGGCGCTAAGGGAATGACGAAGTCGTCCAGGTTGTCATCAAAATATTTCCTGCTGTGCACCATTGACATTTTTGTAATGCCAATGCTAAGCAGGACCATCATCAGATGTAAATCGAGAGGCGCAAACCAATGTTTTGAATTGTCTTGCTTTTACCAGATGTTTTTGTTAGTTCAACAATATCTTTGTGTTCCCAGAGAAAGAATTGTTGTGCTCACTGGTGTCAGTCGTCAAAGTTACAGCACGATATTTCTTTATGCATTACTGATAAGTATATGTAAGGAGGAGGAAGCGGAACAAGTTACATGCATTGGTAGAGTGATGACGTTAAACGAACGTAAGCATAAAGTTAATAATTAGATTTGGCATCTTCCGGCGACGTTTTCGGCGCCCGATAAGTATAGTACTTCTTCATTTCTTGCTATATAAGGAAAAAAATAGGGTTCTAAAAATTTTAATGAATAAATTTTTTTCTCATCTGGAGTGAGATAGACACCACAGCAAATAGATTTATTTCTTTGAATTGAACACATTGCAATCCGGAGGAGACTACTTTTGAAGCTAAGAAAGTAAATGAATTCAAGATAGAAACGGCCACCTGTTCTAGTTGACCAGTTATAACTTGTTAGCAAAGTAAGTGTAACTATCTAGAACCAAATATACAAAATCTTCCTGGCGCCAGGTTTCACTTCCTGCAGGGGCGTGTGCTGCGGCAGGCGTTTAGTTTTTTGCGACACCACGTACCTGAGCACAGTAGGGTTGGACCCTCCTGCGTGTAGTCCTGCGCGGCTTTTTGTGTCTAAGGAAAGGGAGATCCTGGAGGTGTAGCCGATGCAGGGTGTTCGGACCTTTAACACCCGTCGGTGGACGCAACGCACCTTTGGCCTCTGCTTCACATAAATGGCGCCGCCAGACTGACCGTTCTGGGGAACGTTCTTGGGGCATCAGTCGCCTTTTCCGGTCCATCGTCTAAATTTTTGCCTTTCTCTCGCACTTTCAATCTATCGGGTGTTCTACTGACTTCTCCTCACTTCGACATTTCAATTCGGCAAGGGCTAAGCTGGTGCAGTTATCCAACTTTGGGTATATTGTATGAGGCTATAGTAGCTATATACAGCTGGCATCTTCATTGTTTTTACAGCATACATACCAGCGTTTGTCACTGATGCTGGATCAGTATGTATTCCGCAAACAAACTGGTTAAACTTCGAAAATACGTATTTCATGTTGCAATCAGTGTAGGGATGCCCAGGAAAAGCAAAACAAAGCTTCAAATCTGCTGTGTCACTCTCCAACCACAGATAATATTATTACCCTAAACACGAAAAAAGAAGACAGTGAAGTGCGAAACTATTTTGGCGCTTCACTATCTGTTTTCTTTCCATATTCATGAAATGTATTTCGCGCCATAGTCAAGTATACCTTGATAACATTGCCATTGCTTGGGTAGCTCTCATCAACAACTTTGAAAACTCTTTAATAAAAACTGGCCATCTTCTGACTCGAAAATGCTGTTATCACTATTGCTACTCTTTCGTATTCCCTACTTCGAATTATTCTTTCCCAATACAAAAGTCAGAATTATTATTCTATGGAAGAAACATTGTTCAGGGCTAACTCCAGACAATCTTCCTGCAGGCGAAACCACAGGCACATCCATCCCTGCACCAAGCATGCAAGCAGCTGGCACGTGTTGAGCCTTTTCTACATTCGGGTAGTCGAGCAAGTCATGGCATAGCTGGTTAGTTGTGAGCGGTATTGCTGGTGAACAAAGGAAGGGCATCAATTCCTGGGAGAGAATAACACGCTCCAGGATTTGTTCAGGCACACCATTTGTTGCTATAGCTAACAGGCTGTAGCTTCAACTGTGGCTGTAGCTTGACAAGCTCGCCACTCTCGCTCTTGAACCCAAATGCTGAATGGTCACACCGTGGACCAAAGCAGCAGTCAGTCCGTGCTAAGTGCGGGAGTTGATGCATATTGAATGACATACGCGCCGTGGTTGCTCAGTGGCTATGACGCTAGGCTGCTGAGCACGAGGTCACGGGATCGAATCGCGGCCACGGCGGCCGCATTTGGATGGGGGAGAAAAGCGAAAACACCTGTGTACTTAGATTTAGGTGCACGTTCAAGAACCCCAGGTGGTAAAAATTTCCGGAGTACCCCCACTACTGCGTGCCTCATAATCAGAAAGTGGTTTTGGCACGTAAAACCTTATAACTGAATTTTTTTTGAATGACATGCACCGTTCATTATAGAGTGCTGCAGCTCGGTTGACGAACCATCGAAGAAGGTTATCTGGAATAGACACTCGTTTTAATATAGTGCAGTACACTACTGCTTCTTATGAAAAAGTCCTGTTGATGAAAATGAATTGATGTACACTTTATCATCACTATACACTTAACAACTGCCTCCATGCCCTTCATAATCTCGCATTTTTTGTAATGTTACGAGAAAAGCCAGGCAAATTATAACTCCTGAAACTCCACAACACATAAAATACCAGCAAAATACAATGAAAAACAAATTTGATTCTTTTTTTTATTGTTGTCCTCAGCATATATTTTGAACAGTGCTGCAACAGATGTGCTGTTCAATGCATAAGAGGCCAAACTGCAGGAGCCATCACAGCACTACTGACGTGTGATGCGCAACACACAATTAGGAACTTGGCATTGGCCAGCATCACATACACATATGTTAGCAATCAGAACAGAGAGCAGCCAGTAGTTATTAGTACGTCCAGTGACGGTGTCATGCAAAAGGAACAGAAAACACAGTATATAAAATATTATTGCATAAAATGTCTCACAGTACCGCACTGATGCATCTACTGTGGAACAGAGCTGCCTCTCTTCACAACGAGAATTGCAAATTCACCTCTAGAAACTGCTCTTTTTGTGTTCTTTCCAACCTGAGAGGTCTAGGCTATGCGCACGATTCAAATCTTCGGTTAATTTCGTCCTAAAATTTACATAATAATTTCTATAAAGATTAAAGAGAAGGACGTTCAAATATCAAGTTTTAATTATTGATTTCATTGAAATTGTGTTTCGTAGCCAACTGGCACAATTTAAGTGCATTTGCAGCATTAGATAGTTTCCATTGGATCTTTTTGAAGTTGTAATTGAACCGTACATACAACAGTGTAACAACACTGAGTGGTGACGAAGTTATATGACGTCCACCGAAACGGTTACCCCGGCTAACAGAACCCAATCTCGAAGGCCATACACGAAAGGCAAATAAAAATTTATGTTAGAGTGAAATGTGTAAAATATAGGTAACTATTATCCACAAGAACGCTTCAGAAATCGAGAAATTAAGGCAAATGTAGGGCAAGATTTTGGACAACAGTGGGACATTTTAGTACTAGCCCGATGATGTAGTAGTCTCTCGTGAATGCTGACTTCTTAGCTCACGTGAATCAATCTGTCAATCCGAGGTCGAAGCCGTTGGTAGAGTAGCACTGAACGCTGCCCCAGTTGATGCTGTCAGCTGCAGGGGGAGGGTTCATTTCGTGACACTATAACCTTTGGTTCCAAAACTGCGTTGACTTCTGCATAGGCGCTGATAAAGGAAGCGTGGGTTGCCTCGTGCTAAACGTCTCATTAATGCGCTTGGCCGTGTTGAGGCGTAACAGCAGAGGTACAAAATCATGGCATAGAGGTTGTGCTCAGGCCGTTGGTTGTAGAGTTGGATGGAAATGAAGTGTTAGTAAAAGTGGTAGTCTAGCTTTCTATGAAGGCAACTTGTCCACGCATCGAATAGGGTGTTTCTTCTAAAATTTTGCTCATGAATCTGCTTGCCGGTATTGCATGGCACAAATCCAAAACCATTCATAAATAACAAGAGATGACTTATGCTAATTAAGAACTAAATACTCCATGAAAACCACCTGAAAGCCGTTTAAAGATACCCAGCATTCAAGAAAGCGGCTCCATGGCTAAAGTGGTGAGTCAGAAATGTCGTTTCTTGCAGACTTTCATGTTACATCGCAGTTGCCGCCGGCTATCATGCATGATACCTTTGAAGGAGCACTGCTGTATGTAAAACAGCATGTGCTAAATGTGTTGTTCGATTAGAGTATCTTGACCTCATCAGAGCTTGAAAATTTTTGTTTGTTTCCATATGGTCGAAATAACGTAATAGAGAATCCGCTGTCACCAAGTGAAGCATAGTACAAGGCGAAAGTGCTCTGAAGGGCACTACATCACAAAAATGGTCTTTTTGGGCTCGTCACAAATATTTGGCACATCAGTTCCAGAGGGGAATGAGAACTGCGAACTATACGCCCTTCTAAGAGAAATTTTAGACATACTTCTGTCAGAGAGTGTCCCATCACAGTCCCATTTATACGTGGAAAATAAAGTTCCAAAGTTCCTTCGTTTCTTTGTAAGTAGCTACCCATCTGTCCGTCTCATTCTAAAGATGCACTATGTCATACATTACGCCCCCCTCCCCCATGATATCTCTCTTCGGACCACTGAAACGTTTGGGGTGCATGAGGTTGGAGGCAAAGCATCAGTTATTTCAGAGCCTTGCAAGACGTGCCAAAAATTTCAGGAATATCTGCAAGACCCCTGCAGGGAGGCACCAGCTGCTCCAAAGCTTTGAGTTCAGTGAATTAGCTTTAGGCGATGTTCTATCTAAAAACAGAACAATACCTCTAGAGAAGACTAAGCTTCACTCGTGCATTCAAGAGGCGCTGTCAGTTTGCATCACCAGGCACGCAACGCCAGTGACATTGCGTATGGTAGCCTACAAAGTAGAATATGTGCTTGTAATGTACAAAGGGGATGACCGAGAGTTTTGCCAGATAATTGGCATCTTCATTGTGAGCGATGAAGTTGCTTTTTTAGTCGAAAGAGTTGAGGTACTAGAATTTAGAGGACACCGATATTCCTTTCGGGCTGCAAAGTGTTGTACAATGTCAGGTGCGAAACCTTGAGCGGAAGCAATTTCCGAGTGCGTTGACATTTAGTTTGAAGAATTTGTAACAAGATATGAAATTGTGTTGTTTGATTAATGATGTTGTTGACACTGTTTTTGTGCTGTCATTGTGGTGATAGCTTTTGTTATGTATCTGGCAATTCATATTTTTCACATTAAACAATGTAGTTCAACGTAGTTTAAAAGTCCATGCCGGTGGATTCAACATGCATTACTGCTGTAGCCATTATGTACATAACTAATACAGGCATTTTTGGCTGCGAAAGTAACTAAATAAGAAATGCGCCCTTGTAAATCCTTATTTTTCTCATACACTTACATGGAAGAAATGAACATGCTATTGTTTCTGTATCGATATGCGAACACCGAATACACGTTGTATGTATGACGTGCTTATAGGTGGTATCAGGGACACAGAAAACATTAATACAGGAAGTTTTTATGCATGAAATTTCTTTCGTGGTGTAAATTGGTGGATCTTAATTTATTTGTAACTTACCATATTTGAACAATTTCTCATCATTTGTGCCACACTGGTCTTGTATTCACAATCAGGAATAATATTTGTGTGCTATTGTGTGGCTATCTTGCATTGGTTCAGTAATAAAATATAAAACGTGTGTAAAACTGTATAGTACCTGCATTACGTTGATTTAACTAACGGTTACACTAAGAAACTTGTATTGGGGACATGTTTAAGCGGAAACTGAACAAAAGTCGGGAATGCAATTGTCGAACTTTTCTGCTCCTGAAGTTTAAGCTTTACGACGCCGAGACTCTTCTCCAGTCGCCCAGGAGTCGCGATCTTTCACGACGATTCTTCGCGTGCGATAGAGAGTCGAACGACCCTTGCAGAAATGTTCCATTATATCGCGACTCTACTAGTGCAAAAAGGGTCTTTGGTAGAGAAAAGAGTCCTGATGCCGTGACTCACTTTTTACCCTTTTTTCTTAGAGTGTATAAAGAACCACTCACGACTTCAAGCATACCAGATAATTAAAAAAAACGGAGATAATATCCTAATACATTACAAGGATTACATTATATAATGGTACAATTATTGGCCGATGAGCTTCCTTTCACTATTGTATAAAATATGCGGGGTCTTAAGGTCTCACAGGAGTACCGACCACCGCGGGTTCGAGCTTAGCGAGCGACAGGGCCGCGTCAGCCGTCAGCCTCTAGTGCCGTTGCGCGCGAGCTCAGGCCACAAGGGGCTACCGAGCGACGCACAAAAGAACACAGTATTGCCGTGGGTTGACGGAAACCGTTCATTGTCTCCAACGACACCCGACACTGCACAAACGCCCAGTCCCGGGACGGCGGGGATCCAAAGGGGCACCGCACCAAGGGCGAAAAATACACTCAGCACTGTAGCACGCCGCTGCGAGAGCACAGGCTTAAGCTGGAACACGCCGCTAGGGCGTGTTCATGCTACTAACATGCTAACATGCTACTTGCTCTGGCGATAACCATTGGGCCAACTCGCGAGAGCTTGGGCAATCTCCTTCGGCTCGGGCCTCCGATGAGTGCGGCTCGGCGTGGTACGACCTCGAGCGAGCACTAGGCACCCGTTCCTCGGCTTAGCTTCGGGATTGGATCAACACGAGGTACGCGCTCCCCGCACGGGCAAAGGCGCCGTGCGTGAGCTCAGTCCTAGTCACAAAGGTGTCGGCCGACGAGAGCAAGCATGTACGTACCGGGCGCCGTCCCAATGAGCAAGAGAGCCGGTACCGTCACGGCAGTAGCCACCAGGGGCCGCTTCGTGACGTCATTAGCTCGGCCCTCACCGCGAACCACCGCGAGTGGAGCGCCACCGCTGACAACTGGTTCCGAGCGAGGACGATGTGGCTTAAGGATTGCAGAACATAGGTGAAATGCGCCCGCGCAATGGCGCGTCGAATTCCCCCAATCCCCACAAATATTCACAACGACAATATTCAATAGATCGCGTTCACACTTGAATTCAATCAACTGAGAAAATATACTGGCTTCAGGTAGCTGTATTCTACAAGGAATCGTATCCATATCATCAGTTACATAACAGTGAACTCAGTGGAGCACAGTCAGCCTATCTCTCTACATGAGTTTCTTAGATGGTCGAAAGAATTTGATTCAGTAGACACATAACCAGTCATCAAGGCACTACATAATCAAGGGCCACAGGAAGTCATACGTGAAATATCCTACGAAATATTTATAAATACTCCACGACCGATTTAACTTTGCCTATAAAAATGGAAAAAATACCTGTCAAGAAAGCGGTCAAGAAGTAGGTGCAACCTCTCGAATGGTAGTAAGTGCATGCTCACTACAGTAAACTATCATATTGGGAAGGGTTGGATGTGACGTGCAAGGGTAAGTATCTCGGCAGCCTATAGTGTCCACGTGACATTGTCCTGTTCATCAACGATGTGAATAAATGGCAACAAATAAAAATGCCGAGAATTTTATCCGCGAATGTGTAAAGGCAGCAATGGAGATAAATATGCAGAACACACTTGTAGTGCTCAGAAGCCGTGAAACATAGCAAGCATTTTTCATTTCCAGTCAGCCTCTAGAACCTGTGCGAGAGTACGTTTAGCTAGGTGAATTACTCACAAGGTACACTAATTATGACAAGAAGATTTACACAGGAATCAAATAGGGCTGCAGTGTACGTAACCGGTATTACCGAATCATGACGGGGAGCTTACTGTGCTTTCTAAAGAAAAGTCAATGTCAATACACTTTCTAAAGAAAAGTGTATGATTGGATTCTAAAAGTATTGACATATAGAGAAGAAGGTTAGAGGTTAACAAATATACCTTGCAGAAAGTTAAGGACTGCTCAACAAGCGATGGAACGAAACAAGTTGGGCGCAACGTTCTGAGACTGAAAGAAAGCAGAGTGAATCAGAGAGCAAACATGCGTAGCTGATATGTTAGGTGCAGTTCTGGAGGTGGGGCACCTTGAATACGTGCCTAACATGTCTGCTTTTGCAGTTTCCTGAAACGTGTGACAGATTGACGAGCTCTGCGCACAGAAGCCGAGGCAATTCCAAGACAAGAGACAAGTCTACGTCAATGCTGACGTCGCAGCCAGTTTGTACGCCAGGCGTCGGAATTAGCAGCTCATGATTGCTTCTACAAGGGGGCACCGCATTCTGCAACCGACTAAAGCCCCTTGATAATTTGAAAGTAGCGACACTCTCTTCCTCGCGGCGCTTTCCTCCAGATTCTCCTCGCCCGCCGGCTGCGCACGGCACGCTTGTTCTACTGGGCTCCCGCGGACGGGACGCCGCATTCCACGGAGGCGTGTTATTTCGGGCCAGTTGCGCGCCCTAGTGGGGCTGTAAATTTTGAGAAAGGCTGATAAGAGCATCGATAATGTTGAAAGCAGCGTTTATAAGGAGCTTGGTATTTTCTTAATGCTGTATGAACGGGGTATATTGATGTAATAGGAGCTTTCAGGCGGGTTCTATATTGCGGACAATTTTTCTGCCACATGATAAGATGCTTTACATTGGGCGTCTGCTTGTGGCACATCCCTTGGCTTATTGAGCGAATGCCTTCAATCTCTCTTTCAATGTCGCCTTGTGAGCTACAGAAGATATCACGTGACCGAAGGAAGGCCGGAAGCGAACCAAAGCATGCGCAGCCGCGTATAAAAGGTGATTACTGTTTAGCAAAGTTTAGTAATCATTGATTAGTGATTGGATTAAGATGAATTAAGGGGGATTAAGATGTATTAAGGAAAATTAAGGTGTATTAAAGTTGATGAAGTTGAATTAGAGTGAATGCAGGTGGATTATAGTGCATCAGTAAGGATTAGGGTGGATTAAAGTGAATGAAGGAGGATTAAGATGGATTAAGGAGTTTTGAGGTCATCAAGGGAAATTAGGGTTACGGTCGATGGAGATTGATTAGGGTGGATTAAGGTGCATTAAGGAGGATTATGGTGGACTGTGGTGCATTAAAGTGAACGAAGGAGGATTAGGGTGGGCTAAGGGTCATTGAGAAGGATTAGGGTGGATTAAGGTCGATGAAGGAGGATGCAGGTGAACTAAGATGGATTAAGGTACATTAAGGAGGATTAAGTCCGATTAATGTGGATGAAGGGCCATAATCCACCATAATCGGCTTTAATACTCCTGCATCAAGCCTAATCAACCCTAATCCGCCTCAATGGTTATTCATCCAACTTAATCCTCTTTCGCAACCTTAATCCTTATCCATGCGTCTTACTTCTGCTTATTACACATTAGTTCACCTTAACGCACCGTAAGCCGCCTCCATCGGCCCTAATCGTCCTTAATCCTCTTTCATCCGCCTTAGGCCACCCTAATCTTTGTTAATGCACCCTAATCCCCCTTAATCACCGTAATCGGTCTGAAGACTCTTTCATCGATCTTAATTCACCTTAATCCACCCTAATCCGCCTTAATCCTCCCTATTCGATCACTAATGATTCATTAGTTAACTTGGCTAGTCATTCTCTTATACAGGGGTGGACATGCTTTGGGTCGCCTCTGGCCTTCCTTGGGTCACGTGATATTTTCTGTTTACAACACCCCCTTGGAACAGAGATCTGAAGGCCTTCGCCTTAAAACATAAAAACTCTATGCCCGTGGTATTGCAGTGGTGAGCTCGCGCTCACCACCTGCAATACCACGTGCATAGAGTTTCTCACTATATTACCTAGAGCGAAATCTGGTGCTGCTTCGCTGTGGTATACATGGGAATGCCGGTATATTGTTACTTCGGATTGGCATCATTCTCGAAGAGCCAGGCAAGGACTGTTCCGTCTGGCACAATGACTCATTTTCTACTAAAACTGCAAGTAAAATGCTGTTTTAGCTTTATTAGCGCACAAACACAAGCTTCGTTTAATTATGAGAACTTGTTATTGCATCTACAATTGCATGATACATAAGAAGCATCAGCGGGCCGCTAAAGCTGGAGCACAGACTACAAGGTTCGCGCTTGCTTTGAAACAGTTTATCGTCTGTTATTGCATTTATTCCTTTCGTCATGCATTGTAGGTGAGTAAAGATGTAATTTGCGCGAAAGGAAACATTTCATGAAAATTTTACTTTAAGAACCTGTTATTTGTGTAGCCATATCCACGTTTTAGACGAAACATCTTACAACACCAGCCCACACAAGCCTCGCAGACACATATACCGTCATTCCCATGACGGCACGGCGCCCGTTAGGAAACTCCCATAGACGGTAGCACCAGATTTCCCTCTACGTGTTATTGTGAGAAACTATGACCACGGGTATACTTGCCACTAATTTTTTCAGGCCTTGCATTCATTGTATCTGACTGACGCACAGATCAACGTAAGCTAGCAATAATAGCGCCTCTACAAGCTGCTATTTTAAGTTTCAGTAAAACAGGCAGCGGACCCTAACAATCCAAAAAGCGCGATCGAGAGGCTGCATCTTCGCACATAATTGTTCTCAGCGGTAAGCAGAATCTATAGTGCTGTGTTTCCGACTGAATAACAACAGTTGGTGACGTGCGAGCTGACGGAGCCGCCGCGGAATATTAAGCATCCTGAGGACAACTGTATTTTTATGCAATGTAGAAATTGCCGCAACAAAACGCCGGTGAGAACGCCGGAAGAATGAAAAGAAAAAAAAATGCAGCATTAGGGGTTGCTTTGCTACGAGCAATAAGAGAGACACCTCACTTTGCAAACAGCACTGTTCTTTGTCGGAACAAAGTTGTTTCGGCCAATGTTATGCAGGCACTGCTGCCTGCGCAAGCCGTCACACTTTCCTTGTGGTATTACAAAAACGCCAAAACCATCTTCAGGCTTCTTGCTGCAGTTATATGCGCAACGGCATGGCATAGCGCTAGCACATAGAGCAGGAAACACAGCGTACAACGTCCGCTACGCCCAGCTAAAGTACCGAGCCAGCCGAGCTGAGGAAAAAAAATGGCGCGAACGAAAAAGAAAAAGACTAGCAAAACGCAACATCAGCGCGTTTGCAGAGGCAGCGGCAGGGAGACCAATCGCCGTGCACAAAAATGGGGGCGAAACTCGCTGTTGTGGGGAAGGGGGGACGCACACGGAGCGAGGAGGCGAGGAGGTCGCGCGGCGGCGGCAGAGTTCAAATAGTGGCGGTACTTCCAAATTATCAAGGGACTTTACAACCGACGATATAAGCCTTGTCATCTTGGCAGGAACCTGCAGTTCGGTGGGTTGTACCTGGATTACGAGGCTCATCTGTCTGGTCTTGCAAGTGGGACATGTTCTGCGTCTGATTTCTTGTTCCGTATCAGGGCGTCCGCCGCTGCTGAGTTGAGCAGCCTCGTGTGATTACTATTTTTGCGGTGCTTTCGGCGACATACTTGACTCAGTGGCTATGAGCGCAATTGAACACTTGCGTAGTCAGCTTAAACAAGAACTTATGAAAGCTTTGAACAAACTCAATGAACTGAAGAAAGATGTTCGAGATCTTACGCGTATGAAAAAAGAACTCGCAGAAGTGCTTCGCGACAAGAGCTACGGTCTCATAAATGAAAGTTATCGCAAAGGTTGGGAGAACAGGAATAGTATCAACTTCAAACATAGCAGTCGAAGGTTTACCGCACGAAGCTGACACATTAAATATTGTACAGAAAATTGTCCAGCTTATTAATGAAGAGATGTCACACTCAGATATAAATAAATGTCAAAGTGCCAACGGCTACACAGACCATATCAACATTATTGCGCGCTTTGTATGAAGCAACAAAAGAAATGCTTTCCTGTCCAAAACAAACAAACAAGATTTGAAATGCAAATGCTAGGCCTCGTAGTTTCTTGCCCTGTTTGTGTCAATGAGCATCTAATTAGGCAAAACAAACAAATTGTTGGGAGCAGCTATTCAGGAAAAAAGAGAGGCAAACTGGAAATTTTTATGGACAGCAGACGATGAAGTCATTCCCAGAAGACTTTTACGCACCTGCAATATGGAGGACATTGCAAAAATTGCAAGATGGAAGCACTGTGTTACCCATACGTCTGCTGTACAGTTCTCGTTAGCATACAGTTCTCACCGTACTCTACAACAACAAATTATTCGGTGATTTTAATGAAACATTTTAAAGCGTAAACCTTAAAAAGCAACGGTCCCTCATTCACGTTACGCTAGAAGTGTCCGTAACAAGGAATATTCCTTACATAATTTATGACATAATATAAAGGGTCAATTCCATGTAATATTGCTTATTGACGCGTGATTAGCTATAAATGACAATCCGCCACATATCCGCGGTTACGATTACATTGGTCGTATTTGGGCTGCTGGTTGTGGTGGTGGTGGAGCGACGTGTTTACAATAAGAACTACCGTGAAGTGTTACCAGAGTTTCCTTTTATTGATGATGATGTTGAATGCCTAACACTCGTTTTTTTTAAAGAATGCTATCGTTGGTGTGGTCGACAGGCTATCTGCAAATATCTGCAAATATACAAAAGTTATTTGTTAATAAATTGTTAAATTGCCTGTGTGACTCTAAGGCTACATTTGAAAATAATGGGAGATATGAATATTAATATGCTAGCGAGCGATACACATGCAAGAAACTCGTCGGATATTCGAGCCTTATGCATGTGCACACCTTATATTGAACATTTGGTACACTTCCCACAATAGTTCTCTTTCTGGACCTTGAGAAAGCTTTTGATTCGATTAATCCTGACGTACGGCTGTCAAAACTCAGTTTATTTATTTATTTAGTTTTTATTTATTTATTTATTTATTGTACCCTCAACGCTTTATAGCATTGTAGAGGAGACGGGCACACAAAGAACACACATTTGATAAGAAGTACTTTACCTAAAAGAAGATAAAAAACATCGAAAAAGAAATCAGTGAAAGATTGACAAAAGAATCAGTGAAAGCATATTGACAGAAGGTACATGGAATGGCATGGTTGTTTGACATCCAAAGAATTGCACTTGACCTAATCAATGATTACCTAACAGACAGGCTACAGTATGCAGCCTTCAATAACGATGCGTCGCAAAAATTCAAAATAATCAGAAGGGCACCTAACGGTCGATACTCGGACAATTATTGTTTAATTTGTACATAAACAGCCTAACTGAATTACTAATTGCCAGTTTAGTTATGTATGCTGATGATGCCGTCCTTCTTTGAGGCCAATACACTTTCGCATATCCAATAGTTAGTAGATGAGTATTTATAGGTATTAGGAATTAAATGTAAAAAAAAACTAAATATGCTATTTTCGGACCAAGAAATAACCTTTTAACGAATATATAGCAATACTATTTATTGACGCTAATGTAGAAAAAGTAGAGGCACAGGAATTTTTAGTTTTCTGGCTTCAGAAAGACTTACGTTGGAATGCACATGTTGAAAAGTTCACGGCAGAGCTAAGTAAAGCTGTTGGTTGCCTATCTCAGTGAGTTGCGGTCATTGTGGATAAAAAAAGGCGCTATGTTATACTCTGCTTAATTCCAGGTTATCACGCTGCTGCCTAGTATGGAGTACCACAAGCAAGCATATTTTATCTAAAATAAATATTACAGAAACGGGTTCTACGGAATTTTGAAAACTGTCATGGACAACAGCAGGATTTGCGTAATCATCAGCTGTTTCTTAAGCAAGAAATACTAAACGTACCCTATTGAAAAATTTGTATGAGATATTGAACGAGATGTATGCATGTCGTACAGATTTGACGAGAAATTGAATGAGATGTATGCATGTCGCACAGATTTGACGAGAAATGAACGATATGAAATGCAATTTGAACGAACTCTCATAGAAACCGACCGAGATCTGTATGATGTGCTACGCAGACTTTTACGAAGTGCACGAGATTTATGCGATGTCCGATAAGAATGCGTAGAGCTTGTATGACATGTGTGCGATGAGTTGCGTAGACCTGACGAGATTGTGTATGACGTGTGTGAGGTGGCGTGTGATGTGTACGCACTGTAGTCGTATGAGCAACTTGATCTTTGAGGATGACTATGAATTGCATACAAAGTGTGTGTACTCAAGTCGTAGTGCATACAAAAGCTCAATAATGAGTGAGATTTATGATGAGTTGTTTGTAGTACATGCAAGAGCGTGATCAATGTGCTGTATGATCACATTGAACCATTGTGACACATATATACCAGCATAAACTACAGAGCAAATAAGATGTGCAGAGTTCAACTTCTGGAATTTCATGCAACCAACACATATACATCCCCATCAAAGCTGGTGTCGGTACTTCTGATGCAATGATTTTTACTTGGGGACATATTCTCGGATGAACACTTATGGCGATACTACTGCCTTTGCTTGACGCATTCCTCGACCAGCCAATAAGCACTGGATAGCACCATGATATTGTCAAAAGCTATCATCAGAGAATGAATCCTTTGTTCAGAGTAGATCTGCCTAAGATTTTATTGCAATATAGGAGTCAGGTACCATCAAAGTTTCCTAATAAAATGCTATATGTTTGTTTGTGCACGCAATAAAATAATCTGGCAATGTGATTATAGCACATTGGAAACACTTCAAACAAGGACGAGTTGGCAAAGTTTATTGCAGGCAGTTTGATCAGTGACAAATTATGCATGCACTTTGTCACATCCTAATAATATTGCTTTGCATCATAGATATCAGTCAGAGGTAGTAATGGGCGAACTTGAACCTGCATATTTTCCAAATAGCCAAGTGCGTCAACCACAATACTGTCAAATACAAATCTGCTAAGAGCATGTTAGTGCCTGTTTATGTCAAACTGTAGAAGGTAGGCATGGGATTGGCCATGCATGCCCACATATAAAAATAAAAAGCACAACCACAAAACAGTTTAATAGGTTCGTGAACAGATAGCCAAAATAGCAGTCAAAATCCACCGTACTTTGTCACAAATAAATAAAAAATATGGTAATAACAATAACAATCCCTAAATATGTCATGTGATCAATTGTGGTCATGATCACAGTTACTGCTGTGAAAAATTATTTGCACTAAATGTTTCACAACTTGCTAAGAGAGCTTGACCTAGTAAAAAATCCTCATATGTGCACAGCAGTGGCAAAAAACGAGATGAGCGTCGCAACTTGGTGAACATTATCTGCCTACATACTACACAAAACTGAATTTGAATTTAAAGGAGAAATGACAAAGCAGTTCGTGTGCCAATGATGGTTAAGCGCACTGCAATGCCTTGCCATGTGTTGAAAGCTGACCTCCAAGCAACCAAAATGTAAGTGACCCTACACTGAAGCAGGGTCTTTAAATGACGAACGTGTATCACATCCTGGCGTTCGCGGACGCAGTCACCAAATGAAAAACACCTTTGGAAATCGCAATAACGACGAATGTCGCGCGCGCGCACACAGACAGAATGCGAGCAGTTTCCGAAAGCACTCACGAAAGACTGTACGGACGTTCCTACGCATTCGACGCATATGAGAAGCGCGCGCGTGCGCACACACGCACACACACCACACACACACACGCACAAAGGGCGAGGAGTTTCCGAAAGCACTCGCCAAAGACGGTACGGATGCTTTTACAAGAAAGCAAATCCCGCCGGCGTGGCACCATTTTCCGAAGCACAAACAACACCACTGATTAACAGTACACATCCGTAGAACGGCGCACAACAAGTCTGAACAAAGTGTACACCACTCGACGCCAAATCTGTCGTCGATTACGCCGCTGAGAAACACGAACACCTTCTAACATTAACAAACCAAACCACGATGTGCTGCGAACTTCAAACAGATTTTACGGCCCTGTCCGGTTCATAGGGCTGCTCCACAGGCTGTCCTCTCTGTTGAAAGCAATGTCAGCAAAGTTGTTGAAAAAGGTCGCCTAAAATACGCAAGAACATTGAAATAATACGCCTGTACTACCCACGCTACCCATGCGATCACGGTTACCGGAACCACAGACGGCGAAGTAAACAAAAGACGTCATTTCCCCCCATTTCGGACCGAGACTTATAGTTACTTTCTCAGTAGCGCGACTAGTTCCTGGGACTGTGAGGGCGCTGCGGTCGAGCTCTGCACTAAGTGAGCGGTGCTGCTCTGCTGACATGTGCACGTTAGTTGCGGGTGTTTGCGCTTCTTGTGCTGTAGCCGATTTTATTTCCTCACTGCGTGTGCCTTGTTACTGTCCTCGTGCACGTGGCTGGCGGTCGAGGTCTTTTGCGTCCGGTCCAAGTTTTGCGCTCACGGAGACGCCAGTACCGGCGAAGTGTGGGTCACCGAGCGTTAACATTGCGTGCGCACTTTGGTTTGTAGACCCACTTTTTTTTCATCTCATTCCTTTCTTCGGACCTGCACCCCTAGGTATGGTGCCTTTAAAATATTTGCTTCAGCTTAAACAACAACAGAAAGAAATAACGGCTTCAGCGAGCACCGTGTAAATGCCGAGTGCCGCGACAAACACCCATAACCGTGCCAGGCTATAGCAGACGACGCTCGGACGCTTGGCTTCGTTTGGCGCGGAGGTCGATGGCAGCGCTGCGGTGGCGGGAACGGCAGCGGGCTAAATGGTGCGCATAGGCTAGGAGTTGGGGCACTTAAACAGATCTCTAAACGTTATTGCGGCGGCCTGGCCGGTCGATGTGGTACTGATCGTTTGATCATATTTACGCGGTGCTTAGAGAACATGTGCTCCTTTTTTGTGTGAATTAACGATCACTAAGCCCTGGGTCCTGTGCAATGCTATTAGCTCGCTGTAGGTTTCTTGCGGTGCGCCGTTGTTGGTTATCGTAGCGCGGTCCACACGCGCTTTCTTTGTGCCCGGCTCATGAGAAGCTGGTGTACTCTCGCCGCTCCCGCTTCGGCTCACAGTGCACGGAAGAATGTGTTGATAGTTGTGCTATCGCGTGCTGTAGTTTACCGCAATTCAACACTACGCTGGACGGACTGTTGGTGCAGTCGATGCGGCGTGAACGGACACGAAGGAGCACTCGCCTCAGAAGGTAAGTCCGGCACCTAGCGCATCCTTATGGTTCATGTAGTGTACCTTGTCATGCGCAGCAGAAGATCATTAGTAGAACTACATAAACAGTAACAGTGATTCCCTAATGTTCGTTCGATATCGTAGTGCACATTTAGCAAAACGTTTCACGAAAATTACCCCGAGATTGACGTTGTTAAGAGCTTCATCTATTGTTTATTTTCTTTTTGTTATGAAGTATGCTAGCGCCGGGGCATCGCTTGGCCTGAACGGGCACAAAAATTCAAGCAGGGAATGTCACTGCTTCTGTACGTAATTTCTCAGCAAGAAATCGTATAGGCAATTCGAGAAGTACGTTGCTGTGTTGTGCAAATGTTTTCACATCTAAAGTCAACGCGCGACGGCATCCAAATGATCTGACTCGAGAAGATTTTAGCTTGTATGCAAACTTCGATGCTTATAGATTGTCGCCAAGGCAACCTGTATTTCTTGTGTCTAGTGTTCTGTTTGTTCTCGTGCCTTTGACACGTTGAATAACTGCCTGTGATGTAAGAATGAAATATTTAATTTGTCTAAGCGGATGCAGCTTCTTGTAGCTGGCTGTACGAGAGCTTTCCACAATTTGACGCGGTGTTGTTAAATCACAAGTTTGCAGTTTCAGGAGTGATTACAATAAGCTGAACATTTATTGTTTAGGAATGTCACAATTTCCTGAGACGGAGGCATCTCTGCACCACATAGGAGTCTGCGGCACTATGCAGCCTGAACAGCACGAGAAAGCATCTGATCTGCCTGACTTGACAAGGTACGTACAAAACAGTCACAGCCATTTATGTGTTCTAGGTTCTGTTCGTGTATTTGGTACCTGCCAACTTTCCCGATTAGTTTCTGCTTTTCCAAGCGTGCTGTTTGTGTACAGCGTGTCAAGATAAATAATGGTTAATAATGTATGCATAGAAAAATGTGGGCGCTGAGAGAAAGCTTTAGGAACCTACGTGCTGTCTTTCCAACACAGGATTTCTGTCTAGAATTTTTGCAAAATATGAAGTGCAGAGGCTGGCAGGTTTGGCAAACAATGTTCAACACTTTTGCTTTAGATTTTAATGTAGCCAGTTCATTATCTGTCCCTAGTATAGACCTTTGCACCGGAAGCCTGGAACCAGTGAGTGGGAAACGGATATCAGGCCCCCGGTAGCGAGAGTAGCTAGCGCCTCATAGTTGCCATCTCTTGCTGGACTGTCACGCGCGTAGTTCCCGCATTGACTGCACGACGTTTTCGTGATTTTATGCTTATCCGCACAGGCTATGCGAACGTCCGGGCAGCACTGCGCTGTGTACGGTTGTTCGAACCAGAAGAAGCGCAATGCAGCAAGAAAAGTGCAGTGCAGCACGCACAATGTTCTGCAATAGGACTGCGGCTGCAACATGTACCTGTTGCATCGGTTTCCTGCCGACGCGGTACTGAAGCATCGCTGGATTAGCGCTGTAAATCGTAAGGGATTCGTCCCTACGGAGTCGTCGCGTGTCTGCTCGGTTCATTTTGTCGACGGGAAGCGGACATCTGAGAATCCAGAGCCAATGCTTCAGCTCGGATACGCGAGGAAGGTAAGATGCGCTGTGTGGGTCTCCATAGTCAGCCGCTAACGTCTACATGGGCTATATATATGCAAATATGAGCCAACAAGGTCAACTTATGGGCAAGCGTGATGACAGTGGTCGTTTTCGAATTAATCGTAGGTCTTGAAGGGGCGGCGGCGCATCACGAAACAAGACATCCAAGTGCCGAAGAAGGTAGGCTCGCACGTTGTGTTCGCGATAACATAGGTAATAAGCGTTCCCCTTTCATTTCCAGAGAGCAAAAGAAAACCTTGTGCCACAGGCGGCCCCGTCTCCCAGTCCTCCTCTGACGAATGTATGCGCGACTGTAAGACTGATTTTTCGAAACGCGCCGAAGCGCGTTTGATATCTGTTTATGTTCATCTTCAAGTACTACACATATCGAAATGCATTTTTCACAGGTACAACACAGCAATTACAGTTGCAGTGCTGGCTTGCAACTCCTTTGCTCTGCGGCTTTTTCTGAGGTATGTGCCCGCAGCTTATTAACAATGCTGTAAAACTTAAATGGCTTCTGTGCCACTGGACTCGCCGAGGTGACTAACTGGCCATGTCGTTTGACTGCTGTGCCCAAGGACGCGGAATCGAATCTCGTCCGTAGCGGCCGCGTATCGATGGAGGCCAATGCTGTGCTAAGTCGTATGGTAGAAATAAACCGCATGCCTCCGCTATGGCGTGCCTCGCAACGCATGCGCGGTTTTGCGACGTTAAACCGCTCATGAGATCTGCGCTGCTGCCTGCACCGAGAATTTTCCGAAACAAGGCAGGCCAACCTTTGCTCTGTACAGCGCTTGCACGTACTAAGATTTTATAATAGGATCTAAAGGGAATGCCCTAGCTAATTTATGACTTGCCATATTGTACACAATCACCTGAGCTCATGCTCTGTTTAATTCATTTCTGGGGACTACATTAATGACATTGACTTTGGCTCCAGTGATTTTTTTAATTGCCACAGATAAAATCATTGAGGATGTTACTGTATCTGCACTGCAGCTAATAGTTTGCTCAACTACAATAATATGAGGCTTGAAAAAAAAAAAGGATGACCAATGAAGCCATGCAATTGGTTCCTATTCTATGGCTCAAAGCTGCATTGCTTTTCTACCTCAAAGCAGAAACCAGTCCTTATCGTTAAGTGCTATATACTTGTTTGTTGTTTTTACCATTATGAAGTGTGCTAATTTATTAGCACATGAAAGCATGAGTATCCACAACAGCTGCACCGGTCGTCACCGTAGTCGTCCACAAAGAAAGTCACAAAATTCCAAAAAAAGCAGGGTATCGGGCAGAGAGGTGTACAAAATATTTCCAATAAATTTTTGTACATGTTTACCAGATATATTTAAATGCTTGGGCTAGGGATAACATTAATGGAGAATGATTCAGTAATCTGTGATATTGCCGATTACATTGCCTTGCTGAATAATGCAGGAGATGAATTGCAATGCACGATTGACGACACAGGCAAAGCAGAATGATGGGTATAAACACAGCATGAAAACACAAGATATCACATCTGTCATGACCGACCTAGAAGTGGAAATTCTTTTTCAAGTAAGTGCACCGAGGTAGTACTAATGCAGTCGTCACCTAATAAACTGATGTAGTACGCTTCCAGGATTTCTCGCTCTTCCTTGCCCTTGCCTCTACCAAGAATTGTTACATTGCTGAACAAAAGGTAACAACCACATGCATTGCAATGGCGAGGCAAGTTTGCACCGTCATCTGACCCCAGGGAGGAGCGGTGCTCACGCAGGCGGTCATTAATACATCGACCGGTTCGGCCTATGTAAAATCTTTCGCATGTGAGAGGGAACTTAAACACAACCCCTGCGACACGCCGTAAAACGGTTTTCATGCTGCGTTGTGCAAACATTGTTCCTTGCCGTGCCTCAAGGAATGCGCGAGCACAGACCCGAAAGCTTGCAAGGGGCAGAAAACACAACGCTTACTCCCTGCTTGGTGGCAACCTTTTTGATGTTGTGGTTCACTTTATGCACATACGGCATGACTTCCAAGTTTTCTACGTTCAGATGCCCCAACATCTGCCAGCTTCGTACGTTCCGTCTTTAGCCTCTGAAGCAGCGGTTCAGCCACCGCTTTCAAAAGGGGTTGAGAGAACCCTGCGGCTTGTAAACGTTGTAATTGCGTGACAAGGCTACTTTTAATAGCGTGGTGACAGCTTCTTTCGAGAGCATTGCGGAAACAATTCGTTGCAATCCCTCTTTTTACAATCTTTGAATGTGCAGATGCAGATGGTAAAAGAATTTTCTTGCCCCTAGGTGGAAACATCCAGCATAAATGCCCGTCATCAAAGAATGTTAGTTGAAGTTCTAGGAACCTGATAGAATGATTGCTAGGAAGTTTATGAGTGAAATTAGGAATGCGTGAAGAAGCTTTAAAAGCAGTCAATACATCGCCTACTGCTGCAGGCAGAGTGTCATTAGGTAAAAGCTCTAAAAGTACTAAGAAATCGTCCACATACCTAAAAACTTTGCATACACGCTTGTTTTGAAGGAAGCCTTGAAGTTTCCTATCAAATTTTGCTAAAAAATCTGGGAATGCACTGGAGCCAAACTAGAGCCAATACATATTCCTTTTTTTTTTTTTGAAGGAACAAGAAGCCTTTGAATTCGACAACAGTGTGTGACAGATAAAAGGAGATGAGGTCTTGAAAGGCATCCAACGACATACCAGATGCGTTCTGGAAGTTTACAGGACTGCAGTGATCAATAAGCTCACGAACAGATACAAAGAGTTCGTCGTGGGGGATGCTGTAGAAGAGATCTTCAATGTCAACTGAAAAAGGTCATGTTGACACCAGGGATTCTACTATTAAGGACCTCTACCAACGCTGCCGAGCTAGCCACGCTGAATGGATCCTGCACTGGGAGGGCCGTCAACTGTCACTGAAGAAATTGACTCACCAACTTCTGCGATGAACCTGTCTCCGTGATGATGGCTCTCAGAGGGCGACCCACCTTGTGTGTTTTTGCTGAAAAGAACACTTGCAGGCGGTTCCCCTTGCAATTCATGACACTTGGCGAAAGTTTGTCCAAGTTGTTTTCATTCAGGAGCTTCACCGTTGTGTAGTTGTGGTGCGAACCTCTCCTCTTGTCCTTTGTGTTTTTTTAGTTTTTTTTCCTTCAACTATGTACCAACTGGCCCGGATTTCAACCCTTCTGCAAAACTGAATTTTTCTCTGAATAGCCGCAGGCTGCCCGTTTCGGAAAGGAATAGAAGATGCCTACCGCCGATGGCTCATGCAATGGCTACACGCAGCTTCCGGAGAGCATGGGCTTATTTGCGCACAATAAAACTTTTTGCATGGCCGTGTAACGTTTTCAAGCACTTTCGGCACGTTTACGACCTCGCTCTGCCAACTCTTCTTTGCTGAGAATCCGTTTTAGCGGCATTCTGAAGTTTGCGTTGCGCGCCGCCGCAATTTTCGACCGGCCACCTCACGCTAAGTAACGAAAAGCAGACCAATCGCAGAAGCCGGCACCACCCTCTTCATCGGGTTATCGATTTGCAGCGCCATGGCGCGGCCCAATCGAATCCCTCTCGACTTGAGCGTGCCCTTCGCGTCTTCTCAGCCATTTAGGTAACAGAAGCCACTCATCGCAAGCAATGTTATTCGCTTTTAAAACAACAAAAGTGACCTCCTATAAGTGAGGAGAGCGTTTGATTGGTCTCTTCAGACAACCCTGTGGGTCAGCGCCCGATGCTTGCGTCGGCGGTTACGGAAATTTAAAGTCAGGAGATTGGAATAAAAACATATTGTAATAGTTTTACCTTATAGGGTCCCTGGGGTAAAAAACGTATGAGATAAGCCACATTTACGTTGCAGGGTCGACAACCGCACGAAGTCCCCTTTAACGTACAAGACCGATTGATGTCGGCTGTCATAGCGCTCATTCGTTCGCTGTTGCGATACCACAATGCGAAGACGAGCAATACGCGGCGCTTCTTCGGCAAGACAGTGGCTTGGAAACAGAGTACTCGCTGTTAAAGTCCAACGGTGATATCGTGTCAATGCAGATTAGCGGTGGAAGTGCGTAGACGAGATAAAAAGGACCGCAATCAGTTGCCTCATGCTTTGCAGTCTTGCAAGCCCAGGTGACGATGTGGAGAATGTCATCCTAGTCTTAGTTATCGAAGATGCGTATATGACCAGCGTGTGCTTTAGTGTTCTATTCGTACGTTCTACAAGCCCATTTGTCAGAGGCTCATAAGGCGTTGAATGGTATAACTGCGAACTGCAGAGGCGAACCTGTTCTTGTAAGCAGTTCGAAACGAACTGATGACCCCGATGACTAATGATGACACGGGGACGGGGGACCATGCCGAAGAAAAATAAACCGAAGCAAAACTTCGCGACGCACGCAACTGTTGAAGATATTGTAACGGCTCACTTGAGACAAGAGCGGAGAGCGTTATTTAATCTAGGCAATTAGAACAAGCGTTCAGTTTAAGCTTCTTCTTCTCTAGCCCGCTCGCTTGCACACACGAGGTCGTCGTCCTCGTCGTCAGCGTGGTTGGGCACAGATGGCGTCGCGGCATTTGCCCCCCTTCAGAAGGAGCATCGTCCCGATGCTCGGCGGGTAGCACCCGGTGTCCAGCCGACCAGCAAGTGTCCATGTCATTCAGCAAAATAAGGTTTCATGTGCACCACGTGCACAGTCTCAGGCAGGTCCTGACGGCGCCTCGAGCAGGATTGGCTGTCAGGAATGACTTCATAGTTGACGTCGCTAAGGCGTCGTAGAACCTTGTACGGTCCGAAGTATCGGCGCAGAAGTTTCTCCGCGAGGCCTCGGCGGCGTGCTGGAGCCCAAACCTAGACTCTTTGGCCGGGCTGGTAGACGACGCATCGATGGCGTTGATTGTAACGTCGCGCATCAAGGTCTTGCTGGCTGGTTGTGCGAACGCGTGCGAGCTGTCTTGCTTCTTCGGCGCGCTCTGTAAAATCTGCGGCGTCACTCTCGGAATCGCTGGAATCATGAGGAAGCATAGCATCCAGCATTGTAGTCACTTCTCGACCGTGGAGGAGACTGAATGGCGTCATGCTTGTTGTTTCTTGCCGAGCCGTATTGTAAGCAAACGTTACGTAGGGTAATATTTGGTCCCAGTTCTTGTGTTCCACATCGACATACATGCACAGCATGTCTGCGAGAGTCTTGTTGAGGCGCTCCGTAAGTCCATTGCATTGGGGGTGATAAGCTGTCGTCCTTCTGTGTGCTGTGCCACTGAGCGTGAGTACAGTTCGCAGAAGTTCAGCCGTGAACGCGGTTCCCCTGTCGGTTACGATGACCGCTGGAGCACCGTGCCTCAGGACGACGGTTTCGATGAAGAACTGCGCAGCTTCGGCTGCTGTGCTGCTCGGAAGTGGCTTGGTTTCTGCAGAACGCATAAGGTAATCTGTCGCAACTATGATCCACTTATTTCCGGCAGTTGATATTGGGAATGGGCCCAAAAGGTCCATCCCAATTTGTACAAACGGTGTTTCCGGCACTTGAACGGGATGTAATAGTCCGGCAGGTTTCGTAGGTGGCACTTTTCGTCGCTGAAAGTCAAGGCACGTTCGAACGTAGTGCTTCACCTGTGTTGCGAGCCGTGGCCAGTAGTATTTCTCTTTGATCCGTGCAAATGTTCTTGTGTTACCTAGGTGGCCCGAGGTAGCTTCATCGTGACAGGCCTGCAAGATTTCACTGCGGAGAGTTTTAGGGATGGCCAGTAGATATCTCTTCCCTGTTGAAGAGAAGTTCCTCCTAAAAAGAACACTGTTTCGTATGCAGAATGAGGACAAGTTCCTTGAGAACAATCTGGGCTTGTTTGTGGCGCGGCCTTCTAAGAAATCAATTAGTGAAGCGAGCTCGTGGTCATCTTGCTGCTGTTGAGACATGGTAGCCGCACTAACAACTCCTAAAAGCCTGCGGATTCGTCATCATCTCGGCCTGACGACTCGATCGGTGATCTGGAAAGGCATTCAGCGTCTAAGTGCTGCCTTCCCGATTTATAGACCACTGTCATGTCGTACTCTTGAAGCCGTACGCTCCAGCGTGCCAAACGTGCAGATGGATCTTTCATGTTGGTCAACCAACAGAGAGAATGGTGGTCACTTATGACTTGAAATGGGCGGCCATATATGTGCGGGCGGAACTTGGTAACGGCCCATACTACAACCAAGCATTCCTTCTCTGTGGTGGAGTAGTTCGACTCGGCACGTGACAGTGTTCTACTCGCGTAAGCGATGACTCGCTCAGCGCCGTCTTGCCGGTGAACAAGGACGGAACCTAGACCCACATTGCTGGCGTCGGTGTGGATCATTGTCGGCGCATCCACGTCAAAGTGGGCAAGAACAGGCGGAGTTTGTAGACGGCGCCGCAACTCGTTAAATGCCGCCTCCTGCTCCTCGCCCTACACAAACGTGACATCTTCTCTGGTTAAGCAGGTGAGCGGTGAGGCGATACGTGCAAAACCCGCAATAAATCGCCGGTAATATGAGCATAGGCCCAGGAAGCGTCGGACTGCCTTGTCCGTAGGCCTTGAAAACTTTGCGACGGCTGCGATTTTCTCAGAATCAGGTCTGACACCTGTGTGACTTACAGTGTGGCCCAAAAACTGTAGTTCTTCATAGCCAAAGTGGCACTTTTCAGGTTTTAGGGTAAGCCCAGCGGACCCTATGGCCTGAAGAACTGACCGTAGCCGACTGAGATGTTCATCAAATGTGGCAGAATAAACAATCACATCGTCTAGGTACACTAAGCAAGTCTTCCACTCAAGGTTTGAGAGGACAGTATCCATTAGCCTTTGGGACGTGGCTGGGGCGGAGCACAAACCAAAAGGAAGAACTTTGAATTCATAGAGCCCATCAGGCGTCACAAACGCAGTCTTTTCGCGATCCCGCTCATCGACCTCTATTTGCCAGTATCCACTTTTTAAGTCCATCGATGAGAAGTAACGTGCATGCCGTAGCCTGTCGAGGGAATCGTCGATGCGTGGGAAGGGATACACATCTTTTTTCGTAACCCGATTGAGCTTGCGATAATCGCTACAAAACCTCAGGCTACCATCCTTATTCTTAACGAGTACCGCGGGCGATGCCCAAGGTCTTTTCGACGGCTGGATGACATCATCTTCTAGCATTTTCTTGACTTGCTGCTGTATTGCTTCACGCTCTTTCTCAGCCACGCGATACGGATGTTGTCGGATGGGTATTGCTGTTTCCTCCGTAATGATGCGGTGTTTCGTCAGTGGTGTTTGACGCACTCGGGACGTTGTAGAGAAGCAGTCCTTAATATGGTCAATCAGTTCTCTAAGCCTTTGTTTCTATTGCGGCGCTAAACCTGGGTCAACGTCGACGACGGGTGTAGATGGCATCGTATCGGTGGTTGATTCCTCTTTTACAGCAAAGCAGTGTTGGACGTGGTCAATTTCGTCAAAGTACGCCACACCGGTGCCTTTACTGATGTGCCGGCGTTCATTGGTAAAATTTGTCAGTAGTACCTCTGTGCGACCGCCGATTAGGCTGACGATACCCCAAGCGATGGCAATACCTTGATGGAACAGAAGTGCAGTTAGTTGTTCGGCTACACCGTCCTTGTCAAACAGTTCTCCGCAACTTACGGAGACAAGACTGTATGATAGTGGTGGTATGCAGACGTCGTCGTCGGCGACACGTAACGATGTACGTCGGCGCTCTTCGTCTTGGCTCGTGTCTGTACTAGTGGACAAGGTTATCTCGCCGTCCCGTATGTTAACCACGGCGCCGTACTCCCGCAAGAAGTCCATTCCAAGGACGAGTGATCTGCAGCACTCTTTTAAGATCATAAAAGTGGCGACAAAACTGTATTTCCTATCTGGAGCCGTGCAGTACATTTTCCTGTAGGTACCATTATCTGGCCCCCGGCATTTCGAATATGAGGGCCCGTCCATTGCATTTTGACTTTCTTAAGCCGGCATGCCAACTGCTCACTCATTATAGAAAAGTCTGCACCAATATCAACTAAAGCTATCACGTCGTGCCCATCAATTGTTAAGAGTAGGTCGGCACTTACAAATTCGTCGGCGTCCCGTTTCTCCGGGTTGCTATGCTCGTTTCTCAGTAATAATGGGGATTTTCGGCGGTTCGACGACTTGCAACCTTCCCCCCGGAGGTCGCTGATTTCAGTTTCCCCGCCGTGGGCTTGGAGAGCGGCCTCGTACCACGTCGGCGAAACTGCGACGGTTCGGCGAAGAATAACGTAATGGAGACGGCGAGCCCGACCGCAGATTAGCTGAGCTGCCTTGTTCCCGACTGACACTGTCGTCGAAGCGTGAATGTCTCTCTGGAAACTGGCGCGGAGTGGCACCTGACATTTCCTGGATGCCACCCTGGCGATGAGGGCAAAAACGATAAATGTGCCCTGGTTCGCCACAGTGAAAACACAATGGTCGGCGATCAGCAATGCGCCTTACGTCGGTGCTGCGAAGCTGGGGGTCGCCTGAAATGCTCCCTCTGTATCCAGGCAGCAATAGGTGGCCGCTGGCGGTACTGCTGTACCGGCATGGTAGAAAGCGGGCGACGGACAGCATCTGCGTAGCTATATGCGCGTGGCTCGAAACGCGGCTCGGGACTCGGTTCAGGGAGTGGTTCAGGAGGTGCTAATGCTTGCCGAATTTCTTGGCGAACAACTTCAGCGACCGAAGCAACAGTAAACTCCTTCGGTGTCACAGTTTGCTTCGCATTCTCCTCGCGCACAATGTCTCTTATTAGTTGACACAGCCAGGTCTCGTCTGTCACTGTGAGCACTGCGGCTCCTGCAGGCGCATCGTTAGTCAGGCGTTCGTATTGCCGACAACGCTGCTGGAGCGCCCGCTCGATTGCTGTGGCTTCCTTAATGAATTATTCCACTGTTGTAGGCGGGTTACGCACAAGACCAGCGAATAGCTGTTCTTTGACGCCGCGCATGAGATGGCTCAGCTTCTTCGAATCCGGCATGTTGGGATCCGCGCGGCGAAACAAACGAGACATGTCCTCGGCAAACATGGAGACACTTTCATTGGGCTTCTGAATGCGCAACTGGAGAAGGCGTTGTGCATTATCTCGGCGATCAGTGCTTCCGCAGGTGTCAAGTAGCCGACGGCAAAATTCGTCCCACGTTGTGAAATGTGCCTCGCGGTTTTGGAACCATGTCCTTGCGCTACCTTCAAGAGCGAAGTACACATTGGAAAGCTTCTGGTCCGGACGCCACTGGTTGACCTCAGCTACGCGTTCGTAATGGTCCAGCCAGTCTTCGGCGTCTTCGTACGTGTCACCGTGGAAGCTTGTGGGGACTAGATTGTTTTGGATAGTCACCTGTGTTGGACTTGCAATCGCCATTTCCTGAGTTGCTGAGGTCGCTGACGAAGTTGTTCGTTGCAAGAGACCGAATTCCGGGCACAGACCTTGCAGGCGGCGGCTTGCGCGGTGCACAGGTGTCTCGACGCGTGGATGATGTCTTGAAGGGCAGGACGCAGGGCTACTCGCAGGAGTCGTCCCTATCATTAGGCGATGATGCGATACCCAGCACCTCCACCAGTGTCACGGCTCACTTGAGACAAGAGCGGAGAGCGTTATTTAATCTAGGCAATTAGAACAAGCGTTCAGTTTAAGCTTCTTCTTCTCTAGCACGCTCGCTTGCACACACGAGGTCGTCATCCTCGCCGTCAGCGTGGTTGAGCACAGATGGCGTCGCGGCAATATTATCTCACCGGCTTCTGCGTAACGGGTCAGTTGGTCGGCACAATCACCCATCGGTCTTCGTTAGATGATCGTAAAAACGGGCCCAAAAGATCGATAGTAGGGCAGGCAGTTGGTAGGGGAGGCAGTTGCAGAGGTTGGAGAAGAACCGGCGGAGCGGCCGTAGGGTGCTTGTAGTGTTGACATTGTTCGCAACTGACGACGTACTGCGTGACTGTATAGTATTCTGGGCCAGTAGAAACGCTCTTGTGTCCGGTTCAAAGTTCTGATGAGGCCTAGATGGCGAGAGGTTGCATCATCGTGCACGACTCTTTAGTATGTCCGCTCACAGGCCCGGCGGTTTCACCAGAAGAAAGCGTCCGCATCTAGCTGAAAAATTGGTTTTGTGAAGCTGGCCCTGACGGACACAAAACCGACCGGTGGCTAGAAGACGCGATGCAGCAAGGAATAGTGGTTCCTAGGTAATATAATGCTTTTGCGCTGCCGTGATGGCAATCAAATCTTGTAATGTAGAAGAAATGAGAGCAAAACTGTCATCAAAACTGTCTTCGTCTTACGCCGTCGCTATCAGAGGAAGACCGGAGAGACGGTCCGCATCTGCGTGGCGACGCCCAGACTTGTAGGAAATAACAAAGTCGTACTCCTGCAGTCGAAAAGCCCAACGTGCCAATCATGGTCATGTGCCAGTCATTCCGGTTACGGAGGTTCACGAACCAGCATAACTCGTGGTAGTCGGTAACGATCGTGAAAAGTCGTCGCTACATAAAGGGCCGAAATATGGGGACAGCGAGAACACTGCCAGGAATTTTTGTTCGGCGACAGCGTAATTGCGTTTCACCCTAGTCAATGATTGACTTGCACAAGGCCGATGTGTTCAGCTCCTTTATGACGTTGCACTAGCACGGCAGCGATGCCGATGCAACTAGCATGAGCGTGCGCTTCGGTAGGCTTCGTATTTTTGCAGGAGGCGCGTTAGGGGACACACCACTCCCGCACTTATTTCGGGGCTTCGAAGGAGCTGACAACCTACATCTTTTGTGGACTACGGCTGACACCGTTCTTGTCGACCACATGCCAAAGTACTAGCCTCTCTGTCTCATCGATAAGTTATTTCTTGAAATTTAGGACCAAGCCGGCTTTTTTGACAGAATGAAGAGCAACACTTGTACATTTTTAAGCTTACTCAACGTATATCACCGAGATAGCACAAAGAAATTTCACATTTAATACCTCGGAGGATAGCGTTCATAAGTTGTTCAAATGTTGCTGGCGCGTAACGAAGGCCGCACGGTATAGTGTGAAATTCATTAAGGCCGTCGGGTATCGGGAATGCCATTTTCTCCTGATCGTCTGGGTCGCATGGATATTTGATCCAATACCATGATAGCAAATAAATTGCTGGACTGTAGGCAGCGCAGTGCAGACAACTGATAACACCCCCCAATTATAGGAAGCGGATACACATCCTTTCTTGTGACAGCGTTTAGTTTTCTGTAATGAACACGGAAGTGCCACGATCCATCCTTCTTCCTTACTAAGATTTTTGGTGCTACCCACTAACTAGGGGACACTTGAACGACACTTTTTCTTAGCATGCCATTCTCGTATTCAGCGATAGCTGTCCTCGGTCGAAAACACGCAGTAGGGCTTTTGCGGAATCGGGTACACAGATCCGCTGTCAATTCTGTGACTAGCACGAGAACGCGGGAGCGAAGCGTGCTGGTCACCTTGTGTGAAATTGAACACAGAGAGATGTAACAGCAAAACTTGTGCGAGAGCGTTGCGCTGATGTGCGGGCAGTGACTTCTTGAACATGCATAGGATCTGCACTTCAGAAGTGTTTCAGTGGGTATAGCTAGTGTGAGACTGCACCTCTTCGCTTAGCATTACAATGGAGCTGTAAGTGATTTCGTCAGATTCAGAATGCTTGATATTGTCATGGGTATAAAGTATTTACACGGTGTGTTTACGAGAGATACATACACAACAGCTGAGAATTCCGAGAGGCTGTTGCCACTTCGTCGTCTCCACCGTCGACGGCGTTGTTCTCTTTTCCCGCCGTAATACGACCCCCGCAGAAGAAGCACAGTGCCGGTGCTTCAGATGGGGCCATCAATAAGTACATAGTAAGGCTTAAGCTGAGAGACGTGTACCACGCCAGATGATGTGGAACAGGGTGACATGACGGAGGTCGCGGGGGTTATCCCGTAAGTGACATGGGTAGCTTGACGTAGAACGCGGTGAGAGCCTTTGTAGCACGAAATGAGTTTCTCAGAGCCCCACACGGTGGCCAGAGGACCAGAGAAGTATGAGAGAGCCTGGTGAAAAGTATGTCACGATGGTGGCGATTGTAAGCGTGCCGTTAAGGTTCACCCGACGCCAGCAAACGAGTACGGGCCAGTTGGCGCGCATGGTCACCGTGGGCTTGACATGAAAACTGTTTACAGCGCAAACACATGCAACCACAAAGTATAAGGGACAGGACACAAGCGCTGACTGTCAACTAACTTTTATTAACAGAAGACGGGTGCCTTATATAAGGGGAAAGGCAGAAGTGAAGGGGGAAGGGAGTGATACAATCGGGGAAAATGAGGGACAGGACACAAGCGCTGACTGTCAACTAACTTTTATTAACAGAAGACGGGTGCCTTATATAAGGGGAAAGGCAGAAGTGAAGGGGGAAGGGAGTGATACAATCGGGGAAAATGAGGGACAGGACACAAGCGCTGACTGTCAACTAACTTTTATTAACAGAAGACGGGTGCCTTATATAAGGGGAAAGGCAGAAGTGAAGGGGGAAGGGAGTGATACAATCGGGGAAAATGAGGGACAGGACACAAGCGCTGACTGTCAACTAACTTTTATTAACAGAAGACGGGTGCCTTATATAAGGGGAAAGGCAGAAGTGAAGGGGGAAGGGAGTGATACAATCGGGGAAAATGACATTTTCCCCGATTGTATCACTCCCTTCCCCCTTCACTTCTGCCTTTCCCCTTATATAAGGCACCCGTCTTCTGTTAATAAAAGTTAGTTGACAGTCAGCGCTTGTGTCCTGTCCCTTATACTTTGTGGTTGCATGTGTTTGCGCTGTAAACAGTTTTCATGTCATGTATGCACCAACTCGCCCAGAAAGAAGTTTTAATGTCACCGTGGGCGATGGCGTCGCGGGCATACTGGGTCCTCGAACCCGGTAACAAGGGGAGTGAAGAGTCCAGTGGTAATACATGGTGACGACCAAAGAGCAAGTAAAAGGGGGAATACCCAGCAGTATCGTGGCGTGATGAACTATAAGCGAAGGTGCCTTAGGGCAGAGCCACATCCCAGTCCTTGTGGTCGGATGGAACGTATTTTGATAGCATGTCAGTAACGGTCCGACTAAGTAAGGTTGTTGGTTTGATGATGATAGCCAGTAGCCAGTTTGTGCTTGAGGTAGCCAGTTCGTGCTTGGTAGAACATGAGCGTAGGATATCGGTAATGGCTTGGGACACGAAAGTGCAGCCCTGGTCAGTAAGGAGCTGTCGCGGGGCACCATACACTAAAATGATATCCCGGGGTAGGAAACCTGCGACGTCGGTTGCGCAGCTCGCGAGAAGTGGCCGAATGTTGGCATAGTGCGTCGCGTAATCAGTAGCGACAGCGATCCCACTGTTGCCGGAGCAGGACTCGGGGAAAGAGCCAAGATCCAAAGCCAGGCAAAAGAATGGCTCAGGCTGAATGTCGATCGGCTGTAAGTACCCGGCAGGACGCATTGCTGGCTCTTTCCGATGTTGACAGGGCTTGCAAGCAGCCACATAGCGCCGTACGGAACGTGCGAAGTTAGGCCCGTAGAAGCGGCGGAACACGCGGTCGTGTGTGCGAGCAACCCCAAAATGTCTGGTAGTTGGGGATTCATGAAGCTCTTGAACCATGGTTGAGCGGAGGGATTGAGAAACAACAAAGAGTAGGGGAGTGCGGTCTGGATGAAAATTGCGTCTGTACAATATCCCGTCGCTGAGGACGAACCAAAGTCACGCTGGATCATTAGGAGCAGATTATATGCGGTCAGTGAGGGTCTTCAAGGTATAATCATGGGGTTGCTCGTTGGGCATGTCCAAAAGCTGGAAATTGGAAAGAACACTTGCGAAAGCGTGTTCAGGCTTGAGTACAGGGTAACGGGACAAGCATTCTGCGTCCTTGTGTAGGCGACCAGACCTATACACCACAGAATAGGAATACTCTTGTAGCCGCAAAGCCAATCGTCCAAGCCTCCCTATTGGACTGTTTAAGGCTATTAGCGCAGCTCAGGACGAGCAAAAAAGGAAACAGGTAGGGGTAATCAAAGGGAACGGAAAACAGGGTGATTTGATGATACCTTTGATTACCCCTACCTGTTTCCTTTTTTGCTCGTCCTGAGCTGCGCTAATAGCCTTAAACAGTTATGACATACCAACTCGCCCAAACTGCCACGCTTTTGATCCCTATTGGACCTTTAGGACGAAAGCCAACAAAGGGCGTGGTGGTCTGTTACGATAGAAATGCGCCTGCCGGGTAAATACGGGCAGGATTTCGCTACTGCTCACATAAGGGTCAAACATTCGCGCTCGGTAATAGAGCAATTCCGCTTTGCTGGTAACAAAAGACGCGTCGCATACGCGATGACACGTTCATGGCCATGTTGAACTTGTGCCAAGACGTGGGCACTGTCAGCGGTACCCACCTCTGTAAGGGCTGAAGGAGCGAATTGTCCAAGAAGCGGGGGGGGAGGGGCGGTCAGGAAGGCGGTGAAGCGACAAAAAGCGGTGGCCTGAGCGGCTCCCCATGAAAACGGTGCATTTTTCTTCAAAAGATCTGTTAGAGGGCGTGCTATGGTGGCAAAATTTTTAACAAAGCGTCTAAAGTGAGAGCAAAGGCCCGCGAAACTGCTGATATCTTTTGCAGACTGTAGACCAAGCAAGTCTTTCACGGCGCGAATTTTTTCCGGGTCCGGTCGGAGGCCAGTCCCATTGACGACATGTCCAAGGACAGTAACCTCATGGTGGCCGAAGTTAATTTTCTGTAGTTGAGCTGTAGAACGGCTTTGCGAAAGACAGCAAGTACAGCTGAAAGCCGCTCGATGTGTGTGTTGAATGTGGGTGAAAACACTGTAACATCATCTAGGTAGCAGAGACAAGTCGACCTCTTGGATCCTTGGAGTAATGAGTCCATCATACGCTCAAAGGTAGCCGGAGCATTGCATAACCCAAATAGCAGAACTTTCAACTGGTAAAGACCATCAGGCTTTATGAAGGCGGTCCTTTCACGATCGAAATCACCCACAGTGATTTGCCAATATCCGAAGCCTAGGTCAATGGACGAAAAGTACTGCGCCCTGTGCAGGCAATCGACGGCATAATCGATACGAGGTACTGATGCAGTTGAGGTGCCGGTAATCGACGCAGAATCTTCATGCGCCGTCCTTCTTTTTGACCAGCACATGTGACGCCCAGGGACTTGACGATGGTTCAATGTCTTTCGCTAGCACCTTGTCTATTTTTTGATGACGTGGCGCTCCGTAGCTGAAACTCGGTAGCGTCGCCGATGGATGGGTGGGTTATCGGCAGTATGTATACGATGTTTGAAAAGTGACGTCTGGCCTAAGGGTTGGTTCATGTTAAATATCTCCTTGTACGGAAGCAATAGACTACAGAGCTATTCAGCCTTAGCAGGTGCGAGATTCGGGGTGATCATTTTCCGAATGTCGTTGTCAGTACAATTGGCAGAGCGGAAAGACTCCCAGGAAGCGTCAACGGCGGAGCGAACGTCTGAAGCAGCGATCGTAGCAAGGGTGATATCTTTCAGCAGAATTTGCTTAGTGAGCCCGTTATTCACCAGAGGGAGATACGTACGATTGTCTGTGGCTCTCAGTATTATATGCGGGAGAATAGCGCTCTGTGTAAGAACGATGGCAGTTATAGTAGCGGAGATGTTATCGCCATGTGGAACTGAAGTCGAAGGCAACATTTCAATGTATGTGAAGACCAGTGGTAGAACCTGAACAAGATCGCTCGGTCTGAGGCGAATTTCGTGTGGTGTCCCAGGAACGTCCAATACAGGCAGGTCTAGACGCACAGTACTTGAACTATCGATGAGCGCTGAATGGGCAGAGAAGTCTAAGCCTAGTATGAGGTCATAGGAGCATTGGTCCAGCACAGTGAAAAGGACGACTGTATGGTCGAAGTTAATTTTCTGTAGTTGAGCTGTAGAATGGTGGTCGGAAAAGCTCACACGCGCATTACACATTCCGAAGGCCACCGTGCTCCCGTCGGTGATTCTTACAAACCGAGTAAGCGTATGGCGTAACAATTTTCCTTAAACGGCGGCGAAGGCGGCTGGTCACAATCTATATGTGTTCTCCGGCGTCTTTGAGTGCTGTGACGGGTGTGCCATGAACTTGGACGTCGTGAAGGTTATGTTTCGTATACAACATCAAAGGAGGATATAGCGGCGAATCCGAAATTGCAGCACCACCTTGAGGTTCCGCATTGCCTAGTTTTCCTGCTGTGACTGTCCTCGATAGGTCGGCGGGTGAGCGGCGAAGCAGGGGCGGATGCGACTGGTAACGTTGAGGCGAGGGCGAGCGAGCATAGTGGCGAGTTGAGGTAGTGGCGTCGGAAGCGTCACTTTCGAGGTGTTCTGCTGAGGTAGAACACGACACTGGCCAGCATTACAGCCGAATCCCACCTGCTCACCTTGCTGACGCACTCGTACATCTTCAACCATTCTTCTACGTCAACAACATCGATGCGGGTGAACTTCCCGAGATCTTGTGGGTGAGGTAGAGCAACGTACTGGGTAAGCGTAGTCGGCATTGCACCTGCAGACGCAGTGCCTTCTGCTGGAGTCATGTTCCCAGGCAGGGTGAGACGTTCGCTGCGGAGCTCCTAGGCGAAGACGCCTACCGCGCACGTTCACCAAAAGGTCACGGGTGTAAAACTGTTTACACGATGTATTTACCAGAGATTCATAAACAGCAGCTGAGAATCTCGAGAGGCTGTCGCCACTTCGAAATCTTTAACGCGGTCGTCATTATCCTCTTTTCCTACCGTAACAATAACATGTGGGAAAACAACATGGACGGAAGAACAATTGAAAGCCCACAGATTTGAGGCGGTATTCACAAGTGTCACGAGAAAGTGGGGTATATCTTTCTTCAGGCATATCGACATAGGTGGTTGGATTCTCGCGCCAAACAATGAAACGTCACCAGCATCGACATCGTAAAGGACACGTGACCGCGACGGAGGTGGTAGAAGCAAATCGCTCAAAACAATAAAATAATTTTTCTCTCGTGCTGATCTGTCGGCAAATGTGGAGAGAAGCACACTATTCAAAGTAATTTCGCCTGTGCCACAGCTAGTGGAAGCACTACAATCCTTAAAAAAGTCAATCCCCAGAATCAAATCATGAGTGCACCGGGGTAGTACAAAAATTTCTGTTGTAAGATCTTCTCCTCCGAGTAAAACATTTGCAACAGAAATATCCAGCGGAATAAGGCTTTTCGCATCAAGTCCACGAAATGTTGCCCCATCATTCCACGGGAACGTAACTTTCCGACCAAGCATTTCTTAGAAAGTGAAACTCATGACGGAAACGGTAGCATCAGTATGCACCAATATATCATCATCATCATCGTCATCATCAGCCTGGTTACGCCCACTGCAGGGAAATGCCTCTCCCATACTTCTCCAACTACCGCGGTCACGTACTAATTGTGGCCATGTTGTCCCTGCAAAGTTCATAATCTCATCCCCCACCCAACATTCCGCCGTCCCCTGCTACGCTTCCCTTCCCTTGGAACCCAGTCCGTAACCCTTAATGACCATCGGTTATCTTCCGTCCTCATTACATGTCCTGCCCATGCCCCCCATTTCTTTTTCTTGATTTCAACTAAGATGTCGTTAACTCGCGTTTGTTCCCTCACACAATCTGCTCTTTTCTTGTCCCTTAACGTTACACCTATAATTCTTCTTTCCATAGCTGGTTGCGTCGTCCTCAATTTAAGTAGAACCCCTTTCGTAAGCCTCCAGGTTTCTACCCCGTACGTGAGTACTGGTAAGACACAGCTGTCATACACTTTGCTCTGGAGGCATAATGGCAACCTGCTGTTCATGATCTGAGAATGCCTCCCAAACGCACCCCAGCCCATTCTTATTCTTCTGATTATTTCAGTCTCATGATCCGGATCCGCAGTCACAACCTGCCCTAAGTAGATGTATTACCTTACCACTTTCAGTGTCTCACAACCTATCGTAAACTGCCGTTCTCTTCCCGAGACTGTTTAACATTACTTTAGTTTTCTCCAGATTAATTTTTAGACCCACCCTTCTGCTTTGCCTCTCCAGGTCATGCAATTGCAATAGAAATGCAATTGCAGGTATAGTATCGGGTTATACGCACACTTTGCTCTCAAATGTGTCTCAATGTATGATGAGGTCAGAGCATAAAGCGAGACTCTCTTTTCCAATTAATCGTGTACATCCTCGGCAATACATCTGAGAAGTCGTCCAACTTTGTATTCTTCGGACACTCGACAATTGACCGTTTTATATAGCTTCAGGATCGCCCCTATGTACGTAGTACAGGGCTCACCTGGAACTTGAGCACGTTGAAGCAATGCCTGCTCCGCCCACTTCCTTTTCGTGGTGAATCTCTAAAGCCCTCTTTGAGGTCAGTAACGAAGCTGTCCCACTTTGTGAATGTATCTTCGTGGTTCTCAAACCAGAATAGCGCAGTGTCCGTGAGGTAGAGAACGATATTCTCTAGCTGAGCCGCGGAGTTCGAGCCGTTCTACTCGCTCACACGCTTGTAGTGGGTGAGCCATTCCTCAACGTCTTCGCCAAATTTTCATGAGAGAGGGCGGGGCTTCATTTGACTCAATTCAATTCAGCTTTATTTAGATTTATGCATCCAGGCGCGGGTTGTTCGCGCCGGAGCAGCCAGATATGACTGTTGGTTGCTGCAGCGGGACATCGGTATCCTCAGTGGGGTCGGAACCAGTCGATTGAGGCGGCGTCTTCCGCGTGCTATTTGCTTCAGCAGCTGCCTCGTCTTGGTCGAAGTACCCAACACCTCCACTACAACATTGTTACGGTTACGGTTGAACTGTGTTTATTCAAAGGCCCAGGTGTATCGTCAGGCAAAGATGACGCCAATAGGCTACACCATCTAACCTCTTCCTCTTTTCTTGGACCAGCTCATGCCAAAGAAGTATAATTGATTGTTTAGTTTAGACGGCATAATGTTCCGAAAGTTATCCAACGCGCCGATGGACGTAGCAACCTTCACTGGAACGGTATTTACATGATGAGACTAAAGTTTTATAGAAAAATACCGTCTAAAAATGAATGACGATCTACAAGGTCTAGGAAAGTTTTATGGTATTTCCACTGGACATCGTAATCAATTGACGTGTTTGTCAGGCGCAAAGGCATAAAATTTGTCTTTGCATTTAGGCTTACTTTCTTACTTCATACGCATGTATTAAGTTTGCGTAGCTATGTATTTGACGCACATTTCGGTTCCTGTAGGTTCTCTCCAGAAAATAAAACGCTCGAACCGTCTGCTTAAAAGCCTGCCTGATAAATCTTGAGAATATTGACGGTATTATTAATGTACAATGTAAAAAAAACATAGGTATAAAAACAGAGCCCTATGGTACGCCACATTTAATGATGCTGTTATCGTATTGTCTGCAATGTAGGTAAACGAAGTGAGATCTAGAATGAAGATAGTTCGTACAAGAGAATGGTGCTATACCTCTAATGCCAAATGCATCAGCCTTACTCCGCAAACTATTGTGATAGGTGGCATCCAAATGCCTTTTAAAAATCCAAATTAATTGAAGTTGTGAAATATTTCTCTGCGATGGTGTCGATGATCCTGTCTTTAATATGAATTGATGCTTTCTTCATAGGATTAGTTGATTTGAAAACCAACTTACTGCTTTGCAATTACTTTATTTGATAGAAATACTTAAGCAAAGCCTGTATGTAATATGCGTTTTCCGATCTTTGCTTACAGCGGTATCACAGAAATGGACCTGTAATTACTAAACTCATCTGTTTGTGGCGATTATGAATTAACGTGACTTGAGCCATTTTTAGTGGTTTTGGAAGAACTGCAGTTGTCAGATATTGTTAGAAATATAAATTAAAGGCAACAGTTTTTACTAATGAAGCCCTATTAGCATCTGCACCATCTGCAGGTTTATTATCTGAGAAATACAAAGTGGAAATCATTTCATCCTGTTAGCTAGAAGTCACGAACACACTATCCTGGACAGCATAGCTTAGGTATGCCAAATAACTGTCCGGCTTGGGTGATACATGAGTATTGTACTGATATTTAGGTGCAATTTAAGGAACCACGGGTGGTCCATACTTCCGGAGTCCCTCACAACGGCGTGCGCTATAATCAGATCGTGGTTGTGGCAAGTAAAACCTCATAGTTGAATTTTGATCATTTAATGCTTTGAGGATTGCATCGCACCAACGTTTTTAAAATAAGCGTTAAACTAATTTGCTGAGAATAACTTAGACTATTTTGTTCCACACATGTATAATTCTAATAGCTCTTCATCCACAGGGGTGCTAGAGAATTCGGAAAGAGTTTCCATGTATTGTGACGATTTTCCATGCAGCTCTCAAACTTATGCAATAGAATGGAATTTCCCTTTCTCAAGATTAAGATGACTGATTTCTACACTTTGTGAATGCTCGTAGAATTTCTTTGTCACGTGTTTAAAACTGGTCGAATAGCTTTCATTGTGTTTCATATGGTTATAGAAGTCTTTAGTTATCCATGCTGTCCAGGCTTTTTGGGCATAATTGTGGTGGTTAAGGGAAATGCAGTATTGAAAATATTGTGATATAGAAGGAAAATTGTCATAGCACACTGAAGGATCGCGTATGCAATATACACCTGCGCAGTTCAAGCTACCGATTAGGGATTGAAAATGATTTATGGTTATTTGGATATTGCATCTCCTACTGTGTTCTATATCAGGGCAAAAATGCTAATTGGAAATATTCTGAATACTGAAACATAATCTGTATATCTGAGCACAGGACGCCAGTAGTACTTGTGGACATATCTAAGTTAGTAACACATAAGTGGATTAATATCATAGCATGCACACTTACCTTTGTGGCCTCATTTAGTAAATTCTTACAGTTGTGGTCACGCATGATTTCGAGGAATTGTAACATTGCTTCGTTATTACTTAGTAAATCAGCGTTAAAATCAACTACGATGAATGTGCGTTATTTTTTTCTGTCCGTAAAAGATAAAAAAATTACCGAAAAGATTTATAATGTTACAAAGTACACCTTGAAGGGGGACAGTAAACTGCAACAATGATAACGTCATCACGTAAAACATTAACATTCAAAAGCGTCTTACACATAAGTGTAATCTTCAGGGCATTCAAAAGGGTAGTGCTGCCATACGTAAATAGGCATACCGGCACCACGTCTTCTAGAGCGATATACAGAAGCATGCCTATAATCAGAAATGTGGTATCACGTAATCCAAGTACCACGTTTCAGAGAAGACTAAAAAATTGAAGCAGGTACCAAACTGACATGAGTGCGCTTCAATTTCAGTACTTTTCTTCCGCAGGCTTCTCGTAAATGCATGTTTGCAGCCATTAAATTTTCAGAATTGCAGTCCTGGCAGTTTGCTCTTGAGCTCATTTGCTTCTTTGAACCAGGAAGTTGTTCCTGTTCTAGATAAAAACGTAAGCATGACAACATGAGATTCGCCTTCTAAAGAAGGCGAACCACAATTTGGAGGTACTATTCAATGGCACCTTCTGCATGCTCTGTTACATCGGGAGTGGGGTATTTTATTCTTTTTTGCCATCAAAACTTAATTGATGGCAATATCTTGAAATCCACGCATGAGGCCAGCATTTCAATACTTTAAAATATTAAAATGCTATCATAATGCGTCGCTCAACGTTTCACTGTGCATGATTTTATTTCAACAAAATCATACGAAATATTCTTCGTAAGTAAGGGTCGGCCCCTTTTGCTGCTATTATTATTACATCTGTGAACAAAAACGACAATCCTAACTTTGATCAGCATTTGTTGCAAAGTAGCTTGTGCGTAATAATGTTAACACCTATCTAGGTAAATAAAGCACTCGTGATTTTGTTCTCGTGTGAATTTCTAATGAAATAACAATGATGTGCTCATGGTGCTTAAAGAAACTAAGTCTTGGCAGCTGAGCATGTCGGGAAGTAATTATATAATTATCACGTCTTTCGTGAATATGATTTATTTCTGAGTGCAAACTTCTGCTTTCAGCTCTTGGCCCGAGGCTTTTCCGAGCGAAGGCCTTATTTGGAAATACAATGAGGGTGTGTCATGATGACATTGTTGCCACAGTGAAGTTGTTTCCATCTTCGCAGATCAGAAAGGTACGCCTTACTTTTTCATGCTTGTTTAGCACACCTGAGAGCCCTAATATGTGCACTCTGTATTGAATGGAGAGGAATAATAATTTTTTACTATAGCAATAGCTTCACCTGCATTTTTTAAGGGAAGTTTTCTTTCTTTTTTGCACATTTAAACTATTGCTGCTGACTTGCCATATGGTTCACACCCATTACATCACTTTTCTTTTGCTACCCCCACAGATGTACTCGCTGCTGCTCTTATGGTCTACGAATTTACTTAGTAATACAACAAATGGCGCCATGGTATCTTTACTACAAAAATAGACGTCATCAATAGCAGAATTTCTGTGGTAAAGGAAACTGCACGTTTTTGAAAATAAGATTGCAGTACCAGCAGAATGTTACACATAAACTAATCGTATTCGAAGACTAACTAGTGAATGTTTTCTAAAACCCCAAACCTCTAGAGTGTTTTCTTTCCGCTAAAAGAAGGTATCGCGCTTGATCACAAGCGAATCAGAGTGAAATGATTTCGAAGCAGTGCAGAATGAAAATAAATAATGGAAGCTTTGTCTTACGCTCCGCGGCGGAAGCGTTCAAGAAAGCATCAGCGTGTCATTTAGTGTTTTTGAAAGTCAAACTCTGTAGCAGTTTTGTCATTAACGTTACAACCAGTGTCCTTTTTTCATCTAAACAGACCCATTTACTTCAGGTTATGGCACAAGAAGTTCTTCAGTAGGCTTTTTGCTCGAGCTTCTGACCTTTCTTTAATTAACAAGAATTTATTTGCCGTTTTTGCACAGCTAGTCACAGCCACCATTCATTCCTGGAAAGCTTGTTTGCTAAGAGGCTCTACATATGTTTCGAGACAATGCGCGCACATCCTTTCAATGGAAATTAGTCATCTTGTGAACTAAACAAATTCCTTGTACAACGTACCGTATTTACTCATGTAAAGCCGGCCCTCACGTGAGGGCTACACCCATATTTTAGAGCGCAAAAATATTGTAAAAATGTTTCACCAAGCTAGTTAATTGCCGCAAACTACTGCACGATGTCTTTCTTGCAAAAATAGGTCGTGGATTCTCTGTGTTAATAATCGGGCTGCAATGATTGCACTTTATTGCGAGAGCAATTATTTGGACCCTCCAATGAATTTTTGCTACCCTAGTTGCCTTGAGGTTTCGTATATATTGTGGTATATGCATGCTATATGTCATGGCGCGCTAAATGACATTAGGGATATGCGGGTTCTATTGCCCCACATTCTGTCACTAAAGTTGCTCATACGAGCTCTTACATTCATGACAACAGTAGTCCTCATAATTTAGAGAACCACAGCCCACAAACAGAGCCTATAAGCACCGAAATCGCATGCTTTTTACCTTAAAACTTCTCAGACCTAAATATTAGATGAGCAAAAAAATAACAGAGCTCAAACCTTAAAACAATGTATTAAGCACGAGTCGATTCCACGACCTCGTGCTTAGGAGCGCAACACCAAAGCCACAGAGCAATCACTGCGGGTTGCTGGCAGGATTCAAACAGAGGACCCCTAGCATAACAGCTTGTTTTTACTTCGCGTGCGTTTACTTCAAGTCATACTGCCACTACAGCTGCCGGAGTGCAATATATCGGCTCAAAATCTAAGACGTTGCGATCACATTGCTTCTCCCTTCTGGAGAATCTCTCATATTTTCTTTGTGCAGAAGTCTGAGGGCTGTTTGAGGCTTCAATGAGTGGTCATAAGCTTGCCTTTTGCAAGGCCGGAACCCTCTAAAAATTCCAAAATAAGATTGAGTGCCTTACGCGAGTGCTTTTTTCGACGAGCTGTATTTTTGCATTACTCAGTACAGTCGTGCTGCTTGTGTGCAAAAATAAGCTTTTGTGCTGTATATATGTATATGTGCTGCGTTTGACTATTTGACATTATAGGTTATAAATCACACTATTTATTTCCTGAACCCCCATTAGCCAAGTCAGGGCATTAGAGAGGGGAGTGAGTGGTTACAAAGAGGAACATCAGAAGAACACAAAAGGTTATTTAGAATAATGTCTATCGCGCGTAGCTTAAAAATTTTTCGGCATCGTGATACAGTATATTTAAGTGAACTACCTGAGATAACAGAAAACTAGAGAAATGTAGCCCGTGTGCAATACATATTTTAAGGTAAAAAAAACTATACAAACGCGGTACTGCAATAATATATTACACAGATACAGTAACCAGAGCTACAATACATGCCAATGACAATACATTTAGGGAACAATATATAAATGACATAAACAACAACAATAACGCATATACGTGGAAAATCAGCATCATCGCCATGCAAGATTTCACCCCGAAGAAAAATAAAAAGAGATTATATATATTAATGTGCAGCAAAATGGACCAGCAAGCGTTTTTTCAATTCTTCAATGTTGTTATTTTTAAGCAGAACTGCTGGTAGGTATTTCCACTCCAACGACGTCTTGGGAATGAAAGATGCCGAGCAAGAAGTAGTGCGGCAAAGTGGCATGCCAACCATATGCAGATGATCAAGGCGTGTTCAAACGAATGTAGGTGGGATGAACAGGGCATTTGTAGGTCTTATTTTGTGCGATACATGTTAAAGAAAAGGTTCAGTCGCGACACTTTTCAGCGCACCTCAAGGAGCGGTAATAACGCATTATTAATAAGTGTTACGCCTTCTGAACGTGTATAGATAGTACAAATTGCAGGTGCTGGGCGATATGGTAGAGCTTCAATCGATTTTAATACTGACTTAGTTTGGGGGCCCCATATTGACAAAGCATATTCTAAATTAGTACCCACTAAAGATTTATGTAGTAGTTGGAATGAAGAAGAAGCAATAGGAAAAAAAAATATTTTTAGATCTTCCAGGATGCAATCAGTGTTGGCGACAATGTGGCTTACATTATTATTCCAAGCGAGGTTCGCGATTAGAAAAACACTAAAGTATGTGTACAATGTAACACATAGTAAATATGTGTTGTAAATAAAATTGACTGGAAGATTTGTGGTTTCATAGCGTGAGAAGCGCATCACTTTGCATTTAGTTGTGTTAAAGGCCATTTGCCATTTATGACACCAGATAGAGACTGCGTCCAGGTAAGCTTGTAGCGATTCTGCGTCTTTAGCATTCTTAGTCGCACGATAACTAGAACAATCACCAACAAAATGTTTAATTCAATACGAAAAGTTGGTAAGTAAATCGTTCATACAGACGAGAAACGGTACGGGACCGAGCACCGATCCTTGCGGTACAGCTGATGTTACTACAAACAATGACAAGTTACAGCTCTCACATGCTCAATTTGTGAACGGTTTGTTAGGAAGGATTCAATCTACGCCGATGACTCAGCGTCAATATTCACTTGTCACAGTTTATAAAAAAGGAAGGTATAGGGCACTTTATCAACATATTTACAAAACCTAAGAAGATACAATCAACTTCGGAACCACGGCCAAAAAATTATTGAGCGTCTTAGTAACGGAGTTAACCTGTCTTTCCCACGAAAAGGTTTCACTAAGTCATGTTGCATAGGGCGGATAAATCAGTTGGCTTCAAGAAACTTTACCAAGCGGGAATATGTGACATGCTCCATGATTTTACTGCAAATACTGGTTAACCATATGGGGGGGGGGGAGTAATTAGCTGATCAGTGCTTGTGGCCAGATTTATGGAGTGGGACCACTTTAGCTATTTTGTAGTCCTCTAGTAACCTGCCAAGCTCATGGGATTGTTCGAATATCTTACAATATATTGTTAGGACGCTACCAAGAAAGACGCCAGTCAGAAGAAGACAATTTCACGTGTATGGGTGGAATCAGTCTCGACAGCTATCTTGTTTATGCATCATTCTCTCTCTTGTAAATGTTGCAAACACGTCTTGACATGTAATTTATGCAACGTATCAAATTGTTCAGAAGTGCGAGGTACCCACGAGAAACAACAGTGGAGATTCGCAGTGGTCGTCACCGGATAATTGACAACATGGCGGATGAAACAGGATCCGACATGGCGCAGTCCACACCAACGCCTACAACACCGACAGTTGTGCTGGCTCAGCCACGGAATCCAGGAACGTTCTGCGGCACTGACCACCTAGACGTGGAAGACTGGATCGCCACTTATGAGCGGGTAAGTGCCCCAAAGAAACGGGATTCCGCGGTTATGTTGGCTAACTTAGTCTTCTACCTACAAGGCACGGCGAAGGTGTGGTATGACAACCAAGAAGAGCTTCGTGACTGCGACCCATGCAAACAGAAGCCGAGCTATTTATTCGGACCCGCTGGGAGGAAGAGCACCGTTAAGAAAGAAGTGGCGACCCGCGCCCAGACGTCCACAGAATCGTACATCTCTTTCGTTCAGGGATTGATGGCTCTGTGCCGGCAGTGGTATGGCTGAGTCAATCAAGGTTGGGTATGTACTGAAGGGGATCGCTGACGATGTTTCCAAACTGCTTATGTGCAAAAATTGTGAAACAGTGATGGACATCATAAGAGAGTGTCAACGAACGCTTTGAGCAGGCCAAGAGCCGTCGGATTGCACCGCCGTTCACACGTCTGCCCAATACAGCAGCGACATTCTCTTGTGACGACAGGCTGAGTGCAGCAGCCAGATCAGATGACCCGACTTGGATATTACAGCGACAACGTGAAGCCATGTCTACTGCAGGCCCTTTTTCGCGCCTCAAAGAACCGAACAACTTGCCTACAGCACCATTTTTGCAGGCAATAGTCCGCGAAGAACTCGCTAATCTTCGAGCTAATTCTGCATGTACAGTTGCCGCTTCACAACTCCCTTATGCTTCAGGTCAATGGACTCGTCCGCGGCATCTTGAACGCTACCGAAATGCAACCGAGTGGCGAACCGCAAACGATCAGCCAATGGGTTTGCCTGCCAGCGTATTGGTGATCTTGCTCACCATTGTAAAAACTGTACTGTCTTCTCCCCTCTGCGACCGTCTATCAGGAGATATTATTGCCCCAGACAGAACGAGCCTCGTTACCAGCCTCTATTGGTACCGCAACAGCCGAACAATGACTCTCGTGTTCCTCGGAACAGTCCCTCGTCGCCATTCCGACGCCACCATTCCCGTTTGCCATCAGTTCCTCGGCCATTCTCCCTATCTACGCACACTCGTCGCCCACCATACTCTATGCGGCCCCCGAAGACCGTCTCCAAAAATCTAAGCGATGCGGCTCCCAGAGGTGAGGCTCATTTGACGATTGAAGCTGTAATACCCTCTCATTACATTGCCGACCAAACAGAACTTCATTGACGTTTTCGCCGATGGCGTCAGTGTCCCACTGCTCACTGACACTGGCACACACCTATCTGTGATGAGTGTGCAATTGCGCCAAAGCCTGAAAAAGTTCTCGCACCCTCTGCATCACGCACACTACGCGTCCCCAACGGAGGAAGGCCTACCATGCTTGTTATGTGCACCCCTCGCATTACATAATGGAGCGCCCAACGACTGTTTCGTTTGCGTCTCTGTACAAAACCCTTAGGGCGTTATACTTGGCGCACACTTTATATCGTCCCATTCCGCCCTCTTTGACTGCGCGTGAAGTGTCATTCAGCTTGAGCTGCCTCACGGCCACTATAGTCCACCAATCACACAACCACGGTTATGCTCTTCCGAAGACATCCGGCTGTCGCCTCAAGCCACCAGGTACGTCAGTCTACTGTCGTTCCCATCTGTTCCTGACGGCGTCTATATACTTTGTCTGACCGCTGACATTCTGCTTAAAAGAAATTTGTCCGTTTCCTATAGCGTGCTCCCTGCTACATGCAATCAGACTTCGCTCCCTCTCCTTTACTTTAGCTGCTCGAATCAACTTCTTCCGAGAGGCATGTCGGGACGATATCTCGCCTGTGAACGATTGCGAGATATCTTCTCTTGACGCCAAACTTCCACTTGCCCTCTACAGGAACCTTCGATTTACCGACTCTCGCAGGAGAACTTAGAAAGATGATTGCACCTGATCTTGCGGCACAATCTGAAGACCTCCACCGTCTCTCGGAAACCTACCGTGACATTTTTGCGTGGGTGACCCCCGTTTAGCCCAAACATCGGTGGTCACCCATGGTATTTACACAGGAGACGCCAATCCGATACGCTGCCGGCCGTACTCTGTTTCACATGTTGAACGACAAGCGATACATCGAGAACTGAATAAGATATTGACTACAGGCGTTACAGAGCCATATTGCAGTTTGTGGGCGTCCCCTGCTGTCCTTGTCAAGAGGACGGACGGCAGTTCGTACTTTTGTGTAGATTACAAACACCTCAACAAAATCACACGCAAGGATGTCTTCCCCTTGCCGCGTACTGATGAGGCCTTGGACTCCTTGAGCGGAGCCCTTTTATCGACAGACCTCTGTACAGAATATTGGCAAATCTCGGTAGATGACATGGACCATGAGAAAACTTCATTCGTAACAACTGACGGCCTCTGCCAATTCACGGTTATGCCGATCGGCCTTTGTAATGCACCGGCTACCTTCCAAAGAATGATGGACTCTTTACTTCGCGGCGAAAAATGGTCCACATGTATGTGGTATCTAGACGATGTCATAGTCCTCTAACCAACTTTCGCGAGTCATATAACACGCCTATCGGCTATTATTCCTATATTCTGACGCGTCGGCCTGCCATAGGACTCATCTAAGTGCCACTTTCGACGTCATCAAATTACCGTTCATGGTGTTACGTTTCGCCTCCGACGTGCGGCATAGCCGGCGCGGATACAACGGACGCCGGGGCTTCGTTCACAGCGGCGGACATTTTGGCCAGTTCAGCGCTGTCCCAACACCTCCTGCTAAGCGCGCCCAGGCATGTTTCAATGCCACGTGTCTTTGTGTGTGTGCATGTTGGTGCCCCCGCTTGTCGAAGCGCGCAGCCGGGGAGAGGAGCTCCCCAACTGTGAAGCGAGGAGGTCTGAGTGGCGCCGGCCCGGCGGAGACTTGTCGCGACGTGTTCCGTAGGCCGCCGTCACGTGCACCTCTTCCGAGCCGTTCCTTCTTGCCCTCGACTCCAAGAGTATAAAAGCAGCTGCCCCCGGACGCCAAGAAAGAGGCTCCGAATTCTTCCGTCAAGTAGCGTGCTCTCCCGTCTCTCCACTTCGGTCGACCTGACCGGCCGCTCTTTTGCGATGCTAGAATAAACAAGTTGTTCTGTTAGCAGTCAACTCATGCTTTGCCAGGACCTTCGGATGCTTCCAGTTGTGCCCCAGGCCGCCAGGCCAATGCTACCCTTGGGGCTTGCGACACAGATGCAACACAACAAAGGTGAAGTTCACATTCGTGTAATCAAGCAACTTGGCCCAAGGAGCAAGGCAAATGTATCTAGCGGCATCGAACAAGTGATCGAACAAATATATTCAAATATCGTCGAGGGAAAGTGGGATAAATGTAATCTCTAAAGCCATACAAGATGAGGGTAATACGAATTATCTTCAAACAGTTAAACTAACGTCGGCGATGTATAGAATGGAGATGCAAGGATAAGATGTACGGAGGAAGTCAACACGGTGATGACTGTTGACGTTACTGCGATTATCAGTAAAACAATGTGGGGACGCATGGTAATGCTGAAGTCACGTATGTAGAGGGGATGTGGACTGCGATTGCTAATGGCATTATTACACCCATGTCTGCACCTCCGATTGCCACAAAGAAAGTCTCGTGAATTGCAGTTATCCAACCATAGGTGCATTTGCGACGCCGGCTCTGTTCATTTGGGAGTTCAGTTTTCAGGGCATCCCAGCTATCATGAATGGCGTTTTGAAGAAAGACAGGCCATTCTGCTCGACCATCACGACGTGCGTATTGCTCACAGGCGAGTTGTCCAGCCGCCAGCAATCTTTTACACCAGGCACAAGCCTAGATGGCCCTTATGTCCATTCGGCGTGATCATGTGTTTCGGACCGAGTGAGGCGAGCACCGGAATTGGAAGGCGCCTGGAGGTGTAGAAGAGAATCGCGCGCTGAGGAACGGTGGAGCACGCTCAGCGCGCTCAAAGCAATGCTACCTAGAGAAAAGTCCAGGTTGTGTTCACAGAAGCGGGGAAGGAGAAAGGAAGTGGAAGGTCGCGGAGGAGGAGGGTATGCCGAGGCGCGCTGGGTGCGTTGACCTTCTCTGGCCGTTGTTACTAGTTCTTTGGGCGGTAGGGTTGCCAGATATGGCGATTTATCACTTAATTGGCTACTTTTAGAGGTTCTTGGTGACCGAAACTCGTGCTTGGAGAATTCGCAACTTTCTACCTACGTTTGGCAGTAGTAGTTCGTATAGGTAGCGACCGAATCGCACTGCCCCCGACTGCCCCCTCGAAGCAAGAGCCCCAAACGTCAGGTATACAAGGCCAGGTTTTTGTGTCTTTCAAGCTACAGAAGCGAATTCAGGAGCTGAACACATATGATAGCCGCCACATGGTCAGTGGTCCTCTTCGAGATGTCACCCAGGGCTCACCAGACCTGGTTCAGATTCAGCACATGCAACGCTCGATGGCGGAAATTAGAGCCTCGGGCAGTTCGTGACTTTCACTGATGAATAATTGAATAGGCCCAAGCAGCTCCCTTTGAGCAACAGGAATGAACTAGTGTTAAAGGAAATTATGTTTCGTCCTTCGATGGACGGAAGCAATAGGTGATGTCTTAATATACCATCCCCAGCAACGATTACCTCTATAGAAAATGTCGAAGACCATGGTTCTTGGCATAGATATTGGCGCCAGAAACGACTGCAACGACTAAAGACACATAATGTCAGGTGCCAATGTCTATGTGACTACGCAACTGCGTACCAGGGAGTGTAGAACGTGTCTGATGTCATTGATTTCACGCGGGAACGTTTGATGTGCAGTCATAGTGGGATACACTTAATATAGCCACCTGTGCAAAAACGGCGTTCAGCGAGGTTATTCTACTGAAACTGGCGACACCACTTCGGCTATGAGAAAGCACGCAAGTGTGCAGCAGATGTCATCAAAGAACATTGGCTGCCCATGCAAAATGGTAAATTATGATGCAATAGTATGTGACAACTACTGTTGTGTTCTGTTATCTTTGTTTGTCATCAGCTCAGCAGGAAACTACAAGTCTTTCTGGCCATTTATTCTTTCTTTTCGCATCAAATTGGGCAAATGTTGATTAGCCGGAGCGTGGCTACATTTCTCACAACCAATTAAAGCTTTTTGCCGCAGTTGGAAACTTTTTTGGCGACATTTCGCAATTTTTCGGCTACTTTTTCTTCCAAAGACCTGACAGCCCCAGCGGGCGGTTTCGATGTACCGGATTCGCCTCGTGTTCGAGAAGCCAAGCGAGGACGCAGCAGCAGCGACTCAAGCGGCGCCAGGCCGAGCGCCAGTTCACCGAGCCCGAAGGTTTTCCCGAGTGCCGGGCACAAGCTGAACAACTGCGGCAAGAAGGCGCGGGATGGCGTGCCCAGAGACTCCAGAAAAGGGAGAAGCAGTAGAGGGACTAAATGAATAGTACATTACCACATTGCTTGAAACATTAAAGACTGCAGTTCCTTACAGTGCCTTACCCTGTTTCGTGAAGGCACTTTGCATTTTATAAAAACGGAAAAACGGACATAGAACGTGCAAAATAAGGAAAATAGATTACTGGCTCTCCCGCAATCAAGAGTTAATGTGAGCATGAAATGGCAACCGCAAAACAGACTGGTTGTAGATGATACCAACCACAACCTTAAAATGGTGTGTAGTGCATGTTCGCAGCGGCACACCACCACGCTACACCGCTACACGCCCCGCCATACTGTGCACTGGTCCACATGTACGCTAGCAGGCTAGAAGAAAACGGGCTGAAGGGGGCAAGACAGGCAGCGAAAGGCGCCAGGGAGACAGAGCGCCGATAAAAGAAAACGCCTGAAGGAGGCGCCACGCAGCATGGCGTCATTTCTCGAGGCGACGTAAAACCCGTGCCGTAGATCTCACAAACTGCTGGCGTTCGAAACAGCACAGGCAACGCTTTCTCAGCGCCAAATGAGGGCGAGGAAGTGTATGAAACCCTGTATCTGCCTTTTCATCGTCGCTATTGGAAATGACAGATAAAACTTCAGCTTACTAGACGTTACCGCTTGAGTAATATTGTGAACAAACATTTGGGAGAACCCGTAGCAATTTTATTGTAACTTGCTTGGGCCTTAACTAGCGTATTTGATGCGGTCCTGTAAGAAGGGTTGGATGCCGGCGACCGCATTTTCTGAAGTTTTGATGGGTTGCGTGGTTGACTTCGTTTGAGCACCCGGATAACGGCTCCGAATTTTGGCTCACGGTCACTTCAAGGTCGCTGACAACGGGAGCTAAATGCATTATATGCCTATTAAGCCTTCAGAAAAGCGCAACGCTTACACACAATCAAAGCATTTGGAAATTATCCCACACGTAATGCACGAAAATGGAGTCGCAGCCATACGCTTGCGCGTAACGCGCGTTTAAAGAGTGAAACGTCGCAAATCTTTGGTTCAATTGTTAAATTTAACATATAATTGCATTTAACTATTTTGAACTGCTCTAATTCGCGTGCTGACAATGAATAATTTGTAAAAAATTGAGAGATATATTAAACAGGTATGTTTTGCGCCAGGTAGTTTGCTCGTTTATTTTTTCCGGCTGAGAATGAAAGCCCGCGAGAAATGAAAAATATGACCTGAGTAACCGTGCGCCCCATTATGAAAGCAGCGCTCTTAAACACTATCCGCCGAAGTTAATGCGAGCTGTCTTTCCAAGAAGTGTCAACCATCACTTATCGATACATTTATCAACACCAAGGCGCCACACTGTCATGGGCGGGGCGCGCCAGGTAAAGCCCCAGATCTACTACTAAATGCTAAATTAATGAAATTATGGGGTTTTACGTGCCAAAACCGCGATCTGATTATGAGTTCCACTGTAATGGGGGACACCGGAAATTAGGACCACCTCGGTTTCTTTAACGTGCACCTAAATCGAAATACAGAGGTGTTTTCACATTTCATCCCCATCGAAAAGCGGCCGCACTGGCCGGGATTCGATCCCGCGACATCGTGCTTAGCCCTACACTATAGCCACTAAGCAGTAACGGTGGGTACATTTAATTGCTACGGGCGTTGTCTGAGGGTGCTGCATTTTGATACGGGCGGACACTTACTCAAATAATATGTTTCATTTCTCGCGGGCTTTTTATTTATTAGGAAAAAATAAACGAGCAAAATGTACCTGGCTTATAACATGCCCATAGAAGGTTTCTTGGAATTGCCCACACATTCTTCATTGACGGCACGACATTTATAGCAGTAATTAAAGAAATTAGCTAATTCCTACTAATTATCAAAGTGAACGGCATGTATACAAAAGAATTAGGTGCCTCTACTCTACTTGACAGCGAACAATATGCACTTGGTAATCGTCCTGTAAAATGGCCCACCTTTATAAAAACGCGACACGTGATTGTTGAGGCTTGTGTCATCGCTTATACTGCGGTCCAATTGCATTGGCGTCCATTTGAGGCCTAATACTTTTATTGAGGAGCGCCCACGTTTTTCATTTTTCTCAGTTGCATCGTGAAAGCTTTCCTGGAAGGCCGAAAGTGATTGAAGTAACCAAAAAATTGTGTTAGCAGAAAAATTGAGCTGTCCAAGGAGATGGAGGAAGTTTTGCAAAACTAATGCACATATTGCGCATAACGTTAAGAGACTGAAAGATAGCGGTTCGGATGATAAAGCAAACTGGTATAGACGATATTCTAATTGACTTCAAGAGAAAAAAAATGGAGCTGGGGAGGTCATGCAATGCGCCGGTTAGATAACCGTAGGACCATTATGGTTACAGAATAAATACCAAGAGAAGAGAAGCGTAGGTCGAGGTCGGCAGAAGACTAGGTGGAGCGATGAAATAAGAAAATTCGCAGGGTCTGGTTGGTATCGGTTGGCGTAGGAGAGGGGGAATTGGAGATCGTAGGGCGAGGCCTTCGTCCTGCAGCGCTCATAAAACAGGATGCTGCTGCTGCTACTGCTGATGATGCTGCTTCTGCTGCTGCTGATGATGATGAATGGCCATACTCTAATCTACGTCAACTTAGTGTTTCGTGAAGTCGTTAACTAAGCACTGTAAATATATATCTGAGTCATAAAATTGACTTCATTGTCATCATGTGTAACCTGTGTGTAGTACAGAGCTTATATTTGGGCACTACGCTCTCAAACCCCTTGTCAAAGTAAAATCATTAGCTTATACGAGCGCAGACTCAGACATAGACGCAGTTATGTCATGAGATTAAAGGTAAGTTTGTTGTTTCCTAAGGCGAAGAATAATTAGGAGGGACTTACGGAGAGACAAGAAGGACGCGAAAGCCAGTGGTAAACTCGAATATCACTCCCTCCTTTTATTCTTGCGTAAGGCGTTGTGGAAAGTGGTGCAGCACTGTTCTCGCAAGCAAGTGTTCACGCAGCTTGACACATCCGCTATTCCAAGTTCCGAAATCTGTTACTTGTTGTGGCGGCACTGGTAGATCAAGAAATATTTCTACAATATCCCGGGTCACGAAGGCTTTTCAACTTGGTGCTGTGCTCAAGTTTCTCCGAATGTCGCACCGAATTCAGGTATTTAGTTGAAGCTGAAAGGGTCCTTGCTGCCAATCGCCTTAGTTTTATCGGTCTCGAGGATTTAATTGCCAAAACCACGGAATTACATGCGCTGTGTGTGCAAACGTCCGGCTTGCTCAGCCGAGCTGCAACAGATTCCTTTACAAGACAGAGATCCTTCAAAGCGGGCCGGAGGTTGGAGAAGGCAACCGCTGGAGCGTAACGGACCTCTTCCAAAGGCGTAACTTTTTCTGCACGGCGCTGCTCCACTGCTATGTGTAAAAAGTTGACTGTGTTCGACATTCGAAGTGAACTCCGCGGTGCAAATTGCGTTGATGCATATCACACAGCATCCTGCTCTATATAGGCAGTACTGTCTGTCATCCCTTTCAGAAGCGAAATACGCACTGATAGAACGAGGCTAAGAACTTAATTTACCAGGGCAGTATCTCATCGGATAAAATCCAATGAGATTTCCGTTCCTAAGCTGTGTGCATTTCTCTTTCATTCGCTGATCCGCGAGATAAGGTCGTCTGCGTCGAATGACTGGCACTTGTTCTGCTCGCATTACGCAGTGTTCCAGGTAGGGTCCAGCTTGAGAAACACAACAGACAGCTGCCACCTGTGTAAAGGGTGTATCAAACCCCCATGAAAGGCGCGAAAGGAAAACCAACCAACTGGACCAAGTTGCGTTTCTTCCAGCAGGTTACCGATATTTAGCGATTGTACATTTAGAGTAAAGTCATTCGTATTATTGTAAATGCATGACTTGGAAACAACTTGAACCAGCTGCAACGGAATTTCGCTGATCGCGAAGTGCCGGGAAGAAAAATAGCGGAGCTATGCACTAGTCAAACGCTCCAAAGCTGGAGCAAGCGCTTTTTGCAGCTGCTCCTAAACTTCCTGCTAGCAAAGAAGCTGACAACTCACTGCACTGAATGAGAAAACAGTAACTTCTGCTTACACCACAAAACTAAAGCATCTTATCAAAACCATATGGCGCCTCGTGGTGTATAACACAATCAACTTTAGACCTTGTGAGCTAGTTATCCTTCACTGCAACCGTGCCTGCACACAAAAGTACATTAGCGAGAATATTCTTGCCGTGGCGGTTCGGGCAAGTCGGTCCATTCTGTGAGGAGAGCAGCGCGACAAGGCGAAGGACAAGAAGGGGAACCCACGCCAGCACTGACTACGACTGAATTCATTGTTAAGAACGGAACACACTATATACCTAAAGAAAACAATGGTACATCACTGCGCATAAAAACAAGGTTGAGTCACTGATTAGGTTTCCCCAGAATTACTGCGATTGTTAGGCTCACTTAGTCCTGCCTCAGTTAAGGCCAAGCTTATAAGGACAGTAAGCCGGTCAAGAGAGGTGTTGCGCTTGGAAACGCTTTTCAGTGCTCCTGCTATCACCAGGTGCACATCACCTTGTGTTGCCATTGTTGCGACGCGGTTTCTTGAACCTCGACCGGCGTTACCCTAGAGTAGCGAGGCGTTGTCGGCAGCCTGCAGGCGTTCGGTAGACCATAGCGACCAGACAGGGACGAGACGATTTCTAATGCGAAACTTGCAGTGTTTATTCAATGGTTGGTGAAGGATAAGAAGAAGAGAATGAATGAACGGAAAAAGTACATTGCGAGGAACCTTAAACAGGCCCACTAAAAGCGTAGGCAGGATCTTGCTCTCGTCAACGTTGCGTGACATGCACTGAGAGTTGCTTTGCGACTGCTCCTTCTCTCGTAGGCGATGTTGCACTTGCTTGCCTCCTCTGGCGGCAAACCGCGGAGTCTGGTTCCGCGGAGTCTGGTAGTGGATGTGCGGCTGATCCTTTCTCCAGAGTCGCACAGTTCGCGGAAAATTCTTCCCTTGGTGATGGACTGGGATACAGATGAAAATTACCAACTGTAACTTCAAAAATTTATTTGAAAATATTTTGGTTAAAGGTAAGACAAGCTAGGACAACACCAAATAAACGTGGCCCTTTCAAAAGCAACAAAAATACTGTTCTTTATAAGCATCCCAAATATCACAAGATGAACAAACAAGAGACGAACAACGAAGATTTGCATATCTTGAATTACACTGCTCACCGTTTCATTGGCAACGTGGAGGCTGGGAGGCGACACAACAAACTTATTCCAACTATTCATGTATAGTGCAAACAGTCCTCTTTTAAATTGCATATTTCGCACCTTCGGATTCGCGAAATCAGATATAGTTTGTTCGAAGGATAGATTGCGGAGGAGGTCATTTTCGATGCTCATGATAGCAAGCGAGTTCACCTTGTCGTCAAGGAGGCTTGAACGAAGGCGATTTTTTATCAGCGACCACTTGGAAAACGATCGTTCGGTCTCATAGTTTGCCACGGGTATCCTTAATTACATCACTACATGCCAACAACAATCGTCGAAGCTCCAATAATACAGGGTGTTCCATGTAACTTGAGCCAAACATGACAAATATGCAAATGCCGCGCACGTAGCTGGACAGAACCATGGTAATGTTGTTTGTCGTCGCTTGGAGATACTCAGATTCTTTTTTCATTCCACCTAATTGAATAATGAGTCTATTAATTATCCAACTTCTCAAATATTATAGTTAGATTTGTAGTGTCCGTGAAAAAAATTGTAGAGGAACATGAAAAACGCCCCATACCGCTTTCTATTGTTCGAGACGTGCTGTATAGACGCGTTTTTCCGAGAGTGAAAAAACACCTACGTAGCACGCATTGAGCAACCAAAAGCTGTACCGGGTGTTCTTGATCTTGCACTACAATTTCCTCGTGGACACTTCTATTATAATTGTAATATTTGAAAAATTTATTAATTAATTAAACCTACTTTTGCAATTAGGCGGAATGAAAAAAAAATAATCTGAGTATCTCCAAGCGAGGACAAACAACATTACCTTGGTTCTGTCCAGCTACGTGGCATCTGTATATATTTATTTTTTGGCACAAGTTACGTGGGAAACCCTGTATACCATCCCAGCTACGAGCATTAAATAGCTACATGCAATATGATATGCTTCCTAGCACACCTGTTTCGCTCTTCTGTAAAGCGAAATATACCTCTTTACTACGTATATAGCAATGAGCACGACAAATATCACGTAACACATCAAGAAAAGCAAGCATTTGCGCCTGATCGCTGTGCTTCGTTCTTAAAAACAAGGACTAAAGCTCCAGCAATTAAACCACTCGTGAAAACTCGCCATATGACACACGAAGCACTGATGTAACGGGAACACCCAAAGTACACAGAAACACACAACCTGTTTTAAAAGATGGCGTCAAGTCCGCCCGCATTTTTTTCAGCCAGCCGCCGTCGGCTAGCTACTCGCGTATGTCCGAGCAACTATCAGCTGACAGCTCCGAGAATCCGCAGACAGTCTGTCACTTTTGGTAAAACGAATGAGATTCTAGCAGCTCTCGGGCAGGTGGGCGGAGCTTCCGCAGCTCATTGAGAAAATCGAATGCGGGACAGCAGTCCCAAGCAGGCCGGGACTCTCAGGGATGATAATCGAAGAGGCCCACTGATGCTTTATCTTCCTATCCTAGGTAGTCTTCGTACTGCTCAGCTCAGGCTGCATGGTGAAGATCACTAAATCGACATATTTCTTGAAGACTTTGTATTGTGTCGTATTCAATGAAGTTTTCTTTAAGACCTACAATGAGGGACGTGAATTTTGCCATGATGGCAAGGCATAAGTCTCTTGTTAGTGCTCTGAAGACAAGCGGCCTCATGAAAACAAGCCTCTTGCCCAAACATTGGCTCTAGAGACAGCCGTCGTTCGACAACTGTTGATCTGTTCTTAGAAGTGAGAATGTGGCGCCAATATTTTCAGTGAATGATGCAATATGATAATGAACAAGTTCCATAAAACATCATGAGAAAAGCATGCGTGACTTTTGAGTCAATTTTAATGTAAATAAATATGAAATTGTCGCTGTGAACAGTTGTCTACGACTGATGTACACTTGTCATTAAGGATTAACTGTGCTTGAAGGTTTCTAGAATTAGGCAGGGGAGCCGTATTTGCTAGCCCGTCAATAATTTGCAGAAGAATTCAGCAGTGAGCACCAATCCTATCACTAATGACCTTGAGCATCTTTATTAAAGATTCATTTGTAAACACCTGTTGTCAAACAGCATAATCACTAAAGGTTTTTAACTCATAATATACAAAATTATAACATGTACTACACAAAATAAAACCTGTAATAGAACTTACCAAATACGATATCAGTGTGGCGGCATGTCAAGTGGCTCCTCGGCAATGCTTGCGTCCTTCCTGAGAGAACAAAAAGATACGTTGGGCTTACACTGACAGCACCGAACCACGCAAGCTTAAGTTGCAAACAAGTGCCCCAGAACATCAGAAGTTCTATATAGATATGGTCAACCTGCTTAAGCATCTCACAGACATTCAATGACAGAAGGTACTTTCATGGAGCCTCAACTCTATGAAATACATGCTGTAATACATACACGCTAGCACACAGAATCAAACTGGAGGTATGAAAATTATCAGCAAAACTATATTTCCTAGCAACCATATGTCACACCTTGTGAAGCACAAGTGAGTGTCTAACCGACACTGACGAAAATCCGGAATCCTTTCTGGCGAATCACTAACCACGTCTCTACGGGTACCCAGCAATACAAAGATATTGGATAAAAGAAATGTTCCGTGCTACCAGCAAGTACAATAAATAAATTTTTTCGAGTTCATCTATATGTAAGGATATTCGAGTTAATTTTCTTTAGATCACACAAGAAAATGGCTAGCTAAAATATTGAAATCAGTCAGGATTGTTGCCGCAATATTATGACGGATAGCAGATAGAAGTTTTAGAAACAAGACAAGGGGCCGGGGAAGAAAAGACAATAAAGAAGCGCGTTAAAACAATATGGAGCCTGTGCTGTGCAGCTATTAAATGCCTTTCTATAACACTTGTGATCTGCAAAATTGTAGATGTAGATGTAAATGTAGATTGGAAACCCTAACGTAGTGTTTCGCAATCTTGTTTCGTGAAATTATTTTAAAGAGCGTGTATGCTTAATTATATTCATGTAATATTTACTGATACGGATGGCATAAAGCATATAAATGTTTACAGTTTCATAGTCAGTCTTGAACACGGCACACGTGGGAGTTAAAGAAGCATCTTTATAAAATGCTCTAGAAACTTGCAGAAAGCAACTCCGAAGCAGGTTTCTATAAGCTCTCATAACATCGAGCTTTGCCTACAAGTGTTGTAACGTTTGTTTGCATCAAGCCGCACTGTTTCCACAGACATAGTTTGAATCACTGTGTTATAAGTTTTGGAAACAAAAGCGCATAACTGCTAAACTGCTAGACAAGCACATATCATGCCCTGCCCCGACTGCACAGTTACCTTTATCTGCACCAACACGTGTAGGTGGATTATATCATCCGTTTCGTAGCGTCTAATCATATTCGAAAGCAAGAATCTCATAACTGGAATTCTGCAAGAATGTGATACCTACGGAATTACTTGGCGAAAGCACGAAAATACGGGAGAAGGCTAGACAACACGAACGCAGGTTACGCGTTTTGTTTACACACACACACACACACACACACACACACACACACACACACACACACATATATATATATATATATATATATATATATATATATACATACATATATACAAATGTATATATAGGCGAGAACAAAGGGGGAGCGAGGGGCCCGAGTTTTATTAGTCATACCTTAAGAAGCCATCAAACACGGACAGCAAGGACAACATAGGGTAGATTACTTGTGCTTAATAAATCAAATAAAGAAACGATGAATTAATCGACGTGGATGAAAAAACAACTTGCCGCAGATGGGGAAAGATCCCAGAACCTTTCATTTCAATTAATTCATTAACAATCCCACAAATATATATATATATATATATATATATATATATATATATATATATATATATATATATATATATATACATACATACATACATAAATACATACACACATACATACATATAGTTGTCGTTAAGGAAATCACGCTAGGCCCGGTAGCAAAATCAAGAAAAAAAGAAAAAGGGAGTACTACGTACGTTGGATTGGCACAGTAGATTTACCTGACGTTTCGGCTGGTAGACCGACTGAAGCACATATATTAGGCCTATTTGTCTTCCGTAGTTGCAGCTGAAGAACAGCGGGATGTTGTAAGCAGCAACCACACAGTTGACAAAATGCTGCATATGCCTCTTACGACACTTCGCGTCAAGGCTGGTGAAGGCTGCTATTTTCGCACCCAGATTGCTTGACGTGAGAAATAAAATTACTAGCTGTCTTAGCAGTCTGTTTGAGACTATGGCTGACCTTGTGAATGTGATCTAACAGTGGTCACCCCCTTGTAGACCAATGTTAGACCTGGGTCTAGAAGTTCTTCTCCACTTGGTGATGCCTCGACTTGTTGAGGAAGCTATTTCGTGATGCTCTGACAGAGCTTCAAAACCAAAAAGTGCGCTGATGCGAAAGGCAAAATACCCTCATTAAAACATGGAACATAGATCCAGTGCACATTACATTCGTCGAAGAAAATGCTGAGGTTCAGAAATGGAAGATCACTGTCTCCCACATTGCATGAACTCATCTCGCACTGTAGAGAAGACAGAAAACAAATCACTCTACCCATTTTGTAGCCTTAAAGCTCAACCAGACGTACGCGTTCCAATGCGCCCGCACGCGCCGCACCACGCCTGGGCGCGTACGGCGTCACGCGCGGAGGCTGTTTCGCGTGTCGGCGCGCGGCGGCGTGGAGACCTACAACCGCTAGAATTTTTGCGCCCGCGGCGGAAGCTGCCGCTCGCGTCAGTAGCATGACGCACCTCACATGACCACGGCGAGCCAACGTCACTTCCGAACGACTCTTCGCGTGACGTTCAGGCAAGCCCGGGCAAGCTGCTTCAGTACCTCCTTGTTGGCTCTGCGCGTTGAGATCGACGTTCTTCATGGCAGGTACGGAAATCTTCAGCCGTGACGGCTGCATTAACAATGAAACTTTGATCGCCGAAGTGCAATGTCGCCAACCATTGTGGTTGGCCTCGCATAAACAACACAAGGACCGCAACCTCAAAGCAGCACTGTGGAATGAAGTGACGGCCTCCGTCCTGCCAGATGTCAACGTCCAAGGTAAGCACGAGATTTTGTAGCTTCCACGTGAATAATCGTTTACTAAGCAGTCTTGCATTTCTCTGTGCAGTGGGACTAGAGTAGGTGCAAAAGAGATGGAAATCGCTGCGTGACAAGTTTCGCCGCATCTTCAATGGCCGCATAAAGACACAAAAGAGCGGCGCCGACGATGTCGACTCGGTCGACACAGCATGGCCCTTTTTTGAGCTGTTGCTGTTTTGAAAAGACACCATGGTGACGAGACCGTAAGCTTGACATTATTGTTGTTGCGAACATTTTGCTGGCCAAAGGAAACCCACCTTGATTACGTCTATGTCAGTGAGAATAGGTGCTTGTTTCTTCCGAAAGCGCAATTAACCTCATCGTAGAGCGAGATAGTAAGCCTTTTACCGGCTAATAATTTTGAGATATACTTGGCTAAGCCTACTGCTATGAACGATGGTAATGGGCATTTAAATGTAACAAATTTCAGTGTGCAATAAGTGGTTTTTGCGGTGGAGGTGCGTACAAAGGAAGGGGGGGCATCCTGTGCTTGGATATGCCCCAGTGGTGCAGCCAGGAAATACGAGGGGAACAGGGTCCGGCAATTAATCAGGGTAGGGGAGTGGTGGGGAGGGGCTTGTGCTCGGTGTTGCTACATCCCTATTTTTTGGCTATGCTGATACCCACGCCTGCTCACGGAAGTAAAAAATATGAGGGGGAAAGTTGGCAATTCAACGTTTATGCAAGCAAGCTGTAATATACAGGTGGCCTTCATTGTAAATACCACATGCCTAGGCTGTGACTTATATAGTTTTCTGAGTTATCACAGTGCAATTCCACTTGTGAACAACTAATGGCAAGGGTTTTTACATCTCCATGTTATAGCTTGTGGTGCAGCTTCGATCGTAGTCATTACCTTAAATCATGAATATGATGTGCATGGCTATGTTTCATGTATGCTTGCCAAATTGCTGACCTATACAAGTTACTTCTAGTATGGCATTTTTACTGTGATTAGACACTTTACAAGGAATATATATTTTCTTTTACAGATACACTGACGTGCACGAAAATATTTTGATGCACCTTTACTTATATTTTTCTTTTGCATTTCTCACTTTTGCACAATGCATGGTAATACGGATCACAGTAGTGAATGAGAACTTTAATATTATGAAAGTGCTAGTGTTGTTCATAACAGTTTTACAGTGTGTGAGGCTATAACAATAATGAAGAGCAAGAAAAACACTGAAATGGTTTCACTTTGTTTTATTGCAATGTTACAAAACGTCACAACATAAAAAACATGCACTTTTTCTTGTGTGCAGCACTTCAGGCACTTATGTAGTGCCTGCAAGCCCAAGAGAGGTGAGCCAGCAGCTGGACATAAGTGAGCCACTCGGTGCGAACCAGCACCACAGTAGTGCAGAAAAAAATTTTAATGGGCACTGCCCAGTTCAAAGACCAAGACTTGGATGCACAATCAGATTTTTCTGATTTGTCAGGCTTGGTGTCAGTGTCACAGGTTTCGTCAGCCTCGACGTCATCCCCAGCGCCAGCCTCAACGTCATCTACGACATCAGCTTCGACGTTGTCTACGGCAGCAGCCTTGATGTGCCGTAGACAAGCCCCTCCCCATTGTTTTAGTGTAACGTGGTTTACATCAGAGGATGAATGCGCTTCTATTTCTGGATATGACTGTATCTCTGTTTATCGAACGAAAAAACGAGGAGGAGGAATTGCTATTTATGTCCGTTCTGGTTTATCGTACAGTATAATCCCCGAGCTCGAAATTGTTAACGAATGCTATGCATGTATTGGTCTTCAGTGCATGAACACTTTGATTTCGCTAGTGTACCGCCCGCCATCTGGATCCATGTGTAAGTTTTTAGAATTTACTGAAAAATTATTAGAACTCAGCATCGAACTTAAACTCGACACAATAGTAATGTGCGATTTTACTATAGATGCTTGCGCAGACAACCTAGAATATACGCGTTTTGAGGAAACTTTTGAATCATACGGGCGTTCAAATGTCATCAACCTGCCTACTCGCATCACACCTACAAGCCAGACAACACTTGACCTCTGTGTGACGAGTTTTTCTCCTGAATATGTAAGAGCAGGAGTCCTGATGTGCGATCTTAGTGATCACTTGCCTACATACTGTCTGCTACCTCATAGACAGCCGTCCAATATATGCCCTGAAAGCTTAAAAAGAATTTATTCGGAACAAAGTGTTCAGAAATTTGATGAACTAGTCTTTGGTTATCGGTGGGACGAAGTGACCGCGGAAACTGATGTAAACAAGGCTTACGATGTTTTTATATCTATCTTCGCGTTCTTATACAACAGATATTTTCCACTTAAGAAGTTTAAAAACACAACACAGCTAGAAAGCTTTGGATAACTCGTGACCTCTATAACAGGATAAAATGTCGTAACAAGCTCTTCCAAATTTTTTTGAGTAGCAGAAGTGAAGATGACTTTCGGTCTTTCAAATCTGAGCGTAACAAATTAAATTCTGATATTAAACGCTCTAAAAAAGAATATTACGCAAACAAGTTTTTTGCTATCATGGGAAATTCAAATCTCATGTGGAAAGCGATCAATGAAGTAATTAACAAAGGCGCTATCGCAACAAATGTGCATTTCAGCATAGTGAATTGTCAGATATTGAGGTTGCAAATACTTTTAATTCTCATTTTATTGATGCTGGTGCGTTCTCACAAAATGATACACCGGTCTCTTGCACAGAATATATATTAAATCGATGTTGTTCTACGGTGTTCTTGGCGCCTACCTAGCAGCACGAGATACAGACCATAATCTTATCGTTGAAAGACAGTTGTGCTTCAGGTGAAGATGATATAAAAGTGAAGCCGTTGAAAGCCGTCAGTGAAATTGTAAGCACGCCTCCTGCACATTTCTGTAACTTAATTCTTTCTAACGGTGTGTTTCCAGATAAGATGAAGCTAGCCCGAGTGACTGTCATTCATAAAAGTGGCCCAATTAACGACATGAATAACTACAGGCCAATATCCGTTTTTTCTGTCTTCGCGAGAATTGCTGAACATGTAATTAATAGAAGACTTTGTGAGTTTCTAAACACGTATAAAATAATAGCTCAGGAGCAATATGGTTTCTGTAAGGCTAAATCTTCAGAAACCGCTTTACTTGAAATAAAGGAACAAATCCTTGACAACATAGAAAACCGAATGTTAACTCTAGGTATCTTTCTAGATTTTAGGAAGGCCTTCGATTGCGTGCAACATGATGTCCTTTTGAAAAAGCTACCTCTTTATGGAATTCGTGGTGTCGCATTATCATTAATAAAAATATATCTCACCTCTAGAACACAGTGCACAACAATAAATAGAGTTAGTTCCGAAATTCAGCACATTAAGTACGGCGTGCCGCAGGGATCTGTCTTGGGGCCTGTATTATTTTTACTCTATATTAATGATATGGTCAATATTCAAGGATGTTTCAATATTATATTATACGCGGATGATACTAACGTGTTTTTCTCAGGAAGGGAAATAGGAAATCTTTTTGAGCAAGCTAACATCTGGTTACAGCAACTAAGCTTGTGGCTAAATGCGAATAAACTCCAATTAAACATAACTACAACTAAGTATCTAGTGTTTAAATCAAAAGGAACAATAATCCACCCTCAGCCAACACTCCAATTTCAGAAGGTCAACCTCGAACAGGCCCCAACAGCCAGATTTTTAGGAATTACATTCCATGAAAATATGTCCTGGTCACTGCACGTAGATGTTCTTAGAAAAAATATTGCTCGTGCTGTCGGTGTGCTAAATAGGTTGCGATATTTGCTACCGATAAATGTGAAGCGCAATATTTACAACGCGCTTATGCATTCTCGATTAACTTATGGTTTTCTAGTTTGGTCAACCACTACACAAACTAACTTAAAATCAATTCAAACACTCCAAAACCGCGCACTGCGCGCGATAGGTCTCTTAGAACGTACTGATACCACTAAACCATACTATAACAAATATAAAATATTAACAGTATCAAAACTTCACACTTACAAATTATTCCTCGAAATTTCACGGCAATTCTGGGAAGACAAATGTTCCTTCCAAAGTAAATACCATGGCAAAACGACAAGCTATAACCTCAGAAAAACTCGGATAGGAAAACCACGTTGCAGAACAAAATACGGAGATCAAAAACTAGCAGTTCAACTTCCTAACCTTCGAAACGACTAACCCTTGGTATTGGACCTGCTAAATTCTGGAACTTCAAAGCAAAACTTAAAGAAAACGGTAAAAGAATTGTTACTAACCGAAGGCTAATAGAAATGTTCAACTTCAGGTATAGAAAATTTTGTACATGTTTCTTGTTGTTGTTTTTAGAAAACTGTGTAAACTTTAACCTTTCAGCTACAGGTATGAAAAATTTCGTACATGCTTCTTTTTTCCTGTTGTTGTTGTCCTTCAATTTTTTAGAAAACTGTATAAACTTTAACCTTTTTTCTTTCTTCTTACGCGAATTGTGTACTCAAGTGTTGAAAATGTGTACTATAATTTCATGTGTGACCTCCTGAAAGCCTGCCACTGCCATGTTGCTGCCAATGTACGGGTGGCACGGCCTAGTCAGGCAAATGTTTGCCTTTAGCCGTGTCCCCTAAGGCAATCTGTTCATTGTCTTAAATAAATCAATACAGAAAAGAAAAAGAATGTCAGCAGCACAAGGAGCGGCTGCCCTAAGTCAGCAGGGAGCTGCTAGCCAAAGACTGCGAAAAAAAAAGAGAAGGCCAAGTGAAGACGCTCTTGTGACTGAAATGGGCGAACTGTCCAAAACACTACAGGCTTGCCCTTTAGAGGACGAGTATTATCACATGGCTCTCAATATAGCAAAATTCTTGAGGAAAGTGCCGGTGGAACGGCAACTCGACTTTCAGATTGAGTTGCTGCAGTTAATAAAGAAATATTCAGAGTGATGAAGGGTCTGTTCCACTTTCCTTAACATGAAAAATGTTTTACTGGTCTTCACCAAGAATTCTAGCATGTACGAGCTTCACGGAAATGTCTTGAAAAGACAAGGCTCGTTTTCTAGCACCCCAGGAGATGACTAGATGGTAGGAGCGTTGCGCTCATACTGTCTGCGGTAACAACGCAGTTTCGTCACATGGATTCCCTTTAACGTTCGATTGCCGCCTACTGCTTCGCCTTGAATGGCGCCAATTAACAATACTGTTAGGTGCAGCAGAAGGGCAGTGAAGTTCATGAGCAAATGTCGTAAGACATGTTTCACTTTCACGTTATGAGTGATTCCTATGAAAGAAGGATTAACCAATGTTTCCCCAACGCTATAATTCCATTTAAGCATTGACAGCCATGCTAAGAGCAAGTAGAATATTATCAGAAGTTTTCAATGCATTTGCTGGCGTACGCATATCTCGTTCCCCCTTAACAGATAGCAGGCTAGCGGACTGTTGCTTCAGGCTAGCTTCGCTGATTTTCCTCCCAGTTAAACCTTCCTCTCACTGTGAAGCGGATATGTTGTACAGACACAGCCCAAAGTGTGGGATATCTATATAAGCATTCTTAAAAGTGAAGTACCGTGGGAGGCAATTGTTTTGAAGGACAATAAACAATGTTTCTGCATGTATATACTGGTTTTCCTGGATATAAGTAACAAAACAAATAATTCACCATAATTGATCACAGGTTCTAAAATAAGTATACCTTGTCCAGCCATTTAGAATTAATGCAAAACGAAAGGCCACTGAAAGCAGGAGCTTTGATGTCAGGTGCGAGCGCTTATTGAATTTAAGCATAGCTCTCTCAAAACGAATTGCCTATGCTATGCCTAGGCTCCAGGTTAATTCTGAGCACCTGGGGTTCCCCAATGGCCACCCAATGCATAGTGCACCGGTTTTGCATTTTGAAGCCGAGAGGAAATCTCACGCACTTGTGCTTAGCAGAGCAACGCAAAAGCCACTCCACCACCATGACGGGTAGTTCCTTGAACTATAGAAACAGAATAAGAAGTTATTTCCATTTCATGATTGGCAGTGAGCTTCTAGAATGTTTGCAAGAATACCTGAAGAACCTGATCATGAAAAGTTACAGAAGAATAAAAAAGCGTTAAGGCCCATATGGCAGGCATTACCAAATCATGACTGCCAGGTTACTGCTACCAATGAAACAAAAGTGAGAAAACATTGAATACTAGTGGTGGGTCATTCCACGCCAACTGTCCCAACCTTGGCGCTCGATCATCAGCGATTTCTTTGAAAAAAATTGAGGACTATCTATTTAAAGCAAGAAGTCTTTCTGTAAAACATTTTTGCGAAAAAAGAATTTTCCGCCCCGCTAGGAACATCTGAAGTTCTTTAGGAAGCTCGAAAGTATGAGTTGTAAAACGCATTGTCCAAAAATTTTCTCTTCTTAAGTTAGGCACGCACACAATTTTCCCTTGAGAATTAAGATAGGCTTTTCACTTAAAAAAGGTTTTATCGATCTTTACGTTTCCGTGACTTTTTTATACGGCACTAAATATGCAAAATTTGGTGCATATTGGGAATTTTTTTGCAGAAAGACAACTTTTACCTGAAGGTTATATTTTATAGTAACTAATTGCCAGCAAGTTGTACTCTAAGTGAAAAATAATTTGGGACGAATATAACGTGAAATGGCCTGTACAGCTGGCGACAAAGTTGCAAAAAAGTTAATTTTATCCTATGTTCAGACGTAAATTTAGCATTGAGGTGGTCGGGGTAAAAATACGCTACATAGTGTATTTATTAGAAAAACTCATTGTCTACAAACTGAGAAAGTTTTATCAAATTACTTTTTGTTTTAAGCAAGAAAATAATTTTTGAATTTGTGTTATGCCGGTCTGTGCGCTTGCACGTGTTTCCCCTTCGTAGGAAAGCGTCCTAGCGGTAAGTAGAACTTGCGTGGACGCAAAACTTTCTGAGTCGATGGAGGAACATCTAGACAAGATAATCAGCTCCTCAAGTGTTTATTTGAATGCTTTATTAGAAATTATTAGCCTGGCCAATAAAAAACGCGAGCCCCAATTGAACGCATTTAACCGGATGTCGCCGTACACCGACGGCCTGCACATCACGCGGCATCGGAAAGTTACGCCGGTGAGTACAGAGGGCAGTTATGTACAATAAGGTTTAGAATTGGGTGAAAACTTTGTGATTAAGAAAAGAATTTGTTGCTTTATTACGGCAAATATGTAGCAAATATCAGCCAACACAATCGTGTTCTAGCGACCATGTTGGCAACGATGTTAAAGGAGTGATGCCGACTCGTCATTAAATGTTTTGGCATGCTTAATTAAGTTCATACTGCATTTAAAAAGATGATGAAAATAAATAAAGACGTTTAGCTGCTCTCCTTCTTTTGTCTTACTTGTAGTTAAATGTTAAATACAGACCGAATGAGGCAGTCCGCTGACCTTTGTGAAGCGCAGGATTTAACATCCAGTCTGCGATAACCTAAGAAAAAAAATGGGAAGGCTCGTTCGAGTTATCGACTGTAAAAAGGTTGCGGCTCTAATCCTAAAACACGCTCCTATGCTCCTCAGATGCATTATATTTTTTCACACGAAACGTAGTATGTTTAAATGCTTGCACTTGCCCTGATGGTCTTTTTGCAGCAATGTTCAGAATAACGTAAGAATGACGTCTCTTAGGCATTGGCAGGCCGCAATAATTGGTTTAAATAAAAGGAGGGAGATTTCAAGTGCAAACATTTCCGGTACCTACAACTACAATGTATTTCTGTAGTGGCTCTAGCAAAACATCAGAACATTTATTGGTGATATCTGCCAGAGAAGTCAGACTATATATGCTGAAGCGTGGAAATACTCATCCAGATCCGCCTGCAGCAGGATTACACTTTTTACTGTCCCACTTTTGCGTTATAGAATAAGAAGGGCATCAGATACTTTTCTTCCCGGTTGTGCTTAATAGTCTTTTTGCATATGCCTGTTTAGAGTGGTCGCACTCATTCTTTCATATGTCGGAACGCAGGAATAAAAAATGCATGCTATTGATTTCGCAATTGTTTATTGCATCCGACATGGAAGAAACCCAGGAGAGACGCCGACCTGCATGAACGTATTGGAGAGAGTGTGGCGGAAGTCACGTGCTGTTTTTCACAAAAGAGCACTGAGATTGGTACCCCAAATGTCAACATTGCCATAGCAACTACACTCCCGAAGCTTTTGCTGCTGTTCTCGGTCTCTGAAAAGTTAGATAAGATTTTTACGCTGGTGTCTTTTTCGCAGCACATTTTGTTCACGGAAAAAGCTGCATTTGGAGTGTGGTGTGTAAGCATGAAAGTTGTGTTTGGGTCTGTGAGGGTGAGTGTCAGCCAGCAACACACACTCAAGCAATCATGGCGCGGGTCTTCGTGGTCTTCTTCAACGTGCCACGGAAAAAACAAGAGCGTCTGCTTCGCTAAAACTGCTGGAGAAGTTTCGTAGGCATTGTTTTGACCCGCGTCGGCAGCACACACTTGCGGCGCTTCGTAACAACGCAAGTTCAAACTTCGCGTCCATCTGCTCCATCGAGGTGCAGAACCACTCATTTGAGGCGCAAAGGAAGATAGCACACCAACATGGGTGCACTTCAGGCTTCCAAAACGTGACGTCAGGCCACTCGTGTTTTGTTTCTTTCCTCCATGGCATCCGAGGTCTTGCAATAACAAATGCGCCTCCCAGGGTGGACAACTTCTCTCACATGGAAAAGAGAGCACAGAAAAAATAAATTGGCCTGTGGTGTGCAGCGCATTTCAGACAAATAAGTGCGACAACGTACTCAGGCGATTCTGCACTGCTTTTGTTCATGGCGAACTGCTCCTTTTGCAAACACGCTCAAACCATCGCGTGTGGAGGACGAACTATTCAAGCAGATGGATTTTCTCTGGAGATAATGATTTCCTTCAATTTTGAGCATGAAGTCAGACCAACTTGAAGAGCATGCTTTGAGGTGGGCTTGAAGTAGTGGTACTTGCGAGTATTCTTGATGGGAACCGCATGCTTGTGCCTTTCGGCGAGGAGAAGCTTTGTTGTATCGATAGCGTTTTTTGGTACCCATATTGCCCTGATGCCGAGAATATTATTTCGTGTCCACGTGAAGAGCTGGTGCGGTGTCAAAATCTGATCTTCATACGGTCTTTGTAGGCTTGCTTTCGCTGCTAAGCGTTTCACTGTTCCTCCTACGCCGTCACAAGCACTCTTTCCATGTGAAGTAGCGAAAAAGTTCCACTCGGCTGAAATGTCAAAATCTGTTTTGTGGTGGCAAAGATTGATGAAGTTCTTTCTGTTTTTGTATTGAGAAGCAGCCCCATCGGAAAAATAGTGAATGTGGGTGATTGCAGGAAAATCTTGTCTGACTATTTTTAGTATTGCTTCTTGGAAAGCAAAGACGGCAGTTGTGTCGTGATCGAGACTGTCAGAAATCACAACGAATGACATGATGGAAACTGGATCACAACTGCCTTCCGTGGCTCGATAATAAATAACTACTGGATGCAACGATGCCTGCATATTGACCCAGTGAAACTGCTGTGGCGCATCCTGTACTATAAAATGATAATTTTCGGCAAAATCCATTAACACGACTGCTTCATTGTTGCTTAGGTTTGCTTTCAACTGTCTAAAATAGTGTGCTTGTTGTTTGTTAACAAAATGGTGACCTTTGAGTTTCTTCAGCATCTCCAAGAACCTTTCGAAGAACTCATCAAGTGAAAGCAGAAGTGACTCGAGCCTGCACCGCGTGCCGCTCACCCACTGCTTAACCACTATGCTTTCGTTCTCTTCGGCGTCAAGATTCAAGCTGTTCTTGAGCAGAGTTTCGATGTGCTTCGTCCCTGGGCAACTGCTGCAGTCGTCTAACATGCACGGCTCACTGTCTACTTGGCACACTGTTGTTCCCAGTAGCTCCTCGCAGGTCTCTCTCAATCCAGAAGCGTGGAGCATAAGCTTAAAATTTTGATGCTGCATACAGACGCATACGGTGTGTGTGCCACATCCTCCTGCTAACACGCAATGTGCGGGTCGAAGGCTGGCAAACGTAGAAAAACCGCAAGTCATTTTCGACGTTTCCTTCCAATTCTTGAACATTTCTTTTAAATTCATTAACAGCAAACGCTTTTGACGACCACGCAGCACGTCTTTTTTTCCCGGAAGGCAGTGGGACACTGACTCATCCTCATAAAATTGTTGGATCGAACAAGTAACTTCTTTGCTTAGAGGCCGACCTTTCTTCGGTGGCGGCACGCTCAGGACTCCGGAATTGGACTTGAGTTTCAATGCCTCACGTACCTGTCGCTCAGACGCGCCAAAGAAGCTCATAATTTTATTCCGCGACCAGGATTGCGGAGCCAATGTTAGGATCTGGATTTTATTTTGGCGGGGGCCATCTTGCATGAATTTGTTCTTTAGTTCATTCATTAATGACACGTAGTCATCGAGAAGAATGTCTTGTTCCGTTTCCTTCACTGCTGTGGATGTCTCGCTGAGACCAAGATAGGTGCGCATTGTTTCCTTCAAATTCATTCGCAGTTTTTTTGCTTTGTTCTGTACATAAATCTCTCTGCGCCCCCATGCCCGTTTTCTTCTAAGAGGGCTCGCACCTACGGCTACGAGAGCCTCGTTGACGGCATCTGGAATTATCGCCGGTAGGTCATCCGCTGGAGACTCTGCTGCCTGATCTTCAACTTGCACATCAACTCCCAGCGATTGTTGCTCTGGGGTCTCTCTTGGTCTTGAGTGGTAACAACGACGGAGACAGCGCTGACAGAGCCTCTCTCCTGGAATTAATCCCAAGGACGGTTGCATGTTCACAAGAGACATTGTGATCACTGAAGTCCCCCGAAAATTCTTATTATGCTCCAGAAATGGATTTGAGCACCATTTTGATGCTATAAGCGACGTGTACTTCTTAAAGTACACCATGTAATGATGGCCACATACTGTGTCGATGCCTTGCTTCTGCTTTGCTCGAAGAGTGAGTAAGCGGCGTTGCGGCTCGGTGAGGTCCTGAACATTGACTATGTACTTCTGCTTAGTCTGAGTTATTTTGTGGCATCCATTAGGTCCGAGGGAGCACGGTGGAAGCGAAACACCTGTGAAAAGAAACAGTGGCGTGTATAATTTTATGATATATTTATCTACTCACTCTTTTTATTCAGCGAATACGAGACAAAGTTATAATCGCTTTTGACTTGAGTAGCACGTGAAGTCTCGTGCAGAACCTAACGAGTCATCAGTCTGCTGAAAACCTTGCTAAAAGACATGGCTACATGCAGTCACAACGACTTGATTGTGGGGCGTGCGGTAGGGGTGCTACTCAACAATTTTGACCGACTGCACGAGTGTTCTTGCATATTGCCTTCACTGAAATGCAGCCTCTATAGCGGGGCTCGAAACCAAGACATTGATTGATCTCAACTGGGCAATGCCATAGAAACTAAGCTGCGTCCCTCCGCTACGGATACGAGTGCAATATAACTACTCAGTTCATGTAATTTACATATACATTGAATGCAATAATAATATTTAACACCTGGGTTCAGAAAGGTACTCTTAAACAAGAGCGCGTCTTCACTGGCAGGCATTCGGTCTGTCGCCACTAGAGATAGCAGTTTAAGCGATAGCGAGGAGACTGTTACAGTGATGCTACTAATTACAGAGTCCAGCAATACATCTAATTGGCTAGTTGTGCATCCGTTCCTACTGAGAGGTGGGCCATGCACAAAGACGGTATGCAAATGTGTTTAGTGTACTCCTTCTGCTCTGCGTTTTCTGTTCGTGCACTGCCCCCTTCTCGTGATATGAACTAATCACGAATGGCTACGTAATTACATGTGAAATTACAGGTAATTATGTGTATAGACTAGTGTACTATATAAAACAAAAGTTCTATCTGTTCTCGTAAAAAAATAGGCGCGTGTGGAAGCAGTACTGTCTGAAAAAATAAACCACAAAATAAATGCCATAGTGGCCATAGTGAAGAAAATTTTAACGGAGAGGCCAATAAGCCTTGTCCCTAAACGAAAACGTGATTATTTGAGAATGAACTTTTGACTATGTGTTCTCAGGCTTCTATTTTTTCTCATTGGTGCACTGCTATGCCAGTCATACTTACTATTATTTAGCGTAACTATGTGATCAATACACAACATACTTCACTAACTTCTGTTTATAGACTTCATTTTATGTCACTCCATTAACATGATGCTCTCATTTATTTAAAATATCCTTAGTGGACTCATAAAAACAAGACCAAGCAATCGATATAAAGTACGTATTCAGTGTCTCGTCGCTTTTGGTCTTTAGGCCATTCAGGGTTTTATATGCTGGTTTCACAAAGTAATGCATACGCGAATGCTAAATAAATGAAATCTCGACGCTCGACATAGACCACTTCAAACAAATAGCAATTGTTTAGGTGCTAGTAAACGAAAGTCATCGCAACGCTATGAAGTTTGCTCGAAGACCAGATATTAAGAATAAAGTCGTGTGTTCAATAGCGTAGGTTTCTCCGAAAGAAAAAACATACCTTCGTTAGCGCCCTCTTAGCATAGTGTCAAAGGAAGAGTAGGCGCTTCCATGACAAAATAGAAGGGCCTTCACAAAAGTGTGACAAGTACAGGTAATGTCATGAATAGAGCTTCTCCAATGGCACAACTGCTACATATCACCGACTGAAGAGCCGCCTTTGCTCAATGTGCAAGCCACACAGAGGATATCCAGCACTCGTTAGCAAAATTGCACAGCCTTGCTTTGCAATGATCCAAGGATGTCTGCTAGGACGTCTGCCTACTAGAGCATCGTAGAGTTTCGTCTGCTACTTGTTTTTTGCAGAAGAAACATGGTCGCTAGAACACGATTGTGTTGGCTGATATTTGCTACATATTTGCCGTAATAAAGCAACAAATTCTTTTCTTAATCACAAAGTTTTCACCCATTTCTAAATCTTAGCGTACATAACTGCCCTCTGTACTCACCGGCGTAACTTTCCGATGCCGCGTGATGTGCAGGCCGTCGGTGTACGGCGACATCCGGTTAAATGCGTTCAATTGGGGCTCGCGTTTTTTATTGGCCAGACTAATAATTTCTAATAAAGCATTCAAATAAACACTTGAGGAGCTGATTATCTTGTCTAGATGTTCCTCCATCGACTCAGAAAGTTTTGCGTCCACGCAAGTTCTACTTACCGCTAGGACGCTTTCCTACGAAGGGGAAACACGTGCAAGCGCACAGACCGGCATAACACAAATTCAAAAATTATTTTCTTGCTTAAAACAAAAAGTAATTTGATAAAACTTTCTCAGTTTGTAGACAATGAGTTTTTCTAATAAATACACTATGTAGCGTATTTTTACCCCGACCACCTCAATGCTAAATTTACGTCTGAACATAGGATAAAATTAACTTTTTTGCAACTTTGTCGCCAGCTGTACAGGCCATTTCACGTTATATTCGTCCCAAATTATTTTTCACTTAGAGTACAACTTGCTGGCAATTAGTTACTATAAAATATAACCTTCAGGTAAAAGTTGTCTTTCTGCAAAAAAATTCCCAATATGCACCAAATTTTGCATATTTAGTGCCGTATAAAAAAGTCACGGAAACGTAAAGATCGATAAAACCTTTTTTAAGTGAAAAGCCTATCTTAATTCTCAAGGGAAAATTGTGTGCGTGCCTAATTTAAGAAGAGAAAATTTTTGGACAATGCGTTTTACAACTCATACTTTCGAGCTTCCTAAAGAACTTCAGATGTTCCTAGCGGGGCGGAAAATTCTTTTTTCGCAAAAATGTTTTACAGAAAGACTTCTTGCTTTAAATAGATAGTCCTCAATTTTTTTCAAAGAAATCGCTGATGATCGAGCGCCAAGGTTGGGACAGTTGGCGTGGAATGACCCTGGTACTAACACAAGGGATACAAACTTGGAGGTCCATAAACAAGCGTGAGTTGATGTGAAGGACCGTACAACGAGCGATGGAATGAAAAGTTAGGTCTAATGTTAGGAGGAAGGCAGGCGGTGAGGTCGCTATACGAGTTGACATTAAAGGAAGAAATGGAGCTGGGCAGGCTATGCAATGTGTAGGACATACAGCCAGCAGTCTATCAAAGTTACAGAGTGGGTGCCAAGGGGAGCACAGTCAAGGAAGACAGAAAATTAGGGGTGTGATGATGTTAGGAAATGTGAATACAAAGCCTGAAATCAGCTAGCACGAGACAGGAGTAATTAAGGATGCCGAGAGAGGGGTTCGTCCTGTAGTGGACATAAAAAACGGCTGACGATGATGATGATGATTCTCATTTAGCAATGATGCACCGTGGCAGCGATTTTCAGCACAAAGGCAAGAGGACGTGAGGAGACTGTAGTAGGAAAATGATTGGACATCAGTTATACATTCTTAGCAGTGTACTGGAGATATGCATACACCTGCTCATGTTTATCACCATACCATTTGCTTAGAGGATAAAATATGGTTTTCAAAATTACTTCAACATCCCCATGTCCAAGTGGATCCATACAAACGTTTAATTTCTGTTCAAATCTTTGTAATAGATTCGCGAGCTATTTCTGTCACTCTAAAGATATGTACAACCTTAGTGGCAAATATTATCGCCAGACAATCAGCCTATCCTGCTTGCATATTCCAATCAAGATTGCAACGTAACATTGATAATGCACATGTTGTTCATGACTTGGAAGTACAAGGTGCCCAGCGTTAAAGGAGGTGTACGTAACACACAAAAGCATTGTTGTTACGTGACAAGACAAGTGAAGGGGCACTAACTTTTTTTAAAGCTTAACACAACAGAGCCTGCAGGTGTGATGTAAATGTAACGAATAGATTTCTTTACTGTGAACCCATAAACTGTGACATGAGGCTTTAGCCTTGTAACTTTCATAGCTCACCATCACTGAATTGTTAGATGTGTCTGCTCCCGTAGCCGCTTGACAACTGCTTCTTTGGACACCCCAGGGAGATTCCATTGCCAAGGAACCTCCCCAGCACTACTACAAAAGTATGCTGCGAAAAGGTTCCTGGCAGCTGCGCATTACCGAGGTAGTTCCTGCAATGTGTTGCCTTTATCGGGAAGAAGTGGGGTCCCGAGTTGTTTCCTGATGCATGTTGGACACCTTGTCGCCACTGTCCTGCGACGAGGTTACCAAAGCTGTCCTCTGTGTCGGTGAACTTGTGTGACTGTGGGTTGTGGACAGTGAGAAAATTGTGCAGAATACAAGCAGCCTTGATAACGAAGTCCACATTCTTCGGTTTCAAGTGGATGGTACGTAGCAGAATTGTCCATCTGGCCGCCGTTATCCCAAATGCGTTCTCTGCACAGCGCCTGGGGGAAAATTGAAACACTTTGAATGCCACTTTTAAAGAATACAAATACAGTTGAATCCTGCCACAACGAATACCGCTACAACGAATAATTCTTAATTCCCCGTCAGTATTTCATAGAAATTAATGCCCTAAGTTTCTCTGCACAATGAGTCATCTTTGGGGAGCGCTTCCGCTTCAACAAAATTTTTACGGTCAAAATCGAAACCAATACAATTGTTATTGGCAAAAGAGAACTGATTCACGTGAAGAAATCCTGTGATTGTAGTTTCACCATTCTGGTATGAGTTATCAGTTCAGCACATGCATATGACGTAGGACTGTCAATGCTATAGAAGCAGAGGTGCTCTCGAATAAAGCACATTCGTTCCTGCCCTGGCTTCCTGCGTCGTGGTCTTTCCTTGGCCACAACAAAACAACTGGTGACAAAGATGGGATGATGCTACGATTCTGAACCAAGCATCGGTGCAGCTGTTGCGGCGCAACGGACGGCTGGGCCACCATCAGAAGGCAAACGTTTAAAAATGGCAATCCCTGTAGCTTCGCAACGTTTCGGAAGCATGCCAGAGTTTAACCCAAGAAGCGAGGATATCAAGTCGTATTTCGAGAGGTGTGAAAATTTTGTGGCACTTAACGAGGTTCAGGAGGCAAAGAAGTTGAGGTTGTTCTTGAGCGTAATAGGCAACACAGTGTACAGAGAGCTGAAGAAAATTTTAGTTCCTGACAGCCCTACTGACAAGACCTTCTCGGAAATAATGTACTAGAACAACACTTCAGCCCCGAGTATTCAGTAACAGCCGAGCATTGCAAGTTCAACAAGCACACGCAGCAGGGAATGCTTGAAAAACTTCATGACGGAGCTTAAACGTCTGGAGCGTAATTGAGAGTTCAAGGCGTTTCTAAATGATACCTCGAGGGATCGACTAGTGGTAGGATTACGCGACCAAGAGACTCAAAGGATATTGTTCGCAACAGAAGACTTAACCTTTGAAAAGGCATGAAAGATTACGCTCGAAAAAGAACTTGCTGCATGGCAAACAAAGGAGCTGCATTGCCAGGCTGAACGCTCGACTGACGTAAATTTGGTAAACGAAGGAAAGCGGAAACGAAAGCCAAGCCGTTGGGGCGTGAAAAAAGAAGGGGGCACAAGCAGACCATTTGTTATCGCTGCGGGAAAGGGCACAATTCAGACAGGTGCTAGTACCGCAACGCGAAGTGCCGTTCATGTGCAAAGACTGGGCACCTGAAAACGATCTGCCGAGAGCGAAAAAGTCGTCCAGTGAACTATGCTGAAGCGATAGACGAAGAAGCGGATGATTCCGAGACATTTCACGTGTTACTATGCGCATGAGATGGAAAGCGAAGCTACAAAGTTTCCGTGCAGATTGAAGGGAAGCCAGTTTCTATGCTTTTTGGATACGGGTGCAGCTGTCACGTTGATGCGTGAAAGTGTTTTCAGACTACGGTTCCCGCGGACTGAATGCAAGCCAACAAGGTCAGTTTTGAAAACGTATACAGGTGAGCCTGTAAAGCTGCGAGGGAAGGCGACCGTAACCGTTGAGCATAATGGCTGCATAACTGAGCTTCCATTGCATATAGTAGAGAACCAGGGTGAGGCTATGCCTACACTTCTAGGCCAGGATTGGCTAGAAGAGTTGCAGCTTGACTGGAAAACCGTCAGTGGTGCCACAGACCATGCTGGTGTCAATTCTCTGCGCGAAATATTTCTGGAAGTTTTCCGCACAACACCGGGCGGGAGTAGTTTCGAATTTCTAAGCCAAAATATCCACAGAACCAAACTGTACGACTGTGTTTTGCAAAGCCAGGTCTATGCCTTTGGCTACGAAAGAAGTAGTCAGCGAAGAACTTCGGAAGCTAGAAAGTCAAGGCGTCTTAAGAAAAGGTACCACCAGCAAGTGGGTGACTCCCATTGTACCGGTTTCGAAGCGTGGTGGCGGAATCATAATTTGCAGTGACTACAAAGTAACAATCAATCAAGTGTTAAAGACCGATTGTTACCCGCTCCCGCTTCCTGAAGATTTATACTCGATGCTAGCCGGTGGTAAGGTATGTTGTGTGCTGGATTTGTCCTCTACGTACCAGCAAGTGCCTCTTAGTGAAGATTCTAAGCCACTGCTCACCACAAATATACATCAAGGCTTGTGCAAAATTCAAAGGCTTCCATTTGGAATTGCGAGCACACCAGCTATATTTCAGGCCATGATGGATCGATTTCTACAAGGAACTCCCAACGTAGGGTGCTATATAGAAAACAATATCATCATGGGTAACAGCGCAGAAGATTTCTACACAACTACCACAACAGTCCTCAAGAGACTTAGCGAGCACAAGATAACGCTGAAAGAGGAAATATGCAAGTGTTTTCGTGATTCAGTAGTGTACCAAGGCCACAAGGTTTTGAAAGAGGGCATCGATCCCAGCGCTGAAAAGATAAAAGCAGTACGAGATGCCCCAGAGCCCAGCAACATCACAGAAGTGAGGGCTTACTTGGGTCTTCTAAACTTCTATGGCAAGTTTTTGCGGAATTTGGCTACTGTGGTAGCCCCTCTTTATCAGCGTCTCCAAAAAGATCACAAGTTTAAATGGACGCAACAGTGCAAGAAGGCCTTCGAAACAACTAAGTAAATGATTCTCAACAGTGAAGTATTAGCCTTCTAAGACGTCACAAAGCCACTCGGACTTAGTTGCGATTCTTCCGCTTACGGCTTGAGAGCAACTGCTTGGAAGGTGAGCAACGTGGCTGGCATCTTAAGCAACTTCGTGCCGGCAGACATCTACAACGCCGATGAGACCAGGTTATTCTACGAGATGTTGCCGGCCAGGACGCTCGACTTCAAGGGGCAGCGCTGTCACGGCAGCAAACACAGCAAAAAATGTGTGACAGTGTTGCTTTGCACAAACATAGATGGCTCTGACAAGCGTCCGCCATTAGTCCTTGGAAAAAGTGCCAATCCGCGCTGTTTCAATGGATCCCATAGCCTACCTGTGCAGTACAAGGCGAACAACAATTCATGGATGACCCGAGCTATTTTCACAGAGTGCATGATGGCATTCGACCACGACATGAAGCGGCAGGACCGTAAAGTTTGCTTGCTTCTGGACAATTGTGGATGATAAAATTATGCCAACTAGCACAAGTTTCAGTTATCTTTCTACTGTCTCTGAAATCCTGCAAAATTTTAATGAATACAGTGGAATTCAAATAAACCTTGCATAATTTTTAGAATTTATTACTGCAATAACTGCAAGGGTGGTCTCCACAAACTAAGATAATCGGTCTTGTATGTTGCTTACTTTGCCTGCTACATGTAATAGTGACATGAGGGATTGAATGCCACATACCTTGCTCGGCTTAGCCTATAGTTGAAGAATCGTTTTTCATCATCAAGCTGCCTGGCTGGATAATGACGAAGAAAATCCTCTCTCAGCTGAAAAGCCTCGTCGCCTACGATGGCATATGGTGCATTTGTTGCAGAGCCAGGAAGCCAACTCAGTGATGGTATATCCAAGTCTGCTTGAGTGAGGGCACGTCCAAACTCTGAGTTTTTGAATGTGCCACCATCACTGAGGCGACCCTCGGCTCCCACATCGATGAGGGTGTACTTGCAGTCACTGTAGACCACAGCCATTAGGACCACAGATAATGTGCCCTGCAATTATGAGCACAAAGCACACAATCAATAGAAGTGCAATAATTGTGACAGCTTCACCAGTTTGAATAAGCACAATATCGGTATACCTCATTGAAGTGCAAAAGCAGCTGCCCATATTGTGAAGCCTAGAATCCCAGTAGAACAGTTTGTGTAAAATTTCATCGTAATGCATGACTGAGGAAGTGAAAACATCTCACACCAAGTGCATCAATTCTCCTGTCTTTGTGATTGTTGTCTGCATGGCAGTAAACGGTTATGGCATGTGCAAAATAATGGAAAGTTTATTGAGCAACTTGAAAATAAGCACAGTTGATAAATGGTCTCTGGCAGTAGCACTAATACAAGCACTTGAAATTGTTAAACGTCCTTAGTCACCTGATGCCAAGAATCAACTCTAGAGAAGTAATTTGTTAAGCTCTCACAGCTAACATCTTTTCGCACTTTTTAAGAATCTTTTTTGCACCTGTCAAATAATTCTGAGGCATTGAGCAGTCGTGCTGCTCCCCGTGATCCCTACTGTATATATGAGATTATATCTTGTGATTTATTTGTGTTTATAGCCATTGGTATATAGCAAGCTTTTGAGCATTTACTGCTGTGTACATCTTTAATAAAGCACTAGAATATGTTCACCTTTCTTGATTCATTGTGTAGATGTTCTTTGCCACTGTTATATGCATACGATTCGTTTTTTTTATTCTTGCTCTTCGTGCTTGCTACCACCCTGTATGCTTTGTAATGTTTGTTCTCTTCCTCCCCTCCCCCACCCCCGCCCTAATGCCATAAGGCGCTATGGGTATGATGTAAACATAATATAATTTGGGGAATAAATAAAAAATAAGGCCAAAAGCTTAACATTACCTCAGGATTCTGATGAACCATTACTTTTTAATAAACGAAATTTATGAGTAATTTGTTCTGCTTTGGCACTGAGTATTTGAAAGTGCTTGTCCACCCGTGCAAATACCAATATTACCAGGTGATCTGAGTAATGTGCTCGTCTGGTCAAATGCAAGTAAACAAAGGTAATGCTACCTTGTAGTTGAGTAGACGCTGCCAGAGTTAGGAGGGCTAACAATGGCAACGTGTTTGCCGTCCACAGCACCTAGGCAGTTCTGGAACTGCCATCGCATCGAAAAGCCCTGGGCTATCTTCTCCCACTCAGCTCTGCTGGGTACCTAAAAGAGTTGCACAGAATCATCAGTGCTCCACTACACCACACAGTAGCTGATTTGATGTCGGCAAATATGGTATGCTGTTTTGAAATATGATCTCAAAAGTTCGAGTGATACATGGGAATGATTTGAGGGGAATACGGTAAAGTTGCTTACAAGTCATATTCAGAAGAAACAGTTTCGAGAAATATTTTGTGCAGGGGCTAAGGCAAAACAATTAATGTGAGCACTTTTCTAAGTTACCATTCATGAAAAAGCATGGTGGTGACAGGCGTACTCACTCTTACAAGCCACTCAGTGGATACAAGGGCAGTGAATTCGCAATTCGCAGTTTCTTTATCAAGAAAGCAAAAATCACAAATTGTGCCAGTGAGCACAATGAAGAGAGGAAAGGCAATGAAGATAAATACTGACATAAAAAAGATATATGGTTTCGCACGGGATAGTCGCCAATTAAAAGTTCTACGGGGCAGACAATGAGGCTGCAGGAGCCAATGTCGTCTAGAAAAAGGTTCACGGTCATACTTGCACCCCTCGAACAACACCTGCATCATTTCTAAACAGAACAGTCACCCGCAAAAGTTTACGGGGCCGGGGTTTCACGACAAAGGGGAGTTTCTGCTCTTGTAAGGCGCAATGCTTCCAATTCAATGGATCACAGTGTAGACAGCAAAATCTACTACGGATCGAAGCTTTTAATTAGAGGCTATGTGCACGGACTTCGCGGAAATGTAGTCATGTGTAGCGACGCAGATTGCGGTGCATAGCTGAGTATGTGTACGGGGTGATCATTTTAAGTGTTCCAGAATTTTTTAAATATCGTCTGGGAAAGGTAGAAGATTTCTTGTCCTTGAGCTGGATTATTCGAAGAAGCAGATGTTACTAGCATGAAAACACATATTCAACTTATTAGGAAAAACTGCAAATTAACTTCCTCACTTTACGGCACATATTGCAATTTATGAAATGTGCTGGTGATTTTAAGACATATTCTTTTAAAGTTATTCACTCGTATGACACCAGTATCGAGAAATTATTTCCAAAGTGTGGGACGAAATACATTGGAGTTTCAGTTACTTTTGCGCGGAAGAGTGTAATCTTACGGAGAGTTTGATGAGACATATCTCTCAACTGGTCTCATTCTGAAAATTAATTTAAAGTGTTCACACCTTCCAAACTCACCAGAGACAATGAGTAAATTGCCATATGTGGTGTAAATTAATTAACTGAGCAGTTGAATAGCCAATTTTGACATCTCATGCAAGTAATGTCCGCCTCTCAATAATCCAGCTCAAGCACTAGAATTATGTTATCTACACCAGGTGACATTTAAAAATCCTGGGAAACTTAAAAATATTCTGCCCTTGTTTTGGTGAAGCACACAACAAGCACCACACCACAGACGCATTATGAAAGCATTCGCTTACCTTCATATAGTGATCCTTCAGTCGTGCCCAGCGGGACCGACATGTGACGTGTATGCACATTCGTGCAGTTTCAATGCGAACACGGTATGCAAGTGCGACATTACAGATATCTTGGCCTGATGCCAGGTAACTGTAACACAGAGAAACAAAATCACAAAACATGTTTTTGAATATTTAGTTCCATTTATTACCACAATAATTAAGAATGTTTCTTTTTTGAAGTGCGGCTACCATTACAATCTTTAGGTGCCACTTTCTTTCGTGAACACAAACAAAAGTGCTCTTGTAAAAGTGCCTAGTATAGACTAATATGGTAATGCTAGTTGAGTAATTTTTTTTTCAAAAATTGATACCACATTTTAATGTCTTCTTCCACATTCTATGTCGTTCTGGTGGCTCCTTTTTTTTTTTTACTTGTAATGCCAAGGCAAGCACGTTCGAGCAATAATTCCCAAGTTAGACGGGCCTCACCTAGCACTGCTTGTCATAATAGCTTGCAGGTGTAATAAGCTCAGTACAGGAAAAGTTGTGAGAATTAAATTAGGTGCTATGCAACGCATAACTGAAAAAAGAAAACGAAAAGACAACACAGAAAGTCTTGTACCCAAGTTTCTTTGCCTCGTACGCCCAGTTTTGTGCAGCAAACAGACCATTAGTAAGTATGAAACTAGTCCCACAAGGTCTTCATTTGTAGAACGCTAATTGATAGCACAACACAGGCACTACCCGCTAGTGAAAGCACTACATACGAAGAACTGAATACATACGTACCTTAATGCTATTGCCAGCCGTTCAGCCGGCTCCAAGGGTTCTCTTATGAAGTTCTGACAAGGTCTGTTACAACAAATATCAGCAATGTATCAAACATCTGAGGCGTCATACGGTAAAACTTGAAGAAGGCGTGGTCGCCTTCACGAATACGGCGCATCTGTCAAAGGAAAAAAAATTGCTGTGAGCAGGTTTTCCAGGCTGGTGCCCATCTCTGTACAGCAAGTATGTCATTAAGTACGCCATACAAGTATGTCCCACAATGTTTTGGTGACATATTTCTAAAGTCTCACAACTCCTTCATTCTCGTGCGGCACTTAAGAGAAAAGTCACTACACAAGACCTTTCACGATGTCTGGAGCGTGCCGGAATCGGCGAGAGAGGACAGTTGATAGCCCCAGCACCCCTAGGGCTCGGCGAGTCCACAACCTACGGACCAGTCCGGGTTGCGTCCTCGATGCCCAGTTAGCCCCTTCGGATTACCGGAAGCGCCAGCAAAGATTACTGAATAATGCTACGTTGTTTACACTTAGTACTCGTACAAATTTCCTCTAAAAAGCCAGATTACACAACTGTATCGCGCTGAGCCTATCACGGACCCATTTTTCATCATTCCGACCGACATTGCAGCGACGACTTCGGTGTCAAGCATGTGCATGTGTATTCGACAGCTAATTGCCTGGCTTGTTTGTTTCACAGTGAAAAAGAACGAAGTTACTTACTGCTGTGTACTAAAGTCCTTCTTGCTTGCGTGCTGCAAACACGGGCCGAACCCACCATCGTCGCGGTTGCCGCTGGTACCGATGTCGCCTTCTCTTCAGCATTAGCAGCAACGTCATCATTTTCATGACAATCAACCCTTTCTTTTTTCTGGACAACGGTCTCATGATTCAACAGTTAGCACAAAGGTCAAAAGCTTGCAGCGCAGTTCGAGGTCTGACACACCGTACAACACGCGAGGCGCGTAGCCCACGAGTGATGCTATGCCGACGCTGCTGCAGGTTTCGCCGGGCTCACAATACTCATATTAGGTCGCAGTTGAGCTGAGTGACACACAAGGAGTCGTAAAATATGTTTCTGAAATATAAAAACAAATTTTAAGCTAAAATTATTGTGTTTTCTTACATTATGTAACACATTGCTTAACGTGGCCCTTAAGCGAAAGCTAGACTGCCTTGAACATGGCAAGCTAGCAACACTGCGCCGCCGCGACGAGACGCGCGGCTACGCGCGGCAACTCGTGCATCGTTTGGGTGAGCGCCCTCTTCCTCCGTCGGGCGCGACGCGACGTCAAGTCAGCGCGGCGTGTGCGGACGCATTGGAACACGCACCTCTGGTTGAGCCTTTACTTCTCGTCATACAGTATAGAAAGTTCAATGAAGCAGACTACCTTTACTACGCTAGCTCTCAAAGTAGCTAGTGTTTTACGATCAGTTGATAGTGTTCCCGCCGGTGAAAAGCCGCTACTAAAGGGGTTGAACAACTTTTTAATATCCCAAACAGTGCCACGCATGTTCAAGTAAGTAAAACTACTTCTAAAAGGCAGGCTTCACTATCTGGGCCTGAAGATTTTCATTGCTGAGCATCGTGCTGGAGCGCACTTGACCACTAAAGTATGGTGTTGGTATAGGAACACCAGAGAACACTCTTAACATTGGCACCACGCCGAAATGGAGGGGAGGTACCATGACCAAGTACAATGTTTGCTTTTAACAGTGCGTTTGCACTGCCATTTCGCATACGCGCCAAGAATCATTTAATCGAATTGAACGTAAGTGACATCTCAAGTCAGAGAACTTCAAGGAAGTTAAGGCCTACGACTGTTATACAATATCTAAACACAGGCATCCGCCAATTCAAGCAAATTGCTGGGGGAGTTGGAACTACGTTATTATTTTCAGCGCCAAGCAATCTGGACACATGCAAAAAATGTTAACCGGACCAGGCCTAGATGTGAAGTCTGCATCAAGAAGTATGTGCAGGAGTTCATAGGAGGTACGGTTGGTGCTGTTTACAATATCCTACTGTCGCGCAGTAGCAATCATTTAGGACAAACCGGCTGGCGACTCTAGAGCTACCTTAAAAACCTTGCACGGACCCTTGACACAACATGGGGGAGCAACGTAGCAATTGATGCTGCTTTATACAGTTTTACACCAAATTTTTTGTAATGAAGTATCCTCATGACACATGTTTAAAGCATACACAACTTGCAGAATAGGCCCCACTACGCTAGCGTGTAATCATTTAATCAGATTGGCAAATTGAAGTAATCAGATCAACTGCAGGAGCATTCTGAGTTGGGCTGCTTGATGCATGTTTAGAATCGAATCGAACAGGGCTACAGACCGGACGACGGGAACATGTTCCTGTGTCTGTCGCCGTAAATTCGTACCAGCAGTAACACTGTTCGTTTCCGTTTAAATATTCATATATTTTGGTCGCCTGACCGCGTGACACAGCTGCGAGCTCAGGCTATAAATTTACATTGTTACATTGCCTTCCAATACCGCACTGAAGTAATTGCGTCATCGCACAGTCACCTATTATAGTTACCTCAACACTAGCTGACAGTAGGCTTACTAGCGGCTAAACTTAGCTACCATGGAGCCCATGCATTTCAGTGCTAGTGATAATTACGTAGTGTTTCTGCATACTCATTGAGGCACACTAGAAAAAGAATCGTTTTATTAGTGCGTGTTTTATCTGTTGCCTCAAATCCTGAATTTTTACGCTATTATTGTGTTCAAACATGACTTGTATGTGCACCACAGTTGAGTATGAAACGATATCACTTTCAGGTCGACATATTCATGCTGAACAAATTTGTTGCCACAGGAAAACAAATCTTATCTTTTGGATGCATGTGTAAAAATTACTCTACTTGCATAAGCCTCGTCTTTCCACAAACATCTGCAGTAATTTCTATTAAGACTGCATATGCAAGACCGATATACGATAGAATGGTAAAGCTTACCAGAACTAAGAGCACCACCTGACAAACGGCTGTAGAACTGGTATTGCAAGCAGAACCCTATGAAAGAGAGTTTAGCCGCTAGTAAGCCTACTGTGATCTAGTGTTCAGGTAACTATAATAGGTGACTGTGCGATGACGCAATTACTTCCGTGCGGTATTGGAAGGTAACGTAACAATGTAAAGTTATAGCCTGAGCTCGCAGCTGAGTTGCGTGGTCAGGCAACCAAAAGATATGAATATTTAAAAGGGAACGAACAATGCTACTGCCAGTACGAAGTGACAGCTTTGTACACAGCAACATATTCCCTTTGCCCTGTCTGTAGCCCTGTTCAGTTCCCTTCTAAACATGCACCAAGCATCCCAATTCAGAACGCTCCGGCAGGTTGATCTGAATACTTCAATTTGCCAAGCAGCTTAAGTGATGACACGCTAGCATAGTGGGAGCTATTCTGAAAGTTATGTCTGCTTTGAAAATGTGTCATCAAGATACTTCACTGCTAAAAATTTGGTTTACAACTGCACAAAGCCGCATCAATAGTTATGTTGCTCCCCCATGTTGCGTCAAGGGTCTGTGCATGTTTTGTAAGATAATCCTTGAGTCGTTGGCCGGTTTTTCCTACATAATTGCGGCTGCAGGACAGTGGGATATTATAAACAGCACCAACCGTAGTACCTATGAACTCCAGCACATACTTTTTGATGCAAACTTCACCTGTCGCCCTGGTCCGGTTAACATTTTGTACCTGCCCATATCGCTTGGCACTGAAAATAAAAACGTAGTTTCAACTCTGAGCAATTTGCTTGCATTGATGGTTGCCTTTGTGTACAGATTGCATAACAGTTATAGGCCTTGGCTTTCTCGAAGTTGTCTGGCCATGACGTCAGCTACGTTCAACTCCATTAAATGCTTCTTGGCAATGCATGCTAAAAGGCAATGCGAACGCACTGTTAGAAGCAACCATTGTACTTGGTTATGGAAGCTCCCCCTCCACGTCCGGGTGGTTCCAAGTGATAAACGTGCTCTCCGGTGTTCCTGTAGCAACACCATGCTTCAGTGTTCAGGTGCACAAATAGAAAAGGTAAAAACACCTTTGAGTGCAGGGAATAGCTCCAGCTGGATGCTCACCACAGAAAATCTTCAGACCCAGATAGTGGAGCTTGCCTTTCAGTAGTAGTTTTGCTTACTTGAACATGCGTGGCACTTTGTAGGAGACATTAAAAGGTTGCTAAACCACTTTAATTGCTACTTTTCACTGCCAAGACCACTGTCAGCTAGTCGTAAAACACTAGCTGCTGTGAGAGCCAGTGTAGTAAAGGTATTCTGCTTCATTGGAAACTTTCTACCCTATATGACGTGAAGTTTCTGTCTGTTTTCTGTCTTCTCTAGAGTGCTAGATGAGTTCATGGAAGGAGAAAACTACATTTCAATAGATGAAGTGCCAGCAGAGACAGCACAGTAAGAAAGAACAAAGACAGGCCAAGGTGCTACTTGCAACTGTTTATTGAGATCAAAAGCGCTGAATATATAGCCATGGGGAGAGGGGGAAGAAAAAAAAGAAGCAATGATTATGTGAATGCGCATGTGCGAAAATATGGAAGATGTATATGAAGGGAATCATACGATTAACCAAAATCTAAAACTTATCGAAAGCATGCATTCATTTCTGTAAACAGTCTGAGACGGGGTGTCGACACAGGCGTCCCCTCTTTTCTTAGTCTTGTTGGCCTCCAACAGTTGACGTGCCACAGTGTATTTGCTTTTAAACATGATTGTTGTATCATGAAGCCTTGCTTCACATACTTGTTTATTCTCATTCTCACATGCCTTGCAATGAAGCAGCAAGTTTGAGCCATAACCATCTTTGAGTGAAAGCTTGTGCTCCTGCAGGTGTTCATTAATACATCGCCCAGTTCGTCCGGTTTACTCCTTCCCTCACTTCAGCGGTATGAAGTATACGACCCCTTCTCCGTACTTCACAAAAGGGTTTGTGTGTTTACTAGAACACTCTGCTTTTTTAGTCATCATATCCAATCAGACGGCACAAAGTAGCAAGTTTTTGTGTCACGGAAGAAACCACAGGAATTTTGTATTTCACGATGACATGTTTCAGATTATGCGCCACTTTGTGAGAATACGGTATCGCCACTGGTTTAGCTTTCTTTTCCAATGTTTGACCTTCTTCACTGCTTCAGTTTCTTTCTTTTTGCACCTTCTTCAACAACGCCTCCGAAACTTTGCTCAAAACCAAACAAAGAAAGCGAGTGTTCTTCAACTTCAAAATCTGTTCGTCAAAGCTTTTGTGTGCTTTATGACAGCACAATTCTTTAAGGGTGAATTCAAGGCACATAGTGGCAATTGCACGTTTAACAGTCTTGGAGTGCGTGGATTTATGCTGCAACAATTAATTGCAGGGTCGGTGTACCCACCTCGTCTCCGCAAGGAATTTCTGCCGTATCCAGTGGCGATACCGTATTCTCACAAAGTGGCGCGTAATCTTAAACACGGCGCCGCGAATTATAAAATTCCTGTGGTTTTTGTCACGCCCCGAAAGCTTGCTACTTTGTGCCGCCTGATTGGATCTCGTGACTCTAAAAGTAGAGTCCTCTAGTAGACATAGACATCCTTTGGTGAAGTGTGAAGGAGCAGTCGTATACCGTGGAAGTGTGGGAAAGAGTATATGGGACAAACTGGTCGATGTATTAGTGAAAACCTGTGGGAGCACAAGCTTTCGCTGAAAAATAGTAATGGCTCAACTTGCCACTTCATTGCAAGGCCTGCAGGAATGAGAATAAGCAAGTATGTGAAGCAAGGCTTCATGATACAACAATCGTGTTTAAAAGCAAATACACTGTGGCACGTGAACTGTTCGAGGCCAACCAGATTAAGAATAGAGGGGATGCCTGGGTCAGCATGCCTGTGTCTCTGAATATTTACGCAAATGAATGCATGTTTTAGATAAGTTTTAGATTTGGGCTAATCTTATGATTCCCTTCATCTTCTGTGTTCTCGCGCGTACGCCTTCACACAATCAGTGCTTGTGTTCTTTTCTTCCCCTTCTCCCCGTCGCTATATATTCAGCCGCTTTTGACCTCAATAAACAGTTGCAAGTAGCGCTTTGTCCTGTCTTTGTTCTTTCTTACTGTGTTGTCTCTGTTGGCACTTCATCTTCTGAAAGCTATGCACCAAGTAGCCCCACAACGTGTTCTACCGGGAAAGTACCACTAGACAGTGGTCTTCCATTTCTTGACCTCATTGTTTTCTTTGGTGAGTGTCATGTGCACTGCATCTACGCCCCATCTTTTAAGAAGGGAATTCTGCCTTTCGCAAAAGCGCACTGTTTGGCTGTGAAGCTCTGTCACAGAAGCACGAAATAGCATCCTCAACAAGTCGTGGAGAACGGCTATACCCAGGTCTAACATTGGCCTTCAGTGGTGTGACCACTGTTACATCACATTCAGAAGGTCAGCCATAATCTCAAAAAGACTGTTGGCAGAGCTAGAACATTTGTCACGTCAAGCAATCTGGGTTCAAAAGGTGAATCCGACCACGCCTTGATGCAAAGTGTAGCAAGAGGCACATGCAGCAGTGCAACTGTGTAGTTGTTTACAACATCCCGCTCTCCTGCAGCTGCAACTAGGCCGGACAAATAGGCCTACTATTTATTTGTGTTTGTGTGTGTGTGTGTGTGTGTGTGTGTGTGTGTGTGTGTGTGTGTGTGTGTGTGTGTGTGTGTGTGTGTGTGTGTGTGTGTGTGTGTGTGTGTGTGTGTGTGCGCGCGCGCAATTAACCAAAAGTCTTAGCCTGCGCTCGTGTTATTTGCCCTTCTCCCGTCTTTTCGTGTTGTCCCCAAATAATCGGTAGGTGTCACATTCTTATAGAATTTGCAGTTATGAGATTCATGCTTTGGAACATGATGAGAAACTACCAAATGGATGACATAATCCTTCTAGATGTGTTGGTGTAGATAAAAGTGTTTGTGCAGTAGGGGTAGGGCATCATATTTGCTTGCTTAGCACTTATGCACTTTTGTTTCCAGAGCTTGTGACACAGGGATTCAAACTATGTCTGTGAAAACAGTGCTGCACGTGGCAAGAAAATGTTACAACACTTGTAGGTGAAGCTCGACGTTGTGAGAGGTTATAGAAATTTGCTTTCAACTTGCTTTTTGCAAGTTTCTAGAGCATTTTTTAAAGATGCTTCTTTAACTGCCGCGTGCATCGTGTTCATGACTCACTATGAAACTGTCAACAAGAATATCCTTCATGCCATCCGTTTCTAAAGCTTACATGAATATAATTAACTTTTTGAGGGTCGATCTTTATCGCCATATTCGACCGCCCAGGGCAGATTGTTTTTACTGCAGATTCCAATTCTTCTTAAGGACTTATTTCGAAAAGAATTTACCTTAATTTTTCTAGGCTGACCGTATAGCGAGAAAAAAATTATATTGCGTTGGCATATATGTACTCTTTATTCATGAATAACAATAATAAAAAGGAAATAAACTTATAAGAGTGAAAAATATTATACATTGTTATAGTTCAAGGCTTTGAAAATGTGCACACGAGAATATTTTGCAAGACTCAAATGTTCTTGCTCTTACACTAATATGTACATCCATAGCATAATCGAAGTGTGTAGGTGCACGTACTCAAGAAAGCTGTGCGGTTGCGTGCCCATAAAAAAAGCAATACGTGTGACAAACTTCTGCTAATCTTCATCTTATCGCCAACCAGATGCACTTAGTTTTCGCGAGTCTCCAAAAAAACAAGAAAGAAAAGGAGCAACGGAAACGAATGTATGGCAGCATCCTTCTTATGCGCACCTCTGTGAGCACTAAATGAGCGAGAAACAAGCAATAGCCTTTTGAGCGATTAGTAACGAGATAGCCATCAGTTTTGTAAGCGCAAGAAGCCGAAACCGCCTGCGAAAACAAAACCGAAACCGCCACCTGCCCGCCCGCGCGCCAGTGCGCAAGCGGTAGTACAGAGACGCGCAGGAGCGAACTAGCGCTAAAACAAACCATGCAACGAAAACAGAGGGCGAGACGCGCAAAAGAAATTCCCTGTATTTCGATATAGTGGCAGCACATGACAGAAAAGAAGAGGTTAGGAAATTGGCGCGCTTTTTAAATCTACAGACGGTGCCGTAAATATACGGCATCGACCATTTTTGTACTTGTTCGCGGCGCGGTATATTTCCGTCATTGACCCTCGAAGGGTTAAGGAGTCATGCTCCTTAAAACAACTTCCCGTAACAACATTGCAAAATACCACCTGAGGGTCTCGCATCTCTTACATCTGCTGTTTTGCACATCATAATTGTAATAAAACTACATATAGTAGTCGCACAGCGCAGGCTCCATTTTGTTTTATCACACTTCTGTGTCTTTTCTCCCCCTGCCGCAGGTCTTATTTTAACAACTGCTACCTGCAGGCCGTCATAAAATTGCTTCAATATTGTTGACAGACTCCAATATTTTTTTCTAACCATTCTCTCATGTGATCTAAAGAAAATTAACTTGATTAGCCTGACATGAAGATGAATTCGAAATAATTTATTTATTGTACCGGCTTGGTAGCACTGAACTGTTTCTTTAATGTATATAATACTTACAATTCAACTTTGTATTGCTGGGTACCGGTAGAGATATGGTTAGTTATTCACCAGAAAGGATACCGAATTTTCCACCTTCTTAGTGCAGGTTAGAGACACACTTGTTGCACTTCACAAAGAGCGACTTGTGGTTGCTAGGAAATAAATGTTTACTATGGATTTTCATTATGCAATTTGATTCTATGTGCTAGCATGTTTGTATTAGCATGTATTTCATAGAGTTCAGGCTCCATAAAAGTACATTCTGTCATTCAATATCTGTGACATGGTTAAGCAGGTTGACCATATCTAATTAGAACTTCCTATGTTCTGGTGCCCTTGTTTGTAACTTAAGTTATGTGGTTTGGTGCTGTCAGTGTAAGTCTAATGTCGTTTTTTGTTCTCCCAGGAAGGACGCAAGCATTGCTGAGGAGCCATTTGACCTGCCGCCACACTAATATTGTATTTGGTAAGGTCTATTACAGATCTTATTTCGTGTAGTACGTGCTATAATTTTGTACAATGTATTCAAAACTTCAGTAAGTGGGCCGTTCGACAACAGGTGTTTACAAATTAATAATTATAAAAGATGTTCAAGGTCATTCGTGATAGGATTGGTGCTCACTGCTGAATTTTTTTCCAAATTAAATGATGAGCCATCCAGCAAGTGCGGCTCTCCTGGCTAATTATACAAACTTTCAAATACGGTTAATTTTTTATCACAAGTGTATAGTAGTCGGGGACAAATGTTCACAGAGACAATTTCATAATATTTACTTACATGCAAAAATGAGTCAAAGGTCAAGTATACTTATGAAGTTTTATTAAATAAGTTCATTATCATCGTGTTTCGTGAAATCTGTCATGCTCATTGCTATATGCATAGTAAACAGGTAGATTTCGCTTTTCAGATAAGTGAAACTGGTGGACGAGGAAACGTATCATATTGCATGTAGATATTTAATGCTGGTAGCTGGCGTGGCATGCAGTGTGCCTCACGTAACTTGAGCCAAACATTGAAAATATGCAAATGCCACGTAGTTGGACAGAACCAAGGTAATGTTGTTTGCCCTCGCTTGGAATACCCATTTTTTTCATTTCGCCAGATTAAATAATTAGTATCCGGTAATTAATCAACTTCTCAGATATTATGATTAATACATGTTAGATAAAAGTGTTTTTCCTAGCGTGAAAGAAGCCTGCAAATACACACTAAATTGTTGCGTGACTGTCCATTCGCAGCACTTTGCGTGTATTCGCGAGCTTATTTCTCGAAAAAACACTTCTACGCAGCATGTCTCGAACAACAGAAAGCTGTATGGGGAGCTTTTCATGTTGCTCTACAATTTTCTCACGGATACTTCTAATCTAATTATAATATTTGAAAAGTTGATTAATTAACGAAGATGAAATATTTATTTTGACGGAATGAAAAAATATCTGAGTATCTCCAAGCGACGGCAAACAACATTACCTTGGTTCTGTCGAGCAACGTCAGATTTGCATATCTTATTGTTTGGCTCAAGTTACGTGGGACAACCTGTATAATCAGAGCTTCACCGATTGCTGTTGACATGTGCGCTGATCCCTTCTGTTACCAAAATTCGAGATTTTGCTTTTGGATGTGCAGGATTAGTAGACAGTGTAGACGTGCTCTGTCCTAGACACACGTCAGGCCTTTAGTAAATGGTTTCACGAGAATTGAGGACATAGAGTTTCTCACTACATTACCTAGAGGGAAATCTATGCACGGGAATGCCGGTATATTGTGACTTCGGATTGGCATCGTTCTCGGAGACAGGACACCTTGAAGACGCGCTTGGCAAGCGCCGTTCCGTCTGTCACAATGAGTCATTTTCTACTAAAACAGCACGTCAAAAGTTGTTTTGGTTTTATTATTACGCAAAAGCGTGTTTTGATTAACTATGAGAACTTGTCATTGCGTGTACGATTATATGTTACGCAAAAAGTGTCAGCGGGCCGCTAAAGTTGGAGGACAGACGACACGGTTCGCGCTCGCTTTGAAACAGTTTGTCGTCTGTTCTTGCTTTTCTTCCCTTGGTCATGCATTGTAGGTGAGTAAAGATGTAATATGCGTGAATGAAAACATTTTATGAAGATTTTACTTTGAGAACGCGTCATTTGTGTAGCCATATCCACGTTTTAGACGAAGCCTCGTACAACACCAGCCAACACGAGCCTCGCAGACGCATATACCGTCATTCCCATGACGGCACGGTGCCCCATTAAGAAACTCCCATAGACGGTGGCGCCAGATTTCCCTCTAGGTGTTATAGTGAGAAACTCTATGTTTGAGGATATCAGCCTGGGCTTTGTAGGTGAACAGTGATGTGGCACGACCGTGTTTCTGCTTATTTTCGTGAGGCAGTGACGCTTAAATTTTGCAGGAAATGAATGAGCTGGCTTAAATACAGCGGTTAAGGGGCAGGAAGAGCGAGAGCACGACGTAAACTGAGCTTTGTTAACATGTTCAATGTGCTCAGGCTGCGATTCCATTATGCAAGCTTTATGGTTGTGTCGGCGACATGGCCTCTGAGACTGCACCATTTTGAAGACCACGCTACTGAATTTGCTGGGTAGGGCGCTATGTACAAGCAGCTAAAAGCACGAGGTCACGGGATTGAATCCCGTCCATGGTGGCCGCACTTCAACGGGGGCAAAATGTGAAAACACCCATGTACTTTGATCTAGGTGCACGTTAACGAACCCCGGGTGGTCGAAGTTTCCGTAGTCCTCCACTACGGCATGCCTCGTAATGAGAAAGTGGATTTGGCACGTAAAACCCCATAATTTAAGTAGCAAAGAGCAGACAACAGCAGCCAGGAGAGCGATTTCCAATCACGATGCTTTCAAACAAAACCTCGGACAGCTCCAGGCAGCTGGATCACATGACTGCGATGCGCCCTTCTGTCAATGCTAGCCAGACCGGAAGCCACAGACGGTTTGCGGACAGTCTGGGACTGCATAATCGAAGAGGCGCAGTGCTCTCACATACATTATGTCCACTGCGGCACGAAGGCCTTTCCTAGTAATCTCTAAATATATCTGGCTTGCGCCAACTGACTCCATCCTATGCTTGCATATTTACAAATTTCGTCATGCCTAGTTCTCTACTGTCCTCGACAGCGCCTTTTTTATTTATCATGCATATCATTGTTGTCGTTCCGTTGCTTCTTGAGCAAGCCTTCATTCTCAAGCTCCATTTTTATCATGTCAGGTTTCAGTCTCTTAGGTTAGTTTTAGCACAATGCAATGATGGTACTTTTAAGACTAATGGTAAGCTATAGATGGTGACTAACTAATGTGTGACTTAAGTCTTCTAAACAATTTATAGTCTTAAAATTTTCTTCTACCGGTCCAGGACTCCTGTGACTAATTGTCTTAAGTAACATATTTCATTGCCTTCTTGCCCTAGAAAATATAACTAGTACCTTCTTGCAGGCCTTTAAAGTGGCAACATGTGTACTGCAGACAGTACGGCATGTTCAGATAAATTTTGATTTATTTTTGATTTAAAAATTTATTTTACTGCCCGAGCCTGGCGACAATGAAATCAACCTTAGTTCCCAACAAAAAGAAAGGTGTCGCTGCAAAAAACAATATAGAATGACCTGTTTAGTTAGAAGCATTTTCATTGGATTTTACCGAATCTGCATTTTCGATCGTTCCGAAGGAAATGGTGTTGTCGCTGCGGCTTTAAAAATATTTTGTACCAGAGTGCAGGCTAATAGCATTATTTCCAACTAATTAACACAGAGTATCCCCACTACAGTATAAAGAATAAAATTTTTGGAATGAAACATTGCACAAATTGACCAAAGTTTTTTTCTATGCATTTATTAACAGTATGGAATTTGGCCATCCTGTTGCCATGAGTCGTAGAAATTTGAGCAAATAGCTCTGTCCTCGCTGGCTCTCAAAATCTACGGGAGTGCTCATGTTTAGGCCCCCCATGTTAATGAATTACTCTACTTTAAATTTTTTTAGGAGAGGCTTGAGCCATTTCAGAAATTTCCCGAATTAAGCGCATTCACATGAAGCAATGCAATATAAAAAGATATGTTACATTATTTGTTTGGTTATGGGATTGCGAGTCAAGAAACGGACAGAATAAACAGTGCTGCCTGCCGGAGCCATGTATGGGGTCCAGGCATAGTAGCAGGCTTCTTTACAAAAAGGGCAAATTTTTCTGTGAACAGAATGCAATATTATAACTTTTTAAGAAGATGGGAAGGGTATGTTGATGCATTCACGACCGTAACTTTCAATTTTCACTGCTTGAGTAAAAATAATATTACACATTCATTGATACTTATTCCGTGACACAACAAACCATATACGAAAGGGGCTGACAGCTGTTGGGACACAGTTGTAGTGCAAGCATGGTTTCTTTGTATTGTTGCTATTCTACCAGCCTGTCAGCTGGACAATACCTTTGGCTTGCTTGTTCTGCGTCGGAAGTAAACAACATGCATGGTTTGCACGTGTTTCAAGAGTGCTTCATTGTTTTGGGAAACAGTAAAATCTGCAAGGTTGTTTATTGGAGGAGTGAAAGCTGAAAGCTATGGTCTGCAGTATGTGGCCATGGCAGCTCTACCTAAATGTGGGAAATGTAATCACCGAATGTCATAATACGCAGGTGACATCTTTGGCTGTTCCAAGCAAACCATCAATTGACTTGGGTCCTTTCTATCTGAAGCTTTTTTATGCTATAAGGCTACGAATGAATATATACCAATATGGCTGAGTCTGAACCATTTCTTTTAACAAGAGCACTTGTAGTGACAGTTGTGAATCAGAAATCATTGTTTATCTGAGTAAGAATAGTGATGATGATGATAAATAATTGAACAGCCTTAATTGATTGGTGTTTCTTTCTTTTCAGGCAAAGCCGAAGGCCTCTGGAAGCAGCCAGTCATTCCAAGTCTCAACCAATCCTTCCTCTAGTCAGTCAATTTCTAGTGTCTATGCGGAAAGGACTAGCGCAAGAGTGGACACGGGACACTAAAAAGCCGACAAGGACAGGCGCAAACTTCCAACCGGTGTTCAGTACAAAAAGGTATGTATATGTACTCCTGCGCACTTGACCATAATCAGTTACAATCGTGCAAGTCGACATGGTTATCACAAATAAACGAGCGCACCAACGCCTAAGGCGGCGTCCCGCATACAAACCCCAGATATTCAAATTCTTTAACAGTCAATGCTATAGGGATGGTTTGCTAACGCAGTTGCATTCTGCGATAGCCGCTGCCTCAATGATGAGTCTAGTGTTTTCTTTCACACTACTTGCTATTATTTCTGTTTTTTCAAACAGTCGATGACATTAGCATTGGGAGCAATGCATTCCAAGGAAACCCTCTCGCCCTTTTTGTACTTTCCGATTATGTTCCTGTAGTCTCAAGTTTAGGCAACTTCCCATTTGTCCCACGTAACGCTACCCGCAGGAAAGAGGTATGCTATACACTATTCCTCTTGAGCATATGATGAAACCCTTTCTGTGCACAAGATTGCATGATTTTGGTTGTCTGCTGACAAGGCTGGTTTTGGCGCATAAATTAGATAGCGTGCGGGGCGCGGAAGAGACGACCAAGACTCCAGTCCTCTGGCCTATTTTATTTTCCTTTGATCTATTTTCTTCGTTTGTGATACTGTTCGCAGGAATCTAGCAGCCATCCCATACATTCACGCTATCTTGCATAAATTAAAGAAAATAGGCCAAATGGCGGGAGTTTCGGTCGTTTCTCCCGAACCCCACAAGTTATCTCAGTTATGTGACAAAACCAGCCCTGTCAGCAGACAATCAATTTCATGCAACATTGCTCACAGAAAAGGTTTCGTCGAAATGCTCAGGGGGAGTTGTGAATAGCACACCTCTTTCCTGTGGGCAGCGTTACGTGGGACAAACGGGAAGGTGCCTAAATACGAGACTATAGGAACATGATACGAAAGTACAAAAGGGAGAGAGGGTTTCCGTGGAATCCACAACTCCCAATGCAAATGTCATCCACTCTGAAAAAAAAAACAGAAATAATAGCAAGCAACGCACAAGAAAGCACTAGGCCCGTCATTGAGGGGGCAGATGTCGCAGAAGGCAACTGCGTTAGCAAACTATCCCTAGAATTGACATTAAAGAATTTGCACACCTGGGGTCTGTATGCAGGAGGCCGCCTTAGGCCTTGGGGCGGCCTTAGTGCGCTCTTGTAAGTAATTATGATCAAGTGCACAAGAGTATATATGCATGCCTTTTCGTAATAAACACCAGTTGGAAGTTCGCACCTGTTCTTGTCACCTTTTTAGTGCCCCGAGTTCACTCTTGCGCTGGTCACTTCAGCATGGAATACCAACTAGCCCGGTCTCACACCATGCTCTAGTGTCTAGTCATGCAAGTTCTTTTTTTTCAGTAAAGCAGAATAAACAGTTTTTTTTTTCAGATTCAAGTGGCTTATTGTTTCTCGAACAAAAATCTGTATGTATGCTGTGTACATGTTGGGTGTAGAACCGAAGTGCGACATGAACACTGACACGAAGAATAAGCGGTGTAGAAAACAATGACACTAGGAGGAAACGTGCAAACACAGCACGTTCTGTGTGGTGTATTTCATGTGTGCTATGATTTCTGCCCCATTTCCAGGTATATCTTTAATGATGTTGCAAGTTATCCACGTTGTAGTGAACGACTTGCGAGGTTCATTGCCAAACATAACTTTATTCCAATGAATGAAACAATTTGGCTGGAGAACACGAGCATTACCATTTACAAAACATAGACATTTTGCAAACAGCATTTGCACCTGTCAATACGAAGCAGCATAAAGTTGAGCAAGTTGATATGAATTCATGGTATGGAAATGCAAGCACAGAAAACATGGACACAGGAAGAATGCAAAGAATTGTGTTTCCAATTTTCTTTTCGTTATTTTTGTGTCTTTTATGTGCATACCTTTCCTTACCATGTTCTGCCCGCTTTTCAAGCCCCCGTTTCTTCATTACCAAAGTACCGTCATGCACTATAATCACAAGTACGGGGCTCAATTTACAGCATTTCCGTTTTACGGAACTCACCGTTTTTCTTACTTGCAAAATACGGTCAATTCTGTGATCACAACTAAGGAGCTCACCGTTTTCCATTTAACGGAAATAATTTTTACTGCCTGTCCGTTCTACGAAAACACCATTTTTCATTTACCGGAAATAATTTTTACGGCCTGTCCATTTACGGAAACACCATTTTTCATTTACCGGAAATAATTTTTACGGCCTGTCCGTTCTACGGAAACACCGTTTTTCATACACGGGAAATTGTCCGGCATCGTTTTACCTCCAACTTTGACCGTAAACTGAAGAATTTTTTTTACAGTGTATGCAACTAGAGACAGTCAGTATAAGAAGCGGCCTTTAACATCACAGTTGACACATCTTATGATTTGTTTTATATTAATTTGGAACATTTGTAACTTTGGAATGTCCACGACATACTTGTGGCCACAGCTACTCTGGGTAAAGGTTACGTTAAAAATTGCTTATCACATGCATTTGATTTACAATTACGGCCGCAGAGGGGCAGAATTTACGTGGTTATGCATTCCAGAATACGTGAAATGCTCACGTATTGCGTCAGAACGTTTATCGTCAGCCTGGTAGCTGTCATAAATAAAAAGAAAAGAAATAAAATACGAGAAACATCTGATGCAAATTGCCAGCTAGCAAAATAATCCATTGCTCCTGCAGCAACTCTTTTCATTTCATTTCATTTATCCAAGCCTTAAAGGCCCGGAGGCATACTTAACGAGTATCACTCATACCCTTCCAACTGCGATCGAATTAATGGGCACCGTGTGATACCAGTGTTTCCTAACACTGCATATAGCACGAGGTTATGGCGGCAAGCACGCTACACTGTCCTTTTATTGCAATGTAAGGGCATACTCATCCAACATGCTCTAAGAGGTCTTCATACACAAACAAACTTTCAACTCCGGACAAGCGATCTTTCAATTTCGGGTATGAACACCGCGATTACGCACGCCCATCCAGTACACTGCGTCCTAAGCTTGAGGAAAAAGATAATGGCTAATTTCGCTGCGATGCAATGCGCAGCCGAAAACCGCTAACATTGCGTTACACCACGTCGAGAGAGATTGCTAAGGGGGACACTGACTTAACTTTCTTTTGGAACGCCAAAAACACAGCACAACACAGTGCAAACTGGAATGCCAATGTCAGTAAACCAGCTGCCACAGAGAAGCGACAACGGACTCCTACTGACATCATCGATGTCGATATTGCCTACGCGTCTCAACGTACTCTATAGGCAATCAGCACAACAAATGCTACACCATTTATCACATACTCGCAATGCCCCAGCTTTATCAATCTTCATGGCGAAGCAGGAATGTCGTTACAGGGCGTGCTCACACAACACAAATGAGCCCGTCACCGGTCATCACGGCGCATGCGCGACGTGCACTAACAATGAAAAAAGACACTTAAATCACTTACCTGTATAGAAAGCCGTCATCGATTGTTTCCTATTGTCAGAGTGAAATCCCAAATACAGCAGGTATAGCACCTCCACACAACGCCATTTGCACCAGCTGTCCTTATCGTACGGTTGTGCCGGAGAAGTGCAACCAGTCGTGCAGGCGCGATGAAAGCTGGTAAGCAGCGCCACCACTAATACCTTTTCCGCGTGTGTGCGTATTTACGCTTCGCCTGTGAATAATGATGAAACAGCTTTGCCTATGATGACAGTATGTAACTGCCGGTGAGAGTAGCCAGTGTGTTTATATTCTTTGCGTGTTGATTTTTTGCTCTTAGCATGTTCAGATGTCCGCCACATGAAATTACAGACGCCTCTCCATACTTCAAAAAGAGAGCTAACAACCGTTTGTTACGTAGAACGTTCCCTTTCTTCATGAAGCAGAACGGTCTACGTAATGTTTACGTAAGGTTTCATCATAAAATCACGGAAACTGGCTTACGCTCACTCACAGTGTCAGTGGCCAGGGTCTATCCTGTTAAGGGACCGAGGAGTAGGATAAGAAAGCTTTTGCAGAAGTGATTTTTTATTCTAATTAAGAGTCTTTTCAATGGGCATTCTTGCTAATCGGCGGTTTCTTATCCTAATCGACAGTCTGAGTGTGCTAACCTGAGGTTTGTTCAATTTGGGGTCAATGGGGTTGGGACTGTCCTCCTGCCCATGCGATAATAGGAAACAATTTGGTGAAAACTACATTATGGATATTTGTGGATGTTTGAATGCTTTTTAGACAATACATTGTATGGGATGTAGGGACTAAAGGCAGATGCAACTGCCTGACAAAGACCCCCCTACCGGTACGTTGCTCCAGGGGCTCAACGTCATGAAAATACAGTGCAACAATGTAGAAACAACAAAAGGAACAAAGTGTATGCGACAAGCAATAAAGTACACAAGAAAGTATGATTGTTACACTTCATGCATAATACATCATCAGTAATGTGAGAGAACAAGGAAATATTTAAACAGGCAAATACTGATCAGTGTTACAAAACACAACATAGCAAATAGAAGAAAAAATTTAAGAGAAAAGAAGACTAAAATAAACAGAAAAGTTCTTCAGACCGCAAGGAGAGTGGAGTACCATTAGGAGCCTAACAAAAGATAATTCCTAACCTTTTTCTTGGGACTGTGAGCATACCTGCATTCCTGAATCATATTAGCAATTTCCGGATTATTATTTAGGAAATGAGATACTAGGCAGGGCGAGTGTCTGAGAACCATATTTCGTTCTTAGTGAAATGGGTGTTCTAAGTCGGCTGTGCCTAAGGTTACATTGTGAGGTATCGGGGGACGAAGATATTGTAGCGGGAAGAAAGCAGGCCCACGAGTGTAGAATATTGTATATTTACAACTGAGGTTAATGGCGTTCAGGCAACTGGCAGACTTCATCTTCCTCTAGTCCAATCCAACTTCTTCCTTCACTTCACCGTAACATCACCCTCCCGGTGGAGTAGCTCTGTCCCGGTGCAAGTTATAGAGCCTCACTTAATGGGGGGGACATAGGGCTTCAGCCTGGAGACGTGAACAACATCGCTGGTGACGTTGGGAGGCACTGAAGGCTGACCGACTAGGGCGATCTCGTATGTCACGTCGGACAGTTGGCGTAAGATATGGTACGGACCAGAATAACGGGAAAGTAGTTTTTCCGACAAGCCGACGCCACGTGAAGGCGTCGAGAGAAGGACAAGGGAACCAGGTGAAAAATGGGAGTCTCGGTGCCGAAGGTCGTAGCGTCGCTTTTGAGAAGCTTGCGAGACTATGAGGCGATGACGGGCGAATTCTCGGGCCTGGGCGGCTAAGTCAATAGCATCGCGAGCCTAACCAGTGCGGGGTGATTGTAGTACGGAAAGTAGCAATGTGTCAAACGGCAATGTGGGGTCGCGGCCATACAAGAGGTAAAATGGTGAAAATCCGGCAGTGTCGTGACGGGACGAGTTGTATGCGAAAGTGATGTATGGTAAAGCAACGTCCCTAGTCACGGTGATCGTCGGAAACGTACATGGCAAGCATTTCAGTTAGTGTCCGGTGGAGTCGCTCGGTGAGGCCGTTCGTTTGGGGGTGGTACGCGGTAGCAATGTGGTGTTCTGTAGAACAGGAGCGGAGGAGATCATCGACGACCTTCGATAGAAAGTAGCGGCTGCGATCAGTCAGTAACTGGTGAGGGGCGTCGTGGTGCAGGATGACGTTGTATAGTAAGAAGTCGGCGACATCTGTAGCGCAGCTGGTTGGTAGCGCTCATGCGATGGCATATCTCGTGGCATAATCGGTTGCTACAGCAATCCATTTGTTTCCTTTTATGGAAATTGGAAAGGGGCCAAGGAGGTCTAGGCCCACACGTAAGAAGGGCTCTGTAGGGATATCAATTGGTTGCAGCAAACCAACGGGAGGCATAGCAGGCGTCTTCCGGCGCTGACACAGGTCGCAAGAAGCGACATAACGGCGCACAGAGCGATAAATGCCGGGCCAGAAGAAGCGTCGCCGCAGGCGGTCGTATGACCGAGTGATGCCCAGATGTCCAGCAGTAAGAGCGTCGTGAAGTTGCTGGAGCACGGCTAGTCGAAGGTGCTTGGGAACGACTAGGAGGAGCTCCGGGCCGTCAGAACGAACGCTACGACGGTATAACGTTCCATCGCGCAAGGTGAACATACGGAGGGACGGGTCATTGGGAGAGGAGCTTAGGCGTTCCATATGTATTCGAAGAACAGGATCTTTGCGCTGCTCGTCGCCAATATGGAGGAAGCCGAAGAGGGATGTAACAATGATGTCCGAGTCTGCATCGGTATCGTCTGGTTGACTCACGGGATTACGGGACAGGCAATCAGCGTCTTTATGCAGGCGCCCTGACTTATACATAATAGAAAATGTATATACTTGTACACGCAAGGCCCAACGTGCAAGTCGTCCAGTTGGGTCCTTCAAAGTGCAGAGCCAGCAGAGGGCGTGATGATCGGTTACGACGCAGAAGCTCCGACCAAAAAGGTACGGCCGAAATTTCACGACCGCCCATACGAGCGCGAGACGTTCTCTCTCAGTAATGGAGTAATTTCGCTCGGGCGTGGAACGAAGCGATGCGATGACACGGTCTTGGCCCTGTTGACGCTGAGCGAGGACAGCGCCGATGCCATGACCACTCGCGTCAGTTCGTACTTCAGTGGGCGCAGAAGGGTCAAAGTGCGACAGAATTGGGGAAGTTGTAAGCCGATCAATCGGCGTAGAGAACGCTTTCTCCTGCAGTGGTCCCCAAAAGAAAGAGACGTCTTTCTTAAGAAGGTCAACGAGAGGGTGAGCGATGTCGGCAAAATTTTTCACAAATCGCCGGATATAAGAGCATAAGCCCAGAAAACTACGCACATCGTTTGTTGAACAAGGTACCGGAAAATTTCGCACGGCGTCAACTTTCTGTGTATCAGCTTGGATTCCGGCGGCATTGACGAAATGGCCGAGCATGTTAATTTCACGGCGACCGAAATGACACTTGCAAGAGTTTAGCTGAAGGCCAGCTCTGCGAAACACGGAGAGTATGGTTGTGAGGCGCCACAGATGGCTCTCAAAATTCGGCGAAAACACAATCACATCATCGAGGTAACAGAGGCATGTAGACCACTTCAAGCCGCGCAAGAGAGAGTCCATCATGCGCTCGAATGTAGCTGGCGCATTGCATAATCCAAAGGGCATGACTTTAAATTGGTACAGACCGTCCGGTGTGACGAAGGCGGTTTTCTCGCGGTCCATCTCATCGACGCTAATGTGCCAATAGCCGGAGCGCAGCTCAATTGATGAAAAGTTTCGAGATCCGTGAAGGAAGTCAAGAGCGTCATCAATGCGAGCCAAACAGACAGACAGACAGACAAAGAACATTACTAATGGTCCTAAGGAACAGCGTTAGGGTACGTCCCTTTTCAGGGAGTCCCCGTAGCCGTCGCGGGCCGCACCCACGTCGGGGTAGGAAGATCTGGGTCCTCCGCCCTGTCGCAGGCCCTCTGAACAGCCCGTAGTTGCTCTGAGAGGTCGCTGCTTTTAAGGGCTGCCTCCCAGTCGGTTAGAGTGGTTAGCGATGAGCTGCGTAACGCAGGGCATTGCCAGAGCATATGGGATAAGGAACAGTACACTTCCCCACGGTCTGGACAGTGGGGTTCTACATTAGGCGCAAAGTGACTGAATCGGCCCCTGGAGGGGAACGACCCCGTTTGTAGCATGCGAAATACCGACGATTGTGGTCTATTAAGTTTAGAGTGTGGTAGCGGAAAGGCCCGTTGAGCGAGTTGATAATGTGCCAAGATTTCATGGAAGGTGAGAAGTGAATCCCTGTAGAATCCTAGGTCGCCGCCCGTGAGTCCACCTGAACCGCCGCGGTGTGTAAGACCTCGCGCACAGTCATGGGCCAACTCATTGGCGTTAACAACTTGACAGTGCAGATTGATTCCCATATGGGCCGGGAACCATTTCATGCTGTGAAAACCAGCAGCCCCCTCGCTGCGGAGGATGGCCGCCGCCTCCTTTGAGATCGAGCCGGAGGCGAAAGCTCGGGCTGCAGGCCTGGAGCCTGTAAAGATATTGGGACGTAGAGGGTCCTTCACTGCTATCGCTATAGCGACCTGCTCGGCTACTGTTGCAGAAACGTTCCTCACGGATGCTGAGTTAATGAGAGTGCCGTTGGAGTCAACCGAAACTACGGCATAGTAATGAGAGCGCCCGTACTGGGCGGCGTCGACAAAACATGCCTGATTCGGAGTGGCCGCAGCCGCTTTCAGCAGGGAACGGGCCCTGGCTACCCGGCGCCCTACATTGTATTGAGGGTGGACGTTATGTGGCATGGGATCTACCTTGAACGAATCTCGGACCACGGGTGATAGGGTCACCCTGCGCTCCGTTATTTCCTGGTGACCGCATCCAACGGATTCGAGGATGCGTCTTCCCGCTCGCGATGATGAGAGTCGTATTATTTGGGCCACTCGTTGAGCCTCGATCACCTCTGATAGGGTGTTGTGCATGCCTAGTTGCATGAGACGCGCGGTGCTGGTAGAGAGTGGTAAACCCAGCACGCGCATGAGGGCGTCGATTTTGGCCTCATCCCGTTTAGACCAGCGCAACGCGGAGTCTACATAGTTAACGTGGCTTATCAGAAACGCGTGGTAGAGTCTGAGGAGATTGCTCTCGCTTAAACCCCCTCTGCGGTTTGAGATCCTGAGGATAAGCCGAAGCATATTTTCCGTCTTGGAGGTAATGCGGGCTATAATAGTCTGTGAGTTGCCCCCACGAGATTCCAGCAAGAGTCCGAGGACCCTGATGGTATCCACTCTGTGGATTTGTTGTCCGTCTCTCGTATAAAAGGCTATGGGAATTTGATCTAAAGGTGTGGAGCACCTAACCCCCCGTCGGGTGGGCCTATACAATAGAAGTTCGGACTTGGTTGGTGACAGACTCAGGCCCGTATCTAGTAGGAAGTGTTCTGTGATATCAAGCGCCTCTTGGAGCGCACTCTCAACTGCAGCGTCAGACCCTCCCATGCACCACACGGTAACATCATCCGCGTAAAGGGCGTGACCTGTTCCTCTTACTGTGGCCAGTCGGTCCGAGACGCCCTTCATGGCGATGTTAAACATTAGGGGAGAGATGACCGGCCCTTGCGGGGTGCCTCTCGCTCCCCATGTAAATTCCATGGATTTGATTTGCCCTATTTTGAAAGTGGCCTTTCGATCCCTCAGGAAGGAGCTAACGTACGCATGGAATCGTGGCCCCAGGCCCTGGTCCGAGAAAGCGTCTAGCACGAACCTTTGCGAGATATTATCAAAAGCCTTGGACAAGTCTAGAGCAAAGATGCCCCGAGTGTCTCTAGCGTCGTCATCAATGATTTGCCTCTTTATAAGTAACATGACATCCTGTGTGGAGAGTGCCGGCCGCAGTGGCGTTGCTAGGTCGTCTGGCACCTGGGGCCCACAGGTCTTCTGTCACCCCCCCACCCCCGGGTGTAGTCGAGGAAGGCGAGGATATCGACAATTTCCGGGTTTAAGCACCAGTACAGCCGCTTTGGACACCGCGCACGTCCCCCGGGTCCCCCTCTCTGTCGCTTTCTTTCCCAGAGGTCGCGAATGCAGCAGGTATTGGCGGCGAGGAGTTACGGAGTCGCCATCTATCGGAAGCGCCTCGCTGACGTAGTATGAGGGATCAAGCGGCGCGCTCCTCATAGGTTTTGCTGTCAGCGCTCACTGAAAACACCACGCGGGAGCTCTCCCGGAAATTTCTGTAAGTACTTTCGAAACGAGAGAAGTTTTTTACTGTCTAAATAATACTCTTGGGCAAGCTGAAAGCACAGAATCGTTTACAGACGCTATCTCTTTACCGAATACGTACAGTAAACGCCACTGTGCGCGGTCGCCGCAATTTAGTCTCCCGAACCGGCTTCTTGCGTGAAAGGTAGGGAAACGCCGAGACCAAACTATGTGAAATATGGTCTTATAGTGTCTGTATAACCATATGGGGCATAACAGAATGAAGCCTCAATGCAGCGATCGCACGGGTTCGCAGCGACCGACTGCGCGTATGCATGCATGTCCGCGCACAACGTTTTGCTTTCGCTGTGAGCGCATTTTCGCACCGTGCCGTGAGCTTTAGGCCGCAGCATATGAGCATTTCACAGCACTCTAGCAACCATTGTTGCGTGGACGCTATCAGAATTGTTCAAAAATAATTTTGTTTTAGAGACTTCGATGCCTACGCCGACTGTGATGTGCCGTCGCGACGACTCAGTCTTGTTTTTTTGTCTTCTAAATTCTTGGACGTTTCAATATTATATCTCGAGTTGCGTCGCACTATATGTTTATCCGTGTTCTCAGCGTGCGATTTCCCGCTGCTTCTTTTTTTGTAATCCAGTGCATTAATTCATAACCCAAACATGACCATATGCCATGCGTTCTTTTTTTTGTGCTTCTTACCTATCCCTATTCACTCCAGTGAACTTGCCAGTAAAAAGTTCGACAAGTTCATAGACCAAACCATCATGACATTAGTCGGGCAGCGGACTCGGGCGAGCGTCTCAGTGCGCGTTTTTCGAACATTGCAGACCCGGGACCGAAGCAGAAATCTTCCTCGCGTCTGTGCTTGCAGCATACCCGAGTTGTAGCCGATGACGGTTTGCGGTTTTGTTTCGAGAGCGAAGCTTCACGCAGCGTCTTGTCCTGCGGCTACGAATGAATAAGGCTGACACCGGGCTCCATTGCGTACGTGCGGCACTGCGGCACCGAGCAGTAGCCTACCATGTTGCGCACCTTCAAAGGCAGCCACTACGTATTCTAGTGCTTTCGATCGTTGTAAAAGAGACACTCGAAGCGGGACAATCCCGCCAATAAATGAGGATCGTAGCGTACGAGGAAACTTAAACTTTCGTTTTCAGCTCGCTTCGGCGCTCCCGAAGCTGCCGACGAAGCCGCTATGTCCCCGTGATCCCTAATAGCACGTCAAGCCGATGGTGGCGCCAGCTTTTCCAGTGGTGGAGCTATACCATAGTGGAGCTCGACGCTAATACAAGCTGTTTTTTTTCTGCGCCAAATAACACAGTTTGCTGCACTGATAACTTGTGATAAGCGCATGTGCACATCTTCTGTCAGACTGTAAGGCTTGGCAACCAATACAAATGCGGCATCGTGGCAAATACGGCTCACGTCACAAGTAAAAAAAAAGATTTCTAAAGTTTTCATTACCAATTTTAGCGGCAACATTGCATTTGCAAAATTGAAGGCCGACATTCATATCTTGCCCAACAACAACTTCACGAAAATCGTCGTACCCGCCGTGGTTGCTGAGTGGCTATGGTGTTGGGCTGCTGAGCACGAGGTCGCGGGATCGAATCCCGGCCACGGCGGCCGCATTTCGATGGGGGCGAAATGCGAAAACACCCGTGTGCTTAGATTTAGGTGCACGTTAAAGAACCCCAGGTAGTCAAAATTTCCGGAGTCCTCCACTACGGCGTGCCTCATAATCAGAAAGTGGTTTTGGCACGTAAAACCCCAAATATTATTATTATTATTATAAAATCGTCGTAGTTTCTATGGCCCGCAGTATTTTGCCTGTGGGCAGCCCTGAACGAAAACGAAAATTAAATTGTGTCTCAGTGACGCTGATCTTCCCACCATATTAGAAAAACGGAAAACGCCACCTACCTCCTTGCTGCGCGGGCGCGAATGTTATGACAATTACGACTTCTCTTTATTGTGATCAATAAAGCCTTGCTTTTATTTACTGCTATACCGATGAACGTGATTATCCTAGCTGCGGTACCACCAAGGAGGAGGAGACAAAGGAGAGGAAAGACAGGGAGGTTAGCCAGTGTAAGTACCGGCTGGCTACCCTGTGCTGGGGAAAGGGGTAAAGGGAATAAAAGGAGAAAGAAGAAGAGGGAAAAAAATGGAAAAAAAAAGAGAAAATTCACACAGTAACGCGAAACTACGCGCTACAACGTTCAAAGACGGTCGCACAATTCGCAGTTCCTTAAAAACTTCAACAAAGCCCTTAAGGCCTTGAGTGCCGAAGCCCGTCTGGACCAATGTCCTAGAGCTTTTTCCTCTGTAAAGGGGCGATTGTCCAGTTTTGCGAGAGCGGTCACGAGCACTTTTGTTCGCACTGCGTAACGGGGACAGTCACATAGGAGGTGTTGAATCGTCTCCTCGCAGCCGCAGGTGTCACAAGTAGGGCTGTCGGCCATGCCAATGCGGAATGAATATGAGTTCGTGAATGCCACGCCGAGCCACAGGCGGCACAGAAGTGTTGCTTCCGCTCGTGGCAACCCTGGTGGTAGGCGGAGTTGCAGACGTGGATCCAATTTGTGGAGACGTGCGTTCGTGAAATCACTGGTGTTCCACAGATTCTGCGTAAGCTCGCGGGCGAGGGAGCGAAGACTTGTGGCTGCGTCTGTTCTTGACAGCGGTATGGGTATCACCAAAAGATTGCGAACAGAATAGAGCACGCTTCGCGTCGATTCTTGGCGTCCCCATAAAAAGAAGGATCTCGATGAAGCCCGTGCCAACGAAACCTGTTGGCCTGCACTCGCAATGGAGAGGGTTCAGGGTTCAACCTCACTGGTCCACTATTTCATATTTCTTTCGCTACTGCCATACTAGGCGCCGCCCGCAGTGCCAAAGTACTGTAGGTTGTAGCACCCAAAACGATTTTGTTTGCGAACTTTTTGTTGAGTTAATAACATGACTTTAAATCTTCAGTTCTGGAATTGAAGTACTTCCTCTATAAGTACTATTTCGGGGAATATTAAGGATATGGTTATTACTTACCTGCCATATTTTGCACGCTACCGAGCTCCTAGTAATCACAGACACATAACTTCATGGAATATACGGAAATATGCTTACAAAATTCACGTTTATTTTTTAATTCTGTGCAGCTGACACAGACACTGTACTTGACATGAAGTCACACAATAACAACAGTTTTCTGAAACTTTCGAGGGTAAGAAGGAAAGCGTGAAACATAACGGCAGGTTTCGCAGCGGCTTCTCGGAGCGAGCGGGAAAGGGGAAGTAAAAGCGAGCTGAACGTCGCGGCGCCCGCGAATATATACAGCGTGTCGAGTCATACGCCGCCAAACTCTTCGGCCGCACCGAGTCTGAAGACGATCCAGAGAATCCCATTTGCGACTTTTGACGGCCGCACTTATGCAACGTCGCTGTCAACGAACGCTTCGCCGTAAACGAGAGCGCCGGGCGCGCTCGTTGAACGCCCTCTTACTGCTGTCTTTGTTCGTCTTCGCTGTTACCCGCCATGGTTGCTCAGTGGCTATTGTGTTGGGCTGCTGAGCACGAGGTCGCGGGATCGAATCTCGGCCACGGCGGCCGCATTTCAATGGGGGCGAAATGCGAAAACACCCGTGTGCTTAGATTTAGATGCACGTTAAAGAACCCCAGGTGGTCAAAATTTCCGGAGTCCTCCACTACGGCGTGCCTCATAATCAGAAAGTGGTTTTGGCACGTAAAACCCTAAATATTATAATTATTATCTTCGCTGCGCGTTCTGAACGGAAGAGGGACCCAAGAGCCTCAACGCCTTACTGTATGTTTAGCGACTCCTGCTCCCAGCATGAACGCACGGCACACCCCACATGAAACATTCCTCTAAGGCGAATAGTTTAGCGACCATTTTGGGAATTAAATTTCTTAGCCCGCACATTCGTGCAATTATTTCATGGGGTGGTGATAGAGCTGCAGCCGACAATTCTGCGGCGCAACGCATCGGTTACATGAGCTCGGGCTACTGGATACCGGAGCATTCTTTGCCATTTGCGCCCAGTCAAGTCGGCGGAAAAAGAGGTCTCTTCAGGCATATGACCCCCCCCCCCCTCCCACTGGCCCCTTGCACCCGGGGCCCACGGCCCCCCCCCCCCCCCCCGGTAACGAGGATAATCTCTGTCATCGGAGGGGCCCAGGGGGAGATACTTTTCGGCCAACTCTTGAAGGTGGACGTGCTCAGATACACCCGCCGCCTTTTGATTATATACTATGCGATCGATGGCTAGTCTCTGATTGTTTTTGCTTTGCGAATCGTCGAGTAAGAGTTTGAGCAGGTTCCATTTGCCCCCCGTCCTCATCTGTCCATCAACCGAGGAGCACACTTCATTCCATTGTTGTTTGGACCGTTCGATGGAATGAGTTTCTATTGTACGATTGAGCTCCGCAATTTTCTTCCGAAGTCGGCGGTGTAGTCTGTGCGTTCTCCAGCGTCGCAGGATGGAGTTTTTGGCTTCTAGGAGGTGCGCAAAGCGCGCGTCCATCCCATCTACTTTTAGGTCGGTCTTAACCACCCTGGTCGCAGCTTGTACGTCCTTCTGTAGTCTTGTGAACAGACTATCGATGTTATCGTAGTCGGTGTGGTCCGCCTTCCGCATCTTCCGGAAGGCATCCCAGTCCGTCACTTTAAATTCACTGGTAGGGGCTGTGATAATTGTTAGGGTAATCTCCACAATGAAGTGGTCGTTACCCAGGTTCTCTTGCAAATTTTGCCATCCTGCTCCGGGGGCGTTCTTGACGAATGCCAGGTCCGGAGTCGTGTCTCGGACTACCGACGTGCCGGTTCGCGTCGGGTATTGAGGATCCGTAATCGATTCCAGTGAGCAGTCAGGAACTACCTTGACAAGGAGATTGCCCTTGGTGGATTGGCGGGGGTATCCCCAGGCATTGTGGGGTGCATTGAAGTCACCCGCTATGACTGTGGGGGCTCCCTTGCTCAGGGCCACCGCCTTTGTCATGATCGTGGCGAATGCCTGCCGTTGATCCGACGGCGAGCTGTATATGTTCAAAAGGAAGACACTGCTCTTAAGCCAATTGTTAGGGATAATTTCGACCATAATGATTTCCGCGCTAGTTTTGCCAATTGGTAATTTGTGGACTTGAAAGGTGCATTTCCGTGCGACCAAGGTTGCTAAACCCCGCTTTCCTTCCTCCCGTATCGATACAACCCGGTATCCCGGGAAGGTGGGCGCGTCATCGAGAGTTTCTTGTAACATATTTACGTGCGGTTTGACCGCCTGTGCCGAAATGAATTGCTGCAGCGGAGCTTTGCGCCGTTGGAAACTGGCACAGTTCCACTGCCACACAACCAACTTATGGGATTGACCGCCATGGTGATTGCCTTGGATTGGCCATTCCACCCTCTTGTTGACGGGGACGGCGCTTGCGGGTAAGGGTGCCCGACGGGGCACCCTCGAAGGCTGTTTAGCTGTAGCTAACGCGGCCTGGGCACTTTACAGGGACGCCATCCTTTTCAGGAGGACAGTCACGCTTTCAGCGAGCTGCTGAATTGCCCGCTGCATGCTTTCTAAGTCTTTGTTATTGAACTCGGTCTCCATAGAGTCAGCGTCCCCTTCTGGCGGCGCGGCCCTACGTTTACCCGAGCGCGCCTGTGGCTCCCCTGAAGGGGGCACCTGTTGCTTCTCGACTTGCGAGGGGTACGACTCACGGATCGACTCAAAGTCGGCCCTCTTCTGCTGCATTTCTGTTCTGAGTCGAGCGTTCTCTTCCATGAGTTGAACGACTCTGGGATCAACTTTATGCTCCGGCAATGCTACCTGCGTTACCTTTGAAGCCGGCGTCGTCTGCTTCGGCTTGACACGATCGGCCCAGGTTGGCGTTTCCTGGATCCGAACCCGGGAAGTAGAGCGCCCTCGAGAACGAGAGCGCCCTCTGGAGAGGCTGCGTTGTCGACCAGAGGGCGTGACGGAGCACACCTATTACCTCCTGGGGGCTCTCGCCGCGCTGGAGCCACGTGGTCGGTTCTCCTTGGCCAGCTGTTGCTGCTGGTGCTCGTTCTTGGCGCGCTTACGGCGCTGTCGGCGTCTGCGTACGACGTATGGGACTTGAAAGCGCTGCTTACACGTTTTGTCCGCCGTAAGATGCGGGCCTCCTCAAAGGGCGCACTTCGGCGACCACTGGTGGTCATCGGGCGGGGAGGTCAGTCCGCAGCCCCGGCAATTCTCATTGGTGGGGTTGGGGCAGACGTCCGCACGATGTCCCAAGCCGCCACACGCGTAGCACACCTCAGTTTGGCGTTTGTAGAGCGTGCAGCGCAGAAGGCTGACGCCGCATATGACATAGTTAGGCACTTTCATGCCGTCGAAGAGGACGACCACTGTGGTGATATTCTTAATTCGTTTGACTTCCAGAGCCTTCGGGTTACGATGGTTGACGATCATGCGCTGGAGTTGGGCCTCGGTGATGTCGGCGTCGACACCTCGTATGACCCCTTTGCTGGTGTTGTCTGGGGCCGCGATGTATGCGGCCACTTTGAATAGTCCTTCGCTAATGCGGATTTGCTGGATCCCTGCATAAGCGGTGGCTTTCTTCTTCTCCGGGGTGGAGACGACGAGAACCTTCTGAGTGAAATTAGGGCACATCACGTCGCCCTCAGTTTCTGTGGGGGCTAGTGCAGCCGCCATGGCCAAGGCTTGAGCCAGTTCGATTTGGCTTATCTCCTTGACGTCCAGCCCGCCCCTTGGGCGGACAATAATTCGTATATGCTCCCTAGGTAGTCTGGGGAGCCTCGACGAGGCTGCGAGGCGTTGCAGCACGCCTTGCGGGGCAGCCGCGCGGCAGCCACCCTTCGAGCCCACGTGGGTTTTCTTGCTCGTTGAAACTGGTGTTTCTTGCCGAGCTTTCTTGTTCTTGCCCAGCGCTGTCGTCCAGCCTGGGCTATTGGCTTCTTCGGAGGAGATTTCCTCTCCTACCACCATTTCTACTTGGGGCCTAATGCCCCTCTTCGTCGGGTTAGGCCTAAGCCTACCCGCGCCTAGCGTTGCCGCGGCGTGGTCGACACAAAAAGTTCCACGATTTCAGCGCGAGGGCCACTCACCGAGGGAAGTTCTCAGAAGAAACCGTGTCGAATGGCGTGCATTTCAGCGGTAGGTGACACAAAAAGTAGACCGAAAATATTTACGAAAGCGGCAGCCGATCTTTCCACGTCCGCACTAGTCGGCGCACTAGGGGCTAAACATCCTTCTTTGTTATCCTGTTAAGGTGACTATAGTCAACGCAGAAGCGCCACAAGTTGTCTTTTTTCTTTACGAAGACAACCGGTGATGCCCGCGGGCTACTGGAAGGCTCAATGATGTCCTTGTCGATCATCCTGTCTACCTCTTTCTGTATGATGACCCGTTCTGCTGCGGAGACAGGATATGACCGCCTATGAATGGGGCTGGTGTCACCGGTGTTGATGAGATGCGTGACAACAGATGTCTGGCCAAGTGGACGGTCGTCCAAATCAAAGACGTCCCGATAAGATGACAGGAGGTGACGAATAGCTACTGTTTGCTCGGAAGGAAGGTCAGGCGCGATCATCTTAGAAACATTGTCCGCAGGCGTGGAGCACGGAGAAGTGGGTGACAAAGGTCCGTTGGTACTGAGGAAAGATTCAGAGGTCAAAGAAGAAACCTGAACTTCTTCCAAAGCGATACCGTGTGGCAGCGCATGCGACGAAAATCCAAAATTGAGGATGGGCACGCGAGTGCAGTTTTCGCGGATACGGATTAAGCTGCTTGGTAGGTCAATATTGCGCGACAAAACCACGTCAGTAAGCGGCGACACGACGTACGCGCCATCAGGTACGGGAGGACAGGGCGCCAGGAGGACGTCTGTAGCCGCCTGTGGAGACAGCCTTGCAAACTCAGCAGAACATAAGCAGTGTGAAGCACAAGTTCTTGCGTCGGCAGGAAGCGGCAGATCCAACTGTACAACACCTGCCGAGCACTCAATTTGGGCAGTGTTTCGAAAGGAAGTCGAGGCCGAGAATTAGGTCGTGCGGACAGTATTCAAGGAGGATAAATAGAACAACGGTATAATGGCCCCCAATGGTCACACGTGTTGTGCACATTTCACGGACGGGTGAAGTAATTCCAACGGCGACTCGCACAGTGCCCGCTATGGCAGGTGTCAGAACCTTTTTAGCCTTCGGCGGAGAGCAGCGCTCATAACTGAAAGCTATGCTCGTGTATCAATGAGAGATCTAACAGGAACGCCATGAACTTCAATAGCTAGTAAGTTTCCACATGTAGGCAGGGTCAACAGAGGATTTGTGGACCGGGTGGGAGTTGCAGCTTCACCTCCGGGAGCTGCACCGCCTAGTTTCCCAAAGCGAAGCGACCGGTTGCAGAAGGGGACGAAGAGCGGTGAACGAGAGGCGAACGGGACCTACGACCTTGCGGAGACGGGCAGCGGCTGGATCTTGGTGGAGCACTGTCGGCGTTGATGTTCCTAGTCGGCGGATAGGGCGAGAAAGTACGATTGTCTGGTACTTAGCGGTAGTGACTAGGAGACGACCACCGAGGAAGCGACGACCAGTGGTTGCGGCAATGACGGGCGATGTGTCCAATACCGGAACAATTAAAACAGATAGGTTTATCATCCGCTGTGCGCGAGTCAGCTGGGTCGCGACGGGGTGGCGGAAAGCTTTGCGTCTAGGAGCGAGCGGCCGGAGAAATCTGGTAGGTGTTTGTATGGCGGACCGAGCAGAGAGATGGAATGCCCAAACTTGCTATTTCCTCCCCAACCACCGCTTGTATAAGGGAGATAGGGGGCACGCTTTCCCGACAGTCGGGACGAACTGGAGCCGGAGCCATGGCCTCAAGCTCACGGCGAACGATGCGCGTGATGTCTACCGGCCCTGCGGGCTGAACGAACGGCGGCAGCTCTTCGCAAGAAGATGTCGCGGTGGTATTGGGCAATCGGTCGAAAGTTTGAGCGATGCGGCGGCCCTTCGCTTGTTCGAAGCGCCGGCACTCCTTTATAATTGCATCCACAGTGGCACAATCCTTGCACATCAGGAGATTGAAGGCATCGTCTGCAATACGTTTCAGTATGTGACCAATCTTGTCTGTCTCGGTCAAGTTGCCATCAGCCTTGCGACAGAGGGCCAGCACATCCTGTATGTACATGACAGGATTCTGTGGACGTCTGAGCGCTGCACGCAATTTCCTTTTTTGCTGCCAGCTGACGACCGACAGGTCTGCCAAAGAGTTCTCGCATTTTTTATTTGCAGACATCCTAGCTCGTTAGGTCAGCTTCGTGTGTGTCGTACCATTGCTTCGCAGTTCCTCTTAGATAAGATATCACGTTTGCTAACATTATTGTTAGATCCCACCTGTTGTCGCACACTCGCTCGTACATCGTAAGCCAGTCCTCGACGTCGGCGTTGTCCGTGCCACAAAATGTCCCTGGGTCCCGCGGATGAGTGAGGATGACCGCTGGCACGGGCGGCTGAGGGGTTGTCGCTTGTGTCGGTTTATATGCCATTGTGGTGGCAGGTAGATGACATCCGCTGCGAAGTTCCGCGATTGTACCCGCACCTCCACCAAAATTTTGCAGAAAGAAAGCAGGCCCACGTGTGTAAAATAATGTATGTTTCCAACTGATATTAATGGCGTTCAGGCAACTGGCAGACTTCGTCTTTAGTCCAGTCCAACTTCTTCCTTCACTTCACTCTAACAATATGAACAGGGTATTTTGGTCATGCAGAATTTCCCTATGCGTATACATAGCAAGCCTTAGTTGGAATAGATGATCTATTGTGAGTATGTTTAGGTTGGTATAGTATGCTGCAGTGTGGTCACTTCGTTTACGGTTCTCTATGCAACGTACAACTCTTTTTGGAAGGATTTTTAACCTATTTAAATTTGTCTTAGAAGTTGTACCACAGATTAGTAGACTGTAGTGTATATGTGAATGAACAAGGGCTTAGTATAACTGCAGTTTTAACCATTTCAGCACCAAGTTTCTGGTATTATACAATATAGAAATTGACCTGCACATATTTGCATGCATCTTGCTTACATATGGTGCCCATCTCAAGTTCTCTTCATAGACAACGCCTAGAAATTTATAGGTAGAAACCCGTTCGATAGCACAATTTTTTAAATCTAATACCGGTACCATAGTCATCATGCTTATTACGACTTTTGCAAATAATGTACTTGGTTTTTCTACATTTAGTTGATTAGTGGATTAGAATGCCACCAGTTTGATATATTAGTTAGCCATCTATTAACTGCCTTTTCCAGTTCATATAAGTGCTTACGTGTAAAAAAATACTTCCCAGTTGAAGAACACAACAGGAAATTTTCACAGTCTGTCGTATTTTGGGACGTTGTTTCTGTAGTTCTGTTGCCTGTAGTTCTGTTGTCTGTAGTTCTGTTGTTCTGTAGTGTGACGTCCTGTAGTAGAAAGTTCTGTAGTTCTTGATCAATATTTAATTAAATATTGACAGAGACCTCCTTAAGGCTATGTAAATTGTTAGTACAAAAAAAAAGAAAAATATAAAAGTAAAAAAAAATGAAAAAAAAAACCGTCGACGCCCAGGATTCGAACTTGCAACCTTACGATTCCGAGCCCGGCATCTTACCACTGCACCACTCCTGACATGCTGTTCGAGTGTGCATTTTGGCCATGTCAATAGTACGACATGCTGATTCGCTGATGTTTACATCCAAGAGCCAAGATCCGCTATCACTCCACCGCGTCAAGTGCCACATCTCTAGAAGAGCAAGAGGGTTCGTACCATCGACAGGTACATCGTGGAGTGCTAGAACATCGATTTTGATGTACGATATCCATATTAAATAAGAAATTCAGAAATAGACAACGTTGTCTTTTAGGGTTATTACTGCTAGTTTCGACAGTTGTCTCTCGTTCTTTACACTTTTGAGCGCGCATATAATTCGTGTGTTCAATGCAAAATAGCTACATAAACATTCGTGGATGAGAGTTCTTTCTGACAGCATACTGGCTTCTCACGGCAGCACTGTACCAGATTAATGAGACCCGAGCGAGACAGCTATTCACGCAACTTTGTGGAACAACCCAAATCTTCTTTTCCGCTTCGCATAAGCTTGTGAAATATTCCTGGGAAATTAACTAATGTGTCAGTGTAACAGCACATGTAAGTCCACAGGCCTGTGTGCCACATCTTGCCAAAAAAATAAAACGGATACGCAGCCATTCCTGCAGATGGTATGATTTTGATCAGCGGCCGATCTTGAGGAGGCCGGTAGGGCGTTGCTGGTGCCGCGTCGTCACGGCACAATTATAACTATTCGCCACGTCGACTTTAATACCGGTGTTGGTGCCATCAGCATTGCCGGCTTCAGAAAAGCGCGATTGAATACCGCGCAAGAGAAAAGTACAGCGTACACCACCGATGCGAAACTAACATACAATTTTAAAGGGCCGCGACGGAAAGCGCTTCTGTTGCAACTTCGGAACTCTTGGCCGTCGCGACCGAATGCTTCTGCTGCGACGTCAGAATTGGTGTCGTAACGTCGGAGTCGCTGTCAGGATATAAAGCTGTTGTTCCGACTTCAGAACTCTTGGCCTTCGCGACAGAATGCTTCTGTTGCGACATCAGAATTTCTGTCGTAACGTCAGAAATGTCACTCAATTAAGAAATGTCAAGAACTGCTGTCGTACAACGGAATTTCTGTAGTTGCGACAGGAATTCCTCTTGTCTTTTTCAACTGGGCACTACAGAAGCTTGTCGAATCGCACAATTTCAGTGCACTTCTGTTGTCATCATTGGGTACATGTTGGGACGATAGGTTTCCGTTGTGGAACAGTTCTCTGTAGTACAACAGAAGTTTGTCCATTACTTCAGGAACACTTCTGTTGTGACAAAATGGGGGCCTGTTGCCACAATAGGTTTCTGTAGTATTTCAACAGCTCTCTGTAGCACTACAGAAGTTTTTCGGGTTACTTCAGGAACATTTCTGTTGGGACAACAGGGTGCCTGTAGTGATGACAAATTTTTCTGTAGTACTACAAAAATCTGTTGTAGAGCTTCAGCTTTCTGTTGTAGCAACAGACATACGACAGACTGTACTTCTGTAGTCACAACAAGAAATGTCTGTAGTACATCAGAAAAGTCTGTCGCTCCATCAGGAATCTGTAGTTACTACAGAAAAATCCTGTTGTACAACAGAAATTTCTGTAGTACTGAACACAACCTCTGTTGTCATTTTCAACTGGGTTGTGTCGTCTGCATAGTGAATTATGCCAGGAGTTCGCGGTATGTTCACAATATCATTTATATAAAGAATAAAGGATAATAGTCCAAGGATAGAGCCTTGCGGTACGCCATATTTTAGCAGCTGTAATTGGGTGCGGTAACCATATGGAATAGTAAATTTCACCCTGTCGGATAGATAACTGCGCATGAGATTTAATACCAAGCCTCTAACACTGTAGTGCGGAAGTTTGCGAAACAAAATGCGATGCCTAATAAAATCAAACGCCTTTCCTAAGTTTAGAAATAATGCAAGAATGTATTCCTTGTTACCAATAATATTAACACACGTTTCTTTATCCAAGAGCACCATTTCAGGTGATTTCTTTTCACGGAAGCCAAAAGCATTTGGTAGTCGCCAAGAAACTTCATTAATCGTGATTTTAGTCTATATTCTAACACTTACGAAAATAAAGGTAGTACAGATAAAGGGCAATGGTTATTCAAGTCATTATGAGAGCCACCTTTGTGGATGACTACTAATCTGGCTATCTTCATACCTTCAGGAAAGGTACCCATGGCAAAAGCTTGATTGCAGATGTGCTGAAGTGGGCCACATAGTAATTCCGCAACATGTTTAATTTGATCAACCCTAATGTCTTCATAGCCAGCGGCAGTATGCTTATTTAACGATTCCAGGTATGTAACTGTTTCAAATTCACTACATGGAGTCAAGAAAATAGAATGCGCGAAGGAAGAAGAAATGTATTGCCGACAGCCATTCGTTGTATTATTTGTCTGACCTGCTGCACCTGAAGTTAGGAAATCATTATTGAATTTGTCAGCTAGATCGGCTTCAGTGAACTCAACGCCGTCAATGGTTAGTGTCGTAGGAAGGCTAGCCTTTGTTTTCCCTATGAGCAGGCGTGTCGAGTTCCAAGCTTCCCTAAGATTGCAGCAGACCCCAGCAAATATTGCTTGATAACATTGAATACGAGCTCTATTCCAATCTGAGTTTAATTTGTTGCGAACTTTATTGTTTTCATGTAATAGAATATGTGTCGTAATCTAATAATTACTATTACTTCTGGAGCGTAATGATAATATAATGTGTAATGTGTGTATAATGTGTAATGGTAATCTTAGTAATGATCGATAATCATGTCCCTCTTCAAGCTCCTAATGCTGCTTGCCAACACAAGCAGCAGCAGTTGCCCAAGATAGCATGAAAGCGATTCATTGAAAGGTGGCATGTGCCCAGGGTCGCATACCCAGTCACCCAAGCTGTTCCGATAGTTGATTTTGAACTCTTCCCTCAACATAGCGGCCCAATCTCCCCATTAGACCATGGGCTACCTATTGACACAAATGGATAGAAAAATAGAGACAAACACCTGAAAACATAAAGTATCCTAAGAATGGTATTCACAATAAATAGTACTAGATCTGCATTAGCGCAAGCTCTTGGGCCAGTTGGTGCATGGTGAAATTGAAAAAAGGGGGGTACCAGCAAAACAAAGAACGCACACATGGAAAAGGCGCAAGACAGGGACGGACCAGCGTCCGTCCGTGTCTAATGCCGTTTCCTTGTGTGCGTGTCATTTGTGTTTCGCTGGTGCTCCCCTTTTTCAAGTAGTAGATGTTTGGATACTTTGGTTTATTATTCTTGTTTGTGCTGGATTGTTTTTCTGAAACATGTGGCATCCAGACAGCACAAGAAGCTAGTAAGAAGTCAAGTTTAGCATTCTAGATTTGCAACAGGTACTTTTGTAATTTATTTGCAGTAGGGCTGCTGCGTGAATGTGCTTGAAAGGCTTAAAACTGTTTTGCTAACACTTACTTAAACATGCAGGTTCACATAGGTTGTTGGAGTGCACATTGAGATGGTTATCCTGGCACAGCTTACCATGGCCCGCCATGGTGGACCAGGAAAGTTCACAAGGGCCTTGCTTCACCATGTGTTCACAGAGGAGCTCATGGGCCATTTGGGCCTTGGAAATAACACCAAGGGGCAAAAGAGGCTCGTGACCCCACCAGGGTCAGTGCTGTTATAGGCAAGTACCATATATCCTTTCCGGTTGCATTTTTACATTCACATTTTTTTTTTCTAAAATTATGAACTTACCATTGGCATAACAAACGACTTTCAAGTAGACCGTGTGTGCAGTTGTGTGCTACAATAGCCTACCATTTCGAATGACTGTTCATGTGATCTTAAGTGCCTAATGCCGCCATACTCAAATGCTTCTAAAATTTAGAAGCTGCCTTCACTGCCGAAAGTTTTTAGCGGCTCCACCACATAAAATGAGCTGCATTTGCGCATTAGCAGTGCTACTTAGCTGTCATTGCAAGGAATAGTTGTCTGTGAAGCGCGCTCCAAATCTATTGGCATGGAGGACATGTTTAAGTAGCCTGAAAGTGTTATTCTAATACACGAATTGCGGAGAAGCTATGCTCAAGTGTGGTTACTGCTCAGCTCGAGCAGGAGCACGTTCACCAAATTGCAGAAATCAAAACAGCTCTCCAGGTTCTGAGATGTGAAACGGTAGTTTCAACAATTTTAACAGACCACATCGAATTAAATTTGCTCCTATCTTGAAGGAGGTCCATGTGATGCAAGCCAGCAGCCTTTCAGCAGAGGGAACCTGAGTGGTGTGGCAATTTTCTTTTGGTTGTTTCAATCAAAGAAACAACAGGGACAGAGTTGTCAGCTTCACTGTCAACAGTACTATGTTTAGTGCGCGCTTACTCATTCTAAGCACCTAACCTATGGCTCGTATTTATTAACATGCACCTTATTACTTTGTATTCTAACATATGAAAAAATATTTATGTGGCTTTTCCCCATATACTTCAATAAATTTAGAATAGGCTCTTGGAGCCTAATGTTTAAAGCTTCTTACAGACTATCGGACATGTCTACTACTCCCATCCTGAAATTGTTAGAAATGTTTTCTGCTTCCTTACTTCACCCACCTTTTACCAGGGTTATTATGAACCATTGCCAAGTAGATTATGGGCTTAAATTTATCAGAAAGATGAATGGGCTTTTCTGTCGCTCTTGTTTAGCCCGTTGCGGATCACATTTTTGGGAGAAATATGCCTCTCTAATTTAGGAGATAAATTTTTTGTGGTGTGCAAATACTGAAAACTTTCGAATTGAATAGTGTCCTATTCAATTTAGTCTTGGAATGGTCACTGTTATATAAGCGAGTATTCTAATATTTCGAAGCACCAATAAAACATGAAATTTGAGCCAATCTACGGTAAGTTTTCACCTCCAATAACACAGTATAGCCATAAAGCGTAAGAACTTGCAAGAATAGCAGACCAGGCTACGTTACTTATGTAGCTGTACTTTAGAGGCTGTACAGCAATCATTTATGCTTACTGAAGAGTCCTGTGCATGTGTCCTGTCCTGTGCATGTGCATGTGTGTGTTCTTGCTGCGCCATTGTGCTTTTAATAAACAGCTCTTCATAACAATGACAGAAACTTGCTAATTTTAAGTATGCTAGGATGTGAACCTCGTCTTACAATAATTGTGATATCAGCTGTTCATTATTTAGAAGCTATCCATTATTTGATTTGCTTCTGGCATTATTTGGTTCAGTCTCAAAAATTACTTTACGTGCATCCTTAATATTTTTATTGCAGATTTAAGTTCTTCAGAGTGACTTTCCGAGAAAATAAACTGGTAAATAATTTTTTAAGTAACAATAAAGTGGCAATACCATTTCAGTGTATGCGGTTTTGCATGTTTTATTTTTTTATGCAGGTGAAAGCAGCATAATTTATTTGTGTAATGAAACTTACAAAAACTTGTGGCAACAATTTGCTGCAATGACAGACACTAAGGAGCTAAGTGAAAAATCAGTTTTGGAGAAACCCAAGGAGCGACAGCACTATAAGAATATTTTCTAGAAGTCTGAGAAGGTTGCAGCACCTCCAGTGGGATGCTAGGCAACACTTTGTTCTGAAAAGGGAAATTTTTTCAAAATGTTCCATCACAGCCACAGATGTACGGCAGAGAACCCTAAAACGTTTAAAGAAGTCAGTCCTGTGGCATATGGCGCTTAAAAGACTGAGCATTTTTTCGTATCTGTCACATTCTGCATGTGTCATGCTAAGCAGCTTGGTGCACAACAACACGGAATCCTCATTATAACAGTCATTCAGTCGTTGAGGCAGAAAAGATACTTCGCTGTAAGCAGTGTGTTCTTTAATGTAGAAAGTCCTAAGTCATTGTAAGGCGAGAAGTACATTCCGATTGCATGTGAACTCAGGAAACCTAACTTCAAATGAAGCTACACTCAATTGTAGTGACATGACAGTATTGTATTTGGAGCATGGAAAAGCACAGTGAAGTGCTGCACATTTTAATTATGAAAGTTACAAGAAATAATTTTAGTTGTCAGTTCAGGTTTATTTATGAACAACATGAATTTTTTTCACCATTTTGTTTCTCAGCAAGCAAAGTTCACATCTTCGACATTGAGGATATTCATAAAGTTATTTTGCTACATTGTTTTGTTCCTCTTTGCCCTTTCCTGCATTTGACACTTAGTTGAGTCCTGTGCCACTTTGAATAAATTTAAATGGTCATGCTGCAAAGCTGTACCCGTGGAAAGTTGGAATAAAGCAACACAAATACATAAATCAATTATGACGAGGGCATATTGCATGCCATTCTTTTGCATGTGGAAGTTGCTTTTTAAAACTTGTTCTGGCCTCTTGTTTTTGCAGGCTTCACGTGTCACAAATTTCCTGGTACCAAGATGCCCTATGTAAAGAACTCTGGCCTCGCTTCTCGCATGGGACCAATAGCCTTTGAAGAGCCCAAGTTGGACAGTTCAAGCCAAAACACAAGTGTTGTGCTTTTGTAACTCTCGACATTTTTATGTTTTACGTTAGTCTTCTGAAGGCCCCAATTAGGTTTCTCAAATGCGCATACAAATGTAGTCCCTTTCTATGCCTTGACATTTTTATGTTAATTTTATTTGTGTTAATTATGCTAGTCTCCTGAGAAGCCCACATTGGATTGTTCAATCCAGAATACAAGTGCTGTGCTTTGTTATAGTTCACTACATGTTTATGTTAGTTTTTGATATGGTTCCAGTAAGGATAGTGTTTCCTTATTAATATATCTTTTTAAGTATCTTAAGTCATTTCATGCCAAACCAACCAATTTTATCAAGAACTGTTCCATTATGGCAAACCATTTCAAGTTTGCTTGATTTTGAGTAGGTACAATGCGAAAATTTTTGAGAAAATTTGCTTTCATACATACACTTGAGTCATTCCAAGGCAACCAACCAGTGTTTTTTTGACCATCACAGATATAGTTGAAGCTCCGGACGCTTGCTCCCCATTTATTTTCCTTGGCAACAATTTTTTTTAATTTTGGCAAAAATTCATTGTTCTTGCCCAGCTAAGCTAGAAGGCACTGATACACGTTTCTTTTGAAAGGGAAATTCTATGATCCAGCTATTCAGATGGTGTTCATGTCATGAGACTGATGTCGTGTGACTGCCAAAATTTGTACAGCTTGAATTTTCTTCTAACGTAGGGAAATACAGAAGGCACAAAATAAATATAAAATCCGACTGGTTGACTTGGGATAGCTGCAAAATATTTCAAGCCTTGGAGGATCAGTTATTCAGCAAAAAAAACTAAAGTTCAAATTTTTTTGCAAAAAGCTTCGTGTTGAAGGTAAACAAATTAGCTTTGGTGGTTGGCACAAAAGTATGTGTCACCCATCATTACAAAGCCCTACATGTCTGCTATGCATGTGACGAGTAACAAAAAGGTATTATTCTTTAAGTGCGATAAATTTTTTATAATGTTCATTTGTGAATCACACATACAGCATAAATATGGCATAAATATATGAAGCCATGTCATCTAGCAAGGAAAGATTGTTAATATAATTAGCCACAAGAACTACTCTACAAACTGACTGCCTTTTTTATCATTACGAAGGCAGGTGACGTCAAGCGCTGCAGCTGCAGTCTCAGCTCGTATTTTTTTAACATGAATGCAAAAAGTGGTCGCCAATGGTGTCTGGCTACATCAGACTGAACATGGCACATATGACTTTTATAGATGAGCATGTTCCGCCTATGAAACAGTGGTAGCAAACAACACCGCAAGAATTTGTTCATACTCATGTAGGTTTTCAGTCTTAATTATGAAGGTGTTTTCTACTTGCGTCATCATTGGGCTCCAGGGAGCAGGGCACAAAGTGTCCTGCTCCCTCTATGCTGCATTGCAATGCGACATGCCCTTTAAAATGCTTTGTATGAACAATATCAGCGCTCTTTCTGGATTTACTGTCTTTATAATAGCTGATATTTCTTTTTCTAAACTGCATGAAACATATCTTTTAGCACTGCAGGATTCCCTCACATATTTAATGCGTACAAGGTCTGTTAGAAAACTATTTGACCTTTTTTGCGAACGCCTGATGAATATAATACAAGCGCGTTTTCATCAGCCGCCCTTGAACCATTGTGCGCATGCACGAATTTTTTCCCGCCTGCCAATAGTGTGAATTGCTGGGGCACAGCGTTTGAATGAGGTAGTACACAGTGCTCTCGTCGGCTTTTTATTGCAAGAAAAATGGCGGAGCGACTGGAGCAGTGCTACTGCATCAAATTTTGCCAGAAACTGGGCGACAGCCGAGTGGAAACCATTTGGAAGATTCAGACTGCTTTCGGTGACTGCTCTGAGCAGCACACAGATTAAGGAGTGGTACAACCAGTTTAAAGACGGCCACACATCGGCGGAGAGTGAGCCACGCTCTAGTCGGCCATCAACATACCGAAATGACCAGGTCATTGCCGAAGCGAAGCCCGTGGCGATGCGGGACCGTCGTGTGACTATCCGAGAAATCGCGCAAGAGGTGGGCATCAGCACATTTTATCCACATTCCATTATCACTGAAGATTTGGCCATGAAGAGAGTTGCGCCGAAATTCATTTCCAAGCTGCTCATGGTGGAGCAAAAGCAACTTCATGTTGAAGTCGAACAGACATGCTGGATTCCACAAACAGATACCCCTAATTCATGAACACCATAATCACTGGTGACAAGTCTGGGGTGTATGTTTACGACTCGGAAACCAAATCCCAGTCGTGACAGTGGAAGCATTCCACGTCACCAACCAAAGACCGTTAAGTGTGCAGCAATATCAAAGTGTTGCTGACTGCTTTCTTCGACTCCCGCAGTGTGGTACACCATGGGTACGCACCACAGGGTCGAACAATCACTAAAGACTCCTACAGGGATGTCTTCCATGGCCTATGTGATGCTGTGTGGCGCAAGATACCGAAGTTTTCAACAGGAAATTGGCGCATCCATCACGACAATGCTTTTCTCGCACTTGATTCAGACTTTTTTGGGGAAAAACCAGACTCCTGTAGTTCGACAGGCTCCTTACTCTCCTGATGTGGCTGCCTGCGACTTCTGGCTGTTTCCCAAAATCAAGAGGCCATTGAAAGGAGCGCGATTTCAGACAAGAGAAGACATTATGGCTGCAGCGACAGGTAAGCTAAACTCCATTCGGAAAGAGGCCTTCTTGGAATGCTTTTAACAATGGCAGCACCGCTGGGAGAAGTGGCTGGAGTCCCGAGGAGACTACTTTGAGGGTGATTAGGTTTCCAACGCTCCAGTTGTGCCAGTTTTTTTTTTCTTCAGCCAAAGGTCGGATACTTTTCTAGCAGACCTCGTATTGATATTTTAGGTGCAATGGCTGTATGGTTTACCTGGCCCACACCAAATACAAGCCTCGTTGCGTTAGAGCATGTGTCCCTTGGCAATAAAATGCAGACCCTAACACCGCGTCTCTGTCATCTGTGTTGCAGATGAAGCGAGCTTTGTCGTCTGCATTCGCGGCCGGCAAGCTGTGCGCACATCCAAGAAAAGTCGGTGCTGACAAAATTTCAAAAAAGAATTTCTCGCATTTAAAAATAACGCCTTTTTTAACTTCACACATGCATAGCAGGCATGTAGAGCTATCCAATAATGTATCACATACTTTCTGGCCAACTACCAAAGCTGTTTTTTCCTTGAACATGAAGCTTCTTGGAAAAGAATAGAATTTGTTTTTTTTGTACAAGCGATCAGCTGAACCTTCAGAGCTTCAAATATTTTTCTGCTATACTATGTCACCTGGGCTACCATTCTGTATTTAATTTCGGTCCTGTGAATTTTTCGTTACGAAAAAAAAACTAACGGATTGCAATTTGACTCACTTTCGCCGGTGCCTAAAGCACTTGAAGTATTCAAATATTAGAAAAATTGGTTATTTTGGCAGTTGCATCACTTCACCGTATTTCCACGCACACCATTTGAAGGCCTCGATCAATAGAGTGTGCATTTGAAAAAAAAATTTGATTGATGTCCTCTTGCTCAGCTGAGCAGGAAAACTAAACTGCCACCGAAATGCTGCAAAATATCTGGCAAAAATAAATAAAAGTGGGTAACGAGTATTGAACTCTAGTAACATATGGCAATATTTCAGCTATATGTGTGGTGTAAAAAAAACGCTGGTCGATTCGGCATGGAATCGCACACCTGCAAGTGCATCTGTGCCATCGTCAGAGTTCAGTAAAAACTGCATTTTACATAACTTTGTAGAAATGGTTTATTGCTATCTAAAATACATGAGTAAAAATGAATAGGTGTAAGTTGGCTTAAATTTAAAATGCAACAAAAAATCTCCGGTAATGGCAATGATATGTCTCATGTTTGCATGAAACCATACCTTCTTCTGAATTCTTTCGTTATTTTTTGTGGCAGTGAATAAAATTGAAAAGGAACTCACACAAGGAGTAACTTTGTTGTATTCCAGGACATCACTAATTGCTGTTCTTTTTTCATATATATATCTGAAGCAGTTAATATGAATAAGTCGCTTGATATGGAATGACCTGCGCAGGAACGTTATCATGGCAGAAAACACAACTGGATCATGCAACAGCAATGCACCATAATAAACTGCTCCCATAAGCATCACTTACTGTGATTGCCATGTTTCAAAAGTACGTAAGGTTTACTGAAATTAGCACACCATTCAACCAACAAGTAAGGATTGTGCAGTGATCCTTTTTCAGTTACAGATTTTTTTATAAAGTTGTCTATGCCAGGTAGCATAATTCTTTAGCTGGATTATTCAGAGGTGGACGTTACTAGCACAAGAAATGGAAACATTAAACTGATTCTCAAATTTATTAATTCACTTATACCATCACGGCGCATATTTCAGTTTGCAAATTGTAGCCAGTGAGTTTGGAAGACATATTCACTTGAAATTAATTTCCAGGATTACACCAGTTTCGAGATTTTTCCATAAATGTGAGAGAAATACATGGGTATGCTGGTTACTTTTGTGCTTCAGTGCATAACAGTGCGTTTTGTTAAAAAAAGTAAGTGCTACAGCAGTGCATTTCTACAGCCAGTTTGATGGCATGTGTCTCATTACTGGTGTCATTCTGGAAATTCATTCCAAGTACATACACCTTGTAAAATTACTGGCTACAATTCATAAAAACTTTATTGGAACTGAGTTTTTGTTAATCAGCTGACTATGGTGTCTTGATTTCTCATGCAAGTAATGTTTGGCACTCTGTATCTAGAATTATGTTAGCTGCAACAGCCAGTCTTTAATAAATTCCATGAAACTTAAAGATAACCACTCTGCATATCAGGTCTCAGTTGAGTGCTGTGGGCTCAAGCAAATCGTGCCATGGTTATAGTACCACTGGCTACCTGATAGAGAAAGCAAGTACCTTTTTTGAGTGTTCTTATTTACAGTCATGTCAGTCTGCTTGTACATTTATTTATTTAGGCATTTATTTTAAATTTATTTCTTTTGGGAAATGTGTTTTCCTTGAGGGCCATGCAGACTACATCTTCAGTATTCAATTTTGTTATGGTGTCAAGCTGCAGGAAGTTTGTACTTTTAATTTTTAAGAAGTTTCTGATGTTCTCAAACTGCAAATGGTTGTATATTTACAGATGTTTGGTTACAAATAAACAGTTCACCTAGAAAAATGGTTTTTGTCTGCATCAGTTCAGCACTCTTGATATTGTGGAGGACCATTCACTCTGACAGTTGAAAAAAGTGGCATAACAGTACTGCTAGCAGGTCTACAATATGGTTTATTACAGGCAATGTAGGAGCATGCATTTGAGCCCAGGTTGACAGAGGCCTGCGATACAAAACGCCTGTATTTAAATTTTATCCCTATCCTCTCACAGCAAACATACACACGTGGCATCAAAGGTAATTATATGCAACATAGCTCAGCAGTATTTTAAGGAAAGTGTAGGTTTAAACTGCTAAAAACCCAGTGGGGCATGAAGGGCTTTCAACATAATTTGAGTGTTGATGTTCAACAGATCTGCAACAATTTTTCCATGGGCTTTCAATATTGAACAGCGCATTTCAACAATACCTCAATGTGCTTTCAATTTTGAGACTCAACACATCTTCAACAATGCTCCAGTGGGCTTTCAACATTGACAAACAACACATTTCAACAATACCTCAATGGGCTTTCAATTTTGAGCTTCAACAATGCTTTAATGGGCTTTCAACATTGACAAACAACACATTTCAACAGTACCTCAATGGGCTTTCAACATTGACAAACAACACAGCTTCAACAATGCTTGAATGGTTTTTAAAAATTGAAATACACCATAGTATCAACGATATGCCAATGATCCTTCAAACTGAGAGGCCACAATGATGTTTCGACAAAATGTCGCGGGCCAATTATCAACACCTGCAACAATTTCCTCAATGATGTTTCAACAATTCCCCAATGATCTTTGAAGGTCATTTGTTGACGTTCAACAATGATATTTCAATAACCTTTCAACAATTTTTGTAAGGGATATTTACACACACACTCACTGGGCACACATATTACAGACAAGTCTACTTGCAGTCCGCACGGTGTCTGCAGACATTCTGCAGACTTAGTCTACAGAAAAGTCGAGTCTACAGATAGGTGACAGGGGTGAATGATAGGTGACTCATGAGTGACTGGGTAAGGGAACAAACGCTAGTTAATCATATCTTAGTTGAAATCAAGAAAAAGAAATGGGAATAGGCAGGACACGTAATGAGGAGGGAAGATAACCGATGGTCATTGAGAGTTACGGAATGGATTCCAAGGGAAGGGAAGCATAGCAGAGGGTGGCAGACAGTTAGGTGGGCGGATGAGATAAGGAAGTTTGCAGGGAGAACATGGCCACAATTAGTACATGACCGGGGTAGTTGGAGAAGTATGGGAGAGGCCTTTGCCCTGCAGTGGGCTTAACCAGGCTGATGGTGATGATGATGATTATGATGATGAGTGACTGAAAGGTCAAACTGATTTTTGTAAGGGAATCGTTTACAGACGCTATCTCTTTACCGAATACGTACAGTGAACGTCACTGCGCGCGGTCGCCGCGATGGAGTCTCCCGAACCGGCTTCTTGCGTGAAAGGTAGGTAAACGCTGAGAGCAACCTATCTGAAATATGTTCTTATAGTTATAGAGGCGCTTTGTCAAGGACTTTTCACGCATCGCTGAGCCGTTGACACGCCTAACTAAATGTGATGTTGAGTTCAAGTGGGAAACGCCGCAGTCCGATGCACTTGAACTCAAACGACGCATGCAGTCGCCGCCGGTACTTGCGGACTTCGACGAGTACGCCGATACAGAAATCCATACTGACGCCAGTAGCCTAGGCCTCGGTGCCGTTCTAGTCCAGAGGAAAAACGGAGTCGAACAGGTGATAGCTTATGCTGGCCGGTCGTTGTCAAAAGCGGAAGGCAACTATTCTACGACCGAAAAGGAGTGCCTCGCCATCGTTTGGGCTACAGCTAAATTTCGCCCTTATCTATATGGCAGGCCATTCAAAGTCGTCAGCGACAATCACGCGTTGCGTTGGCTAGCGAATATGAAGGATCCTTCAGGACGACTGGCGCAGTGGAGCCTCAGACTACAAGAATACGACATCACTGTAACCTACAAGTCCGGACGAAAACACTCCGATGCCGATTGCCTATCACGCGCCCCCATTGACCCACCACAGCAAGATGACGAGAATGACGATGCATTCCTTGTAATGATCAGCGCGGAAGACTTCGCTGAACAGCAACGGGCAGACTCGGAGCTAAAAGGCCTCGTCGAATATTTGGGAGGGCACACCGACGTTGTCCCCAGGGCATTTAAGCGCGGATTATCTTCCTTCACGCTTGAAAACAATCTACTCGTGAAGAAGAACTTCTCACCAGTCCGAGCCAGCTAGCTTCTTGTTGTTCCGTCGGCGCTGTGTCCAGAAGTACTGCGCGCCCTACATGATGATCCGACCGCTGGACACCTCGCATTTTCCCGGACACTATCGAGGATACAAGAAAAGTATTATTGGCCGCGCCTGACCGCCGACGTCGCCCGTTATGTCAGAACATGCGGAGACTGTCAGCGACGCAAGACACCGACGACAAGGCCAGTCGAACTACTACAGCGAATCGAGCCTCCTTGCCGACCATTCCAGCAGATCGGGATGGACTTGCTGGGACCCTTTCCGACGTCAACAAACGGAAATAAGTGGATTGTCGTAGCGACGGACTACCTCACCCGCTTCGCTGAAACTAAAGCACTGCCGAAAGGTAGCGCAGCCGAAGTGGCGAAATTTTTCGTCGAGTACATCCTGCTGCGACATGGTGCTCCAGAAGTCCTCATCACCGACAGAGGAATGGCTTTTACAGCAGAGCTCATGCAAGCCATTCTGCAATACAGCCAGACAAGTCACAGGAGGACAACTGCCTACCATCCGAAGACGAATGGTCTCACGGAGCGCCTGAATAAAACCCTCGCCGACATGCTAGCAATGTACGTCGACATCGAACACAAGACCTGGGATGTGGTCCTGCCGTACGTAACATTCGCTTACAACACGGCGGTGCAAGAAACAACACAGATCAAGCCATTCAAGCTAGTGTACGGCGGGAACCCCACGACGACGCTCGACGCCATGCTGCCGCACGTCTCTGACGAGGAGAATCTTGACGTCGCTACCTATCTCCAGCGCGCCGAAGAAGCCCGACAGCTCGCCCGCCTGCAGATCAAGAACCAGCAGAGGACCGACAGCCGACACTACAACCTCCGACGACGCTTCGTCGAGTACCAGCCCGGCGACCGTGTTTGGGTATGGTCCCCTATACGCCGACGAGGACTGAGCGAGAAGCTTTTGCGTCGCTATTTCGGACCGTACAAGATAATCCGACGTATTGGGGCACTGGACTATGAGGTCGTGCCAGACGGCATTTCGCTATCACAGCGGCACCGCTCACGACCTGAAATAGCCCACTTTGTGCGACTCAAGCCGTACTACCAGCGTTAATGAACTTTGGGGCTTCGCGTAACTGACCTTCGGACTTTGTTTATTTTCATTGTTTTGTTACTTATGTTTATTAAGTGTCCTTTTGTGTTTCGTTCTGTTATATTTGTAGCATCGGGACGATGCTTTTTAAGAGGGGGTATTGACACGTGTACTTATCTTTATCGGGCAACCACGTTTCGCCGCCTAACAAATGTAATCACACAGCGTGGGACGCGCCTGCATGTATCCGAAGTTTCTGTAAAGTTATCGATGCTTCTATCCGCGTTCTGTTGTCGCCGTACCTTATGTTATCTTATTTCATCACCGGACGCGAATGGTGTAGAACTTTCTGGAAGGCACGCGGGTCTGAACGATTAATCTGGAACATTCGACGACTGCTGCATAAAAGCGGACGCGGTTGACGCGCTGATCAGATTTTCGACGATCGCCGACCGTGTTCGCCGCTATCGTTGTGTTATAAGTGTAGCCTGGTTTTGAGGGCACAGGTTCGCCCAATAAAAGTTATTTTTGTCTTTCACAGTATTACCACTGTGTCCTTCAACGTCACCACCATGTGAAAATATCTTCTTTGATATATAGTCACTCTCCACCACCCCTATGAGTCGGTCTGCACATACCTTCATGTTTGTATTCTTCGAAAAATACTACATCGAACACACATGAGCACCAGGTCTCAGTGAGGCCCAAAAAATGAAACCTGTGATCTAATGCATCAAGCAGTACATCAAGTTGTTTACTTCTCAGACTGCATATGTTTAAGAGAGAGATAAAACTTTATTAAGTCCTTGATGGATTTAAGGGGTGGCGGGGGTCGGGAGACTAACCCCCAATCCCCCCTTCCTCAGACGGCGGCCAGTCCTTGCTTTCTGGCGGCGTCTTCGGCCATCCGGACGGCCCAGAGCTGCTCCTCTGGGTCCAAGCTGAGCAGCAATGTCTCCCACTGCTCGGCCGTACTAATGATGCGTGTGTTAGTGCGGGAGGTGTTGGTGGGTGAGGCTTTCGGGCATTGCCAGATAATATGATATGGCCTTGCATGCTTTGCAGAGTGGGGAGTATGCATCGGGGTACATGCTGTTGTAAAGCACGGGGTTCGGGAAAGTTCGTGTCTGAAGGAGTCGCCAAGTGGTGGATTGAGACTTATTCACTGTTTTGTGTGGTGGGGGGTAGCGTAACCGCGCTCTGCGGTAGTGCATGAGAATTTCTCTGAACGTAATCATTCGGTCACGCGCGTGACCGCGATGCAGAACAGAGGGCTGGTCGGGATCGGATGACACCGGTGAAGGATGATGCGCTCGGTGTGCGAGAGCTCGGGCGGCATCGTGGGCTGCTTCGTTTCCAGCCAGACCCGAGTGACCAGGGGCCCAGATCTGCACGCGGCGTTGCCTTGGGGGAGAAGTGCCAGAGAGAATCTTCTGCGCTTGGGGTGCTATCAGTCCTCTTGCGTAGTTACGAATGGCCATTTTTGAATTGCTGATGATGTAGTGTGCATTGGTAGCCGCGTAGGCCAAAGCGATGGCCGTTGTTTCTCCTACTTCGGGTTGTGTGGCGAATATTGATGCGGCCGCGGAAAGGCGGTACTGCGAACCCGCGACTGCGACGACCCCCATGGCGTTTTGGTTGGGGTACTCTGATGCGTCCACGTAGGTTACGTCAGCAGCTTGGTCGTAGCGCTTTTGTAGTTGTTTAGCTCTTTCTGCACGTCGCTCCGAATTGTGTTCAGGGTGCATATTGCGAGGTATAGGCATGATAACTAGCTGAGCACGAATCTTTGGAGGGATGGGTACTTTTGGTCCGAATTGGGTGGTGTAGGTTATGCCTAGGGTGCCTAGAATGTGCCTGCCCGTTGTGGAATTGGCGAGTCGTTCGTATTGGCTAATACGGTGCGCTTCAATAATCTCGTCTGTGGTGTTATGAATGCCGAGAGCGTCCAGTTTCTCGTTACAGGTGGTGATGGGAAGATGTAGAGCTTGTTTATAGGCCCTCTTGATCATGGTATTGAGTTTGAGCTTGTCAGTTGCATTGAGGCTAAGGTACGGGGCGACATAGGTGATTCTGCTCAGGGTGTAGGCGGTTACCAGGCATATAAGGTTGCTTTATTTCATGCCGTGATGTCGATTTCCGATGCGTGCAATGAGGCGAGTGGTTTGGTGTACATGTTTATCTAATTGCTTGAGTATCTCCGTATTTCTGCCGTTCTGTTGGATGCGTAAGCCAAGGATACGAATGCTAGGTACTGTAGGTATGCGTTGCTGGTGCACGTGGAGTGTGCACCAGCAACGGGTGGGTGAGGGTTTGGACGTCGACCCCCCCAATTAGGCTTGTACAGAAGGAGCTCCGATTTCTCTTGGGAACACGCCAGGCCGTGCGGTTCTACGTATGCAACGACCTCGTTGATAGCTTGCTGCAGCGTGTCTTGGATATTCCCGTCGCTGCCCCCGGTGACCCACAGGGTGATATCGTCTGCGTAGAGGCTATGCTTGAGGTTCGGTATGCTAGCTAATGCAGGTGTGTAGTCCGAGCAAGGCCACGTTAAACAGAAAAGGGGATAGAACCTATCCTTGCGGCGTGCCTTTGCTGCCGAAGTGAATAATTGGGGACTGCAGCCCTCCGATGGTAATGGTGGCCGTGCGACCTGTAAGAAAATTCTTCACGCAGTTATATGTTCGATGTCCAACCTGGAGCTGTGCCAGTTGGTTCAGTATGGCCTCATCCGTGACGTTATCGAAGGCCTTGGTTAGGTCTAGCCCCAAGATGGCTCTGGTGTCCAGCCTGGAGCTTTTGCCGCCATCGATAGTTTGGTGCTTGAGCTGAAGCATGATATCTTGAGCACAAAGTTTCGGGCGGAAGCCAACCATGGTATTGGGGAAGAAGTCGTTGTCCTTCATATGTCTGTGTAAGCGTGTGAGGATGACGTGTTCTAGGACCTTTCCGACACATGAAGTCAGGGAGATATGGCGGAGGTTTTCGAGTAGGAGGCGCTTCCCGGGTTTGTGAATCATAATTATTTTGGCTTCTTTCCATTGTGAGGGGAGGTTTCCAGTTTCCCAGTAGGTGTTAAAATAAGCTGTGAGGGCTAGTATAGAATCCTCATCTAGGTTGCGAAGCATTTTATTAGTAATGCCATCAGGTCCCGGGGCTGAGTTAGGGCGAAGTGCGAGAATGGCTTCACGTACTTCTGCTGCTTGTATGGGCGCGTCTAGGTGGTCGTTAGCGGTCCCTGTGTATGCTGGAGCGGGTGTAGTAGGTTGAGGTCCTATGTATCGGTCTACCAATTCATGAAGAACTTGTGCGTCCGTGCCCGGATGGGTGTGAATAATTTTTTGCAAGTTGTGCTGTTGTGTGTTCTTGCTGATGGCCGGATCGAGGAGGCAACGGAAGATATTCCACGTTTTGGGCAGGTTTGGTTGCCGCTCCATGCTGTCGCATGTGCTGTGCCAATTTCGACGAGTAAGTTGTTGTGCATAGTCTTCGATGTGAAGGGTGAGAGTACTAATACGTTTCCTGAGCGTTCGATTGAGCTTGTTGTGTTTGTATCTGCGTTGCAGACTGGCGAGGCCTTCCCACATATGCAGTAACTTGCTATCTGCCTCCTGCAGATTGGCTTCCTCAGGCACCAATTTAGTGGCTTTGCTCGCGTCCTGCAGCAAGGATGCGACCAAATCTTCCAAAGGGGGTTGGGTACCCGAGAAAGAGGTGAGGGCTCTTGCCTGCTGGACAGCGTCCCAGTTCGTTATGCGGAGTTGACGGCCCTTAGGCTTTCGCGGGCCCGCTCGAGCTGTTGTTTGGATTAAATAGTGGTCGCTGCCCAAGTTGTCTTGTGTGTTGATCCAGTCTGCTTGTGGAATTCGTTTTGCGAATGTCAAGTCCGGAGTAGTGTCTCTGCTAACGCTGTTTCCCATACGAGTGGGGAAAGTTGGATCCGTGACAAGAGTAAGACCTAGATTCTGTCCGTCAAGCCATAGTTGTCTTCCCTTTCGGCGGTCCATTGGGTATCCCCATTCCACCGCAGGGGCGTTCAGCTCCCCTACGGTGACCATGGGGGCTCCCTAAGCTACTTGATCTGCTTTGGTGTAAAGTCGTAGAAACCTATGTTGTTCTTTGGGGCTGCTGTATACATTGAGGATGAAGAGGCTCCGTTGCTTGCGCCTTGCAGACGGGATGATATCCAGAAAAAATGTGGGCTGCTGTATCAATGCCTGTGTGATGCTGTATAACCGGAATGTTTCGCTTAACTAGTGTGGTTACTTTGGGTCTGCGGTTATCATCACAAACTGCAGTGAATGCCGCGTATCCCTACAGCTTAGCCGCTTCTCCGGTCTCTTGTAATGCAATAACGATAATGGAAGAGAGAATAGTCTAGAGGAATTAGAAATCCCACAGGTAACGCTGGAAGAAGTAAGGAAATCCTTGGGAGCTAGGCAAAGGGGGAAGGAAGCTGGGCAGGATCAGGTAACAGCAGATTTGTTGAGGGATGGTGGGCAGATTGTCCTAGAGAAACTCGCCACCCTGTATACACGGCCTCATGACCTTGAGCGTATCGGAATCTTGGAAGAACGCTACCATAATTCTAATCCATAAGAAAGGGGACGCCAAAGACTTGAAGAATTATAGACCGATCAGCTTACTGTCAGTTGCCTACAAATTATTTACTAAGGTAATCGCAAATAGAATCAGGAAGACCTTAGACTTCTGTCAACCAAGTGAGCAGGCAGGATTCTGTAAAGGCTACTCAACAATAGACCATATTCACACTATCAATCAGATGATAGAGAAATGTGCGGAATATAACCAACCCTGATATATACCTTTCATTGATTACGAGAAAAGGTTCGATTCTGCCGAAACATCAGCAGTCATGGAGGCATTACGGAATGAGGGTGTAGACGAGCTGTATGTAAAAATACTGAAATATATTTATAGCGGCTCCACAGCCACCATTGTCCTCCTTAAAGAAAGCAACAAAATCCCAATAAAGAAAGGCATCAGGCAGGGAGATACGATCTCTATAGTGCTATTCACAGCTTGTTTACAGGAGTTATTGAGAGACCTTGATTGGGAAGAATTGGGGATAAGATTTAATGGAGAATACCTTAGCAATTTCCGCTTCGCTGATGATATTGCCTTGCTTAGCAACACAGGGGACCAGCTGCAATGCATGCTCACTGACCTGGAGAGGCAAAGCAAAAGGGTGGGTCTAAAAATTAATCTACAGAAAACTAAAGTAATGTTTAACAGTATCGGAAGAGAACAGCAATTTACGAAAGGTAGCGAGGCACTAGAACTGGTAAGGGAATACAACTACTTAGGGCAGGTAGGGCCGGCGCATCCGGATCATGAGACGGAAATAATCGGAAGAATAGCAATGGGCTGCGGTGCGTTTGGCAGGCATTCTCAGATCATAAACAGCAGGTTGCCATTATCCCTAAAGAGAAAAGTGTATAATAGCTGCGTCTTACCAGTACTCACCTACGCGGCAGAAACCTGGAGGGTTACTAAAAGGGTTCTACTTAAATTGAAGACGACGCAACGAGCTATGGAAAGAAGAATGATGGGTGTAACGTTAAGGGATAAGAAAAGAGCAGATTGGGGGTGAGGGAACAAACGCGAGTTAATGACATCTTAGATGAAACCAAGACAAAAATATGGGCATAGGCAGGACATGTAATGAGGAGGGAAGATAACCGATGGTCATTAAAGGTTACGCACTGGATTCCAAGGGAAGGGAAGCGTAGCAGGGGGCGGCAGAAAGTTAGGTGGGCGGATGAGATTAAGTTTGCAGGGACGACATGGCCACAATTAGTACATGGCCGGGGTTGTTGGAGAAGTATGGGAGAGGGCTTTGCCCTGCAGTGGGCGTAACCAGGCTGATGATGATGACATTTTGCTCGTTTATTTTTTCCTGCCAATAAATAAAAATCCAGCGATAAATGAAACATATTATCTGAGTAAGTGTCCGCCCGTATCAAAAAGGGGCACACTCAGACAACGTCCGTCGCAGTTAATGGTACGCACCCTTACTGCTTAGTTGCTATGGTGTACGGCTGCTAGGCACGATGTCGCGGGATCGAGTTCCGGCCAGTGCGGCCGCTTTTCGATGGGGATGAAATGTGAAAATACCTCTGTATTTCGATTTAGGTGCACATTAAAGAAACCGAGGTGGTCCTAATTTCCGGAGTCCCCCATTACAGTGTTCCTGATAACCGGATCGCGGTTTTGGCACGTAAAACCCCATAATTTCATTAATTTAGCAGTTAGTGGTTGAGCTGGGGCTTGACGTGCCGCACCCCGCCCGTTCCAGTGTGGCGCTTTGGCGTTGATAAAAGTGCCGATAGGTGATGGTTGATACTTCTTGGAAAGACAGCGCACATTAATTTCGTCGGATACTGTTTAAGAGCGCTGCTTTCTTCGTGGGGCGCACGGTTACTCAGGTGACATTTTTCATTTTTCGCGGGCTTTCATTCTCAGCCGGAAAAAATAAACGAGCAAACTACTTGGCTCAAAACATACCTGTTTAAGATATCTCTCACTTTTTTACAAATTATTCATTGTCAGCACGCGAATTAGACCAGTTCAAAATAGGTAAATGCAAATAAATAGAAAATTTAGCAATTGAACCAAAACATTTGCGACGTTTCACTTTGTCAACGCGCGTTACGCGCAAGCGTATGGCTGCGACTCCCCTTTTGTGTATTGCGTGTAAAATAATTTGCAAATGTTTTGACTGTGTGTAAGCGCTCCGGTTTTCTCAAAGCCTAATAAGCATAAAATGCATTTAGCTCCCGTTGTGAGCGACCTTCAAGTGACCGTGCGCCAAAATCCAGAGCCGTTATCCGGGTGCTCAAACGAAGTCAACCGGGCAACCCATCAAAACTTCAGAAAATGCGGTCTCCGGCACCCAACCCTTCGTACAGGACCACAACACATACGCTAATTAAGGCCCAAATAAGTTACAATAAAACTGCTACGAGTTCTTCCAAATGTTTGTTCACCATATTACTCAAACGGTAACTTCTAGTAACCTGAAGTTTGATTTGTCATTTCCAATAGCGACGATCAAAAGGCAGATACAAGGTGTCATGCGCTTCATCGCCATCCTTTGGCGCTGAGACAGCGTTGCCTGTGCTGTTTCGGACGTCAGCAGTCCGTGAGTTCTATGGCACGGGTTTTGCGTCGCCTCGTGAAATGGCACCATGCTACGTGACGCTTTTTCAGGCACTTTTATCGGCGCTCTGTTTCCGTGGCGCCTTTCGCTGCCTGCCTTGCGACCTTCAGCCCATTTTCTTCTAGCCGGCTAGCGTCCATGTGGACCAGAAAGTCGCCAAGTTGCCAAGCATGATTTTCTGGCACCAAGAGCCTCTAAAAGTAGCCAGTTTAGCGAGAAATCGCCATATCTGGCAACCCTACCCCCCCAGAACTGGTAGCAACGGCCAGAGAAGGTCAACGCACCCCGCGCGCCTCCACCTACGCTCCTCTTCCGCGACGTTCCCCCTTTTTTCTCCTCCCCCGCTTTGGTCAACACAGCGTAGCCTTTCCTCTTGGGTAGCATTGCTTTGTGCGTGCTGAGCGTGCTCCACCGTTCCTCGGCGCTCGCTTCCCTCGGGGCGACACACATGATGACGCCGATTTCACAGACGGGCAATCTACGCTTGTGCCTGGCGTCAAAAATGCTGGCGGCTGGTCGAGTCGCCTGTAAGCAATACGCGCTTCGTGATGGTCGAGCAGAATGACCTGTATTTTTTTAAATATGCGATCAATGATAGTTGGGATGCCCTGAAAACTGAACTCCGAAATGTACAGTTCCTGCGCCGCAAATCTGCCTATACTTGGATAACCGCAATTCGCTAGGCTTTCTTTGTGGCACTCGAAGGTGCAGACATGGGTGTAATAATGTGATCTGCATTCGCAGCCCACATCCCACACTACATATTCTTGATAGACGGGACTTGAGCAATACGATGCGTCACTACGTTGTTTTACTGATAATCTCAGTAACGTGAACAGTCATCCCCGTGTTGACTTCCTCCGTACATCTGATTTTTGCATCACCATTCTAAATATATCACCGACGTTACTTTAACTGGTTAAAGATAAGTCGTATTACCTTCATTTTCTATGGCTTTAGAGATTACATTTATCCCACTTTTAATCGACGATTTTTGAATATTCTTGTTTCAATCACTAGTTTGATTGCGCTAGTAACATTTGTATTGCTCCTTGAGCCAAGTTGCTTGATTACACGAATATGAACTTCACCTTTTTGCCATGTCGCTGGAACAGACTTAATGCAACGCTTTTTTTTGCGAGTTCAGGATATGTTATGACCTTTTACATCGCGAGCTGCTAAAACAAAACGAGCAAAGGCTTAGCAAGACACGTCCAAATACGAATGCTCGTGTTTGCATGACTTTTGATAGTCCCTCGTTATTTTTCGTTTCTTTCCGTGCTTCAGTGCTTCGCGCTGCGAAAAATCGCGCCGTGATCTGACGCCAACTAAGCCACATCGTTATCCGATGAGACAGACCCAGGAAGAGGATGAGTGGGAAGACATGTTCGCTGTTTGTACTGCTACACACGCAAGCGTTCGTCGCTGAGTCATTCACAGGCGGTCATACAGACAGGGGCCACATTTCTTTAATGGGAATTTGGCCGCTTTTCTAAGCTTTGTTTTCGTACAATCGCTCATTCTAGTCCAGTTAAGCTCTATGTAGAATGTGAGAGAAGACCGTTGGGATGTCCAGCATAGATTGAACTCTATCTATTGAAACACCGAAAGCGTGTCAAAAGGATAACGTAAGATATAGATGTAGCACTTCAACTTTCGGAACATACTTTTTAAGCGAATTTTTTGCGCTAAATTTTGGCGTTCGTGAGCTTCTTTGAGATGAGCATTTCGGACACCTCAGCTTCGTGACACCTTCAGACATTTGTCGAACTGTTCTACGCCACTTGACATTCTCAAATGAAAAGATGATATCTTGGAATCACAGTTAATTGTACCGCTGGAATTGGGCATAGAGTGCGCCGGGTTTTCGAGCTATATGTTGGGCTAATTTGGATGCGCACCTGATAATTGCACAATGTGCAAAAATTACTGTTAGAATATTGGATCATTATTAATTGTTTGAATGGGTGAAATGTTTTGTTCTATCAGATACACATAAAACATATTGCGGAGGACAGGCATTACGATATTTATTTATTCATCATGGAGTTTCGATGGCTTTTTATGTCCAACCAAACGAGTGAATCGCGTTTATCGCCAAAGCTCTGCTGTCCGAGAAAGCCTCGTACGCAGTGTGCCCGAAGTTGTCTTTCACACAAGCCTTTAGTGAAAAGAGAACAAAAATAATACGTTGAGTTACCGTGAAGACTGCTGCAAGCAATGTATGATACATTAGTCAGTGCAACTGTTACGCTATTGTCAATATATCTTTAAACACAGTGTCGTGGCAAATCCAGCAGGTGCCCTCAGTCAACAAACATATAAGTTGAATCACGCGCAGCGCTCTGTGAGTTGAAGTCGATTGGGAAAATTACACAGGATTGTATTGCGGCAATTTACGAGAAACATAATAGGAAGTCGTTTTTCATATTGCTCACGACAAAGAAGTCAGCACATGTGCGCACAAAACTTATGATCAACCGCATTTGAAATTGATTGAATCGCTTTATTAAGAAAACTTGTTAGACTGCGGCCTCAGATTAACAAAGATACAAGGGAAATGAAAACAAATATGACACGACTCCTCACAATATGTGTTTGCTGCGATCAAACAGCTGAGTTTTTGGTGTGGGCGATAATCAAACCGAACCCAGTTCATCTGCTAGGCGCCGCACAAAGAATCGAAAGTGTCCTGCCATCCTATACACTTTCTGTAGAAATTTAAAAAAAGCAGCACAGTCGGCGCAATCGGTGCTGACATGTTCTGCATTTACATATTCCCAGTAAGAACAGGGAACTTCTTTGTTGTACTGTAAATACAAGAAAATGTGATTTGCCAGCCACATGCACGTAGATGTCACTTCTATTCACGTCGAGTACCCCACTGATGCTTCGCACAGTACTCCGTGCTTATGTGCTGCGCAGCATCCGCTGCCATTGACATGCGTAATAAACTACGACATATTTGAGTATAGCGTAGATAACAGAAAGAGTAAAATAAAGATACATGTACTTTCTTACTGTATACGTAACAAACGGGCAGCGGCAATACTGGGCGCTGTCAACAGCGCCCAGTATTGCCTTCACCGAGCTGCCTTCACCGTGGCTGAAGGCAGCTCATAGCAGCGAATCTCATGTCAGTGTTGTCGACGTATGGAAAAAAAAACATATTAGTGCTAAGTGTATCTGAAAACACCTCTTTTAATAACAGAGTAACGCCGATTGCGTTTTTGGCGCGAAAAATAAGAATGTCGACTGTCGTATCAGGTCGGTAAAATAAAACAGACAAATACATGAAAGCACGTTCCAAGAGTTTCGTCGTCAACGCATTCCCGAGAAAGCGCACGCTCACAATAATAAAGTTTTAGCTCATTTTACCAATATACTATGCGATGTTACCATATAGACTCACGATATTATGTGAATGCATCTTTCCAAGCATTGTTCTGTTGTATACGGTAACTACATTCGTGCCAAGAAGGGCGAAGGCCACCTGTTGTATTCGATACAATCGTATCATCATTCTGCAGATTTGCTTTGTAAAAGAGACGCATACTTTTACAATGATATCACATGAGCTTGTGCACAATCCCTGTGTTTCGCTAGGCATCGGGGCTATAAAACGACACAACGAATGAGTTTTGTAAACCTCAAGCGAAATTTCCGGCTAATAGTGCGACCAGTACCTTCTCCTGCTACAGAACGATCCAAATTCCTCCCACTTGAACCAGTGCCTAACCGAAGGTATCACTTTGAATAATAGTGTGAACAATTCTGTTAGGTCACTGATAATTAGGAAGTTATTGTGGAGCGGAAGCGTGCCGGCTTCAACGAAAGCGCGTTGCCCACCCACAAACGAACATTGCAGGAAGACAGTATTTGTGTTACGAGATAAGGTTGTTTGTGTCCTGTGCAAGGTAAACGCGCGTAATACGCCATATTGTAGGTGCCACGTATAGAGACACAGCCAGCAGGTCGAGAATCAAGTTGCTGTGTGCAAAACTGCGGCTGCCGTCTTTCTGAACGAGACATCCTGATCGCTGAATCGAGAGCGCAAGTTGGCGTCGCCTTTCTCCGCAACGTGCTAGACCAGGCGACCGAGACAACCTGCCGAGACGGCTGGCTGTTAAGGTAGAACGAATGAAGGTGCGTGGCCAACGAGCCACTGCGGTGTCCTGCGGCAAACGTTGACAAATACGTGCAGAGGTAGAAAAGCTCAAAACTCACGTCTCGCAAAAACACGTTTTATTGCCCCAAGTTAAAACACACACAAAAGGAAGGCACACAGACGGCAGCCTCCTGTGCCATCGCCTATGCGTCTTACTTTCGCGTGTTTTAACTTGGTGCAAGAAACGTGTCTTTCTGCAAGTAGTGCCAACTAGGCCAACGAGCATTTGTGTCGAATGACGGCTCTGTGCGCATCCGCGCAATGTTCAAAGCTGCTGCGCAAAATAAAAATGAAATACACACGAACCACGCGACGAAAGCCAGAATTTATATGTTTGCTAATTATTCACAGTTTCTCTTTATAGACCGGGCAACGCTCGCAGTAAGTGATCTCGAATACTAGGCAAAGTTATCCACAATACTCGCTTGTCGAATTGGCTTCAGACTAAGCGAAAGCCGTTTTACACAACCATTTTCTATCAACGATATGAATTATACAGAAGCAACGCCGAATTTAGTTAAAAGCTGGCGGAGGAGATTTGCGAAAATCACGGAAACCCAGTAACGCTAAGTGAAAAAAAAAATGCCGTGCATACGCGAAACGACGTGGGTCGATAGGGTTCGCAAACACGTTTTTCGTACCTACTATTTTGCCAAGCCCGCTACTCCGCTAAACAGGGTAGCCGAAGCTGTCTATTGTTAGCGTGTGCAAGGCCGGAGTCTGTCTAACAAGCCGGCTGTTACAAAGCGCTGCATCCAAAGAAGGTGACTTTTCGTAAGCTATAGATCGCTGGCACCGTAGATGGATCACTATAATTATCTCGACACGTGCAGAAAGCACCGTACACCCGCGTGTCTTCCAGAGGCGAGAATTTTCCTGATCTGCTCTAGCGTTTACCTGCTGCTAACAATAATTGTCTATGCTGTAGCTGCAGCCTGTAGTACTAATCTCGTCAAGGCAGACGGCGAAGGCGCGCCATTGGTTTTACCGGCTATTTTTGCTAACACGCTGATAAGGGATCGAACTTCCTGGTGGCCTGTACTTGCAGGAACGCGTCGCCCACTATTACAGCCAATCTTGACTGAAATACATTGCACGGTTTCTTCGAGAGGCAGAATGTCAAGAATAACATTGGTTGCTGTAGGATAATGTCGTCAAAACCATTGGTTCACTGCATTGCATCGCGGTTATCTTCAGCATCAGAGATAACTGACGATAACCATGCGCCGCACACACGTACGCCTACACGTCAACAAGTGTTTTGTAGATAAGCAGTTCATGTAACTACGCGCACTTATTCAGTTATCTAACTTTGTGATATTGCAGTAAGTTTGATATTTTAGTTGGAAAAATTGTGGCCAGTTAACATATCTTCGTCCGCTTTCAACGCATCTTCATGGCCACGTGTATTCACCTAAAACCCCCCAAGCGGCCTTCAGAGAAAGCCTACAAGCACAGAAAAACAGGAACCAGCTGACATCTTCACTTGTCCCCAGTGTGGCCGCAGCCCGCATCCTCCCTCTGCGCACAAGGTTGCCCCAGTGAGCCGCCAGTGTCCCGAGTGTGAATCACTTCACTCCGCAGACACCGCAACCCATTGCGATTGCTGGTAGGCATGACCGCACGTCAGCCAATTCATACGCCCAATCTGCCCTACTTCCGAAATCGGTGCAATATTCAATGCTCAGCAGCCATTGGCAAAAATTGGGTTTAGTGGCTGTGCAAAACTTCCGAAAACAGATGAACATTTCCTATTGATTTTAATTATTTGAAATACTTGAAAACCGCACTTAACACGCACCACAATAATTCAATGCGTAAACAGTGTGAAATATTTAATTATTTCGGGACGGTGTCAAAACGCTCTAGGCGGTTTTTTAAAGTACGTTACTAAAAAAACTTTATCACATATGCAACGAATTGTCTGTGCAATCTATTTCTTATTATTTTTATTTAGAGACATAACTGATAGGCCTCCTGAGGGACCTGGAGTAAGGGGACGATGTGGTTCAGTACAATTATACTTGCAGACAATTCCAGTACAAATCATCGGCACGGAAACAAACCATCACGCAAAAATAGCCTGACACACCATGGACAATAGAAAGAGCAAATCTACAAAACACAAGCAAAAACACTGAAACAGGGAAGCTTATCTCGGTGATACTAACGGCTATTGAAGTACACACTTTCCACTTTAGAGAAATAGAGTAATTTCACCAACAACAAAAAAATAGAAATATCAGTATTTAGCCATAACTATTAAGGGGGACAAAACAAAGCTATTTCTACTTTTTTTAAGGCCCCAACGGCTCCATGTCTTCGGCCTTTGCTGCAAAAAAAAAAAACACAATGTGCCCTGCACCATCGTCAAATATCAAATTGCTGCCGCATCGTTTATCCCAGTACACCAGGCTAATTTTGTATGCGTTCCACAGAACCCCTCTCAATAGGAAGAAATAACACAATGTTTGGTTTTTATCACAGTTTTCGCACAGCATATATTTGCAGATCACCAGTAACAGATCCTCTAAGTCCTTCATTTAAGCTCAGTGCATCCTATCACCGTCACACCTCATCACGCTAACGTTTTGGGTCGCATTGAATAATTTTTCTGTAACTGTTCTGAATATGTACCGCCTATAGTTTCGATGCTCCGTAACATCTGGTGTTGTGTAGTGTTCTGTTCTTGGACCGTAATAGTTTCTTATCTAGAATAATTACTTCATGATCGGTATTATTTCTACTATGACCTTTTTGGCCCATGGTTGTATTCTATACAGGGAATTCAAAACTTCGTTAGATCTCTCACTACTACATACTTATATTGGCAAAACTATTTCTTCTTTAGCATTTCAACAACAAAACTATATATTTGTTGAAGATAATGTAATGGGGGTATCAGGCCATTGTAGTATTTGGCTACAAATGACCATAACACTCCTGACCTTTTGTTTTGGTGGGGGAACGGGGTAACAACCCTTTGAGTTACGTGTCTAACGGTAACGGCGTGCGCAAAAAGATTTCCTGTTTACTTCTAGCCTTAATATCACACTAAGCGTGCTATTTGGCGGATCTCAGCTTGGGAGTGCGTCTTGTATTTTGTGTACTACCAGCGTCAATTGAGCTAACACCATTGAAAGAGTAGAAAACTATGCTGCTCACTATTACTACATATTTTTGTCGTACTGTTAGTGTTTCATCAATAAAAACTGGCTTCAGAAGCACAACTCTAGGGCTAGCTGGCACTTACTTAATGACAGATTCCAGGGAAGAGGGGAGGCGTAGCAGGGGGCGGCGGAAAGTTAGGTGGGCGGATGAGATAAAGAATTAGTACATGACTGGGGTAGTCGGAGAAGTATGGGAGGGGCCTTTGCCCTGCAGTGGGCGTAAGCAGGCTGATGATGATGATTATGACATGATGTAGGACAAAGGCACAACAACAAAGAAGAAGCACACAAAACACGTCACGAGTGTTAGTGACGCCTGTGACTCGTTGTGTGTCTTTTTTTGTGGTTGTGTCCTTTTGTCTCGCAGTGATCCTTATTCAAAGTGGTTGTCGTTGCATGTCCCATTAAGGTATACCTTGATTCATTCATCACGTAGAGTAGCGGGTAACTGAATCACTTTGCCTCATCAACTTTTGCTAAAACTGAGACTACAGCCTTAAAAGCTAGCCTGATCATATCCTTACTGCAGTTTATAAATGCTGTAGCAAATATTGTGTAGCCCCACTCCTCACTGTAACAAGTTCTGGCCATTAGAGAAAGATTACCAATGTAATCCTACGACAGTGGGTAAAAATTCAAAAGGCGTTTCCCATTTTTAGCCGCACTGCTAGCTTTGGTATAAACTCACCAAGATCCTTGAAAACACTGGTCCGACTGCACAAGGAAGTTTCGCAATCGTGTACACACCAGCACTCTGTAAGGAAAATAAGCCAATGAAACAATACGTTCACTCACATAGTTGGCGTAGTAAAAATACATGTGTAATTGAATTATCATTAACATGTTACCGATTGAAGAATCGCACGCCGGCGTGTTGATATTTTAAATAAGGTTATGGGGTTTTACGCGCCAAAACCACTTTGTGATTATGAGGCGTGCCGTAGTGGAGGACTCCGGAAATTTCGACCACCCGGGGTTCTTTAACGTGCACCTAAATCTAAGTACACAGGTGTTTTCGCATTTCGCCCCCATCGAAATGCGGCCGCCGTGGCCGGGATTCGACCCGCGACCTCGTTGTTGATATTTTATGTCGACTAAATTGCAATCAACACAGGAGTATAAGGATATGCTATAACTTGGACGTGAATGAAACCATTAAAAATGAAAACTTTCCGAGTTCATGCGTAGCGAGGAGAAAGGAACATTCAGGAACGCCACACCTATCTAGTCTACTGGCCACGTACGCGGTACGTTCTTGCAAGTTCTGTATTTATTGTGACCTATCCAAAGCATACGTACGCGTGAGTAGCAGCGCTGTGTTTCTCTCCTTAGCATGGAGAGAATGACCCGTGCTTCGCTGTGGAGATTTCTCAACATTGCGCTTTTACCTCTAGTCTCAAGCCACCGAGTCAATTTCTTATTAAATTTAGGAACTTGTTATTTTCTGTGTACTCGCATAATCAGCCACTTTTTGGTATCTAGGTTCAGTCAAACTTACTTTATCATTATCAGAGAGAAAGAGAGGGAGAACAAGGAAAGGAAAGAGAGATGCCATGTTTATTTAGACACGGTTCACTGTCGGAGCTGGTACTGCGTTATGCGATGCTCTCACCCTATTGGAAAATCCTATTTAAATTCAAACTGGGTTATACAGGTTTAAACTGGTTTTAACAGGGACCTGTTTAGCAACAAACAGGTACAGACAGGACCAGTTTACACACGAACAGGTCTGAACGGGGTCCCGTTTGGCATGCAAACAGGTATAAACTGGACCAGTTTACACACGAACAGGTCTGAACGGGGTCCCGTTTGGCATGCAAAGAGGTATAAACAGGACCAGTTCACACACGAACAGGTCTGAGCGTGGCCCCGTTTGGCATGCAAGCAGGTATAGGCACGACCAGTTCACGCAGAAATGGGTCTTAACAGGGGCCCTGTTTGCAACTAAACTGGCTTATACTGCACGCAGTGGCACCATATAGGGTCGCCTGTTTGGCACAAAAGCTGGTTTAATCTGGAGCTTTGTGGCAACCATACTGGATGGTATCATGCATACCAGTTTAATGCTTGAATAGAACTGGGGAGGAACTTTTTTATTGTTCGACATCCTGAGAATTTAGCCCCTAGTGCTAAATTGGGGCCATTATCAAGCTCTACAGAAATTGCGTGACCACCACGGAACATTCACAGACCAAACTGCGATATGCTAGCTGCGAATTTCAAACCGATTCCCGGTCCTGCCCAGTTGAAAAAGACAACAGGAATTCCTGCTGCAACTACAGAAATTTCTGTTGTACGACAGAAGTTCGTAACCTTTCTGTAGTTGCGACAGACATTTCTGACGTTACGACAGCAATTATGACGTCGCAACAGAAACATTCAGTCGCGACGGCCAAGAGTTCTGAAGTAGCAACAGAAGCACCTTCCGTCGCGGCCCTTTAACATGTCAGCTTCGCATCGGTGGTGTACACTGTACTTTTCTCTTGCGCGGTATTCAATCGTGCTTCTCTGAAGCCGGCAATACTGATAGCACCGACACCGGTATTAAAGTCGACGTGGCCAATTGTTATAATTGTGCCGTGACGACGCGGCACCAGCCCCCCCCCCCTCCCTCCCCCCCCCCCCGCAACGCCCTACCGGCCTCCTCAAAATCGGCCGCTGATCAAAATCATACCATCTGCGGGAATGGCTGCGCATCCGCTTTGTTTTATTTGGTAAGATGGGGCACACAAGCCTGTGGACTTACATGTGCGGTTACACTGACACATTAGTTAATTCCCAGAAATAATGCACAAGCTTATGCGAAGCGGAAAAGAAGTTTTGGATTGTTCCACAAAGTTGCGTGAAAAGCTGTCTCGCTCGGGTCTCATTAATCTGGTACAGCGCTGCCGTGAGAAGCCAGTATTCTGTCGGGATGAAGGCTCACCCACGAGTGTTTATGTAGCTATATAGCATTGAACACACCAATTATATGCGAGCTCAAAAGTGTAAAGAGCAAGAGACAACTGTCGAAATTAGCAGTAACAACCCCCAGTGTCCCCGGTCACCGTTGTCTATTTCTGAATTTCTTATCAAATATGGATATCGTTACAGCAAAATCGATGGTCTAGCACTCCACGATGTACCTGTCGATCGTAACAACACTTTTGCTCATCTAGAGATGCGGCAGTTGACGCGGTGAAGTGAAAGCTCATCTTGGCTTTTAAAATGTAAATGTAAACAGCAACCCAGACAGCGATTTACACTGTTGGCACAGTTTAAACGATTCATTAACACGTATGTTTGCCGAGCCACCTCGCTCGACAAGGTCTATCTTCCGAGAAGAGACTGCTCAAGTCCGGAGTGTAGTGGCTACATATGATCCCGTCCCTGAATGCATTTCGCGTCTGGACGCTTGTGTTTGTTTACCAGAATTTTGAACTGTCATTGGACTGTATACTTTCTGTGAATTTTTTTCTCTTGTATGATCGTATGTAATGTAACTGCATCGGTTTGATAGTAACGATAATTTCATGCAATAAAGAAAAAAAAAGTTTGGCGTGGTGCAGTGGTAAGATGCTTGTCTCGGCACCGTCAGGTCCGAAGTTCGATTCCCAGGCGAAAGTGATTTTTTCTCTACTTTTATTTTTTTTAATTTTTTTATTCATAATTTTACATATCCTTAAAGTGGTCTCTGTCAATTTTTAATCAAATATTTATCAGGAACTACAGAATTTTCGACTACAGGACGTCACACTACAGAGAACAGAACTACAGTCACGACGTCCCAAAATACGACAGACTGAAAATTTCCTGTTGTGTTTTTCAAGTGGGTGAGACGTCTATACGGCATATACGCAGATTGCTGTCCTCTCTATTAAAAGCAACGTTGCTGAAACACGTCGTACAAGACGCTGTACGACTCGCATAACATCGATATACAACGCCGTCACCATCCATGAGATCACCGAAAGCACGGTCGCTTTCGGTGGCGGACTACAGAGGGCACCACAGGTAGCGCCGGTAAAGTTACAGGTGATATTATTTTGCCGTCTTCCGTTTGTCGCTACATGTGAGTGCTTGCTGTGTATTGACGCCGTCCGATGTAGTTGTTTAATCATGTGTACGCTGTGCCGAGAAAAATTGTGGTGCATCTTGTATGCATTGAGAATCACAAAACCCCTGGGACCGCGTAATGTAGCCCGCAGTATCCTTCGTGTGGTGCGCCGATGTCGAAGACATGACCCTTCGCGCTTCCTTTGTTCCGGGCTCATGAAAAGGATCTCCTCCTCTGGCACTGTCGCATCGTATCGCACTGTACGGAAGAATTTGGTGAAAGTTGTGCTCTTACGTCCTGTAGTTGATCCTGACACGTGTGCTTATCTTTATCGGGCGACCACGTTTCGCCGCTTAACAACTGTAATCGCACAGCGACGGACGCGCCTGCATGTATCCGACGTTTCTGGAAAGTTATGGATGCTTCTACCCGGCTGTCTGTTGTCGCCGAACCTTGTGTTATCTGATTTCATCGCGTAACGCGAATAGTGTATAACTTTGTGGAAGGCACGCGGGTCCAAACGATTAGTCTGGAACATTCGACGACTGCTCTATAAAAGCCGACGCGCTTGACCCGCTGATCAGATTTTCAACGATCGCCGACTGTGTTCGCCGCTATCGTTGCGCTTTAAGTGTAGCCTGTTTTGTGGGCACAGGTTCGCCCAATAAAAGCTAGTTTTGTCTTTCACAGTACTGCTACTGTGTTCTTTAACGTCACTACCACGTGACATCTGGTGGAGGTGCTGGGTAAGTCCGTTCATGAATGGTTATTCTTGCCGTGCAGATTCCAGTCGGCGTAATCAGGTGTCCTCCAGCGGTGCGAATTTGAGGGCCTTCCCATGCAGTCTTAACCTTCTTCAACTGGGCGGCGATGTGTCCACTCATGACGGAGTAATCAGCCCCTGTGTCCACTAACGCGGTAACAGCGTGGCCGTCGAGAAGCACGTCGAGGTCGGTGGTTCTTTGTGTGGCGTTAGTTAGGTCTCGGCGTCGGATCACGGCTGCGTCGTGTTGAACTGAAGCTGGAACGTCGCGTCGTCAAGCCGTCTTTCGTCGGTGTAGTCTTGGCTTCCTGACTTCGTCGGAACGGCGGCGTGTCGTCATTAGGTCGTCGAGATGGTTTCTTCGTCGTCTTCGTCGGCGGCGGAGGATCTTCGTCAGTTGGACGAACAGCAACCGCACCTCCATCGGTTGCTGCTTTTAGTTTTCCGGATATGGGCTCGCAAAGCGGCCCCGGGCTGGGCCGGTATATGGTCGGCGCTGCGGCGACAGGTAGCGGCCTGGTGACGGCGAACGGGACGGCCGTCGAGGGCTCCACTGAGTAGCGGCGAGGTAATCGGCGATGTCACGTGGGCGCTCGCCAAGCTGTGGACGCGGCGCATTCACGGCGAACCGCCTCAGTCCCAAGTCGCGGTATGGGCATCGGCGGTACACATGGCCGGCTTCTCCGCAGTGGTAGCAGAGCGGGCGGTGGTCGGGGGCTCGCCAAATGTCCGTCTTCCTTGCACAGGTGCGCTGGGCGACGGGTGGGCGTGCTGGCGGCGGCGGATGACGGAATTGCGTCGTTGCAGGCCCCTGGCGTGGTCGCGGAGGGGGACCTTGACGGCGTGCGACGGCGGCGTATGTCATCGCTTCTGGCTGGGGCTGCGGTAATTGTGGTTGCTGCTCGGGAACTCCAAGCGATCGGTGCACCTCTTCTTTCACGATGTCGGCGATCGAAGCCACTTGGGGCTGCGACGAAGGCAGGACCTTGCGCAGTTCTTCGCGCACTATGGCCCTGATGGTCTCACGCAGATCGTCCGTGGCCAGTGATTGAATTCCTGCGTAGTGGGTAGAGCTTGTACGGCGGTTGAATTGCCGGTTCAGAATTTCGAGTGTCTTCTCGATGCTGATGGCCTCGCGAAGGAACTCTTCTACGGTCTTCGGTGGGCTTCGTATCATTGCGCCGAAAAGTTCTTCCTTCACACCACGCATGAGAAGGCGGACTTTCTTCTCCTCGGGCATATCCGGGTCGGCATGGCGGAACAGACGGTTCATTTCTTCCGTGAAGATGGCAACGTTCTCATTAGGTAGCTGCACTCGGGCGTCCAGCATGGCTTCGGCCCTTTCCTTGCGCACGACGCTCGTAAAGGTGCGCAGGAAGCCGGTACGGAAGAGGTCCCATGTCGTCAAGGTCGACTCCCGGTTCTCAAACCATGTTCTGGCGGCATCTTCTAAGGCAAAGTATACATGCCGCAGCTTGTCGTCGGAGTCCCAGTTGTTAAAAGTCGCGATTCGTTCGTAGGTCTCCAGCCAGGATTCTGGGTCTTCAGTCGCTGCTCCATGGAAGGTCGGTGGGTCCCGAGGTTGTTGTAGGATAACGGGGGACGCTGGGGCAGCCATTGGGGTTGCTTTGACCACGATCTTTGACCACGAACAGTGTGTGCGCCGGAAGGACCGTTGGTGCAGTCGATGCCGCGGCACCTGTGACACTAAAAGGAGCGTTTTCCGAGTACGCCGAGAAAGGTAAGACCGGCGCTTGTGCGCATTCTTCCTGTCTATGGATCGTGAAGTGTGCGTTGTTGTACGTATCGCAAGGTCCGTACAACAACCGAATCCGGATTTGTAAAGCAGCAAGAATTATAAATGTGCTTTTCAAATGGTTGTTCTTCATGTCGCAGTGCACATTTAGCAAAAAGTTCCATGGAAATTGCCCTAAAACTTATTCATGTTACCAACAGCTCTATCTGTGGTTTATTTACTTTCACCTATGAAGCACACATGTGCAGGTCATAAATACCAGGTTCTCTAGCCGAGTGCCATCCATGCGGTATAACCGAGCTCAGATTGGTCCACCTTGACTGATCAAATAGGGCACCACTGTAGGTTAAATGAGGCGTACAACTCCTGCGGGACCCGCCGTGGTTGCTCAGTGGTCATGGTGTTAGACTGCTGAGCACGAGGTCGCGGGATCGGACCCCGGCCACGGCGGCCGCATTTCGATGGGGGCGAAATGCGAAAACACCCGTGTACTTAGAATTAGGTGCACGTTAAGGAACCCCAGGTGGTCGAAATTTTCGGAGTCCTCCACTACGGCGTGCATAATCAGAAAGTGGTTTTGTCACGCAAAACACCATAATTCAATTTTTAATTTAACTCCTGCGGGGACGGTAGAGTATCCGTCTCCAGTGCAAGAGGACCGTGATTCAAATCCCGGTGCCGCGCAATTCTCCACCGGGAAATACAAAAAAAAACCGTGTGTTGAGAAAATTGCACAAACAGGCCTGGAGTGCGGCCTGATCCCGGTGACCAGAACCGGTAACGCACTCTCTCACCAGAGCAGGAATGGCCACCCTGGTGCAGTACTTGGCCACAACCTCCTATATGAATACAACAATCAAACCCCGGCCCTCAGTCCCCAGCAGCCGCGAAGCAACTGACCACGGCGGCGGTCAGATCTGTAACGCTGCAGAGGGTGCTAAGAATACCTGGCTCCGGACAGGCCGCCATTGGAATCTGAACCTGGCAACGTTTAACGTTAGAACGCTATCTAGTGAGGCGAGTCTAGCAGTGTTATTGGAGGAATTAGAGGGTAGTAAATGGGATATAATAGGGCTCAGTGAGGTTAGGAGGACAAAATAAGCATATACAGTGCTAAAAAGCGGGCATGTACTGTGTTACCGGGGCTTAGCGGAGAGACGAGAACTAGGAGTCGGATTCCTGATTAATAAGGAAATAGCGGGTAACATACAGGAATTCTATAGCATTAACGAGAGGGTGGCAGGTCTTGTTGTGAAACTTAATAAGAGGTACAAATTGAAGGTGGTACAAGTCCATGCCCTTACATGCAGTCATGATGACCAGGTAGTCGAAAGCTTTTATGAAGACGTGGAATCGGCGATGGGTAAAGTCAAAACAAAATACACTATACTGATGGGCGACTTCAATGCCAGGGTAGGCAAGAAGCAGGCTGGAGACAAGTCAGTGGGGGAATATGGCATAGGCTCTAGGAATAGCAGAGGAGAATTATTAGTAGAGTTTGCAGAACAGAATAATATGCGGATAATGAACACCTTTTTCCGCAAGCGGGTTAGTCGAAAGTGGACGTGGAGGAGCCCGAATGGTGAGACTAGAAATGAAATCGACTTCATACTCTGCGCGAACCCTGGCATCATACAAGATGTAGACGTACTCGGCAAGGTACGGTGCAGTGACCATAGGATGGTAAGAACTCGAATTAGCCTAGACTTGAGGAGGGAACGGAAGAAACTGGTACACATGAAGCCAATCAATGAGTTAGCGGTAAGAGGGAAACTAGAGGAATTCCGGATCAAGCTACAGAACAGGTATTCGGCTTTAACTCAGGAAGAGGACCTTAGTGTTGAAGCAATGAACGACTACCTCATGGGAACCATTAAGGAGTGCGCAATAGAAGTCGGTGGTAACTCCGTTAGACAGGAAACCAGTAAGCTATCGCAGGAGACGAAAGATCTGATCAAGAAACGCCAATGTATGAGAGCCTCTAACCCTACAGCTAGAATAGAACTGGCAGAACTTTCTAAGTTAATCAACAAGCGTAAGACAGCGGACATCAGGAACTATAATATGGATAGAATTGAACAGGCTCTCAGGAACGGAGGAAGCCTAAAAACAGTGAAGAAGAAACTAGGAATAGGCAAGAATCAGATGTGTGCGTTAAGAGACAAAGCCGGCAATATCGTTACTAATATGGATGAAATAGTTCAAGTGGCTGAGGAGTTCTATAGAGATTTATACAGTACCAGTGGCACCCACGACGATAGTGGAAGAGAGAATAGCCTAGAGGAATTCGAAATCCCACAGGTAACGCCAGAAGAAGTAAAGAAAGCCTTAGGAGCTATGCAAAGGGGGAAGGCTGCTGGGGAGGATCAGGTAACAGCAGATTTGTTGAAGGATGGTGGTCAGATTGTTCTAGAGAAACTGGCCACCCTGTATACGCAATGCCTCATAACCTCGAGCGTACCGGAATCTTGGAAGAACGCTAACATAATCCTAATCCATAAGAAAGGGGACGCCAAAGACTTGAAAAATTATAGACCGATCAGCTTACTGTCCGTTGCCTACAAAGTATTTACTAAGGTAATCGCAAATAGAATCAGGAACACCTTAGACTTCTGTCAACCAAAGGACCAGGCAGGATTCCGTAAAGGCTACTCAACAATAGACCATATTCACACTATCAATCAAGTGATAGAGAAATGTGCAGAATATAACCAACCGTTATATATAGCTTTCATTGATTACGAGAAAGCGTTTGATTCAGTCGAAACCTCAGCAGTCATGGAGGCATTACGGAATCAGGGTGTAGATGAGCCATATGTAAAGATACTGGAAGATATCTATAGCGGCTCCACAGCCACCGTAGTCCTCCACAAAGAAAGCAACAAAATCCCTATAAAGAAAGGCGTCAGACAGGGAGATACGATATCTCCAATGCTATTCACAGCATGTTTACAGGAGGTATTCAGAGGCCTGGAGTGGGAAGAATTGGGGATAAAAGTTGATGGAGAATACCTTAGCAACTTGCGATTTGCTGATGATATTGCCTTGCTTAGTAACTCAGGAGACCAATTGCAATGCATGCTCACTGACCTGGAGAGGCAAACAGAAGGGTGGGTCTGAAAATTAATCTGCAGAAAACTAAAGTAATGTTTAACAGGCTCGGAAGAGAACAGCAGTTTACGATAGGTAGCGAAGCACTGGAAGGGGTAAGGGACTACATCTACTTAGGGCAGGTAGTGACCACGGATCCGGATCATGAGACTGAAATAACCAGAAGAATAAGAATGGGCTGGGGTGCGTTTGGCAGGCATTCTCAAATCATGAACAGCAGGATGCCACTATCCCTCAAAAGGAAAGTGTATAACAGCTGTGTGTTACCAGTGCTCACATATGGGGCAGAAACCTGGAGACTTACGAAAAGGGTTCTGCTGAAATTGAGGACGACGCAACGAGCTATGGAAAGAAGAATGATGGGTGTGACATTAAGGGATAAGAAAAGAGCAGATTGGGTGAGGCAACAAACGCGGGTAAACGACATGTTAGTTGAAATCAAGAAAAAGAAATGGGCATGGGCCGGACATGTAATGAGGAGGGAAGATAACCGATGGTCACTAAGGGTTACGGACTGGATTCCAAGGGAAGGGATGCGTAGCAGGGGGCGGCAGAAAGTTAGGTGGGCGGATGACATTAAGACGTTTGCAGGGACAACATGGCCACAATTCGTACATGACCGGGGTAGTTGGAGAAGTATGGGAGAGGCCTTTGTCCTGCAGTGGGCGTAACTTGGCTGATGATGAAGATGATTATGAAGATGAAGCACGCTAGCGCGTGTGGTTCTTTGATCTAAATGGGCACAAAAATTCGAGCAAAGAAAGTTACTGTTTGTGTACATAATTTTTCATTGAGAAATGGTATAGGCATTTCTAGAAGTAGTACGTCGATGTGTCGGTCTTCACAGCTAACAGCTGCGCGAGATAGCACCCAATTCCTTCGTCGACGCATGGCCAGATATTTAGCTTGTATGGAAATTCTTCTGTTTATAGAGTGTTGTCAGATGACGTGTATTAGTGTCCTGTGTGTTTTCGTGTACTTTTAAAGGGTTCCGATCTTGCAGAGAAGCCGAAATTACATAAGCAATGTTTCTTTTTAATCGAAAAATCTTTCTCTTTTCTGTATTGTCTCTCCAGAAATAGAGGTGGTCTGTTGTAATTTTGAGCGCATCGTCCTTTGGGAGCAGTGCTTTATTGCGCCACATAAACAAATTAGGTTTTGGAACACTTTTCATGTCCTACGGAATTTTTTGATAGTACAATTCACATTTCACGTTATACAGCTGTACGTTTGTGTGAACCTTTTCATAGTAGATTCATGTTTGCTACAGTTTGATTTACGTGTTATTTAACCGCCTGTGATGTTACAATCAGATATTTGCACAACCAGTTGCAGCTTCATGTAACTGGTTGTATGAGACTTTTTTCAAAATATGACGTGATCTTTTTATATCACAAGTTTACAGTTTCAGCAGGGGATTACAATAAATTGAGCATTTATTATTTTTTAGGGATGGCAAGATTTTGTGAACCAGAGGCACCTCCACATATGCACCTGCGGCACTTCTGCAGCCTCAAGAGCACGGAAAAGTACCTCATGTGCATGCTGTGATAAGGTGTGTGCAAAGCAGTTGCTGCCACTTACACGAGCTGCAGATTTTGTTGGTATCATCCATGTTTGGAAAGTCTCCTGAATTTTTCGTGGGTTTACAAATGTGGGCTCATTTTACAATTTTATGAATGTCACTTTAGAAAGACAACGAAGTTGTGTTGGTTAAGATGTTTTAAAGCTGTTGAGAGATTGACGGCATGACATTGTTAAAATGCATGTAAAAAATTAATTGTAATGGTACTTGTACGGCTTTATTATTAGCAATGCAATATCTCTAACGAGAACATCAGAGGGGCACTTGCTTTTGGGAAGTTTGGTCAGATAAATTCCTGAAGCAGCGTAAAGCTCTGTAATCTAAAAAAAAAAACAAGTTGTCAGTTACTGGTTTCAAGTTCGCTGCTGCTTTTTGTGCTGCACGACAAGTTAAATAATGGTTGATAATGTGTGTGTGACATAATAGTTCTGTGCAAACACACGCGGTGGAGAGAAGTAATTAATAAAGGGAAAATCAGACGTCCACCCGCTCGTACCATTTGCTACAAAGGAAACCCGTATGTGTTCCTCAAAAGGAAAGCCGCACAGTTGAAGAAAAATTCGTCCTGGTCCGGGACTCGAACCCGGGAATACCGCCTTTCCGAGGCAGCCACTCTACCATCTGAGATAACCAGGTGCCTAGCAGATGCCAGGGCGAAGTCGAATTAGTTGACAACACGAAGCAAAGGCAAGGGTTTGACGTAATACTTTTTTCCCCTTTATTAATTACTTCTCTACACCTTGCGCGTTTCCGCAGAACTATTACGTCAGACCCTTGCCTTTGCTTCATGTTGTCGACAAATTCGACTTCGCCCGGCCATCTGCTAGCCGCCTGGTTATCTTAGATTGTAAAGCGGCTGTCCCGGAAAGGCGGTGGTCCCGGGTTTGACTCCCAGACCTGGACGATTTTTTTTTTCAAATGTGAGGCTTTCCTTTCGAGGAATCCGTACGGGTTTCTTTTGTAGTAATTGCTACGAGCGGGTAGATGTGCGATTTTCCCTTTATTAATAATGTGTGTGTGTATGCAACAATGGGGGTGCTGAGAGCAAGCTTTAAAATAATGTGTGCTATGTCCCCAATAAAGAATTTAGTGTCTGCAGCATTTTTACTAAATATGTTCACAGGTTGGCAGGTATGACATAATGTACTACAATAATGTACAACACTTTTGCTGTAGATACATTTTCATAACGTCCATTTTCTGTCTACTTGAATCGTATATTTAGAATTTGGCCCACCTTCAGTTTGATCAAGTTACATAGGTAGCCCCCCTCTGAGTTAAATATAATTAGGGTCTATTGTAGATATGCATGATATACCTACTCACTGTATTGTGACAGATATCTTTAGGGACTGTGTTGTGAGGCATGCATATCCTTTTACCTGTTTGTCTTGCTGCAGGTTGCCCGACAAAAGCATAAATGCTTTGCCCACCTTTATTATTATGCTTTCATGTAGACTTCTAACATCTGTGCCCACATAGACTCCATGTTCTTACCGTGTGGCGTGACTACCGTTTCAAACACTGAGTTGGTTTGTGCCGCGTTACGAAACTGGCGTAATTGCCTCGTCATATGCACGGATTGCTAGAACCGCGCGGTTATTTACGAGGAATGAACCTGAATATTGATTTGGTTATCTGAAGGTATTATAGGCAACAAACAGGAAAAAAGTGAAGAGAAAGAAAGCCCGCAGAGTGGAAAAATTTAAAGGGCCCCTCACATTTTTCTAAGTATTCACTGTTGTGCATTACATTATTGTGTTACATTACTGTGCATTACATGTTTTTCTTCGTTTTATTTTGGAGGGGGGTATTCATTTGTATAATAGTACAGAGAATAGTACTTCAAAACAAAAAGCCACGACAGGTGGCTTAAAAGTGTATGAAGCTCGGAATTCTACATTCCATCCCCTAAAGCGCCACCAGTAGTAAAACATTCCTAATTGTCTTTTTTATAAGCTAGCTGCCAGATACGTAGTCCCATTATGAGAGTATGTTATTTTTTCTTCTTTGGTCTGACTTGTTTTGTTGAATGTTCTCCTTGTTAGTTGAGAATTTGTAAGCCTCCAGGTTTCTACGGGGCAGGAACCTGGAGGCTTACGAAAAGGGTTCTACTCAAATTGAGGACGACGCAACGAGCTATGGAGAGAAGAATGATAGGTGTAACATTAAGGGATAAGAAAAGAGCAGATTGGGTGAGAGAACAAACGCGAGTTAATGACATCTTAGTTGAAATCAAGAAAAAGAAATGGGCAGGACATGTAATGAGGAGCGAAGATAACCGATGGTCATTAAGGGTTACGGACTGGATTCCAAGGGAAGGGAAGCAGGGGGCGGCAGAAAGTTAGGTGGGCGGATGAGCTTAAAAAGTTTGCAGGGACAGCATGGCCAGAATTTGTACATGACCGGGCTTGTTGGAGAAGTATGGTAGAGGCCTTTGCCCTGCAGTGGCCGTAACCAGGCTGATGATGATGTCTTCTTGCCACCTCATGCAAAACTCCAACTGGAGCCTATGAGCTATGTGTATAATAAATATCTTCCTAAAGCATGCAACAAACCATGCAGCATAGCATTTAAATGTTGCCAGTTTATAATGCTTCTCGAGTGCAGCGCATCATGGAGCTTGAGGCTGATCTCTTCAGATGTAAAAAAAATTGCAGGTTATGAAAATGTGGTTCTACAAACTGCTGGTTACGCATGTCAGTCAGCCTGTTGCAGTGGTCACAAGTGAGAATGTAACCAAAAAGCTGGGCGTGCTCGGCCATTTTGCATATGGCACAGGATAAAGCTTCACCTCTGCTATTGCTTCTCTTATAATAATGGCCTCCGAGTATACATGCCGAGTTATGCTTCTGGGGACACTTATTAGTTAAACTTATCAGGTAATACCGTTAGACTTATGGGGGCTATAATGTTGCAGTGCCTGCAGGATGGCCAGCATTACAATACACATTAAAATTATTGTACAAGTCATGCAATAGTGTCGGGATTGGCCCACCAAGTGACAACCTTTAATTACACTATACCTGGGATCAGCCCAGCTCACTCAGTCAGGGAGACATCCATGCATAAGGGGAGGAGTATGGCAAATAGAGGGCGTTCGATTAATCTTTCTCACATAGATAGCTCATACATATAATCTTTCTTAAATTGGATGCTTTGTTGCTCAAAGTGAAGTTACTTATGGGCATAATGTCAGCATTTCGATCCTATTTATGCTTAACGAAAGTTGCTTTGTTCAGTGTCACTTTTTATATTGTTTCGCTTGTGATTCTAAGCTCACTTGCTTTATAGCTGCTATAGGTATGGCTGGACCTGGAGAAGTGTAAGCAGACCATGCTATGTTGCTGATCTGCGCTGATCTCCACATCCAAGTTGGTCCCGCGACAGTTGGGCACCATTGTGCCTTGCTTCATTGACAAGGTGATATAATATGGTGAGCTTGTACTTCAATATCGGTATTGAAAATTATGTTAAGGAAAAAAGACAAGGATTGGTCTTTATGATAGATACACTCATGTTCTTTCTTTAAGGTGTTCTTTTGGCACTGTTCTGCATGGACATATTTTTAGAGAATTATAACTCCTTTATTGCAAAGTGCCATGGCGCTAGTTTATGCGTTAAACTAGCACTCTTTGACCAAAAAAAACCTTATTTAGCACACAATTCACAAGGGAAGAAAGTGTATCGTGCGGTGCTGCAGGCAAGACATGACCAGAGGCTCCAAACAAGGGGAGCGGAAAGCGTCCCCGTTTATTCAACAGCCGTGTATGTATATACTAAGTGGGGGAGGGTGTGTTCCCTCACCACAACGTGTCATGGGCGATACCGATAGCTGTCACGTCACACGTGCCATAGATGCGAAGCCACCGCTGCGCCAGATACGATACAGAAATGAGGCAACATGACAGACTGCTACTAACAGTTCAGTATTATTGCTCGCACAGTGATATTGTGCAAAAGGTGAAAGGGGGAGAATAGATCTGAATACATGCTGTTCGCACGGAAACGAAAAGGACTCATCACATGGTGAGCCTGACACTTGTTTTACAATGATAAGAAGCAGTCTCACTGTCTAGTAATTCTCTGCATGGGGAGCTAGTGCTAGGTTCCTCCTCATACATATAAGGAAAGCCTCAGATATCTCTCCAGCGCTTTTGTCTTTATATTTTGTCACGATCAAGCAGCTTTCAAACATAGGTGCATGTGCGCCGAGAGCAGTGCACTACCACTGCTAGCTGACCCGCGCATCAAGTTTGCTTCGTCACGCTGCCAGTCATTTATACATTGGCCAGTTTATCCGATGTAGCCTCTACTGCACGAAATGGTATGTGATAGACACTGCACCTGTGTACTGTACAAGCTTTGTTACATGATTTTTTTCAGATAGTGATGCAGGCCTTTTCATTATTTACATGCCTACACAACAAACCAAGCATTATCTGTGCTTAGAAAGAATTGTAGGAAAATCCAGCATGAGGCAACTGTTCTCGGCACGAAACAAACTTAATTCGTTGGTTTTCGTTCATTGGTGCGATCACACTAAGGCAGACAAGCTTGTAGGCTGTGCTTCTGCAATTTGTACAGCACACTTACAGCACTGATGTGGGCCTCATCTGTGGGCTGACTGATGGCACCTTCTACGGCGCAGACCACTTGTGTTGGGCGAGGCACCAATGTTGACGTTTGTTCCCTTGTGCAAAACAGCAGTCCTAGGTTTAGAGTAGTTGTAGGAAGACAAGGTAAACATAACTTCGATGGCTTGAGTGGGCTCATTTCTGTTGGGGCATCTAGCTTTTTTTCTTGCAACTGTGCAGAGGTGCTTCCCTAGAGTCGGCGTGAAAATGGCATGGAGTTGTGCATTCGGGAACTCCTGAACAATGATCTGCTGTAGTTAGGGCTTTGCGAAAATGCACTGTCTACCAATTGGTAGAAGGTGCATTATTCAGCCACTGATTTCCCGTTGGCATGCTTGCACTCGTGCTGTCAGTAATTTCTTGGCTTGCCGAATTATCTTGAGGCCCCACGCTGATGATGCTACCGATGTCTTCATGTGCAGACTTTTCAGGATGAGGTTTTTTGCTTTGCAAATGTTGTTGAAAGGTAAGTGGTGCTTACAGGTAGCTATTCTAGATATTAGAGAGATGAATTGGCCCATCTTGCTTCGTCAAACATCGTCACGCCGACATCAGTTGCACAAACAAAAAACCTGGCCAACTCGCAGCGTCGTGCACGAAGAAACAAAGAAATCAGCTGCTGGATTGTCTTAACATGGCATACTAAGCTGAGACCGGAACTGCTGTAGCTACAAACGAGGCAGAAACGATGATGACGAGCAGGGATTTGCAGTAGCGCCACTTCGTGGGGCAGCAAGGAGGCTCCGTTCAAAACAAAAATGGCGTTCAGCAAGTAGAACCATGCAACGGTCAGAGTCGGTGCATGGTGCTCTCGATCAAGTTGGCTCAAGGAGTGTCCGAAAAATCAGAAGAGAGGTTGCAAGGCGTCCGAACTTTCGGAAGTTGTTATACATTATGGTCCATGGGGAGAATGGCGGTGCCGTGAAGCAGACCGAGTAATCATGTCCGAATTTTCGGAGTCCGGAAAATCAGTCGGTGACTGTACCTATACCTATGTGTCTATGTATACCTAGGTGCAACAGTGTTTGCTATGATATGTGCAAGAATTGCTGTTGCCCGTAGATGCCCAACATGTCGGGTGTCAAATTGTAAAATACCTTGCAAAAGTGATCTACGGAAAAATACCGCTTCTGCTATATTTCGCTTTTGCAAGAAATTTTGCGGCTGCTGGCACCTACCTTAAAAGGCTTTATATGGTCTTCGCATGGCCAGGGCCTTCTACTTTTGTGAGTTTGCTTATCTCGAAATTTACCCCGGTTTTTATAACTTCAAGTTGGCGGGATCCCTAGTCTCCTTTAACATGTACCCAATAGACCTAACATAGGGGTTTTGGCATTTCCCTGCCATCTAAATGCAGCCATTGTGGCCGGGATTCAATCCAATGCCCTCTGCCTGAGCAGCGCAATGTCAAAGCCAGTACACTACGGTATTTTGCTGGCAGAAGGGTTTAGTTTCTGAATAATTTATTATCTCAACCTGTCGGTGTTGTTTTTAAAGGTATTTCATGTTTGTATTCTGTTGCTTCAATACTAGTAATTATTGTAAATCAAACGATGTGTCCATCTTTTTCCTATAACACTTGCTTCAATCGCCTGCTAATTATGACAGCTTATTCTCCCACAGTAATCCTTGTTCCCATGAAACATAGGCATTGCATGAAACCACATATTTTTCAATAATATATATTCATTATCTCCTATGACCGGAATGCTGAACCTTTCTTATCTGTGGGAACATAGGCAAATTTGCGTATGTGCCAACCTGTTGCATGAGTCAAGATAAATTATTGGCTTTACTTTTTCAGGTGCCCTGCTTGCTCTCACCCAAGCAACCCACTCCAGCGGTCTTCTCTCGGCAGACTGGATGCATCGAAATACCGTTAGAAGGTCCAATAAACAGTGCTTGGGACATTTATGACATGCTTTTACTTAAGCTGGAGGACTTCAGGCTTAATGAAAGCTCAAGTGGGTGTACAGAAATACCTACGTAAAGTATACTTGTCTTTTTCACTTACAAGTACATGCCAATACTTTGCCTGACATTTTTCACCCCAAAATTACGCTTTACTGTGGATTTGTGAACAAACCATTACAGCAAAAAGGACGAGTACAAGTAATCGAACATATACTAAACTTGCAAGAATTACATTTGCATACTTGTAGCGAATAGGCAAATGAGGTACAGTCTTCTTCAGGGTGCATTTTCTTGTAGGTCATACATAGAGAACGTACTCCTGGGTCATACAAAACTTGTTCATGATGTATCACATCAATGTTGGTAGTGCTAATCAATTTATGCCGAAAATTGTGTTCATCTTCGTATCAAGCAATGTACCAGGCAAACCTACATGTGAAAGTGGCATTCTTGTTGCAAACAGAATGCAGATCTACTTCTCTTCAATGCTGATCGCAAATACACAAGTGTACAAAATAGGTTTAAAGAGTAAATTATATTAAGCAACATCAATGCATTCTGAAAGGACCTGGTATGAATGTAGTAAAATATAGGTCTGAACAGGGGCAAACAGGTCTGGATTAGATAGGACGGGATTAAACGGGTCAGGATTGAACAGGATTTAAACGGGTCAGGATTAAACAGGATTTAAACGGGTCAGATTTAAACAGGATTTAAATAGGTCAGGACTGAACAGGATCAAACGGGGTCCCGTTCCATAACCCTATGTGATGAAACCCGTTTGAAAACAAATAGGATTTTCTAGTAGGGTTGCCTATTAATTTCTCACGTACTGGAGTGGCAAGATGCAGCATTACTGTCTCATCGTTCGCTGTACTACAGTAGTCTTCCCTTGTTACACTTGTTACGCGTTTAAGTATTCTGCACTAATTTCACTTTATTGCTTTTTTGTTGTATGGTTATTTTTTTCTCGCCATTCCCTACTAGAAAATCCTATTTGTTTTCAAACGGGTTTCATCAAATAGGGTTATGGAACGGGACCCTGTTTGACCCTGTTCAGTCCTGACCCGTTTAAATCCTGTTTAGGCCTGTTTAATCCTGACCTGTTTAATCCTGTTGAATCCTGACCCGTTTAATCCTGACCAGTTTAATCCAGTCCTGTTTACTCCCCTACTGAGACCATGTTCAGTTACTGTTGTCTGATTTCGCTCAACATGATTCCCCCGTTAAACTTATTTGGTAAACTTATGGATTTGCAATCAGCCAAGCAAACAAGTAGATCTGCATTATGTTTGCTCCAAGAATGACATTGTCACATAAAGGTTTGCCTAGTATGTTGCTTGATTCAAAGATGAACACATTCTCAGCATTAACTCATAACAAATTCATAAGAAACTACTGTACTCGATATTTTATGTAATACATAGACAAAAAACAATGAATGCCAGATTGGAGATTGCGGGATAAAATTGGAACAGTTTGTAAAGACGCACTTGTATTTACTATAGGAAAGAAACGTAACAAATATTATGAGACATACAAAATGTATTGCCGCCAAATAGGCACCATCTCCAAAAAAATAAACATTTTTCATTAAACAGGTCTTTCGCTACAATAATTCAACTGCAAGCACTACAGTTGGGCGTGCCATATGACGAAGCAGTTCCTACATGTAATACATAACAGAGCATTGCATATCTTGCAGTAAACTCTTGTTTTCTACTCCGTTTTCTTGCCGTCATAGCATTTCTTGTAGTTTCTATAAGTCTCCATCTTAGCAGCCTCTCAAACACTTCAAACAACCACAGACGGGCCAAAGCAAAATGCAAACACGAAACTAACTGGGCTTCGGCTGCCAGTGTTCAGGGACTGTTTGCACTGGTGTTGCTCTAGGAGTCAAAGTCCAATGAAATGGCAGCATCCTCAGATTCCTTGCTGCTCAATCTATCGATAAAATCGGTTGCAGACACAGTGAGATTGCGAGCTCTGCTATCTTTCGAAGCACATGCATGCCGCTTCCGAAGGTGGCCATTTTTGATTTCTGCTTTGATGTTCGCGAAACTTCAGAGTGCGTTTAAAAATCACCGCCTTGTGGGAATAAAGTGAACTGCTAAGGAAACAATATAAGTTCTCCTCGACGTCCAATGGCAGTGTGTCTGTGAGCAGTGCAGCTCTCCAAAGCGGCGTTTCAATCCATTAATGTGGGCTATAACAATGCCCAATGGTGCGGTATAAGAGCTAACAGTAGTTGCAGTACTAACGAACCAGTTGGGAGCATCGTTGATGCTGCTGGTAGTTTTCCTTGTCTAACAGCAGTATGTCCATGACTGGCATCACACGTCACATGTATACTGCAAAGTCAAGACAGCATCATTGGGTGTCGAGCTCTGGCAGACCAACCGTGTCAGCTTCTGCTCACACCGTTGACAGGAAGAGCTTTAGCTTGTAGTGGTGCGTCCATGTCCAGCGTTGCAAGCATTGGCACGTACACAGCTTTTGATAGATGAGGCTTAGAATTGACTTTTACTCCAGGTATCACTTGTCACACGTGACACAACACCCCCGCAACTCCACACAAGAGTTTTCGCTCCTGGATGACTACTCACACACCGCAGCGTCGTGCCCACACTTTTACTGCACCCAACACACACAACACTGAAGTTGACATGGGAAGTCACACCACCACATAAGCTATCATGGCACGCACAATATGCTTTTTCACACACACACACACACACACACACACACACACACACACACACACACACACACACACACACACACACACACACACACACAAAGACGATGCCACTCGCTGTCCATTGAGCTCCACCAGAGCAACCATGCAACACAGCAAGTTGTGCTTATGCCTGGGACAGGAATAGCTTTAGCCAGTGGTGGCATCCATGTCAAAGGCTCAGAAGTGTCCAAAGAGATATAACTTTATTGTATCTTTGATTGGGTCTAGGGGTGGCGGTGGTCGGGAGACTAACCCCCAGTCCCCCCTTCCTTAGACGGCGGCCAGTCGTTCCTTGCTGCCGGCCCCTTCGGACAGCCCAGTTGGCTCGAACAAGGCTCGTGGCAGGAGTGCCACCTCGCCAAGCCTGCCCCTGAAAAAAGATGTCTTAGATTAAGCCACAAATATACTAACTATTTTTTCAACATACTTTACAGAAACAGACTCCATATTTATTCAAATGTAAGGTGTCTCTCAATTTACTTAGCTTAGAAGTAATCTCCCACCTTATTGTGAGGCTGATGGCTTAAGTTACTGTTAATATGGTAGCAGCAGTGCCATGTTTTAAGTAATCTAGTTGTAAACTTCCGAAAGCAAAACTGCACTTGCCACCAAAAATACAAAGGGAGTGCCTTTGATAACGTCATTGAGAGAACAGTTTCACTGCCCGAAAGTAATGCAATGGCAGCTGTGACATTGAGAGGCTTCCATAACTAAAGCCTGGCAGGTTTACGGTGGACACTGAAATTCTGAGAACGCAAGCAAATGCACCACAATTGCACATAAATAATGAAACCACGAACGTACGGCAAGGGTGTACTTTGTCTCGGAAATAGAAAGAATATTACAATTAAAATGCAAAACGATGCTACAAAGAAATGGGAAAGGACACACAAAAGTGCATGCCCACAGGGCTTCATTCATTGTTACTTTCAACTGCAGTCTCAAAAACGAAAGGAAGGATGAGTGCTGTATACCTGTCCCTGTCAGCAAGAACAGGTCATCTTCCGTGAAATCTACCAAGGTCTTCAGAGATGCCCATGACACAATAGAGCATGGCAAAGTTGATTACACAGTGAGCTGCCGCACAACTTCGAACACTGCTTGTATGACACACCTGCATAAGTGCCAACTGCGATAGGTCACGTATAACAAGAGAAATCTTTATATCTGTATCAGGGATACAAATGTAGGGCATGCTCACAAGTGGAAATATCGCAATAAAAGTAAAGGTTGCATTATATTCATGCAAATACAATTCGTCAACAAGTGTTTGTAGGGAGAGGCATAACAGATATGCGGAGCATGCCCATGTGCCCTATGTGTTTTTTTTCCTTTTAGAGAAAGCCAGAAAACAATATATGCAAGCAATTGCCCAGCACTTGTCTGCAATTACTTACTACGCGATATAAATAATGCATGCCAACATGTATTTGTAAACACAAGTTTGTCACATGAATTGTGAGCACTTCCTTTGGTCACCACAAAGGTTGTGCAAGTTATTTCATTTAAGTAAATCTTTCGTGTCTGAAAGAAAGTGCTCGGGTGGGAGTCAAACCATCGACCTTGTTGGAATTAACAGGGATGACTAAGCAAATTAAGGGGGATGAGCAAGTAAATTAAGAGGAGGACAACCAAGAGGCATGACTAAGCAAATTAAGGGGGTGTGTACATCATGTCCCCGTCGTTAACGCATCAGCACTTGGGTCTTTGCCTTTAAGTCTTAGGGATAACATAAGAGACCACGTGAATTTTCTTTATGGCCTTATTCTTATTGGCTAAACAACGAAAGTAAACACATACCGAGAAAACGGACAAGTCACGGTGCTGGTGCTGCGTTTCCTTACACTGTTTAGCCACAACGAATACATACCAACTAGGCCAATTTACTGCCTCTACGGCCTTATATTAGTTTGCATATTCTTCTTCCCTCTCCAAACTGAGCAATCACCTCATAAGTGAATAAATTACCTATTTTTTTCTCATGTCTTGGAGCATCTCTCCAATGAAGTAGTTAAGTTTTTTTTTCTTTCTCCCGGGTCCTTGTTATCTGGATGGCTATGCACGAAGTGGGAAAATGCGTCTGATAGAGAAAAGAAAACATATTCAATGTCAGTGTCAGCACTGACACTATAGTGCCGTATGCAAGAACAACTTGCAAGCGGCACTTACTGTTTAAGGCCAGGAGTTTTTTCGGCGTCATTGGGTCAATCTGGGTTCTTCACGAACCTTCGGCATATCTGTCCCTTAACACTGCGCTCTTTCAATTCGGCCGCTGTCCGCAAGCAGCGCGCTCCCTCTTTGCAAAAGAGGGAGTCCCGCGGCACACACATCAACGCTTCCCACTTGTCTGATGGCATGACAATGCCGTGTCCAATGTGGACCTGCGCAATAATTAACATTGAGAAAAAGCTAAATACCAAGGGCATAAGATTGCAAAAGAACTAAAACAGTAGTGTGTCTGAATTACCTGGCCATTGTCATCCTCAAAGAAAGGTGGCAGGTGCCACGGGACATCCCCCTCTTGTTGCTGCACATTCAAGACAAATAAAAGAAGTGTGGTGTCCAAATACTTTCCTATAATCATATATCTAAGGCAGAAGCAAGCAACACAACACAAAAGACAACCAGTAAAATTAAGACACAGGTGCAAAATTCAGCAACAAGCAAAAAGTATAAAATAATAGTACTTCCTTCTTGGGCATTTTGGGGGGGTTTATTAAACAATTTTGGCATCCTATCTAGAGCCAAAAAAATATGTTTAATAGATTGGAATCTAGAGGTGTGCCAGTAGCTGTTTGTAATAGGGATGTGCGAGCAGTACCTTTTCCTGTATCCAATACAAATCGAATAGTAGGAGAAGTGAGTCATGCTGAATATTGAATGTTTCTAACAATTTTGTTTTGTTTATGTGAATCAATCGCATAGTGCCAACAGGCATTATCTTGGGGCACATAAGGTAGTGTACAACATTATCAGTAGTTTCATCTCACAACTCCCACCTGTCACAAATTCCATTCCACATAAATCAAGTTGTAAACACAGATGTAACCAGCAAGGCAATTGCAGAAATTAAAGATAGTCATTTTCTCAAAGAATACTTAGTATTTTTTCGTCAAATATATGCATAGCAAATTTAGAAAACGTATTCTAGCCCTGCGAACTGTTTTTTACCATTCCTTTAACATTTCACTCTACAATTAGGGAAATGCAGAATATCTGTGGCAAAGCTGTGCTGATTACAGTTGCTGCTGCAGGCACAACATTCTGAAACTGCAAGGACAGACATTAGCAGCATGTCAGAGTGGCATATATCAGCATGAATTCACAGTTTACTCAAACAGGGGACAAGGAAAGTTTCTATTAATGCACACATGCATAGTGCACCCTCACATTCTACAGCACGAGCACATGCAAATTACCTCTGCCGAGGCCCTGCTGGCTGCAGCTGGTGCTGCAGGCCTCACATCCTAGAACGTGCAAGGAGAGACGTCATCAGGATAGCCACAGCATGTCACAGTGGCACATCAGCATTCATCCACAGTCCACTCAAACATTTTCTATTAATGCACACGTGCACAGTGCACCATAACATTTCACTCCACGAACACATGCAAATCACCTCTGCCGAGGTCTCGCTCGCTACAGCAGGTGCTGCAGGCCGTACATCCTAGAACGTGCAAGGAGAGACGTCAGCAGGATAGCCGCAGCATGCCAGAGTGGCACATCAGCATTCATTCACAGTCCACTCAAACATTTTCTATTAATGCACACGTGCACAGTGCACCATAACATTTCACTCCACGAACACATGCAAATCACCTCTGCCGAGGCTCTGCTGGCTGCAGCTGGTGCTGCAGGCCTCACATCCTAGAACGTGCAAGGAGAGACGTCATCAGGATAGCCACAGCATGTCACAGTGGCACATCAGCATTCATCCACAGTCCACTCAAACATTTTCTATTAATGCACACGTGCACAGTGCACCATAACATTTCACTCCACGAACACATGCAAATCACATCTGCCGAGGCCTCGCTCGCTACAGCAGGTGCTGCAGGCCGTACATCCTAGAACGTGCAAGGAGAGACGTCAGCAGGATAGCCGCAGCATGCCAGAGTGGCACATCAGCATTCATTCACAGTCCACTCAAACATTTTCTATTAATGCACACGTGCACAGTGCACCATAACATTTCACTCCACGAACACATGCAAATCACCTCTGCCGAGGCTCTGCTGGCTGCAGCTGGTGCTGCAGGCCTCACATCCTAGAACGTGCAAGGAGAGACGTCATCACGATAGCCACAGCATGTTACAGTGGCACATCAGCAGTCATCCACAGTCCCCTCAAACATTTTCTATTAATGCACACGTGCACAGTGCATCATAACATCTCACTCCGCGAACACATGCAAATCACCTCTGCCGAGGCCTCGCTGGCTACAGCAGGTGCTGCAGGCCTCGCATCCTAGAACGTGCAAGGAGAGACGTCAGCAGGATAGCCGCAGCATGCCAGAGTGGCACATCAGCATTCATTCACGGTCCACTCAAACATTTTCTATTAATGCACACGTGCACAGTGCACCATAACATTTCACTCCACGAACACATGCAAATCACCTCTGCCGAGGCCTCGCTCGCTACAGCAGGTGCTGCAGGCCGTACATCCTAGAACGTGCAAGGAGAGACGTCAGCAGGATAGCCGCAGCATGCCAGAGTGGCACATCAGCATTCATTCACAGTCCACTCAAACATTTTCTATTAATGCACACGTGCACAGTGCACCATAACATTTCACTCCACGAACACATGCAAATCACCTCTGCCGAGGCTCTGCCGGCTGCAGCTGGTGCTGCAGGCCTCACATCCTAGAACGTGCAAGGAGAGACGTCATCAGGATAGCCACAGCATGTTACAGTGGCACATCAGCAGTCATCCACAGTCCCCTCAAACATTTTCTATTAATGCACACGTGCACAGTGCATCATAACATTTCACTCCGCGAACACATGCAAATCACCTCTGCCGAGGCCTCGCTGGCTACAGCAGGTGCTGCAGGCCTCGCATCCTAGAACGTGCAAGGAGAGACGTTAGCAGGATAGCCGCAGCATGCCAGAGTGGCACATCAGCATTCATTCACAGTCCACTCAAACATTTTCTATTAATGCACACGTGCACAGTGCATGCACCATAACATTCTACCCTACGACCACATGCAAATTATCTGTGCTGAGACTCTGCTGGCTACAACTGGTGCTGCAGGCACAGCATCCTGAAACATGCAAGGACAGACGACAGCAGAATAGCCACAGCGCGAGATGAATGTATGGCACAACTGAGATTCACAACCCATTACTGCACATACACAGAATCTGGAACCCTTGAGACTTTGACAGCCAAGTGGCTGGGCACAATACAGAATCTTGCTCCAAGTGCCCTACAGTATGCTACATTAGGGAGTAGCAGCTACTAAATATGCAAAGAAAAAATTACCTACAGTTCACCACTGCACGCAGGCATACTAACCATAGCCACTTCTACAACATAGTTACTGCAGAAGAAACATACAATGTGTCTCAGTTTGCAGCGAGATTTAAAAACGGAAGCTTTCAATGCTGGTGAAACTTGCTGTATTTTGTTAGCAGCAACCTTAAAAAGCGTCCTACAATTCTAGTGTACTTTCTAATGACCTTGACGTGATTATCAATTTTCTTATACTTACAGCAGATATGTCAATACTAGGTTTACAGCACCTGCGAAAACATCAAATTGTTTGCAGCATGCTCTATTGCATAGCTTTGATTTCCACATTAAAAAGAAAGCCTGGGAATTCCAAAATTGCACTCTGCAACAACACACCCACGTACAGCAACAACGGCACTCTCAAATGAGCTCAGCGGAGGGGAAAGGCAATTGTGTTCCACACCGTCCTGCACAGCAGATGTGCGTTTGCATGGTTCAGAAGGACTTTGGCAGCATTTTTCCATCCCTCTCCCCTAACACAATGCGACTATGCAAAAAGCTACTAAAAATTTAGCTACCCAAAAAGCTATCCAATCCTTCTATGCATGTTACTGCCTTGCCATAGCCACCTTCAGTCATGCATACATTTTTTCCACCAAGAGTCACTGGTATGCAATCAACGTTTCAGAACCAGTGCACATGTGACACACTGTGCAGGATAGTGCACTAGAGGCAAGGCAATTATTTTCACAGTGAACTTATTTGAGTGCTATCGTCATTGCACATGGGCATATGAAGCATTCTTAAATATCTTGTTGGCTTTCTTTTAAACATGATATAAAAAGCCATGCATGAGAGAGTGCTGCAAATAAATAGTGTTTATAGCGGTGCTCTAACAACGTTAGGTAATCTAATAAGTAATAATAATAATAATAACCAATAGGTAAACATAAGAACACAAAAGGTGTCAAACAATTTTTCAGGTTGCTGCTAACATACAGTTGGTTTGATCCACATAGGTTTAACTTTTTGAACATTGTGCATGGTAGACACCGTTTACTAATACACGTCAACTTTTGTGTGAAATATGGAATGTTTCCCTCCTGATGGCAGATGTTGCATCCTGAAGCACAAGACTGTGTGAGATGCAAGGAAATCTGCTTGAACAGCAGGCATGCCGTGGTCAGCAGAAGCTGCTATCAGCAGAAGCTAGTATTTGGGTCAAATGGTGTGGAAGCCTAGGACTCGTGACCAGGATAGATCCAACCCATCTGTGGAATTCTTTTGAGTCTAGACCCCAATGAACCCCTCGTTTGGACAGTAACTCGACTGCTGCCACTGTTTCTTGTCTGGTACGAAATCTCAGTGGGAGCGCTGTGTTTGTTTTCAATGCTGCCAGTGTGGCATCCACTTCATCAGAAATTAATGGAGAATTGAGATTGTAATCAACAGAAATGATCTCGTCATAATCCTTCTTGATCCATCCTGGAGGGTCTGAAGGTAGAGTAAACAACTCAGCATCCAACGGGTCATCGTCGCCCCAATCTTCTTCCAGGTCCCACTCTGCATTGTCATCGTCTGGGTAATCAAAAAATGCGGACTCATCTAGAAAGCTGTCCATTGGGACTGGGGCGCCCCTCCCGGGTGAGGGTCCGGTGTAGGGAGAACAAGCTCTCGGGTATAGACGGTCAAGCACGGTCTGAATGTCCCTTGAGTAAGGGTGTGGGAGAGGAGTTGCCTGGAGTGATATGCCTGGAGTTACTGCCTCTGCGGCTTTCTGGTGACTCACAATGTACAGCATGTAAGACTTAGCAGCAGAACGATTTAGCAGCAGAACGACTTAGCGACAGAAAGACTACGCCCCAGACAAAAGATGCCATAAAGTAAGGTAGACTATAAGAGGGTTTTAAAAGCCCACAAGAACCGCTACACACCTCAAAACATTCGCTAGTCATCATCTCGGAGTCTAATATACTTTCAGGCTGGAAAATAGAGTAATATCATGGCATCAGCTGCAGCAGATGCCGCCTTAACAATGACAGCTCATATTGCACCAATATAATGTTGAATGAAGCAAACACTGCCAACTTACCAGAAAAATGTAATCATTGTTATTTGAATGTTCAACATCCTGGAAAACAGGGTGATAAACTACATAGTTGTCATGTCACAATGTGCAGCTTAATCAATGATAGTACTATGTGAACTGCACAATAATGCAAGCTTAGTATGACAATAATTCAAATCAGTACTCCTAAACCCCCTCCTAACGAGAAAAAGGAATGTTATCTTTTTACTAAATGAACCTGACATGAGATTGTAAATTTCTTGCTGCATGCACTGTAATATTATTTGGCTCACATGTTCACAGGAGCCTCATTTACAGATCAGCAACATTTTCTTATGAAGTTAAGAAAGTGTTTCAATGCCCTGTTAAAGCAGGACACTAAACATGAAGGCTTGCTGCATGCTCACAGAGCAATGACATTTTTATTCAGTGTAACAAGCACTGCCAATGTGTAAATGCTTTCTTCCGTATACTTCTTTTAGTTAATTTTTCCTTGCACAAGGCATGGTCAAACTTGAATGCACAATAGCATGTAACGTAAGCCTGCAGGAAGTGTACGTATAGGAATCCTTTAGGACAAAAATAAGCAAACCTCGAAAGCTGCTTGGAATTATACAAATTAAGCCCCACATAAGCACACTAAAAAGATGATAAAATATATATTCATGCTGTTTACTGTATATAACTCAGATTAAGAGTTAAAAGAAGCTGGATATATAGAAATACAATAGAAACAAAAACTAAGCCACAACAGTGATTTAAATTTTTACTTACCATTCCACCAGCAACAGAAGCCAACCTGGTGTGGCCACCATTTAGGTGTGTCAACAGCATATCTAAAAAGGTATAAACAATCATACTCATCACATGTGGCAACTGGAATAGGGCAAAAAAACTTCAGACACTGTTTCACAAGCAAGATGCGTTGCAGTGACTATTCCCAGTAAATGGCAAAGTTAAACCAAGTGTGCTTATCCCAATCAATAGATGACCAAAGCAATCCACATGAAGCGTATGACCAATACACCCAGTTCATCAACAACGAACTTCGTAAGTGCCTCCATGACATAACTAAGACAAAGGAAAAATTTTTTTCTTAATTTCTTTGCCGAGTCTTCATTTTGCCATGCACTGCTATCATGATAAAATTCCAACTCGGCCTATTCGGCATTCTTTTGCTATCAATTAAAGGCCTGCTATTAAGCAGTTATTTTACAAAATGCGAACATATCTAGAAATTAACTTGGTTTAAAGAAGTACTCACTGCTGCCCAAGATGTGAGAGCTAGTGAACACTCGTTCACTAGGTTTTATAACTGATGTCATGGCCAGCAAGCACCAAGTGATCAGTAAAAATTTCAACTCAAGGGCACAGGTTGAAAGAGCATCTCATTTTTTTAAATATTTTATCGAAAAACTGCACAACTATAAGACCACTTACTGCAATACAAGATTAAACTTCGTAGTACAAAGTACCTCCAACTGCTGTTCATGTGCATCAATTACTCCACTTCGTGTGCATCATGTGCATACTCATGTGCATACTCCGCTTCATGTGCATACTCCACTTCATGTGCATCAATTACTAGCACACTTCTCGCCTTTAACAGTGAAGGTTCTTAAAATTCACAACTCCTGTTGAAGTGCAGCTGTCAAGACACATCATTTGCCTTTTTTCCTTAAGTGTTTACTCTTTACGCCACTTACTGCTTATGGCTTCTGTTTTTTGGTGCTGGCCGTACATGATCGTTAACACTAAAGGTATCCAAATAATTTATTCGTGGCTGTGTGCTTCCTTGGTGTCAGGGGCTTAATAATGCACTTACTTAGCAAGAGCACTTTGTAGTGTTAACTTTCAGGCTACCTTTCATATGTATGCAACTAATATTTAATCAGGTGCTCACAGTATTTACACCTAGTTATTCGTGTGTTTACCCTGCTTCAGGGTACCCTTTAACAGCTCATATCACAAAGAAAGCAGGAACGCACCAAACTTTGTAGACAGGAGTGCCTGCAATTCTTCATTCTTCGTTTTTTTCTGTCTTTAGCCTTTCGAACAGCACTCTGTTCTTTTCCTCTAGCTGTCTGTTCTTCCTTTGCTCCTTCTTCAGGAGACTCTTCTCTACAACTTCATCATCACTTTCTGAGAAATGGCTGCTGCTCCGCTCCCTTTTTTTCTTCAAGATTTCTCTTTCTTTGGTGCTTTTTGAGAGCTGTATCTTTTCCTTAGGCACCTGCCGAGCAAGCTTGGGATCCTGTTGTATATAAAAAGCACAGTCAATACCAATTAGTGCAAACATGACAGATTCTCCCTACTTCAACAGCTGCTGAATTTTCAAATGACATCACATTATGAAGCTGGATTAAAGGATGAGGCGCAAGTGACCCTTGAGAAGTGATGTGCCCTTGTGAAGTCACGTGCCCATTCGTCCTTTAAAGAAACTGATTATGGAGTCTTACACAGCTAAACCACGACCTGATTATCAGGCCCGCCATAGTGTGGATTAACGGAGTCAGATTTTGACCACCTGAGGTTCTGTAATGTGCGCCCAATGCACGTTAGACAGGCGTTTTTGCATTTCGCCCCCGTCGACATACAGCCACTATGTCATGATTTCATCTCACAACCTCGTGCTTAGCAGCACAATGCTAAAGCCACTAAGCTACCACAGCGGGTCATTCTGGCTTAATTGTGCTGTATACATAATTTTCGTTTTCTTATTTTAAAGCATTACCATAGCATGTAATACAACACATGCTGTGTTTAAGGGATAATGAAATGCTGTGTGCAGGACCACAATGGCCCTCATTCATAATTCCTCATCAAGAAGCATCGTTATCGACTTAGCACAGCTGACTTGGCCAGGCTAGGTGGACAGTCGAATTCCGTGTGTGGCACTGCAATCCTTTTTCTTGTCATCGAGGAGATGAGATCCCTCTTGGACACTGTATGAACAAGATTTGTTTAGTCGTCTTTGGTGTGAATAAAAGAACAGTATAAGGGGACATTATGCAGCGACACCACACAGTTTCTCACCACACATAACCAGATTAAGGCTTTTATTCATGCAGCTTCACACTCTCTCTCACCCTAGGCATATATATATATATATATATATACAAAAGTTATATAACTAATATAGAACCATATAAGTGCAACCAGGTAAAATATCCTGCTTTATGATATAAAAAATTACTCCATGCTCATTTGCATACAGACCACATGATGACCAGCCCATCGCGATTCTTCTGTCGAAACGATAGCGAGCCTCACGAAACAATCACGCACACGTCGCTGTTAGGCCACCTGTTTAGATATAACCAGCGCGAAAGTGGGCACGGAACACAACAAGAAGCGACTAGGTCAAGTACTGAGTTCCAGTTGCCCTTTATTGAAAAGAAGCATGAATGTATAACCTCGCGCGTGATCACAACCACACAGTTGTGCAAGTAATCAAGTCCACCACAAATCAGCAAGAACACACCAAGGCCTAAGGCGGCTCCCAATTTATCCGTAAGCACTATGGAAGGTTTACCTATGCAGTTGACTCCTGCAATAGCTGCTGCTACAATGGTGTCTTATATTGTCATGTGCATTTCATGCTTATTTGCAATAAACCCCAGTTGGAAGTCAGCGCTTGTCCTTGTCACTTTTCTGCTCCGAGTCCACTGTCACGCTGGTTATAACATTATGGAATACCAACTAGCCTGGTCTCACACCTTGCTTAAACTGCTTAAAGACGAATAAATAGACATAGGAGTTATTTTTTATGCTGGAACAGAACATACCGAAAAGGCTTTTCTTCTTTTTTTTTCTTACCGGTTCTATGCCGAAACTTCATTTCCAAGTATTACGTTACAGCGTCAGGGTAATTAGTCGCAGAACAGTACGGGCGGGCAAATCTCATACAGGGTATCACACGGCGCAGTTTTTATCGTGATCAAGCCCAATTCGGATCGAATTTCACGGTCGTGATTTGCATTTCTGCGCAAGCTGCGTGAGTGTGTCAATCGCAGTCATGAATTTAGACCTGGATCGGGCTTCATCGCGATCAAACGTGGTCGTGTGACACGGCTGTCAGTGATGTGCGGCACCATTAAGCTTCAAGATTAGCTTTCGGCAAATGTGCGTGAATGTTACTCACCACCAAGCAACACCACGTCGGCCGGGTAATAATCCTCGGACGCTTCTTCACCTTCCAGGCATGGTGACGCCCAGTACACCAGTTTGTTCTTGGCCACATCGCTCACTGATTGTGGTGAAAACTCGCGGATAAGCCCAACCGCGACCAGTGCGCTCGCGCCATTATGGTGGCGAACATAGGCGTGTGTCGGCACAGTCATGGCCAAGGAAACGCAAAGTGAACTAAAATGGAATATATAAATGAAGAAATGAAAGAGAAAAAAGCAGAGTATTAAAGAAAATGCACGATTACGATTAGTATAAGTTAAAGAATGACGTTAGTATTGGAAAAGAATAATTATACAATTTATAGATGCACAGAGATTAAAAAATGAACTTAGAATTGAACAAGCAGGAATCGCAGAGGTAAACAAAGTAAAAAATCAACGTGTAGCACACAATGCGCGCTGGTTGTCTAGACTTGGCCCTAACATGGTTGTTGAACAAGCTTTGTAGATGGCGCTAGCAACGTTTTTCTTTAAATAAGGAACGATTGGAGGATTCGTGGAAGAAAAGTATAAAAACGACAAAAAACGGAGACGTACAAAATCACAGTTCGCAACAGGAGATCAGAAAATTGGGTTGTAGAAGTTCATAGTGTTCTTTTTTCTTGTTTAACTTAGGCAGGACATTAAGCACTATAATAGCAAGCGCTTAGTGGCGCAACCCACCGCCCCGTTCCAAAGGGGACGCTCATAACAGCCATCCATTTTTTTTTGTTTTAGTTTTGCTACACTGAGTAGCGCCGCCGAGGGGTTATATTTGATTTGTTAAAGCTATAACGTTGAGGATTATAAGGAGCCATACCAAAGTATAGCGGTACTGGAGTTCACGTGAACATAACGTTTTTTTCTTACTAATTTATTACGAGGCCAAGAAGGCCACCTTACCAAATTTCCAAAATTATATTTAATTTTGTCGTGTTATATATTCTTCTAAATTATTTTGTGTCGGCATTCATGAGATCTTTCATCCCATCTACGTATTTTTGTTTTCTCGCCCACTCTGGTATTTTAAGTTTATTCTTTTTGTTCTTTTGATATATTAGGTTAGTAAAGACGCCTGGTAAAACCATCTGAATCATCTGCAGTAGCCCGGTTGGTACGTTGGCTGGATTTACAACTTTTCACTAGCTAATGCACACAAGGAAAAAAAAGAACACGTATAACTCAAACCTTGCAATTATGCTTTGTGCAGATACAGTATCAAGAGACATATATATTTGAGATTCATATTCCGTATTGCGTATATGGCTTCCAGGTTAATATTTACTATCATTTGGGCGGGCTTAGAAGGGGCGTGCAGGCAGAGGTGGAATGGAGGGAGGGGGAATGCTTACCAAATGCATGACCGTAAGTACGATACGTATTAAATTTTCTGTGTACCAGATTTATTGCATAAGAACGACCTATGACAGCCTGTCTTCCAACTAAAGAAAAATCCCTGGCTACGCCACAGGTGCGTAAAACCACAGTGCTCAGGACATACCAACTACACCGCAACTGTTGTGGATGATCAGCATGGGTTGCAGAAGATAGTGCTAGCCTTTCCTCCTTCCCCACAAGAACCACTTCTCTCTCTCTCTCTCTCTTAGTAGACACAGCAGCAAAACAATTGGGTACTACACACACACACACACGCACACATATATATATATATATATATATATATATATATATATATATATATATATATATATATATATATATATATATATATATATATACGCTCCTCGGATCGTGGAACAAAAAATCAAGTGCCGGCGACTCCAAAGTAAGATCTGGCCTGCAGGCGCAGGAAAAACTTTTACTTAAATTTATCCAAAACAGATTGCGCGGAAACATACATACATGCAATGTAGCACGTGACCTCGAAGGAGAATAGGGAATAACGCCCGTATTCAGAAGCTTAATTGATTTGATCTACGCAGCTCCTGGCGTGAACGTGCCCAAGAAGGCCAATCATAGTGTTTCTTTGAGCGCGTTTGCGTCAGGTGACCAAATCAAGCGTGGGCTTCAAGTTAAGGCGGATTTCTGAATACTGGAGTTAGGGTTTTTGGTCAGCGAACTTGGTCTTTTACAGCTGCGCATGACCATGTCGACCAGTAGATTCAAATAGTGAAAGCTGCACTGGCCGGGCTTGTTCACAAGTGCACAGAGTTGTAATGACTTGCTTAAACTGCGTAACTGCCCACTGCTTGAGTCTAGTGTGGTTCTCGTTGAGGCTTGAAAACCGAGCAGGCATGGCATGAAAGCGATCGAGGGTGAAAGAGACTACAGCGGACAAGTGTTCACTTAGTTACCACAGATTTAGTTATGCTAGAAAACATTGATGTGCATCACAGTGGCATCCTCATGTGCATTCTCCGTCTTTTATCAAGCATACTAAAATACAGCGATCTGCTAATCATACAGGGTCCTAATATATCGCTGCGCGTGTTCGAAAAAAGGTTTTGCGCTCACCGCTGCGCTGTTCTTGCTCAAATTTTGCATAACGATCACGTTTTGGCGTCGACTTCGTTTAGTATAACACCTGCACAGTTAATTGCTTGGTTTTTAAGAAGAAAGTGCGAATTTGCCTGCGCTTATGATAATGCGAGTTGTTGCCGCGACGGCGCAAGCATAAACTTGTGTAGCCGCCCGCCGTCATCTGCAGAAAGCAGCACTTCAGCGAAGGAAGTCACCTGTTCTAGCAGTGGGCAACAAGCGGCAGCCTTCCCTGAAAGGCTGCTTTCTAAAGATGACGGCAGGTGGCGACACAAGTTTATGCTTGCGCCGTTGTGGTCGAAGCTCAGCTCGCATCCCCATAAGCGCAGGCAAATTTGCATTTTTAGTGCACTCCATAGTGCATTCGCTCTGCGGACACATAGGGAAATAAAGTGATGAAACACTGTAATCTAGTTGGAGTTCATAGTTTACAAAATTGTTATGCAGGACAGTTGGCAGGACACTCACTCGACCTCACACACGGGTATACCCTTGTTTAAACGAATTGAAACACGCCAAAACGAATCGAGTGATTCAACCGCGTTCGTAAGCAGCTGGTTTAGAGCGCAAAACGTACGTTTGAGACTACTCCATGCTCAAAAAACCACTACAGAGCGATTACACGTTGAGCTTCCATGTAATTGGGCATAATAACTTATAATACCTTATTTTCTGTTTGCGCCTCCGAGACTGCACATCCGTGTTAAATCTAAAAAACCAAGTGCATTTTAACATTTTTAAAAACTCGGCAGTCATGGTTCATGACTGCGCTTGCAGTAACTACGAATCAAGGAAACAAGTAGCCCTATCATCATCAAAAATATGTCTATTTATCCTGTACTGTTGTTGCGGTCCAATTTGTCGTGCGCGCAGTGTGTGTCTTCTTTGTGCTAGGCTTTTTCTATTTCATCTTTTATTTGAGAGTTGGTGAACTTTTTTGCCGCATTTGCAAAGTGCATCATGAGCTCCGCGTCCTCAGAAAAACGACGGAAAGTTTATTTGGAGAGGGACCAGCACTTCTCTCTACCTCGTTCGACGGCGCGCAGACGTCGGCGAGTAGCGTGGTTGCCCCAATATCAGGCGCCAGCCAGCGCTGCGTCTACGTTCATGGACGATGCCTTCGCTCCATCAACCAGCTCTGGGGTCAACGCACAGGAGAACGACGGACCGTCGATGAACCAGAACACAGGTGCAGCGGGACCGTCAGCGGAGCTCTCAAGTTCGCAAGACGGGTGGGAGGACGCGGACGCAACTGAATTGTCGTCGGAGATAAGTGATCATGACGCAGAAGGGGAAGACGATGGCGTGGGCCCTTCGCCTCCACCATTGAATGAGAACAATGGGTTTGCATCATGCCTTAAAGAGTACGGCGAAGAAACACTGCCAAACTCCACTACGACGAAGGGTGCTGCAATTTTGCTCATAATGGCGTTCGTCGTCGCCCATGGCCTGCCCTGGACAGCCCTGGAGGATTTGTTGCGGCTAATCAACGCCCTGTTTGGCCAGAGGCAAGGAGTGCTGCCTACAAGCGCATACCTGTTTAGAAAACTGTGGGCCGAACAGAAAGAGAAAATTGCTGAACATCATTATTACTGCGATGTCTGCAACAGCCTTTTAAATAGTAGTGGGAACAACCAGCTCGAGTGCCCCATATGCAAGAAGACAACAAATGCAAAGGAAGCCAGGAGTAAAGGAAATTTTTCTAACATATTTGATGTCAAAGAGCAAATAAGGCATATCGTATCAAAAACAAAGGCCTTGCTGGCGGACAGCCTCATCGCCATTCGAAATAGAGCAACAGGACAGCCTACCGGCATCACTGATGTAACTGATGCCAGACTGTGCCGTAAGATACGGATGAATCGTGCGTGGAACTGGGCAGACCTCACCATTGTTATCAACACCGACGGAAGCCCGCTCTACAAATCATCAAATTCATCTATCTGGCCCATCCAGTTCATTGTCAATGAACTCCCCCCAAGAGAGCGCCTACAACATGTGGGGCTTGGAGGGCTGTGGTAAGAAACGCGTCACCCTGACATGTTGTTGTTTCTTGACAAGTTCGTGGACATGGTGCGCAGAATTGGCACTCTGACATGGGAACATGCATCAGGGACCGTGACATCTGCTGTACATGTCATATGCTGTTCTGTCGATTCACCGGCGAGAGCACTTGTCTGCAACCAGCTGCAGTTCAATGGACATTCCGGGTACCAGTGGTGTTTGGCATGTGGCCAGCATTAACAATGTACATTTTCTTTCTTGCCTGTTACTTTGGCTAGAAATCCAAATGCAACAGTAGCACATGACATGTATAAACTATGACACAAATGATGCGGAAACACGCCTGCAGGAGATGCAGGGTTACCTACAATTTACGCTGGTATGCCACCTTTGTAGCGTGACCAGGGAGCAGTTTGCTTTGATATTAATTTCAACAGCCTTTTGCTGTTTAAAAAATATTTGCATCACTCATGGCAGCAATGTGCAGCACAAACTAAATATGTGAGGAGAAGGAGTGTTGTCTACATTGTACGGTGATGAGCCCAGTTAAACTCAGCACGTGAGTGCATTGCGGTGGTTCGCACAGCACTATTGCAGTGATGCCTGGAGGTGTGACTCCATGTGTGTCGATTGCTTCATTGTCTCCACATCCAAACAGCTTGCGCTTAATCATACGTCGCTCGCAGCAGTGCTGTGCGAGCACTGTCGTACCTGCAAAGCCAATTTTGCATAAGCGGCTGACAGATATTTCACCTTGAGCGAAATCAACTATTTCCGCGCCGGCAAACTGTTCCCTCTTGAGGAAAAATTCTTTGGCTCTGTATGTGCGACCACTAACCTTTCAAATACTGTATGCAAACACAAGGAGGGACTGGGATATGCTGCGGAAGATAGAATTATCTTCAGTGAAACACAGGCTTGTTGCACTGAAAATTCATAGCAGATAACATGTGGCAATGCCTTCAGGCATCATTACACCTGTGCAGCTGCACTGGCTGCACTGGTGCTTCACGGAGTATCGCCACACACTTGCGTATTCACTCTAACTCTGCTCATTAATGTGCTTACCTTAATTCAACATGTTAATTGCAGCAGCATCAATCTTTGTGAAGTCTGGTTCATTGCATCATGATTTGCATATGAACAGCAATTGTTTGTTGTTTTTATGGTTGCAGTGACTTAAGCAAACCTTAGTAATGTGGGTCGCTTCAAAATAAGGCAAAGTGAGTGATTGTGCCACACTGTTGACGTTTAAACAGAGTGATGGCAGGGAAGAAACAAAGTTTGTGAGACAAAGAAATTAACTTCTCACATATAAGACAGTGAAAATGACTAGGACATTGTTGCATTGGCAATATGTTTTAGGACACAGTTCTCTAATAGCATTTACCACTATGTATTTTTTTTCAGGAGCATTCCGATACGTTGACACTGAGCCAGCCCAGGAGAGGGTTTCATTAGGTGTCCTAAAGGACATGAAACGGGCCATGGAGCTTCAAATTCCTGTGGATGGACTCAAGGGACTTTCTCCCCTTGTAAACCTTCCAGAGTTCGATCTCGTCCATGGTCAAGCAGTCGAATACATGCACTGCTTCTTGCTGGGCGTCACGAGGCAGATTGCAGACCTTTGGTTTGATCCCTCAAATTCTCAAGAGGCTTTCTACCTAGGTAATGTCTGCATAATGTGTGTGCCATTTTCTGGCACTGTTTAGAATATTTGTTGAGCATTTGCTTATTTTACATACTGAGCCACATACTGCACTCTAATGAAGGTAACATTTCATGTGCTTTGCTTGCTACAGTAATTCTTCTGTGAGAGCCAAATGTAAGCCACGAGTGTTGCAAAGATCTGGCTGTTTACTCATAGAGTACATTTATTGCTTTCAGTATAGCCTTCCCCATTTGTATGTACTATCTTGATGCAATTCTTCCAGGAGCAACACACGAGATGAAAGTAGGAACTGTTTTCATCATGCAGTATATCATGGCAATAGTTAGGAGAAATTAGTTTTGTTTTCAAACTTCTATGTGCTTTGGCATGCATTAACCTCATTTTCAAGAATTTTCATTGGCATGGCACCTTGAGTAGCATTTTAAGGCATATAAACTAAAATATGCTGATGTACCAGTCTTTGTGCAGCTGGTAAAAAGGTCCTGGGGGACAAAATTAATTCTGAGCCTTCTAAAACAGCATGTGTTGGTCTTACATGGGACTCATTCACTAAATCACTGTATTGTGCGAAATGCATACTATAACCTGGTGTACGAACTCATGGCATTATACAGAAAGTGCCAGACCAAGAAGTCTTTACTCGATGTTCTATGTGTGTAGTCAGGCACGTTGCCCTCAAGGGTCACATGCTTGTTTTCACTTTCTGACTTGCCAATGGCCACACATTTACAGCTCTAAAAATACTGGTATAAAAGTTTGGTTGCAGGCACAGTTTATGATCAGCTGTAATTTAAGGACTTCTTAAGGATGCCCAAGCAACAGTGTCGTAACTTAATGGGGCCGTCATTTTTAAGTTCTTAATTATTTGCTCTAGACCTATGCTCAGCATGTCGGAAGAACTCGGAGCAAGAGGAATTATATTAATCCATGCTCACAAACACAAGTTATTAGTTGTAGAAAATTCTAAATATCAAAATACAAGTAAAATATAAGCTACCGTCAACGTGAATGTTCGCATCTCTAAATCCCTCAACTTGGCACCTGGTAATAAATTTAAAATATGTCCAATGTTTGGTTTCGGACCGAGTAGTTCCAGCACAGAAGCCCGACACAATTAGACCGCACGTTGGAAAAGTTGGGATATTACATCCTTAAGAATTTCCCACATGCTATCCAGTGCTTTGAGACACATTTCATGTTAGCCATGTTGCATAGGAACAACTTATATAAAGTGAGTGTGTGCATCATCTAGCTGACACTGATAGTAGCAGTTACAGGCCGTGTTTCTTGCTGAAGTTCATTGCACGTCTTTCAGTGTACTGTTGTGCTTTGGTAAATTTCTACAGGGTTGAGCAAATCTTCTTTTGATTCAACATTTTAAATGCTGCGTAAATGTTCCGCTTTCTTAGGAAGATTCGCCATGGTGGCTAAGGGATGCGTTCATCACTGATATCTACAGGGGGTCTGCTGTCATAATTCATCATTTTGCCTTATAATGGCTCATGAGAGACTCAAACTACGTGTCATGAATGCTTGTATGAGTGAGATGAATATTATGTTGTATAAAAGGGTGCTCTGTTGTGTCTTTCTCAGTTGTTTGCTATGAATTGGCCTTTACGAATTTCCCTGTGGTTACAAATGGTACGAATGATGCTATCATGTACGACTATATTAACCCAAGGTTTTTTTTGGTGAGAATTGTTTGCAGTAAATTTGAGCATCTATAGGTGTGAGGAGTGCACATGATTTAGCTATACATATAAACAATATAATGTCATGTATGCATAATATTGCAAACTGCCTTCAACTAGTCCTTCCCTGGTGGCAAAAGTGGACGCGCGACTAACAACAATCTGCCCACCTGATATGATTACACGGCTGCCAAGGTCACTTAGAGAAAGAGCTTTTTGGAAGGCAGCAGAGTGGAGGAATTGGCTCTTATACTACAGTCTGCCATGCTGCCTTGGTGTTCTTCATTCCCGGTACTGGAGCCATTTCGCCCTCTCAGTTGAAGCGATCTTCCCTTTGCTGACAGAGGAGCTGTCTCCTGGAGACCTTACTCATGCTGGTAGGGCGGTTTACCTTGTTGTGATTACTTGTTCTTGTTTGCTATATAAACACTGAAAATGCTTGACAGCAGTTAGAACAAGACACACTTATTTTATATCCTCATACTTCAATGGTTCACTTGTTTCATGTAATGATAAGGCCATGCAACATTTGACTGCCATACATCCACTTCCTTTTCTCTTTTTTATTTTTTTTGATGCATGGTACATATTCAGTGGTGATATTGCCTGTTCTGTACTGACTTGCCAAAGTTGTGCGATAATCGATGATGCAAGCGGTGGGTTTTATGTGGAGGTATGAGTGCTTGGGACCATGACTCTGAATCGAAGTGAAGCTACGTCGAGATCTTGAAAACGTTTTTATGTAGTGCACCGAATGCGTAGATACAGAGAAGAACAGGACACACACACAGTGCATCTTGTTGTTCTGTGTGTCTGGGTGTTAGTTGCGCTACACCAAATATCCTCCAGGATGACGTACCAACAAGCCCTAATCTCCACACCGGTCTCCCTCAAAAAGAATGGCGCTGTTCTTGCACCTGAAGTTTGATACTTTGCACGCAAGAGTGCCACCAAGTCACCTGCACATGACACATGTGTGTTTTCAATGGGCAAACCAGTGAGGGACCCTTTAAATAGCACCTAAAGAAATGACATGTGTAGCTTGTGGTTAGCAGAAGGAATGTAAATTACAGTAAATTGCCTCCAATATTTTTGAGCACACAGCAGGCAGTACCTTAATTGGTCACACAAAGCAGCCATGTATTCTAGGCAATGCGTTCAGTTGCAGTGTAAAAAAATGTACTTTTGTAAGCTTTTCACGATTCATACAACTGTATTTCAAATGTAAAATTTTGCTTGGAGACTGCTGTTGGTACAAGGTACAAAATTCAGTGCAGTGAGCCTTGAATGCTGCTGCAGAGATTTTAATTTATTTACACAATCAGGTATATTGTATGGTTCTGCTTTCAGTTTGAACAGTTGCATGAATGACTCAGGAGATAACTTTTTAAAAAAGCTTCAAAGGTATCATTGACTACATTTCATCAGTGTTCTTGTGCAAGACATTGGAGCAATAATATCAATCACCGAATTTATTTGATTCTATCGTGCCCTCGATTGTAACGCGCGCCCATTTTTCCTGACAAAGAAAACTAAGAAAAAACAAATGATAACCTCGATTGTAATGCACACCCGTTTTCCATGACCGAAAAAAAAAAACAAGAGTACAAAAAACAAAAGCACCTCGCGCTTTCATTCAGACGTACTATTTTCCCTCATTAGGAAAGAACAGATTTATTCCCAATACTCTAAAGTTGCGATGAATGAAAACACAAATGGAAGTGGCCTACCTTGCCGCCAAGATTTTCACTGCGCCGGTACGAGCCACGTGGGGCAATAGATATCGTTCGTCATTGCTATCAGACAACTCCTTATTGCTATCAACAGACCAAAGCATTTCATCCTCGGTGCCGTCCATGGCATTTGAAATCCCGCACTTTTTAAACGCCTTGTTAACCATGGCAGAAGGGATCGTTCACCATGAATCTTTTACCCATCCATCAAAGTCCTGCAGCGAGGCACGCTTCATTTTCTTGGCGGGCATGAATTCGTCGCAGCCACTGACAAGCCATTCGGTGTAGAGCGCCTGAATTCTATCTTTCACTAGCTTGTTAAAAAAAAACATCGAGCGGCTGTAGCTGCGAGGTTACGCCACCAGGTATCACAGGGTCGATGTTGCATGCAGCCAGCTTGCCCTTGATGCGCTGGTCAAGGTGGCACTTGAACGTGTCAAGCACAAGCATCCCACGCAGACCCTAACTGCCGCCGGGTCTCTTCCACCAAACGTTATCAATCCAGTCAGGGACCAAGTCCGTGGTCATCCAACCTTTTCCATTTTGGACGCACAATCACGCCACTCGGAAACACGATTCCTTTCGAGAGCGTCTTCCATCTGAAGTTAAGATACAGGGGCAGCTTGTGCCCATCTGCAGTGCAACGAAGCAATGCCGTAGTTCTTTTCGTGGCCGGAAGACAAAAAAGATGCTCTTGCTTCGCCCCCTTCTTTCCAACGGTTGTGGTGGCAGACATATCAAAGTACAGCGGCGTCTGATCAGCATTTCCAATTTGTCCGAAGTGGTAGCCGTTTCTATGGCGCAACTTATAAGCGTACCGCTGAAAACTGCAACTTCTCTTCATATTCTTCGGACAATTTTTGGCATATCCCTGTCTGCCTTCGAAGAGAAAAGCCTTTTCTTTTCCTAAAATTTGATAGCCAGCACCTGCTCGCTTTGAAGTCACTCCGCATTAGCCCTTTCTGTAGGGCTAATTGCATCGCCTGTACTTTGAGCAGATTGGTCGTCACAAGCCGCTGTGTCGCTCGCTGCTCTTGCACATATGCCGCGAGCAGCTCTTATGTTTTGGCGAAGTGGCCCTGCTTCGGTCCACTGAAACCCTTCGTTGTTGCTTTTCTGGTGAAAATATGATTTTTCTGTTTGTGCCAGTCCAGCACACAAGCTTCGGGAACTCCGAACGCCCATGATGTGGCCCGATTTCCGTCCGTCTCCATGCACATAATTTTCCTTCTAATGAGGCATCATGGTGGCCTCGGCATGTCTTCGCAGTCGGTGCTTCCATGCTGATTGAAAACGGGAAGAAAGGTGGTAGACCAGGTTACACCTGCGCCTGGGTACACGTACAACACAGAAGTATGCACATGGAGGAAGCTACGGCAGCTAGGCTAGAGCGCATACGAGGCGGCCATTTTTCGAATGCCGATGGTGATATGATAACGTGGATTTAGGGTCGTACTCGATTGTAACACACATGCAATTTTTGGACCCATTTTATTGGAAAAATGTGTGCGTTAGATTTGAGTAATACGGTAATACTTGCATTAAACTACATGGTATATTGAGTTAAAAGTTGCTTAACTTTGCCGATATGAGGAGCATCTAATTATAATTAATCCTTGTACGGATATTCCGCAGCTATGTGAATGTTAAGGCAACCTTGCATTAGTTTTCATTCTTTTTCTTCCAGGAAACCTGCTCCAAAGGTTTGTTGGCCGAACAGCAGGGTTATATGGTGTGAAGTCCTTGACCTTCAATGTCCATCTCCTAAAACACATCACAAGCAGTGTGAAGAATCTTGGACCTTTATGGTCCCATTCGGCTTTTGTTTTTGGAGGTGGGAATGGTACACTTTTGAAGCACGTGACAGCAGCGAAAGGTGTGCCAAGTCAAATTATTGAGCGAATAGCCACGTCGCAACAACTGACTGAACATCTATTCATACATCCACCTTCTCCAAACATTTTGAAACTGTGTCATGACATGCTAGGCCACAAGAAAATTATCAAATCAAGGGTTATTGAGGGAGCACGCATCTTTGGCAATGCTAGGCTGTCCGTATTGTTGTCAAATCGTGATAATCTCGCACTTAATGCATTTTGCCCAGGGTGGAAAGATGTGGTGGAATACTTTGGCATGCCCATCTCGGCACTGTTTTTTGGAGTAATCAGTATTCAAAAGGAAAAAAAGAAAGACTGCAGTGTTTTTGAGAGCAAAGATGGCAAGACATACGTTATTGACCGCATTTTCGAAATTTCAGGATTTCATAGCACTCCCTCACTTTTACTTTTGTGCAAAAAGCTAGTTGCCACAGACAGCTCCGTCAGTTTCCCTTGCCACATTAATGAATTCTTCATTTCATTAGAAACTCCCATCACTGTGGTACCCTTGTCAGACGTAGTGAAGCCTTCTATTTTCATTGATTTCCGGGATGAACAAAAGCAGTACGTTTGTGCTGTCCCAAATCTGGTAGAACGTGATTAAAGGGACACTAAAGAGAAAGAGCTGAACAGCATAAACTGATAGCGCATTTGTTCATCCTCATCACTGTCGCTAGTTGACACTTCGGCAACAACACAGGCAACGATGGCGAAAAGTCGAACCTCGTAGCCGACATGTCTTCGCGGTCGCAGCAGCGCTGCCGAGCAACTTCTTAGCATTCCAAATGCCACACACTGTAGCCAGCAGCAGATCCCTGTTGCACACCAGCGCCAACTTCTTTGTGTCACGTTCGACAGCACGGACGATGTCTAATTTTTCTTCTATGCTGAGCACCCGGCGTCTTTTTATCCGAGCTTCGGAACGACATGAGTCATCGCTTGCACGACACCATAACACTCTCTGGCATGGCATCGAAATGATGTTGATGTTGATGTGGCTTCACGTGCAAACGCACAGGGCGCTTGGAAGCCGTTTCGATCTCTGAGGCACGTTGTTCTGCCGGGCCGCCCGATGAAGACGGCGCACCGCCGTGCTTGCGCGACGAAACGTTGACATGGTACGTTTTAACCGATGCTTACGCAATAAGCTGGTACGGTTTATGCGGATACAAAACACATTATGTTCAATGGCCGCTGAGTTGAGGATTTGAATTTACTACTTTTAAAACGAAACTACTGTTTAAGCGGGTAGGGTTTAACGAGGTTTTACTGTATGCGAGGTGACCTCTTTTCGCAGTGCCTCAACTTACGAGCAAGGTCCAAAACTAAGGAAGCATCCTCAAAACTTTTCAGAAAAACTCTGAAGACACTTAAGCACTTCTTATGAGTTGTGAATACGAAAGCATTATAATGTCAATTTGATCGCCACTGAGTGGTCCTTTGAGTTATGAACTCTTTGCGGGCAAGTAAGTGCGTTGAGACGCTTTGTTTGTTTTGATTTCACCTTACGGAGGCGCAGTTAGAATGCAAGCGATAGCTTGCAGGGACAAGGAACACACGGATAGCACAGGCTTCTGACAGGGAGAGTGACGAGGCATTGCAGCAGTGCCCTCTCCCCTCACGCACCTGGCACGCTATCACAACAGCAGGAGTTCCCTTTTACCCACTCTCCTCTGTTGATGTGGCGTCGCAGCCAATGGGAAATTCGTTGAGACCCGCTCGTGGCATGGCAGCCAAAGGGAATTGCTGGTTCGCTGCTACACATGACAAGACGCTGGCTTTTTCACTCATTGGGCCACATGATGCCTTCGCATCAAAATTATATTCATTAAAAACTTAGATCTGATTTCATGTTTGAGGGATAGGTACGTGTTACCATGAAGGAGACATTAAAATCTTGGAAGTCCCAAAACTTCTGGAATGCATGCATTTCTATGTTGTATTCAGTACTGCTCTAGACCCAAGGTCTCAAACTGGCTCAAAACACAGGCAAATTTACAAGGACATTTGACTGTTGCAAGCTATCCTCACCTTTAGGCAGTATAGCTTAAGTTCACCAGGGTGCTTCTGTTCCTACCAGGAAAGAGAAATGTTCCTATATTTTTTGTATTATATTTATACCATGCAAGATGCTATGCAAATTTCCTTGTTTGGTACGTGTGTTGCTTTTTTGCAAATGCAATTTAGCCGTCATGAACATTGAAGCTTGCAGATTTATGTCATGTGATGTGTAATATGCGCCCCATTGTGTATTTCCTGCAACCATACAATTAATCTTGGCCATTTCCAGTTATATAAATGCATAGTTATGTGTCAATTTTTCATCATGTTGTCTACTGTGTCAATTGGGAATACTGATTCTTGAGTTGCAGAGTTGAGTGATCTGTGACATAGGCTTGTTTCACCCAAAAAGATCATTTAAAAGCCTTCACCCAAAAAGATAACGTTCTCTGGCGGCCTTGGCGGCAAAAAGTACGTTCCACGTCCGCCACCAAGGTCTGTGAGTGATGGCGCTGGCTAACGCTCCCACGGTTCTACTGGGACACATAAATACCCAAGAAAGTGGATGAAATTGCTGAAATAGCTGAATTGGTAGAGCATCGCAGGCGAAATGCGAAGGTTGTGGGTTCGGTTCCCACCTGGGGCAAGTTGTTTTTTCATCCTCTTTAATTTCCGTTAATTCATCGTTTCTTTATGTTCATTTACCAAGCACAAGTAATTTCCCCTATGTTGTCCTTGGTGTCAGTGTTTGTTGGCTTCTCATGATATGACTAATAAAAATCGGGCCCCTCGGTTAACCCCCTTTCTTCTCATTGTAAACATTAAAAGTAATTCAAATTTTTGTTGTAATAAATTTGTTAGATTCACAGAAAAACTTGTATTTGCAATACAGTATCGCAGGCGCTTTATGAATGTTTGCAATTTTAACATTCCTTTTTGTGTTGTTTTCTTGTTGAAATATGAAACTACTGCTTATCATATTGTTTTGTTTATATCCTAGATTCCTATTAGCCTTTACGGCTATAGATTCAATCATGATCAAATTGTGCGAAAGAATACATACTGATTTTGCAAAATTGTTCAACCTAAAGGTGTGCAATGAAAGAGTTCATTCATGCTTTTTTTGAAAAGTCAGTGCATTCTGCTGCTTCGATTTGTACACATAATTTGCATCACAAGTGAATCCGGTTGTAAGATCTTTAGTTTCTAGATAATGAAATATGTATGATGTGACTGTAGATTGTTATGCACTGCTTTGTGGAAGAAGTTAACAATGTATAAACATTTCAGGATTGTAAGGTGTTGTAAATGTGCGAGAAAGATTGACTGTAAATGATGCACACAGTCATCTACTTTTAAAGAAAATGCAAGTGGCCGTGCTCCAAGGAGCGTCAGATGCGGCCATTGGACAAGCTGCTTGCATATGCATGTTTAGAGCCAAAGGTGGGGCGTGTGGCTTGTCATTTGCTACTGTTCTGGCACGTGCAAAACTCAAGCATTGAAGCAATTCCTTGGATGCTTGACAGCACACTTCTATTGAAAATGAGTCTGGGACAACTTGTTCACAATTTCTAGTAGTTCGTTGTGCTACTTTCCATAAAACACTCGGTGCTTTATGTAGGGCGATATGAAAGACTGGTGTTTGTGCGCTTCAATGCAAGCAAAATCTTTGATGCCAGTATCAGGTGAGGCTGTGCACATGCTGGCAGAGTAGCAGATGGCACGCTAGACGTGCTCCCTCTGGCTCAATGCACCTGCATAATTAGTTCTAGTGGCCACATGTGGCGCAACGTAATTGTTTTGGGCACTCGCATGTTTCCTTTTATAGCTGATGCCCCTGTACATGTTTATCAGAGCTTAGATATATAAGCTTATACAGTGCAACCTCGTTAAACCATACCTGGCAGGCATGAAGGAAAAGTATGCACAAACTGTACAGCTTAACAGGTGACAAAAAAATTGCAGCCATGTACCTAGAAAAAAGTTCAGATGCATTGCTCAATGAAAAAAGCATCTGAAGATGCTTTTGTTCTCAAGTGCAGCGAAAAAAATGTGACACTTCAGCAGCCTGAACGAGACAACTGCAGTCTCAAATTTGTTTATTACTGGTATCAGCTTCTTCAACAGCTCTTTTTGAATCGCAAAGAGGCACATAATATCCAATGCCTTTGCAGCATCCACAACTGTTGGGCATGGTACGTCTGACATTGCATCTTCCTCGTCATTGTTGCATGCTCCCAGCGTTGGTTGGGGTACAACAATACCAACACTGTCGTCAGTTAAGTCTGGACGCGTTGCAATGTTGCTGTCAATGTCACGGAAGGTACAGAATGGGATGCTACTTGCTGCACATTGCTGTTTCAAAACCTCCGCTCGGAGGCTGTCGCAAGGATTGATCGTCCTCAATGTCACTTCGTGTCCCACCTTGCAAGCATCACCCGTTCATGAGTCAAACTTGGCATACCTAAAGTAGGGCTGCACAGCTGGTTGCTCTCCTTGCTACCCCGAGTAAGTGAGCAAGTGCATGCAGGGCTCCGGGAAAAGCAGTGGAGTAGAATTCCCCTTGTTCCATCGCAAGCAGAATGCTACACAGCAGGTTCTTGTAGTTTTGCTTCACAGTGCGGATGACACCCTGGATCAAAGGTAGTGCAACAGTGGCTGTGTTGGAAGGCAGAGAGTCTATCGCTGAGAGGTTTTGCACTTCAATGTGTGATGACAAATTACCTACAAAGAAAAGGATGTTTCTTCCCAGCACTGATGCTATCCAGGTTCCTCACATATTCTTCAAATAGCTTGGTCATCATCCATGCTTTCTTCTCGCAATGCAGCATGCCGATGGCAGTCGGCTACCCTTAGAGCATCTAGACTTGCCATTCTTTCCAATTACCAAGAGCGGCGTGTGATCACTTCCTGTCATGTTCGCAACCAAAGCAACACAAATTCTGTCTCGCATGCTTGCAGCCTATACAACTTTCCCCTTTACACGCAATAGTCCTTTCAGGCAGTAGCTTGTGGTACAGGGCAGATCTGTCCACATTAAATATGTCTTTGGTAGGATAGATTTCCAAGAACTCGTGAAGTTGCTAGTGCTTCCAATCCTCTGCAGCATGTGTGTCTGCTTCTGCGCCTTCTCTGGACATGACTCTCACCTTGATGCAGTAGCGGTTCTTAATTCTTGACAGCCACCCATTGCTACAAACAAGAATCATGTGTGAGCTGCAAGGCAAATATCTTGGCTTTTTTCTAGCAGGAGGGGTCTGCTGACAGAAAAGTTTTGTGTCCATCGCACTATAATGCCTCTTCGACATCCAAATACGTCGATCCCAATAAACGACACCTTTTGAAATTGCATACCAAAGCTGCACCGAGCCAAGATGGAACTGGCCCTGGTCGTGTCTGCAAATTCGTTGTCTCCATTTTAGATGCTAGCTTTACATTGTGCTTTTAAGAAGAATGTTAATTCTAGTTGAATCTGCAGTATATCCTAAAAATCTTGCACTAAGAAGGTGTATACCATACTACACCATGCACTATAAGGTTTATGGTAACCTACATCTAGGTACGAAATAAACCATGATTTAGGTGGTCACAAAATGCATCAAGTTCAATGGTAGCATTAGCAGTCACAGTTTCAGGTTGCACGGCTACTGTTTGTGCACGGAGCTATACAGCTTAATCGGATATGGTTTGACGAGGTTCCACTGTATATAATTGCACTGGAACATTTATGCTTTGATGATTTATATAAAATATACACAGGTTAATAAAGGACATTGCTTGCAAGTGTTTTGTGTGTATGTCTGTGTGAATGCTAGCATGCAGCTTTATTGAAAGCCATAATGCTAGATATTGGTCACAATTTCTATACAGCTAAAAAAATGGCCCTGTGCGCATACCTTATTTACTAGGTGTTAAAATTGTCTGGACAGCCAAAGAAATGTTTCTAAACCTGTTCGAGCATTAAACTGCATGGCATGATTTCATCCAGTATGGCTGTTACATAGGTGCAGTTTGATTAAGACCAGTATTATGAGTCAGTTTAATTACCAAACAGGACCCCTGTTTAGGCCCATTTCTGTGCCGAAGAGGCCTGTTTAAACTGGTTTGCAGGCTAAACGGGTCCTTGTTTAGACCTGTTTGTTGCCAGTGTCCAGTAAATACCAGTTTATTTACCAAACTGGGCCCCTGTTTAGGCCTGTTTATATGTCAGAGGGTCCAGTTTAAAGCTGTTTGCAGGCCAAACGGGTCCTTGTATAGACCTGTTTGTTGCCGGTGTCCAGTATAAACCAGTTTATTTACCAAACAGGGCTCCTGTTTAGACCTGTTTATATGTCAGAGGGTCCAGTTTAAACCTGTTTGCGAGACAAACAGGATCCCATACAGACCTGTTTGCATGTAAACGGGTCCTGTTTATACCTGTTTGTTGCTAAACAGGTCCCTGTTAAACCCAGTTTAAACCTGTACAATCCAGTTCGAATTTAAATAGGATTTTCCAATAGGGTTACCTTCTTTGATATATCCTAAAGGCAATATTTCCAATTTCGCATTGTTCCCATTTTTTATCTCTGCCACAGGATTGTTTTATGATGGTATGCGGTGATATTTCTTTTTGTGCTCTTTTCAAGCTTCTAGCTGATTGGTAACATTCCTTGGAGGCAGTTACCATCCGATTCATACTCTTGCATTTTTCAGTCTACTTCTTCCATTCGCTCCGATGTCACTTCTGCATAACTCTAGTCCATCTAATAGCACGTGCACTTTACTATGATAAATCAGACACTTTAGTACACTCCAGGTTTTTCTGTTCATTTTTGTATGTGTACTTGGAATTTTGTTTATGTGCTAGTGAATGTTCAATTTCGAGTTCATTACGAATCCTTTCTGCGACTTTTGTCATTGTTGATGTACTTTTACTACTATTTGCATTTCTCACACAGTTTGTTCGAACGTTGCATAAGCATTACATTTTAATAAAGTGTTTTTGCTTTGTCACAATGTTCTCATTTCATGCACTCTTGGCATGAAGGGCTTGGTCTGGCCACCTGCCAAGACGTGGCCATTTGTTCTTTGCAGGATGTCATTCCCATTGTGGTTGTAAGCATCGCAGCTTACTAAAGGCGGCATTAAGGATTCATTATTCCTAACAGGCTCATTTTCGTGCGACTTGGTAGAGCATGCGCCGGCCATGCGGGGAACAATGCTTGGCACTGCGCCATGGCTCTTACAGTCAACACCGACGCTTCTACTCATCTGGGGCGCGATTGGAGATCGTTGTTCGAAACGCCCGATCAGTTTCACCTCACGCGATTGACCTAGGCCGTGCCAACGGCCTGGGCCAGTGAGGTCTGTTTCGCGTGAGACGAAACTAAACGCGTGTTTGAACAACGATGTCTGATCGCGCCCGTCACCCGCGAAAATTAGCTTCAGATGATCGTAAACCTTTCAAGACCGCTTCTAGACCAGCTTTCTGATAACGTCCTAAAAACGTTTAGAAATTGGTTACGAATAGTTTTGGCAAAGGGATTACTTGTGCCTTTCCCAATCCTATTTCTAGACCAGCTTTTCGAATACGTCTTGCAGACCTGTTCTAGATCGTCTCAAGAAAGTAATTAAGCCGGACATTAGCAGAGATATACGACGTTTTCCCGCCGAAGTTCTCTCATTCGTGTCTTCTTTAACCCGTTTTTATCGTCTTGGATAAACGCTACGAAAACGTTACGTATCTCTTTTGTCCTACCTGGGTGGCGTGTTCACCACTATGCTTTCTCCTGTAGGGTTACCCAGACCTTAAAGCGTGTGGTAGTTAAAGTGTGGCACGACTTGCAATAGAATAGTGGAACCGTTAAAAAAACGCAAGAAGCGTGGACATTGCAAGAAATACTTGAATCCTGGTGCCAAGTTCTTCGTGCCTAGGTCTACAGATTCATCGGCGCGGCTCCGAATGGCAGGTGCAGAAGCGGTACGTAATTCAAAGTTTCTTTCGACTGATGTACGTGCGCATGTCGAATGATCGAGTTCCGAAAAGTAACCAGATATGGTGCGCTGTCTGCAGAAATCCCAGCCGGGCAGTGTTTCCTGCGATCTTAACCTGGACGACAGCATAATGACGCACCGAGAATGCATCGCGGAGGCGTCAACTGCGCCGGTCGACGCACATTGCATGGAACATTCCCAGGACAGTCGTGCAGCGTCTGCTATAAACCTTGAATTCTCCAGCACTTATGTGCGCGGATGTGACTTTCCCGGAAATGTCGATTTTAAGCATACACGATGTTCGCACTCGATTCTATGAACAATTGGTCAAATGCATTCCTGCGACATAGTGTAACTTTTCTATTTGATGCGTTTCTTACGTACAAACTGACTACATTAGTTGTCGATAAGCGAATAGACTACCAGCTCTGCATTTGAAATTTTTTCTAGGGCACTGAGCAAATCAAATTATGATACCTCTCACTCATATTTAAATAGGCGAGATTTACTTAATATTACTGCTTGTTCACAAACAATAATATATTTACAGGTAGTACCTAGCAAAGATGCACAAGAGCAAGCCTCGGAAAAAAGGACTTCAGCCAGCCAGACGCGCAACACGAAGATTCCGGACAAGGGGAGGACTGCAGCCCGCCAGTTGCTCAAGACGAAGAATCTGGACAAGGGGAGGACTTGAGCCAGCCATATGCTCAAGAGGAAGACTCGGAGATTGAAGTTCCCTGTTTTGCGAATTCTGCCTGCGGTCTGCTAGGTGAACTGTTTGGCGAAATTGTTCAAGACAGTGTTGCAGTTTCAAAAGGTGATATTCTGCTCATGGTCTTAAAATTTGCTGTCCAGCACAGCTTGACTTTTTCAGCACTAATGGATTTGGTTGCAATGATTAACTTGTTTTTTGAAAGGCCAGTTCTTGCCCATTGTCAGCACATGCTTAAGAAAATAATTGAAGGACCTGGCACGCCAATGAGTTTCCACTTCTTTTGTCCAGAATGTTCCTTGTACATAGGTCGCGTTGATCCAAGTTCACCCTTTCAGTGCTCGCGATGCAACCGCAACATATGTTTTTCATCAGTCAACAATGTATCTTTTTTGTACTTTTTGATATACCTTCGCAACTCCAAAAGGCACTGAAGGGATGCGACTTCTTAGACCTGACAGAGCCTCTTGAAGCTAAAGACAGTTTTTCAGATATTTGTGATTGAGACCTGTACCGTGCTTTTGTGGCCTCGACAGCAAATGCTGGGCATAGAATTAGTTTTATGTTAAATGCAGATGGTGCACCCCTTTTTAAATCAAGCGGTACTGCAATTTGGCCAATTCAGTTTCTTGTAAATGAACTGCCAGTCACACAAAGAATGCATAAAGTGATTTTGGCTGCCTTGTGGTTTGGCAAGAAAAAGCCTGACATGGTGCTCTTTCAGGATGCATTTGTTGATTCTGTAAATGACCTTTCTCAGAAAGGATTCAGTCTTGAGCACAATGGCAGCACAAAAAATTTCAAGGCCTTCTGCATTTGTTGCGCTGTAGATTCAGTCGCCAGGGCACCAATGCAAGGTGTAATGCAGTTTAATGCATATCACGGATGCAATTGGTGCCTTCAAAAGGGCGAAAGAGTTCTACGTTCCACAAAGTACCCAGTACAGCAAACGGTACAGGAAAGAACAGAGCTGCAAATGATTCAGGATATGCGAGAAGCTGTTGCTGGAGGCAGGCCCGTAAATGGTGTCAGAACTGTGTCGCCACTGATCAGGTTGGAGCACATTAATATAGTGTGGGGGTTCGTCCCTGACTATATGCATTGCATATTGCTTGGTGTTGCAAGGCAGTTCGTGGAACTGTGGTTAGATGACACCAGTTGCAAGTTTTATATGGGAGCACAGCAAGGTGTCATTGACACAATCACTCCTGCAAATGTGAAAAGAATGCCAAGGCCAACAAGGGAACGCAAATTCTGGAAAGCAAAGGAATGGGAGAATTGGCTCCTGTATTATAGCTTGCCAGTTTTGAGGGCATAGCTGATCGCTCATGCATACAACATTGGGCCTGCCTGGTGGAAGCATTGCATATAATGCTGCAGAAAGAAATCGCATCGTCACACCTTACTCTTTGCGAAGAACTCTTACTAGAGTTTCATGTTCGAGCTGAACTGTTGTATGGTAAATGTTCTATGACCTTTAACATGCACCAACTAACTCATATTGGAAAGAGTGCACCAGTGCGGTCCTCTCTGGGCACACTCTGCATTTCCATTTGAAGCGGGTAACGGTTGCCTAAAAAAGGCAGTGAAGTCAGCAAATGGTATCCCCCACCAAATCTGCCGTATGCTACATATGGAGGAAACTATTCAGGTTCTATTGGACACAGCTGCTGAACCAAGAGTTCTTGCTTACTTCAACTCGCTGGATGCCAAGGAAACTCAGAAAACTCTCAAAGTGATGGGATATGTTCGTTTGTTTGGAAGGGGTGTTCATTTCTCTGCATCAAGTAGGCTGTCTGAAGGTGCTAGTGAACTGCCAACATTGTGCAGTATCCCCGAATGCTTAAGGGAGGTGTTCTTTTCACTGGGAGAGAGTATTCGGCAGGAAAAAGAACTAATAGTTCTGTAGTACAACTTATTGTAAATACCTATGTATTTATTGAGAACATTATTTGCAAAAACGAATCAGAAGCACTTGTTATTGTTAAGCCCTTGAAGTGCAAGCCCTTAAAGTACAGTCTAGTGACAATGAAACACATGTTAAAGGCTGTAGAAGAACTATCAACGGAGATTATAATTCAAGCTACAAAGATTGCGACTGTTTGTGTGTTTTTAAAAACACAAGGAAATACATACATCTCGCCAGTACCAAGCTCATTTACAATGTAGCCAATATGATGAAAAGTTGCAATTATGTGCCTCACTGTGTTATTTATTAGCAATATTGGTTTTCAGTTTCACCTGCGGATTTTTTTTACTGTGCCCCAGGTTGCAGAAAAGTGCCTGTTACTGCACAAAAATTGGGCACATGCTGGAAGCCGTAATTAATGTCTTTGGATTAGTTCTGACTTAGCCAATCAATGAGTTAGCGGTAAGAGGGAAAATAGAGGAATTCCAGATCAAGGTACAGAACAGGTATTCGGCTTTAACTCAGAAGAGGACCTTAGTGTTGAAGCAATGAACGAAAATCTTGTGGGCATCATTAAGGATTGTGCAATGGAAGTCGGTGGTAACTCCGTTAGGCAGGATACCAGTAAACTATCGCAGGAGACGAAAGATCTGATCAAGAAACGCGAATGTATGAAAGCCTCTAACCCTACAGCTAGAATAGAACTGGCAGAACTTTCGAAGTTAATCAACAAGCGTAAGACAGCTGACATAAGGAAGTATAATATGGATAGAATTGAACATGCTCTCAGGAAGGGAGGAAGCATAAAAACTGTGAAGAAGGAACTAGGAATTGGGAAGAATCAGATGTATGCGTTAAGAGACAAAGCCGGCACTATCACTACTAATATGGATGAGATAGTTCAAGTGGCTGAGGAGTTCTATAGAGATTTATACAGTACCAGTGGCACCCACGACGATAATGGAGGAGAAAATAGTCTAGAGGAATTCGATATCCCACAGGTAACGCCGGAAGAAGTAAGGAAAGCCTTGGGAGATATGCAATATGCAAGGGGGGAAGGCAGCTGGGGAGGATCAGATAACAGCAGATTTGTTGAAGGATGGTTGGCAGATTGTTCTAGAGAAACTGGCCACCCTGTATACGCAGTGCCTCATGACCTCGAGCGTACAGGAATCTTGGAAGAACGATAATATAATCCTAATCCATAAGAAAGGGGACGCCAAAGACTTGAAAAATTATAGACCGATCAGCTTACTGTCGGTTGCCTACAAACTATTTCCTAAGGAAATCGCAAATAGAATCAGGAACACCTTAGACTTCTGTCAAGCAAAGGACCAGGCAGGATTCCGTAAAGGCTACTCAACAATAGATCATATTCACACTATCAATCAGGTGTTAGAGAAATGTGCGGAACATAATCAACCCTTATATATAGCTTTCATTGAAAACGAGAAAGCGTTTAAATCTATCGAAACCTCAGCAGTCATGGAGGCATCACGGAATCAGGGTGTAGACGAGCCGTACGTAAAAATACTGAAAGATATCTATAGCGGCTCCACAGCCACCGTAGTCCTCCATAAAGAAGCAACAAAATCCCAATAAAGAAAGGCGTCAGGCAGGGTGATATGATCTCTCCAATGCTATTCACAGCGTGTTTACAGGAGGTATTCAGAGACCTGGAATGGGAAGAATTGGGGATAAATGTTAATGGAGAATACCTTAGTAACTTGCGATTCCCTGATATTTCCTTGCTTAGTAACTCAGGGGACCATTTGCAATGCACGCTCACTGATCTGGAGAGGCAAAGCAGAAGAGGGGGTCTAAAAATTAATCTGCAGAAAACTAAAGTAATGTTTAACAGTCTCGGAAGAGAACAGCAATTTACAATAGGCAGCGAGGCACTGGAAGTCGTAAGGGAATACATCTACTTAGGGCAGGTAGTGACGGCGGATCCGGTTCATGAGACGGAAATAATCAGAAGAATAAGAATGGGCTGGCGTACGTTTGGCAGGCATTCTCAGATCATGAACAGTAGGTTGCCATTATCCCTCAAGAGAAAAGTGTATAATAGCTGTGTCTAATACCAGTTCTCACCTACGGGGCAGAAACCTGAAGGCTTGCGAAAAGGGTTCTACTCAAATTGAGGATGACGCAACAACCTAAGGAAAGAAGAATGATAGGTCTAACGTTAAGGGATAAGAAAAGAGCAGATTGGGTGAGGGAACAAATGCGAGTTTATGACATCTTAGTTGAAATCAAGAAAAAGAAATGGGCATGGGCAGGACATGTAATGAGGAGGGAAGATAACCGATGGTCATTAAGGGTTACGGAATGGATTCCAAGGGAAGGGAAGCATAGCAGGGGGCAGCAGAAAGTTAAGTGGGTGGATGAGATTAAGGAGTTTGCAGGGACGGCATGGACGCAATTAGTACATGACCGGGCTTGTTGGAGAAGTATGGAAGGCCTTTGCCCTGCAGTGGGCGTAACCAGGCTGATGATGATGATGATGACTTCGCCTTTTTCAACCTCTTTGGGCACTGCTTGTCAGTACTAGACTTTTTCCTCAGCATAATAATGCTCACTTTAATAAACACAGTTGGCCAATTTTGCAGGGCAAAATGTAAAGATCTTATAGAAAGAATAAGTGGTTAAATTTTATAATTTAAATGAATTAGATATCTGTTATGGTTATCTTGACGTCATATTTTTATGATTTTAGTAACACTACAAACCATGAGAAATTTTTTGAATCTGAAGAAAACCTGTTTACAAAGCTGTATGAAACAATGTGCACCCAAGCACACTATTTTGAGAAAGGTTTCCTGCAATTGCTATCTAATATGAAAAAAAAAAGCTTGTGATGTGAGAATATGAAATTTTTCAGGAACAAATAAGCCATTGCTGGCTTCACATTTAGTAAAATCTAAGTTCATTGTGCATTCACACACACTGTTCTGAGGGGACACGAAATTATAGTATGAGGGTAATTTTGGCTTTTGCTTGTTGCACATTAGGGATGTGTGATGTGTTCATCAGCTTCATTTGGAAATATTCACATTTGCAGCTTTCCTGTATAGCCTTCATATTCTATTCTCTTCGTTTAGCATTATGTAAAGTAGTCTATATAGCCGATTGGGGCACACATTTCGTGTGTAACAGTCGTGAAACTGTTTGCTTTATAGCCAGTTGGGGCACACATTTCGTGTGTAACACTCGTGAAACTGTTTGCTTTATAGCCAGTTGGGGCACACATTTCGTGTGTAACAGTCGTGAAACTGTTTGCTTTATAGCCAGTTGGGGCACACATTTCGTGTGTAACACTCGTGAAACTGTTTGCTTTATAGCCGATTGGGGCACACATTTCGTGTGTAACACTGGTGAAACTGTTTGCTTTATAGCCAGTTGGGGCACACATTTCGTGTGTAACAGTCGTGAAACTGTTTGCTTTATAGCCAGTTGGGGCACACATTTCGTGTGTAACACTCGTGAAACTGTTTGCTTTATAGCCAGTTGGGGCACACATTTCGTGTGTAACAGTCGTGAAACTGTTTGCTTTATAGCCAGTTGGGGCACACATTTCGTGTGTAACACTCGTGAAACTGTTTGCTTTATAGCCAGTTGGGGCACACATTTCGTGTGTAACAGTCGTGAAACTGTTTGCTTTATAGCCAGTTGGGGCACACATTTCGTGTGTAACAGTCGTGAAACTGTTTGCTTTATAGCCGATTGGGGCACACATTTCGTGTGTAACACTGGTGAAACTGTTTGCTTTTAGGCATCATGCCCATTTGTGAAATTAGTGTTCTTATTGGATTTTGTGTTTCATGAATAAATTAGTGGATGGCGTGTTTCTGAATAAATCTGAGTTTCATTTCTTATATTTACTTCATAATTTAGGACTAATGTATGCATGGTTGACCAAACCCAAGTACATGGTGCATGCATCGTGTCCCTCACAGCCCAATAAGTTATCTTTCAGGACACATGTGCACCCCACAAAGAAAACCTATATATATATATATATATATATATATATATATATATATATATATATATATATATATATATATATGACTCCAGCTTTCGTAAAGAGGTTTGCTAGGCTTCATACTGCACGCATGTATCTATACACCTCATTCCAGTTTCTTTGAATGGGTTAGTAAACTGGAAGTATGATTTCCCAGTTCGGTACGCTGTAGTTTATTCCCATTGGTAGTCAAGTTGGATTCAGTTAGAAATGTAAGGTGGGTCTGCATAGCTGGTTCTAATTGGTAAGGCCAATTGGACTTGGTTGCATATCTGACTCAGTTGTAACCAATTGGAGCTAATGATTTCCCAATTGGGCCCAGTTGATTCCAATTGGCAAGTCCATTTGGACTCAATTGGTTTCGCTTTGACTCAGTCATAACCAGTTGGAACTAGGGATTTTCCAATTGGGTCCAGTTCATTCCAATTGGCACCTCCAGTTGGTTTCTCCTCTGACCCAATCCTAACCAGTTGGAAGTAGGCATTTTCCAATTGGTTCCTATTGGTTCCAGTTGATCACTATTGGAAAAGCCAATTGGAGTCAATTGCTTTTTTTTTTGACTAGGAATACTGATAGCACCGACACCGGTATTAAAGTCGACGTGGCCAATTGTTATAATTGTGCCGTGACGACGCTGCACCAGCAACGCCCTACCGGCCTCCCCAAAATCGGCCGCTGATCAAAATCACACCATCTGCGGGAATGGCTGCGTATCTGTTTTGTTTTATTTGGTAAGATGTTGCACACGTACAGGCCTGTGGACTTACATGTGCGGTTACACTGACACATTAGTTAATTTCCCAGAAGTATTGCACAAGCTTATGCGAAGCGGAAAAGAAGTTTTGGATTGTTCCGCAAAGTTGCGTGAAAAGCTGTCTCGCTCGGGTCTCAATAATCTGGTACAGCGCTGCCATGAGAAGCCAGTATGCTGTCAGGATGAAGACTCACCCACGAGTGTTTATGTAGCTATTTTGCATTGAACACACGAATTATATGCGAGCTCAAAAGTGTAAAGAGCAAGAGACAACTGTTGAAATTAGCAGTAACAACCCTCAGTGGTCCCGGTCACCGTTGTCTATTTCTGAATTTCTTATTCAATATGGATATCGTTACCGCAAAATCGATGTTCTAGCACTCCACGATGTACCTGTCGATGGTAACAAAACTTTTGCTCATCTAGAGATGCTGCAGCTGACGCGGTGAAGTGAAAGCGCATCTTGGCTTTTAAAATGTAAATATAAACAGCAACCTAAACAGCGATTTTTACTGTTGACATAGCCAAAATGTACTTTACCAGGTATGTTCGGCGTGGTGTAGTGGTAAGATGCTCGTCTCGGGACCATCAGGTCCGAAGTTCGAATCTCAGGCGAAAGCTTTCTTTATAGTCTTTTCTTTCGTACTAATAATTTTACATATCCTTAAAGAGGCCTCTGTCAATTTTTAATCAAATATTGATCAGGAACTACAGAATTTTCGACTACAGGACGTCACACTACAGAGAACAGAACGACACTCACAACGTCCCAAAAAACGACAGACTGAAAATTTCCTGTTGTGTTCTTCAAGTGGGTGAGACGTCTATACGGCGTATACGCAGATTGCTGTCCTCTGTATTAAAAGGAACGTTGCTGAAACACGTCGTACAAGACGCTGTACGACTCGCATAACATCGAAATGCAACGCCGTCACCATCCATGAGATCACCGAAAGCACGCTCGCTTTCGGTGGCGGCCTACAGATGGCAGCACAGGTAGCGCCGGTAAAGTTACAGGTGACGTTATTTTGCCGTCTTCAGCTGTCGCTACATGTGAGTGCACATTGACGCCGTCCGATGTAGTTGTTTAATCGTGTGTACGCTGTGCCGAGAGAAATTGTGGTGCATTTTGTATGCATTGAGAATCACAAAACCCCTGTGACCGCGTAATGTAGTCCGCAGTATCCTTAGTGTGGTGCGCCGATGTCGAAGATATGACCCTTCGCGCTTTCTTTGTTCCGGGCTCATGAAAAGGATCCCCTCCTCTGGCACTCTCGCATCGTATCACACTGTACGGAAGAATTTGGTGAAAGTTGTGCTATTACGTCCTGTAGTTGATCCGCAATTCAACAGTGTGTGCGCCGGAAGGACGGTTGGTGCAGTCGATGCCGCGACACCTGTGACACTAAAAGGAGCGTTTTCCGAGTACGCCTAGAAAGGTAAGTCAGGCGCTTGCGCGCATTCTTCCTGTCTATGGTCCGTGAAGTGTGCGTTCTTGTGCGTATCGCAAGATCCGTAAAACAACCGAATCCGGATTAGTATAGCAGCAAGAATTATAAATGTGCTTTTCAAATGGTTGTTCTTCATGTCGCAGTGCACATTTAGCAAAAAGTTCCATAGAAATTGCCCTAAAACGTATTCATGTTACCAACAGCTCTATCTGTGGTTTATTTGCTTTCACCTATGAAGCACGCTGGCGCGGGTGGTTCTTTGATCTAAATGGGCACAAAAATTCAAGCAAGGAAAGTTAGTTTGTATGCATAATTTTTCATTGAGAAATGGTATAGGCATTTCTAGAAGTAGTACGTCGATGTGTCGTCTTCACAGCTAACAGCTGCGCGAGATAGCACCCGATTTCTTCGTCGACGCATGGCCAGATATTTAACTTGTATGAAAATTCCTCTGTTTATAGAGTGTCGTCAGATGACGGGTATTAGTGTCCTGTGTGTTTTCGTGTACTTGTAAAGGGTTCCGATCTTGCAGAGAAGCCGAAATTACAAAAGCAATGTTTCTTTTTAATCGAAAAATCTTTCTCTTTTCTGTATTCTCTCTCCAGAAAAAAAGGTGGTCTGTTGTAATTTTGAGCGCATTGTCCTTTGGGAGCAGTGCTTTGTTGCGCCGCATAAACAAATTAGGTTTTTGAACGGTTTTCATGTCTTAAGGAATCTTTTTATAGTACAATTCACATTTCACTTTATACAGCTGTACGTTTGTGTGAAGCTTTTCATAGTAGCTACATGTTTGCTACAGTTCGATTTACGTGTTATTTAACGGCCTGTGATGTTACAATCAGATATTTGCACAACCAGTTGCAGCTTCACGTAATTGGTTCTATGAGACTTTTTTTCAAAATATGACGTGATCTTTTTATATCACAAGTTTGCAGTTTTAGCAGGGATTACAATTAATTAAACATTTATTATTGTTTAGGGATGGAACGATTTTGTGAACCAGAGACACCTCCACATATGCACCTGCGGCACTTCTTCAGCCTCAACAGCACGGCAAAGTACCTGATGTCCATGCTGTGACAAGTTGGGTACAAAGCAGTTGCTGCCAGTTACACGAGCTGCAGATTTTGTTGGTATCATCCATATTCGGAAACTCTCCTGAATTTTTCATGGGTTTACAAATGTGGGCTCATTTTATAATTTTATGAATGTCACTTTCGAAAGACAATCAAGTTGTGTTGGTTAAGATGTTTTAAAGCTGTTGAGAGATGGAGGGCATGACATTGTTAAAATGCATGTAAAAATTAATTGTAATGGTACTTGTACTGCTTTATTATTAGCGACGCAATATCTGTAACGAGAACATCAGAGGGGCACTTGCTTTAGGGAAGTTTGGTCAGATAAGTTCCTGAAGCAGCGTAAAGCGGCAGCAGCAAACACGCTGAAAAAGCTCTGTAATCTAAAAAAAAAACAATGTTGTCAGTTACTGGTTTCAAGTTCGCTGCTGCTTTTTGTGCTACACGAAAAGTTAAATAATGGTTGATAATGTGTGTGTGACGTAATAGTTCTGCGCAAACACGAGGTGGAGAGAAGTAATTAATTAAGGGAAAATCATACATCCACCCGCTCGTAGCATTTGCTACAAAGATACCCGTATGTGTTCCTCAAAAGGAAAGCCGCACAGTTGAAGAAAAATTCGTCCTGGTCGGGGACTCGAACCTGGGACTACCGCCTTTCCGAGGCAGCCGCTCTACCATCTGAGATAACCAGGTGGCTAGCACATGGCAGGGCGAAGTCGAATTTGTCGAAAACACGAAGCAAATGCAAGGGTTTGACGTAATATTTTTCCCCTTTATTAATTACTTCTCTACACCTTGCGTGTTTCCGCAGAACTATTACGTCAGACCCTTGCCGTTGCTTCATGTTGTCGACAAATTCGATTTCGCTTAGCCATCCGCTAGCCGCCTGGTTATCTTAGATGGTAGAGCGGCTGTCCCGGAAAGGCGGTGGTCCCGGGCTTGAGTCCCAGACTTGGACGATTTCATTTTTTCAACTGTGAGGCTTTCCTTTCGAGGAATCCGTACGGGTTTCTTTTGTAGCAATTGCTACGAGCGGGTGGATGTGCGATTTTCCCATTATTATTAATGTGTGTGTGTATGCAACAATGGGGGTGCTGAGAGCAAGCTTCAACATAATGTGTGCTATGTCCCCAACAAAGAATTTAGTGTCTGCAGCATTTTTACAAAATATTATGTTCACAGGTTGGCAGATGTGACATAATGTACAACAATAATGTACAACACTTTTGCTGTAGATGCCATATTCATAACGGCCATTTTCTGTCTACTTGAATCGTATATTTAGAATTTGGCCCACCTTCAGTTTGATCAAGTTATATAGGTAGCCCCCTCTGAGTTAAATATAATTAGGGGCTATTGTAGACATGCATGATATACCTACTCACTGCATTGTGACATATTTTTAGGGACTGTGTTGTGAGGCATGCATATCCTTTTACCTGTATGTCTTGCTGCTGGTTGCCCGACAAAAGCATAAATGCTTTGCCCACCTTTATTATTATGCTTTCATGTAGACTTCTAACATCTGTGTCCACATAGACTCCATGTTCTTAATTACATTTTCTTAAGTATTCACCGTTGTGCATTACATTATTGTGTATTACATTACTGCGCATCGCATGTTTTTCTTTGTTTTATTTTGGAGGGGGTATTCATTTCTATAATAGTACAGAGAATAGGACTTCAAAACAAAAAGCCACGAAAGGTGGCTTCAAAGTGTATGAAGCTTCGAATTCTACATTCCATCCTCTAAAGCGATACCAGTAGTAAAACATTCCTAATTGTCTTTTTTATAAGCTAGCTGCCAGATACATAGTCCCATTATGAAAGTATGCTATTTTTTCTTCTTTTGTCTGACTTGTTTTGTTGAATGTTCTCCTTGTTAGTTCAGAATTTGTTTTCTTGCCACCTCACGCAATAGTCCTACTGGAGCCTATGAGCTATGTGTATAATAAATAAGTAAATTGCTAAAGCATGCAACAAACCATGCAGCATAGCATTTAAATGTTGCCAGTTTATAATGCTTCTCGAGTGCAGCGCAGCATGGAGCTTGAGGCTGATCTCTTCAGATGTAAAAAAATGCAGGTTATGAAAATGTGGTCCTACAAAGTGCTGTTTACGCATGTCAGTCAGCCTGTTGCAGTGGTAACAAGTGAGAATGTAACCAAAAGATGGGCGTGCTCGGCCCTTCTGCATATGGCACAGGATAAAGCCTCACCTCTGCTATTGCTTCTCTTATAATAATGGCCTCCGAGTATACATGCCGAGTTATGCTTCTGGGGACACTTATTAGTTAACCTTATCAGGTAATACCATTAGCCTTATGGGTGCTATAATGTTGCAGTGCCTGCAGGATGGCCAGCGTTACAATACACAATAAAATTATTGTACAAGTCATGCAATGGTATTGGGATTGGCCCACTAAGTGACAACCTTTAATTACACTATACCTGGGATCAGCCCAGCTCACTCAATCATGGAGACATCCATGATTAAGGGGAGGGGTATGGCAAAAAGAGGGCGTTCGATTAATCTTTCTCACATAGATAGCTCATACATATAATCTTTCTTAACTTGGATGCTTTGTTACTCAAAGTGAAGTTACTTATGGGCATAATGTCAGCATTTCGATCCTATTTATGCTTAACGAAAGTTGCTCTGTTCAGTGTCACTTTTTATATTGTTTCGCTTGTGATTCTAAGCTCACTTGTATTATAGGTGCTGTAGGTATGGCTGGACCTGGAGAAGAAGTGTAAGTAGAACATGCTATGTTGCTGATCTGCGCTGATCTCCACATCCAAGTTGGTCCCGCGACAGCTGGGCACTATTGTGCCTTGCTTCATTGACAAGGTGATATAATATGGTGAGCTTGTACTTCATTATCGGTATTGAAAATTATGTTAAGGAAGAAAGACAAGGATTGGCCTTTATGATAGATACACTCATGTTCTTTCTTTAAGGTGTTCTTTTGACACTGTTCTGCATGGACATATTTTTTAGAGAATTATAACAGTCCTTTATTGCAAAGTTCTATGGAGCTAGTTTATGCATTAAACTACAGGTTTTCCCGTTCAGTTTAATCCAAACGCCATTGAAAATAATCCAGGTGCCAGCCAATTTAATCTGAGCGCCAGCATTTTTAATCGCAGTGCCAATAATTTAATCCAGGTGCCACCACATTTAATCCCAGCGCCATCCTAATTAATCCGCGTGCCAACTCATTTAATCCTTGCGTCAGCCATTTTAATCCAAGTGCCACACATTTTAATCCCAATGCCACTCAATTTAATCGTGTTGTAAATTGATTGAGAAACGAATAATTCTTGCAGAAGAGCTCATAACAGGCATCATGAATGCCGTATATTCATTGATGTGATCATTATATTGGCGTCAGCACTATAGGAGCACAGTTTCCACGCCACCGGTGTTGTCATAGTTTCTTCAGAAACACTTCCGTGTGTTATACCGCTTGCTCATTTCCGCATTTTCAAGTCGCATTTCCGAATGACAAGAGACTCACATTGGTGAGGCAGAATCGTGACGGATATTACGCGACTTGGGTTGCGATCATGACATGCGATTTCCTTCCCTATCGTCTTGCATATCGATCGACATTGTTCGCAAGGGTAAAAACTTGCTCATCATTACTCAGGCACTTGGCATAATCACTAAGCGATTCAGTATAGCTCACTAATCTTGTATTTTGCATGCACTCTTATGCTTCCGTCATGCATACCAAATGAAATGCTTCTAAGAATATAACAGCTTATCCTTCAGTGACATGATTAGCTCACTTGTGACTCGCTCGACGCCACCGCCGTCGCACCTCTCCTAACCTGCCTACTAACATATCAAAGGAAATCGCTTTCAAAGCTCAAGAACATGCTCCCTATCAATGACTCAAGTGACGTGATCACTAGTGACTGGCGTGACGTCACCAGGCTTCTCACGCATGCACTATCCTAATCTGCCGGCATGCCTATCAAACGAAGTGGCTTATAAAGGATAATAACCGGCTCTCTATCACCCAGCCAATGACGTGATCACTAGTGATTCCCATGACGTCATCATGGTTCTCACCCAACCATGCACTCTCCTAACCTGGCGACATGCATATCAAACGAAATTACTTTTGAAGAGCAACAACCTGCATTATCACAACGTCGAATGAGGTGATCACTAGTGACTCACGTGACGTCACCACGCTTCTCACCCAAGCATGCACTCTCCTAGCCTGCCGACATGCATATCAAACGAAATTACTTTTGAAGAGCAACAACCTGCTCATTATCACAAAGCAGGAGGAGGTGATCACTAGTGACTCACGTGACGTCACTACATTCGCACGGGAGCGTCAACTCCCCTTACCTGCTGGTACGTATATCAAAAGAAATGGTTTTCAAAGGGCAGGAAACTGCTTACTATTGCTCATTTACATGACGTGATCACTAGTGACTTACAATGCACTGTTCCGAGGAACTCGCTCAAGATATCGTGTTAGAGAAGAGACGCATTGACACGCGCAAACCATGTTATGATGGTGACTCGCATGACGTCACCATAAAGACTATTTAGCACGCACTCTTCAATAAGGGCTGTAATAATACAAAAATATTTTTAAAAGGCGAAATATGCGAATTGAGTCACACCTTTTTCTTACACATGAACTATTCATTATGGAGCGGTGGTTCTAATATTGCCAGAAACATTGTCATGTTACCGACCTCGAAAGAAAATATCCTTGTATAGGCTTAAACTTTGATGGTTGACTCGCGTTAATCAAATATAAGTGGAAAATTGACGAATAGCTGAATCTCGGATGCGTGGAATTGAGTGCGCATTCTTTTCTCCTAAAGCTCGAGGATGGACTGCAAGAAGTGCAACCGAAAAAATAGCGCCGTTATGTATTTTATGGGACATCTCACTCGACACGAGATGTACAAAGATACGATGAGATATTTTGAACGAAAAGATGTAATTTATTCGATGCGGTATTTAATTTCATAAGATACCAGGGAACTTCCTGAATGGGATTATAGAAACAAACCGAGAACAACTACATGTCCTCCTCTCTAATCGCAGCCTTAACAAAAGAAAAGCTGTGCCTATCAAATGCAGCGCAATCCACGCGTTGAACAAGTGCTATTGCGTGTTGTGCAGTATTTACAAGCAACGAGCGCCTGTGCTCCTTTTGTGTGACTCCTTGTGGAGTCACCAGCACTGCGTCGCGCCGCTCACTGAGGTACTGTTTAACTTGACATTTAAACTTGGAGGAAACTTCCTCAACGGGATTAAAAAAAGGGCTGTATGGCGGCAGGCACTTGATGGAATGGATCGAGCTGACCAGATTTGCCTGTTCTGCGCGATTGTGAGCGGGAGCATTGTCGAAAATGAATACGCCCTCTGTATCCGGCTCCTCAGAGTCAACCTGGGCGGAAACGTCGGCGAGAAAGTCATTGAATACAATCCAATGGACTCTTTCGACAATTCGCCAGTGCAGCACACCGTTTGCCGACATGCAGGCGATGATGTTGATGTTCGCGCCTTTTGTCGAAGCCGTCGTCTGGAGCGCTGCCGTGCCCTTTTTTGCGGGGCCGAATTTTCTTGAGCACCATATATTGTAATTCGTTTCGTCGACGTAAAAGCGGCAAACTCGGGGCCCATTGGTTTGTAACCATTGCGCATACTCCTTGCGCTTCTTCACGTTGCAGCGGTTGCGGTCTACCGGCCTCTGGGTCGCTAAATTGATGGAGTATGTGTGTGCGTCGAGGAGGCGGTCAACAGAACTGGTGGTGATTGTGAGGCCAGCTATTTCTTGTTCAACGGTTCGCTTTATGTGTTTCAGCGTGAACGCTGGGTTCTCGTCGACAGTTCTTGTTACGACGGCGACAACGTGGGAACAAAACTTTCTGATGGAGCCCCCGTTTTCAGAGACACTTCACGGTTTGTCGCTGCAATCGACCTTACAGTTTTTAGATTTATGCCCAGCGTCTCGGCGAGTTGTCTCAAATCTCCGCCGCGCCTTGAGGCATCAACGATTCTTGATCGGTCGACGTCAGACAGTTTGTTGTTTTTCCTTGGTGGCTTATTTTGATCCTTGAATGGAGGACCCCGCTTTCGCACGCGTGGTGACGTCACGCCAGTCACTAGTGTTCACGTCACTTGAGTCATTGATAGGGAGCATGTTTTTGAGCTTTGAAAGCGATTTCCTTTGATATGTTAGTAGGCAGGTTAGGAGAGGTGCGACGGCGGTGGCGTCGAGCGAGTCACAAGTGAGCTAATCATGTCACTCAAGGATAAGCCGTTACATTCTTAGAAGCATTTCATTTGGTATGCATGACGGAAGCATAAGAGTGCACGCAAAATACAAGATTAGTGAGCTATATTGACTCGCTTAGTAATTATGCCAAGTGCCTGAGTAATGGTGAGCAAGTTTTTACCCTTGCGAACAATGTCGATCGATATGCAAGACGATAGGGAAGGAAATCGCATGTCATGATCGCAACCCAAGTCGCGTAATATCCGTCACGATTCTGCCTCACCAATGTGAGTCTCTTGTCACTCGGAAATGCGACTTGAAAATGAGGAAATGAGCGAGCGGTATAACACACGGAAGTGTTTCTGAAGAAACCATGGCAACACCCGTAGCGTGGAAACTGTGCTCCTGTAGTGCTGACGCCAATATAGTTATCACATCAATGAATATACGGCATTCATGAAGCCTGTTACGAGCTCTTTTGTAAGAATTATTCGTTTCTCAATTAATTTCTAACAGGATTAAACTTACTGGCATTGGGATTAAAATGTGTGGCACTTGGATTAAAATGGTTGGCGCAAGGATTAAATGAGTTGGCACGCGGATTAATTCGGATGGCGCTGGGATTAAATGTGATGGCGCCTGGATTAAATTATTGGCACTGGGATTAAAAATGCTGGCGCTCAGATTAAATTGGCTGGCACCTAGATTATTTTCAATGAAGTTTGGATTAAACTGAGCGGGAAAACCTGTAGCACTCTTTCACCAAAAAAAGCCTTATTTAGCACACAATTCACAAGGAAGGAAAGGAGGCAACAGGACAGATTGCTACTAACAGTTCAGTTTTATTGCTCGCACAGTGATATTGTGCAAAAGATGAAATGGGGAGAATAGATCTGAATACATGCTGTTCGCACAGAAACGAAAAGGACGCATCACATGGCGAGCGTGCCACTTGTTTTACAATGATAAGAAGCAGTCTCACTGTCTAGTAATTCTCTGCATGGGGAGCTAGTGCTAGGTTCCTCGTCATACATATAAGAAAAGCCTCACATGTCTCTCCAGCGCTTTTGTCTTTATATTTTGTCACGATCAAGCAGCTTTCAAACATAGGTGCATGTGCGCCGAGAGCAGTGCACTACCACTGCTAACTGACCCACGCATCAAGTTTCTTTTGTCCCGCTGCCAGTCATTTATACATTGGCCGGTTTATCCGATGTAACCTCTACTGCACGAAATGGTATGTGATAGACACTGCACCTGTGTACTGTACGTGCTTTGTTACATGCATTTTTCAGAGATAGTGATGCAGGCCTTTTCATTATTTACATGCCAACACAACAAACCAAGCATTATCTGTGCTTAGAAAGAATTGTAGGAAAATCCAGCATGAGGCAACTGTTCTCAGCACGAAACAAACTTGATTCGTTGGTTTTCGTTCATTGGTGCGATCATACTAAGGCAGACAAGCTGTGCTTCTGCAATTTGTACAGCACACTGACAGCACTGGTGTGGGCCTCATCTGTGGGCTGACTGATGGCACCTTCTACGGCGCAGATCACTTGTGTTGGGCGAGGCACCAATGTTGACGTTTGTTCCCTTGTGCAAAACAGCAGTCCTAGGTTTAGACTACTTGTAGGAAGACAAGGTAAACATAACTTCCTTGGCTTAAGTGGGCTCATTTCTCTTGGGGCATCTAGCTTTTTTTCTTGCAGCTGTGCAGAGGTGCTTCCCTAGAGTCGGCGTGAAAATGGCATAGAGTTGTGCATTCGGGAACTCCTGAACAATGAACTGCTGTAGTTAGGGCTTTGCGAAAACGCACTGTCTACCAATTGGTAGAAGGTGCATTATTCAGCCACTGATTTCCTGTTGGCATGCTTGTACTCGTGCTGTCAGTAATTTCTTGGCTTGCCGAATTATCTTGAGGCCCACGCTGATGATGCTACCGATGTCTTCATGTGCAGACTTTTCAGGATGAGGTTTTTTGCTTTGCAAATGTTGTTGAAAGGTAGGTGGCGCTTACAGGTAGCTATTCTAGATATTAGTGAAATGAATTGGCCCATCTTGCTTCGTCAAACATCGTCACGCCGACATCAGTCGCATAAACGAAAAACCTGGCCTACTCACAGCGTCGTGCACGAAGAAACAAACAAATCAGCTGCTGGATTGTCTTGACATGGCATACTAAGCTGAGACCGGAACTGCTGTAGCTACAAACCAGGCAGAAACGATGATGATGTGCAGGGATTTGCAGTAGCGCCACTTTGTGGGGCAGCAAGGAGGCTCCGTTCAAAACAAAAATGGCGTTCAGCAAGTCGAACCATGCAACGGTCAGAGTCGGTGCATGGTGCTCTCGACCAAGTTGGCTCAAGGAGTGTCCGAAAAATCAGACGACAGGTTGCAAGGCGTCCGAACTTTCGGATGTTGTTATACATTATGTTCCATGGAGAGAATGGCGGTGCCATGAAGCAGACCGAGTAATCATGTCCGAATTTTTGGAGTCCGGAAAATCAGTCGGCGACTGTACCTATACCTATGTGCCTATGTATACCTAGGTGCAACAGTGTTTGCTATGATCTGTGCAAGAATTGCTGTTGCCCGTAGATGCCCAACGTATCGGGTTTCAAATTGTAAAATACCTCGCAAAAGTGATCTACGGAAAAATACCGCTTCGGCTATATTTCGCGTTGGCAAGAATTTTAGCGGCTGCTGGCACCTACCTTGAAAGGCTTGATATGGTGTTCGCATGGCCAGGGCCTTCTACTTTTGTGACTTTGCTTATCTCAAAATTTACCTCGGTTTTTATAACTTCAAGTTGGCGGGATACCTAGTCTCATTTAACGTGTACCCAATAGCCCTTAAATAGGGGTTTTTGCATTTCCCTGCCATCGAAATGGAGCCATTGTGGCTGGGATTCAATCCCATGCCCTCTGCCTGAGCAGCGCAATGTCGAAGCCAGTACACTGCGGTATCTTGCTAGCAGAAGGGTTTAGTTTCTGAATAATTTATTCTTTCAAACTGTCGGTGTTTTAAAGGTATTTCATGTTTGTATTCTGTTGCTTCAATACTAGTAATTATTGTTAATCAAACAATGTGTCCATCTTTTTCCTATAGCACTTGTTTCAATCGCCTGCTAATTATGACAGCTTATTCTCCCACAGTAAGCCATGTTCCCTTGAAACATAGGCATTGCGTGAAACCACATATTTTTCAATAAAATTTATTTATTATCTCGTATGACCGGAATGCTGAACCTTTCTCATCTGTGGGAACATAGGCAAATTTGCCTATGTGCTAACCTGTTGCATGAGTCAAGATAAATTATTGGCTTTACTTTTCAGGTGCCCTGCTCGCTCTCACCCAAGCAACCCATTCCAGCGGTCTTCTCTCGGCAGACTGGATGCATTGAAATACCTTTGGAAGGTCCAATAAACAGTGCTTGGGACATTTATGACATGTTTTACTTAAGCCGGAAGCCTTCAGGCTTAATGAAAGCTCAAGTGGCTTTACAGAAATACCTACGTAAAGTATACTTGTCTTTTTCACTTACAAGTGCATGTCAATACTTTGCCTGACATTTTTCACCCCAAAATTACGCTTTACTGTGGATTTGTGAACAAACCATTACAGCAAGAAGCACTGCAGTAAGACGAGTACAAGTAATGTACTAAACTTGCAAGAATTACATTTGCATACTTGTCGTAAATATGAAAATGAGGTACAGTCTTCTTCAGGGTGCATTTTCTTGGAGGTGATACATGGAGAACGTACTCGTGGGTCATACAAAACTTGTTCATGATGTATCACATCAGTGTTGGTAGTGCTAATCAATTTATGCCGAAAATTGTGTTCACCTTCGTATCAAGCAATGTACCAGGGAAACCTACATGTGAAAGTGGCATTTTTGTTGCAAACATAATGCAGATCTACTTCTCTTCAATGCTGATCGCAAATACACAAGTGTACAAAATAGGTTTAATGGGTAAATTCTATTAAGCAACATCAATCCATTCTGAAAGGACCTGGTATGAATGTAGCAAAAAATAGGTCTGAACAGGGGCAAACAGGTCTGGGTTAGATAGGACAGGGGATTAAACGGGTCAGGATTAAACAGGATTTAAACGGGTCAGGTTTAAACAGGATTTAAACAGGTCAGGATTAAACAGGATCAAATGGGGTCCCGTTCCATAACCCTATTTGACGAAATCCGTTTGAAAACAAATAGGATTTTCTAGTAGGGAGCATTACCTTGCTAAGCGAGCACGCAGCCAGAGCGCGAGCGTATGCACGAGAATGAAGCTATTTTAGCCCGAACGTAGGCAGACGACAAAGCCAAGTTCCCCGTCTTCCCAGCGACTATTTTCGCATGCTGGTTGCGTGGCTATTATAACACAAGGTGTCTGTTTCACCCAAACGTCTCAGCCAATTGACTTTCGTTCGCTCTGTAGAAAAGAGCATCTGACCTAATATCTAAACCTCTAATTTTCTTTTCCCATATACACACTGCAATTTCTTGCGTATTCTAGCTCAGGTGCACCTTTCATTTTTTTTTTTAATTTTGTTTCTTGTTTAACTGTAGAGTACAGAGTTTGAATAGTGCTGTTTATCTTGTTTATGGCTGCTCTCAGTGGGACTTTATAACATATACTGCTTGTATCTCCAGAGGCCACTAGTACGAACTCTATGACCTCCATCAACAAAAAAAAGATATATTCTTTATCATACATATGAACATGTCATGCCAAATTTGTTCCGCATATCAAACATTAAAATAAGGTCGTACTATAGTAGATAGTTGTGTTTCAACGTTTTCAAGGTACTCGGCAAAAGTAAGAAATAAATTCCGGGGTATTGCGTGCGAAAACTACGATTTTATTGTGACTAAGGCACACCGCAGTGGCAGACTCCGGAATAATTTTGACCACCTGGAGTTCGCTAACGTGCGAAAATTTCAATTAATGAATTAATCGGCGAAAAACCCTGCATCAAAACTGAATAACCGGTTAAAGGCTAAAATGTGGAATAAATAATGAATAATCAAATGCAAACATATCATCGACCATACCTATAAGAGAGCGGAAAGCGGAGAGTGGCATAGCTATCATTCACTCCTTTCGTGAATGCCGTCTGTTCTATTCATTCTAAATCCGCTCTCCCTACCTCCTCTCTATTATTCAAGCTACCTCCCCTCCGGGCGGTTGCACGTTAGTACACAGGTAAGTGCTGCGGTTTCTGCAATGCAATGGTCACGGATAAAAACGGCCATCAAGAGGGTATTGTGGCGACGCCGAGAGCGATCCAGAGGGCATTGCGCACATGCCAGACGGTGCATAGGTCCAAACGAGTTTTGGCGCCGCCTTTCCTCTCTGCCAAGCTCCTGCCATGCGTACACACGCTCGGAACCAGATCCCAACGCGGTGTGCAAGGCAGCTAAAGCAGCATCTGCAGTAGCATTGCAAAAGTCTAAGGAAGAGGCAAGAAAAGCTTCGCTTTAAAAAGACAGATACATAAAACTGATTGGCTGCTCAGTTAAACACTATGTAAATATTATATATAGGGAGCGCCAAGGAATGACTAGACATGAACGGCATTCGCTAAAATCGGCAGAAATGCGAGTGCGTGCCTACACCGAAATCCACAGACCTGGAAATTCGACAGTTGCTGAACAATTTACGGCAAATAGATGTTACAGTTGACTTTGGTAACTATGCTCAGTAATTTTTCAAATAAGGCATTGTCGACATACCTTCCATTGCCGCACTTCGTGCTTTATTTGCATGATAGCTGACATTCTCAAATTTTATTACCATTTTTTGCTACCTTTATTAATGCTTGTTATTTATGAGCCTGCAGCTCATGCTTTTATTGCCCTTCGCTTTCGAATAATATGTATTTCCTTTTATCGAAATAACGCGTTTTTTCCGCAGTAACATTTCATGCAGTATATAAGGTACTATGACTACTGCAATGACCTCGCTGTTCCTCCTTGTTTTAGTATTTTGTTATGTGCTAGCATTTGCACCGAAAATCAGACCATGATTACCGAGTGCTCACATAAACAGCTCGCATAAATTCTACATTTACACGCAAAATGTTGTTTCACCCTGCCGTATGGCACCGGGGGCAGACTTCTTCAAGCCGTTAATCAATATCGCTTCTTTCCGTGCTCCTGACATCATGTGACGATGTTGAATCACCTGCATTGAACTTAATTCAAGGCGTTTATGTAGATATATTTGCGAACCGTCAGCTGTGGGATGACGTGTGGTGATGCTAAGATGCACGTAAACAGCGATGACACGGTCCTTAGGTGTATGATGTGGGGCCAATTGCGTCGCTTTGAGTGCTGAGACGTTCTTTTTTATTATGAATTTATTGTAGTGACCCCTCAGCCTTTAGTAATTCCAGAAGAAATGGAGGGTAGGGAACCGTGATTTCCACGGCTGTTAAGATAGCCTTGGCTTATTATAACTGTCTTATATTGTCTCCGCTTTGCGTTTCCCAGCGCTACGACGTTACTGCAAACGCACGCCACATAAGAGTGAATGAATTACAATATGCGGAACGTCAATCCAGCCACTTCCTGAGCTTCAACAGTGGCCCAAATCAAATTGTCTATTGTGGAATATTTATTTCAAAAATGTACGAAGCCGTTCTCAAAAACTTTTTAGCACCATAATATTAACTTACCATACCCGTGCATGAATCCTCAGTAATACTAAGCAGTTACTTGCTCTACGTCGCCGCCGTTCTAGAAAACCTTCCAAATTACGTTACTACTGCAGTAGCATTACAAGCGAAATATCACACTGCCCTGCTTGCAGTGTTAAAGTGGTTTCACAAAAAAGGCATATAAGCATTATCGTTTTCTTTCCGGTTAATACCACAGCAGTTTAACTGAGCGCAGTTACACCAATGCGGGTTGCTCTCTATCTTATGTGCGCTGGGTGGAGAAATCGAGCAATGGTTAAGGCAGGGGCACTCCAGCGTGAGCACAGTGCGAAAGCGCAAAATGTTCGTTTATTAATGGTGCATTTAAGGTAATCCATCCCGCGAATTTTATACCATAAACTGTTTCCCGCGGCGTCTCTCTTATTCGGTGTTTCGGTCGCGGACGGCCATCTCAACGAATACAGCAAGTGTATTTTAAGACCTGCTATAGGGTCATAGCTCGACACGATTCTTCTTGTATGTGGAGTAGCAGACCGCGCACAGTTAATGGGGCAGCCTCAGTTTAACTGCATGAGGGAAATAGATAGAAATAGGCCATAGCTGCATCAATGAGGTATAATGAAATGAAATGATGGCTTCAAAACTTCGTCGACATGCCGTTAGAAACGGTTCGACCAGGTTGCTCGCAAATGCACTGTACGCTCCGCTTTACAACGACCGCTTGAATGCCACCAATCCGCCTCTTTCATGTTCCTGTGCAGCCCTCTGGCGCACGCCGCTGGAAACGTTTTGGAAGGGTGTTGGGGATTTCGCCGGTTGATTTGTGTACTTGCGCCCATGTTGAGTGTACGTCGGTTGCGCGGTTTGTGGATCGCGATTTATTTTTAATGGTTCTCCGGGGCAGCATGTCGTTCACCCATCGAGTATTGGCCTCGAGCTCCACCACTAGAAAAGCTGGCGCCACCGTCGCCGTGACGTGCTAGGAGGGATCACGTGGACATAGCGGCCGCGTCGGCTGCTTCAGGAGCGCCGAAGCGAGCTGAAAACGAGAGTTTACATTCCCTCGTACGCTGCGGTCCTCATTTAGTGGCGAGATTTTCCCGCTTCGAGTGTCTCCTTTACAACGCTTGAAAGCACTGCAATAGGTAGTAGGTGCCTTTGAAGGCGCGCAACATGGTAGGCTACTGCTTGGTGCCGCAGTGCCGGACGTACGCAACGGAGCTCGGTGTCAGCCTTATTCACACGTAGCTCAGGACACGAAGCTGCGTGAAGCTTCGCTCGCGAAACATAAAACTGGCAAACAGTCATCGGCTACAACGCGGGTATGCAGCAAGCACAGACGCGAGGAAGATTTCTGCTACGGCGCCGGGTCTGCTATATGTTCGGAAAACGCGTACTGAGACGCTCGCCCGAGTCCGCTGCCCGACTAATGTGATGACGGTTTGGTCTATGAACCTGTCGATGCTATAAATAGTGGAAAGGGAGCGGTAAGAAGCACATTAAAAAAAAGCATGGCATATGGTCACGTTTGTGTTATCAATTATTACACTGGATTACAAAAAAGAAGCAGCGGGAAATCGCACGCTGAGAACACCGATAAACATACAGTGTGACGCAACTCGAGAAATAATATTGAAACGTCCAAGAATTTAGAAGAAAAAAAAGATTGAATCGTCGCGACGGCACATCACAGTCCCCGTAGGTGTCGAAGTCTCTACAATGAACTTATTTTTGAACAGCTCTGGTAGCTGCCACGCAACAATTGTTGCTTGTATACTGTCAAATGCTCATATTCTGCGGCCTAAAGCTCATGGCACGGTGCGAAAACGCGCACGCGGCGAAAGCGAAACAGTGCGTGGACAAGCATGCAGACGCGCAGTCGGTCGCTGCGAATCTGTGCGATCGCTGCATTGAGGCTTCATTTTATTACGCTCCATTTAGTTATATAAACACTATAAGAGCATATTTCACATAGTTTACTCTCAGCATTTACCTATCTTTCACGCAAGAAGCCGGTTCGGGAGACTCCATCGCGGCGACCGCGCGCAGTGGCGTTCACTGTACGTATTCTGTAAAGAGACAGCGTCTGTAAACGATTCTGTGCTTTCAGTTTGCCTAAAATTATTATTTAGACAGTAAAAAACTTCTCTCGTCTCGAAAATACTTACAGAAATGTCCGGGAGAGCTCGTGCGTGGTGTTTTCAGTGACCGCTGACAGGAAAACATATTAGGAGCGCGCCGCGTGATCCCTCATACTACGCCAGCGAGACGCTTCCGATAGATGGCGACTCCGTAACTCCTCGCCGCCAATAGTGGGTGAACAGGCCCGAGTGCGCTGTTGTGGTAACAGAGCGGCCGATAAAGGCGCGCTGAGTTCCGTCTGCCGACGCGGCTGCCTTGAGTTCGTTGTCGCTGAGGTCTGTGATTGCACATTGCTTTTTGTATTCCTTTTGCACATTCACTAAACATTTCGCATATTCAAGAAGCCTACGAGCGCAGCCTTCCACGTGGGATTTGCCAAAGCGGTGCATTTGTTTGCCTCTACAGCTTCAGATCGCTGTAAGTTTCGGTTATTGCATAAACGGTACCTCGCTGATGTGAAATAATCTCAAAACGTAGCAAAACATACAGACGAGTCAGTATGAGCGGCCGAGTCCCTTAAACAACTGCAACTGTGAGCCAGACACATATATATTACGGGCTGTTACTTCTGATTCTCGCTTTTGTTTAACTTCATCATACTTACAGTTTGCGCGTGGTATGAAGTATTATTAGAGACAACTGTGCTCGCCATAAGACCCCACTTATATGCCATGTAGTTCTCTCGCAAAAAGGCGGATGCCATCGTTGACACCGTTGGCAACTGAGCGAGTTTATGCTGCTTTATCGAATGCACTGTCTCTCCTTTCCTGTTTGACGCAGAGGTAAACAATGCTTCTTTGGAATTAAGAAATGTCAGCATAACAACACACACAGACCCACCATCTACGGGAATGTGACTGGCAGCGTTCGGGTACGGTGACCAAAGTACAAGATGTTGACACAGCGCTGTGTCGCCGCTTGCCGCTTATTGTGTACGAGCCGTGCGAAGTGATGAGCAATTATCAAATCGCTATAGGGCCATAACTGAAGTATAACAGCGGTTTCCTTCGTCTTGAATGCTTATTTCTTAAGTTCAGCTCCATCGGTGCACTCTAAAAATTTTAACACCCTTAAGGGTGTAAATGACTTGTCCCATGGGTGACACCTTTTTTAGGTGTATTGCTACACCCCAAGCAAAGGGATGCAAATTAACACCCCACAAAAGAAGGGGTGTTAATATGACGTCACCTCGCCTATGGGTGTAAAACAAACAACACCCTTTCTATATGGGGTGTAACAGACACCACCCTTTCAATATGGGTGTAGCATGGACAACACCCTTCCAAAAGGGTGTTATCCCTGCAAGTATTTTAGCGTTCACTACAGCCATGTAGTTAATGGGCAGACTAGCTGTTGTGAATGCTGCCTAGCCTTAGCTATGGTACTACCTTATTCAGTATGAGCCAGAATCTGTGAGGCGTCGTCATATTGCGCTTATGGTCCGTGATGTGGTAGCATAACGTGCGACCCTTTCAGGCAAACAGTTTAAGGTTTCGCCATTGCAGCAAGGCACACACGCCATGCTTTTCGTAATCTTCCTCTGCAGTGATAGTACACTGCCGGCAGGATGCAGAGCGCATTAACAATGCGCGCTGCACTAAGGACACAGGATCTCCCACACCTTGGTGCACCAGTACTTATAACCCCGTGGAAACAGCACACAGTCAAAAGTATGGTTACATGCATTTCAGAAATAATTAAAAACCTCCACTTTTCTTGGTCAAAAATTTTCGCAACACCAGCTCGACCAGGGAAAGACACCACAGCTCGTTGTTGTAGCTCATATTGAATGCAATAGAGCGCAAGCAATGCATGGATTGGCGACGGTAACAAGTGCAGTACTACAGAAGCATACCTTTGCCTGTCAAGCAGTTTATTGCCGTTTTAAGCACACATTTTATACCTCTATTCATCAAAGTTGTCATTTATCTCCACGGGATGCTTCTACTAGTACTTTCACACATACGACTTAAAGGTAGCACTGAAAACCAAAGAACCAAGTGCTTCCACGTCGAATAATGTTTCAGCATTTACGAACAAAACAGCATGTGTAGCTGTGCATGCTGTTCAATACATAAGCATGCACTATTTCCTGAAATATATGTATGCTCCATTTACTGCCAGTGACCTGCTTATACCCAATAATTTAGTTTATTTTTCACTATGTGCTTGCATTGAATATTCCACAGGCATTGTAAGTAAAGCTACCAGAACAACAATCAGCTAGTCTAAGGTTACCTAATTGAACAAAATCATTGTAAAATTTGTCACGAAATGTCAGAAGTATTTATTTCATTAAAGAGAAATGGTTATATAATAATGTTTGCACATTTTAAAAGTAACAAGGAAGATAAGGAGTAAAACCATACCAATACAAAGACATAAGCACCGAATAATGGCACAGGCTTGCTCAATTAAATTTTAAGCATAACAGTTTTTTAAAATAACCTGACTACGAACTATTACATGTTTTCATTCGAAAATCACTGCATCTTATTATAAAGCACAAAAATAACCGCTCGCATAAGTAAGAACAAGTCTGAGTGTGTCTTTAACACAAGGATAGAAAGTTGGGCGAGTTGGTACAGTAACATCATCTTGGATTGTAGCGCGAAGTGACACGGATACAGACTAGAAGCAGACAGGATGAGCACTAACTCTCAACTAAATTTTTATTGAAACGAAGAACATATATATATATATATATATATATATATATATATATATATATATATATATATATATATATATATATATATATATATATATATATATAGGTGACTGCAAAAAACCGCAGCACATCTAAACGAATATTGAATACAGAGTAGTAACATGAAGACGACAAACAAAAGCCATCAACTGCGTGGCAAATCTGAGTGCAAGCTATTCTCTTATAAAGTATACCTGTAGGCCTTGCGACCAATGTGCTCCCAAGATGTATGAGGCATTAGTCATTGCAGAGTTGTAAGGACATGACAATCCTAGGATGATTATGTTCTTGAGGCTTTTTTCCCCACTTTCCATCTTTTGAAACGTGTATACTTTAGTCATGAAAACAAAAATGCTACAACTGGCGTGTGATAAGTTTTGCGTCTTATTTCCTAGCAGCTCATTGAAACGAGCCACGATGACAAATTCAAATGCCGTTACCTCATCAGACATTAAAATTTCTTAAACACAAACAAAACCAGATAGGCATTAGAGTGAGCATCACTTAAGTACATTACACTGGTTTAAAGTTATTGCACCACTTTGTGCCAGGTAAAAATGTTAGAAACATCAAAAATGTTAAGATTCTACGGCCAACCGTGAAAACTAAATAAAAAATAATTAAGCTTTGTTAAACGGGTACAGGAGCTTTACAACTGGCCGTCTTGGTGATGGACACGCAGATAGATGAGCAGCCATTCCACTGAGACGAGAATGTTGAGGACTTCGTATGGAAGTCTGCGAGACACTGCAGAGTAGTTCTTGGTCCACATGAAGGAGGTTGCTTGCATACACATCTGGGCCACCATACTGAATGCACGGTGTTATCGGAACCTTTTCCCCCTGCATTGTGGTAAAAAAAGCATGGTTAAGTTTCTACAATATTTAATATGCAAAAGAAGAGGTGAGGCATGCAGACAGGACACGAGAGTAGAGAAGTGAACACGAACGCGCAAAACATGAAAAATTTCATTAAATTGTTTTATTAGATAAAATTTTTATACTGTGTTTCATTCATTATGAGGGTTCATAACCGCAACATATTTATTATATAAGCAGGTGGAATTATCAGCTTGGTCAGTTTGTACAAGCTCGTTTGAGGCAAGAAATCGAGTTTCACAAACACAAACTCAACATTCTTGATTGAAAAAGGAACACCTCAGATGACATGCAGTCCTGTGAGTGGGAATTGCACAGTTCAAGAAAAACAAATTAAAACTGTCAGACGGATCCTCAAAAAGGAATAAGCGAATTAATTGATAGGTTTTAGTAGCACATATGCATCTCTGGCCAATGAGCGCCAAGTCTATACTGCAAAAGATAAACTTAGTGCATCTTTACAAAGCAAATATATAAAGATGACTAATGCCTCTCTGCACTACAGTTGCTTTGCTCTAGAGTGAAGTCATTTTAATGCATGCACACGTACATACACACGCTACACCCAAGTGTAACAGCTGCAGAATTAAAATTGGGCAGCAACAAAGTCGCAACCTTTAACCATTGATCCCAAGCTGTACTAGTGACTGGAGGTAGTGCCAATATCGCCAATGACGAGTCGCACTCTTTCTGACCAATGTTATGCTGCTCTTATTGTCAAAGATGAGTTACAGTCGGCATTGAGGGAAAGCTGCCCTCAAGAGCAGCTCTTATTTTTGTGTTATTTCTAACCAGAGACCAATGAAGTAATATATTTTTAGAATGAGAATGACACCGAAAAATTGAGTACGTAAAAAATTTGGTACATTTTTCCGAAATTAACTTGAGGGTTAACGGCTAAAGCGGCAATCCAGAAACTAGAACAAGTTTTGAGATGTTTGCTACCAGTGAATGCTAGAAAATATGTTGGCATTCTGTAGTTTTGTCCAACAATGCAAAAGGGATTCTTAATAACTGAGGAAATAAATGGAAAAGTATCATGAAGTATATTAGGTGAATGTAATGCAGAATCACTCAACTTCTGTTACTATATAATCTCCACTTGATTAACCTGCACTTTCTGAACTAGTTCAGGAGGTGCTCCATTTCACTACTCATTCCACCAGTTCAACGTGGCAGCGACTGCACGTTGTGATTTGTTTTGCTTAGTGCAGGCTTTGTACAGGGCGAGTTCCCAGCATTCCCTGCACATGGCCGAAAGGTAGTGCATGTTTACGCAGCAGGTGTGGTGCCGCTTCTGCACGAGCGAGGTGCAGAAATCAGAGTGTCATACAATAATTACTAGAGGGAACTCTGACGTTAGTGTCCACAGGAGATCAAACAAGAACGGCTGTACCAGCATGGAAATTATGGGAAGTACATGGATTTGCCTAAACTTTGTCTGTTTGGCTTCAAGCGGCTTTGTGACTTTGTAAACTAGTCATTTTCAACAATATACTGTGTAATAAATAAATAAACATTAAAATCGTCTGACGACAGGATTCAGACACAGGAACTCTAGAACAGAAGTCTGATATTGAAACCATTAAGCCACGGAGGCATGTAACGACAAGCGAGTGCAACGCCTTGATGAATTTATCGCGGGCATACCAGTGCCTTGAGACGCTTGGCGCCTTTCGATTTGGCCACCTGGACGAGCTCAATCGTTGCAATTAAGAGCAATTGTGCGTGTTGGCGCCGTCTTCTGCACTTCGAAGAGTATAGACATAGACTGCGCCGAAATTTACGACAATAAGATTTATATAGCGTATAATATACGAAGCCACAAGAACGTCTGAATTCACAAGCACGAATATCAGACAAATCTATGTGCTTCCCATCATTCCCATGGTGGTACGAATGCAGCGCCAGAGTTCCCTCTAGTAATTACTGTAAGAAACTTTATGGCAGAAATAACCGAAGTGCCTCGCATTTTGTTCTGGAATAATAAACTAAGTTTTGCTGGTCCCATAAACCTTACTGGTCATTAATTCCAAGCTTTAGTGCAGTCACATGTCTAGTAGGCAATTGTGGTATTTTGCATAAACATTGCAAAGCCAACTGTGATGACTGTTCACTCTGGTAAATTATTTATGATCGAGTAGCATAGACTACTGAAGCAATCCCTGGAAGGCAAGTGAAGTAATTTTCTTATTAGCAGCCTTTAAACAGCATTCGAGCATATGACACATGCACCTCAGATATGCAGATATTTCCTTGACTCAGCAAGAAGCGATGCTTCATGTTCCACGAGGCTACTTCTATCAAAACAGTATTGGTGCTCTCTAAAAACAATTCCAATGCAGATGATCCAAATATTTTTCAGGGGCAACAGTTATGCCTGAAATCATGCTAGATTAGTTTTTTAAACACATGCTCAGACCATGTTAGAAGTGGTTCTTAATATCCTCCTATTTATTAGACTAGTCCTATATCTGTACACAAAGGCTACTAATTAGGTCCCATGCTATATCATCATCTTAACAAAAACTTCACTTAGTAATACACATGCTGTGATAAGATTTGAGACCACATTGAGATGCTGAACAAGGTGAATTCATTATTTTTAAAATGAAGTTCCTGTTCTTCCAAACCAGAAGAAAGGATACTGAGGGTCAAAATTTTTCTGAATCACAGCTGGAAGATGCCAGGGAAGGCACGTGGAAACTTATTTGTAATCTTTTATTTAAATGTAGAAATGATAAAGGGAAATGAGAATGGTAAAAAAAAACAACCAGGCATGGGGGGAGAACGAACCTACAGCCTTTGCATTAGGCATGCGATGCATTAACCACTGTGCCACCGAGGCAGCATTCAACCGTCCACTATGGCCCCTCAGATTGTCGAAGCTCGAACACGGCCGTAGTACCACAGTGGTTAGTGTATCACATGCGTAATGTGAAGGTTACGGGTCCGTTCCCCACCCACAGCTGGATATCTTTTAATCCACTTTCACTTACCTAGAATTTATCATTTCTATACTTCATATAAAAAACTTAATACATGTTCCTGTATGCTTTCCTTGGCCTCATTATCTGCTGGCTTCTTCCAGTTCTGTTACTTCCAACACTTATACATATTCTAATCTGGTAAGTAAACAGTTTTGCATGATGCTGGAATGCAATATAAAACATCATTGCAGGGTCATGTTATGTAGATTGCCTTACATTGCCCAGGCAAGGTGTATTAAGTCAATCTGAAAAAAAAAAATTCCCACTCTAGGCAGAAATGCTGTGTACTGCTGTGTGCAACAGGGTTTAACGAAAACAACTTGTTCAGAAATAAAGCCACCAAACAACGAGGAAATATGAAAACTAGATGAAAATTTGTGCAGTTGCATGTTAAAAACTTAGCACAGCAACAGATGAAGACATAATGAAGGAAGCGCGAGGATGGTTTATTTTGGACACACGAGGCAACATACTTGAAAGATGCATATGAGCTTACACGTGGAGAAATATTGTTTATGTAGCAGCTAAACTACGAATAGGCCTAGAACACACTGATACAAGGTGTCGAGCATGTAAATCTTATCATGCCCTTAAGTCAAAGAAACATGGCTGTTTCTCATGATTCGCTACACATGGCTGGCTCACACAACTTAGCCACTTCTATATATGCCTTGTATTTACCAGGTGGTCTGTATGACATGTTCAAGCTTTAAATATGTACAAGTGCCACGTAGCTGGACAGCACCAAGGTAATGTCGTTTGCCGTCGTTTTGAGGAAGTAAAACCAATTCTTGCATTTTTCCTAATTAGGTAATTAGTTGTTAACTATTATTTAACTGCTCAAATATTTTATTCAAAGCAAAAGTGTCAGTGCCAAAATTGTAGAGCATCCTGAAAAATTCTCAATCCAGCTTTCTACTGCTCAATAGATGCAACAATTTTTTTTTCAAGCTTGAAAGAAGCCAGTGAACACATGCAAGAAGTGCCGTGCAACTAACCGCTCGTGCACCTGAACACCATTTGGCTCCTCCTTTCATGCTTGAAAAAAACTTTTTGAAAAGAATATTTTAGAAATTGATTAATTATTGTTGACTATGTTTTAGGCAAAATGCATGAAATAGTGTGACTGCCACTTCCATTTTCGGCGACACGAATTGACTCCATTTTCATGTCCAAATCCAGCTATACATGGTGCGTGTTTTGAGCTGGTTCTGTAATTTAGGCTGGTGTTGACTAATTGAAGCTTCGCACCCTAATAATGGAGTCAGCCTAAAAAGAAATTGGTACATTAACGGTCGCTGTCAGTACTCCATACTCCTTTAACTTAGTGCAAAGTGCTTGTGAGCCAAGAAGTTGGTAGTTCTAAGCAGTATTTCTCATTTTGACCTGGTGTTATAGCCCACTTACTATGATGCCATGCTGCTCAGTCATGCTGGTCCCAGCTTCAATCTAGACCATGGCAGCTGCCCTCCAATGAGGGTAAAATGCAATAACGCTTATGCACTTAGATTCAGGTGTACATTAAAGAAGGCCAGGTTCCCAAAAGTTCAGGTTTTGGAATGTAAACGCCCATAATTTAATTTTAAAAGCTAAAGGTGCTTTATTAGGAGCAGGGGCATCATTTTGAGCTTTTACTGCACTGCCATGGCACCAAGAAGCTCCAAGTAAATAATAACAATTTCTTAGACAATGTACATCTCTTGCAAACATTTACAAACACTTCTCTGCATGCACCTCTGTTGCTGTTATATTTAGATCCGTATGCTGAGGCAGGTTATGATGTTAGAACATGCTTCAAACTTGTTTTTACGGCTGTAAAGTTGTTGGTTATTTTGCATCTCACTATGCGTCGAACGCACATTCCAGTGCATCAATTTCTTCAGAAAGTGCACTCCTCTTTATTTATTTTTTGTGCATGCAAAAAGGGTTCAGAAGAACTGCTTTCTGAAGGTCTGTATAACAAGCAAAAAACGATTCTATGTAGGCTGCACAAAGAGAAAGGGTTGGTTTGTAAATATGTTATTTAGTTCTTATAGAAAGAGGCAGCTGTCAGTACTCTGTTCCAAAGTAAAAATTGCCCCTACCTGGCTCTGCTTCATTTTCCGATGTTGATGGTCCATTCGGGGGCACTCAACTGACAGGCTGCACTTTGGTCATGTCGGGTGCGCTGTCACCAGGCCCAAGGTCGATCGACATCCTCACGAAATGTCGAGTCCAAACGCTATAAAAGAAATATCTCATCATTTTGCTATCAGTTTTGTCATCTTGCGTGTTTCACACACGGCCGTCAGTGAAATATTTCGTCACTTGGATGCTGAAAAAAATTCAAGCATTTTCTGGCAACCAAGCTGATGATGATGATGTGTGGTGTTTTACGGCGCAAGGGCCAGGTTTGGCCAGAGAGCGCCATGACAAGTGGTAATGTTGATGATGTATGATGGAAGATGTGACTTGGCTGTAAACTGGCCTAAAAATTGTTGCTGTAGAGTGCGTAAAATCTACGTGCTATAAGATTATGGCGATGACTAATGACGAATACTATGAACATTAAAATCCATCGTGGAAGAATGATGCAAAATAGAAGATATATAGGATGGTAAAATTACTTGGAGCACTGCTGCCTCGCCAGAGCCCTTGAAACACAAGGGCCTAGAGGCATGTGCTATACGAAAGAGCTATCACAGCGGCATCCTCTGAAGAGAGGACGGCAGCCAAGCTGAATACACAGTAAATGGAGAACATTAAAGAGCAAATGCAGTTCTCCCATTAGATTGATCAAGTACAGCAGAAATGGAAAATGAATGAGTGATACTGTGTCTGTTGGCTTTGAATGCAAGAAACGTAAAAACAGGAACTTCCAGCCACGCCACTTCGAATTTCCCGAGTTTGCTACACCTCACAAGTTTGGCATCGTCCGGTACTCGGGGATAGTAACCGCTTAAAATCAAGATGAACGAGCGTCGGCATAAATTAACAGGATACTTAACCGGGTAATATTGGCGCATAAAACAACTCACGCAGCGAAGCTACTGTCAATTACCCGATGACGCATCTGCGGGCGGTGCGGCTTGGGCGAACAATTCAAAAAGGAATGAGAGTTTCACTTGTTTCACGCCTACTAAGCTAAGACAGAATTTGAGTTTCTTACTAAACTATACTGGATATTTACGCTCCGAATAAAACGCTGGAAATTTTGTTACGTCACATTGCATACGTATGAGTGAGGAAATTGCTTTTATTGTCTTTTGCCCAGACGGCATGCAGCAGCTACCACTCTAATGCAACAAAAGCATGAAAGTGGTACTCGTGACACCGAAAATAAACATATACAACGCCAACGTTACGCCCCTTGGAGTTGGAACTAAGCACAATTAAGCCAGTTAGTTTTCTAGCTTTCATAACGCCATGAACACGACCAAACATCGAGCGAAACAACTCTCTGCTCTCGAAAATTATTACCGCTTCCATTTATATACCTATCGCTGCCACAAGCAAAAGTCAATGGGCTAGCTGTCCACAAGCCGCACATTAGACTGACAGCAACATATTACGGTAACGTAAAACAATTTCCACGCTGACTTAGCAGCCGCGGTGTGCTCTAAGTGCCAAAGTTCTCGTTTGCCGCTCGAAATTCACACGATGATGACGGGCACTGCATCTTTCACATGAAATACTGTACGCTTTCTCCGGAGCTCAATAGGAGGGCGAAAAGCATTTGCACGTACCTGAAATCCGCATGCCGGAAACCCGTCGACGCTTCCGAGAACGGGGCGCACAGCCATACACCCGTACGGCGGCTTGACTAGGACATGAGGCACTTCTATCAAACATTTCACATGCGACATGTTTCACACCGATTGCGCGAACACCACAAAATGACGCAGGCCGCATTGTGACACCGAGGAGATGTGAGCCACCGATGAGCTGTGTGCGCGGATTGCACAGAACAAAACCATACAAAACGTTAGGCGCGAGAAGATGGCGGCTCTCGTTGCGGAGACGAAGCGGACGAAGCAATGACGCGCGAATAAATGTTGCCAACTGTTGGTTCCGCGTTATGCCGGCGGTAGTGGCTCTAGTGGCGTGCTTTGCGGCTGTCTAATTTTTTTATTTCTTTTCCCCAAACAGTATAGCTAAGATCAGTTCTTTGTTTGAATTTTTAACTGTGTCGTTTGGCATTATCTTTGTCTTTTTATGCTATTAAGCGGCCAATTATGGCCTCTCAGGTTCGCGCGCGCCAGCTTCGCGCGCAAATCTCAGAGGCCATAAGACAACTCGTTAGGAAATGCCGCCATTGTCGTTGTTAACGTTTCATCATCCTTTCTTCAACTGAGATAGAGAGGTAGTGTCCCTTTTCCCGGGGTTGGGAAAGGGCGATCAAGACGGCATCGCTCAGCGAGGGGCGGGGGACAAGGTTGGTGTTGGTTCTTATCGCGAAATTCGCGAACCCTGCGATTTTTTTTTGTATAACGTAAGCATTTATATATTTCCCCAACAAGAAAAACCATCCGTCCGTCAGTCCGTACCGCACGATATCTTTAAAATAGAACCCGCAGCAGCGAGTGAATTCACCTTCGTGCTAGCTCTCGCTTCAACGCGACCGAAGCGGCGAGAACACTGTGCTCACGAAGCTTTCAGCTTATGCCGCACTATGCGCTTTTCGCAGATCACCTTCAAGATAGGTGTACGCGCATCTGTTTTCAGAGCGAAGTAAACGGTGAGAACACAGCGCGTGAAGTTTTCAGCAGTGGGCACATTCTGTCCACAATGCAGTTCGCTTTCAAGACACGGTTCGCGCGGCCGTGCCACAAGCAGCCGCCGCCGGAGAACGGTTGATAATGGTTCGACGCGGATGACGAGGGCTAAAGAGCGATAACGGCTCAAAACGAACGGAACGTCACCAGCGCGCTTGGCCCCGCCACCTGTAGTACTTTGCTTGCGCCGCCGACCAGAGCAGTTCGTGTCGCCGCAGCGCTGTCGCTTACACTTGTCGGATCAAGTCTCATAACATTGATAATGACATGGACTGTGTGTAGATGAGGAAGAGTCACAATGCTTACGCACACTTAGACAAATCCGAGAGGAGTTCCTGTGTGATTTTTTTTTACCGGAAACGTGCAGTGAGCGGTGGGACCCGAGTTGACAATGCCTGTAAGAGGGGTGCCAAGCTTTTTTTTTTTTGTGAGAGTCTTGCCCAGCTCCCAAAGACCTGCTCATGCTAAGACTTGCTGATGGCTGTATGTGTTTTGTTTTATTGTCGCATTCCCTCGAACCGCCACAATCCTACAGTGCAATGGCATTAGAGCAGTATTCACGTCCAAAGGGAAATGCAGCCGGTAATTGGGCTGCCTAAGGTTTGCAGCCCGGCGGCAGCTGCTCTCCCGTCCCCTGTTTCCGTTGACAAGTTAGGGGGAGGGGTCTAGAGCAATCTTAGACCCCCCTCCCCACTATTGGCGTAACCAGCAATTTTTTTCGTGTGAGGGGGGGGTCCCAATTGACCCCCCCCCCAGCGGGGCCATTGCCATAGCAGCAAAAATTTTACTGTTATTGAGCGGTACAAGTGCCCGGCGTGCCCCACTTGGCTTTCGACGCATTTTGAGCACGAATAATTATATTTACAAGTGAATGAGCTGCAGCTATCGCGTTGTTGGTTCGACGGCTGATCACGTAGAGTTCGGTCAAGCTATCACGGTAGTTACTTAAAAGCACTTCTTGTTGGGCTAGTTAGTAGCTATTCATTATAAAATATGAAGACGCCAAATAAACAGACACACACAAGAGAAGAAAACGGGACAGGGCGCCACTCGCAACTGTTTTATTTACAGAACGCAGGCACATATATACTGTAGTCAACATATGCACACATAGCAAATATTCTTTCATGCATCTAATCAAACATTCATGACGCACCACGCTCAAGAAACCTCACCTCGGCCTTATATAATGATATCGAACTATCGCTCATGCACAAGCTGCCTTTCTTGCCTATGTGATAGGCTTCAACCAGTTCCCTTGCTCTAGTATCTTTACTTCGGGCAAGAATCCGCACATCTGAAAAACGTGGTTCACAAGAGCGTGAGGGACAGGTCGCGATGTGCTTACGCAAATTTGGGCCCTCCTTCATTTGCTCAACATTTCTTTCACGCTCCCTGACACGCTCATTAACACAGCGCCCGGTCAGACCTATTTGCTCCTAAATCGCCAAAAGAAAAGAAAAAAGAAGCGAAAAAGGCTGTGGAACCAAACATGGGCGACCTTTCATGAAGTGTGCCGAAGGGGTTGTCTACGAGATCCCCCTTTCGTGCGGTCGTTCCTATATAGGTCAGACCGGGCGCTGTGTTAATGAGCGTGTCAGGGAGCATGGAATAAATGTTGAGCAAATGAAAGAAGGCCCAAATTTGCCTAAGCACATCGCGACCTGTCCCTCACGCTCTTGTGAACCACGTTTTTCAGATGTGCGGATTCTTGCCCGAAGTAAAGATACTAAAGCAAGGGAATTGGTTGAAGCCTATCACATAGGCAAGAAAGGCAGCTTGTGCGTGAGCGATACTTCGATATCATTATATAAGGCCGAGATGAGGTTTCTTGCGCGTGGTGCGTCATGAATGTTTGATTAGATGCATGAAAGAATGTTTGCTCTGTGCGCATGTGTTGACTACAGTGTATATGTGCCTGCGTTCTGTAAATAAAACAGTTGCGAGTGGCACCCTGTCCCGTTTTCTTCTCTTGTGTGTGTCTGTTTATTTGGCGTCTTCATATTTTATAACACGGTCGTTACGCTGATTTTGTCGGTGCTGTCGATACGAAAGCCCGTCGCGCTGTATGACAACTCGCACCCGTCGGTTGCGTCGTTGTCGGCCTATTACGATCAAACGGTCTCAGTGACACAGTGCTGAATAGTCGGCCAATCGTCGGCGTCAGCGTCTTGTCGGTCTCGTATAGAGCAATTCTTACCATGCCTCAAAACAGTACATGAAGTCAGGAACGCGCTGCCACCACCAGCAACAGTGGGCCAACGCAGCAAGAAGGTGGCATCAGCAACGTGTTTTTGAAGTATCGCCCAAGTGTAACGCAAGGGTTTATCGATAAATTTGACAGCCGTCAATTCAAGGCGGCAACTACGTGGTTCACGGTGCAGTCCGCATGAAGCCCTGGCCCTTTTCTCTTTCAAAGTGGAGTTTCAGTCTTACGCACGTTTTCGGCACCGCACCGACGTCGAGTTACCACTAGAGTTTCAACGCGGTACATGGCACGAGCTTTTGCAACAGCGCGCGTCCAAGGGCTTTTTTTTTTTCTCGGGGCACTTTCCCCCCGATATCTGGCCGCGCGGCCGCGTGCGCGCGTCCCTTCCAAAACGTTTCGCGACTAATCCGCTAGGGCAGTGCGCATGCGCCGTCGCGCCGCGAAAGAGGCGGATTACTGGGATGCTCACTCAATAAAAAAAATGGAGAAGCAGCAAAGTCGCAGTGGTATCCGTTGAACTACGCTCTTCTCATGCGTCATGTTCATGGCCAGCCGTCACTACTGATATACATCTCATCCGGCAAAGCACACCTGCCTGCCACTCTGCCGGATTTCAAGGGCAGTTGTGTCGCATTTAGCTGATGAGCAGAACGGGTCAGAATGTTGCTCGCTGTGGCGTATAGGAGAACAAACAAGAGAAAACTAACTCCTTTCCATGTTTCTAAACTGCGTTTCAATGTCACTTCACTCAGCTGTGCCGATCGGCTAAAAAACGCCAAACCCTTCAGCGATGTTCCAAGGATTCCAGCTCTACCGATCGTGGGAAGTTCGTGGATATATTTTCCTGTGCTTGGTAAGCACGATTTTTGCCTCGTTTAGTAAAGTCTTTATATTTATTCATATTTACTCAATTTTCCATCAATAAAACATTAGAGCCTATTTAAGACGACTATGTTGATTCTACTTATTGATTTAGTGAAGAAGTACTGTGTTCTATGGCTGCCACAAGTCTAAAGCATAGCTCCTTTTGAGCGTTTAAATTTTACTTCAGCTAGAAATTTCAAAATGCAGAAAATTATTTGCGCCAGAAATCTCAATGTATATCGAGCAATTACCAAATTGTCGCTAATTATCTTTGTAACTAATTAGGCAAGGACCACCAATTGGAGCTTCTAAACCAGTTCTGCCAAAAGCCGCAAGCTGGAGGAAAAATCATGGGAGGAAAAATGTGCGTCCAATCCATAGTATCTAACGATAAGAAAAAAGTGTATACGGGTTGCTCACAAAAAATGCTTCGCAGTTGAGGAAAAGTGCAAAGCGGTTTGGGTGGGAGGGGGGTAGGACCCGTGACCAACACATTACCGCGGCAGTCACTGTGCCACCTGCGCTAGCCTGGAGGCTAACAAATCGTTGCGTGCAGCCGCATTGAGAAATTGAAGCACAGGGACAACAGTATACGGGCAAATCAGCTCTGCGGAAGCCCGCAACGTTCTTATTTAGCTTGGAAGCATTATTTTCTGAAAAACGTTATGGTTTCTCTGTGTACGTTCGAGTACTGTCACGTGGATGAAACTTTTTCCTATTATTGAAGCTTAACATTATTGTGCGGTGTATTCCAAAGCCATATCCATTAAGAACAAATTATTACTACGCCAGGTTCTATGTACGCGTTGCTGAAGTGTGCTACGTAATGTATTTCCGTTCTACTTATTTCTTAGCTGGAATTCGTAAAAAGGCGTTTTCTTGGAAAAGCTAGTGGAAGAATACATTGCCTTTTTAGCTGCCGTTTAACAATGATTATGTTAAATTTGGTGGTACAGCTTCATTATCTGTTACAGGTGCGCTTTGTAATACAACTGAACTAAATTCATCATTCGCAATATGTGCTGCTTGTAATTAGTCAAATACTTCTTTATTACATTTTAGCAATTACTCAATTATGCAGTTTGATTTCTTGCTCAAGCAATACGCTACTTTTCCAGTAAACCAGCTGAATGAGCAGATTTGTATTATATGGCACGGGTGATTTCTAAATTTCTGGTCGAAAACACCTGGAATATTCTCATAGATAAGTGCGTTTTTTACTACGTTGCTCCACCCGCACTGACGTATGAATACATGTACACAATACCTTTAGCGTAATAGTAAGCACCCCTGTCGATAAACGTTACTAGTTCAGTGTTATGATGTGCAAAGGTTGCATAGAAGCGCTAATGTTCTGCCGGACATCACTGCCTTGAACTAAATAAACCTTGCGCCGGAAAAATGTACACTCGAAGGTAAAGCGAAAACAAAAGATAATGGCAAACACGTGATGAACGAGCTGGCGTTTGTAGAAGCACGGCGATATTTCGACAGAAGGCAGTGCACATGCTTAGAATATCAACGAAATTGCATGTGTGACGAAGAAGGTGGGCAGGCTAAAAAGCCCCGTTGCCATGTCGTGGCTCATACCCAGTTCGTTCACTGGCTGCGCCCTAGCTGCTGTTGCCGCGTTAGTCGCTGCTTGTCTACGACCCGAATAAACCCCCTTTACAATTGGTGGAGCTGCTGGGTACAACATGGAATTCTGGAATTTCGCAACCGGACACTGCAGCCTGTCTTCATTAGGCCGGAAGAAAGGCCACCGCAACCACAACCCGCTGCCCCGGTGACTACGGTGGTCTGCCCCGGCCCGTTGCGTCAACGCGACCCCCCCCCCCCCCACTTCAGTGGTACCGAAGACCATGACGTAGAAGACTGGCTCGCTGACTACGACCGGGTGAGCATCCACAACCACTGGGACGACACCAAAAAACTGAATTACGTATCGTTTTATTTGAGCGGTATCGCCAGCGTGTGGCACCGCAACCATGAACGTGATCTCACGACGTGGACAGCCTTCAAAACTAACCTGACGGAGGTATTCGGGTGCCCCGCCGTTCGCAAGCTTCGCGCCGAGCAACGTTTGCGCAGTCGTGCGCAAAAGTGCAAGGAGACGTTTACAAGTTATATAGAAGATGTTGTCGACCTCTGCAAACGCGTTGACGTCACAATGGCTGACACCGAGAAGATCCGCCATATCTTAAAAGGCATTGAAGACGACGCCTTCCATATGCTATTGGCGAAAAATCCGGCGACAGTCTCTGAACTCGTCAGTCTCTGCCAAAGCTTCGAAGAACACCGCAAACAACGCATAGCCACCCGCCAATCTCATCCTCAGGCGACTTCAATGTCGAGCTTGGCTGTTTCCCCGGATAACTGCTGCTACAGATCAAGGAGTTCGTCCGTGAAGAGGTGGCTCGTCAGCTTTCTCTGATTCCCCTTACACACGGCCAGTCGAATTCTCCGTTGGCGCCTGCTCTCCAATCTGTCAGCAGGGAGCAGGTAGCCGACCACATTCCACCTCTCCAGCAGGCTCCGGTTGCCGCTCCCCTGACGTACGCTGAAGTCGCTTCGAGGCCTGCACCACATACCTATGGTCCCCTACGCCCGCCTTTGCGCCCGCCCGTATCCGCTCCAGTCCGGCCACTGATGCAGTATGAACGACCTCAAGATCATTGGCGCACGGAAGACAATTGTCCGATTTCTTTTTATTGTGGCCGTGCTGGACACGTAGCACGTCACTGTCGCCTCCCTACACCGAACGTCTCCAACAATGTGCGCCCATATTCGCCACGTTTCCAACAACGCCGCAACTATTTGGACACCTTTGAATCTCCTGCCGTCGAGACCGCATTCTCCGCTCGCCGTTCCCCTTCTCCTCGCCGCCGCTCCCTTTTACCAATGCACCGTCGGCGGAGCCCTCTGCGCCAGGAAAACTAAATATCGCTGTTCAGGAGGCGATAACTGCGGTGTTTGCGAAATGTATAAGGCCTCACACATCCCCGAAAAACGTTATTGAAGTTGCAATAGAAGGAACATTGACGCTAGCACTTGTCGACACCGGCGCTGCACGTTCAGCGATAGATGCCCGTATTTGCCGCAAGATAGGAAAAGTGACGACGACGCTTTCTGGACTGTCCCTTCGTACTGCCAACGCGCAGCACGTCGAGCCATCCGGTGCCTGCACCGCTCGCGTCGTCATCCAGGAGGTTCTCTATCTCATAGAATTCATCGTGTTGCCATCTTGTTCACACGACGCCATATTAGGTTGGGACTTTCCACACATCATGCGATAATTGACTGCGCCCGCGCCGAAATCGAGCTGTCTCATTTTTCGGGCGATATTGTCACGTGGTAGTGACGGTGAAGAAAGAAGCAGTACGGTGGAATACAAAACTAGCTTTTATTGGGCGAACCTGTGCCCACAAAACAGGCTACACTTATAGCACAACGATAGCGGCGAACCCGGTCGGCGATCGTCGGAAATCTGATCAGCGGGTCAAGTGCGTCGGCTTCCATAGAGCAGTCGTCGAATGTTCCAGACTAATCGTTCGGACCCGCGTGCCTTCCACAATGTTCTACACCATTCGCGTTACGCGATGGAATCAGATAACACAAGGTTCGGCTACAACAGACAGCCGGGTAGAAGCATCGATAACTTTCCAGAAACGTCGGATACATGCAGGTGCGTCCCTCGCTGTGCGATTACATTTGTTAAGCGGCGAAACGTGGTCGCCCGATAAAGATAAGTACACGTGTCAATACCCCCCTCTTAAAAAGCGTCGACCCGATGCTGTAAACAAACGAAGGTAATAAACAAAAGCACTCGTAGCAAAGAAAAGAACAAAAATGGCGAAGTTTGTCAGCGTCCGTAAAAGGGTTTAAGGCGCACCACGTGGACCACTTCAGATCGTGCGCGGCGCCGCTGTGAATGCGAAATGCCGTCTGGCACGACCTCATAGTCCAGAGCGCCAATACGTCGGATGACCTTGAAGGGTCCGAAATAGCGTCGGAGTAGTTTCTCACTGAGTCCTCGTCGGCGTATCGGGGTCCAGACCCAAACACGGTCGCCAGGTTGGTACTCGACGAAGCGTCGTCGGAGGTTGTAGTGTCGGCTGTCGGTAGTCTGCTGGCTCTTGATTCGCAGGCGGGCGAGCTGTCGGGCTTGATTGTTGTGTTCATAGGAGGTTGTGGCCAAGTACTGCACCAGGGTGGCCAATCCTGCTCTGGTGAGGGAGTGCGTTACCGGTTCTGGTCACCGGGATCAGGCCACACTCCAGGCCTGTTTGTGCAATTTTATCAACACGCGGGTTTTTTTTTAATCCGGTGGAAAATTGCCGGCACCGGGATTCGAACCACGGACCTCTTGCACGCGAGGCGGGTGTTCTACCTCTACGCCACCGCTGCACCTCTCATGGATAGAATTGAACATGCTCTCAGGAATGGAGGAAGCCTAAAAACAGTGAAGAAGAAACTAGGAATTGGCAAGAATCAGATGTATGCGTTAAGAGACAAAGCCGGCAATATCATTACTAATATGGATGAGATAGTTCAAGTGGCTGAGAAGTTCTATAGAGATTTATACAGTACCAGTGGCATCCACGACGATAATGGAAGAGAAAATAGTCTAGAGGAATTCGAAATCCCGAAGGTAACGCCGGAAGAAGTAAAGAAAGCCTTAGGAGATATGCAAAGGGGGAAGGCAGCTGGGGAGGATCAGGTAACAGCAGATTTGTTGAAGGATGGTGGACAGATTCTTCTAGAGAAACTGGCCACCCTGTATACGCAATGCCTCATGACCTCGAGCGTACCGGAATCTTGGAAGAACGCTAACATAATCCTAATCCATAAGAAAGGCGACGCCAAAGACTTGAAAAATTATAGACCGATCAGCTTACTGTCCGTTGCCTACCAAGTATTTACTAAGGTAATTGCAAATAGAATCAGGAACACCTTAGAATTCTGTCAACCAAAGGACCAGGCAGGATTCCGTAAAGGCTACTCAACAATAGACCATATTCACACTATCAATCAAGTGATAGAGAAATGTGCAGAATATAACCAACCCTTATATATACCTTTCATTGATTACGAGAAAGCGTTTGATTCAGTCGAAACCTCAGCAGTCATGGAGGCATTACGGAATCAGGGTGTAGGTGAGCCATATGTAAAAATACTGGAAGATATCTATAGCGGCTCCACAGCCACCGTAGTCCTCCATAAAGCAAGCAACAAAATCCCAATAAAGAAAGGCGTCAGGCAGGGAGATACGATATCTCCAATGCTATTCACAGCGTGTTTACAGGAGGTATTCAGAGACCTGGATTGGGAAGAATTGGGGATAAAAGTTAATGGAGAATACCTTAGTAACTTGCGATTCGCTGATGATATTGCCTTGCTTAGTAACTCAGGGGACCAATTGCAATGCATGCTCACTGACCTGGAGAGGCAAAGCAGAAGAGTGGGTCTAAAAATTAATCTGCAGAAAACTAAAGTAATGCTTAACAGTCTCGGGAGAGAACAGCAATTTACAATAGGCAGCGAGGCACTGGAAGTCGTAAAGGAATACATCTACTTAGGGCAGGTAGTGACGGCGGATCCGGATCATGAGACGGAAATAATCAGAAGAATAAGAATGGGCTGGGGTGCGTTTGGCAGGCATACCCAAATCATGAACAGCAGGTTGCCATTATCCCTCAAGAGAAAAGTATATAATAGCTGTGTCTTACCAGTACTCACCTATGGGGCAGAAACCTGGAGGCTTACTAAAAGGGTTCTACTCAAATTGAGGACGACACAACGAGCTATGGAAAGAAGAATGATAGGTGTAACGTTAAGGGATAAGAAAAGAGCAGATTGGGTGAGGGAACAAACGCGAGTTAATGACATCTTAGTTGAAATCAAGAAAAAGAAATGGGCATGGGCAGGACATGTAATGAGGAGGGAAGATAACCGATGGTCATTAAGGGTTACGGACTGGATCCCAAGGGAAGGGAAGCGTAGCAGGGGGCGGCAGAAAGTTAGGTTGGCGGATGAGATTAGGAAGTTTGCAGGGACGGCATGGCCACAATTAGTACATGACCGGGGTTGTTGGAAAAGTATGGGAGAGGCCTTTGCCCTGCAGTGGGCGTAACCAGGCTGATGATGATGATGATGATGATGAGCTGTCGGGCTTCTTCGGCGCGCTGGAGATAGCTAGCGACGTCAACATTCTCTTCGTCAGTTACGTTCGGCAGCATGGCGTCAAGCGTCGTCGTCGGGTTCCTGCCGTAAACCAGCTTAAACGGCGTGATCTGTGTTGTTTCTTGCACCGCCGTGTTGTACGCAAAGGTTACGTACGGCAGGACCGCGTCCCACGTCTTGTGTTCGACGTCGACGTACATTGCTAGCATGTCGGCGAGGGTCTTGTTCAGGCGCTCCGTGAGACCATTCGTCTGCGGATGGTAGGCAGTTGTCCTCCTGTGGCTTGTCTGGCTGTACTGCAGAATGGCTTGGGTGAGCTCTGCTGTAAAAGCCGTTCCTCTGTCGGTGATGAGGACTTCTGGGGCACCATGTCGCAGCAGGATGTTCTCCACGAAAAATTTCGCCACTTCGGCTGCGCTGCCTTTTCGTAGAGCTTTAGTTTCAGCAAAACGGGTGAGATAGTCCGTCGCCACGACGATCCACTTATTCCCGGATGTTGATATCGGAAACGGCCCTAACAAATCCATCCCAATCTGCTGGAATGGTCGGCGAGGAGGTTCGATCGGCTGTAGTAATCCTGCTGGCCTTGTCGGTGGTGTCTTGCGTCGTTGACAGTCTCGGCATGTCTTGACGTAACGGGCGACGTCGGCGGTCAGACGCGGCCAGTAATACCTTTCCTGTATTCTCGACAGCGTCCGGGAGAATCCGAGGTGCCAAGCGGTTGGATCGTCGTGTAGGGCGTGCAGTATTTCTGGACGCAGCGCTGACGGTACAACAAGAAGGTAGCTGGCGCGGACTGGTGAGAAGTTCTTCACGAGCAGGTTGTTTTGTAGCGTGAACGAAGACAACCCGCGCTTAAATGCCCTAGGGACAACGTCGGTGTTCCCTTCCAAATACCCGACGAGGCCTTTTAGCTCCGGGTCGGCTCGTTGCTGTTTAGTGAAGTCTTCCGCGCTTATTATCCCAAGGAAGGCGTCGTCGTCCTCGTCGTCTTGCGGCGGGGGATCGATGGGGGCGCGCGATAAGCAGTGTGCGTCGGAGTGTTTTCTTCCGGACTTGTATATTACCGTGACGTCATATTCTTGTAGTCTGAGGCTCCACCGCGCCAGCCGTCCTGAAGGGTCCTTTAAGTTAGCTAGCCAACACAGTGAGTGATGGTCACTGACAACTTTGAATGGCCTGCCATAGAGGTAAGGGTGGAATTTAGCTGTAGCCCAAATGATGGCGAGGCATTCCTTTTCAGTCGTAGAATAGTTGCTTTCCGCTTTTGACAGCGACCGGCTAGCATGCGATATCACCCTTTCAAATCCTTCTTTCCTCTGGACTAGGACGGCACCGAGGCCTAGGAATTGCGTCGTTGCAGGGCCCTGGCGTGGTCGCGGCGTGGGACCTTGACGGCGTGCGACGGCGGCGTATGTCATCGCTTCTGGCTGGGGCTGCGGTAATTGTGGTTGCAGTTCAGGAACTCCTAGCGATCGGTGCACCTCTTCTTTCACGATGTCGGCGATCGAGGCCACTTGAGGCTGCAACGATGGCAAGACCTTGCGCAGTTCTTCGCGCACAAGGGCCGTGATGGTCTCGCATAGATCGTCCGTGGCCAGTGATTGAATTCCGGAGTAGCTTGCTGGCTTGGTGCGTCGGTCGAATTGCCGGTTCCGCAATTCCAGTGTCTTCTCGATGCTCGTCGCCTCACGAAGAAACTCGTCGACGGTCTTCGGTGGGCTTCTTACCATACCGGCGAAAAGTTCCTCTTTTGCACGACGCATTAGTAGACGTACTTTCTTCTCCTCGGATATTTCGGGGTCGGCGTGGCGGAACAGACGGCTCATTTCCTCACTGAAGATCGCGATCGTCTCATTCGGCAGCTGCGCTCTTGTCTCCAGTAGAGCTTGGGCTCGCTCTTTTCGCACGACGCTTTGAAATGTTTGCAGGAAGCCGCTTCGGAAGAGGTCCCACGTCGTCAAGGTGGCTTCTCGATTCTCGAACCACGTCTTGGCGGCGTCCTCCAATGCGAAATAGACATGTCGTAGCTTGTCGTCGCTTGCCCAGTTGTTAAACGTAGCGACCCTCTCATACGTTTCCAGCCAGGTTTCCGGGTCCTCAAATGTGGAACCGCGGAACGTCGGTGGTTCCCTGGGCTGCTGCAGCACGATGGGGGACGCTGGGGCTGCCATTGGGGTTGCCTTGGCCACAATCTTCTTGGTCTTCTCAGGTAGAAGTCCGTGCTCCGGGGGCAGCTGTTGAAGACGGCGGCTTGCTCGGTGGTCCGGGACTACGTTGGTGTTCTGTTTGCAGTCTGGGCTGGGATCACGGCTTGTCGGGGGCGTCCCGTACATGAACGAAAAGCACCTCCACCAGATGTCACGTGGTAGTGACGGTGAAGAAAGAAGCAGTACGGTGGAATACAAAACTAGCTTTTATTGGGCGAACCTGTGCCCACAAAACATGCTACACTTATAGCACAACGGTAGCGGCGAACCCGGTCGGGGATCGTCGGAAATCTGATCAGTGGGTCAAGCGCGTCGCCTTTTATAGAGCAGTCGTCGAATGTTCCAGACTAATCGTTCGGACCCGCGTGCCTTCCACAATGTTCTACACCATTCGCGTTACGCGATGGAATCAGATAACACAAGGTTCGGCGACAACAGACAGCCGGGTAGAAGCATCGATAACTTTCCAGAAACGTCGGATACATGCAGGCGCGTCCCTCGCTGCTCGATTACATTTGTTAAACGGCGAAACGTGGTCACCCTATAAAGATAAGTACACGTGTCAATATTATCACTGACCAGAGGAACGCTTGTCACAAAATCGCCATTTCTGAAGACACCGTTATACCTGCCTGGTCTTCCGCCCTTGTCAGTATCTCTTGTGACTCTGTAGGTGACGGAAGAGTACACTTCGCTCCCTCTAAACTTATAGGTCGCCGCCGTTCACTACCACTGCCGTTCGCATTCCTCGAGTTCAAAACTGGCGCCTCTTTCATGCGCGTGTCAAACCCATCGGCCGAACCAATTACTTTACGCCGCCGTGAAAGCCTTGGCAGAGCAGAACCCCTGGCCACGTCTTCAATATTTGACACGACGGACGACTCCACTTATGTTGCCGCTCTCGAGGCATCGCCTCCTCAGTCATTGCTGCGTTCTTTTACGCCAGCTATTGCCAGTGGCCTTACGACGACGCAGCGCGAGGAACTTTTTCACTTGCTCGAGGGCTTCACTTCTTCCTTTGACCGCCAAGCAACATCCGTCGGCCGCACAACGACCGTCTCGCACACCATCGACACTGGGAGCCATGCACCCATTCGGCAGCGTTCCTACCAAGTGTCGGCGACCGAAGACGTGTTATCAATGACCAGGTGAACGATATGCTGAAACGCGGTGTCATCCAGCCTTCTCGTAGTCCCTGGGCATCACCAGTTGTCCTAGTTAAAGAAAAAGAAGGCACCATACAATTTTGCGTGGATTATCGAACGCTTAACAAGATTACCGGAAAGGATGTATACCCGTTGCCACGTATCGACGACGCCCGTGACTGTTTGCAAGGAGGGGAGTTCTTTTCCTGCTTAGATCTCCGCTCTGGCTACTGGCAGGTGCCCATTGCTGACGCTGAATGTTCTAAAACTGCGTTTGTAACACCAGACGGCTTGTATGAATTCACTGTAATGCCGTTCGGTCTGTGCAACGCGCCCGCCACATTTGAACGCATGATGGACGGCATCCTGCGCGGCCTGAAATGGCACACTTGTCTCTGCTACCACGACGACGTTGTCGTCTTTTCCCCTGATTTTCCGACCCATCTTCGCTATTTACATCAAGTTTTGACCTGTCTCCGGAATGCTGGGCTCCAGCTTAACTTAATGAAGTGCCTATTTGCAGCTCCTAAATTGACTATATTAGGCCATGTTGTCTCCAAAGAAGGCATCCTTCATGATCCTGCTAAACTTCGCGCCGTATGCGAATTGCGGAAGCCCACTAACTTAAAAGCACTACGCAGCTTCATTGGCCTATGCTCCTATTTTCGACGTTTCGTTCGCAATTTCGCTACTGTGATCGCACCACCAACTCCTACAAGGCGACAATGAACTTTCTGCTTGGTCGGAAGCCTCCCATGATGCCTTTACGACTCTTCGTCGCCTGCTCACGTCTCCGCCGATCTTGCGCCATTTTGATCCAAGCGCACCTACAGAACTTCACACTCACGCCAGTGGTGTCGGCCTTGGTGCCGTGCTCGCACAGCGTCAGAACCCTAATGCCGAACACGTGGTCGCTTATGCCAGTCGTACCCTCACAAAACCTGCGGCCAATTACTCAGTAACAGAAAAAGAGTGCCTCGCTATCGTATGGGATCTTCAAAAATTTCGCCCGTATCTCTATGGTGGAGCCTTTGACGTGGTGACGGATCATCACGCTATTTGCTGGCTGTCTAACCTCAAAGACCCATCGGGCCGCCTCGCTCCGTGGGCCCTCCGAATGCAGAACTATGATATGCGTGTCGTCTATCGTTCTGGACGCAGATACTTTGAAGCCGATGCCCTCTCGCGCTTCCCAGTAAATTCCGACAGCAGTACTTCTACCTACAGACATGATATCTCACCACTTGACATCCTGGACATGACCTCGGAGCAACGTAACGGCCCATGGATCGCCATGATATCCGAGTTCTTATCAAATACTCCGGCAGCTTCGGCACCTCGAGTGTTACGCCGACAGGCGCTGCATTTCACCATCCGCGGCGGACTTTTGTACCGCCGCAACTACCACAATGACGGCCGCACATGGCTCTTAGTAGTGCCCCGCCATCTTCGACAAGATTTATGCTCCGCTTTTCACTCTCAACCGCAGTGTGGTCATGGCGGAGTGTCGAAAACCTACACACGGCTTCGCCTACGATATTATTTGCAAGGAATGTTCAACTTCGTCCACAAATACGTACGCTCCTGCACTGCCTGCGAACGCCGCTAATGTGTCCCGCATTTCTTCATCGCACCTCTACAGCCGCTTCCCTGCCCAGCTCAGCCATTTGACCGTGTCGGCATTGATTTATACGAGCCTCTTCCATCTACTGGCTCTGGCAACCGATGCATTGTTGTCGCCGTAGATCATTTGACACGATATGCCGAAACCGCCGCCTTGCCTGCCGCATCAGCAAAAGACGTCGCCTCATTTCTTCTGAACAACTTTGTTCTCCGCTATGGCGCACCCCGTGAACTGCTGAGCGATCGGGGTCGCTTATTTCTCTCGGACGTCCTGCATTCATTCCTATCTGAATGCCAAACTATTCACCTCACTACTACTGCTTATCATTCACACACCAATGGCTTAACAGAATGATTCACCAGAACTCTTGGTGACATGCTATCAATGTATGTTGTGTCTGACCACTCCAACTGGGATCTTGTAATTCCATTCGTCACATACGCCTATAACACGGCCTCTCAAGCCACTACCGGATTCTCACCATTCTTTCTGCTTTACGGCCGCTATCCCTCCAGCACCATTGGTACGGTTCTCCCGTACCGGCCGGACCCTGCTGAGTGCTCACCTGTTTCTACGGTCGCTTAGTACTCCGAGAATTGCCGACAACTGGCCCGTTGTTTGACGTCTGCGCAACAGTACCGCCAGAAAGAGCGCCTTGACCTCAGCCCACCCCCTCACCCCTTCCCTATCGACTCACTCGTGTGGCTTTGGGTACCGCCTGTTGCTTCCCCTGGCCTTTTGTCCAAGCTCCTCCCGATGCACCACGGGCCCTACCGCATGGTTGCCCAACCATCACCTGTTAATTACGTGGTCGAGCCCGTGTCACCATCTCCCGATCTGCGTCGTCGGGGACGAGAGAATGTGCACATTGCCCGGCTGAAGCCGTATTACGATCAGCTCACCTTTTCCTAGATCGCCAGGATGACTACTCTTCAATTCCGGGGGTGATTGTGACGAAGATGGGCAGGCTAAAAAGCCCCGTTGCCATGGCGTGGCTCATACCCAGTTCGTTCACTGGCTGCGCCCTAGCTGCTGTTGCCGCGTTAGTCGCTGCTTCTCTACGACCCAAATAAACCGCCTTCACACATGCAATATCTAGTTCCTGGAACACTCATACATAAAAAAAAGAACATTCATAAACATCGTTGTTCGGAAATCTATACGTGCTTTCGGGGTTACCGAGCCTTGTTAATGAACCAAAATAAAGGTAGAAACTAGAAAATGAAATGGCTGTAATGATAACCTTTAATCAATTTGTGATATTGCATGTTTTTAAATCTCGCGCTGATAAGGCGCAGTGTCTAGAAATTCTTAGAATGGTTCGCCTACTAGTCGATTAGAAGAACAACGCCCTACGATTACTCAAAGCATGCCGGCACTGCAGTTCTGGAAAAGCGAAGGGAGCAGCGAGCCTCCTTCCTGCACCCGGCCATTAATCCTGACTACGGTGCCACCCCTTGGTTTAAATTAGGTTATTTTTATGATGATCAGGCTGTACAGCTCCAATGAAAGGTGCATGTTTTTTTAGGCGATGCTCTCTTTGTCTACTTTGCCACACTTGGTGGGGCTGCCCGGCTTCTGAGCTACCCGGATACGTGCGAAACTACCGCCCGCGGGAATTTTGCGCGTATTCCGAGGCTTTTATCACGCTTGGAAAAACACATTTACGCAGGACGTATTCTGCAACAAAAAGAATGGCGAACGCGTGAGCCTGCTCCGGGCCCCGTGAGAATGGCGTGTTGTTCTTTAGAAGATCTGTCAAAGGCCGAGCAATGGCCGCGAATTTTTGTTGAAACGCCGAAGTAAGAACACAGGCCGACGGAGCAGCGCACGTCAGAAGCAGCACGTGGCACATGGAAACTGCGTACGGCGCGAACTTTTTCCTGATCTGGTTCGACACCGGATGCGTCAACGAGGCGTCGCAGCACGGTAATCTGACGGCGCCCGAATGGACACTTCGTGGAGTTCAGTTGGAGGCGGGCTTTTCAAATGACCGCAAGATTTGCAGCGTGAAGGGTAAGGTGGCAGCCGAACGTGGGAGAAAAAACAATAACGTCGTCAAGGTAAGAGAGACAGGTGGCCCATCCGTAGCCTCGCAGAAGAGAGTCCATCAAACGTTCAAATCGCGCAGGAGCATTGCATAGACCTAAGGACATGACTTTGAAATGATATAAGCCATCCGGCGTGATAAAGGCCGTCTTCTCCCCGTGCATTTTATCAACTGAAATCTGCCAATAGCTGGATCGAAGATCGATGGATGAGAAGTATTTAGCTCCGTGAAAGCAGTCGAAGGTGTCATCGATGGATGGTAGTGGGTAGATGTCTTCTCGCGTGTTCTTGTTTAGGTGGCGCTAATCGACGCAGGAGCGCCAGGTACAGCCTCGTCCACTATTAGGGTGAACACGGCTCACCGTGGCCGCGCTCCGCGGGGCGCCAGTGCGTCCGGCGCGGCGGCGCATCAAAGTGAAGTGGCGCAGGCGCACACGGACCCAGGGGAGGTGCTTCGCGTCGTCTGCTACAGCGCTGGAGCGCGCCACCTCTTGCTTTGCTGTAAAGTACACTTCGCTACACCCAGGTCACTGAGTGCCCCAGGCGGCATTGCGGGAACTTCCCTAACTGGAGCATTTTCCAGCTGGTTCCGTCAACAGCTTGTGAACAGCCTGCTTAATCAATATACATAAACAGAAACAAGCTTCTTACCACATAAATCACTTAGCATGTTTTTATAAGTGATGAGGGTCAAAATACAATCATTTCTTTCGCGCTGTTTATTAGGCTGGGGCCATGTTATTTTACTCTCACAGCAGTTGGTGTAGTGCGTACCAAGAAACCTATTAGGCGTGCTCTTGGTTGGAGCCACCATGTGATGAGCCTAGCGCACCGTTTCGCGCATGTCTTGATGCTAGAACAAATGTGCTTAATTGACTTAAGAAAACGACTTAAACCTGCTATAAATTTTGCAGAATGTTAGAGAGCGATTGTTCAATCACGCATCATCATGTTTGCCATGCATTTTACCATTAAGGAGGGAAATAATGTCACTTCGACAGCAACTAAGAAGTGGTATCCGCTGATTTGCACTCTCTTATTGACGCGTTAATGTCGCTGGCAGGAGAGCATGGAGCGCTTTACGCGATGTAGCAAAGTGCTCTCCCCGGTATAGCAACTGATTTGGCGGCAATTTCATTTACTCCCCCTTTTCATCTTCCTACATCCTATAAAAGAACTAAATTCATTTTTGCTGTCACAGTTTGGGTAAAATAATCGAAGCGGGGCCGGTCTTCTGACGGCTACCTGACGCTAGAAGTCGCATTCTCAGTTAGAGGAATCGTCGGTCAATTATTTAATTACGTTGATTAGGTGAAGTAAAACATGTGGTGCCGACGTTTTTTTTGTTTTTTTTTTCTCCTTGGAGTCAATGCACGCCACATGCGAATGGTGTTTCCGTCGGTTTTGAATAGGTAATTGGAGTGGAAAATCTATAATCTACATGTCTGTTTTCTAGCTTAAATTACGTCTTGCCGGGTAATTAGGTCGTTATTCGCTTCTATTTCATTTCAGTACTTCCTCGGAATAGGTCATATGCACATTCTCACTAGCTTATAATAATTTGTTAATTGTGCGGTATACGTCCCGAAGCGCCATATGGCATCTGAGTTGCGCCATAGAGGTGGGCATCGGATAAATTTGGAGATTAGGAGGAATTTATTTCTTCTTTTTTTTATGGGGTAGGCGGGGGTGGGCTGGGCTGAGTGGGTGAAACCCAAATATGAATACGGCATAGGAACCCTTGCCGCGAACAAGCTATGCTGTTGCCGTCGTGGGGAAGTGGCCGGTCCGTGTGTTGGACGAACGCGGCCAAGATATTTAAACCGGCGGTCATGAGGCCGGCCCGGTGTCGTCTGCCCACCGCGTGCTGGTGGTCTGCAAACGGGCTCGCCATTTGTAACAGCTATGCCCGGTCCAAGCCAGATTGCTGTGGTCGAGCCAGTCTACTTTTTAACTGACCATGGGCGTCAGCCTGATCAACCGCCGAGCCCCCCCCCCCCCGCCTTTTTTTTTGCTTAGGTCATGCTACCCCATCTTAGCTTAATATTATGATGCGGTGCAGCCAACGACTACTCAACTGAGTGACTGGCCGCTCCGGAGTTAAAGATTCCGGGATGACTCGCCAAATCGAAAGACACCAGAGGTTTTTCCATTAAACGCATTTCCGTCGACTTGCATGATGAATTGCATGTTCGGTTGCTGGTTGCCATGGCACTTCGGCGATAAAAACGCTGTAACAGTGCAGGATAATTTCATTTCCCCTGTGCACTTTGGGAACTAGCCATGTCGCGGGTACTGGAAAAAGAAAGACGCCGCATCGTAGATCTATGCCTACAAAACTATGCTCAACGCGTTATATCGGAGATGACAAAAAGGCCACTGAAAACTGTAAATAGAATCGTCCCGGCTTACAAGAAGCATGGAGCAATTGCGGATGCTCCCTGTAAAGCACGGCAAAGAGTGACCATTGTTGCGGCGGCTGCTGCAAACCCGACCTCCACCGAGAAATTAAGAACAGCCTCAGGCTGGGTGACGTCCCTGACATGACTATCAAGCGTCTCCTCTACGCCCCAGCCTATTAAAGAGCGCGAAAGAAATGACTGTAGTTTTACCCTCATCACTTATAAAAGAAACATGCTAAGTGATTTATGTGGTGAGAAGCTTGTTTCTGTTTATGTATATTGATTAAGCAGGCTGTTCACAAGCTGTAGACGGAACCAGCTGGAAAATGCTCCAGTTAGTGAAGTGCGGCTTCCTGCAATGCCGCCTCGGGCACTCAGTCACCTGGGTGTACGAAGTGTACTTTACAGCAAAGCAAGAGGCGACGCGCTCCAGCGCTGTAGCGGACGACGCGAAGCACCTCCCCTGGGTCCGTGTGCGCCTGCGCCGCTTCACTTCGATGCGCCGCCGCGCCGGACGCACTGGCGCCCCGCGGAGCGCGGCCACGGTGAGCCGTGTTCACCCTAATAGTGGACGAGGCTGTACATGTTTCTTTTTGACAAGGGTGACAGGCGAAGCCCAAGGGCCGTCCGATGGCTCGACGACCCCTTCGCGGAGCATTTTCTCCAATTCTGACTGGATAACTCGACGTTCAGCATGCGATACACGATAGCGACGCCGACGAATAGGATTCGCGCCTACAGTGTTTATACGGTGCTAAACAACAGATGTTTGGCCTAAAGACCTGTCGCCAAAATCAGAGATACCACTCTACGATTCAAGCTGCATCGGGAGTTTTTATTGTTGCTGTACAATCTTCTCATTGACGCAGAAGTTGATTAATCAAGACTAAATACGTAGGTACGTAAAAGGAAAAACAAAACCAAGTACTCCGAGTATCCCCATGCGAAAGCAAACTACATTACCTTGGCTCTATCCTGCTATGTTGCATTTGCATAACTTTAAATCTTTGTGCTTTATAGTTGGAAGAATCTGTAAAGGAACGGTAAAAGCATCTAAACATCGTGAACCAGTTTTTCGGCATGGGAATACACCAAACAGGTTCAATGTGCATATTTCCACCTGTTGTTTTGAGCCAGCAAACGGTCAGCATTGAGTGCCCAGCAAAAACGGCGAACAAGACGACGAAGTCAAAGACGCCGCGACAGCTGGAGAACCGTCCCTTTGTGTCTGGAATTTTTCATGTCTGGCTGCTGGTACTGTTGCTTACTCTTGCCTTAGCGCGTGACAAACTGGTGGAGGTACGGGGTAACCTAATCTATGCACGAAACCCCTCCGAGCAGCAGGAGCTTCAGCCCCGTACTGGTGGTTACGCCTGTACACCGCGCCAGCAGAAGGATCCGTGGACAAGCCGCTGAGTTTGGACTCCACCCAGAAACAATGGCAGCTGCGACCACCCCAACCGGTATGGAACGCACAATGCCGATTCATTGTACGCTACTCAATCCGCGAACGCTGAATTCCTTCTACGGCGCCATACATGAGGATGCTAAAGATTGGCTAGTGCGCTATGAACGTGTCGCCGCGTTCAACAAGTGGTATGACGCAGACAAACAGAAAAACGCATATTTCAGCCTTAACGATGGGGCAAGTGTTTGGTATAAGAACCGTGCAGATGCTCAGACTTCATGGGCAGAATTCAAACGCCGGATTCCTAAACATATGCGAGCCCTGATCGCCGTGAGCGAGCTGAGCGTGATCTCCAGTCCCGTATACAAATGCCGAAGGAAGGTGTCGCAATGTTTGTTGAGGACATGACGCGTATCTTTCGATGAGCGGACCCCAGCATGTCGGAAGAAATGAAGGTGCGGTACTTCATGCGGGGAGTGAAAGAGCAGCTGTTCGGCGGTCTCGTGTGTAGTCCTCCCAAGACTGCGTCAGAATTCCTTTCCGACGGCGTCATGGGACAGACTCTTCGGCTGCGGTCACCATTATACGAGCGCCAAAGGAACGCTGCCTCACCTACGGACGTTTTCGGAGCTCTCGGGAGCCACATCGATTTCTTTCGAGACCTCAATCGTTCCGTAATCCGCGAAGAAGTCGAGAAACTGTCGGTGCCCTCACAGTCGACGCTCACCTCCTTGTACAGCGTTCTCCGTGACGAAGTCCATGCGCTAAGAGAACCACCCTTCAACACAGAAGCTCCACCGCTACGAACTGACAGCCCGCGTATGCCATATTCGCAAGCTTTGAGGCAACCTGCCCCAACTTCCTCGCCGCTTCGCACCACGTGGCCGCCTAGGCAGCACACCAACAATGCTCCAAGCATGGCCCAATCCTGGCAGTAATTGGTACCGATCTTAGACGAATGTTGGAATATTGGCAAAGTGCAAACCAATGCAATGCTGGCCCAGAGTTAAAGCCAAGATTGGACCAATGTTATGCCAATGCAGCAGCCATTGTGCTGGCAGCGTAGGACCAGTGTTGAGCCATATCGTTGCCATTATTAATGCCAGCTTTGAGCCAATGCCCTTTCCATGACGGATATTGTAGATACGGTGGCTCTAGCGCACGCAGCCATTCTTACCGCGAACCTTTTGCTAGCGGCATTATTATAACAAGTGTCCCCATACCGTCTTCCTCAATAGTAGCTTGGACAGCTCGACAAAAAGATATTACGTCAAGAAGCGGAAGCTTTCTATAATAGCAAATAATAATAAAAGAATACTGAAATTGGCTTTTATGACACTTTATTTGCGAATAAAGTTGCACCAACAGGCATTTTCCGTGGACCTAGATGGGTGACGCTCGGTTATCTTGAAACAGTTTATTTACAGGCACTGCCCTCAGGATATGAATTGGGCAACCTGCCGAGGACGGTGGGCTGGCCAGGGTTTCAGGGCGGGGAGGTCACGTCGGTAGGCAGGTTGGTCAGTGCATGGATGACGGCGGGATGGTCAGGCCCCCCGAGGACCACGATAACGCGGTAGCTTCGTTGAATTTGCTACCACTGCCATAGCGACTACACCATTACTTGGAGGAGATGCTTGCACTGTAAAATAAAAAGAAAAATTGTCAGAGATGTTGGTGTGAGAAATGTATCTGGCAGTGTTTTCATTTGAAAAAGCGCCATACCGCAAGAGTATAAGTTTGAACAGAGAGTTCAAAGTGGTAAATCAAGAAATTTTCTTGCAAGAGGTTTGTCAGGTAACACTTCTTAATATTTTGACATATATGGCACATTTCGTAGAATGTGTAACAGAGAGTATTTAGAACACAAACATAAAATGCGCAGGATCCGTCCGCCTTGTTTACAGCCCACACCAAGTCAGAGTAGCACTTTGTAATTAAAAAATTGCACCAAAACGTGCTACAGCACAAAAAGCCTGATTTAGAGAGTGTGTAGACACAATGTGGCCTTCGTGCGAAATTTTTATGTGGAATCCGAGAAGTTCCGTCAGGAAATACTAGCAAAAATAGGCATTTATTGTATGAAAAGAACGAAATACTGCCGGCTGCAAGTGGTGTTTGACCTATAACACTGAGAAGAAGCGCAGTCCTCGGTATGACTAGCAGGATCCGGCAGCGCGCATGACTTAATAAAATCAGAGTCCTGCAATTTGGGTGAAATCCCCAAACGGAGATATACACGTGTTCTACTCCGGGCACTATTCAAAAGCTGCGAAAAAAAACAGCTATGTAATTACAGGCACTCTACATTAGCCAGGGCTGTTTCAGTAATATATATATACCGCGTGATATTGCGTGAGTTGGCAGCAGTTTAAAACATTCATCCTAAACCATCACAAAAGAATTGTGGATTCGGGTCACAGCGTTTCTGCTCAGTAAAAGTTGATGGCTCTACACGAGCAATTTATCAGCGCCTAAATGTCCGCAGGCAAGAAATGAATTAAATAACAAAACATATTTCAGTGATTTTTTCGGCTGTGTGCTAACTTACTGCGATAGCAGCTTTTTCCAGCTGTGAAGACCACCATTTCATTTTAGAAATAATTGCGTTCCGCCACTACAGGGAACTTGACAACAATCTAGCGGTTATATGAAAATGTATCCATTGAAAGTGTACTGAAAAATATGTATTATCACATTTGACATATAACCGCTAGACATAAAAACTGTTTTAAATTTCTTGTCAAGCTACATTTACAATACGCACATCAATGCCATAAGCGTATAGCAGGCAAACGCAATATTTTTTTATTTTTTTTATTTAAAAATACCTTACAGGCCTCAAAGTGAGGCATTGAGTAAGGGGGGCAGTACATAGAAAATACACAGAATACAAGACATCTATAAACCGTATCTGTTTACTACCTACAACCAAAGTACAACTGAGATGAAAAAAGAATTAATCAGTTCATGATTCACTAGGGAAAAGAAGAAACATAAAAAACATAATATAATAACAAGGAATAAATCACACAGATTGTTTTCAGTGAAGCCGTGTAACTAATAAAAACAGTAATAATGAAAAACAATGACAGAAAAGTTACGGACGCGACATTCCAACGAAACGGTAAACATAGCGACATAACGGTAATAAAGCGAAAATAAGCAGTAAAAGATAGTGCAAGTATAGAAAGCATTGTGCGACAAACGTAGAACTTCACTTTTCTTTAGTCATGTATTCAGTCAAGGCATCACAGAATGAATCGTGGTTAGATTGGCTTGCAATGCTGTCCGGGAGCGAATTCCATATTCTGATAGCACGAGGAAGAGCAGAGTAATGGAATGCTTTTGTAGACCCGTAAAGGCGGGCATAGCTGAAATGATTATGAAGCCTATGTGACGTGGAGTAGGGTCGTTTCAAGCATGCGGGTGTTCGAGTGGAGTGAATGAATTTGTGGAACAGTGATAAAAGGGCAATGTCTCGGCGAGTGCTCAAGGATTGTAATGAAAGCTTAAGTTTTGTTTGTGTAACACTAGACTGGTAGCTGTAATCGTTTATGATGAAGCGGCTTGCTCTATTCTGGGTCCGTTCTAGCGTTTCAATTAGGTATTTCTGGTGAGGGGACGAAATGGGAGATGCATACTCGAGCTTGGGACGAACGAGAGTTAGGTAAGCTAGCTTGCGAACATTTGAAGGAACGTTTCTTAAGTTGCGTCGCAAGTACCCCCAACGACTGGGAGGCATTAGCTGAAATGGACGTGATATGCTCTGTCCAAGAAAGATTTGATGTGAATAGAACCCCTGGATACTTATATTGTGTAGCAGCTATAACAGTGCAATTGTTAATATGGTAGCGATACTGTGAGGTTGCCGACTTCCGGGTAAAAGACATTACTTTGCATTTTATGGTATTTAAAGTCATTAGCCATTTATTGCACCAGTTATTGATTTGTTGAAGGTCTTGCTGAAGAACGAGGTGATCATCTGAGTTTTTAATTGGGCGATAAATTATGCAGTCGTCGGCGAATATTCTGATGGTGGAGGACAAATTTTGAGGTAAGTCGTTAATAAATATTAGAAAAAGCAAGGGACCGAGGACGCTACCCTGTGGTACACCAGAAGAAGTTACGGAGGAAGAGTAGTTATTTGCAATAGTAAACTGCTGACGATTAGACAAGAAATTTCGGAGCCATGACAAGGTAAGACAGTCCAATTTAAGTGCGGAGAGTTTTGATATTAGGCGACAATGTGCGACATGGTCGAATGCCTTCGAAAAATCAAGGAACAAGCAATCAATTTGTAAGTTATAATTTAGGTTAGTGTGTAGGTCTGTTGTAAATTCAAATAACTGTGTATCGCACGAGAGGTCCTTCCTAAAGCCATGCTGATTATGAAAAAGGAATTTGTTAGTCTCAAGATGTCTGTAAATCTGCGAAGCGATAATGTGTTCAAGCAACATGCAGGGAATGCATGTCAATGAAATGGGACGATAATTCTCACAGGAGTTCCTGTTGCCATTTTTAAATACAGGTATAACTTTCGCCATCTTCCAATCTGCGTGAAGGTGGCCTGTCGCAAGTGATTGTCTGAATATGTAAAAAAGAATTTTGCTTGATATTTCTACCGTATTCTTTAAAATCTTTGAGTTTATGCCATCTATGCCACATGAAGAAGACATCTTAAGGTTATTTATGAGAGAAGAGAGGCCCTCCAAAGTGACTTCAATAGGTTCCATGTATTGGTAGCCTAATTCTGAAACGAAAGGTATATTTGAAGTGTTCTCTTGTGTAAATACAGAGCTGAAGAATAAATTAAAGACCTCCGAGCATTCGCTGACTGGAATAGAAATATTGCTGCTGTTTTGTAATGACACCGGTGGCGTTGTGTTTATCGTTATTTGGAGCAAATGGTGGTCGCTGAAACCATCCGAATATTCTATGTGACCTATTGTTTCAGGTGCTGCACTAAGAATGATATCTAGAACATTGGCACCACGTGTGGGTTTCGTGACAGCTTGAAAGAGATTAAAGTCTAAAGACAAGTTGATGAATTCTGACGATATATGACAAGGAGATGATAAATTCGTCCAATCGATTAGTGGATAATTGAAATCCCCAAGAAGATAAATTAAATCAGCCGGGAAGAGTTCAATGGCTTTGTTGATTGTGTCGCGGAGAGCATTAATGAAAGAATTGTTAGAATCTGGTGCACGGTAACAATAACCTATTAGTATTCTAGAAGATGACATCGTGCAGGCCACCCAAACAATCTCGAGATCAGAATTAGTGTTGACCAAAAATGACGTAATGGTTTTCTTTACACCAATCAAGACACCACCTCCTCTTTTAATAGAGCGGTCACACCTATATATGTCGTACATGTTTGAAGATGAAAAGATTTCATTATTTGTTACTGCAGAATGCAGCCATGTCTCTATGAAAGCGATAATGTCCGATTTACTGTCTTCCAAGAAGGAAGAGATGACATCGCGCTTTGATAATATGCTTCGTATGTTGGCGTACGATAATGATAGCGAGGGTGAAGTCGGGGTTAGCTTTAGTACTTGGTGACACTGTGCGCATGCTCCAAACCGTAGCTATCTATTCAGCGGGACAACTGCAATCACTGCAACTGCAATAACGTTGCAATCGCCACCACACATTGTTCTTTAGGCCGTCCAAAATCGATGCCCTGCTGAGCATGAAGAGCAAAAAAATTCAGCGTTAAACACGCAGCGAAACCATCAGGAAAGTTAGAACTTCAGCAGTCACATATACATAAATCGTAGAATTAAAAAGCGAAAAGAAAAAGCATTTAGCAGCTGCACACAATATTAAAGGCAAGAGTATGCTGAAATTTAGCCCTTTGAAACAACGTTGCTTGTAAAACATACAACTTAATGCTTCGTTTCCTAATTCACTCCGTCTGGCTTTTATAAAATATGTAATATGCACAAAACAAATGCACTCACCATTGTAAGATCCATGCTACTCTGTATCCGAGTTCATCCCCCATCGAAGACGGTGGCCACCAGCGCCGACTTTTTTCTACTTCTTGTTTGGCCAAATATAATTCTAACACTCACAAACATTCGTGGCCACTTTGCTGCGTATATCAAGATGTAGGCTTATCAGTAGGAATGACGACCACAAGCGAGCATTTTTCACGATAGGAGCGCGCTGACAAGAACTGACAATACTGCATGCATCCAGATAGTGTTGCACCCAGTCTGTGTGCTAGCGATGCATAGAAGGAAAGGGTAAAACGAAAGGGTGAATGAAGAAAACGGCGTCAACGCCGCACTCCCCGCTGGACCTAGCCCGACCGCGTTCTTTGGGCGGCAGCGACGGAGGGAGATGTGGAGGAAAATTGTGACCCCGCCGCGTTCCACCGTGCCTGGGAGAGCAGCCAATTCGACACAGCGGCTTATAGCTGTCTGAGCGCTTTACTGATAGCATTGACCAGGCCCACGTGGGTGCGTGGGGGAGAGGCAAGTGGGGGCTTAGGGACGGAAAGTTAGGCCGGAAGAAAAATCCGGAATGCGCCGTGCCAAAGACAGGCAAAGACGAAAGGCTGTTGACATGGAAAAACCCAAACGTGCAATTAATTTTTCTTTCTGTCAGGGGCATTCATACAAGGAGCTTACTACAAATGCACGAACAGATATATTGGAATGGGAACATGATGATTATGACACGGCTACATGCCATGCATGCAAAACAAACAAACAAACAAAAGTTTCACTAATACATACGCGATCCATCTCGATGCAATATAAAACGGTTCCATCAGCTCTGTGGCACTGTAATTCTCGATTCTTCTCGGAATCCGTATCTTCCAAAGCCGCGGAGCGTATATTCGAAATATATAATGCACAGGCAAATGCGCAATGCCGTTGCTTCTTATGGAAAGCTCATGTTCCCATGTACGATCAATAAATCAGCGGCTAGTTTGCCCGTTATGCAACTTCCCCCGCTTGCTACGGTATGAATTGGCTTTTCTGTTTAGGAGGCGCAGTTCGGTGAAGCCGAAGCGTACAAATGGCCATGTACCATGCCTGGAGTTGACATGGGAGAACCACAGGTGGTTAGTTCAAATCATCCCCCCCCCCTGCCAGCCCCCTACTATGCGCCTCATAATCACATTGTGGTTCAGGCACACAAAACTCCATATTTTAAGTTTGTATTGACATTAAGCGTCATTTAAGCTTAACACATTTGGTTACTTCAAGCCCTGTGTTGTTCCAAGAAAGCCAGCTTAGTTACCCATGTTGGCAAATCCACATGAATGTCGGTCCAATATTTCCCGCCTTTTTGAATGGCAGTGCTAATATTGTTTGTTGCATGTGCAAACAGGGCCAGCCTTGGATATCTATTACAATGGCAAAATTCGATTCACGCTGTTTATCTTACGCCATCATTGGGCAAGCAATCAGAATGGCACAGCCAATATTCGCGCCACGTTCTTAACCTTAGGCCATCATTGGGCCAGGAATCAGAATGGCACTGCCGATATTGGAACCACGCTGTTCATAGCGGGGCGTGTTTCCTGCATCACGAGGAAAGCTGCGCATCGCCAAAGGGCAAGGGTTCACCGCTGCTAGAAAAAGACGCTGCAAGAAAGTCGGCGTCCACAGTCCGGCAGCAGTGCACTTTGGCATCGCATACTAAATCTACGCCTCTTTCAGGTGAGAAATGTGTTGCACTTAGCAGCAGTTGAACGTCGCAAGCTGTGCACTGCAGCCGGACGTACTGTTCCTGACTTTGATGCTTTGCTAATGATTTCATTTGTGTTGGCTATGTCTAAAGATGCGCACGATACCGCGAAAGCCATTGAAGACTTACGACGTGAATTGACAAAGGAGCTTGGAGATACAAAAGATGCTTTGAAGGAAGTGAAAGATGTCAGAGAACATATACAATCAGTAATGAGGGTGAACGAAGAGCTCAGCTGAAAAGGATAGACTGCGCCGCCGGATAGAGGAGGTTGGGCAATATCAGCTCTCGAATAATCTGGAAGTTAAGGGTCTTCCGCCTGGTGTTAAACCACTTGTAGCAGCTAAGAAAATCGGTGGTCTCATTCAAGAAGACATAACTGCTGATGGCGTCGATAGCTGCCACAGAGTACCGACTGCTCGTCATGACCAAAGTAACATAATTGTCCGATCTGTGCGCAGGACAAAGAAGACTGCTGTTTTAAGCAAGTCAAAGAAAGTTAGAATTGATAGCAAGGACTTGGGCAGCCAGACGTCAACTGCAGTATATGTCAATGAGCATCTGACGAAACACGGCAAACAGCTTCTCTGGTCAGCTATACAGAGAAAGAAGGAAATGCGGTGGAAATTTCTTTGGACATCGGGGGGCAATGGTCTTTGCACGTAGAAACGAGGGCTCCCCTGTACTAAATTAATTATGGGGTTTTTACGGGCCAAAACCACTTTCTGATTATGAGGCACGCCGTAGTGGAGGACTCCGGAAATTTCGACCACCTGGGGTTCTTTAACGGGCACCTAAATCTAAGTACACGGGTGTTTTTGCATTTCGCCTCCATCGAAATGCGGCCGCCGTGGCCGGGATTCGATCCCGCGACCTCGTGCTCAGCAGCCTAACGCCATAGCCACTGAGCAACCACTGCGTGTGGCTCCCGTGTACTGAAAATAAGAAACGCTAACGACCTCGATAAGATGACAGCTGGTGCCGGAGGAACTGCTGGAGAATAAACACGGTATCTGAATACGCCCAATTTGACAGACGCTCGCAAGTTTCATGGACACTGTAAGAGCAATGCCTAGCGATAATTATCATGAAAGGCATTCCTTGATTAGTCTACTCCGGGATGTGCGCAGGCGCATCAAGACCTTTCATCTAAACACACGCAGCATACGCAACAAGACAGATATATGATCATTGATATGCTTGGCTCCTTTTCATTTAGTTTTGATTTACTATTGTTTTCTGAAACATGGCTATCTGTAGGTGAAGATCCACCCATACTTTGAAAACTAAATTTACAATGGCCTAGTGCGTCCTTCAGGAAGAGGAGGTGGTGTGGCTATTTATCTTAAGCAGTCATTAAAATATGATGTTATCTCCCAATTCTTCATTATTAACGAGATGGTAGAGTGTCTTATGATACGCCTAGAAAAAGCATTTGCTGTGGCCGTTTATCGATCACCTTCTGGGAGTAAATCTAGATTTGCTAAGTTCGTGGAACATGTGCTGCAATATTTGTGTCACACCGGCTTTCCATTTGTGGTAATGGGCGACGTAAATATCGATATGTTATCTCAGGATGCATCGTCCCGTCAGTTAACTGTACTAGCGAATTATTTTGCTTGCAATAACATAATTTCTAAGGCAACCCGTCTCCCTGCGCAGACTGTGCGATATGTGTTTGACGAACATACACCCGCGGCATTGCGTTGCTGAGTGTTGGTTGTAGAAGTTAGCGACCATTTACCCATGTTTTTTACCCTTCCTTCTTCCAATGATAGTCGCGCTGCTAATGAAAAAGTGCGGTCACGTTAGATCAACGCTAGGACACTAGAGATATACCGTTATCGTGTTATTCAAACTGATCACGTGTTCCGAGATAAGGATCCTAACTAGGCATACAACGTATTATTGTCTAAACTAATAAAATGTTATGATGCTTTCCCGGTATCTGTAAGGTACGAAAACGGCAGAAAATGAGAAAAGGCTGGATAACTAATATCTTACTCAAAAAATAAAAAAAGAATAGCATGAATGCCATGCATTTGTAAAGACACGCGACATAAATTTATTTATTGAGCTTAAATAGTACAGCAACCAGCTAAATAGTGAACAAAGGTGTGCAAAGTTCAGATATTATGGGGATTTATTTTGTGATATAAGTAATGATCGCAGGAGAATTTGGAACGAGGTTAGAAATCTTTCCGGTCGAATTAAAGAAAACCACGTCCCTAGCATTCTAGCTAACTCCAGCGGCCTTGGCTACAGAGAGGTTGCAACTGAAATAAACGATTACTTCGTTACTAGTTGTGGTTACGATGAGATAGGTGATGAACATGATCCAAGATTATCGATAAACGACCGTGATTTACCTAGCTCGATAGTTCTGTATTATATTTCATGTTGTGAGACTGAAGAATTAATAATCAAGATTAAAAACAACTGTGCGGCAGGATATAATGACATCAAAGATATGCCGTAAAATACGTTGCTGATATGATATCGTCCGCGCTCTCATACATTATTTACTTATTTTTCTCTATCGGTGTTTTTCTTGGATCAACTGAATATAGCTCGTCTTTGTGCGGTCTTCAAAGGTGGTAATGACAAAGAAATTGCAAATTACCGACCAATATCGGTACTACCGATGCTGTCGAAAATGTTTGAAAGCGCTATTATTATCAGATTAAAAAATTTTTTCAATAAGTACGATATCATCAGTGAGGCCCAGCTTGGCTTTCAAAAAGGCAAATCCACCGAGCTTGCATTACTTGATATTAAAAGAGAGATACTAAATAATTTCGAAGGAAAGCTTTACACGCTGGGGCTGTTCGTAGATTTTCATAAAGCATTCCATGCCGTGTGTCATAGTGATCTTCTGCAAAAACATAATAATTACGGCGTCCGTGGTATTGCCAATAGGTTACTACACAATTACTCGACAGACCGTTACTAATATATAGTTATTAATCAGGAGACATCCTCGCATGCTAAGGTTCACAAAGGTGTCCCACAAGGATATATACTCGGCCCACTGTTATTCATAATTTACGTAAATGAGCTGTGCCGCATTCCGGATCCTCCTAAAATAATTAAGTATCCTGATGATGCTAACATTTTTTTGCTGGTGCTTCAATTTCTAAACTTTAAGGGAGTGTAAATCCATATCTAAGTCAGCTGTCTTGTTGTCTTAATGTCAAGAAATTACGGCTAAACGCGAGTGAAACTAAATACATATTGTTTGCACCTATGAATAGGCCACGGTATATAAGCATAAATGTTTCCTTTGAAAGCCAGAAGCTTCAGCAAGTTAAGGTTCAAAAATTTCTGCGCGTGTGTTTCCAGGAAGACCTGTCTTGGAATGAACATATAAATAAATTAGCAGGAGAATTAAGTAAATGTGTTGGGTGTATGTACAGATTAAGTCGGTTATTACCACTTTGGCTCAAGAAAGCGCTATATTATACAATATTCTATTCCAGGTTTCGTTATTGCGTGTTGACCTGGGGTACTACGACAGCAAAGAATTATACCACGTTACTGACATTACAAAAAAGGTACTAGGAATATTTGAGGGATATTATGGTCACCCGCAAGGTCTCAGGACGCGTCCGCTATTTTCAAAACATTTCATATTGCAAGGTGACCAAATCTATTATCTCAAGCTTTCTTGCATTACTAAAATAATAAGCTGTACCCCACGTAGAGTTCTTCTCGATGTGTTCAATGTTGCCTCCGTACGCAAAGCATAGGAACACCAAAAATTAGAACAACCTATGATCGGCAGCATATTCTGCACCAAATGCCCAGTCCGCTTAATAAACTTAACAACATTTTAGACCTAATTAAATAAATTTCCGTAAATTCGTTTAAAGAAATTCTTCTAGAAAACTGCATTGAATATGTTTAAGTACTGTTAAAGCGTTGATTACAACTTCCATGTTTATTGACTTAAATTGACTGAAATAAAACACCCTCACTGTGTGTTTCATTTCTGAGCGCATATTGCTTCTTCTTGTTGCTGCTTCTCGCAATATATGTTTGACGATTTTTTTTGTTTTCTTTGTTCTGTGATATTTCTTGTTTTTGTTTGTTTCATACCGACAATTTAGGGTGGTAAATGATTATCTTATGGTAATTATTATATATTCTGGCTGTTTCTCAACTTGAATTATGACTGCGTGCTGAACTGTATCTCGGAGCAAAAGCCTCTGTCAGGCTTTATCGCCTTTTGCTTTTGCTTCGATTTCTATTGGTGTACAGAAAGAACAATCAATCAATAAAAAAACCTATAAATCAGTCTTAGGCCGTCATTGGGCCAGGAACTGCCAATACGTTTCGAACGTTGGCCCGACCTGACGTGTCGCCTGGGCGGTCATGCTACAGCCCGTCCAAGCGGCCTTGTATTACCAGAACCACCGACAGGCCCCAAGGAAATCAGACGTGTGGCGTGCACCTGATCGCCGTCCCCTTTGCTTTCACTGTGCCGAAGCTGAGCATGTCTCCCGACAGTGCTCCTATCGAGAGCTCGTACTAAGCGGATTCGCAGCTAACTCGCCGCGACCTAGGTTCGGCCAACAATCGCCTGAAATTCAAGAATACGTTGCCCAGCAGCGCGGATCCCCATCAGCTCGATACCAGTCACGCTCCACTTCGCCGCGGTGGCTTTCTCCGACTCACAGTACGTATTCGAGCGTGGTGCATGGTCGGTCGCCCAGCCCGCGCCGGGATAACTAAACACAACGGCCTTCGGGGGCGAGGCCGCTCAGTCTGGACGTGCTCAAGGACCCCTACTGACGCGTACACGGACCGACGATACATCGACGACGACAGTACCTGCTGATTACGGAAGAAGAATTTCCTTGGACATTCCTGTACTGCTCGACGGTTGTAAATTGACTGTTTTAGTGGACACTGGATCGGATTATTGTATAATCAGCGAAAAACTGGCGACCCTTCTGAAGAAAGTGAGGACGCCTTAGAATCAAACGTCAGTTCGTACCGCTGGCGGGCATATCGTCACACCACTCGGCATGTGCATGGCAAGAATACGGATTCGTGGCTCTACGTTTGTTGTTAGCTAGAAAATTCTCTCTAAGTTTTCTCGAGACGTAATCATCGGCATGGACTTTCTCAGGGAGCACGGAGCTATCACCGACATTCGATAACGTCTCGTCACTTTCTCGAGAAAGCGCTCCGCAGCGACGACCGACAACATCCACCCTCGTGCATCTCTTTATGTCATGGACGGCGCTGTGACGTTACCACCGCGTGTAAGTGTCGTGATTGGAGTGGCATGTGACAGACTAACACGCTGGAGCGGTCGCAAAAAGCAATTGCTCTCTCCTTCTTTCTTAAGGTGTTTGCGTAGCAAGAAGCCTTATTGATCTCCATGATGGCCACTGTGTTCTTGTCACGAATTTCAGCTACGAACACCGGCAACTTTTCCCTAATACTGTAATCGCCTACGCCCACCCGATCGCTGATGTCGCTGAGTGTTTTCTTTCCGAGGCAATGGGCACTGCTGAAGCCTCTCTACGCAACGTCGACATTAACCCAACGCTTCCTAAAAAGATCGAACAACTGCTGCGCGAGCTATTTCTCGAGTTACACTCTTGCTTTGCACGGTCGTCGAAGATACGTCAAACACCTATTACGAAACACTGTATATCGCCTATGACGACGTGCCTCTCATACGGCAACAGCCTTTCTGTGTTTCCCCGACCGACCGACATACAATTCAAACGCAGGAGAAGAAAATGCTTCAAGACGGCGTAATACAGCCTTCATGCAGTCCCTGTTCATCGCTAGTCGTTCTTGTTAAAAAGAAAGATGACACGCTTCGGTTTTGTGTTGACTACCGGAAGCTAAACAACGTCACAAAGAAGGACGTGTACCCGTTGCTTCGTGTCGACGATTTTCTGGACAGGCTGAGGCGCGCGAAGTAGCTCTTCTCTATCGATCTCAAAAGTGGCTACTGGCAAATTGAAGTAGATGAGCGGGACCGCGAGAAAACAGCATTGGTGACTCCAAACGGCCTTTACGAATTTAGAGTGCTCCCTTTCGGCCTCTGTTCCGCTCCAGCCACATTCCAGCAAATGATGGATACCGTTCTCGCTGACCTCAAATGGAAAAGCTGCCTCGTCTATCTCGATGATGTTGTTTTCTTTTCGGAAAGTTTTGTCGAGCACCTTCGACGCCTTCGGAATGTACTCGAAGCCATGCCATCGGCTGGCCTTACACTAAAGCCAGAGAAATGCCGTTTCGGTTACAAGGAACTGAAGTTCCTTGGTCACGTCGTGAGCGCGGAAGGTGTTCAGCCCGATCCCGAGAAGACTGCTGCCCTAGCTGCTTTTCCCGCTCCAACTGACAAAAAAGTCTCCGACGATTGTTGGGCTTGTGTGCATATTATCGACGCTTCATTGAAAATGTTTCGAAGATTGCAGAGCCGCTATGCCACCTTATGCCTGACGACGCGCCATTCCTCTGGACTGATGACGAACAGACCGCCTTTGCGGAGCTACAACGTCGATTGTCTTCTCCTCCCGTGCTCGGTCATTGTGATGAGGATTCTGACACAGAAGGACGTACTGACGCCAGAAATATTGGTCTCGGAGCTATCCTGGTGCAACGGCAAGATGGGACTGAACGAGTTATCGCCTACGTGAGCCGCACTCTGTCACGCGCCGAGTCCAGTTATTCCACCACAGAAGAGTGCCTCGCGGTTATTTGAGCTACTGCAACGTTTATGCCGTATCTCCAGCGACCATCTAAAGTTGTGACCGATCATCACGCTTTTTTCTCGTTGACCAACCTCCGAGACCCTTCTGGACGGTTCGCACGTAGGAGTCGGCGACTCCAGGAATTTAACATCACCATCGTGTACAAGTCAGGCAGAAAATATGGAGGTGCTAGCACGCTGTCACGAGCACCTGTTGAATCTCAGAAGACGACAGCCCCTTCCTGGGACCATCAGCGGGCCGGATCTGCTCGCTCAACAGCGATCGGACGCTGAATCGGCCCCTAATCGATCACTTAGAAAGCGGCATCGCGCCCATTCCACGCCCTATTTCACGACGGTTGTAGCCATTTTGCCTACGAGAGGGCATCTTATACAAAATAAACTCAGGCGCCAGCGACAAACCACATCTTCTAGTAGTGCCTCAAGCCCTTCGCGACGACTTCCTATTAGCCTGCCACGACGAGCCGGCATTTGGTCCCTTGGGTTACTCAAGGACTCTGGACAGGGTACGACAACTGTACTCCTGGCCTAGACTGACTGCTTGCGTCAAACGCTACGTGAAAGGATGCCGTGAATGCCAGCGCCGCAAGTCACCACCCGTCAAACCTGCTGGCCTTCTACAACCCATCGACACTCCGTGTACGCCGTTTGATCAAGTTGGAATGGACCTTCTTGGACCATTTGCCTTGTCTTCCTCCGGTAATAAGTGGATCACTGTTGCAACTGATTACTTGGAGCATTACGCTGAGACGAAGGCCCTACAACGGGGTAAAGCATCTGAGGTTGCCCAGTTTTATGCGAAGCATATTACTAGAGCTCAACCCAGCTCCTCAGGCGCGGCGGTGTCGCCTTCAAGGCTGACCACGTGACACCGTGACGTCACGACAGAGGAGAAACAGGGCTCCAACTCGCGCCGTCGCTCGCAGCGTCGCGGCGGTATATAAGCAGCTGCACTTGTTTCTAGGTGGCTTTGGCTCAACTCTTGCAAGATGGGCTGGGTGGGAATCGAACCAGGGTCTCCGGAGTGTGAGACGGAGACGCTACCACTGAGCCACGAGTACGATGCTTCAAAGCGGTACAAAAGCGTTTCTAGTGAATGCGGTGTTGCCTTAGAAACGAGCTGTTTCTAAGGCTCAGGCGTGCGTCGCTTGCTCAGGCGCACATTTCGTTGCCGCGCCGAACGCTGCGTTGCTCGACGCTCACCGCGTCCAATGCGGGGCGCGTAGTCGCTGCGTCGTAGCCCATTGTCTTACACCCCTTGGCGGGTCGACGGGAACGCTGTCGCGTTCCACTCTTGAAGGCGAAGCAGAGTAACGCTTGAGTTGTTTCTTCGTCTAGCCGAACCAAATATAGCCAAGCAACAGCAGTTCACCAGGCTAAAAAGTGGTTCAACAACTAAAATAAAGGCTAGTATGCTTCGCATCCTGGGCTTAACCTTAGCTAAGCCACAGCCATTTTTTTATGCATCACATTGTGCTTCGCATGGCGCACCGTCATTCATCATCACTGTTCGAGGGACGGCATTTACGGCGAAGCCGCTGGACGACGTCCTCAAGTTGAGTTACAAGAGTCATCGAAAGGCCACTGCATACCACCCTCAAACTAACGGCATGACAGAAAGACTAAACAAAACACTGGCAGACATGATCTATATGTACATGGATGTTCAGCACAAAACGTGGGACAAAATCCTGCCGTACGTAACGATTGCGTACAACACTGCCACGCAGGTAACTACACGATTCACGCCCTTTCGCCTCGTTTATGGTCGAGATGTTCAAACTATGCCAGACACCATGATTCCGTATGAAAGCATCGATCAGCTCGACCAGTTAGCTCCTGACGTCGAGGAATACATTCAGCGTGGCGAGGAAGCACGTTAACTGGCTCGTGTGCACATAAGACAGCAGCAGTGTATAGATGCACTAAGGTACAATCTCCACCATCGACGAATTACCTATGAGCCAGGGGACAAAGTTTGGGTTTGGACCCCCATTAGACGGCGAGGCCTTATTGAGAAACTCCTGATCAACTACGTTGGACCATATACAGCACTCAGGCGTGTAAGCGACGTGAACTATGAAGCGATTCCAGACGGAGACCTGCCATCGCCCAAGCGCCGTTTACCACGCACAGAGACTGCCCATGTCATCCGCATCTAGCCGTATTTTACACGGTGATGTTAAGTGTACTGGTGAAACAATTTTTTTTTTGCAGTCGTCGCGTCGTCCTCCAAAGAATTGCGAAGCGTTTTTTTTTTTTGTTCCCGACCACGGAACACAAGTTTTGCCTCGTGTGCATGTCCATATGTGTGCTAGCGCGTTTCCTTTCTTTTTTGTCTTACGTAATTTGTAAACTTTCCGTGTACGTCTTCCGTATGAGCATCGAGTCGATCCTTCATTGGGAGGGGGAATAATGCCACCTGGTATTTTGATCCAGCAAACGGTCAGCATTGCGTGCCCAGCAAAAACTGCGAAGGAGACGACGAAGTCAAAGATCCGGCACGAGCTGGAGAACCATCCCTTCGTGTCTGGCATTTTTCGTGTCTGGCTGCTGGTACTATTGCTTACTCTTGCCTTAGCGGGTTACAATATTTACAACAATATACTATTAATAAAGGGAGCAAGCCACATAACTAGTGTACTACATGTTACCGGCCAGGAAAGCTTATCACACTGTTACAAAAACCACAGCAATTTTTCTTATTTCTTATTTATTTTCTTAACGTGCTCAAGAACAGCTTTACGCCTTAATATTGGTGCATTTGTGTTACATAACGAACATTAAACCGAAAAACAAAACGCAATATCTCGAAAAACAGTGGTACGAAGTGCAACAAAAATTGAAGTATTCAGAGACAGAAGTCAGATAATCAGCAAATAGTAAAACTGAACACATGAAGATCATCACGCAAGTTATTTCGTTAAGAAAGGGGGTTAACCGAGGGGCCCGATTTTTATTAGTGATATATATTAGTCCGGCAACATTGATGTCTTCAGGCAGCATATGTGGGTTCATTGACCAGTTGCCTTCACCCAAAAAAGATCACATTCTTGTGACGCCTGCGACAAAATCCGCCGCCAAGGTCTGTGAGTGGTGGCGCTGGTTAACACTCCCCGGGTTCTACTAGGACACATATATACCCAAGAAAAATGGATGGGAAAACGACGCCGCGGTAGCTCAATTGGTAGAGCATCGCACGCGAAATGCGAAGGTTTTGGGTTCGGTTCCCACCTGCGGCAAGTTGTGTTTTCATCCACTGCAATACCCATTAATTTCTCGTTTCTTCATTTCGTTTATTAAGCACAAGAAATTTCCCCTATGTTGTCCGTGGTGTCAGTGCTTGTTGGTTTCTTATGATATGACTAAGTTATTTCGTTGTATTACAAGACGTCTCATAGCGTTAGAGGAATTCACGTGGAAAATGCTAACATTGCACAGGTTAGGCCGAGGCACGCAGAACGTTACAGCTGACACTAACCGCAGACAGTAGAAGTGGTTGTGAATTAGATTATACAAAAATAAGTAATCACGGCATTTCCGCCTTATTTCTAGGGGTTATAATATTAAACATGGGCGGTACACGCTCATAGGCATCAAATACACGGCGTCCGAAACATCGACCGTACAGAATACAAATGAAACGTCGCTGAACACATTCGGTTTTGGCCATATTGGTCAAATTGATAGAGTTCCATAAAACAGAACTAAACTCTAACTTCGAGCGGGCAAAAGAACAATACAAGAGAATAAATAACTCAGTTCTTTGTTTTAACTCGCTTCAACTTTTGCGTGACCTCGAAGAGGTTCAATACAACCCCACCTGATTATAGGACACCTCTACTGTGACCTCCACCGTCGTCTGCGTAGAACGAACTCTGTTCCATTGCATTCTTTCCACAAGTGGTGTCATTTGTGTCTGCGGCCAAGCAGTTTTTTTTATAGAAAGTCTATGCATGTGTGAAAAGTAAAATAAACTAAATGAAGATATATATGACAAGTCGAAGAAATAAACATGAACATAACAACAGGGGATTTCTAATAATGATGCAGAATTATAGGTATAACTTCATGAACGCTCCATATATGCAATATACCGGGTGTCCCATTTAATTTGGACCATGTTAAAAAAAAAACACCCAAGAGATCTAGAGATATTGTATCGACTGCATAGTTGCGGCAATCATGTGTACTGTGTAGCAAGTCTATTTTTCATCTCAAAGTATTAATTATTCACTTTTAATTAGTGACCCGCCGTCGTTGCTCAGTGGCTATGGTGTTGGGCTGCTGAGCACGAGGTCGCGGGATCGAATCCCGGCCACGGCGGCCGCATTTCGATGGGGGCGAAATGCGAAAACACCCGTGTGCTTAGATTTAGGCGCACGTTAAAGAACCCCAGGTGGTCAAAATTTCCGGAGTCCTCCACTACGGCGTGCCTCATAATCAGAAAGTGGTTTTGGCACGTAAAACCCCAAATATTAAACTTTTAATTAGTGAACGCTTCGGATATTGCTTGAATCGCAAACATGTCAATTATAAAGTTGTAGGGCACCTAAATTAACCTCTGAATCATGCATTTATTTCATGCTGAAGTGTGCCTGTTTGTTTTATGAGCGTTAGCTCTTACTATGCCGTTTCTCGATTTCTCGGGGTCTGCTACCACATCCGTTCGGCGTGAAATTTGCAAAGTCCTGTGAAGAAGATGACGCGCCTCAACCCACAGCCGCATCGCCAACGCGCGGCTCGGCTCGGCTCGCGCTGTTGATTGCTGGCGTCTTCTTGGACTTTGCTTCGGGCTGTCTCGCCGTTCCCGATCACTGTTAGTTTGCATAAAGAGCCGAAACTATACCTCTTCTCAATTGGCGGAGGTGCTGGGTTTGAAACCCCGTCGCTTGAAACCCGGGAACTTCGATCAAGGACGCTACCGCCCGCCATGACCGACAGCTCATCCCAAACGACGCAGACGCAAGACCTGCACCTGCACGGCACCCCAATATCTTCACCGATGCAGACGACGAAGAGGTAGAAGACTGCTTTGCGTCATACGAACGGGTGAACGCGCACAACAAGTGGGATGATCCAGCCAAGCATACACGTCATCTTTTATCTGGGTGGTGTTGCCCAACTCTCGTTTCACAACCACGAAAGTGACGTACCCACATGGTCAGTCTTCAAAATAACCTTTACGGAAGTGTTCGGCCGACCTTCTCTCGCAAGCTGCGCGCTGAACAACTCTTACGCGCCCAAGCACAGCAGACGGCAGATACATTCACGAGCTACATTGCACACATCGTGGACCTTTGTAAACGACTCAACGCCGCCATGCCCGAAGCTGAGCGAATTCACCATATAATGAAAGTCATCGATGACGGCGCATTACAGATGCTCCTAGCCAGGAATCCGCGCACTGTGTCCGAAGTTGTCAGCCTATGCCAAAGTTATGATGAGTTAAGGAAGGAACGCGCTTCGACTCGGCGTGGTCCGGGAAGTGATGACTCGTTGGCAAGCCTTCACAGCATGTACGACCCATCCTCATTCTTGCAGCGGGTCAAGGACTTCGTGCGTGAAGAAGTTGACCGCCAACTTTCTTTAGTCCCCTTCACTCAGATGCCCACCTCCCGTCTTCCAAGCACGCTTCGCATCCTCATTTCCGAAGCGGACCCTCAAGTTGTCCCTTCCGCATACCATCAGGCGCCGCCAGCCGCAAATCTGAACTCTGTGCTGGCAATGCAGCCTGTCGCTACGTCTCTCACCTATGCGCAGACAGTCTTGCCTGTGGCCGCGCCTCTTACGTACATGCAGGGAGCACGCAGACCTCCGCCGGTGTTTTTCTCGACACATTCCCATCGGGTGCCACCGGAAGTCCATGGTGGCCATGCTGCCCAACTGGTGCCCATGCTGCATCTTGGACCGCACCGAGAGCTAATCCTTGGAGGATGTCTGACAGCCGTCCCATCTGGTATTCTTTCTGCAATCCCGGACACGTCGCCCAATATTGCAGCCGTCACCCTCAAGCGTTTGGCGACGCCTCTCGGCCTTTCCAGTATGGCTGCCAACCCTTACGCCAATTTGTCGCTCCTTCCCCCCAACCGTATGCTCGTGCTGACCTCCCAGAGTTTCCGTCGCGTCGCTCGCCATCCCCTCGCCGACGCTAGCTCCCCTCACTGCGTCGACGACCCTCACCATCTGACCTGGAAAACTGTACGTAACAGCTCAAGAGACAAGAACTGCACCCCATTCTATCTAAGTCCTCGCGCCTGTCCTGCGAACGTGGTCGAAAATTCTGTAGAGGGTGGTCCTGCATTCTCTCGTGTGGATACCGGCGCACCCGTTTCTGTGCTAGCCGCCAAACTGTGCCGTTCACTGCACAAGGAGACCACGCCGCTTTCTTGACTGTCGCTTCGTACGGCAAGCGCAGCGCGTCACTCCGCACGCAGCCTGTACTCTACGTGTGCTTATTCACGGCATTGTTTATATTGTTGCGTGTGGAACGACACAGAAGAGGCTATTTACAGGCTACTTACACTGGAGCCAGGCAGCCAGGCCAAGACTCGCTCGCGCCAAGCGCACCGACCAACTTCATCGTCGTTCTCGCGGCAGCTCGTTTCTTGAGCATCGCTCGATGATATCGTAATACTAGTCCCCCCCCCCCGGCGGCAAAAGCACCGTCACGGTGCTGTTAAATATCCAAGGTGCGTGGAGAGTTGTAGGGCTTGAGTCGGGCGACGTTGACAATGTCACTGGTTGTCACAGCGGAGGACGTAGTGGGCGTGGCTAGAACGATTTCTTAGGTGACATCCGTCACTTTGCGGAGCACGCGATATGGACCTGTGTAACAAGAAAGGAGGTTTTCACATAGACCAACATTACGCGAAGGTGACCAAAGCAACACGAGGCTGCCGGGCACAAAATGGACATCACTGTGACGGAGGTCGTAGTGTTGCTTCTGCTTGTCTTGAGACACTTGTAGACGAGCGCGCGCAAGTTGGCGAGCATGGTCAGCATGGGCGATAACATCACGGGCATAATCGCTCGTTGAAGCTGTGGCAGACAGAAGCACAGTGTCCAGTGGTAGCGTTGGTTCGCGGCCATACAAGAGGTAAAACGGGGAAAAGCCAGCTGTTTCGAGACGGGAAGAGTGGTATGCAAACGTAATGTAAGGTAGAGCCAGGTCCCAGTCACGGTGGTCGTCGGAAACGTATTTGGATAGCATGTCTGTAAGGATGCGGTTCAAGCGCTCAGTGAGGCCATTCGTTTGGGGATGGTAGGAGGTGGTAAATTTATGCCGTATTGAGCAGGCACGCATGATGTCGTCGATGAATTTGGCCAAAAACGTACGGCCACGGTCTGTTAGCAATTGACGCGGACACCATGCATCAAAATAATATCATGTAGGAGGAAGTCCGCAACATCAGTTGCGCAACTGGTCGGAAGAGCACGGGTTACGGCGTAGCGGTTCGCGCAGTCTACCGCGACTGCAACCCACTTGTTCGATGATGTATATTCCGGAAATGGGCCGAGAAGGTCTAAGGCAACACGATGGAAGGGCTCGGCAGGAATGTCGAGCGGCTGCAGGTAACCAGCAGGGAGCTGGGAAGGCTTCTTGCGTCGTTAGCACACTTCACAAGCGGCGACGTAACGCCGTACGGAACGGGCAAGACCCGGCCAGAGAAAACGGCGACGTACACGGTCATAGGTTCGGGATACGCCGAGATGTCCTGCCGTTGGTGTGTCGTGGAGCTCTTCTATAACGGTGGAGCGGAGGTGTTTAGGTATTACAAGTAGGAGCTTGTAATACCTAAACCTAATACCTAAACCTAATATCTAAAAAGCCGTCCGGATGAAGGTTACGACGGTACAGAGTACCGTCGCGGAGGACGAAGAGGCGTAGAGTAGCTTCGGCCGGAGAGTGCTCAAAACTGTCGATGATTGCTCTGATGTAGGCGTCACGGCGTTGCTTGTCGGCGAAATGAAGCAGCTGTTATACAGAGAATACGCAAGAAGCACTGGCAATATTAGAGTAGTCAGAGTCGTCAAGAGGGTAACGCAACAAGCTGTCAGCGTCTTGGTGCAGGCGGCCAAAAATGTACACTACGGAATATGAAAATTCTTGTAGCCTCAAAGCCCAACGACCAAGCCGGCCTGTAGGATCCTTTAGCGAAGAGAGCCAGCAGAGAGCATGATGGTCAGTGACTACGGAAAAAGGGGGACCGTAAAGTTAAGGCCGGAACTTCGCAACCGCCCAGACTACAGTAAGGCATCCTTGTTCCGTAATGGAACAGTTGCCCTCCGATGGTGTGAGGTGGCGTCTCGCATAAGCAATAACGCGATCCTGGCCACGCTGACGCTAGGCTAAGACGTGGCACCTACGCCATGACCGCTGGCATCTGTACGCAATTCTATAGGGGCATCAGGGTCGAAGTGGGCGAGAATAGGTGGCGAGGAGAGAAGAGTAACGAGACGACAGAAGGCAGCGGCTTCTGCAGTACCCCACGAGAAATGTACGCCTTTCTTCAAAAGAATAGTGAGGGGTCTAGCAACTGCCGCAAAATCTTGAATAAAACGACGAAAGTAGGAGCATAGCCCTACAAAACTTCTAACGTGTGCGGCTGTCTTCGGAACCGGAAACTCTTTGACAGCGCGAGTTTTCTCGGAATCAGGCTGTACTCCGGAAGCGTCAACGAGATGGCCCAGAAGAGTCATTTGCCTGTGGCCAAAACGACATTTGGACGAGTTAAGTTGCAGCTTCGCCTTTCGAAATACATCAAGTATAGTTGTTAGATGCTCAAGGTGAGTGTCGAACGTTGGCGAGAAGACGATGACATCGCCGAGGTAGCAGAGGTATGTGGACCATTTGAAACCTTTGAGCAAGGTGTCCATCATACGCTCGAAGGTGGCAGGGGCGTTGCATAATTCAAACGGCATTACTTTAATTTGGTATAGGCCATCAGGTGTGATGAACGCGGTTTTATCTCGGTCCATATCGTCAACAGCAATCTGCCAGTATCCAGAACGAAGATCAATAGAGAAATAGCTGGAACCGTGCAGGCAGTCAAGGGCGTCGTCTATACGTGGGAGCGGGTAGACGTCCTTCTTAGTAATGTTGTTCAGATGGCGGTAGTCTACACAGAAGCGCCACGTGCCGTCCTTCTGAACCAAAACCACAGGTGACGCCCAGGCACTCGAAGAAGGTTCAATGATGTTTTTATCGAGCATTTTGTTGACTTCGTTTTGAATTACTCGGCGTTCCGACGCAGAAACTCGATACGGCCGTCGGTGAATAGGCGCAGCATCGCCAGTAAGAATCCTATGCTTGACCGCGAGCGTCTGGCCTAAAGGGCGAGCGTCGATGTCGAAAATATCTCGGTAGGACGAGAACACTTGGCAAAGCTCTTCAGCCTACGCCGAGGACAGGTCCGTCGCAAACATTTTCTCTATATTGGGATCGGCACCCGAGGCTGGCGCGAGGGGCCTGCTAAGCTCGCGAGAACCATCGGTCGATAACGCTGTCACGTATTGGTCGCCGAGACAATCAACGGTGGCGAGGCAAATACCTTGCGGTAGAATTTTCTTTCCCAATCCAAAGTTACAGACAGCCATGCGAGTGCGGGTCCCAGTAATATTAAGTATACTGTGAGGCACTGTATCGTCATACCTGATTGGAATGTCGGCCAAAGGAGTGAAGAGGCACTCGCCATCAGGGACTGGTGGGAAAGACAATATTTCAATGTAGGCTATTGACTTTGGCTGCAGGAGAAGAAAGCCGGTGGGACGTAAGCGGCAGTGGGGTGCGTCAGAAGGTTCTGCGAGCATCGGCAACTCAAGGCGAAGGGTACTGGAAGAGCAGTCAATAAGAGCAGAATGTGCGGAGATAAAATCTAGGCCGAGAACGAGGTCGTGGGGGCAATGAGCAATTACGGTGAAGAGGACAGGAGTGTGGCAGCCGTCGATGCTGACACGTGCCGTACACATGACACGTGACACGTGCCGGACGCTGGGGTGAGGAGCTTGTTCAGTCGTCGTCGGAAGGCAGCACTCATAATTTCCGGCTTTCCGGCTTTCATAAGTTTCGGTTTTCCGGCTGGATCCGGGAGGCGATAGGCGGCGAAGAGAAGCGACGGGGTTGGGGCGAACGAGACTGATGGCGTCGAGGTGAGGGCGAGCGGCTGTACCGAAGGTTTGGAGCAGAAGCATCAGCGGCAGTGGATTCATGGTGAGTGGTATAGGGAACGGAAGGTCCAAAGGTGCGGGAATAACCGGCGGTGTATGTCCGAGGAGGTGGTGCCCATCGGTTGCGGCAGTGACGAGCGACGTCGCCGATGTGACAGCAGTGGAAGCAGATCGGCCGGTCATCAGGGGTACGCCAATCGGACGGGTTGCAGCGAGATGTGGCGGAAAAGGACTGCCGAGGACGAGGAGGGCCGCTAGAGAACTAGGGAACGCTGGGTTGAAACGTGGAACACGCGGAGTTCAGACCCATGTTCTCAAATTCCTGTCGGACGAGGGCCTGGATCATCGGAATGGTGGTTGCTGGCGGATCGGGAGGCGTCGTGGAGAAAGCTGGCGAACAGGTGGCCTCGAGTTCGCGGCGAACAATACGGGTGACGTCGTCACAGGTGGTGGTCTGACGCGGTCGACCCTCACATGTCGACGTAGCAGCAGCGTTGGGTAGCCTCGTGATGTGGTGTGTGATACGGCAGCTCTTAGCTTGTTCGAGGCGACGGGATTCTTTGATGATGGCGTCGATAGTCGAGACGTTGCCGAAAACAAGCAAATTGAAAGCGTCGTCCGCGATGCCATTTAGAATATGTGACCCTTTATCGGCTTCGGACATAGCATCGTCAGCTTTGCGGCATAGAGCTAAGACGTCTAGGATGTAGGAAACGTACGGCTCCGTAGATGACTGAACACGAGACGCAAGAGCCTTTCTCGCGGCAGCCTTGCGCCCGATGGGGTCGCCGAACAGTTCCCGTAGCTTCTATTTGAAATTGTCCCAAATGGTTATCTCGTCGTCATGCGTTTGGTGCCACACGCGTGGTGTGCCACCGAGATAAAAGATGACATTGGCGAGCATAATCGTTGGGTCCCACCTGTTATTAGCACTGGCGTGTTCATAGAGTTTGATCAAGTCGTCAACATCCTGGCCCTATAGGCCAGAGAACACACCTGGGTCGCGATGTGGGGCGACCGTGACGATTGGAGCAGTGGGACAAGCCGAAGCCTTTGCAGAGGTGGGCGCATCACCGGGAGGCAAGGTGACAAGCTCGGTGTGCCGACCACTTCTGAGTTCCGTGGTGAGGACGGGGATCGCTGACCTCCACCAGAATGTTGCGTGTGGAAAGACACAGATAAAAGAGGCTATTTACATGGAGCCAGGCAGCCAGGCCGACACTCGCTCGCGCCAAGCGCACCGACCAACTTCATCGTCGTTCTCGCGGCGGCTCGTTTCCTGAGCATCGCTCGATGATATCGTAATAATATCATGGAGTGTATTGTTCATTCCGCCTGCTCGCATGACGTCATCCTCGGATGGGACTTCTTATCCCGTCATAAAGCCGTGATCGATTGCGCACGCGCCGAAGTTGAATTTTCCCCTCCGCGTGGCGCACCATTGCACGACGTTCGTGATCGCCCTTCTAAACTTACTGTGCGCGAGGACACAGGTATGCCACCTGGTTCCTTCGCCCTCGCACCCGTCCTTTGCGATGCCATAACTGATGCAACGGTCCTCTTCAAACCGTCCGACGTCTTCATGGGCTATAAATCTCTCCCACTACCCCTCGCAAAGCATGACATGGCTGGCTGCTACAGCAATATATACTTCTACAACATCCTCTGTGCGCCTATTGCGTTGGTCATTGGTGAATGCCTTGGCTGCGGGGAATTCCTCGAACCTTCATCTTTTGTAGACGTCCCCAGAGACCCTTTTGGTGTCGACTATGGCCAACCATCATCGATTTCCGCGCTTGAGGAGACGTTCAGGGATGCGTTCTCGAGTGCCATCGCCGATACCCTCACACCTGCCGAACGCGCCGACCTTCTTGATCTTCTGCACCACTTTAGAAGTTCATTCGACTTTTCACAACTTCCCGTGGGCCACACGTCGGAAGCGTAGTACTGCGTTGACACCAGTTCACATCAGCCACCAAGTAAACGACCGTACCGCGTCTCTGCCGAAGAGCGTCGTGTCATTACAACCCAAGTCGAAGATACGCTACGCCGTGACATTATTCAACCTTCGCAGAGTTTTTGGGCACCTCCTGTCGTTCTCGTTCGCAGGAAGGACGGGTCTATTTGCTTTTGCGTCGACAAGCGTCGGTTAAATAGGGTAACGCGCAAAGACGTCTACCTTTTGTCGCACATCGACAACGCCCTCGACAGTCTTCAGGGAGCAGAATTCTTCTAGTCTCTCGACATGCGTTCAGGGTACTAGCAGGTACCGATGGCTGCGGCTGATCGCCAGAAAACCGCTTTCATTACGCCTGATGGCTTATATGAATTTAACGTGATGCCTTTCGGGGTTTATAACGCCACTGCCACCTTTGAACGAGTCATGGACAACACGCTGCGTTACCTCAACTGGTATATGTGTCTGTGTTACCTCGACGATGTCGTGGTTTCCTTGCCTGATTTTCCCACTCACCTGCCACCCCTCTGGCATGTTTTGACCTCTCTAACTATCGCTGGCCCCCAATTCAACCTCAAAAAGTGCCGCTTCGCCGGGCGAGAGCTCACCATCTTACGCCACGTTGTGTCCAAGCACGGCATTCTACCCGATGCTGCAAAAGTTCGAGCAGTTGCCGAGTTTCCGAAGCCTAAGACCATCAAAGAACTTCGAACCTTTCTGGGCCTATGCTCACATTTCCGGCGCTTTGTTCGGAATTTCGCATCAATCATGGCGCCATTGACTCAGCTTCTACGGGTTGACGCCGCCCTCTCCTCCTGGTCCCCTGCATGTGACTTCCCTTTGCTACGTTGCCTCGTCTTCTCACCTTCCTACCTATTCTTCGCCATTTCGACCCGTCAGCTGCAACTGAGGTATATACAGACGCCCCGGTCTACACCGAATACGTAATAGCCTATGCGAGTTGCACGCTGAGGAAGCATGAGGACAATTACAGCGTGACCGGAAAAGCGTGCTTGGCTTTAGTATGGGCACTTGGCAAGTTCCGACCATACATGTGCGGGCGCCCATTCGACTAGGTTACAGATCACCAAGTGCTTTGTTGGCTCGCCAACATGAAAGGTCCCACTGGCCGCCTAGCCCGTTGGGCACTACGCATCCAGGAGCACAATATTCGTGTTGTATACCGCAGCGGGCGCACGCACTCAGACGCAATCACCCTGTCTCGTTCACCTCTACCTCTAGACTCGGCGTGCGGAACAACTTACGCACACTCCGTGTCATCAGCCAACATTGACTCCTTTGCCACCGCACATCGTCATGACCCGTGGATCGATTCTCTTTTCGACTATCTATCTGGATCATCGACGATCCCTGCATCCCTAACCCTCCGACGCCAAGCAGTTCATTTCGCCATTCGTGACCAACTGCTCCACCGACGCAATTGCGCTACTGTAGGCCCTCGGTGGTTTCTCGTAATTCCCCGCAGCTTAAGGTCACAACTCGGTGCCTCTTTCCTCAACGATCCGCGAGACGTACGATGGAATTCACCACCGCTTCTGCTGGCGCGACCTGTACAGTTTTGTACAAAAGTTTGTTAGGTGCTGTATTAACTGTCAGCGACACAAATCGCGGCCTTTACGCCCGTCTGGTGCGTTGCCGCCGCTACCGTACCCTTCCACAACCTTCGATCGCGTCAGCATCGACCTATACGGCCCGCTTCCTGTGACACCAGACGGCAATTGGTGGATCGTAATTGCTGTTGACCATTTAACACGCTACGCCGAAATTGCTGCTTTACCAAGTGCTACAGCGCGGGATGTAGCCTCTTTCGTCCTACATCGCTGCATCCCCCGACACGGTGCACCTCGAGAACTCCTCAGCGATCGAGATCGCGCCTTCCTCTCCGCAGTTGTCGGAGGTTTGCTTTCGCAATGCCACATTATTCATCGGACAAGCACGGCATACCAACCCCAGACTAACGGGCTCACAGAGCGATTTAAGCGCACACTTCGTGATATGCTCTCGATGTACTTGGCTTCTGATCATGGTAACTGGGACCACATCCTTCCATTCATCACGTTCGTGTACAACACGGCAATCCAGGCCACCACGGGATTGTCACCTTTCTTCCTCCTGCATGGCCGTGAGCCTACGCATACCATCGAAACGCTCTTTCCACACCGTCCTCACACCTCCGAGTGTCTACCACTGTCTGAAGTCGCCCGACAAGCCGAATAATGCCGCCAGCTACACTGTAAAAAAAATTTTCTTCAATTTACGGTCAAAGCTGAAGGTAAAACGTTGCCGGACACTTTTACGTTAAATGAAAAACGGTGTTTCCGTAGAACGGACAGGCCGTAAAAATTATTTCCGTTAAATGTAAAACGGTGAGGTCCGTAGTTGTGATCACAGAATTGACCGTATTTTGCAAATAAGAAAAACGGTGAGTTCTGTAAAACGGAAATGCTGTAAATTGAGCCCCGTACTTGTGATTATAGTACATGACCGTACTTTGGTAATGAAGAAACGGGGACTTGAAGCGGACAGACCATGGTAAGGAAAGGTATGCACATAAAACACAGAAAAATAACGAAAAGAAAATTGGAAACACAATTCTTTTCATTCTTCTTGTGTCGATGTTTTCTGTGCTTGCATTTCCATACTATGAATCCATATCAACAAGCTCAACTTTATGCTGCTTCGTATTGACAGGTGCAAATGCTGTTTGCAAAATTTCTATATTTTGTAAATGGTAATGCTCGTGTTCTCGAGCCAAATTGTTTCGTTCATTGGAATAAAGTTATTTTTCGCAATGAACCTCGCAAGTCGTTCACTACAACGTGGAGAACATGCAACATCATTAAAGATATAGCTGGAAATGGGTAAGAAATTATAGCACAATGGAAATACACCACACAGAACGTGCTGTGTTTGCATGTTTCCTCCTAGTGTCATTGTTTTCTACACCGCTTATTCTTCGTGTCAGTGTTGTCATGTTGCACTTGGGTTCTACACCCAACATGTACGCAGCATACATACAGATTTGTGTTCGAGAAACAACAAGCCACTTGAATCTGAAAAAAAACTGTGTTGATTCTGCTTTACTGAAAAAAAAAGAACTTGCATGACTAGACACTAGAGCATGGTGTGAGACCGGGCTAGTTGGTATTCCATGCTGAAGTGACCAGCGCAAGAGTGAACTCGGGACACTAAAAAGGTGACAAGAACAGGTGCGAACTTCGAATTGGTGTTTATTACGAAAAGGCATGTATATATACTCTTGTGCACTTGATCGTAATCAGTTACAAGAGCGCACTAATACCCCTGACACACGGGCACTCTAAAGTCCTTTAGGTAAGGGGACATCTACCGGAAAGGCGTTCAAGTGCAGTGACACACGACAAAGGAGTATCTCCTTTACGGCAAAGTTACTTTTCGGGAAAGGAGATCGTGCAACTACTTTTCGAGCGGAAAAGGAGTTACTCTCGCACACAGCGTGCACAACTCCTCAATAGAAGGAAACCAGCCACACAACTACGGTGCCCATAGGTATTTTTTTTACCTTGAGAAAATGTTTTAATTGTTAGCGTTAATACAATTTGTCGAATAGTGGAGATTTCCTCTAGCTATACTCTCAAACGCTCGCATAACGTCGCTAGTGCCGCCATGTTGAATTCCGGCAGTGTCGTCGTCGTTTGCTGCGCGTATGTGGTGTGTTCACGTCGCGAGATGGAGACTGCACAATCAGCGCCCACAGGAAATACCCAGAAGACACCACAGTTGTTGGAATAACATATTGAATAAAACGCGTTACGCCTGCGCGCACAAAGGAAGGGACGACATAGACGTGAGAAAGGACGACAGAAACGTGGGCAGCACAGAATAAACAGCACGCACAGCAAAACACCGGCTGCACATAGTTGCTGGACCAAGTTAAATGGCTGCTAACAACGCAAAAACGCGAATAAAATAAACGACTATAAGCATTATTAGCCATCAACAATGAAAAAAAATATTTTTAGGTTCTACAGTAGCTAAGTGTAATTAAATGCGCAGCTTGTTAAGAATGTTTTCTCTCTTGTGGCTTTAACAGCCAGCGCTATTTTTCTTGCGGCGTTCATCTGAAGAACTACCTAAGGAAGTTCAGTGCAGTGCCGTGTGTCATCGGCGCAACTCCTTTCTGCAAAGGGTCCTTCAGGGTAGCAAAAGGGGTTTACTGGAAAGGACTTTAGTTTTGCCCGTGTGTCAGGGGTATAAGGCCGCCCCAAGGCCTAAGGCGGCCTCCCACATACAGATCCCAAGTGTGCAAATTCTGTAATGTCAACACTAGGGATAGTTTGCTAACGTAGTTGCCTTATGCGATATCTGCCCCCTCAATGATGGGCCTAGCGCTTTCTTGTGCATTGCTTGCTATTATTTCAGTTTTTTCAAAGTGGATGACATTTGCATTGGGAGTTGTGGATTCCAAGGAAACCCTCTCTCCCTTTTTGTACTTTTGTATTATGTTCCTGTAGTCTCATATTTAGGCAGCTTCCCGTTTGTCCCACGTAACCTTGCCCACAGAAAAGAGGTGCTATTCACTACTCCCCCTGAGCATTTCGACGAAACCTTTCCTGTGAGGAATGTTGTATGAAATTGATTGTCTGCTGACAGGGCTGGTTTTGGCACATAACTGAGATAACTTGTGGGGTGCGGGAAAAACGACCGAAACTATTTTCTTTAGTTTATGCAAGATAGCGTGAATGTATGAGATGACTGCTAGATTCCTCCGAACAGTATCACATAGGTGTAACTAAAGAAAATAGGCCAAAGGACTGCAGTCTTGGTCGTTCCATCCGCGCCCCGCAAGCTATCTAAGTTATGCGCCAAAACCAGCCCTGTCAGCAGACAATCAAAATCATGCAACATTGTGCACAGAAAGAGTTTTGTCAAATGCTCAAGAGGAATAGTGAATAGCATACCTCTTTCCTGCGGGCAGCGTTACGTGGGACAAATGGGAAGTTGCCTAAACTTGAGACTACAGGAACATAATCGGTTTCCTTGGAATCCATTGCTCCCAATGCAAATGTCATCGACTGTTTGAAAAAGCAGAAATAGCAAGCAGTGTGAAAGAAAACACTAGACTCATCATTAAGGCAGCGGCTATCGCAGAGTGAAACTGCGCTAGCAAGCCATCCCTATAGCACTGACTGTTAAAGAATTTCTATATCTGGGGTCTGTATGCGGGAAGCCGCCTTAGGCCTTGGTGCGCTCGTTTATTTGTGATGATCATGTTGACTTGTACGATTGTAACAGATTATGATCAAGTGTGCAAGAGCACACATACATACCTTTTTGTAATGAACACCGGTTGGAAGTTTACGCCTGTCCTTGTCGCCTTTTTAGTGTCCCGTGTCCACTCCTGCGCTAGTCTTTTCCGCATAGACACTAGAAATTGGCTGACTAGAGGAAGGATTGGTTGAGACATGGAATGACTGGCTGCTTGCAGAGGCCTTCGGCTTTGCCTGAAAAGAAAGAACACCAATCAATTAAGGCTGTTCAATTATTTACCATCATCGTCACTGTTGTTACTGCCACATACTGCAGACCATAGCTTTCGACTTTCACTGCTCCATTAAACAACCTTGCAGATTTTACTGTTTCACAAAACAATGAAGCACTCTTGAAACAAGCGCAAATCATGCATGTTGTTTATTTCCGACGCAGAACAAGCAAGCCAAAGATATTGTCCAGCTGACAGGCTGGTAGAATAGCAACAATATAAAGAAACCATGCTTGCACCGCAACTGTGTCACAACAGCTGTTAGCCCCTTTTGGATATGGTTTGTTGTGTCACGGAAGAAGTATCAATGTGTAATATTCTTCTTACTCAAGCAGTGAAAATCGAAAGTTACGGTCGTGAATGCATCAACATGCCCTTCCCATCTTCATAAAAAGTTATAATATTGCACTGTGTTCACCGAAAAATTTGCCCTTTTTGTAAAGAAGCCTGCAATTATGCCTGGACCCCATGCATGGCTCTGGCAGGCAGTACTGTTTATTCTGTCCGTTTCTTGACTTGCGATTCCATAACCAAACAAATAATGCAACATATTTTTTCAGATTGCATTGCTTCATGTGAATGCGCCTAATTCGGAAAATTTCTGAAATGAATCAAGCCTCTCCTAATAAATTTGAAAGCACAGTAATTCATTAACATGCCTAAACATGAGCACTTCCCGTAGATATTGAGAGCCAATGAGGACAGAGCTATTTGCTCAAATTTCTACGACTCATTGCAACAGGATGGCCAAATTCCGTGCTTTTTTAGTAAATGCAAAGAAAAAAAACTTTGGTCAATTTGTGCAATGTTTCGTTCCAAAATTTTTCTTCTTTTTACCGTAGTGGGGATACTCTGTGGTAATTAGTTGCAATTAATGCTATTGGCCTGCAGTATGGTACAAGATATCTTTAAAGCCACAGCAACAACACTATTTCCTTCGGATCTATCCAAAATGCAGAATCGGTAAAACCCAGGGGAAATGCTTCTAACTAAACAGGTCATTCTAAATTGTTTTTTGCAGAGACAGCTTTTTTTTTCTTGGGAAACTAAGGTTAATTTCATTGTAGCCAGGCTCGGGCAGCAAATTAAATTTTTTAATTAAAATTAAGAGTGATGGCCAGGCATGTCCACTTGAATTTATCTGAACATGCCATACTGTCTGCATTACACATGTTGCCACATTAAAGGCCTGCAAGAACGCACCAGTTACATTTTCTAGGGCAAGAAGGCAATGAAGTATGCTACTTAAGGCAATTAGTCACAGGAGTCCCGGATCCCCAGTAAAAGATAATTTAAACACTATAAATTGTTTAGAAGACTTAAGTCACACATTACTGAGTCACCATCTATAGCTTACCATTAGTCTTTAAAGCACCGTCATTGCATTGTGCTAAAACTAACCTAAGAAACTAAAACCTGGCATGATAAAAATGGAGCTTGAGAATGAAGGCTTGCTCAACAAGCAGCGGAACGACAAAAAATGATATGCATGATAAATAAAAAAGGCGCTGTTGAGGACGGTAAAGAACTAGGCACCATGACGAAATTTGTAAATATGCAAGCATAGGATGGAGTCAGTTGGCGCAAGCCAGATATATTTACAGATTGCTAGGAAAGGCCTTCGTGCCGCAGTGGACATAACGTATGTGAGAGCACTGCGCCTCTTCGATTATGCAGTCCCAGACTGTCCGCACACCACCTGCGGCTTCCGGTCTGGCTAGCATTGACAGAAGGGCGCATCACAGTCACGTGATCCAGCTGCCTGGGACCGTCCGAGGTTTTGTTTGAAAGCACCGTCATTGGAAGTCGCTCTCCTGGCTGGTGTTGTCTGCTATTAGCTACTTAAATTATGGGGTTTTACGTGCCAAATCCACTGTCTGATTACGAGGCAAGCCGTAGTGGAGGACTCCGGAAATTTCGACCACGTGGGGTTCGTCAACGTGCACCTAGGTCTTAGTACATGGGTGTTTTCATATTTTGCTCCCATTGAAATGTGACCACTGTGGACGGGATTCAATCCTGTGGCCTCATGCTTTTAGCTACTTGTAGATAGCGCCCTACCCAGCAAATAAAGTAGGGTGGTCATCAAAATGGTGCAGTGTCGGAGGCCATGTCGCCGACACAGCCATAAAGCTTGCATAATGGCATCGCAGCCTGAGCAGATTGAACATGTTAACAAAGCTCAGTTTACATCGTACTCTCGCTCTTCAGGCCCCTTAACCGCTGCATTTAAGCCAGCTCATTCATTTCCTGTAAAATTTAAGCGTCATTGCCACACGAAAATAAACAAAAACATGGTTGTGCCACATCACTGTTCACCCACAAAGCACAGGCCGATATCCTCGATGCTCGTAAAACCGTCTACTAAAGGCCTGACGTATGTCTAGGACAGAGTGCGTGTACACTGTCTACTAATCCTGCACATCCAAAAGCAAAATCACGAATTTGGGTAACAGAAGGGATCAGCACACATGTCAAGAGCAATCGGTGAAGCTCTGATTATACAGGTTGTCCCACGTAACTTGAGCCAAACAATAAAAATGTGCAAATGGGACGTAGCTCCACAGAACCAAGATAATGTTTGCCGTTACTTGGAGATACTCAGATATTTTTTTCATTTCACCAAAATAAATATTTCATCTTCGTTAATTAATCAACTTTTCAAATATTATAATTAGATTAGAAGTGTCCATGAGGAAATTCTAGAGCAACATGAAAAGCTCCCCATACAGCTTTCTGTTGCTCGAGACATGCTGCGTAGAAGTGTTTTTTCGAGAAACAAGCTCGCGAATACACGCAAAGTGCTGCGAATGGACAGTCACGCAACAATTTAGTGTGTATTTGCAGGCTTCTTTCACGCTAGGAAAAACACTTTTATGTAGCATGTATTAATCATAATATTTGAGAAGTTGATTAATTACCGAATACTAATTATTTAATCTGCCAAAATGAAAAAAGAAAATGAGTATCTCCAAGCGAGGGCAAATAACATTACCTTGGTTCTGTCCAGCTACGTGGCATTTGCATACTTTCAACGTTTGGCTCAAGTTACGTGAGACACCCTGTATGCCACGCCAGCTACCAGCATTAAATATCTACAACCAATATGACACGTTTCCTCGTCCACCAATTTCACTCATCTGAAAAGCGAAATCTACCTTTCTACTATGCATATAGCAGTGAGCATGACAGATTTCACGAAACACATCAAGAAAAGCAAGCATTTGCGCCTGATCACTGTGCTTTGTCTTAAAAAACCCAAGGACTAAGATTGCAGCAATTAGACCACTCATGAAAACCTTGCATTATGGCACACGAAGCATCGATTTAATGGAAGCGATAGCTGAGTGCATGATATTTGCTGTCTGGAACGCGCAAAGTACACATAAACACACAGCCTCTTAAAACATGGCGTCAAGCCCACATGCATCTTTTCAAGACAGCCGCTGCCTGCTAGCTACCTGCATATGTCTGAACAAATATCTGCTGACAGCTCTGAGAGTCCGCAGAATCTGTGACTTCTGGTAAAACGAATGCGATCCTAGCTGCTCTCGGACTGGTGGACGGGGCTTCCGAAGCTGATTCAGAAAATCGAATGCGGGACAGCAGTGCTAAGCAGTCCAGGACTGTCAAGGACTGATAATCGAAGAGGCCCACTAATGCTTCGTCTTCCTATCCGATGTAATGTCTTCATACTGATCAGCTCAAGCTGCATGGCAAAGAAGTCTCTTGTTAGTGCTCTGAAGACAAGCCTCTTGCCCAAACATTGGCTATAGAGACGACCATCGTTCGACAACTGTTAATCTGTTCATAGAATTGAGAATTCCACGACAAACTTTTCAATGAAGTAAGCAATATGATGATGAACTTGCTTCATAAAACTTCATAAGTACACCTGACCTTTTGACTCACTTTTGCATGTAAGTAAATATTATGGAATTGTCGCTCTGAACAGTTGTCCCCGACTGTTGTACACTTGTGATAAAAAATTAACCGTATTGGAAAGTTTGCATAATTAGCCAAGAGAGCTGCACTTGCCGGATGGCTCATCTTTTAATTTGGAAAAAAATTCAGCAGCGAGCAGCAATTGTATCACTAATGACCTTGAACATCTTTTATAATTATTAATTTGTAAACACCTGTTGTCGAACAGCCCACTTACTGAAGTTTTGAATACATTGTACAAAATTATAGCACGTACTACACGAAATAAGATCTGTAATAGACCTTACCAAATGCAATATTAGTGTGGCGGCAGGTCAAATGGCTCCTCAGCAATGCTTGCGTCCTTCCTGGGAGAACAAAAAACGACATTAGGCTTACACTGACAGCACCAAACCACATAATTTAAGTTGCAAACAAGTGCCCCAGAACATAGTAAGTTCTAATTAGATATGGTCAACCTGCTTAACCATGTCCCAGACATTGAATGACAGAATGTACTTTTATGGAGCCTCAACTCTATGAAATACATGCTAATACAAACATTCTAGTACACAGAATCAAACTGGATGCATGAAAATTCACAGTAAACCTTTCTTTCCTAGCAACCAGCAGTTGTTCTTTGTGAAGTGCAACAAGTTAGTGTCTAACATACACTATGAAGGTGGAAATTTCGGGATCCTTTCTGGTGAATAACTAAACATATCTCTACCGGTACCAGCAATACAAAGGTGAATTGTAAGTATTAGATTGATTAAAGAAACAGTTCAGTGCTACCAAGGAAGTACAATAAGTAAATTATTTCGAATTTATCTTCATGTCAAGCTAATCAAGTTAATTTTCATTAGATCACATAAGAGAATGGTTAGAAAAAATATTGGAATCTGTCAACAATGTTGAAGCAATCTTATGACGGCCTGCGGATAGCAGTTGTTGAATTAAGACCTGGGGCAGGGGGAGAAAAGACAAAGAAGTGAGATAAAACAAAATGGGGCCTGTGCTGTGCAGCTACTAAATGCAGTTTTATTACAATTATAATGTGCAAAACAGCAGATGTAAGAGATGCGAGGCCCTCAGGTGGTATTTTGCAATGTTGTTACGGGAAATTGTTTCAATGAGCATGACTCCTTAACCCTTCGAGGGTCAATGACGTAAATATACCGCACCGCGAAGTACAAGAATTGTCGATGCCGTATATTTACGGCGCTGTCTGCAGGTTTAAAAAGCGCGACAATTTCCTAACCTTTTCTTTTTTGTCATGTGCTGCTACTATGTGGAAATACAGGGAATTTCTTTTGCACGCCTCGCTCTCTCAGTTTTCGTTGCACGGTTTGTTTTAGCGCTAGTTTGCTCCTGCGCGTCTATGTACTACCGCTTGCGCACTGGCGTGCGCGCGGGCGCGTGGCGGTTTGGGTTTTGTTTTCGCGGGTGGTTTCGGCTTCTTGCGCTTGCAAAACTGATGACTGTCTCGTTACTAATCGATCAAAAGGCTACTGCTAGTTTCTCGCTCATTTAGTGCTCACAGGGGTGCTTATAGGAAGGATGCTGCCGTGCATGCGCTTCCGTTGCTCCTTTTCTTTTTTTTTTTTTTTGAGACTCGCGAAAACTAATTGCATCTGGTTGGCGATAAGATGAAGATTAGCGGAAGTTTGTCACACGTTTTTCTATTTTGATGGGCACACAACCGCACAGTTTTCTTGAGTGCGTGCACCTACATAGTTCGATTACGCTATGGATGTACTATCATTAGCAATATGAAAGGGAACACAGGAACGCATGGAAAACAGCCTCGAAACAGACTCGGAGCGATACACGGATGGCGCTGCGAAAAATAAAGGGGGAAAGGAGGGCGCTCTTCCACTAACTGTTGGCACTCCCACCATGCTGGCATTTCTACAAAGGAGCAGCTTACGTCATGGATCGTCCGACAGCCGATAAGACGGTGATCGTCGCCAGTGACTTACACGTATTCACTTTCTTTTCTTTCATTCTCTTTTTTTTCTTCGCGCAACCGCTTGATAGTACTCCGAGAAAAAGTTTGCCCTGTATTTCAAACCGATTCTTTATTTGAATTGACGCACTCGGTTGTCAGTGGCACCTCGAACAGCGGCGACGCTCGAACCAATGACGACAGAGGAATAGAATAAAGAAAATTTAAAAAAAAGAACACTGACAAGCTCTTTCTCGTGCGACTTTGGTGCACGAAGTTCGTTCAGAAAAATCCACGTCGCACACTGCAGTGGCCCACGCAGAGCAGTCAACTCTAAATTTGTAGTCTCAAGATGCTTCGAGTGCCTCTAATGAGCAGGAAGATACAATAGAAATGTCTAAAAGAGGTTATACGCAGCGCAATATTCCTCTCGTGACAAGCCGTCCATTGAAAACGGTCAACTGGATTATCTAGGCTTACCGAGACGAAGAACGCATAAACGATGCGCCGCACCGCACACGACCTCCATCAACAACGAACGACCAAGACCTTTGCATCGAGGCTGCCGTCAGCCACAAACCACTTAAAAGTGCAAAGGACGTTCGAGGTGCTCTTGGCTTGAACAACTTGAGCGACAGCACGGTACGACGAAGGCTTAGAGAAGCAGAACTGCGAAGTCGCATCGCCGCACAGAAACCTCTGCTCACCGCAGCCAACAAAGCGGCTCGCCTGAGGTTCGCTACTGAACACCGCAGCTGGAGCGAGAGTGAGTGGAAGTATGTAGTTTTCTCTGATGAGTCCACATTCTCGAGCCGCTGGGACCAACGAAACCGAGTGTGGCGGACCGCAAACACACACTTTAGTCCGCAGAATATCCAGGAGGTGGCCGCCAGTGGACGCGTGCCTGTGAACGTCTGGGGGGCTATTTCCCACACAGGCCTAGGCCCACTGGTGAGAATTGATGGGAGATTCACCAATGCTGCGTATTGCACTCTGCTCGAGCACCAGATGATCCCCTATGTGTTGAACGGCCCGCACCGGGATGGGTGTTATTTTTTCCAGCAGGACTTGTCTCCCGTAAGAGCAAGATGTAATGTAACTTCAGTGGTGCGCGAAGGGTGCCGACATGAACATTATAGAGCAGGTTTGGGGCCGTATGAAAGTGAACCTTTCGAAGAGCGCACTAGAATTGGCGAACTCCGACCAACTATGGGAAGCAATAGAACATGAGTGAAAGCGCCTTCAGCGTGATACCGCATTCATCGAGGCTCTCTACGCGTCACTCCGACGCGTTATTAGGTCACCAACGAACAAAACAAAGGACGAGGATAAGCTGCGATAATGCTACTGCCTTATTTCATTTGCTTCAATATTTCTTTAATATTAGGCAAGCGCCAATAAACTTATTTTGAACTCACCCTTAAAGACCATTTTTTCCCGGTTTAGAAGATTTACCATAAATGAATATCGAAGTCCGGAACAGTGCTATCTTTTGTAACCATTCGACGCAAAAGGTTACCAGTGACGCAATATCGAACAGTGTTATCACTGTCTGCTGGCGATGCGAAATTCCGCACTTTGCAGACGCATGGCGGGAGTGCGAACAGTTGGTAGAACAGCGTCCCCCTTTTTCCACTTTGTTTCCGACGGTGGCCGCTGCGTATCACCCATATAGCTGGGTCTGACGGCGTTTTCTACGCGTTCCTGTGTTCCTTTTCATATTGTTCATAATAGTACATATTAGTGTAAGAGCAGGAACATTTGAGTCTTGCAAAATATTCTCGTGTACACATTTTCAAAGCCTTGAATTATAACAATGTATCAAATTTTTTGCTCTCATCAGTTTTCCTTTTTTATTATTGTTATTCATGAATAAAGAGTACATGCATACCAACGCAAAACAATTTTTTTCTCGCTTTACGGTCACCCTAGAAAAATTACGGTAAATTTTTTTCGAAATAAGTCCCTAAGAAGAATCGGAATCTGCAATAAAAAAATCGACCCTGGGCAGTCGAATATGGCGAAAAAGATCGACCCTCAAAGGGTTAATTATATTCATGTAATCTTTAGAAACGGATGGCATAAAGGACATACTTGTTGACAGTTTCATAGCGAGTCATGAACACGATGCACGCGGGAGTTAAAGAAGCATCTTTAAAGAATGCTCTAGAAACTTGCAAAAAGGAAGTTGAAAGCAAGTTTCTATAACCTCTCACAACACCGAGCTTCACTGTTTTCACAGACATAGTTTGAATCACTGTGTCACAAGCTCTGGAAACAAGAGTGCATAAGTGCTAAAAATAAGCACATATGATGCCCTACCCCTACTGCACAGACACATTTATCTACACCAACACATGTAGATGGATTATGTCATCCATTTGGTAGCTTCTGATCATGTTCCACAGCATGAATCTCATAACTCCAAGTTCTGTAAGAATGTGACACCTACTGATTACTTGGGGACAACATGAAAAGACGGGACAAGGCCAAACAACACGAGCGCAGGCTAAGACTTTTGGTTAATTGCACACACACACACACACACACACACACACACACACACACACACACACACACACACACACACACACACACACACACACACACACACACACACACACACACACACACACACACACACACACACACACACACACACAAATAAATATTAGGCCTATTTGTCCTGCCAAGTTGCAGCTGCAGGACAGCGGGATGTTGTAAACAACCACACAGTTGAACTGCTGCATGTGCCTCTTGCTACACTTTGCGTCAAGGCCTGGTCTGATTCACCTTTTTGAACCCAGATTTTGAGACTATGGCTGACCTTCTGAATGTGATCTAACAGTGGTCGCACCACCGTAGGCCAATGTTAGACCTGGGTACAAAAGTTCTCCTCGACTTTTTCAGGATGCTATTTCGTGCTTCTGTGACAGAGCTTCACAGCCAAACAGTGCGCTGATGTGAAAGGTAGAATTCCGTCCTTAAAAGACGGGGCATAGATGCAGTGCACATGACACTCACCAAAGAGAACAATGAGGTCAAGAAATGGAAGATCACTGTCTAGTGGTAGTTTTCCAGTAGAACACGTGGGACTACTTGGTTCAGAGCTTTCAGAAGATAAAGCGCTAACAGAGACAACACAGTAAGAATGAACAAAGACAGGACAAGGCGCTACTTGCAACTGTTTCTTGAGGTCAAAAGCAGCTGAATATATAGCCATGGGTAGAAGGGGCAGAGAAAAACAGAAGCATTGATTGTGTGAAGGCGCACGCGCGAGAACACAGAAGATGAAGGGAATCATAAGATTAGCCAAAATCTAAAGCTTATCTAAATACATGCATTCATTTGTGTAAATATCCAGAGACACAGGCATGCTGACACAGGCATCTCCTCTATTCTTAATCTGGTTGGCCTCCAACAGTTCACGTGCCACAGTGTATTTGCTTTTAAGCACGATTGTTGTATCATGAAGCGTTGCTTCACATACTTGCTTATTCTCATTCCTGCAGGCCTTGCAATGAAGTGGCAAGTTTGAGCCATTACTATTTTTCAGCGAAAGCTTGTGCTCCCACAGGTGTTCACTAATACATCGGCCAGTTTGTCCGATATACTCTTTCCCACACTTCTACGGTATACGACCGCTTCTTCACACTTCACAGAAGGATGTGTATGTTTAATAGAACACACTACATTTAGAGTCATGAGATCCAATCAGGCGGCACAAAGTAGCAAGCTTTCGGGGCGTGATAAAAACCACAGGAATTTTATATTTCGCGGCGCCGTGTTTAAGATTACGCGCCACTTCGTGAAAATACGGTATCGCCACTCGATACAGCAGAAATTCCTTGCGGGGACGAGGTCGGTACACCGACCCGGCAATTAATTGTTGCAGTATAAGTCTACGCACTCCAAGACTGTTAAACGTGCGATTGCCACTATGTGCCTTGAATTCACCCTTAAAGTATTGTGCTGTCATAAAGCACACAAAAGCTTTGAAAAACAGATTTTGAAGTTGAAGAACGCTCGCTTTCCTTGTTTGGTTTTGAGCAAAGTTTCAGAGGCGTTGTTGAAAAAGGTGCAAGAAGAAAGAAACTGAAGCAGTGAAGAAGGTCAAACATTGGAAAAGAAAGCTAAACCAGTGGTGATACCATATTCTCACAAAGTGGCGCATCTTAAACATGTCATCGTGAAATACAAAATTCCTGTGGTGTCTTCCCTGCCCCAAAAACTTGCTACTTTGTGCCGTCTGATTAGATATGATGACTAAGAAAGTAGAGTGTTCTAGTAAACACACAAACCCTTTTGTGAAGTACAGAGAAGGGGTCGTATACTGCATACCGCTGAAGTGTGGGAAGGAGAAAACCGGACAAACTGGCCGATGTATTAATGAACGCCTGCATGAGCACAAGGTTTCACTCAAAAATGGTTATGGCTCAAACTTGCTGCTTCATTGCAAGGCATGTGGGAATGAGAATAAGCAAGTATGTGAAGCAAGGCTTCCTGATACAACAATCATGTTTAAAAGCAAAGACACTGTGGCACGTGAACTTTTGGAGGCCAACCAGACTAAGAAAAGAGGGAACGCCTGTGTCGACACCCCGTCTCCGACTATTTACTGAAATGAACGCATGCTTTGAGATAAGTTTTAGATTTTGTTTAATCTTATGATTCCCTTCATATACATCTTCCATATTTTCGCACACGCGCATTCACATGATCAGTGCTTCTTTTTTTTTCTTCCCCCTCTCCCCATGGCTATATATTCAGTGCTTTTGACCTCAATAAACAGTTGCAAGTAGCACCTTGTCCTGTATTTGTTCTTTCTGACTGTGCTGTCTGTGTAGGCACTTCATCTATTGAAATGTAATTTTCCCCCTTCCATGAGCTCATCTAGCACTGTAGAGAAGACAGACAACAAATCACTCAACCCATTTACTAGCCTTGCTTCATGTCATATAGGGTAGAAAGTTTCCAATGAAGCAGAATACCTTTACTACGCTGGTTCTTACAGCAGCTAGTCTTTTACGACTAGCTGACAGTGTTCTCGGCAGCGAAAGGTTGCAATTAAAGTGGTTGAGCAACTTTTTAATCTCTCCAACAAAGTGCCACGCATGTTCAAGTAAGCAAAACTACTACTGAAAGGCAAGCTGCACTATCTGGGCCACAATATTTTCTGTGGTGAGCATCGAGCTGAAGCTATTCCCTGCACTCAAAGGTGTTTTTACCTTTTCTATTTGTGTACCTGAACACTGAAGCACGTTGTTGCTACAGGAACACCAGAGAGCACATTTAACACTTGGTACCACCTCACGTGGAGGGGAGCTTCCATAACCAAGTACAATGTTTGCTTTTAACAGCGCGTTCGCACTGCCTTTTAGCATGCATTGCCAAGAAGCATTTAATGGAGTTGAACGTAGCTGACGTCTCAGGTCAGAAAACTTCGAGAAAGCCAGCGCCTATGACTGTTATGCAATATGTACACAAAGGCAACCATCAATTCAAGCAAATTGCTCAGAGAGTTGAAACTACATTTTATTTTCAGTGCCAAGCAATCTGGGCATGTACAAAATGTTAACCGGACCAGGGCAACACGTGAAGTTTACATCAAAAAGTATGTGCTGGAGTTCATAAGTACTACGGTTGGTCTGTTTACAATATCCCACTGTCCTGCAGCCGCAATTATGTAGGACAAACCGGCCGACGACTCAAGGATTATCTTACAAAACATGCACAGACCCTTGACACAACATGGGGGAGCAACATAGCTATTGATGCTGCTTTGTGCAGTTGTACACCAAATATTTAGCAGTGAAGTATCTTCATGACACATTTTCATAGCAGACATAACTTTCAGAATAGCTCCCACTATGCTAGCGTGTCATCACTTAACCTGCTTGGCAAATTGAAGTATTAAGATCAACCTGCCGGAGCGTTCTGAATTGGGCAGCTTGGTGCATGTTTAGAAGGGAACCGAACAGGGCTACAGACAGAACAAATGGAATATGTTGCTGTGTACAACTCTGTCACTTCGTACTGGCAGTAGCACTGTTCGTTCCCTTTTAAATATTCATATCTTTTGGTCGCCTGACCTCGCAACGCAGCTGCGAGCCTAGGCTATAATCTTACATTGTTACGTTGCCTCCAAATGTTGCACTTAATTACATCATCGCATACTCAACTGTTATAGTTAGCTCAACACTAGCTCACAGTGAGCTTATCCGTGGCTAATCTTAGTTACCATGGAGCCCATGCATGACAGTGCTAACGATCAGTGTGCAGTGTTGTTGCATACTCATTAAGCCAACACTAGACAAACAGTTATTTTGTTGGTGCGTGTTTTATCTGTTGCCTCAAATCTTGAACTCTGGCACTATAAGAGTTTTTTAAACACCACTCATATGTGCACCCAAGTCAGGTATTAAACAATATCCCTTTCAAGTCGACGTGCTCATACTGAACCAATTTGTTGCCACAGGAAAACAAATAATCAAATATCCTTTGAAGGCATCTGCAAAAATTACTCTACTTGCATAGGCCTCGTCATTCCACCAACATTTGCAGTCACTGTCTATTAAGACTGCATATGCAAGACAGATATACAATAGAATGGCACAGCTTACCAGAACAAAGAGCACCACTAGACAGACTGCTGTGGCACACTGACATTGCAAGCAGGCCCGCTGGCTGAGAAACTGAGCGCAACCCGGCACACAGACATCCTTCACTGGTGCAATAGCTGCAATTGAAGCAAATAAAGGAGGTATTTTCAGACCAGTCGCCCACAGTAAAGCAAAAACATTTTCATATACAAATACTCTTGCACATAAGCTTGTCACCGAATTACCAATTGCTGTGGTATCGTTTGGTGTCTTCAATTGTATAGTTGAACTCATTTAAAGAAAGACTTCATGAAGCACCTTCTATTCGGCAAAACAGCAGACATTTTGCTCTACATAACTCACAACATGTATTTTAGAATAATTATTGTAGCGATGCCTATATGCTGAAAATTAGTCGACGCAACTAGAGACAGTCAGTATTAGAACCAGCCTTGCACATCAGTGTTGACGCAACTTTTGATTTTTTATAGCAGTTTGGAACATTTGTAACTTTGGATGTCCATTACACACTTTTGGACACCGCTACTCTGCGTCAAGGTTACGTTAAAAATTACTTATCACATGCACTTGCTTTACAATTACGGCCGCAGATGGGCAAAATTTACTTGGCAATCCACTCTCAGATTACGTTAAATGCTGACGTATTGCGTCAGAACGTTGATAGTCAGCCTGGTAGCTGTCTGAAGTAAAAACAAAAACAAAAATTCGCGAAACATGTGATGCCGATTACCAGCTAGCAAAATAATCAATTTCTTCTCCAGCGACCCTTAATGGGTATCGTGCGGAAACTTTCAAGTGCGATCGCGCACGATTGCTCGGGCTCGATCCCAAAGTATTCCAAGGCACCGTGTTACACAATTGTTACCTAAGACTGCAGATCGCACGAGGTTACGGCAGCAAGCACGCTACACTGTCCATTCATTGTGATGTAGGGGACCGCATGCAACATGCTCTATGAGGTCTTCATACACAAGCAGACTTTCAATTCCAGAAGCAGACTTTCAATTACGGGTATGAACACAGCGTATATGCACGCAAAGCCAGGACACTGCGTCCTAAGCTTAACGAAAAACAGAATTTCGCTGTGATGCAATGCGTCGCCGAATACGGCTAACATAGTGTTGCACCGCGTCGTGAGAGATTGCTAAGGGGAACAGTAACTTCACTTTATGTTGGAATGCCAAGAACACATTACAACACATTGCAAAACTGGAATGCCAACGTCAGTAAACCAGCTGCCACATACAGCCGATAACGAACTGCTACAGACGACATCGTCGCTGATGTTGCCTACGAGTCTCAATGTACTCTATATGAAATCAGCACAACAAAAGCTACACCATTTATCGCAGACTCGCAATGCCGCGGCTTTATCAATCCTCATGGCCAAGCGGGAATGTCGTTACAGGGCATTGACAGGGCACTCACACAACACAGTTGAGCCCGTCACCGGCTATCGCGGTGCATTTCGCACGCGCGACGTGCACCAACAACAAAAAAGGACACTTAAATCACTTACTTGCATAGCAGTCCATCGTCGATTCCTTCTCTTTCTCTCCGTGAAATCCCAAATGCAACAGGTGTACCACCAACGCACACCGACATTTGCAGTCACTGTCTACTCTGTACTGTTGAGGCGGAGAAATGCAAACCGTCGTGTAGACGCGACGAAGGGTGGTAAGCAGCGCCACCGCTGAAACCTCTTCTGTTTGTGTGTGCGTACTTACGACTCGCCTATGAATAATGTTCAAGCAGCGTTACCTATGGTGATGTTATGTAACTGCTGGTAAACGTGGGCCGTGTCTTTTCTTTATATTCGTTGCGTGTTTATTTTTCGCTCTTAACATGCTCAGTTGCCCTACACATGAAAGTACGGATGGTTCTCCGTATTTCGAAAAAACAGAGCTCACGTCCGTTTTTTTACGTAGTATTCCGCCGTTTTTCATGAAACTGAACGGTCTACGTAATTTTTACGGCAGGTTTGACCGTAAAATTACGGAAATTTTTTACAGTGTAGCGCGATCCCTTATGGCAGAGCAACAGCAGCTCCAGAAAGAACACCACAAACGCTCCAGGCGTTCTTGTTAGGCTGTCTGTCCCTTTCCAAACGCCAGGGCTTTGCTCGACACTTTCCCAAAATTCGAAGGGCCTTACCGAGTCTTGGAGCCAACATACCCGGTGAATTTTCTCATTGAGCCACTGTCACCACCCGACGACTTGTGCCGGCGTGGACGTGACGTTGTGCGCGTCTCACGTCTTAAGCACCAACACGACCCTTTCCCTCCTGACTTTTAAGGCCCCAGGATGGCTCTTTCTGTCCTGGGGGAGACTGTGAAGAAGACGCGTCTCACGGCACAGCCGTCTCGCCAACGCGCGGCTCGACTTGTCTCGCGCTTGATTGCTGGCGTCTATTTTCGCACTGCTTCGGGCTGCCTCGTCGTTCCCGGTCGCTGTGCCTTTGCATAAATAGCCACAAATAAACCTCTTCTCAGCCCGAGGAATTCAAAGATGGCGGCCCCAATAGTAAATCGATATAGCAACCCAACTGGTGATTGATTAGTGACGACATTAGTAAACAGAATTGGTGAGTGATTGGTGACGTCACTGATATATCTAAGATGGCCGCCAATGATGGTGTGATCGATAAAGCCAAGATCACCGCTCCCATAGTAGATAAATGGCAACTCAATGTAATTGCTGACGTCACGCAACTGTGACGTCATAATCCATAATGGCGGCCAAATTCTGGTGCCAATCATGACGTCATAGTCAAATATGGCGGCTAGAAGTGAAACCACGTGGTTATAACGTCATCATCAAATAATGGCGCGATAGTTTCGGAAATTGAAATCGATGGCGGCTATTTTGGGCGCCAGTGATGACATGACGGTCCAATATGGCGGACAGAGGCGCAACCACGTGATTATGACGTGATGGGGCGAAATGGCGCCACAGTTATGTTTTGCCAAATACAAGATGGCGGCTCTCGTTGTGACGTCGTAGCCGGGATGGCGACCACTAAAATTAGTTGTGCCCGTACAGCCCGCCAACATAGATCCTCTAACGGGGCAGTAAAACCGTCCCGCTACTGGAGCGCCACACATACTTACATTTGTTGCGCTATTTATATATATATATATATATATATATATATATATATATATATATATATATATATATATATATATATATATATATATATATATATATATATATATTGTAATGGGTGTACTGAACAGTTCAGATGGTAGCGTCTCTTCGTAACCGAGAAGGCAGGTGACGCAGAGCAGGAACAGCTGGTTGCCCGAACGTATCACACTCATGCTAAGCACTGGCGATCCGGCTGGCCCACTGGTTGCACTGCAGAGATGGAAGAGACGATCTGGCTGGCCTTGTTCTTGTGCTCTTCTTCTTCATTACAATTACCCCCGGTGCAAAAACGGAGCCATCCTGGCGACTTACGACGTGGAGACGAGGGTGTCATAGAATTGTTGCAGGCGGCGAAGGTGAACAACATCCCGTCCACAGCGGCGCTTGTCGGATGTCGATGTAAGCGGCTCTATGACATAGTTGACCGGAGAGGTGCGTTCGACGATGCGGTATGGTCCATCATACTGCGAGAGAAGGTTTGTCGAAAGTCCAGGCGTAGTAGAAGGCACGGACAACAAGTCTGCCGGGAGCGAAGTTCGGATTCGTAGCGTCGCCATCACGATTGGCTTTTTGTTATTGTTGGTCGGCGGAGGTGAACTTTCGGGCTAACTGACGGCATTCCTCGGCGTATCGGGCGACGGCTGAAACGGAAGCACACTCTAACGTGTCCGGTGTACAAGGCAAAACCGTATCAATGGTATGGGGAGGATCGCGACGGTAGAGAAGAAAGTATGGAGAAAATCCTGTAGTATTTTGTGTAGCCGTATTATATGCGTACGTGACAAATGGGAGGATGATGTCCCAGTTTGTGTGCTCCGATGAAACGTACATGGTGAGTATTTCACCAAGGGTGTGATTGAAACGCTCTGTAAGCCCGTTAGTTTGAGGACGGTACGGCGTGATTGTCCGGTGAGCTATGCGGCACTGACCAAGCAGAGCTTCAACCATCTGCAACAGAAACACATGGCCTCTATCACTGAGCAGCTGCCGAGGTGGGCTATGACGAAGAATGAAACGATGGAGCAGAAAGGTTGCAACGTCACTGGCGGTCGCTGCAGGTAGAGCAGTGGTTTCAGCATAGTGTGCAAGGTGATCAACTGCGACAATAATCCATCGTTTTCCAGCCGCTGTTAGCAGTAGCGGCCCGTGCAGGTCAATTCCCACACGGTCGAAGGCACGAGCAGGGCACGGAAGCGGCTGTATTAAACCGTGGGCCGGATGAGGCAGAGATTTGCGGCGTTGGCATTGCGGGCACGAGCGGACAAACTTTTGGGCAAAAGTAAACATTCCTCGCCAGTAGTAACGTTGCCGCAGGCACTAATACATCTTAAAAACGCCTGCTTGTGCACATTGTGGGTCAGTATGAAAAGAGGTGCACATGTCGGAACGCAAAGTGCTAGGGATAACCAGGAGCCACTTGCGACCATCGGGCTGGTAGTTGCGTCGATACAAGAGGTTATCCCGGACAGCAAAATGGGCAGCCTGGCGACGCAGGGAGCGAGAGATGGGAGATGCAGGCGAGCCAGGAAGGAGGTCCAAAAAAGAGGCCACCCAAGGATCCTTGCCCTGTTCTGATGCGAAGGTGTCGACGTCGACCGAGGATACCGCCTTAATGGTTGAGAGGGAGGACGTGTCGGCTGGCAGCGGAGGGCGGGACAGAGCGTCAGCGTCAGTGCGCTTGCGACCTGAGCGGTATATGACGTGTATGTCGTATGCTCGAATGCGCAGAGCCCAACGGGCAAGGCGTCCAGATGGTTGTTTTAAAGAGGATAACTAAGAGAGGGCGTGATGGTCAGTAACCACATTGAAAGGCCTGCCGTATAAATAAGGGCGAAACTTCCCTAGTGCCCAAACGATGGCCAGGCATTCTTTTTCTGTGACCCTGTAATTGCGTTCCGCTTTGGTCAGCGCACAACTGGCGTAAGCAACGACGTACTCGGAGTAGCCAGACTTGCGCTGCGCGAGGACAGCGCCAAGGCTAATACCACTGGCATCAGTATGCAATTCAGTTGGGGCGGTGGGGTCGTAGTGTCTCAGTATAGGTGGAGACGTCAGAAGATGGCGTAAGGTCACGAACGCGGTGTCGCATGGAGGAGACCAGGAGGATGGGTCGTTGGCGCCACTTAAGAGTTGTGTCAGAGGTGATATGATCGAGGCGAAATTGCGAACAAAGCTTCTGAAGTAAGAACAGAGGCCGATGAAGGCGCGGAGTTCTTTGAGTGTCTTAGGTTTTGGAAACTCTGTCACAGCGCGAAGTTTTGATGGGTCGGGGCAAATGCCGTCTTGTGATACGACGTGACCTAGAATCATCAGCTTGCACGCGGCGAATTTGCACTTTTCAGGTTCAGTTGCAGGCCTGCGTTGGTCAAAGACGTCAACATTTGCCTAAGGCGAAGAAGATGCGTGCTGAAATCAGGGGCGAACACAACGATGTCGTCTAGGTAGCACAAACACGTGATCCATTTTAGGCCGCGCTACATTTGTCCAAAATTCGTTCAAACGTAGCAGGCGCATTGCATAGGCCAAATGGCATCACATTAAATTCGTATAAACCATCTGGAGCAACGAATGCAGTTTTAGGGCGATGAACGGCTGACATCGGGACCTGCCAGTAGCCCGAGCGTAAATCCAACGAAGAGAAGAATTTGGCGCCTCGCAAGCTGTCCAGAGCGCCGTCAATGCGCGGTAGAGTGTAGAGGTCTTTTCGCGTTATCTTATTAAGACGGCGATAATCGACGCAGAACTGAAGGGAACCACCTTTTTTGTGCCGAGAACCACCGGTGATGCCCACGGGCTATTGGAAAGTCGTATGACGCCGCGCTGAAGCAGGTCGTCCACGTGCTCATTCATCACCTGACGCTCCTTGGCGGATACGCGGTACGGGCGCTGCCGCTATGGCAAGTTGGAGTCAGTGTCGATGCGGTACGGTTGACGACCGACCAAGAGAAGGCTGAGCGACATCATAAGAAGAGCGGAACTGGGCAAGCAGGTGAAGAAGCTGGGAGCGCTGCTCGGAAGTAAGGTCATCGGCAATGAAAGGTGTGAAGAAGTCAGGTGATGGCGGAGCAGAAATGGAAAGTGCACAGAAGTCAGTGAGCTCTGCATACGAAACATCCGGCACGTCGGTTATAAACATGTCTTCAAGAGGCTCAACATGACCAAGTGCTTCGCCGCAAAGAGCCATCAGCGCTGTAGGAAGCGGATTGCAGACAACGCTGACGCTGGAACCGGCTGAAATGTCAAGCGTGGCGATAGAGAAGGGACGTCTTTGCGGTTTATGAAGAGTTCCGAAGGAGTGAAGAGGACAGCACCTTCAGAGACAGTGCCACAGAAGACGGGAACAACGGCAGACGAGTACGGCGGTATGGCGATGTCTTCTCGAAGAACTAGCTTAGCGGAAAGAGAAGTGGCGCCGACGAGGGGCACGTCACACAGAGGCGATAATTCGACTTCAGCACGTGCACAATTGATGACGGCGTTATTTCACCAAAGAAAATCGCCCCCCCCCGAGTATCACGTCGTGAGAACAAGACTGCAGAACCACGAACTCCACAATGTAGAGAACGCCCTGAATAACAAGTCTAGCTGTGCATGCTGCTGAAGGCTGAACTGGCTGGGCGCTTGCTGTGCGAAGAGAAAACCCAGAAAGTGGCGTCGTAACTTTTCGTAAAGCACGAGAGAGGCGTTCGTTTAGGACAGACACGGCTGATCCAGTATCAACTAGCGCAACAGTAGGGACGCCGTCAACAGTAAGGTCGACAACGTTCGAAGGCGACAATGGAGGACTTGTACAGATCGATGGCTACGCAGTTCCTGCCTCCTGAACTGCCTGAACTGAACTCCTGAACTGCATGTCGGCGTAGGGAGGCGACTGCACAAACTCATCAGGGTGCAGCATGCAGCGGCGGCACAGCCGTACAACATGGCCGGGAATACCGCAGGCATAACATATGGGAATGTTGTCTAGCGTGCGCCAAGGATTAGTAAAGGCAGGAGCAGGTCGATGAACGGGATGGTGAAGGGGCGGTAGCGGCCGAGGATGTAGCGCAACGAGTGACTGACGAGGACGCTGAGCGGCGACGGATGCGTAAGTAAGTGGCGTAGCGACAGGGTGCTGCTGATGGTGCATTGGTAGAGCCTCAGCAACTTGGTTTTGAATAACCCGCCGGAGCGTAGGTGCGAGCTGTGTAGGAGGCTGTTCCGGCAGCGGCTGCTGTTCGGGTAGCTCAGCGAAGGGTAGTAGAGAAAGCTGACGTGCAACTTCTTCCCGCACGAAAGCTTGGATTTGTGTGAGCAAGGGGGAGCGATCAGAGAAGGCTGTCATGGAAGACAGGGCCTTGCCAGCCACTGAGGGGCGCCTGGTCAACTAACGCTGCCTCTTCAACTCGTCGTAGCTTTGGCACAAGTTTATGAGCTCTGCTACGGTGCGCGGACTTTTGGCGAACAACATTTGCAAAATGTCATCGGCGATCCCCTTCAAAAGGTGCTTCAATTTGTCATTTTCGGGCATAGAAGCATCCGCACGTTTGCATAGGTCGAGAACCTCTTCGATATAACAGGTGAATGTTTCACTGTGTTGTTGCTCTCGCTCTCGTAACCGCTGCTCGGCGCGCTACTTGCGGACGGCAGGGCGACCGAAAACTGCAGCGAAACTGATCTTGAACCAGGACCAGGACTGAAAGTCAGCTTCGTGATTTTTGAACCACAGGTGAGCCACTCCCGCAAGGTAGAATATGACGGCATTTAACTTGGCGGTATCGTCCCATCGATTGCGCAAGCTCACCCGTTCGTAGGTAGACAACCAGTCATTGAAGTCCTGTTAATCCGTACCGCCGAAAACCGCCGGATGGCGTTGCGGGACAGCGCCAGAGCAGGCAACGGTGGGTGGCGGCGACGTCGGCTGGGGAGGGTCAGGCATGACGGGAGGCAGAGTCCGAGACCGGAGTTCTAGGGTGTAGATGTTCTTGAATACCCAGCACCTTCTACCAATTGTAATGGGTGTACTGAACAGTTCAGATGGTAGCGTCTACTCGTAACCGAGGGGGCAGATGACGCAGAGCAGGAACAGCTGGTTGCCCTAACGGCTCGGACTCGTGCTAAGCACAGGCGATCCGGCTTGCCCACAGGCCCGCGATCTGGCTGGCCTTGTTCTTGTGCTCTTCTGCTGCATTATAATATATATATATATATATATATATATATATATATATATATATATATATATATATATTGGCGCGAAGCACTTTGAACAGTAAGCGTTCGCGACTAGAACGTTGGAGCAGCGAGAGGTAGTGTAGCCGACCGAGCACCGCAAACAAGGTTGTTCTTTTTCGTCGTCGTTGTCTCTCTCCTAGCCACAGCCCCACTGCTCCCTATTTTACAGTACAGTTATCTCCCCCGCGGAAAAAGAAGCCGTCCCGGTGACCTACGGGTAGGACAGCACAGGCGGATCATAGTAGGGCTTGAGACGCTGGGCATGCACAATTTCGCGGCCACGACGGCGATGATCCAAAGGTAGCTCGAGGGGTTCCACAATATAGTTGACAGGAGACGTTTGTTTGATCACGCGGTATGGGCCTTGGTACTTCGACGCGAGTTTCGGTGACAGTCCAGTGGTAGAGGCTGGAACCCAAAGCCACACTAGCGAGCCAGGAGCATAGGATACAGGAGCATTGGAACTTTCTCGATGGTGCTTCTGGCGTTGCTGGTCTTCTGACGTAAATATACGGGAAAGCTTGCGACACTCTTCTGCGTGTGCAGCAGCTTCGGATAGAGTAGTTGTTTCCGTGGAGTCAGGGCGGTACGGAAGGATAGTATCCATTGTGGAAAAAGGTTCGCGTCCCTACAGGAGAAAGAAGGGCGAAAATCCCGTGGTAGTCTGCGTGGCGGTGTTGTAAACGTAGGTCAGAAAAGGTAGAACATGGTCCCATTTGGTTTGGTCGGATGCAACGTACATGGCCAGCATGTCACCAAGAGTGCGATTAAAGCGCTCGGTCATGCCATTAGTCTGCTGATGATACGCAGTAGTGGTGCGATGAATGATGCGGCATTCTTTGAGGAGAGCCTCGATGACGTCGGACAGGAAGACGCGGCCTCTGTCACTGAGTAATTCCCTGGGAGCTCCGTGGCGAAGGATGATGTGGCGCAGGAGAAACCAGGCGACGTCACGTGCCGAAGCGCTGGACAAAGGAGAAGTTTCCGCATAGCGCGTAAGATGGTCGATGGCCACGATTACCCAGCGATTGCCGTCTGATGTGGTTGGCAGAGGTCCATAAATGTCGATGCCTACTCGATCAAAAGCACGTGCTGGGCAAGGCAAAGGCTGCAATCGGGTGGTTGAACGACGAGGGGGATCTTTACGGCGTTGGCAAACCAAACAGGAGCGGACATAATGATGGATGAATCGATACATCCCCCGCCAGTAGTAACGAAGGCGTAGACCCGCGTATGTCCTCAGTACCCCTGCATGCGCGCATTGGGGATCGTCGTGGAACGCTGCGCAAATATCCGAACGCAGGTGTCGCGGGATGACAAGCAACCATTTGCGGCCGGCCGGGAGGTAGTTGCGACGGTACAGGAGCCCGTCGCGAATGGAGAAGTGATTCGCTTGGCGACGTAATGCGCGATTGTTAGTGGGTGTCGATGGGCTGTACAAAAAACGCAGCATGGACACAATCCATGGGTCTTTCTTCTGCTCCAGAAGAATGTCCGTGGCAGCAAGGGAAGACTCGGACAATGAGGCGTTCGGGAAGCTAGCCTCGTCTGTGAGTGGCGAACGAGACAAGGCATCCGCATCCGAATGTTTTCGGCCAGAACGATACAGTACGCGAATGTCATACTCCTGCAGTCGAAGGGCCCATCGAGCAAGACGACCGGACGGTTCTTTTAAGGATGACAGCTAGCACAGCGAATGGTGATCAGTTATGACATCAAACGGGCGGCCATAAAGATACGGACGGAATATGGTTATGACCCAAATTATAGCCAGGCACTCCTTTTCTGTGACAGAATAGTTCAATTCAGGTTTAGTGAGTGCACGACTGGCGAAGGCAACGACGTACTCATCGAAGCCAGCCTTTCTCTGAGCGAGGACGGCCCCAAGGCCAACGCCACTGGCATCCGTGTGTATTTCAGTTGGAGCACTGGGGTCGAAATGGGGCAGGATTGGTGGTGACGTCAAGAGACGACGCAGCTTTGTGAAGGGGGCATCGCAATCCGGTGACAAGGTTGAAAGGTTGTGGCCACCATGAAGAAGCTGCGTTAAAGGTGCTATTATAGTGGCAAAATTGCGGATGAAACGGCGAAAGTATGACGCTAATCCAATGAAGCTGCGCAGTTCTTTCAAAGTCGTTGGTCGGGGAAACTGGGCAACAGCTTGTAGTTTCGCCGGATCAGGAAGTACACCTTCTTTCGACACGACATGGCCGAGGATGACCAGCTGCCGGGCAGCGAAGTGACACTTCTTCAAGTTAAGCTGGAGGCCAGCATCGGCGATGCACTTTAGGACGCGTTCAAGTCGCAGTAAGTGGGAAGGGAAGTCCGGTGAAAAGATAACGATGTCGTCCAGATAACACAGGCATATCTGCCATTTGAGGCCGCGCAAGATGTTGTCCATCATTCTTTCAAATGTGGCAGGCGCATTACACAGGAAAAATGGCATCACGGTGAATTCGAATAAACCGTCAGGTGTGATGAAGGCCGTTTTCGGACGGTCTGACTCAGCCACTGGCACTTGCCAGTACCCGGATCGTAAGTCTAAGGATGAGTAGAATTCAGCGCCTTGGAGGCAGTCTAGCGCGTCGTCAATACGGGGTAGCGGATAAACGTCCTTGCGTGTGATCTTATTAAGTCGCCGGTAGTCCCCGCAAAAGCGAATTGTGCCATCTTTCTTTTTTACCAGCACTACAGGAGAAGCCCAGGGACTGTGCGAAGGTTGTATGACACCGCGGTGGAGCATGTCTGCAACTTGCTCAGCGATCACGCTACGCTCCATGGCGGATACACGATACGGCCTGTGGCGTAAAGGCGCATGGTTGCCGGTGTCGATGTGATGGACAACAGTGCAAGTACGGCCTAAGCGAGATTGTTGTAGGTCGAATGACGTGCGAAAGCGGTCTAGAAGATGGACGATCTGGGCGTGCTGCGCTGGAGTGAGGTTGGGATCAATACTCTGGTAAAATGTTGGGTCACATGGCGGCGTGGGAGGAGAAACTTGAAGGGCCAGAGCGTCAACCGGAGGAGAAGCCGGGTCGTCAGGCACATCGCAAAGGAAGCTTGGTTCGATTTCGTCGGCATAACCAAGACACTCATTGTGGAGCAGCCTAGCAGGGCAAGGAAACAGGTTGGATACAGAAAGAGCGCTCGAACCTTGTCGAATGGCAAGAAGGGCAAAAGGAAGCAAGAAAGGATGGCGGCGAGCAACAAGCTTAGACGGCGTGAAAAGAACTGTGGAGTCGGAAAGCCCAACGCAGGAAACGAGTACAAGTGCGGCAGAGTATGGAGGAATCTCGGTGTCGGCGGTGACGAACACACGACTGGAAGTGTCATCAGTATCTTCAAAAACTTTGGTGCCGAATGGCGACAGCGCGAGTTCAGCACGGCCACAATCGATAACGGCATGATGAGAGGACAGAAAGTCCCAGCCTAGAATCATGGCATGGGAGCAGCGAGGCAGAACAACGAACTCAATATGGTATAAAGCGCCGCTTATAACAACACGCACTGTACACTTCCCTAAGGGTTCAATCGGCGCAGCGCTTGCTGTACGTAATGAAATGGCTGAATAAGTCGTCGCGACTTTTCGAAGGGTAAGACGAAGCTGGTCCGAAATCACTGATATTGCTGCTCCCGTGTCTACAAGCGCATGAACGGCAATGTCTTCTGCATAAACTTCAAGGACGTTCGCAGGAAATAAATGAGGTCTTGAGGAGGTCGCTGAGATCGCAGTTCTTGCCTCCGGAACTGCGGTCCTTAGTTTTCCTCTCGGATAGCTTCAGGACGACGGATAAGCGGCGACAGAGAACGCCGACGGGGAGACGGAGACCGACGGGTATTGAAGGGTCGGGACAGAGGAGACGAGGCTTCGAAGGGCTGAGCGGCAGGAGCAGAACGGGACGGAGAGTCGAAACCGTTACTTTGTGCTCTCGGAGAATCCGAAGGATACCATCCACGCCGGCGGCAAAGCCGTGCTACATGCCCAGGTAGGCCACACGAATAACAGATAGGCCGATTGTCATGGGTGCGCCATGGATTGAGAACAGCGGGCGTAGACTGTTGGAAATATTGGCGAGGTGGGCGCACGGGCTGCTGTGGCGGCCAGTAGCGGCTTGGGGGGGCAGGAGAATATGTTGCAGCTGCTTGCGGAGGTGAGGGAAAGGCGCTGGTAAGTCTGGATTGATTACCTGCACAAGGAGGCCTTGGATTAGCGACAACGGCAGCGTACGTAAGTGGCACAGGCGTAGGAGGCGGTGGATGAGCAAGTGGTACTGCGTTAGCGACTTGTTCTTGTATTACGTGACGGAGATCGGGAGACAAGCGCGGCTCTGAGGCTGGAGTGACTGGCAGAAGAGAGAGTTGGCGCGCCACTTCTTCTCGTACAAATTGCTTGATTCTGTCGAAAATTTCTGAACTGCAAGGAGTAGAAGTGACACCATCACTGAGAGCTGAAAGCGCGACGTCCGGAGCGAGAGCTCGGTGCGTAGAAAGCCGCTGTTTGCGCAGCTCCTCATAGCTCTGGCAAAGCGTTATGATGTCGTTGACCGTCTGAGGATTCCTTGCCAAGAGCATCTGGAAGGCGTCGTCTTCTATGCCTTTCAAGATGTTCTTGACCTTGTTATCTTCGGTCATATCTGGGTCTATACGCAGGCAGATGTCAACTACATCTTCAATGTAGCTCGTAAAAGTTTCGCCCTTTTGTTGGGCACGACAGCGAAGCTGTTGTTCAGCCCGAAGTTTGCGCACAGCAGGGCGACCGAATACTTCTTGAAATGCCGTTCGGAATGCTAACCAGGTGGAAAAGTCAGCCTCATGGTTGCGGAACCTAAGATGGGCGACCCCGGAAAGGTAGAACGGGACGTAGCCAAGCTTGTCAGCTTCAGACCATTTGTTGTGGGCACTCACTCGGTTGTATGACGACAGCCAGTCCTCTACGTCATGATCGTCAGTTCCATTGAATATGGGAGGATCCCGTTGGCGTGGCGCACCAGGACAGACGACTGGAGGGGGTGCCATGTGTGGCGCGGTAGGGCTAGTCTCCTCAGGCATGGGAGATGTGACAGGGATCGTGCGGCTTCGGAGTTCCAGGATGGCAATAAGTCCAGCACCTCCACCAAATGTCGCGAAGCACTTTGAACAGTAAGCGTTCGCGACTAGAACGTTGGAGCAGCGAGAGGTAGTGTAGCCGACCGAGCACCGAAAACAAGGTTGTTCTTTTTCGTCGTCGTTGTCTCTCTCCTAGCCACAGCCCCACTGCTCCCTATTTTACAGTATAATATATATATATATATATATATAATATATATATTGAAGAAAGAAGAGTACGACGTACGTTCAATAAGCACAGTGTATTGCACTGACGCTTCGGCTGTCCATTCGGCTAACATTTACATGCATTTGGGCCTCCTTATAAACAAAGAAGCTTGACAACAAGTTAAGGACCGCGCAAAGAGCAATGAAACGAAGAACGCTAGGCATAACTTTAAGAGACAGAAAGAGAGCAGTTTGGATCAGACAGCAAACGGGCATAGACGATATTCTAATAGACATTTAGAGGGAAAAAATGGCGCTAGGCAGGTCATGCAATGCGCAGACTAGATAACCGTTGGACCATTAGGGTAACAGAATGGGTACCAAGAGAAGGGCAGCGCAGTAGAGGACAGCAGAAGACTAGATGGAGTGACGAAATTAGGAAATTTGCTGGTGCTATTTGGAGTCGGTTGGCGCACGACAGGGGTAATTGGAGATCGCAGGGAAAGGCTTTCGTCCTGCAGTGGACATGAATAGGCTGATGATGATGATGGTAAATCCGCGATACATCAGATAATGTTGTGCGCAATAATAACAACAAAAGAAAACATAACTATAGCGATACCACTGGCGATAGCGATGCCGCACACGTGGCTCACTGTGGAGGATTGAATCGTTCGTTTACGCAATATTATAATGTAAACCACTTGAAATCAACGGAAAAATACAATGAAAAACATGGAGACAATGAGGCACCGCGCGATATTACATTCAGGGTGCAGTTGAATCGCACTGCTCAGTAGTCGTCATAGCGAGCAAGCTGAATAATCAGGGCTTTTATTGGCATGCGCACGGTGGAATACAATGTCGTGCGCAGACTACGGACATTATGTGACACAGAATTAACGCAACAGCGAAAAAAATAATACAGGTTTCTTGAAAGAAAGCTGCGTCACAGGGCATACATAAGGAGTCACGGCTAATGGCAAGGATGCTTAGTAGGCACGCTGGTTAGTGTGCCTGTGCTTTCGTTAATGCCAGATGACGCGGTGTTAAACTTATAGACTAGGTAAGACTCGTGGACTTCGCGATCGTGATGGGAATCAAAGCCTGATTCAACTAAAGTGGCCCTGAGTTTTTCTAAAGAATGCCCTGGTAAGTAAATATGTCTTGATAATAGTATGTTAGGAAGTGTATATTAGCATGCGATCTCTGGTTATTAAAGCGTATTGAAAACAGGTTTCTGTTTGGCCAATATACGGTTTTCTGAAGACTGTGCACTGAAGCACGTATAAAACATTCGAGGTATCGCAATTAAAAGATCAGCGAAGTTTTAGGGTAAAGTCTGAGGACGTACTAATCACTCTCCCTGTGGTTTGCATGTGCACAGAGAAGTTGCAACGTGCTTTGTTGCATGGGGCGCAGCCAGACGTCTTGTGGCGCTCATTTAATTTTGAGGATGTTAACATATCGTGGAGGTTCTTACACCGTCGGTAAACGATGCGAGGTGGTTCAGGAAAAATATCGAGATGTTCATTTTGGGAAAGGATATTCTGCTGGTGTTTCAATATAGGAAAGACTCCTGGCGCTGATGCCGAGAATGTTAGTACAACATTCGTGCTGTTGCGTTTTTCGGGTAACCGGTTTTCGCTAAGAATATCGGCTCTGTTTATTTGATCTACTCGGCATATAGCGCCCTCAATTAACTTTGACGGGTACTATCGTTTAACGAGAGCACTTTTGAGTTGTTCGCAATTAGAAATGAAATGTTTGCGATCCGAACACAATCGTTTGAAGCGGTGAGCCTGACTCTAAAGGACATCGGTTTTGCAATGTCGCGCATGGCTGCTCCTGAAATGTAGAAGCTGCTTTCTATATGTAGGGTTGCGATAAAGTTTCGTCAATGATTTACCTTGCGATAGCGTAACTGTGACGTCGAGAAAGTTGACGCAATTGACGAGTAATTGTGCGAAAATTTGATTGAATGGTGAAATTGATTTAGCCCATCTAGGAACTTTAACAGGCTAGCCTCCCCGTGAACCCAAATCAAGAAGCTATCGTCAATAAAACGCTTATAAAGGAAAGGTTGCAGGTTATTACTGGATAAAAATAAGTTTTCAGAACACCCATAAAGATATTAGCGTAATTTGGGCCTATTCGAGTTCCCATTGACGTACCACTAATCTGAACGTAATGACAATTATCAAATTCAAAGTTATTCAGCTCCAAAAATAAGCTTTAACAACCATACCAGGGTTTCTTTATCAGCAGGTTTCTTGAGATAAGAATGTTCATAAGATTTAAGGACTGCTGCAATTCTATCGGCATGCGGTATGATAGTATGAACAGAAGTGACGTCGAGTGTTATAATGATTGCGTTATGCGGAATGGCCAAATCTATACATCTTGAAGAATGTTAATAGTATCTGTTACAAATGACGGTAATGTTCAAGGAATCTGGCTAATAAGAGAGTCGACGTAGCGCGATAGGGTCTCAATTGTAGTGTTTAGGCCGGAAATAATCGGGTGGCCCGGGTTACCTTATTTGTGAATCTTAGGGAGCAAGTAAAATCTACCAGCTACATGACTGAGTGATGCAAGTGACGGAGCAGTTTTTTCATCTATCTTTTTCTCTTTTAGTAGTGCCATAAGCGTATTTTTCAAGGTGCCCTTAAAGTTATCGGTTGGGTCGTTGGGAAGTGCTTCGTAAAAAGTGGCACCTGAGAGTTGTCTGGTAGTTTCCGCTCTATAATCTTGCTTATTGAGAACAATTTCTCTTCCCTTATCTGCAGGTTTAATAACAATGACATGGTTATTCATGACATAACAATGCAAGTGTCAGTTACACTGAATAACAATGTCAGTGTCAATCAATGACACACAAGCAGTGGACACCACCGCCGCAACGCGATAAATGTCTAGATATGTACATCGATGCTGTAGAACTTGATATCCTAGAGGCATACAAGACCGGCGGTCCTTACCAACAGAACCTGACGAAGGACGAAAAAACAGCGCTAGAACAATTAGGCAATAACCATGACATTGTTATTAAACCTGCAGTTAAGAGAGGAGAAATTGTTCTCCTTAATAGGCAATATTAAATAGCGGAAGCTACCAGACAGCTCTCGGATGGCACTTTCTACGAAGCATTTCCGAACAACCCAACCGATAACTTTGAGGGCATTCTGAAGGATACGCTTATGGTACTACTAAAAGAGAAAAAGATGGATGAAAAAACCACTCGGTCACTTGTACCTCTCAGACTTGAGGCCTGCAGATATTAGTTGCTCCCGAAGATTCACAAACTACGTAACCCGGGCCGCCCGATTATTTCCGGCGTAAACACCACAACTGAAAACCTATATCGCCCTACGTAGACTTTCCTAATAACCAGATTCCCGGAACATTTCCGCCATTTGTAACAGATACCAATAAATTTCTTCAAGACGTATTAAACCTTGCCATTCCGCATAACGAATTCCTTGCAACACTCGACGTCACCTCTCTTTATAATAACCTACCGCGTGCCGATGGAATTTCAGGAGTGCCTAAAACTTATGAAGATTCTTATTTCGAGAAGCCTATTGATAAACAAACCCTGGGATCGTTGTTAAAACTTAATATTGAGCTGAATAACTTTGAATTGAATAATTGTCATTACGTTCAGATTAATGGTACGTCAATGGGAATTCGGGTAAGCCCAAATTACTCTAAAATCTTCATAGGTGTTCTCGAAAATGATTTCTTATCCAGTACTAACCTGCAACCTTTCCTTTATAAACACTTTATTGACGATGTCTTCATGATTTGGCCTCACGGGGAGGCTAGCCTGTTAAAGTTCATAGGTTTAGATCACTTTCACCCTTCAATAAAATTTTCGCACAATTACTCACCAACTTCGATCAACTTTCTGGACGCCACAGTTACGATATCGCAAGGTAAATTATTGACAAAACTTTATCGGAAACCTACCTATAGAAACTAGCTTCTATATTTCCGCAGCAGCCATGTTCGACATTGCAAAACCGGTATCCCCTACAGTCAGGCTCATCCCTTCAAACCATTGTGTTCGGATGGCAAATATTTCATTTCTAATTGCGAACTCAAAAGTGCTCTCGTTAAACGACAGTATTCGTCAAAGTTAATTGACGACTCAGTATGCCGAGCGGATCAATTAAAGAGAGCCGATATTCTTGGCGAAAGCCGGTTACCCGAAAAACGTAACAGCGCCAATCTGTACTAACATTCTCGGCATCAGCGCTAAAACAATTTTCTATATTGGAGCGCCCCCACAATATCCTTTCCCAAAGTGAACATCTTCTCGATGTTTTTCCGGAACCACCTCGCGTCGTGTACCGACGGTGTCAGAACCTCGGCGATATGTTAACGTCCTCAAAATTAAATGAGCACAAGACGTCTGGCTGCGCCCCATGCAACAAAACACATTGCAAGGTGTGAACGCACATGCAAGCCCGAGAGAGAGAGAGAGTGATTAGCACGTCCTCAGATCTTACCCTAAAACTTCGCGAACCTTTTAATTTCGATACCTCAAATGTTGTATACAGGCTTGAGTGCTATTAGATCTTGAGTGGGGCTTGTAGGACGATCGGAGGAACATGGGGCGACAGGACTATGCGAGCAGGATTTATTTACATTATTTACGTTTGAACATGGGATACATTTACACAGTCTAGCGTGACTCCCAAATGGAGCTCGCAAGACGAAGCATACCGTATACGAGCACACAGCTCACGAGTGCATTGACGAGCACAGAGCACGACGACGAGCACGACCTAGCCGCCGACAACAGCCGCTTATAACCACTCCGTTCGACGTCATCGTTCGACGCCATCGTAGAAAGTCCTCGTGGCAGCCTTTGAGAGAAGGGGGTACGGGTTTTACACACACACATGCCGCACAGGTTTCAGTGCTCTCTCCGAGGGCCGACGACTTTGCAGAACAGCCGTCGCCTCTAAATTCCAGAGCGGACCTCGCACAGTGGCCTCCGCCGCTACACATTGTCTGGTGTCTCGAAAAGCGCATGTGGAGGTTCCGCCAATTACCTCCCCTCGAGAACTCCCCTGAGCTGACCCCTAGGCGCGTGACTGCCGGTTATCCGCAGTTCTCTTAATTGCGCCACCATCCTGGCTGGATCGAAACACGTGCAGCGGGCTGAAATAACTTGCACGTTGCCACCTTGGCAGGCCATTCCTAACAGCTCCTCCATGGCCCGGAAAATCTCGCATGGCCGGTGCTGGCAATTGCTGGGCAGGAAGAGAATGGCTGGCGAGCAAGAAGATGGCTTTGCTCTCTGCAACCCCTGCGCACTTGGAATGCCTTCAACCATCTCACAACTGGCACAGAAGAGTCGATCCCAGCAACACAATACCACTCAGCGTGCAAACGCCCGGAATCAGCTGTTAACCCACCAGGCTTCCTATCAAAATTTCAATGCAAGCCACACACCTGGGAATCCCAAATTTTGCCCTAAAATTTCGTACTACCAAAGTGAGCGTTCACGTTCCCTCTGAGTTCGACCAAACCTGACCGTCGCGCTGCATAAGAGTAAAGGTTTACGCAGAACTACACCGAAGGCTCTCAACCACCAATACCCGAACATAAATTAAGCAGCCTAGCTTCACGAACAGTCTGTTCTTACCCTATCACAGTGGCGTACTTATCTCATGTACTGTTGCCACTGAACCGTCTCGCCAACTCCACAGGTACGTAATCACAATCGCTCTAGCTTTGTGGTCTCTATTCAGAACGCGTACTTGCTTCATACACAAACGTTTCATCACGCTTACTCACGTGTCTTTCTCTAGTCCAATCAGGACACGTAACTTAACCAAGCAACTACACTTGCGTAACTTACACACACCGCAGAACCCTTAAAAATGCGTCAGCTAATTACTAGTTCTATGCACGCTCACTAAAGAAGTCAGAATACGGCTGCCCTCAACACACACGAGCAACCCAGTCATAAATCTGCTTCCTTCCATCCACACAGGACACGCGCTAATGGACCTAAGAGTTCTTCTCAGTGCAAATGATGCACTTACTGAAAACCTACGCGCTTAACCTTAGAAAATAAAAAACACATAAAAAAGAAGGTTAACTAATACACACGTGCGTTACGATAGGCCTCTCAACGATAACCTTGTCACTCCGGTTACTCACAAATACACACATACAAAAGAAAGCCTATCTACTTATTAATGAACACCTCGCGAAATTACATGTTTACAAAAAACACCTCTTTCAAACCTCGGACCTTCTCGAACGAAACATAAACAAAGCTCACACCTTATTTATTGAAAGAAATTAGTCTCAACTCGCGAAAATCTTCAAAATGCTCAAAAATAAAGACTCGTTTTCCTTCTACACAAGCTCTCTTGGCCTCCCGTTTCAAATGTATACGACTGACACGTACTTTTCAGCCGTACTCGAGGTGGTCGCGGTTCCAAAGCTACTCTGGCTACCGAGGAACAACAAAAGGGCTGACACACAATGAGCTCCTTCAAGACGTTATAGTCTCCTGCCAATGTGCGTCCGGGCGCCATGCTTTCATCACGATCTCGACTGACCGCGTGACGACTCCCTACCATCTCGTCTCGTCTTGCCACCTTGCGCTCCTTCGCACTACATGCTGCACTCCGAAAAGAACGACGGAACGACGAGGAGCGTAACTGCCCCGTGCCCTTTGTCCGCGTCCGTGCAGAACATGTTTCTCGGTCTCTTTTTGACCGGTGGCTCGAACGTGTTGGATGCGTCAACATCGTCAACGACGACCGCGCTTTCTTTTACTCGCGCCCGGCCTTTTTGCGCCTGTCGCAGTCTTTCGCTGCGCTACCTTCTTTACCGCTTTCCTATCCTTACGGCGCTTCTTTCTGCGGCGCTTTTTTTTTTTCAACTCGCTTTCATGTCGCCCTCTGGCGCCTCGTGCTTGCCGGTACACACCTCTTCGGCCCGGATCGGTCTCATACTCGCACAATCTGAGTGATTATCCGTTAAATCAACTCTCTCTTTGCCTTGACTGACGGACAGCTCAACCGATTCTGGAACAATGCAGTAGGTTTTTACTCGAGTTACGCAACACACACTCCTGCGAACTGCCCTCTACTGCACCGCCCAGCTCACACTGTGCATCGGCACACACCCCGTCGGTCTCTATCGCAGTCTCACAGGCACAGCCCGAATGAGTGTCGAATGATTCGACACTCAATCATCCCTATCTTGGCTACTTAGACTGGCGGAGAGCTGCACCGATCCCTGAACCATGCAGTTGTTTTCCCTTGAGCTACGCAGCTCGCAATCCTGCGAACTGCCGTCAATTGCATCGTCCAGCTGGCACTTCTCTTCGGCACGGCAGATCGGACTCGACATGGGTGCTCGTGTCTGTCGGTTCAACAGTACCCTCTACCTCGCTAATACTCTCGCTAATATTACGAGCGACGCACACACTCTGTAACTGTGCCAATTCATTCTCAGCTGGCCTAGCTGTATCTGCAGTGTTCTGTGGGCACAGCACCTCGTCGCTCTCACTACGGCCTTTAACCACTTCTGTTGCCACTAAGGCATCGTTAGCTGCTAGGACTTCGAGTTTACCTATCAACGTGCTCCTAGTCTCGCAGGTGCTACTACTTTTCTCGACTCTCCACTGAAATCTACTATCGAATTCCCACTTTCGCTGCGTCCAGCCTACAGATTTCTCAAGCCGCTGTTGAGTTCGCGCGTTTAACTGCTGCAAATCCTGTATCTGTTTGTTCACTGCTGCCATTTCTTTTTGAACCTCTTGGCGTTTTTTCTCACGTTCTTGGCGTTTTCGCTCGCGCTCTTGGCGTTCTCGCTTAATTGATTCCTGTTCCTGTCTTTTTCTTAGAATTCGTTTACCAGTTTGTTCTTTGAATTTCAAATCATTGTTACTTTGCCGAATGGTTTTACGAATCTCTGTTTCCGTCAATCCTCGTCTGCGTTTACCTCGAGCTCTTCACACAACCACAACAGGTCAGCTCCCGTCAAGCACATTAGGACCATGGTCGCTACTTTAAGCTTTGGCTCTGCTGTCACACAATACTTGCTGCGATACCTACGCAAATCAGAATACAAGTAAAAGATCCCATCGAATCAAATCAACCAACACAGAGAAATTGAAGCCTGGTAAATCTTACAGCCAAAACAAAACGCTTACACACAGAAGTAGCACCATATCACCAGTCCTTCTCCGCCGTATCCAGTGAGTTGCAAGAGGTGGTCAATCCCAAGTCGCCTCCAACTTGATCAGGGTACCGGCCGGTCATGATGTGCCAAACTCCGTGAGCTGCCGTTGCTGTCTCCCGAGTCGTAGGCCGATCTACGAGCCATAGGCCGATCTCGGATCCGTAAGCCGATTCCACCGCTGTCAACCAGTAATTAGATTTTGAGTCAGGCTTGTAGGATGATTGGATGAACTTGGGGCGACAGGACTAGGCGAGCAGGCTTTATTTACATTATTTACATTTGAACATGGGATACATTTACACAGTCTAACGTGACTCCCAAATGGAGCCCGCAAGACTAAGCCGACAGTATACGAGCACACAACTTGCGAGTGCATTGACGAGCACAGAGCACGACGACGAGCACGACCTAGCCGCCGACAACAGCCGCTTATAACCACTCCGTTCGACGTCATCGTTCGAAGTCATCGTAGAAAGTCCTCGTGGCAGCCTATGAGAGAAGGGGGTAGGGGTTTTACACACACACATGCCGCACAGGTTTCAGAGCTCTCTCCGAGTGCCGACGACCTTTGCAGAACAGCCGTCGCCTCTAAATTCCGGAGCGGACCTCGCACAGTGGCCTCCGCCGCTACACATTGTCTGGTGTCTCGAAAAGCGCATGGGGAGGTTCCGCCAATTCCCTTCGAGAACTCCCCTGAGGTGACCCTTCGCCGCGTGGCTGCCGGTGATCCGCAGTTCTGTGAAGTGCGCCACCACCCTGGTTGGATAGAAACACGTGCAGCGGGCTGAGATAACTTGCACGTTGCCACCTTGGCAGGCCATTCCTAACAGTGCACAGTCTGCAGAAAATAGTACATTGGCCAAACTGAAACCTCGTGTGCAGTCGGTGCAGGCGCAGCGTTAGCGAGAGAAAAGGTGTACTTCATCTCGTGCACTTCATCTTTTAAAACAATCGCAATAGAGCTCACCCATTCGATAAGCCTGGTTGGCCGGATGTGGAATAAATAAGGTCATTCGCGCCATTTGGTGTATGTTGATAAATATATATATATATATATATATATATATATATATATATATATATATATATATATATGCAGGGTGTCCCAGCTGATTTTAGCCAGTGTTTAATGACGCGTGTTGCTGACTATTGTACTGAGTATGTCACATTAGTTTTCGTATTCTGCCTAATTGCCTAATCAGAAAAGATAATTTACCACCTTTTTCCTTGAATCCTCACCATTTTCACTTCTTTGCTTCAATATGGCCCTATCAGATGGAATTTCATCCATCAGGTACGAAGTTTCTGAATCAGTAACTTCGTGAGGTATTATATTTTTCTATTGTGCTCGTTGGCGACATCTTAGAGCAGCCTATCTCTAGACTTCTGTGGTTCATAGATGATATGGAATATAAGTGAGGTGTCTATGGTTTGATTTGTCCGCTCGTTCATACATTTGCATTGTGAATGTAGAGATGACGTAAAGAGTTGGTTCATTCGGTCATTCTTTATGAACTGCTTAAAATTTCCTGGTGTGAACCCTGCTACACTATCTGAAAAGAACTTCCTTTGTTTGCTGCCAGCAACCGTTATTTTTCAGTATGAAATGCAGGCTTCGCTGCTTTCATTTCAAGCGAACACCCATACATAGCGAGGGACATGGTGAATGACCAAGTAGAATGTTTTGGTGAGCCGTATCCAGAAAATCTTCAGTTCGCGTCAATTGCAAGGATATCTATAAGATCTTCAGCTAGAGACAGCGACTCAAGTGATCCGTGCTTTTTTTATTTGGAATTCTTGCATTTCTAGACAGTGTCAAAAGGTCGAATGTAGTTGGCAACATCGGTTATTATACGGTATGGTGGAGACATAAGAGATATCTTCACGCCGACATGCCCAAACTATCGAGTGTCCCTGAGAATGGTTAGGCGCTGTTTACAATGGACACATAACTTCCGTAGACGTTCCTTTTTGACGATGACTGTATCGCTTGTGAGTGAGAGAAGCTGCACTATAGGAGCACAGGAAAGTGCGTCAACTTACACATTTCTTATGCCCTCCTGGTGGTTAATGTTTACCTCGTACATTGACAAGTTTACCGACTACCGAAAGAGCCAACCTTGGGGATTGTTGACATCCTTGAGCCACTGTAGCGCAGAATAATTCGTTACATCAATGAATGGCTTCCCATGAAGATAACACTGCCACTTATCAATCGCACCTACGATGGCAAGATATTCTCTCTCTGTGATGGCGTAGTTAACATCGTGCTTGAGTAGTTTACAGGACTAATAAGTGACGGGATGGTAATTGCCTTTGTCGCCTAGCTGCTTCAGCAGGGCACCAATCTCTTCACCAGATGTATCGCACAATACAGTAGGTACACGGTCTAGAAGCGTCGTATACGCGAAGCACTGGTGCTTCAGTTATGATTTTCTTGATATCCGAAAAGGCTCGTTCGAATCCTTCCATGCATGTCCATTCATCGTGTTTGTGAGGCGGTTTTGTGAAAGGTAGAGTGATACCGCTGAAATTACGGATGCATTGACGGTAAGTGTTAACAGTACTGCGAAAACGCCATAGATCTTTCTATAGTTTCCGTGGTACAAAATTCAGTATCGCAAAACGTTGCTTTGCTTAGGCGTCACAGTTCCTAATGGAATTTTGTGACCCAGCTTACTCGATGCTGAACTTAAACGGGCACTTTCTTCGTTTCAGTTTTGCATTCTCGGCCTTGCTATCTTTCTGCAATCCCTCGAGATATCGCAGATGGTTGTCAAATGTCTCTGAGTATAGGGCAGCGTCGTCAAAGTTGTGGTTTACAATATTGATCTATGTTTCGCTATTATTACGTTCGTAAATATCACTTACAAGGCAAGTGGTACGTCGCTGCAATATCAAGCTTATGCTGCGCAACATGAAGCAAACCAGAATTGATAATGAAGAAAACACGTTTAATATTTAAATGCCAGGTGATAGCAATCCTTTCAATTTTACCATTACACGAATAGGAATGCTCATTTTCATAATAAATAAGAAAGGTAGAGACATTGATTACATCAAATGCCGAGCAACATTGGTGAGTAGATATGGAATTTATCGAAGCCTGTACAAGTCCGCTCGAGAACAGGAAAGTCGAGTGTATGTATTTATATTTAAGAAATTGATGAAAAAACTGAGAAACATAGTAAACAATACCAAAACTATAGAATCTACATTACAACTTAAAGGTATGTTATATAATCAGCGCCTAATCGTACTGGCACTCAATGAGTCAAACTACCGATTTTTTGAATTTCCTTATAAGGCCTTTCCCTTGTGCTGCCCAGATAATCTTCCGCTCATTTTCTTTCCTTGCTTCTCTGGCTTTAGCAAACAGAATTTAGTTTCTGGGACGAAGATGTTAATTATTCTGGAGGGAATGATCGACATCAAAACCGAAATAACTTGCAAGTGGTTTTGCGTTCTTTCCTGCTGAAACAATTTCATCCCAGGCAGCTATCGAGCAGAACTTTCTGATAGCATGCGATCTTCTCTTTTCGTTAGATGACACATGATGCGAGACATCTATGCACTTCTCAGTGATCTCTACCTTAGAACCTCAGAGATATTGCCTCATTCATTCGGAAGGACCTCCCTACACACAACGAATACCCCTTGAACTTCGAAATTTATACTACGGGAATATACCTTCATTTGAAGGAAAGAAAACAGTCACAAAACACAAACGACAAGTAGAGAGCTTTATGCCACAATGACTGGTGGTATGAAACTCCTTCAACTATGTATCAAATGGTTTAGGTTTCAACCCTTCTCCAATATATTTTCAGCTGTGTAATATCGTTCGTGCCCTCCTTGAGTTCCTTTTTGAGCTGTTCGCTTTTGCGGTGGCGTTGCTCATTTTCATCCTAACATTACGAAAGCCTCAACATCAAGCTTGAGCATGTTAAACAACCACTATAGAATTTTACGGATCATTAGATATCTGTTAGCCCAGACCGAACTTCACTGTTTGAAATGTAGATCCCGTTAACATCAGTGTTATTGTCTGTCGCGAAAGTGTACGGCTTAGACACCAGCTCCATCAGTACCGAAGAATTTCTTTTATGCTGCTTGCTTGAGTTTCAGCTAGCGCTTTCGCAATGTCGTTCAGGCCAGCAGAACTCATTCGTCTTTTCGATTCAGAACTAAGAGAAGATGAAAACTTCGCAGGAATGGAGAGAATAAAAAAATGCGCAGTTCCGCCCGAAAGGCCAAGCACCGATAGCGATAACAAATTAGTAGATAGCTGTACGAAGTAAGGATAGTAGATTTATCGGCCGTGCAAACTTGTACACATTCGCTTACTAACAATAACAGAATGCGTAAGTGTGACTCAGCCAGGACATAGAAAGACACAGACACACAGAGACAGCAGTGTCTTTGTGTGTCTGCTTCTTTCTACTTCCTTGTTCATTCGCGCTTACACATTCTATCATGAATTCAAATCTACTAGTCCGTCAACGTGTTTTAACTGTATACCTGTGTAAGCATGTATATCTGCTTATCACAGAAATAAACTGAAACTGAAAATGAAACTAAATTAACCGGCATGGTGTCACGCGCGCACAGGTAAACATGAACACACATGACTCTATCAGAGCGTAAATAATCTGTGGAAACGCTGGAGTTAGAAATCTCGGCACCAGCCGCCAGCCAATACACCCCTGTACGCCACTTCAACGCTCACGGAATGTCGATAGCACGGCGTATACGAAGCTACCGGCACTACGTGCACTCTGCAATGATCGCAGATTGCTTTGAAGGTGAGGCCCGCGTGGGAGCGCAATTTAGCCACGTCGGAGGCCGCTTTCAAGACACACGAGCGCCGGCAACGCCTCCCTAAGTCGCCCGCCAAAGGCGTAAACAACGGCGTCTGAAATTCGCGTGGCTAACGCTGTAGTAGAAGCCGCGGTTGTGTCCACTCTGTACGGAGCGGCAGGCGAGGAGGACATCGAAGCACCGCAACCGCCGCCGGAGAAGAACGCCCCTCTTCAATCGCCTTAACCCTCTGCCTCGCGCGCCACAGGAGAGCACGCATCTGGGCCACGTTCATCGCTCGCGTTCGCCAGCTCACCATCACACGCTTTCACTCATATGGAAGCTCACGGGACGGAGACGGCGATGCCGACAGCAGAAATGCGCCTGGGGTGTCGATATAATTGCTGTCGCAGTAATACAAATCGGCGCAAATTGCTCAGACATTATATTAGTTCATCGAATGCACCAATCGTAGCAGAAACAACGTCCTCAAAGTAGGATACACAAAACCGTGACAGGAAAATCCTGCTGTGCTTCATAGTTGTTGAAGAGTTGCTTCTTTCTCGCACGTATGTCGTCACCCCTACTGTCACGGTGAAATTGAAGTGCTCCGAGGAACACCAGAACGCCACCCCCAAGGTCAGAATGATAACTGTAGGTTGCTGGAGCCTTATATGGCAGTTCTGGTGAAGAATGCGAGTCGGTTAGTTTAAGACACAGCTAAATGCAATGTAATGGACGAACATGAGATTTCGCATCCGCACGGCGTCATAATTGCTGACACAATCCGTACATCTTGCAGGCATACAATGCGGCAGTGACCAGGGCGTTTCTCTCAAGTTGTACTGCTGCTTACATTAAAGATTCGACGTAAATGCTACTGTCCACGTTTCATCATTTATCCACAGGTTCCATAGCCCATCTTCGTTCGAAAATGTTCATTCTTTCGTCACATATCTTGCAACATAACATCGCCACGATACACCCCCCTCCTCTAGTTGACAAATGAGAACAGATGTTCTAAAATATCAACTTTATGTTGTCTCTTTGCTTTCAGGCAGGTACAAAATCAGGAATCTAAACGAAGCTGCCTGGGATATACATCGAAAGTATGGTCCCATCGTAGGGGAGCAACTCCCTGGAAGACGAGTCCTGGTGCACCTCTTCAGCGCTGACGATATCCGGACCTTGTACCAGGAGGAGGGAAGGACACCGTACCGCGTGGGAGCACTACCGTTCAAGTTTTACCACACAGACAGGAAGGAGTACTTTGCCAACACCGGGATACTCAATGCGTGAGAACATTTCTTGGACCCTTCAATTTACGGCTAGCTTTAGTAAAACGTTCCGAGTATATTATGTCGAAATCCTGAGACTAAATGATGTTGATGATTATGACAAGGCTGTGTACAAGGAGAGTAGCTTAGAAATAGAATCAAAATACCAGTATATTATTTGTAAATAAAAAGAAGGTTGTCTCCCTCAACAAACAACAGTAGCTAAGCATTTATTTCGTTGCGTTCACGCCATTGTGGCCGGAGATTTCTTGTAGTTGATGCTTCATCATCATCATCAGCCTGGTTACGCCCACTGCAGGGCAAAGGCCTCTCCCATATTTCTCCAACAACCCCGGTCACGTACTAATTGTGGCCATGCCGTCCCTGCAAACTTCTTAATCTCATCCGCCCACCTAACTTTCTGCCGCCCCCTGCTACGCTTCCCTTCCCTTGGGATCCAGTCCGTAACCCTTAATGACCATCGGTTATCTTCCCTCCTCATTACATGTCCTGCCCATGCCCATTTCTTTTTCTTGATTTCAACTAAGATGTCATTAACTCGCGTTTGTTCCCTCACCCAATCTGCTCTTTTCTTATCCCTTAACGTTACACCTATCATTCTTCTTTCCATAGCTCGTTGTGTCGTCCTCAATTTGAGTAGAACCCTTTTCGTAAGCCTCCAGGTTTCTGCCCCGTAGGTGAGTACTGGTAAGACACAGCTATTATATACTTTTCTCTTGAGGGATAACGGCAACCTGTGAGTTGATGCTTCGCGCTACATCACAATAGTTAAGTAATAAAGAGTTCTTTTCTGAGAATATAAATTCATTTCTAAGCGCAAAAGGACCTATCGAAAAATGAAGAAGGCAAGGGGCGCATTTACCTGGTGTTGGTGGGAGTTTGGTTTCATTTATATTCTGTGCTTTGCGCAATGCACCACATTCATAATTTCATTTCACATTGTCACAGTAGTACGAGCATTGCGACAACAACATTGGTCACTGTGAGGAAGGTCGACAGAAGGAAGCTTTAAGGACCGCCTATACGATGTGTGGCTATTTCGCTGCACTCCGTAAACATTAGGTATACCGTAGGCTCGTTTATACCTCTAGCCGTGAAAGTATGACCTTGAACACATTATTCCCGCGCTACCTTATTGGATACAAGCGCTTAAATCTGTTCATTGATTGCTTATGTAAGAATGGTCCAGCCTAGCTATACCCTGATGCGAAACGCCGCCAGTCAGGCCGTGTAGGAAATTAGAGCAGCTTCTCTGTGCAGACAGTGACAGTCATAAATATTCTGAAAGAGCTCACTTACTTTCACACAGGAGAATGCTTGCATGAGTGCCTAAGCGAATCGAACTAATAATAGATGTCTAGATTGAAGAAGTCAAACAATGACAAGGGACGGGGGTGGACAGAAAACGTTTTAATACGTCTCTTTCAGACAGCAACGCTATAAAACTAGAGTGGCAAAATAAAAATAACATGCCAACACACAATTCACAATTATTCGTTGTAGAGCAGAAGCCTGATTTATAGAGCGAAAGCTATCACGGTGAAGTCCAAGAAATGTCTATCGATCGTCGCATTTTTAAAGGCAGTCTTCCCCAGAACTCTTTGTTCCATAGCTCTATAAAAATGATTTATTTTTGCAGGTATCGGCTCTCTAACCTAAAGTAACAAAAGCTGCACTAACAAATTTGCTTGATCAAAAATGCGCCAATACCAACCTCAAATCATTCTCTATATTTGTGTTCTACACATGTACCCTAAAGCGATCATACCATATTGATCGGCATGACCAATTTCTACTTTACCAAATCGCAAAAATGCAGAAGCTGGAAATGCGAATTCGTCTGGAGAACATGAGCAAAGTACACTGCGTGTTACAACTCGCACAAGTTAAAATGCGAGTTGTTTCCGTTAGCTGTGTTGGGGATCATTGTTGTGTGGAGAATTTACTACGAAAACACAGCTTGTCAAAAATAGAACTACTTCGAGCGCTCTTGTGTCGCCACCTCGTCGTGCTCCGTGCCTAACAACACCAACTCTCACCGCAGTTTGTGCTATGCGGGCAAGCTACACTCCAGCAGATGGAAAGGCCATACCACTAAAGCAACATCAGAGGACCCGGAAGGTTCGAGAGTACCTACAACACTAAACTTCCCTATTTTAAGAACATAACAAGCTATCTTTCCTGGTGAAGATATCGTTTTAGGCTGGGTCATGGCCCCTTGCAGTTATTTATCTAGCAAAAATGTCGTACGACAATGACGTGTACTTTGTTGCACTCTAGTAATTGTGAAAATGAATTCACGTAGCACTGTTACCCCTTGACCGAAAGGATACTCCATTTATGTTGAGGAACTGAAGAATTAGCTTTATGTTCTACAATCGTGGAAGTCTGACGTCAAATCCAGCCTCAAGTAAATAACCTACAGAATGCTGTAAAAGATGACTTCTTATTGTGTACCTAACAGAAGCACGTCGATACTGCTTTTATGCCGAAAAGCCTTTACCCGGGTTTATGGATGAACAAAGCCTTGGAATAAATAAGGAATATAAATCCCTTGGCATAATTTCCGACAATAACGTGTATTTCATAACATTATATATTCACGTAAATAACGCGACCAAGAGTATCACGTGCGGGGAGAATTTCTGCCTGATAAAAAAAAGACTGTATTTCCCTGTTATACCAAGAATTAATGCTGTATAGAAATAGGAAATCACCCATAAATACGCATGCCCGCTTTATTCATTGTTAATGCGAACTGTCATCAGAAAATATGTACAGTGAGGGGATGAGCACCTGCGCAATTTACTCATTGTCACAGTTTGTCTTTCAGATTGTCACTAAGGACGGCGTCTTCCTCCATGGTGCCGAGGTTATTGGAAATATCTTATGGTGGGGTAGAATCAAACGGAAAACTAATTTAAAACAGAATAAAGGACGCCTCCTCGGCACGACTGTTTCTTCGAACACTACTCCGTAAGCAGGAGCAATTGCAAAGGCTCCTAATGTTTACATCACTGCAATTCGAAACGGGAGGAAAGAAATCACGCAGAAAAGCATCTGAGAGTTGTCTATGTATGCGTAAGCAATGTGCCACGTGCTCATCTCCACGCAGCATGGGTGTGAATATTAATGTTAAGTAATCTTATCCGAGCAGTACAAACAACAGCGCTGCGGCAACACGAACTGCTACCGGTGGCGGCGCAAGGTGAATTGATCACGCAAGAAAACTAGTGCAGGTGGCGGCACCACATGCGCGGATGTCGTTCCGATCGTTATACGGCGTCCGACTGCGTCGACGGCGTCCGACTGCGTTATAATGGTCCGACTGCGTTGAACCATTATGAACCTAGATTCAACTGCACTCTGGCGGCAGCTCCATCTGACGAGGCTGCGAGGCCCGCATCTTGAAAGAGATCTGCAATAGCGACAGAGAGCGCCGACAGCTGACAGGTGCGTGTGCTCTGTATTCTCGCAGCTGAGTTAAAATACAATGATAGGGTTTAACGTGCCAAAAACAACTTTCTGCGTACGAGGCACGCCGTAGTGGAGGACTCCGGAAATTTCGATCACCTGGGGTCCTTTAACGTGCACCCAAATCTAAGTATACGGGTTTTAACCCCCATACAAATGCGGCCGCCGCGTCCGAAATCCGATCCCACGACCTCGTGCTCCTTGCCGCTGGGTTCGAATTGAAGGGAGAGGCAGCACGAAGGTGAATTCACTCGCTGCTGCGGGCGTTATCTTGAAAACGACAGTTTTTTCGGGATGGACGGACGCTTTTTAAAGCTAAAAGCTCTACTGCCTAATACCCCTGTAATACGAGCAGATATAACCGCGGTTAAGCTTAACCATGGTTCACAAGGTTAACCGCGGTTAACGTGAGCGCGGTTTTAAAGTGCTACATGGACTCGATTCAGCAAACCGACGCGATCACGTGGTCATCATGCGTGCAAAATTATTTAAAGAAAGATCGTGGTGTATGATAAAGAAATAATAATTAGCATGCAGATATATGTCATAATAAAATATACGCTCACTGCGTTAATGCTGAAAGCCTTTCATAACTCAATAATATTGATCAGCTTGCCTATTTCCACATTAAGTCTTCCAACACTGGTTGCCGTAACCGGCGTAGCATTTACAAGAGCCAAAGCATTTCATTGCATCTCTTTTTTTATGTATCTTGTCCTTGCGGCGTGTTAGCAGTTTGTCCTCATTATTTCTTCTCCTTCAGATTACAACTACCCGCCTGGGTTGCTCAGTGGCAATGGTGTTGGGCTGCTGATCACGAGGTCGCGGGATCGAATCCCGGCGACGGCGGCCGCATTTCGATGGGATCGAAATGCGAGAACACCCGTGTACCAAGATTTTGGTGCACGTTAAAGAACCCCAGGTGGTCAATATGTCCGGAGTCTTTCAATACGACGTGCCTCATAATGAGAAAGTGGTTTTGGCACGTAAACCTCTATAACTTAATTTACGTTACAACTATCGCACGTCCCGTAGGCTTTGTTGAGAATACTTCACGTCGTGTGTTGCTCTGTGCTCAAGTGGTTTGTGTGTGCGTCCACCATCTTGCCTGTTCCTCGGTTTGCTAGAGTAAATCGAGGTTGTGAAGCTCGGTTTGCGGTAACCATGGTTATGGGACTAACTATGGTTACCTCTGCCGTGCTGCTAGCGGTAACTGCGGTCAGCCCTCACCGTAGTTAGCTTAACCTCGGTGAAGGCTGTCCGTGTGACAGGGGTATTAATTGAACAAGTTTCGCGGTGCGTGACTGTTTGACCTTGAAGTGAATAAGTGACGACACGTGACTCACCGCAGCTAAGGTACCTGAATAAAATTAATAAAGGTAGGGACATGCCTATATCTTGCCGCCGCCTCTGCTGCGATGAGCATGAGAAGAGCAGGAGAGAAGGTCTGCTTCTCAAAATTGGTGGAGCGCCGTCACGTGGCATTTGAGTCAGTGAAGAAACTTAACTGCAGGTCCGGCGAGGAGCCATGTGGTATTTTTCGCGCCCTTTTCGCAATATTTTTCTTCTTTCCGGCGTCTCTGCGCATTCACCACCATGACAGTTGGCCATGGAGTTTCCGCAGCGAGGCATTAGCAATGGTTCTCGGATGTTTTAGCTAAGTTTCGTGGCTAACCGTGTCGTTTAAGAGCTCAGTTCTTGTTTTATGTTAGGGACTGATTTCAAGTGTACTAGATGTGCAAACGTGTACTAACGGTGCTTTTTGCTTTGTTGATGGGGTACGGAGCTCAGGCGTGGGGAAGCGTATGCACGAGTGCTATTCTCAGTGCTCATTCAGATTTGTTTTTTCTGATCGCGCTATCGTAAAGAGGTGTATGAATCTATGGAGTGCCTACGCTGTGTTCTGTCATTCATCGTTCTAGAAACGTAACATGTGGTATTGTTGCAGTACTGAGTGCCCGTAACTTTGTTAGTTCACGCTTTCGTTAGGCACTGCAAACATATAACTGTGTTTAGCGAGGACAACCTATTCACTACCAGTGCAAGTGATTTTGACTATTGAGAGTTCGCTTTCTCCGCTTGCCCATCTCGGCAGGATAAAGTTCAAGAGTCTGTTGACTCATAGTGGCTTAATTGGAACTGCTCAAAGGGGGAAAGTACTCATTGATGGAAACTATTTTTATGTATAGCTTTCGTTCATGATACGCTTTGTTCATAAATGACTTATAGGTTCCACTGTGCACGATGCTTGCGCTTGAGAGCCAACGGCACGAGTATGTCATAGTAGCCTAGGAGCTGTTTCACTGCATAAATAAATCCCAGTGTGTTGACAAAACGACCAGAATATCAGAGATGACCCGCGTTGATGGCGCACGTACACACGTACACATTTCGGGCAGCGCAAACGCACCCAAGCTGTTGAAACGGCAGCAACATAGTGCTGCAAATGCATCGCCTTTGTAGTGTACCGGCGAAACTTTCATCTTATTGCTTTCACACCGGGCAAGTGTCTTTAGAAAGCACACAAAGGATGTGATCAATGCAAGAGGAATAACTCGCAAAGCGGGTTGATCTGTGCAAGCCGCGACAGTGTTCTTGCCTACGAGTAGAATGCATGATAGTGGACGACATCACAGTCAAGGAAAGCTCTGGCATGTACATAAACATCGTGCACATTACGTATACCTTATTGGCGAGACAAAGAATTGTAATTTTTGTGCCTGCGTTCGGAACTAAAAGGAATGTCTCCACTAAACTAGCCGCAAAAGCCTTCTTCTAACAGAAAGCAGGCAGCCAACCCGATGCCATAAAACAAGCGCGCAGTTGCATGCCCAAAAAGCATAACAAAACACCTATTTCCGCGAGTTCCGTAGCAGTTCATCATCGCTGATAGCATAGCACACATTAATCAAGCCTTTACTGCGGTAAACATTCATGCGCAAATACCCAACAACAATTTTAATGTCTCACCTCGTGTAACTCTATGGGCGGCTTTCGAGCGGATGGCCTAGTCTGCCTCTTTCGTTTTAGTGTGCTGCCACCTGCCGCACACCGCCAGAAACATTTTGGAAGGGTTCGGTCAGGCCCATTTGAGCTTTTCACGTACGATTTGGACGTTGGTTTGAGCTTGTTGGTTCGCCGTGTGACATTTAAGTGGAGCGTATTTATTGCCAATGGCCTCCGCAGGCCAGCACATAGTTCCGGCAGACTATCAGGCTCTTACCTATGGCTGGGTAAGACGCATTCGTGGTGCTGCGGCAGCGGAGCGGCTCATAAACGACTAGCTGCAGTCCTCGGGCATGCGTTGCGATCGCCAGTTGGAGAGGGGTCGACACTTCAAAAAAAAAAGGCTACGCTCGCACTATGATCTACAATGAAGTGCCACCGCAGAGTGCCGTAGGAGTGTTGCGGGCGATTTGCCTATTATCGATGAAGGACGGTTACAACGTGGTTCATGCCGCACTCCGGAAGGATACCGGAGCCGTCCCCGAGGCGCATGGCCTTTGTCCGGCTGGGTGAGTATATTTTTCTGTTCGCGTGCGATTACTTTCGATGTTGAACGCCACCTGAGTGTAACGTAATATTAGCGCGTCGCCATATATCTAGCACTGATACTTAAGAACGGTGACAGCTTCTTCGGTGAACGTAAACATGGTAAAAACTGCCAAAGGCAATGTCAGGACCTATTGTCACATGCTTCAAGATAGCTGCACAAGAATCGCAAGCTGTTCGTTTACCCTGGTGCGTAACTTATCTCAAATAAGCGGCGCAAGAACGTAATAACTCTGCGGGGCACGAGAACACGAACTGTTGCTTTGATTTTCGCTCACGCTGCATTGCTATGTTGCGCATGTTTGCTCAGCGCGTACCCATCTGGCGTGTACGTGTGCATGTAGCCGTTGACTACTGTAGCGTGAGCAGCAGCAGTAGCCCTGTCGTTCGACGTGCTGAAGAAACTACCAGCGCAAACCTTTCCTTCGTTTTCTTTGCGTCATTTCACTTGTTTACCGTGTAGTAGGCGTTCGATAGTTGCGTTACATTTGTGCTGCTATTGAGCTGGCATTCGATATGCACATTCCAAAAGTTTATTTTTGTATTTCATGCACTACCACTTTAACTGTTTTCTTTCTACCTTCTGTTGTCCTGCATTTAGCTTTAATTTTTGAGCATTTGCACTGTAAGCCCACGTTTCGAGAAATTGCTTTCTTGTTTAACATCATCTGTTAGACTATTTTGTCAGTAACATAAATTGTGGAGTGTTTGAAAGGGACAGGGATTTACGAAGAAACAAAGCATTACACGCAGGATATCTGGCAATGTTTAACAAACAGACAATTTTTCACACTTCAGATGGTCCTTTTCTGTATTTACAGATTGAGTCGAACATGCCAGCACATTGTTGGTCTGTTACTGTCTGCAGCCAGTGCAGCTTCCCTCGAGCCTACGTGCACGGTTCTTCCGTGCGCTTGGATTGTCCCTCCGGGAGGTAATAATATTCTTCATGAGTTTTATGTAACCCAGAATTGTAACCGAAGTTATAACAGTCATTTCAATTTGTAGCCAAGAAGCTCGAGCCTTCAAAGCCCTTGAATGACATTACTTTCAAGGTGGCAAGTCCCAACACGCAAAATGATACCAAGAGAAAGAGTTGCTGTGACCCTTGTCCGCAGGCACTCCCTTGTGATTTAGACACCCTGCGGAGAAATCTGCAGGATGCGTCACCCCGAGCATTGTGGCTTCGCTATAACAAGGTATTAGTAGAGAAGTGCCTTTTCATTTGTTATGAACACTTGAGCAAAATAGCAATAAAACATAGTGACAGCTGCTCAGGTAATCAGCAGTTGTGATTGTGTTCATGAAGTTGTACACTGGAAACTAGCTAGAAATACTGATAGGTGGGCCCGATAGCAGATCTACAGCGGCATTGGTGGAAATCATAGAGGTGAGCCCACAGCTACGGGAAATTGATATTTTGTTTGTCATGCCAATGTTCACTCTGTTACTCTCAGTGAAACCACAGAACTAGATGTACCAACTCGCAAACAAAAGCTCATGTGCGCCAATATGCAGTGAGGCAAGCCACAAGTGGAGACATCTGTGCAGATCCAGCTGTTACCACGAAGGTAGCACCACTCATTAGCATGAACTTGTAGAATTGCTATGTCTAAGCCTGGTGTACCATGAGAGATGAAAGTTTTTACACCAGGTGAATGTTTAGACGAGTTGAATTTTTTATGCATGTACTAACTAACGCTCACAGAAACACCGTTTCATAGAAACAGCAACACAGCAAGCCAACAAACAAGACTTGCAATATCACTACAGTTGTATTGCACTAGTGGATCAAGATTGATGTAACCACGACACGCCATTATGGTAAAAATTTGAGGTTGTTAGTACATGAGTATTGTATTGACTAGTGCAGGGCAAACACAAATAGAAAAAGGACCTACAGCAAAACAGTGTGTCTGTTTTTGTTTCTTTGTGTGCATGGATGTCCTGTTAGGGCTGCGCTGCTCAATACGAAAATGCACTTCAATTATTTGCAGTCCAAAACGTACACAAGCTCAGCCGATGAGAAATGAGAAAGAGAAGCGTACTATCTACTCTTAACTCATTTCCGTGCAAAAATGGCTTACTCGAACAATTAGGGATTAATAAGAAGAGCACGCATTTTCAGAAGCACGGAGATGGTTCTCATTTTTGGTCGATAGGCATGGCTTTTAGCTTTTGTAGTAGAGTGTAGTGTGTGAAACAGATTGTAAAGGCACTAAATTAACGTTGGGGACTAACTTGAGTAATTTAGCTTTGTTAGTACTACACACTGCAAGTGAGGTGCTAAACTTGTGTGAACAGAGAGCCTGACAGACGGATAGCACGTGTTGTACCCTTAAACTGTCTTTTCTTTTTTTAGCTTTGCTTGCTGTCGGAGATTACGACACATTGCTGACAACCACACTCCATCATTGTTATTTCAGACTGTGTTCTTGTTTTGTGTTTGTGTTAGCCCAGTTGAAATTATAATTGTCTTATTCACCTGCCTGTTCAACGAGCAGATGCGGGAAGATTGGTCCCTGAAGGTACTTTATTCCTTGGAGTGCTGCAGCCTTTAGATTTAAATAGACATTTGCGAAATGTAACATGCAGTGGGCAGGAATGCAGCAGACAGCCGCCTGTTATGAGTGCTTTGCGACATTGAAAAACTTTGTACACGTAGTGGTCAAGTTTCACGTAACTCCGCCGCACCAATCATTAGCAGCAAAGCGAGAACTGCATCTCACCTAGACCAATAAGAAATGATAGGCAAAAGTTCACTGTTTGCTGCTAATCGCGCTGTACCAAACCAGCTGAATCAAACAATTAGGAATGGTTGAGCAAAGCACACAGATGGTTGTTTTGTTGTGTAGTTAATTGATGCGGCCTTTAACTTTCGGTGCACTCAGTGGGGTGTGTGAAACAGATTGCAAAGGCACTAAATTAAGCTGAGGGATGGAATTCGCAGCGTGTAGTTGGCCGTCACCGATTGGCCCAGTAGAATGTTATTTATTTCACTGTTTTCTTTTTTTTGTGTTTTTCGGTTGGCTTAGTTAAGTAAGAGTTGGCTTATTTACTTGTAGCGCCGGTCCAGTCACCACCTGCTCAGCAGCTGGTGTGTACCGCAGACATGGAACCTCAAGGTAGTTTATTCCTTTGAGTGCAGCAGCCTCTGGACTAGGTTAAACATTTGCTAAATGTAGCACGCCGTCACGAAGAATGCTACGGATAGCTGCGTGTTATGAGTGTTTTACCTCTGACAAACTTTGTGCACGTAGTGGTGAAGTTCAACATAACTCCACTTCACGAATTATTAGCAGCAAAACGAGAACTGCATCTTTCCTAAACTAATAAGAAATGATAACGAGAAGTGCATTGTCTCAGCAGCAAAGACTAATGCAACGCTGCGAGTTTTTGCTGTGTTCTGCATAAATTTCAGCACAAGTTTTGTCTACTTCCTACACTTTCTTGCAGTTGTCCAAAAGATTCCGGCGCTCATGGACCTCGTGAAGAGCAAGCCCAAACTTTCAGCGCCAGAATTCCTGCCCTGGTTAAACAAGCATACGCGGACCAGGACATGGTAGATATTGAGTCTTTAACTAGACTGCAGGTGCATTCACATCTGTGAACAGTATAGGAAATACATGGTTACGCCTAGTGCAGCCCGTGCATGCCTCACTCGTGGACAAAGCTTGAACAAAGAACCACGACCCGATAACCTGCGAGTAGTCAATTTATTTATGCGTTCTGCCACATATCAAAGTGCTGCAATGAAAGATGGCACACGTAAAGAAGCAGAGGCCAAGCAGTTCTATTTATGTAACCTTAAGGAAGGGGGTCATGCTGCTTCTGTTGCCGATGTAGGACTGAAGGTCTTTAAGCATATGGCAATTGTAGGCGCATCACCAGATGGTGTGGTAACACTCACATCTTAAGGCTGTAGAGGAAAAGTCAGAGCTCTTGAAGTGAAGTGTCCATTGAGACTTTAAAATTCGTTGAGAAACTTTCAGGACAAGAAGCCGAAACTTGTCTATGAAACGCAAATGAATGCGGTGATGGGCGCTTTGAAACTGTCGGAGTGCGATTTTGTTGTTTGCATTAACGAAAATAAAGCCGAGATTGTTACTGTAAGGTTTGACGAAAACCAGTTTGAGGAGTTCTTGCGAGCTGTAGAAACTCTGTTTTATGGGTACCTCTACCCAGCTTTGCAGTCTGAGTGTTACTTACTATGTTATTTACACTGAAAGCTTTCGCTAGAAATAAGAACTGCTGTGCATGCTGCATTGTCATTTCTAGTCCCTGTATTCTGAAGTGCTGCCAACATTTTTCTCCTGCAATGTTCATTGAAGTTGCATATCGAGCAGTGCAACGGTGGCGGAAGTGCAGCGGTGGCGCAGAGGTAGAGCATCCGCCTCGCGTGCAAGAGGACCGTGGTTCGAATCCCCGTGCTGCGCAATTTTCCACCGGATTAAAAAAATCCGCGTGTTCATAAAATTGCATAAACAAGGCCTGGAGTGTGGCCTGATCCCGGTGACCACAACCGGTAACGCACTCTCTAACTAGAGCAGGATTCGCCACCCTGGTGCAGTACTTGGCCACAACCTCCTATATGAATACAACAATCAAACCCCGGTCCTCAGTCCCCAGCAGCTGCGAAGCAACTGACCACGGCGGCGGTCAGACCTGCGACGCAACAGATGGTGCTAAGAATCCCTGGATCCGGTCAAGCCGCCATCGGAATCTGAACCTAGCAACGTTCAACGCTAGAACATTATCTAGTGAGGCCAGTCTAGCAGTGCTATTGGAGGAATTAGAGGGCGGTAAATGGGATATAATGGGGCTCAGTGAAGTTAGGCGGCCAAAACAAGCATATACAGTGCTAAAAACGGGCGTGTCCTGTGCTACCGGGGCTTAACGGAGAGACGAGAAGTAGGAGTCGGATTCCTGATTAATAAGAATATAGCTGGCAACATACAGGAACTCTATAGCATTAACGAGATGGTGGCAGGTCTTGTTGTGAAACTTAAGAGGTACAAAGTGAAGGTCGTACAGGTATACGCCCCTACATCCAGTCATAATCACCAGGAAGTCGAAAGCTTCTATGAAGACGTGGAAACGGCGATAGATGAAGACAAAATACACGAGAGTGGTGGGCGACTTGAATGCCAAGGTAGGCAAGAAGCAGGCTGGAGACAGGTCAGTGGGGAATATGGCATAGGCACTAGGAATAGTAGGGGAGAGCTATTAGTAGACTTTGCGGAACAGTATAATATGCGGCTAATGAATACCTTCTTACGCAAACGGGACAGCCGAAAGTGGACGTGGAGGAGCCCGAACGGCGAGACTAGAAATAAAATAGAGCTCATACTCTGCACTAACCCTGGCATCATACAAGATGTGGACGTGCTCGGCAAGGTGCGCTGCAGGCACCATAGAACGGTAAGAACTCGAATAAGCCTAGCCCAGAGTAGGGAACGGAAGAAGCTGGTCCATAAGAAGCCGATCAATGAGTTAGCGGTAAGAGCGAAAATAGAGGAATTCCAGATCCAGCTACAGAACAGGTATTCAGTTTTAACTCAGAAAGGGGACATTAGTGTTGAAGCAAGGAACGACAATGTTGTGGGCATCATTAAGGCGGTGTGCAATAGAAGTCCGTGGTAACTCCGTTTGACAGGATACCAGTAAGCTATCGCAGGAGACGAAAGATCTGATCAAGAAACGCCGGTGTATGAAACCCGCTAACCCTACAGCTAGAATAGAACTGGCAGAACTTTCGAAGTTAATCAACAAGCGTAAGGCAGCTGACATAAGGAAGTATAATATAGATAGAATTGAACATGCTCTCTGGAACGGAGGAAGCCTAAAAGCAGTGAAGAAGAAACTAGGAATTGGGAAGAATCAGATGTATGCGTTAAGAGACAAAGCCGGCAATATCAGTACTAATATGGATGAGATAGTTCAAGTGGCTGAGGAGTTCTGTAGAGATTTGTACAGTACCAGTGGCAACCACAACGATAATGGAAGAGAGAATAGTCTTGAGGAATCCGAAATCCCACAAGTAACGCCGGAAGAAGTAAAGAAAGCCTTGGGAGCTATGCAAAGAGGGCAGGCAGCTGGGGAGGATCAGGTAACAGCAGATTTGTTGAAGGATGGTGCCAGATTGTTCTAGAAAAACTGGCCACCCTGTATATGCAATGCGTCATGACCCCAAGCGTACCGGAATCTTGGAAGAACGCTAATATAGTCCTAATAAATAAGAAAGGGGACGCCAAAGACTTGAAAAGTTATAGACCCATCAGCTTACTGTCTGTTGCCTACAAAGTATTTACTAAGGTAATCGCAAATAGAATCAGGAACACCTTAGACTTCTGTCAAGCAAAGGGCCAAGCAGGATTCCATAAAGGCTACCCAACAATAGACCATATTCACACTATCAATCAGGTAATAGAGAAATGTGCGGAATATAACCAACCCCTATATATAGCTTTCATTGATTACGAGAAAGCGTTTGATTCTGTCGAGAGCTCGGCAGTCATGGAGGCATTACGGAATCGGCGCGTAGACGAGCCGTATGTAAAAATACTGAAATATATCTATAGCGGCTTCACAGCCACCGTAGTCCTCCTTAAAGAAAGCAACAAAATCCCAATAAAGAAAGGCGTCAGGCAGGGAAATACGATCTCTCCGATGCTATTCACAGCGTGTTTACACGATGTATTCAGAGACCTGGATTGGGAAGAATTGGGGATAAGAGTTAATGGTGAATACCTTAGTAACTTGCGATTCGCCGATGATATTGCCTTGCTTAATAACTCAGGAGAATAACTACAATGAATGCTCACTGACCACGAGTGGAAAAGCAGAACAGTGGGTCTAAAAATTTATCTGCAGAAAACTAAAGTAATGCTTAACAGTCGCGGAAGAGAACAGCAATTTACAATAGGCAGCGAGGCACTGGAAGTGGTAAGGGAATACATCTACTTAGGGCAGGTTGTGACCGCGGAACTACATCATGAGACGGAAATAATCAGAATAATAATAATGGGCTGGGATGCGTTTGGCAAGCATTCTGAGATCATGAACAGCTGGTTGCCATTATCCCTCAAGAGAGAAGTGTATAATAGCTGTGTCTTACCAGTACTCACGTACGGGGCAGAAACCTGGAGGCGTACGAAAAGGGTTCTACTTCAATTGAGGACGACGCCACGAGCTATGGAAAGAAGAATGATGGGTGTAACGTTAAGGGATAAGAAAACAGCAAATTGGGTGAGGGAACAAACCCGAGTTAATGATATCTTAGTTGAAATCAAGAAAAAGAAATGGGGCATGGGCAGGACATGTAATGAGGAGGGAAGATAACCTATGGTCATTAAGGGTTACGGACTGGACTCCAAGGGAAGGGAAGCGTAGCAGGGGGCGGCAGAAAGTTAGGTGGGCGGATGAGATTAAGAAGTTTGCAGGGACGACATGGCCACAATTAGTACATGACTGGGGAAGTATGGGAGAGGCCTTTGCCCTGCAGTGGGCGCAACGAGGCTGATGATGACGATGATGATGATGATCGAGCAGATTCTATCCTTATCATTCCCAAAGAAAGCTTCCATCTTTGGGCATTGTGCAATCTCGCTGGTCGCAGAATACACATGGTGGTGGTGCAAGCTGTTGTGCGTATTCACTAGTCAACAAGTTTAGGCATTTATTTATTTGCTCAAGTGTACTTGTCTTCCCCTCGGAGAGCGCTGAAACTTCTGATGTGCATTGTCATTTGTAGTTCTCTTTTTTGAGGTGCCACCAACATTTTCATTTGTAATGTTCATTGAAGTTGCATATCGAGCTGCAGTCTGTCCTTAGCATTTCCAAACAAAGCTTCCGTCTTTAGGCATTGTGCGAACTCGCTGGTCGCACACTACACATGGTAGTGGTGCTGGGTGTGGTGCGTATGCACTAGTCAATAAGTTTATGCATTGCTTGCTTTGTTCAAGTGTAGTTGTCTTCCCCTCGGAGAGCAATAAAACTTTTCATATTAAACTGGTGCACATGCTGTACTGTCATTTCTAGTCCTCTTTTTCTGAAGTGCCGCCAACATTTTTTCCCCTCCAGTGTTCATTGAAGCTGCATATCGAGCAGCAGTCTGTCCTTAACATTCCCAAACAAAGCACCCGTCTTTAGGCATTGTGCAATCTCGCTGGTTGCACACTACACATGGTAGTGCTGCTAGCTGTGGTGCGTATGTACTTGTCAAAAGTTTAGGTACTCCTTGATTCTCTCAAGTGTAGTTCCCTTCCCCTCGCAGAGCGTTGAAACTTCTTATATTTAGCTGGTGTGTATTCTGATTTCTAGTCCCCTTCCTGCACCAATCGATTACGCTATAGACTTCGTTGACAACTGCTGTACAGGCAAAGAAGAGCAAGCACCTTGCCGAGGACGCTTTGCCAACCTCTTCATGCCACATTGAAAGCGACGTAACCCGCAGGTCTGTTTATTCTGACTGCTAACAAATCTGGACAATATTGGCCCGAAGTCCGGGTGCCGTGGCGACATCTATGGTGGTCCTGTCAATAGAAGTTTTTGTCATACGGTGAACGTTAAAAAGTGTTAATAACGTGTCCGTACCTGTCACAAAGTGTTTTTCGCACATCCCTGGCACTGTCGACGGCTCCGAAGGGCAGCCGCTGGAGTCCAGTCGTCTGACAGCCCTAATCCAAGGTGCACATCGTTTGCGATCTCTCGAAGCGCTCGGAAATCGCAAAAAGCCGACGCAAACTCCCTTTCGAAATGTGGAGTTGCAGCTGTACGCTACGCACTTTGTCGGCATTGCGCCCACGCCGAGATTTTGCCAGGCTGAAGAGATTTATCCGCACGTCGATTCGCTATTACGCGCGCGCGTAGCCTGCGCGCTTGCTTGCTTGTGCTGCCCGAATCGCCCGGCTCCCCTTCCAAAACGTTTTGTGACTTTTCCGCTAGGGCGTGGCGCATGCGCAGTGAGGCCATAAAACAGGCGGAGTGCGAGGGCGAGATACGAGAGAAAGAGCCAGCTGCAAGAGGGCCAGGAGAATGAGAGGCCGGGTGAGGAGGAATGTCGCTATCTTTAACTTTTATCAGAGATGTTAGCGGCCTTAGCCGCTGCTGCCGCTGCACGGGCTGCCGCCTCGCCAGCTGTGTCCAGGTGACTAACCACGTGACTCACCGATACCTTGAAAGGGAGATGGCGCCGCTGTCTCAGCCGCCTGGCAGTTTCTCGCTATAGCCGGGCCTGTGCTTAAGTTCAGCCGTTGTGCGATGGAAGGAGGGAGGGAGGACGCTGGTCGATCTATGCCAAAGTTGTCTGTGCAGTCCCAGTGGAGAAAGGGGCAAGCTGCGTCGGACCATCCTGCAGGGGTCGCTATGCTTGGTACTGAGTGAAAGCGGTACGACCGCGCTAAGTGGCAGGCTGAAACGAGTCAAGAAAAGGCACTTCGGCGAGCTAAGCGCCGGCAGAAGGAGGCAGAAAGACGACAGCGGCAACCTTTATAGGCGGCAATGGACGCCTCGCCTTCGTCTTCGACGATGGCTTCTGAAACTGACGAAAAGACGGTGGTTAGTGCTCGCAGTACGGAACGTACGACTAGACATATCGTTCGGTTGGCAAACTGACGAAATCAGTCGTTCACCCACAACGCCACCCCGAAACGCATCTGTGTTAGCCCGCTTGAGGCGACAGAAGACATCCGGACACATCCATTCGCACGCCCTTTATTTCAGGCCAGCTCACAATAGATCATGGCTAGACAACAAAATGTAGCGCAAGCACAACCTATCAAAATTTGGCAATCGAACTGCCTCAGTTTTCGCCGGGAGCGAGGAAATCTTACGCAGTTCATACACGCGCAGACACAAACACCACACATATTGGCACACCAAGAAACATGCGTTGAACCTAAACTGACTGGATACAATACTTTTGCACACAAATAACACCAGAATGGGTTGATTAAAAGAGCAACATTAGTGTCAAAGGGATTAACCGCAATCGACCACACACTCAGCACCGAACGCATACCGCACGTACTCACCGAAATCATTCCCGTAGGCAGGAATGAACCTAGCTTTCTTGAGCTCAACATCTATAGCGCCCCTAAAGATAGGGCAGACTGTTTCGAAGGACTATTGAAACATGCTCTAAAGGATGAAAAGCAACGGTTACTTATAGTAGCGGACTTTAATGCAGCACACCCAACGTGCGGTTACGAGACAACTAATCCGAATGGTCGGCGGCTAGCGCTGGCGAAAGCACAACGAGGCTTAACTATTCTGACAGACGCAGACCACCCAAGAAGAATAGGCAACAGTGTCAGTCAAGACACATGCCCGGACCTTACCCTCCCATAAGGAATGCTTCCTTACTTTCTTTAGAACATTTGTGAACTTTCTAGCAATTTTAGTAACATCCTATAGACTTTTACTATTTAGTAACGTTTGTCAAAAGAAAGTTGGTTACTTCTTTTCTAACTTCACTATGTTAAAAAAAGGTCACTAGAATGTTAATACACATTATTTTAACTTTTTGGAAACACCATTCAACAGGAATTCAATAAAAATAATTATGCTTTTTAAGGTACGTAACCTAAGAGACAGAACATGCATGAATATTATTAAATAAGCTTATAATTATTCAGTGAACATGGCTGGTGCCAGACAGTCTTGCTTGATGCACAGGTGTTCATTTGCTTCATTTTCAATCAACTTTCTAGTAACACTGGTTAGCTTGTAAAAATGATTTATTGAAAAATGAACCGATGACAAAATCATAATTATGAAGGAGTATGCAGACTGGCTGCTTTAAACATTTTTTATGCACGGCAACTGTTTGCATAATTTTTAATCAACTTCCTAGTAACATATAATAGTAGAATGATCACAGAAAAAAATTGCTTCTAATACCAGAAGCTAAGAGGAAGTATGGTCTCACCAGTTCAAGATGAAGGCGCATATTCTCGAAAACACGACAGACAGCGCCATAGCAAGCGTATATATGAGCGGTGATCATGAATTTGTGCTCAGCAGGTGCCAAAGAAGCCCGTAGGCCATCCACCATTGCAGGCAGACGGAGCTGCACGGACGGCGCGCTGATCGGCTCGTGTTCGCCAGCTAAAGCGGGAGACACACGGTCCGATTCGGTGTCCGATCCGGCGTCCGACGCGCCGGACCGGCAGCCGGAATCGTGTTGTTTTGCCGTGCCGAAGCGCCGGATCGCACGTCCGGCGTGCGACAAAACGGGCAGATTTTCATAGTCCAACGCGTCCGACAAACGCACCACCGTACCGTCGTTTGGCCGCAGCCAATGACAGCACGGCTGGCATGTGACGCTCTCTGACGTTCCCTCCACGAAGGCGGCGCTGGCAGGCCGGTTTCTCGCAGTCTTTTCTTTTTTCCTTGCCTGCCGCAGTTTGTTTCCGACACGAAATAGTTACCAGTTAAGTAAAACTATTTCGAACGTGTGCTTATTATGCAAAGCCGCGCCTAGTACACTAGCACTAAGCTACTGGCGAAATCGGGAGCCGCGATGCGAAGGCATTTTGCGGGCAGACAGCACACACCGACCGTCTGAGCTAGGCTGCTCGCTTCGATTGCACGTTTGCCCTTCGCAATGACTGCGTCGAGTAAACCAATTGTATTTAATTACCGGCGACCTAAGTGTACAGTGTTAATTGTTTTGGCAAAAATAAGCGCTCTTCAACGAGCTCGCGCTGGATCGCAAGCGCCGTTGGCCGCAGCGTCCGCCTAGGCCTACCGGCCCTATCGCTGGCTGTTAGCGGAGCCGTCAGTGGACGACGCGCCGTCGTGAAGTGTTCTGTCACTCGCAGGGGCACAAATTTATTGACAGTGTTTGCGTAAAGCGAAGCAATGTTGTGCAGAGTTGTTTATATTGCGTTTCTCGACGTGGATATGAACTCAAGCTGCGGGGCTGGATCTGGGTGGTGTTTACGAGCCGCTCGATCTTTCGAATGCACGCACCGTGTGCCCCGAATCGTCGTATGCCGCACGCCGTAGAAGGTATGCATAGTATGCACGTAACGTCACATCCGCTATTGTCGTCTGCTTCCGCTAACTTCCACCATCTTGGGGAACCTTATCAACAGGCGCGCGCATAGGCCTATAGGTTCGCCAACATGGCGCCGCCGTAAACCGGAAGTCGCGGAGCAGCCTTGAATGACGTACGTGCATGCTATGAATAGGGGCTTTAGTATGCCGGAGCATGCAGCGCCGCACGTCGGATCGGACGCCGAATCGCACCGTTTGTTTCCTGCTTAAAGCTCGCTCATGGTTTGGCAATAAGTCCCTGTATATACTTTACAAATAAGGAAGCCTACCTAGGTACCGTAAACCCATCATCATCATCATCATCAGCAGCAGCAGCAGCAGCAGCAGCCTGGTTACACCCACTGCAGGGCAAAGGCCTCTCCCATACTTCTCTAACTATCCCGGTCATGTACAAATTGTAGCCATGTTGTCCCTGCAAACTTCTTAATCTCATCCGCCCACCTAACTTGCTGCCGCCCTCTGCTGCGCTTCCCTTCCCTTGGAATCCATTCCGTAACCCTTAATGACCATCGGTTATCTTCCCTCCTCATTACGTGTCCTGCCCATGAACATTTCTTTTTCTTGATTTCAACTAAGATATCATTAACTCCCGTTTGTTCCCTCACCCAATCTGCTTTTTTCTGATCCCTTAACGTTACACCTATCATTCTTCTTTCCATAGTTCGTTGCGTCGTCCTCAATTTAAGTAGAACCCCTTTCGTAAGACTCCAGGTTTCTGCCCTGTACGTAAGTACTGGAAAGACACAGCTGTTTTAAACTTTTCTCTTGAGGGATAATGGCAACTGCTGTTCATGATCTGAGAATGCCTGCCAAACGCACCCCAGCCCATTCTTATTCTTCTGATTATTTCAGTCTCATGATCCGGATCCGCAGTCCTAAACCTCCTAAACCCAACAATTGGGGCCTAAACGGCTGCCCTCCTCCCAGCTACGGCTTCGTTTGAGTGACAAAGTCCAATCTCAAAGGCCGTGCTTTTGCAAACTTCATGCTCCTGAAGCGGTTGGGAATCTTGAAGGCAACATCGCTTTGTTTTTTTTTACATACATTTCCTTAAAAATCGTATCAGAAAGAACAAAGTACATATTTTTACAAAATACACACGTTTGGACCCAACAATTTTGTTAAAGGGCCCTGCCGATTGTTATTAGGAAAAAACACGTAATTTTCTCATTTAAGATACATTTTTCTGACAACCGCAGAGTGGCGCTACTACAGTATTTCTTCGGTCGGCATACCGCGTTGGTCGTAGTGAATGCTCCTTGCAGTAAGGTGGTATTTGAGTTATAGTTTAAAAGTGCCTAGACAAAATGTGCTCCTTGTCGTGTGCATTAAACACCGCAAACCCTCCGGACTCGTGTACGCCATTAGTTCGCCTTGTGTTTCGTGGGATCCACCAGTGTCGACAGTGAGTGTCCTACTACAGCGCCCGTCCGAGTTGCCTTTGTTTTGCCGAGCTGCCTGCCCGCGCTCTCCTGAAAAGTATGGTGCTAAGGCTTCGAATCCTAGTGTATGGAAGACTTTGTTGAAGGTTGTGCTTTTGCGGAGCTGGAGTTCGTCGGATGTTCTACAGTGCTTGCGTCAGAAAAACGTCCGTGCCACGGTACCTGTGAGATGAAGGCGCGTTTGCCAAGTCATGAAAGGTAAGCAAGCTTGGCGCTTGCGCGCACTCTTGAAGCTTATAATTTAGGTAACGAGCGCTGTGTAACTAGCTATAGCAAAGCGCTTTCTGATCGTTGGTTGGCCATGTTGCTGTGCACATTAAGCAATCAATTTCACGAAAGCTTCCTCTGATGTTGCAGCGTACTTGCATTCTGGTGTGAAATATATGCTACCCACCTTGATTGCTATGCCTGAATGGGCCCACAGTTATGAAAACACTGAAAGTTGCTGTTCGTTGTGTAGTTTCCTGGGAAGAAGTTATTCGCTATATAGGCATTCCCGCAAGTACAGTACATGTGTCTTGCATACGTCGATCTATCATGGGCTTCGCGTGGGGGCACACGATTGCTATGTTGGACGCTTAAGCAGATAGAACCTTGTATGAAGATTTTTGTATTTATGCAGTCCGGTTTGAAGGTCTGCATCACGAGAACCTGTGTGTACTGTTTATGTTCTTGAGTGTCTTCGCGTATTTGTCTTCTATGTTGCAGAGCAGAGATAGGCCGATATTACAATAACGAGGTTTAGTTTTAATCTAGACATTTCAATGAGACGCCAGCCTTTAAGAAAGAAATAGACCAACCGAATCTTAAGAACGGGATGTCAGCTCTTGCAATCGTAGGTTACGGCAGTGCTTAATAAAGTAAGGACTGCGATTTTGTAGCAATAATTAGCCCTCGATTCTAAACCACTCATGCCGCCCACCGCTAACTGCCGGCTGTTCCAGTACGTAGCACGGGCCGGGGCGTCGGTCAGGCCACTAACGAATAACGAAAAGGAATAGCATCGCTACAAAATCGCGGTCTAGCTTTCAGAATGCTTTTCATGTACTCAATATTTTGTTTAATCCAATGCTCTATGTTTTACTACACATTTGAGTTTTGTTGATTGTCCTGGTACTCTATGGTTGCGGCTGACTTCGTTCCCTCCTGAAATTTCACTTGCTACAAAATAGCGGTGTAACCTTCTGAGATATAACAAAGAGATATTTGTACAGCCATACGCAAATTCATGCAGCAGGCTGTGTGAGGCTCTCTCTGCGATTCCACTTGACACTGTTCAATCACAAATTTAACGCAATAAATTAAACATTTCTTACTTTTGAAGGCTATGCGGATTCTGGAGGCATCCCTACATCCCGCAGGAACCGGCTACACTGCTGGAAGCTGGACAGCACGACGATAAAGTACCTGATCTGTGTGCTTTCACAAACGTGCGTACAAAACTGGTACTGCCTTTCGAGTTGAAAGATACATTTTACTGTATTGCCATTTTCCGAATTTCTAGTGCCTAATCACGAATTGTATGTTTTGGTGGAGTGCCCCAGTTTAATGAATTTAGCTAAACTAGCCTACTCTGAGGTAAATATAATTGGGGGCTTGAGCAATTTTGCCTGAAATACTCCATATAGACTGTATAATAATGTAGCCAAATTGCCTTTTTAAGAACCACGAATTGAGGTTTCGTGGTGTGAATAATGTGCTCTAGAGCGTCTAGAAAAATGTGTTCTACCACCTAAAGACATGGTTTAGGCAAAATTGCATCAAGCAATGCTTTCACACAAAAGGTGTATCAACAAGATTTTCACGGAAGCCTGTGTGGTCGGTATGAAACATGACAAAGAAAGACATAGAGCAAGCAAATACAACAGTAAAAGCAATACATTTCGGCGTCTATATGGAAGCCTTGTTCACAATGGAGCAAAAAAGTAGAAGTGCATATTTAGGTACGTTTTAGCATAAGACAGGGGTGAGCTCCTTGGTTTTAGATGAGCGTGTGTCCTGTTGATTGCATCTCTTTGGAATCCGGGTACAGGCATAGCTTCCAATTTCTTTCCTGGCCGATTTTGCTAGACAGTATCCAGTCACTATTGTGTTTAGTCAATGCTGCATGCTCCGCCAAAGCAGTTGATGCCACTCTTTTGTTATCCACATCGTTCTGATGTTGGCGTAGCCATCTTTTATAGTTGCCCATCGCCCTATTGTAGACAGCATTCATATACACATGTTATGTTTCAAAGGTCAGAATTCATGCCAGTAAAAGTTTTGATACGGTTTGTTACTGGGATGGCTGTCTCGTTGGTTTAGCATGGCTTGTCACTGGGATTGCTCTCTTGGGTGTTTAGCTTCTTGTTGGGTTCTTATGGATTTCATTTTGTGAACAATGAGATGTTACAACCACACCTTACATATATATGAATAAAACGTTTACAACAGAAATAATATATATGCATGGGAACATATATGTGTCAATGAAATACTCGAGCCTCATTTCTGCCTCCAGAAAAACAAGTTATTTCTCCTCGAGGGCCTGGCCGCTTGCACTAATGAAACTCCTAGTGAAGTTTTTCTCTAATCCCTATTTTTGATATCTAAATGCTTATGTGGCATGTACAAACTGCTTGCATCAATTTCTGATTGGGATGAGCTGTCTAAAATTTAATTTTGATTAATAATTGCGATAATTAACTCATTTACCCGTCTTCTAATGACTCTAAAATTATATGCTTCTACCTTGACAGACCTTTTATGAAATTAGTTTGATGAGGCCCAATATACAGGGCTTTCTAAATTGAAGGTATCAGTACCTGTTAAAGACTATGCTAACTCTGAAAATGCTGCTTGTGTATGTGGTTTATTCACTTTGTCAGACAAAATATTTACACCCAAGTGCAGTCAGTCAATTGAAAACTGCATGTCTGCAAGGGGAAGTCAGACAATTCTATTCGAAGACAACTTCATCTTGTTTGATAGTTCTTGAGCACTTGTGCGTCACTAATAAAGCACAGCTTGACCCTTGGCCCAATACTAAACCAGGCTTGAAGCTTTCAATGTCTGCTAAGCGCTAGAACAGCACCGGATCTCACTCTGTGTCAAGGGGTGGCACGCATTTGCTTAGATCTAGGCAGATGCATATCTTTCTTTCCCATTGAAGTTCCCAATACTTTCAAGTCTTAGGTGAAAGTACACAGCTCAGCAGAATGCATGTATGCTATACATAAGGCTGCTTTGACCTTTAAACCGAATCAACAAGCAGCAGCTACTTCCGTTTTCGCCAACCTTACCCTATTTCCTAACCATTCCTTGAATAAATGTGTATAAAATGAATCTGTGCTTGTTTATTGTTTCACAGGTAGAGATCGGAGACGGTGTATATGTTGAAAAGGGCCTGCTGAAGAGGTTGCGCCTGTATGCTAACAACTCAGGCTTTCAGTTCGCGGGGGGCCTCCTTAAAGCTCCTATTAAAAAAGAAGAGGTTGAAGGGAGATCCTTCTTCGGGCGGCCGTCGAATGCCTTCCACAGAAGACCCGTTGGATTCCAAGAAGGTCAACGCCATACTCGGTACGTGTGCGACAAAAAAGCATCTTAATATTCTTTGTGCAGTTTTCAACAAAACTCCTTTCATGGCAATTACAGTGCTATCTTAGGGTAGTGCTTTCTTTCCTGCGAAAATAGCTATTAACCCGATTATAATAGCGTATTATAATGCAAGCTTTGCCACCATAACTAGAAAATTGTCATTACTGTTGGCATATGTATTTTTGTGATAGAGGCCCTGGTCATATGAATGCACTGATAGTATCATATCCTGTCTTGTGGAAAGCTCACATGTTTTATAACAAGCTCACTTTAGCAATGTCTGCCTGCACAGCAAAGGCATATTATAATCTTACTGTAGAACGTCCACAATGCCTGTTCAACTCCTTACATGTTGCTTGCATCATTTCTTGGTTCCTAAGTGCTACACACAAGTCAACTCGTCTATGTACCTGTGCTCAAGCAAAGCTGCAGCAGTTTCGACTGGCACCTTGCCTTTCCTAAGATAATTCACACATCAAACTTCCATGTAGTGGTCATGGTACGAGTATCGAAGTTCATTAAACTGAAGTTGATTTACAGCGTTTGTTCGTAGATGACAATTGGTATGATATAGCTTATGTGTCGTGCGTCTGTTGGTGTTACACACATCCATCACACTCCCAGCTCTAATGCACTAATTCTGCCATTTCATGCGTTTTAGGATTTTGCACAATACCGGTGGAGATGCTTAGAGCTCACAGGGTTGAAAACTTGTGTCTTGTGCACTTCCTTTTTAAGAAACAGATGAATCGTGTGTTGCATTGTCACAGTAGCAAAACCAATATATTGTGCTTTTTCTTCTCTTTTCTAGACTATAAAATGCAACATTTCAGCGTACTTCCAGGGCAGCTGAAGAACTCATCTTCATTACTAGGCCGGAGATATTAAATGGATGTGTTCAAGCACAAATGTAAACCTGTCTTTTCTGTTGCATGCCACACCTAGTCACTTGGCAACCACTATTCGCCAGACAGATAGTTGACAGGATGTTACTAGCAATTTGTTAGGAAATATTAAAGTGGTTAATAAATAGTCGCTTCACAGTTTTTAGGAAGTACGCAAAAAATTATTCAGAGATAATTAAAGGTTATTTTTGCAATATATAATTTCAAAAGTAATTATCTCGGAATAATATTTTTATGTACTTCCTAAAAACTGTGAAGCGACTATTTATTAACCACCTTTATACATCCTAACAACTTCCTAGTAACATCCTGTCAACTGTCTGTGGCGAATAGTCAACAGGATGTTTCTAGCAACCTGATAGGACGTATAAAGGTGGCTAATAAATAGGCGCTTCACAGTTGACACATTCTACCGACATAAGATAATAAGCAGTCGGTAACAACTCTATCGACATTCTATATCTATATTTTCAATTCAATATCGGTGGCCAATAGTCGGCAGGAGGTTACTAGGAAGTTGTTACGGTGTCTAAAGACGGTTTATAGAATCTCAATAGGTTCTAGAAACATTTGTCTAAAGACGGTTTATTCAATGTTACTAAAAATTTTTGTAAGGGCTCAATAAAGGCATCAGGTACCGGGGATGGCACAACCTTGATGAGACCCTCGGTAGTGACCACAACATAATAGAAACGCATCTAATAATGCCACGAGCAAAAGTCAAAGAACGTAAAATACGGATAACTGATTGGGACAAGTTCCGCAAGCGGCGCAAGCAACAAAGCACAAACGAAACCTACGAAGACGACTCGAAACCTGACACTATGCAGGAATGGATACGACAAATTCAAACGTACTTTCGTGCGACAACGAAAATCATCAAAAACTCACCAGAATATCCCGATGTGAATAGACACCTGTTACACCTTTAGGAAGCTCGACGTTGCCTGCAAAAAAAGGTGGAAAAAGCAGAAACAGAATCGTAAGCTCAGGCAACGGATAGCCGCCTTAACAGCCCAGACGGAAAGTAACGCAAACGGACTAACGCGAAACCGTTGGACGAACCTATGCAATCAAATGCAGGGTACCTTGAGAACCGCTAAAACGTGGGTACTGCTTCGAAATCTCAACGAGCCCAATCAAACCAACGCAACGAGCAGCAAAACCCTTCAAAAAGTCTTGAGCCAAACACCTGGAGGTGATGGGGCCATAATAGAACAGCTAAAATAAACTTACATAGGTACGGGCCCCACACCAGCTTATACTGATTATCCGCATGCGGGCCCTTATTAGAAAGCATTACACAGCATTAAGTTAGAGCGGCACTGCATCGAATAGTACGCAACACCGCCCCGAGAGCAGACGGAATACACTACCGGCTTTTAAAAAACCTCTACTACAGATCGATAAAAGAACTCACGGATTACTTTCAATACCACTAGCTAGAAGGCACGCCGCCGCAAGAATGGAGGCACGCCTATATTACAATGATCCCATGACCAGGCAAGCAGCCGTCTCTAAACCAACTGAGAACCATCTCGCTAACACCACGCATATGAAAGTTATTCAAAAACGTCATCGTGGCAAGGCTTCAGGCGTACCTAGAAGAGCAAGCGTTATTTTCGCCCACAATGTTCAGATTCTGACCGGGTCTATCCCCTCAAGACGTACTGCTCCAAATGAAGCAAGAAATAAGTGACCATATCAGCACTCAACAAATGAAAGCTATCCTAGCATTAGACGTCAAAGCCGCGTTTTATAACGTATCTCACAATGTTATACGCACCAGTCTAGCGGCAATCAAATGTGGGCGACGATTATATAATAAATCCGGACGTTCCTCAAAGATCACACTGCAACAATAGGTATTGGACATATATGTTCAGACTCCATCCCTCTTGAGGGAAAAGGCACGCCACGAGGTTCAGTGCTTTCCCCCGTGCTATTTAACATATCTATGAGCAGACTACCTACACTACTGGATGCCATACCGGGAATTAGGCATGCGCTTTATGCCGATGACATCACCATCAGGGCTACCAGTGGCTCAGATGATGAAATACAGGACACGCTACAAGAAGCGGAGTTCACCTAGCAATAGGGACGAGCAGCAGCACTTACGTGCGCAGCTCCAAAATCTGAACTGCTTATAGCAAAAAAAAAACTCCAGAGGAATCATCACCTACCCCCTGACATCACGATAACTGTCGACGGTGCGCCTGTAAATAAGGTAAACAAATTACGGTTACTAGGACTCTACGTAAAAGCCAAAGCGAAGGCGGCATATACCCCGACGCTGCTGAAGAAACAAATTAATCAGGTAGTCCACATGAACCGTAAGGTCACCAACCGGCGACACGGCTTAGAAGAATCAGACGTCATGTGCATCCTACTCGCCTTAATCGTAAGCCGCATCACCTATCACGCACGTTACCATCGACCCACCCAAAATAAAACAAATCAGCTGGACGTCCTCATACGCACATCGGTGAAAGCAGCGACAGGCCTTCCTATATACACCTGAACAGTCAAACTATTAGGGCTTGGTTTGCACAACACCTTGGCCGCATTAATCAAAGCTCAGAAAGTTAATCAGATCAAACGACTGAAACGTACATCGACCGGAAGGCACGCACTCAGACAATTACGATGTCCAACATCAGAGTTTGCCCCGCGCGAGCCCCTGTCAATCGTACCAAACATCAGAGAAAACATTACAGTCGACCCATACCTCCGAATATGCAACCTGAACACCATAAAGGCTGCAGCGAGCTTACGGCAACGACTGCGACACCTTCTATTCAGACGCCACGTGCTACCCCGATAGTGCAGCTAAAGTGGTAGCGGTGGACGACTGGAGGGGCGAAACAGTACTATTAGCCACAATACGGACCGACAACTGCACGGAAGCGCAAGAATGTGCCATAGCTCTCAGCGTCAGCGCTCAGCCCCCACATAACATAATATATGTTCTTACAGATTCCCAGCAAGCATGTTGAAACTACGCACAAGGCCGTATTTCCCCAATTACTCATAAATCGCTACAAAAGAACCAACACACCCCACTAGTTCACCTAGTTTGGTCACTTGGGCATGCGTCTCTCCATGGCAATGCACTTTATGGCAATGTGCAATGGCAATGTGCACCTGTGGTGGCAGAGCCGAAATGAGCTGCGGTAAAACGACAATAAGGTCTACGTGCAGGAAATATGACCAAACAGGCCCGCGACCTCTTTTTCCAAACAAAGAACTGGGCCAAACTGAACAACTTTTAAGTACACTTGGCACTCAAATGATCGAATCCTACTCAAGAAGGATGTCGGGGAAACGGCAATTGTCATCTCAAGCCCGCTTGATCTTCAGAAACTCGGTTAAAGTTGTACAGTATGGCTAGTTCTGATACTGACACCTACCTACTCCCACAATCCTTCGAGAACTACATCGGAAAACCATTCCTCAATTCTTTAAATGCTTTCACCTTAATATGCAATCAAATAACAGAAAGGAATCGGACTTAAGCTTTTTTTTTGACCACGTAGGAGAACCTTTTGACGTTATTATGTTAACCGAAACATGGAGCACTGATGAAACAAATGTCTACAGACTTCCGACACACGAAGCATTTTATCTAAATCGTCCCTCTGGTCGAGGTGGCGGGGTATGTACTTCGGTTAGGAAGGGCTATGACTGCGAAATTAGTTCAGAATGCTTAGTAATAACAAGTAACTATGAAATTCTCGCAGTTAAACTACAGAAGAAAGCACTTATTGTGTGCTGCCGCCCACCAAGCGGTTCAACATTGCGTTTTTTCAACTACTTAGACAAACTATTTACCTGTACCACTAATGATAACTTGAACCTCTTCTGTGGTGGCGACCTTAATATTGGTATCATAAAAAATGATAGCGCAAAAACCCCTTTTGAGATCCTGTTAAATACGAATGGGCTTAGGAATGTAACTATTCTCGACAAGAGTAACTGTCAATTCACAATAGCGTACTGGCATGCTTCTTACAAATATAAGCCAGGATAAACTTAGGTCGGGGGTACTTTCTTTCGACCTGACTGACAACTTAACGATATTTCTGTGCACTAAAGGAGACGTACGCAGTAAATCGTCGAGACAGACGTTGACAGTCCAACATATTACAGAACAGAACCTTCTGATTTTCCGGAAAGAAATAGAGGAAGTATGCTGGAAGCACGTTTTAGAAACTGACGATGTCAATGTAGCTTATGATATGTCTCTTGAAATACTGCAGCCTATATATGCAACCAGCTTTCCTGAAATATCTGGTAAACAAAAGAGAAAGACAAGGAAACCTTGGGTTGCAGCTTAACTCAGTGTAAGACTAAATAATAAAAATTACCTTTAAAATCTATTTACCAAAACTAAAGATCAGAGTAAATTTAAAGATATTAAAGTTTATCGAAATCGTTTGAACAAGGACTTAGCAAAAACGCGCCGTGAATATTTTGCAAATCTTCTAAATTTCTAAAGAGGATCCACAGATGTTACATGGAAGAGATTAGCTTCATTACTCAAATATATGACCTCACCAAATGTGATCCTTAAACTGATTATAAATGGTACCGAACTAACGGCGAAACCACTTGCAGATGCGTTTAATAAATATTTTGTTAATCTTAAGGTACAAGAAACCGTTCACAACATCTGGAAAACCTTCGATGGAATAGAGAAACAATTTTTCTCAACCCGACAAGCCAGGCTGGAGTATCTACTTCAATAGCTAGCTTAAATAACAGCAACAGCAAAGATTTCGATGGTTTTAAAACTAAACCTCTTATGTATATCGCTGATCTTCTTGCATCAGTTATAAAACATATCTTTAATCTTGGTCTTACTCAAGGTGTCTTTCCACATAACATGCAGCTTGCACGGGTGACTGTTGTTTATAAAAAGAGAAACAAAAATGACATGAACAATTACAGGCATATCTCTATTCTAACTATTCTATCTAAAGCATTCGAGAAAGTTATATTAAGCCGATTTAACAAATATGAAGCAATACACAAGATAATAGCTAACTCTCACTATGGCTTTCGGCGAGGGCTAATTACAGTATTTGCCCTTCTTACACTAAAGGAACATATTTTACCGCATTTTGAGCGAGGTAATTTCGTACTTGGATTATTTCTGAACTTTTCCAAAGGGTATGACCTCGTTAGTTATGAAATATTGTTTCTAAAATTTGAGCGATATGGTTATCGTGGCAAAGCCTTAGGTTGAATAAAGTCTTACTTGGAACATCGGAAATAAATTGTTAAAATAGTTGACACTATCTCCGAACAACTACGGGTTTCTAGCGGCGTACCACAGGGCATTCTTTCAGGCCCATTTCTGTACAATATGTACATAAATGATATTACAAACAGTTCTACAGCACAATTTATTATATACGCGGACGACATGAGGGTTTTCATAACAGGAAAGGATGTTGAAGAATTATTTAACTCCGCAGAATCCGCACTGCTTGCTTTAGAAGAATGGACTGAAAATAAAAATCGCCTGACGATCAATGTATCCAAAGCGAAATGCACATTATTCAGGAAGATTTCAAGTTCAATTTATTTTCCCGTCTTACAGTACAGATGGAGGGGTTGCAGAAAAAAGCTACACCAGGCTGGTCCTCTATAACACCCTGTTTTCCTCAAGGTTAAACTACTGTGAATTAGTGTGGGCGTCTGCAACGAAGGGAAATATACAAAATCTCCATATACTTCAAAAAGATTTCTTTGCTTAGTAGAAATTGTGCTCAGTCGTTTTCACACCCACGAAATATTTCCAAAATACAACGTTATGCCTATTATGAAGATATACGATTACCGACTAAGTAAGCTTTATAAACAGGAAATAAAAAATGGCGGCACATTATTAAAACAGTTAGCGAACCTACATAGCGAAGCCCCAAGCCATGTCACCCGTTACAACGAATACTGGAATGTAAAAACATACCGCACGACATATGGTCTTCTAACACTGGAAAATAAGTCACCGAGATTATTAAATAAACTGAATAGATAAAATATACAGCTGGAAATATGTACATTTAAAGAACTCCGGAAATATTATATGTCCGAATGATCATGTTTTTGACTGCCACTGAAAACCTGCAATTACGCTACTCTCTTTTTATCCTTATTCAGTTATCCATGTTCTCAACCTACTTATGCTTTAATTAAGTCTTTCTCCTTATTCTAAGTGACCGTGTTTTCATTACCCACTTTTATTGTATATGTGTGGCTGTTATTTCCACCTGATGAGTGAATTGTATTTGACTTGCATTTATGACTTCCATTTTTTAATTGTATTTTGAATTGTAATTTGAATTGTAGTGAATTGTGTTTTTCTTACCTTAGTAAGCTATACCTTCCTATGATTTTTTTCTTTTTGATTGCTTCAAAGCATTTGTTCTGTCATTACTTTCAGTCCTATATCGCGATCATTTTTTTCTATTTCCGGAAAACAGAATTCATTTATCAGGGTGTAGTGTGTACTGGTACTGTGTATTGTGTGGTTCTTCTGTGTTTTTTCTGATGTAAGCAATGCCGCTATATTGCTGTCATATGCATGGGGGCCTGCAGCTTTGTCTATCTATAACTGTCATTTATGACAACTTTTACTGGTGGCCTACAGTTTCGTGTACCCTGCATGTGACACAAATAAAGACATTATTATTATTATTATTATTATTATTATTATTATTATTATTATTATTATTATTATTATTATTATTATTAACGAGCGCGTTCATGCGACAGTCCGAGGCCATGACAGCAAAATGGAAAAGGCTGGATTCTTTCTCAAATGAAAACTTTTTATTATCTGCAGAGCGTCGGCGTGAGGCGTGTTGCTGCCTTCCTCGGCCGCGTCTCTCGTGCGTCTCTCCGTGCTCTCGTGCGGTCTCTCTCTCGTTCGGCTGGCCTCCGGCTCTTCTCTCTCGCCTCGCTCGAACCCCCGTGTCTACTCGTGGGTCTCTTCTTACAGTCCCAGGAACCATGGCAGGGCATCGGCGCGAAGAGTGTTTCCTCGTGTTTACTCAAGGGTCTCTTGCGGGAGCAAAGTACCATGCGGGGCGTCTGGTGATCTACGGGATTGCGGCGGTGGAGCACACTGCCTGACAAGTCGGCGTAAAATGCGTGACGGCTAAGTTATGAGAGTGCGCGCCGCTCACACGGCCTACCCAAAATTTTAGACTGTCCTCAGGCGCACGTGTCTGTCGATGTCAATTCCTCTGTGTCCAAGGCGCGTTCTGTCATGCTTGTTCAGAGATCGAATTGCGTCTTCGATGACCCGTTCTGTTCCTTCTTGCGTTTGGGTCAGTATCGCTCCGAGTCCGGTTTGGGATGCGTCGACGTGTAGTTGCGTTGGGCAGTCTGAACAGAAGTTTGCCAGTAGTGGAGGATTCTTAAGCGCTCTCTTGATTTCGTTCACGATTTCCTGGTGCGCTCCCGTCCAGATAACTGGCACGTCCTTCGAGACCAGTTGACGCAGTGGGTGTATGTTTCGAAAACTCTGGTGTGAACTTGCGGTAATGGTTAGCAAATTGCAGAAACGAATACAACTTCCTTGCGCTCATCTCAGGCTCGAGCTTGTCCACGGCTTCAACTCTCGCCTCGTTTAGGGTTCGACCGTCTCTGGAGATAGCGTAGCCTAGAAATGAGACTCGGTCTCGGACAAACTGACACTTTTTTTTATTGCGATAACGACTTGCCCTTAAGGCATAAATCTTGATGCGTATATGCGTATTATATGTGTGCTGTGGGGTCTGTGTTGTGTATGAATTGAAGCAGTGTTTTGTGGAATCTGTTGTCATGTATCCAGCGGTCATAGCTGGTTGTCACACTGTAGCGGAGGCCGGCTTGCAGTAGGAGACGCGAGCGTTCCGATTTTAAACCAGTACATGTCCATATTAGGTGGTATGCATCTGCTTCCATCACAGGAACGGAGCAGTATGGACACGTAGCTCCCAGTGGTAAAGGCGACCAGTTCCTCCTTGAGGTAACAGCCGGTGTAAGGGCCACCCCGGCCCGAAGCCTCCTAAGCACAACTTCCTCCGCCCTAGTAAAGTAAAGGGGGAGGGAGCAGACGCATGGTGGGATAAGAGCGAGTGTGTCCTGCCGGAGAAAGTTTTTACGGGGTCGGAGCGAGTTAAGGGGTTGAGGTGGGAGGGGAATAGGCGGAAGATCAGGATTAGGAGGGCAGTGTGCCTGCTGGTCAGCAGCAATGTTACGAGGGTTCGCTGAATGGCCTTGAATCCAGTGTACCTTGACGCAAGTAGCTGTCTTACTATTCATAGTGTGTATTGTCTCGCAGATTTCCATCGCCTTATCAACCTTCTTGAGTTCCTGAATAGCCGCTAAAGAATCAGTGAAGATATCTAGTTGCTTGATGGTAGGCAGCCTAGATGTCGCATCTTGCACAGCGTCGTGGATGGCTTCAAATTCCATTACTAGAGCGCTGGCTTCCGTAGATAAATAGCGCTGGTGGCCGCTGATGGAATGATGCGTAGGACTTAGGAATGATGTCCTTCCGCCGTCTGGGAGAATGGCAGCATCCGTATAGACTTTGCAGGTGTGAGCGCATGATGCATCGACGATATTGTGTTCGTCAATAATACCTGTTGTATCGCTGCGTCGTAACTTCGTTGCCTTATTAGTTGTGATGCTGGTGAATTCCCAGGGAGGCATTGGATAGGGCTGATTGTCAATCCGAGAGCCGTGGAAAATGAGCATGCAACGCAGCGATAGCCGGAATAAGTTGCTTTTTTATTTCACGTGCTTTTTCACGTTGCAAAATTAGCTCTGCAATTGTGTTGAGCTGGGCATGTTCTTGTAAGGTTGGTATCGAAGTGATGCGGGGCAGTGCTGTGATTGTGCGCATAGCATCGCGATTAATCGTCTCCAACTGTGCCGGCTGTGCCAAAGTCAGCCGTTGAAATTGTGCTTGGTATAAAATTCGTGGCTGGAAGACTGCACGCACCAACTGTCGAGCTACGTCAGTACGAGCTCCAGCTGCTTTTGCTGCAATGCGACGAATAAGGCGAAGTGTTTTTGTCGAACTCTGTCTGGTTTTACGGAGCCAGTGTGCACCACTGCCGGAGTGGTGAATATCGAGACCCAGTATGCGGGCCTCAGGAGCCTCAGGGATTGTCACTGTGCCGAGTGTAAATGTAAAGGGGTGCTGCGTGATTCTTGTGCGTCCTTTCTTGTTGGCCACCACAACATAGCTTGATTTTTGGGCGGAAATGTCCAACCCTGCTTTCCGAGCGTAGTTCAGCACATCAAGGGCTTCTTGAAGCTGTTGAGTTTGTCAAGATATATCTTTATGCACGGACCACAAAGTGACGTCATCTGCATAGATTAAGAACCTCACATCTGGAATCCGATTTAGTTGCCAGCCTAGAGGTATTAGAGCAACGTTGAAGAGAAGAGGAGCCAAAACCGAACCTTGTGGGACTCCTCTGTTCGATGTGAAGTATACCTCTTGCTTTCCATCTACTCTAATCGCAAATGTGCGATTCTGAAGGAATGAGTAGATGAATCTTATCACCCGCGGTGGAAGTCCCAGGTCGATGAGGTTGGATATAATGATTTCATGGTCTATATTGTCATAAGCTTTCGTTATGTGTGTTGCTACTACCGTGCGCACAGCGTGACTGTGTGGAGAAACCTGTAAAACATCGTCTGATAAGATAGAAAGTCCGTCTTCTGTTACCAAGTAAGAACGGAGTCCAATTTGAGCAGGATGATATTTATCGTGGCGTTCAAGCCACCAGGAAAGTCGTGTGGCCAGCATCTTTTCAGCGAGTTTGCAGACAGTTGAGGTTAGTGAAATTGGGCATAAAGACTGCAGGCTATTTGGAGACTTTCCTGGTTTCGGAATCGCGACACCAATTGAATGCTTCCAATCAGATGGAACGTTTCCAGTCTCCCATACTTTATTAATAGCCTGAAGAAGTGCGTCGAGAGCTGCTGCTTCCATGTTCTTGAAAACCTCATAAGAATACCATCGGGACCAGGTGTTGTTCGTTGCTTCGAAGTTTCAATCGCCGCTATTAGTTCGGCCATGCTGAAAGGGCTGGATATTTCGGATTTCGAGGTTGTGTCAGACTCATCAATTTCGGGGCACTTTATAGGTGACGCTTGATCGTATTTCGGGAAAAACGCCGTAGCAGCGTGTTCTGCAAATTGATGTGGCGAACTCTGCATCGCTAACCTAACGCTCGCTGCAGGGTCAGGTTGCTTATGACCGCGTTCCATTGACCGGAACGTACGCCAAAGTGCTCTGTTTCCAATGCCCGATGCAAGATTCTCGCACCACTCATACCATCGTCGTCGAGAATGTAATTTTTCGTGCTGACGCGCCTTCGCCGCTATATGGTTAGCACGTGCACGGCTACCTGGTGCATGGGGATTCCTCGACGCATACAATTCTGCCTGACGTCGCTTTGCCCAAAGTTGCAAAAGGGTGAGGTCCGGTTGAGGTTGTTCCTCGTCAACTGTGGTTACAGTGGTGTTCCTCCGTAGCAGTTCTTGCAAAGCGGGAAGAATTTCTGAGGGCTCTGAGGGTACTTTATCAATCGATGATTCCCGAAACTTATCCCAATGCGTGACTGTTACTCGTCGTCGAATTTCCTTTATGCACGTTCTGTACAAACCAATCATTATTGGCATATGATCACTGCCCCATGTATCTGGTTCCACCCGCCACTGCGGCATTGCAGGACCCAACCACCACGTAAGGTCTGGAGCGTTTGTTCTAGATACTGCGGGTACAGCACAGATATCCACAGCGTGATGGTTCAGCAGTGTAAAAGTGGCATCGCTCATGATGTTTTTAACTTGGTATCCTCTTCGGGAGTTGTACCCCCATTCTGTATGTGTGGCATTGAAGTCTCCACCCACGAGAATAGGAATTCCTGGGTACGTAGACCGGAGATGGGCTATCCACCCCAAGTTCAAACGTGTGCACTGCGGTCTGGCGTAGAATGACACTAGAATGACAGGAGTCTTCACTGGTCGTGTCAGGACCCCGACAACTTCTTGATTACCATTACACCATGGCTCCAGATCAATCACTGTGTGAGCAATATGCGATGATATATAAACTGCAGCTTTTTCCGGAGCTGAAGCCATTGTAGTTGCACGTCTATCTCTAATAGATGGGTTATGATACCCATTAAAATTGGACAGGGAGCATAGCTTAATATGCTCTTGAATAAGCAGTGCCCATACGTGTAGCTTATTGTATTGAAGCTTGGTTTTAATTTCGCCTAACTTGGAGTTTAGACCCCGACAATTCCACTGTAGAATTCCATCCTGTGACAGCTGCTGCAGAGAATTAGCCATGATGCAGGCAATTCTGAATGAGCAACGTTAGTTGAGCAAGTTGATCTAAAACTGCTGTCCAAACAGCTTGGTTGACCTGTGGTGCCGGACGGGATCCAGGCGTAACGGTGGCATTCGCAGTGGTTGATGCGTCACGTGTTGGTCCTATTTTCTGACGACGCAGAATTACCAATTCATTATGTTTGCGTAGTCGCTCAATCTCTCTGGCCAGTGCGTCTATCCGAGCGTCAATGTCATCATGGTCATCATCCGACTGATGCAGGGGTTCCGGTAATTTCTGTTTCTTTGTCTGCGACTGCTTGCCACGTTTAAGAACAGAAGAATACAGTTGTGTTTCTGGGGCTTTTTCTTCTTCTGCCAAGAGCATCTCTGGCTCTTCTGCAAGAACCTCATAACGATTGTGTGTTGTTACTATAGTCGCTTTTGGTATAGCCTTTCGTATCCGTATTGTGGCCTTCTGTTTAGTCGCACAATTTGTGCTTGTCAGATCGTGCTCATCAGATTTACATAAATCACATCGATATCGTGGCTGTCCTTCTGGTGTGAGCTTTTCTGGATCAATAGTACGCTGTGGGCAAAATGCCTGCATGTGTCCACGTTGAAAACAGCGGTAGCAGAATATTGCTCGAGGGAGGTAGGGTTTAGGTCGCAATATGCAGCCATAGTAATAAAACCGTTCTGGGATACATTGATGTCCTTGTACCGTCACTAAGCGTGTACGGCTTTTGCCCATGAATCTAGCTGCGAGCACCCTGTGTGTCGTGGAGGTCAATTCACGACATATTATCTCAGGAGTGTCTTCAGGGTCAATGCCATAGACAACATACCTCTGTATATTAGGGCCTGATGCGAAGTAGCACTGCACAGGTAGGTGTTGATCTTCTGACAGCGGGATAGATGTTAAAGTGCACATTTTCTGCACATCACTGAGAGATGCCAAGTGCACAGTGATCGAGTTGGTAGATTTACATGTTGCGAACCCTTTGTATCCAGTGGCTTCAAGAGATTGGTCGATGACCCTTTGGACATATTTTGTGGCTACTGAAGTTATGTCGTAGCATGAAAGGGGGCGTATATGAACTCGATATGATTGAGAAGGGGTGGGCGTTGGGTAAGACTGAGAGGGAGCAGGCGTAGGGGAGGCCGTGGAGGAATTATCTGGGGTGGGCCCTTACCTTTTTCGCCGGTTGCTCCGATGCGATGGCGTCTTGTTGAAGCACGTTGATAGGGGGACCTCGCTTGGCTGCATTCGTCGAACCGCCAGACGGCTGCACGTCCATAGGATCACCAGTGTCCGTCGGCACGACTGCAGATAGGTTCACATTCACATCACGAAGTGGACTGTCCTTCGGTGTTGCATCTTGGGTATTCGAGCTATCGGTTGCACACTTCGGCTGCATAGTTGGCATGGATGTTGTCACGCGCAGCATTCCAGTGGAAGGTACAGATGAGGAGCTCACATCTGGCAAAAACACTTCTTCTTCGTCGGGCGAGCGCGGCGGCACGGCCGCACTAAGCCTAAGCGCCAGCCGTGCTTGTTTTGAGTCTATCAGACGAGCAGGATCAGTAGGACAGGGCAAAGAAGAGTCCTCACCAGAGTCCACAGGTCCCCATAGGCTTCCGATGAGCTTCGTATCCGGGTAAGGGCGAGATTTTCTTTGCTGTCGAGCAATTTCCAAGGAACCCAAGGAAACCAGGTCTGCATGGAAACGTCGCCGTCTTCCTTCCAAACTGACACTTCCTGATGTCCATCTTCAAACCGTTGATGATGACCCTACTCAGCGCCTCGTCGAGTAATGACAGCGCTTCAGTGACCGTAGCTGCTGCCTGACCGACGTCGTCCATGTAAGTGGATGTTCCCTTCAAGCCATCAAACGTGTTGCGCATTATTTGCTGCATGGTCTGCGGAGCTTTGCAAAATCCAAAGGCCATTCATAGGTACTCGTATTTTCCGTATGTCGTTGCGAACGCGGTCTTGTGAATGTCGTCAGGTTTCACTCGCACTGTGAGAAAGGCCGACTTCACATCCGATACAGTGAAGTACTTCAAACCGTCCCTCATGATGTCGTCAATTACATCTTCCATGATTGGCATCGGGTAAGGGGGATTAATGGTTTTCTCGTTCAATTTTCTGTAGTCGTGGACCATTCGTCTGGGCTTGGTGGGGTGATGTGGTTGATCCACTACAATGGTAGGCACGCTGTACTGGCTCTGGCTCGGTCGGATGATCCCTTTAGCTAGGTAGTCATTGACCTGTTCTCTCATAAATTGGCGGTCCGCAGGGCAGGATCTGTATGGCTTTGACGCGACGGGAATATCGTCCCTGAGATCGATGCTGTGCTTAGCGTGAGCGCAGAGCCTCAGCGCGTCCTTCCTGGTAGTGAACGCCTTATGGTGACGATGAAGAATTGAGCGCAGCTCATCTCGTTCGTCGGCATTTGCGTCGCGAGACATTTTGGATATTGCCTCTTCAATCTGATTGGTGTAATCTTCGTTAGGACCGCGGTCCTTCGTGTTCAGCTGTACGAAGCCGATATCGCTCGCCGGTAGTTCGTCTAGGCCCCTGCGATTGCTAAAGGCTCTCATTAGGGTCTCTCCGAGGCGATGCGCACTGTGTGCGCTTGGTGCGTGACCCGATGGCTCACACACCGATAGCTGAACGGGGACGAGGGTGACGTCGTTAGTGGGGTGGAACGTGACGTGAACGTTCGCAGCGCGACGCCAGTCCGAACCAAGAATTAGGTCCATGGCACCTGGCAAGGGCGCGATAACTACCTCCTCGAGCCGCACGGTGGATGTTCCGATGGTCACGTTCACAGTCGCCCTCTCGCCGGTCTGATGCACCGAACGAGCACTTCTATCGTTTCGGGAGACGTCCAAAGTCGGGGATGAACCTCAGGGCATACGGAGCTCTCGCCGAGGACGGAGACGTTGGAGCCGCTCTCTATGCAGACTCTGACCGGTCGGCTCTCAACGAAGCCCTTCACGATGGGTAGGGTGCCGCCCGTCGATTGCAGGAAGCAGTTGGTTTGCCTGGACGCTGTGCCGGCGTTGCTTGCGTCATATCTGGCTTCTCGGCGTCGTTCCGCGTGGATTGTGGCCTCCGTCTTGGGTCTGGTGCACTCCCTCGACAAATGTCCCATATTGCCGCAGTTAAAGCAGGCTCGTGCTCGCGCAGCTCGAACTGGTTCTCGGTGTTCGCGCCGCATTGACTGAGCGCTCGGCTCGGGGCATCCGTCGTCAGCTGCCGCTCTGTTCTCGTAGCTGCTCCTCATTTGGTTTCGTTGGCTCTGTTGCCCAGCTTGAGATTGTCGGCACTGCGCTGGTTGCGTCGTTATTGCTTTACGCCGCCTGGAGTCGAGCAGCGCTACGCGGTCTATCAAATCAATGACGCTGCTGCAGGGCTGTGCAGCGAGAGGATTCGCCCAGGTGTCGTCTTCGATCCCGCTGAGTATAAGCGAAATTCTCTCTTCATTCGCAAGCGGCTAGGGAGACTTGTTCAGTAGAGCATTTTTAGAGTACATGTACTCCACTAGGGTCTCCAAATTGCGCAGTTTTCGTGAAGCTTGCAGGTCCAAGAACTCCTGCATTGTGAGCTTCCGGTCGAAACGAGAGGCAAGTGCTTCCTTCCAAAGGTCCCACGTTTCACAAGCCATGCCGTAAGAGCTGTGCCAGTCCCTTGCGGCACCTTGCAGCCGGGTTGCTGCCATTGCGAGCGTCAGAGATGAGGACCAGCGGGCCAGCGCAGCAATGCGTTCCACCTGCGTAATCCACGTTTGGACATTTCGTTGTACATCACCGTCGTACTCGGGGATGGCGGACGCGGTATCGTTGGTAGACTGGATCAGCACGGGCGGGGCTGGCGCGGATATTCTCGACAACGCTTCCGTCATCTGCAGCTGCGAGCGTGCGAACATGGCCACGATTTCACTCATGCTTGGCGTACCTTCTGGAACTGCGGCGGTGGTGTTCTCCGGCGAGGGCTGCGGATGTGCGCCGCGGTTGACTTCTGCCGGGCGTTGGTTCACTGCCGTAGCGGGGGCTTGGATCCCGTCGAAACGTTGGGAGCCCGTTTCGTCCCCTGCTAGCGCCTGCGTTGGCTTCGGTGCCCACGTTGTGTCACTCGTAGCGTGTGACCCGCGTTGCTGGGTTAGAAGCCGTCGCAGTTGGTCAACCTCGGCACGCAGACTCTCGATCGTAGCCGGCGCCTTGGAGTCCGCCTTTTCGTGTTCGTCGCCGTCAGCTTCGGTCTGGAGGCGAGTGTTGTCGTCTTGGAGACGGGTCACGAGATCGTCCTTGCGGCCGCTGCACGGAAGTTCACGGATTCTCAGCTCGTCAGTCAGCCATTGCTTTTTCAGGGCGCTGAGAACGTCGCGGACAGTTGATTTCACCGGTGACCAGATGAATGTGGACTCCGAGCTCACCGATGGCGTTCTGCTGGGATCCGTGGTGGCCGCTCGTTCTTCGTTCGGGAAAGACGCGTCTGCAGATCCTGTCGGCTGCGCCATGACAGCAAAATGGAAAAGGCTGGATTCTTTCTCAAATGAAAACTGTTTATTATCTGCAGAGCGTCGGCGTGAAGCGTGTTGGTGCTTTCCTCGGCCGCGTCTCTCGTCCGTGTCTCGTGCCGTTTCTCTGGCTCGGTTGGCCTCCGGCTCTTCTCTCTCGCCTCGCTCGAACCCCCGTGTCTACTTGTGGGTCTCTTCTTACAGTCCCAGGAAGCATGGCAGGGCATCGGTGCGAAGTGTGTTTCCTCGTGTTTACTCAAGGGTCTCTTGCGGGGAGCAAAGTACCATGCGGGGCGTCTCGTGATCTACGGGATTGCAGCGGTGGAGCACGCTGCCTGACAGGTCGGCGTAAAATGCGTGACGGCTAAGTGATGAGAGTGCGCGCCGCTCACAGCCTCACCCTCCTTGCGCCGCTGGAAGCACAGTCCATCTAAGAGAAGGTGGAAAACATACCACTTACATACACGCAAATACTACCTCCATCCTATCCTATCCAGTATCCCGACAAATGTCCTTTCTGTGGAGGACACTCAGACCTCCACCATTCTACGTGGAAATGCTCCAAACCACCCGGCCTTCCTACAATACCCAACGCCTCCCGATACCCGTGGGAAGCCGCTCATTCCAGCCCAGCCTTGAACGACCAGCGTTACCTGATTGACCGGGCCAGCCGGACAGCAGCTGAAAATGGGGCTCTGGACTGAGGCTTCCAACCTCTGGGACTTCATTACCAAATAACAGCTAAAGTTTTCTACTACTACTACTACAACTGGAAAACTGTGCTTCGGCAACGAGGGTGTGCGAGACTGATTTTACGTGCCACCCGTTTGGATTTGTCTGTAACGTGTGTGAACGTTTATGGCACAACAAGCTTTCGCTTGCATAACCGGCCCTAGCCGTGCTAAGCGCAGCCATTTTTCTCGTTTGGTAAGCATGGAAACTAAAAAAAGGCACTTACTTATTTCCACGTGGATCAGTGCGGAAGCATTGCCACCACAGCGCGACGCCTATGCTCGTTTCAGTCGTCTTAAAGTCGCCTTAATTAACACTAAAGATCGTACGCTTGACTGGCAATAAAGGCCGTGGGGCCGTGCGCCTTCATTAGCACTACCTTAACTAACTATTCCTTAAGTTCGCCCCAATTAAAAGCAAAGGTCGTGAATTCGACTCCCACACGGGTATAGGTCAGTAGCCTTTTCTGGACCATGGCGTCGTCAGGACATCGCCGCATTTTCCGCCTCATGAGCCATATAATGCTTTGGCATTATTATTAAGGTATAAAAAAATGAACACATTATATTTGCGTCCATCGAATGCAATGCGAGGGGCATTGTGACGCACGAAATTACGAAAAACAGAAAGAAAGAAGGAGCTGGCGTTATATTCTTGCAAACACAGCATATTGGGCTACCAAAACTGAAATGTTTGCACACCATAAACGCTTGGAGACCCCGGCACACCGCTCGTCGAGAACCCAAGAAAAGCGTCTTCTCCGTCCGTTAAGCAGTTCGGTAAAGTTCCGCATCGTTTAAAGCAACCTGGCATATGAATCAACGTCGGAGAATGCCCTAAAAACGCCAGATCGCATTAAAATCTTGGTCTTGGCCTCGGTACTGGTACGTTGCGCAAAAGCGATGTAAGGAGATCGTTTTCTCAAGGTAATAATTGGCGATTAGACGGGCAGCAACTGAGAGCGAAATTTTGTCGCCTCTCTTTTACCCTTTACAGTGGAGACATGTAAATACCCAGAAAATGAGCTAGTATTCAATCTAAATCAAAAATAAGCATGATCAAGAAACACATCAACAATAAGCAAAATCAACAAAAAAATATTTTGCTGAAATTTTTTCGGGCGAAAGCCCCAGCCAGGAAACAGGAAGTGGGCTCCACTCCAAGCAACCTGAGGCTTCGTTTTCAATTCCTATAGACATGTCTCATCATATGTGAACCATAGGTGCGCAATTTCATTTGCTTTACCTGACGTATGTGACTCCATTGTAGCTGGATATATTGCATCGGCCTGTATCCTCTGACCTTGCTTTGAAAAGACAATCAGTCACCTGCCAAGCTTCTTGTTCCTCGTCCATTACGCCTCCTCTAAACAAACAAATGACGCTTGCTACCTGTTTTTCTGTTTTGACCAAAGACATTTAGTAGGACACTTTATACTCAATATTGAAACTCGGCAAAAAAAATTTTATTCTGGTGTCTTGTAACACTCGTCATTAAAGAGATAAAAATGATGTTTCCCTAAGAGCATCTAAGCAGGAAAATACTTAGCGATATTGCATCAACTATATAGCGTGTGTGTTTTTTTTTAAGTATAACTTGGAGCACTTAAAAAATATCCCATGAAGGTCATTCAAATCACGTCGTCATCATGGTCATCACCCAATTTATATGTTCACTGCAAAATGAAGGCCTCTGCCAGCGACCTCCAATTACCTGACTTGGGCAACCGTCGGGTACAACTAAGAAGGCAGCATAGGCCCGGCGCAATATCGCGGAAGCCGATGGCTTCCGCGACTAAAAAATAGTTCCACTCACGCCAGTCGGCCCAATTCGAAGTGCGGGCTGCTATGTTCTCCGTCGGCGGGGTCAACGACCGTCCGGCTCGTGACGTTGTTCTACAGCGCACGCCCATTGGTGGAGGCTCGTGTGCTTGGTCTTCCTGTGCTTACCTGTGACAAGCAAATGCCGTTCCCCTCTGAAGCTGTACGCGACTATAACTGATTCCCCACCTCATTTTCTGCCTTCCTCGACGGCGCTTTCCTTACTTTGGCGCCCAGTATGTAACTCTAATAATTCACTGGTTACCTAGCCTACGCACTACATGGCTTTCTGTGGTGTATTTCTTTCTCCTAACGTAAACTAGAATATTGCCTGTCCCCATATCCTCTCTGTTACTATACATAATGTGCCTATAGAGGGATGTTATTTGAAAAATAAAAGAGTCAAAAATACACGAAGCAACCTATTCTCTAATTTAACTAATCACATTATTTCTTACAAACTTCACCGCACAAGGTGATTTTGAAAAGCTGAAGGTCTCGTCCAAAATATAGCTGCGTGTTTGAAGATTTCAATAGCGCCATGCTAAACAAATAAATCGGCTTCGAATGAATCGTTAATTTCGCATGGTTAACCGAGCAACACTGAAGCGTAGCTTGCGGTGCAGCCCTCCCGTGACGTAATTGGGCGGCGTAAACCGATGCTGCCGATGCGCTTCCTGCGGTTTTATTCCGATTGCAGATGTGCGCAACTCCCGTCAGGATGCGTGGTCACTTTCGCTATAGAAGAGAGACGCACCGCACTGTCGCACCGTACAGCCCACCTTCATTCTTCGCCACCCAGCTACGCTACAGGAGGGCGGAAACGCAAGCCGCGCTGTGCAGCGTTGCGTACGTAATCGGGTAAATTCAACAAATAATTCGAGGCCAAATATTTTGCCTAATTTTTTAAATGTTGAAAGGCGAAAGTATATTTAAGACAATTCTTTAACTAGCCAATATAAACATGTGCCGTAATGTTCGTAATCTAAAAGGTAATGCAATTAGCTTATTTAAATAATTGACCACGTTTGCTCTTTTTGCGAGTGATGTCCATCTAGGCACGGATTTATTGCCTACTCCCCATAATTGGAGTAATTATTGTGGGCTTTAAGAAAAAACTTGGTCTTGTAGCAAACAGCACGTATGCCACTTGGATGTCTGTCTCCCTTTACCTCCTTTTTTGTCGTTGGCTCAACCGATAGCCATTTCCGGACCGCTTTTCCTTTCTACCCCTTCCAACCTTAAGCGATATACTTGGCCTGCGCAACCAGAATAAGTTTCTAAGAATGTTGTTTTCTGCGACTTCGCCTGTAGGCGGCCACCATGTTTTTGTTATGACGATGATGATGACGGCGGGGGGGGGGGGGGCGGCAACGGACTGCGGAAAGAGCGCGGAAGGAATCTCATGTAAAAGTCCCAATGTAGCATGTTTCGGGGCAAACGACGGCAAGTTTCTAAGAATGTTCTTTTCCGTGCCCTCGCCTGTAGGCGGCCAGCATATTTTTGTTATGATGATGATGGTGATTGGGTGCGGGGGGAGGGGGGGTCAGCGGACTGGTTAAGAAAGCGAGAGGCATCTCATGTAAAAGTCCTAATGTAGCATGTTTCGGGGCAAACGACGACCTGTTACCTTTCTTCGTGATTCCTGGCATAGTGAGGCGTTTCCAGCGCCTGTAGTCGGCCGCCATGCTTTTGTTATACTGGTGATTTTAGTGAAGAGACTGCGGTACCAGCGCGCGCACCACCGCGCGTTTGCGGTTGTCAGACGCCTAAGATGGCTGATTCCGAAAGCGCTGCAGTCGTCTTGTAGTCTCCGAATGCCGGTGTATCTTCTTTAGCGTGATGACGTTTCAAATCCCGGAAATATACCAATGAGATAATTTAGCGAGAGCAGCAGTGTCGTCCGCTTCACTACAGTTGCAAGGTGGTGCAGTTCGCCAATATTTTTTTTCTTCGATACCTGCGTTACTATACAGTTTTCTAAGCGTCTTGAGACACTGCATGGAAGATGCTAGACGACATTCATTATGCTACCGTTCTTCTTTAAAGGGGAGTATGAAAATGTGCCGCACGCCACCCGCATACATTTTGCTGCATTTTTACCTTGCTTTGCCACTTCGATTGCCGTGTGCCCTTAGCTTAGCGCGATTGATATGAGTGCCATGAAGTTAGTTCTTATGTTTTCAACGCTGCACGCAATCGCAGGGAAAGCACTAGTTCTTACGTGTTTAGTAAGACTTTGACACGAAACAAGTATGAGCACGTTTTCGCTCTCACGACGGACTCAGCAACGTACACAATTGAAGGGCTAGTACAATATGTTCGAGACAGATATATTATATCACGTAAGCAGCTACTTACAAGCGCTTTATTGTTTTCTCCCTCGCAGTCGATAGAGAATGCACAATAGGTTGCGTATCCATGTGCGACATCGCTGAAGGGGCACCAGCTCTGTTTGGAACGACTGAACACTCTGCTTGCGTTGCTGAGCGCGAGCACGGCGCAAGTAAAACCGTTCATGCCCTGACACATTACGCCAAATAACGAAAAAGATATTAGGGAAAGCACTTACGCATGTATAGCCCTGTTTCTATGCACACTGTGTACATGCTGTTTCCTGCTTTTGCGTTCACGACTACTTTAACGCGGCGCAACCACGTGCATGAAAACTATCAAAATCCGTGCAACCTTTTTTATTTGCTTCAACGGGACAATCCGTGGGAAAGTTACGAAGTCGGCACGCGCGCCTGAACGTTGTCTGCTTATCTTTCTTTGCATACAGAACGCAGTATTGGGTACGAGTTCACCTCCCTGGGCTTTTCGTCCCGAAATTCAGCCGATCAAACTAAAAATAAAGACACGGAAAGGTAATAAATGGCACAGTTATGCTGTAATCGCCGGCTCGTAACGCGGGAAAGCAAGACTCACCCTATCGCGTAGCTTACGACATCAAAACCAATACCCACACGTGCAAGCTCGCTGGGCACGAAGCCTTCTTTATTCAAAGCCACTATGCTGTTCTGTCGCTTCTCAGACGCCACAGGAAATTTTCGCAGCGAATTTATTCCGCACAAAAAGAAACTTCTTGTGTCACCGTGAACCTCGATCGCAGAGCTTTGACACGAGCAGTGTCCACTTTCTCTGGTTCTTAGTGCACCGAGCGACGCCACAGTGCCTCACGGACAAATAGCGTTTGTACACACCACTCAGCAGATTCGGCAAGAACGTCTAAAAAGTTGATACAAAAGCTCCTGTGCGAGTTGTCTAAGTATGCGTAAGCATTGGCCACTTGCTCATCTCCATGCAGGCCGGTGTCATAATCAACGTTGTGAAACTTGATCTGACCAGTATAAATGACAGCGCTGCGGCCACACGAACTGCTGAGGACGGCGGCGCACAAAGAATTGATGACTCAAACAAACTGCTACAGGTGATGATGCAAGTTGAGCTTATGACGTTCAGATTGTTATAAACCGTTATCGATCTTCAGTGCCTTATCCGCGTCTAACGATTTTCAGCCGTGATCTACTGTACACCGGCAGCGGCTGCGTATGGCGTGGCAGCGCTGCTCCTACCTTGAAAGCGATTTGCGATGGGGGCCGGGCGCGCCGAGTGCTGATAGCTTAGTGTGCGCTGTGTTCTCACCGCTTAGTTCGCGTTCAAGCGAGAGACAGCAAGAAGGTCAATTCGCTCGCAGCTGTGGGCCCTTTGTTTAAACCGATCGTCTTACGTGATTGGCGGAGGGACATGTTTCCTCGTTGGATGTGTATAAAAATGCTCACGGATTTATAGCACAGACCATACAAGTATGCACAGCAAGTGCAGACGCATTCTCCTGTCTCTCGCAGCCCTCACCAGAAGGCAGCACCTAGCGTTGAGCGTAGCGGCGTGGCTGACACTCGCAATATGAGGCTAGAGAAAGTTTGGTCTATATGAGGCGTTCTTCCGGCGGAAAACCTTCCCTATCATTATGAATGCCTGGCAGCAAAGATGACAATCTCCTTTTCGCAGACACGGCTAGTTGACAAGGAAACGATTATCCGTTGGATCATGTATGTAGCAAATACGACACATGGCTCCTGGATATCGGCATGTACCGTGCCCCGAAAGATGCAGTAAGATAACATATCTGATCCTTAAAGTTTCAGTACAAACGTGCTGAAGTTTACTCGGATGTGACAAAATGCAAAAAAAAAATGCTACATAATGTGCTGCATCAGGACTTCACCTTCCTCTGAGGAAGAAAAAGAAAGTAAATGAGCACACAAGAATTTTTACAACGAAACTACTGGCCCATGTACTAGAAGTACTAGAGATATATTGTTGCGGGGAGAAAATATATTTATTTAAAATATATACAGATACAAGGTTGCAGCTCTGTAGCCAGGGTACCACCATCTACCGATAGTCGACACACTCTAAGCTCCACTTCACCTCCCAACGTCCTTTTGTTCACAGCGGCACAATCTCGTACGCGACGTTCGCCCCCGGCGGTAGAAGCCTCGTCTCGATGATTCCTAGGGTGTCGAGTCAGTGTGCGAGTTATAGGGTGTTAGTCGCGAAACGGGGTTGCACGTTATCAGTTCTTGGAGGGGTAGAAGACGTCGAAGTCACAGGTGATATCTCATATGTGAGGCTGGTGACTTGGCAAAGAACTCGATACGGCCCGACGTATCGCGTAAGCAGTTTCTCGCAAAGGCCGACGCGACGGTACGGTAGCCAAAGGAGGACAAGTGACCAAGGGCTGAAATAACCGTCTCAACGACAACTGTCGTAATGGTGCTTTTAGATAGTTGAGACGCGAGAAGATAGTCACAGGCAATGCGAGTGCTGTGGCCGCGCGAACAATGGCGTCGTGAGCATAGAACGCGGTAGTGTTGGCATCGGAAGGGAGCAGCGAGTCAAGAGGCAGGAGTGGGTGATGGCCATACAGTAGATAGAACGGAGAATAACCAGTAATATTTTGACGCGACGAATTGTATGCAAACATCACGAAGGGTAAGGTGCAGTCCGAATCCCGGTGATCATCAGACACGTACATGAAGTGCATGTCCGTGATTGTATTTATTTTTATTGTTTCTTTACTTGATCAATATTGCCAGCCTTCAGAGAAGACCGTGGACAGGAGTGGGCAGTACATATGAAGAAATTATCAAAAATAAGAAGACAAGAACACATTACATAAGGCTTGCACCACGCACAGAAAAGCAGCAAAAGACCAATAATTTGCAGGTCGCTTGCACACAAATCGGTGCTACATATACAAAATTCTTCACTGATGACACTGCTTGACAGTGCTCGACAAGGAAAAATTAGATATGAATACGGACCATTCAAGCTGCCCATGCGCGTCGCACCATATGACAAACTGCTGTAATTCGTCACTTGTCGAAGCATTTTGCGGGAAAACCACAGCATATGTCGCGAGTTGATAAGTGTTGCTGAAAATCGAAGGCCGATGGAAGAATTATAAAGCACTTAAGAATCACTGTATGGCGGGCTTCTCGACAATGCGTGCACTGAGCCGGTTCCATTCTCGAATAGTTCGCGGAAAAAATGAATTACCGAAGCAATCGGTTCTGCAGGGGAATTCTTAAACTTTTTTAGAGTGACTTCTTGGCGTGAAGCGACGAGCCACGTGTTGAATGTACAATTCCTTATTGATACACAGATTATCCTGATATATAAAATACATATATTTCAACCTATCACGATGAGGTCTTAGTTGAAGTGTCTCTAAATTAGCTTTTTCTAGCAGCTGGGTCGGAGATGTGTGCCAGCTGTATGAATTAAAGGTGTATCTCATTGGTTTTCTTTGGACACTTTCGAGTTTTTTTATATTAACTTCAGTAAATGGGTCCCATAAGACGGAAGCACATTAAAAAATCGGCCATATAGATGTTTTAAATGCCATTAATTTTACTTCTTCTGTCGACTGACGTAGGGAACGTTTCAGATACCCAAGCTTCTTCATGGCATTTTTGTATGTAGTTAATATGTGTGTTCCACCTGAGATCAGGCGTGGTCATGACACCCAAGTATTTTTAACTCTCTACTGAAGAAACACTGCGGCCATTTATTGAATGTTAGAAGTGTAGGAGAATCCGTTTTCTTGTTATTGTCATTGATATGGTTTCCTTCTTATTTACCTCATTTGCCACTCAGAACACCAACGGTCTATTTAAACAGAGATAAATTTTGAAGAGCCTAGTCATTGGGACGCTGAATTACATTGTACAATATACAATCGTCAGCAAACAACTTAGTTTTCACTGGTACGTCTTGAATAATGTCATTAATAAAAATTAAAAAGAACAGTGGTCCCAGGATGGATCCCTGCGGTATGCCTTACAGAACTGGCGCCGCACTGGAATTAATGTTGTCGATGGAAACACTCTGCTGTCGCAATGAAAGATATGCTCCTATCCAGGATATTAATGTAGTGTTCTTGACTATCGATTTCATTTTGACAAGCAGTCTAGAATAGACACGCGATCAAAGGTTTTCTTAAAATGTAACAATATAATGTCTACCTGGCTTTGCATGTCTAATGATGGGGCAAAATCATGAACCATTTCGAGCAATTGTGTTGCCATTGACAGGTTCTTGTGATACCATGCTGTCTGGAATCGATTAGGTTGTTATTTTCAAGAAACTCTGGTATATGTTTGAAAATGACATATTCAAGTGTCTCCACACATGTGCATAAAATGGAAATAGGCCGGTATAACGCAATATGTGTTGGATTTTATGATTTAGGAACGGGGACAATTCTTCCACACTTCGAATCATGTGGAAGTTCCGCTCGCCGTAAGGATTCTTTAAATATTATGGCTAAATATTTCGAGCACCATTCGGCATACGAAATGAGGAAAGCATTTGGTATGCCGTCTATTCCAAGGGATTTTTGCTGTCCACTTCCTCAACGCCTTCCTCAGTTATTGATACATCACCTATAGCAGGGCATTCGTGAGGTACTGTAAAGTGTGGCTGGTTGCCGTTATCTTTCGTGAACACTGAGCAGAAGTAACCATTGAATGAACTCGCAATGGCAAATGGATTCGTAACAGGTCTACAATCAATAGATAGATTCGATATCGGACTCTTTTAAAAAGTTTTGTTTGAAATGACCCTAAAATTTTGCCGGCGACGAAAGAAGAAAGTTTTTCATAGTTACACTGTGATAATGTCGCTTAGCCTTTTTGATAGTGTGTTTTAACTGTCTGCGCATGTTGGAAAGCTTTGCAGGGTATCTTCGGCGAGACTACGAAGTTTATTTCGGATCTTTTTCGTCTTTTGTCCCAAGCGTACAATGTCTTTAGTCATCCATGAATTTGGGCGTTGCACACACTTCACTCGGAATGGTACCAGATCTTGTAGGCACCTTAAAACAAGGTTTTTGACGAAATGCTACCAATCATCAACGGAAATTTTCCTAGACTCAGAGAGGACAACACATTGTGAAAACGAGATATCAATCTGGTCCAATATACTTACATCATCAGAACGCGCAAAAATCGGTACCATAGATTCGTGTTTCTTGCTTTTCTTTATAGAATTCAAATCTACATATAAACTTACCACCTTATGATCGAATATACCTTCAAGAACGTACGTTTTCGGACTGCGATTAAGGATGCTATTGCTGACAAGAAAAGGATCTAAAATAGACATGGTTTCCCCTTGTATCCGTGTTTGTTCGCTAACTAATTGTGTTAGGTCATGGAAAACTATAATATCAACAAAATGCTCAATAGAGCTGCATAAGGGTCGGGGAATTCGCTGTTCCAGTTTATGGACGGTACGTTAAAATCGCAGTAGCGTTGGCGGTAGTGTTGACATCGGAAGGGAGCAACGATTCAAGAGGCAGGAGTGGGTCACGGCCATATAGTAGATGGAACGGAGAATAACCAGTAATATGTTGACGCGACGAATTTTATGCAAACTTCACGAAGGGTAAGGTGCAGTCCCAATTTCGGTGATCATGAGACACGTACATCAAGGGCATGTCCATCATTGTACGGTTGAGGCGCTCGGTAAAGCTGTTTGTCTGTGGGTGGTAAGCAGTCCTGAACTTGTGAGACGTGAGTGAAAGAGTGAAAAGGTCGTCGACAACCTTAGAAAGAAAACAGCTGCCTCTATCAGTTAGTAGCTGACGTGGGGCACCATAATGTAGGATCACTTCATGAAGAAGAAAATCAGCCCCATCAGTTGCGCAACTCGTGGGGAGGGCCCCCGTTATGGCATAGCACGTGGTATATTCCGTCGCAACGGCCACCCACTTGTTGCCTGAGGATGAAGTTGTAAATGGGCCAAGGAGGTCCAGGCCGGTGCGGTGAAATGCCTCAGTGGGGATATCTATAGGCTGAATGTGCCCAGCGGGAGACAATGGAGGCTTCTTGCGGCGTTGGCAAAGTTCGCAGGCAGTGACGTAGTTTAGAACAGAGCGATATAGCCCAAGCCAAAAAAAACTGCCTGCGCACACAGTCGTACGTACGGGAGACATCAAAATGAGGAGCAGTGGGCACATCGTGCAAGTTCGAGAGAACTGTCAAGCGCGTATGCTGAAGAACGACGAGAAGCAGTTCAGCACCATGTGAATTTAGACTGCGCCGGTATAAGGTCCCGTCGTGGAGAACAAATATACGGAGGGAAACGTCCTGTTGCTTCGATGTAAGGCGTTCGATAATGGATCGCGAATGTGGGTCACGACGCTGCTCGTCGGCGATGTGTGAGAAGTCGGAGATCGACAAAACGGAGGTATATCGGTTTCGATGCCATCGGGAGGGTCGACAGGATAACGGAAGAGGCAGTCAGCGTCCCGATGTAGCCGCCAAGATTTGTAAGACATGGAAAAGATGCACTCCTGCAGGCGTAAAGCCCAGCGGCAATACGGCCTGTCGGGTCTGTGAGTGAGGATAGCCAACATCAGGCATGAGGATCTCTCACGACGGTGAAAGGCCGACCAAACAGGTAAGGGCGGAATATAGCAATAGACGAACCAAAGGCCAAGCATTCACGTTCTGTCATGGAGTAGTTGCGCTCCGGTGTTGAAAGAAGACGGCTAACATAAGAGATCACGCTATTAGTGTCCCGCTCTCGGTGGGATAAGATAGCGCCAATGGCATGGCCACTGGCATCAGTGTGAACTTCTGTGTAGGCATGCGGATCAAAATGACCCAGCACGGGTGGATGGGTAAGGCGACTGATAAGCGTTGAAAATGCTGCAGCCTGGTCGGGTCCCCAACGAAATGGAGTATCCTTTTTGACGAGGTCTGTGCGAGGACGAGCGGTTTCGGCGATGTCCTGGGTAAATCGCCGAAAATAGGAACACAGCCGTAGGAAACATCGGATATCGTTAGAAGAACGCGGAAGAGGAAGCTCACCAAGGCACGTAGTTTATCAGGATCAGGCTGCACACCAGCAGCGTAAACCAATTGACCAAGTACTCGTATTTGGCGGTGGCCGAAATGGCATTTTGCAGAATTGAGCTGTAGGCCAGCTCATCGAAAAACAACAAGGATAGCTGAGAGTCGGTCGAGGGGGCTCTCAAACGTCGGTAAAAAATAATGACGTCATCAAGATAACAGAGGGATGTGGTCCATTTGAATTCGCGCAGAAGAGAGTCCATCATGCGCTCGAAGGTAGCAGGGGCATTACACAGTTAGAAAGGCATCACTTTAAATGTGGTAGAGACCCTCTTTTTATCCAAAATGAGAGATGGCGCCCACGGACTGCAGGAAGGCGCGATAATATCTTTGGATAGCCTCTTGCCTACCTCCGTTTGGATCACCTGGCCTTCAGCCGCAAACACGGTAGGGCCGCCGGTGTATAGGAGGAGCGTCACCAGTGTTGATTGGATTGCTGACGACATGGGTTCGACCTAGCAGGCGATTGCCAAAATCAAATATGTCTTCATAGGACATCAGAATGCGGCGAAGAGCGTCGGCGGAAGCAGGTTGTAAATCAGTAGCTATCATTGGCGTAAACTTGGAGTTGCGTGAAGCAGGAAGGGCAGAAGCTGCAGCAGTGTCCATTCGTGGTTCGGGCGTAAGAGCGGTTACTCCACAGGCTTCCAAAGGCGACAGCCCAGCGAGAGATACACCCTCAGGAAGCACTTGCAAACACGAACCACCGTTCAGAACATGAAGCCACGCTTGATTGTTGACAAGAGTTACAATTGGGCTTCGTAGTGCTATTTCACGGGCCAGGAGGACGTCGCAAAGTGGGGACACCACGTAAGGACCACCTAGATGTGGTGGAGAAGGCGACATGACGTAAGTTGCATCGTCAGGTTGGAGTCGTACAAATTCAGTAGAAGGAAGTCGGGACTTGTGGTCGTCGGTAGGGTCGGCAATGTAATGGGGCAGTTAAAGGCGAAGGGTGCTGGTTGCACAGTCAATAAGTGCAGAATGAGCAGTCGGAAAGTCGATTCCATGAATCACTTCGTGGAGACACTCGGCCTGTACAGTGAACAGCACTAACACTGCACGGCCGGCAATGGTAACAGAGGCGGCGCACATTCCCATCACGGCTGTTGTAATGCCATTATCTACTCGGACGGCAGGTGACTCGGCAGATGTGAGGACTTTACGGAGACGGCTACAATCTGATCGCGCAACCGACACCTGAGCGCCAGTATCGATGAGGGCTTGAACGGGTCCATCATCAACAAAAATTTCGACAAGGTTCGGTCGAGCAGCACGGCTCAGCAGAGGTTTTGCAGCCCCAGTCGTCAATGCAGACTCACCTGTGGGGGCTGCATTCCTTAGTTTCCCGAGAAGCGGCCCGCGTAGGACGGGAACGAGGGACGTCGAGGTGTAGGCAAACGGGAGTGACGGCGTTGCGGCGATGGCGTGCGGCTGGTAGTGTGTGCCCGAGAGGGAAGGCCGGCATGATATGGTTCAGAGAGAGGCGACAGAGGCCGATGGTCTCTTTCGAAGCGGCGATCAGCATACGGTCGAGGTGAGGAGTACCAGCGGCTACTACGGCAGTGGCGGGAGACCAACCCGGGAGAAAGCAAGGCAAATTGGCCTGTCATCCGATGTTCGCTATTCAGAGGGGTTCCGATATCGATGCGGAAACGACTGCCGAGGGCAGCAGAGGCAATCACAGGAGCGTTAGGGATGCGACGTGGGCGTACGGCAGACCGGATGTCCATGTTTCCCATTTCTTGGTGGACAATAGCTTGAATGAGCGAGATGGTCACGTTGCCATGCGTATGGGGGCAGTTAGAACTTGGGGCCATAGTTTCAAGTTCGCGACAGATGACCTGTGTCAAGCTTGGCGTTGTAGGCGGATGTGACGACGGAGGGTTCTAATGTCACACCGGAGGGTCTTTGCAGGAGGATGTGGCAGCCGTATTCGGAAGTCTGTCGAAGCGTTGTACGATCCATTTGCTCTTCGCTTGCTGAAACTTCCGGGTTTCTTTTCATGATGGACTTAACCGTTGATCAGTTCCAGTAAAGCAGGAGGTTGAACGCATCGCCCGCGATGCCCTTAACGATGTGTATAACTTTATCGGCCTCCAGCATGTGCACGTACGCTTTGCGGCAAAGTGTCAGAACGTCTTGAATATACGCGACGTACGATTCGGTTGATGCCTCCATTTGACGGCCCACAGGTCTTCCGAAAAGATCGCGCAGCTTTTCCTTGCAGGAGTCAGAGTTTATAATGTTGGCTTCATGCGTCTCGAGCCATGCCTTCGCGGTTCCTGCCAAATAATAGTTCACGTTGGCCAGCAAAAGTGTGGCATCTCACTTGTCATGCTTACCAACGCGTTCATACGACGTCAGCCAGTCTTCGACGTCGACTTTGCCAGTGCCGATGAAGGTTCCCGGGTGACGTAGCTGAGTTAGCAATGCTTCCGTTGGTGTCTGAGCGGCGGAGGCAGTGTTAGTAGCCATACCAGCATTACCGATGTGGCATCCGCCGCGAAGATCCAGGGCCGGCTTGTGGCGAGAGTACCCCGCACCTCTCCAACATGTTACGGGGAGAAAGTATATCCATTTACGATATATGTAGTTATAAGGTTGTACCTCTGTAGCCAGGGTAACATCATCTACCGATAGTCGAGACACCCCAAACTCCTCTTCACCTCCAAACGTCCTTTAGTCCACAGCAGCACATACTCGTACGTGACAATATGAATGACAAAGAAACAGAAGCCGTTTGTTACGCATATCGTATTAGAATCGTTAGAGCGCCCTCTTAAAACATAAGGTACGACAATCATGTCCTGGACATATTCATAGCCCTGGTTCGCGGGGTGCATAAAGAAGGATATAATAGTAATGAATACATAAATAAATAAACAAATAAAGAAATCACTCAACACAAATAAATAGCAAAATAAAGAATAAAGAGTATATGGCGGTGTTTTTCTGGCGTCTCATTGCCTAACGCAAATTAATCAACCGTGCGTCCTAAGGCAATACCAGCCCAAATAATGTTATTCCCCTGTCCTTCATGTTCTATCGCGCACACCAACTGTCATGATATCATGGATAAGCTTTATTTATGCTTTTTAGGCTTCCCTAGAGCCAAATAAATGTACACGCATCAGTCAAGCCTATTGATCTTATTAGAATTGCCCTGGCGCTATATGGCATTGCAGCTGTTCAGCTATGACACTCGGTGAATAACCATCACATTCTTATTTATAAAGAACTGATTATATATCGCAAGCCGTGAGAACAGACCAGAAAGTATTTACGTGTGAAACGAAGCACGTAAAGTTTTGCTGTTTGTTCAATCGAACGTAATACCAACATGTGAGTCCTTGGAATCATCAATGAAACCGACGTTTCGATATGTCGGCTTTCCCGCAGGCAGGGTGAAGAATGGCGCCAGATCAGGACAGCAGTTCAGCCTTGCACCTTGAAGCCTTGAACTATTCAGTTGTATGCTGAAGGAATGAGCCAGATTGCCGACAGTGCCTTGGAGCTTATCGCCAGTGACCGGGACGAAAATGGAGACGTACCAGACTGCTACACGATCATGCAGAGATGGGCGCTGGAGTGTAAGTGTGCTTGCAACTATTTTTGAATTGAATTTCCAAGGTAATACAACACTAACACGGGATAATTCACGACCTTATTAACGAAAAAAAAATTAAGTGCTTAGGTCAGGGCGCAAGTAATGTCCGAAAGTCGTGTTTCGCTGGGGAGCCACGTAATATTTTTTCCAAGCTAAAGCCAACTCAATGGGGCTCACCTGCAGGTGAAGTTGTATACAAAATTTTCAAATATGCATTACAATGGGAATTAAAAGGAAACTCATCATGTGATGTCGATGTCGCAGCCATTTATAAGAGTCGCAGTATCGCCCAAACGGAGAAGTATTGATATCGATCGGAAATTATTACACAAACACACGAACTAAAGCTTGGGGGACCTATAATGTGCAGTAAGGCCTTGCTTACTAAAGATCATCAAGCGTTGTGCCACGTGTGCAAAGGCAAAGAAGAATAGATATCACTTCATCACCACGAACAGGAGCTATCACAACTATGGCGTTATCTAAAGAGCGAATAGAGGCCAGGCGATGCTTCTCCTGGCCCTCCATCCAACACGCCTACTAAACTCGACTACGGAGCCTCCAGGCACTAAACGGGAGCGAATGCAGGTTGCACACAGCCACCAGTCAACACAGCTGGTCCAAGCTTTGTAGCTGCAGGAGATTACCTTGAAGATATGGCTTGGACGTTGCAGTGTCAGGCTAGAGAAGGAAAAGGATATAAGACTGGGCTAATTCTTATTTTTACGTCTTGTTAAACAGCGCGAAACCTGACAAGCGACGCGACAAAAAAAGGAGAAAGCCGAACACGCACTCACCTGTCCCTACTCCTCATTCCTCTGTTAGGATTGGGGGCTCAATCCCATCGCTCGTAATCAGTTGTCAAGATTGGAGTCGGAAATGAATTAGAGGGTAGGTGGCCCATGCCGTCGTCCAACTTATCCACGCTGAGGACGTCGTTGAAAGGAAGGACTGCTTGTCATCGAGAACAAGGAATATGGGTTTATTTACAGTATCTACATCAGGACGTTGCAGTTCATCAGTCTAGCATGATTGCGAGAGAAAGTACACTGAGCAGCCGCGCAACAGCCGTTTATAAACACACGGTCCTCCACCGATAGCCAGGTGAGGGAAACGGCCGACCAGACATCGTAAACAAGCCGCCTGTCTGCGGGACGGCTTACACACACACACACACTTCATCACAGGTTCACGGTGCGGAGCCAACGTCTGGGGGACATCGTAGAACTCGGGGCTTGTGTCAGGAAAGGTGCCTTTTATTCCCGAGCTGACCGCCGCAGCACGGCCGGGTGCCCATTGTCTTGCGTCTTGGACGGCGCGTGGGAAGGAGCCTCGAACTACGTTCCCGTGAGCACTCCCCCGCTCGCGGCAGACCAGGGCGGTGGTGGCGGGCTCAATAACAATAGTTGGTCCGCCGATCGCATTCAGTCACAACGGCGACGAGGCTAGAGTGTAACGGTGGCGTTCCAAGAGAAGTTGCCGCCGCAGTCGCAACTGTCTAGCAAAACTTGCACTTCAGCTGGCCGTTCCTAACAGTGCCTCCATGGCCCGGAAAATCTCGACTTTCTAGCGCTGACAACCGCTGGGCAGGAAGAGAACGGCTGGTGGCCAGGGGTGATGCCTTGGCTTGCAGCAACCACTTGTGTAATGTCACCGCCCCATTACATTCAAAAAGGACAGGCAACTGCAAAACGAACCCCACAACACGGCTCTGCGCCGAGATGACGTACCTTGGCTCTCACTTGAGACCCGCTAGGCTTCAAAGAAAACATAAGTGCAGAAACAAAAAATGCGGCATTTCGCTATGCCAATTTTTGAAGCAATTTCGTGCTGACAAATTCAGAAATCATAGAGGGAATCCTGCTAAATGAGAGGGGCTCTTCTTGGCTTAACAAAATTAACAAGAATAACCCTAAAATTTAGGCGGGACCCTTAAACGCAGTATTCAAATTAGCCTGCTCAAACCATCCGCATTGCTATGCAACTTTCCCTTTTTATATCTAACGGAGAAGTTGTACTCTTGTAGAGTGAGACTCCATCGGTGCAAGCGGCCATTTTTGTGTGACATTTGATTGAGCCACGTCAGATGACAGTGGTCGGTCTCGAAGATGAACTTCGCCCCGTACAAGTAACGCAACTTCTGGGCGGCTCAAACTATACAAGCGCATTCCTTCTCTGAAGCAGTGTAGGCTTCCTCTCTTATAGTTAGATTATGGCTGGCATAGAGGATAGATTATGGCTGGCATAGAGGATAGGATGCTCTTTGTTATCGTCGCTGACCTGACTAAGCACCACGCCCATACCTCTGTCGCTTGCGTCGCATTGTACTATGAATTCCTTTGTGTAGTCTGGCGCGCGAAGCACAGGACGAGAAACCAATCCCATTTTCAAAATTTGGAAAGCGTTCTCTTCGTCTTTATCCCAGTGTACGCAACTCGGTGCTCCCTTTCGGAGGGCGTCAATTCCTGGACTTGCCATTTACGAGTAATTTGGAATGTATCGTTGATAGTATCCCACAAGTGCCAAAAATGAACGAAGGTCTGTTTTCGTAAGCGGCTGAGAAAATTCTGGAATCGTAGCTATATTCAGCTCAACCGGCCGTCTCGTGCCCTGGCCGACAACATGGCCCAGATAAGTAACCTGTGAACAACCAAATCTACACTTTTCTGCTTTCATCGTTAAGCCGGCTTCCCTCAACCGTGAGAACACCTGATTCAGGTGCGATACGTGTTGTTTCCTGCTGTCCGAAAAATTGCTACATCATCAAGATATGGCAAGGCGAACTCCTGCAAGCTTTTAGGACAATATCCATTAACTTAGAGAAGCTAAACGGCGCATTCTTCAGCCCGAAGCTGAGTGCGAGAGGGCGAAAAGTGCCCACAGGTGAGATGAATGCGGCATAGCGGCTGGCACTTTCTGAAAAGGGAACTTGCCAGTACCCCCGCACGAGATCTATAGTTGAAATGTATTTAGCAGCGCTAACTCTTTCAATTCGTTCCTCAATGTTGGGTATCGGGTACAGCTGATACCTAGTGACGGCATTTAACTTCTGTAGTCAACACACGTACGACGGTCCTCATCATGGGTTTCTACCAGTATTAGCGGTGACGTGTAGTCACTCTCAGCGGGCTCAATAACTCCCAACTCTAGCATGCGCTGTATCTCTGCCTCCATAATTTCTCTCTGTCTTGGAGACACCCTGTAAGGCTTTGATCTTACGGGTTCAGTTGATGTCAGCTCAATTTCATGCGTTATTAGTTCGGTTCTACCCGGCCGATCGCTGGTTCTGTCGAGATATTCCCCTAACACCTCCTTTAGCTCATCTAGCTGCTCTGGTCTTAGAGCGTGCGAGCTTACCGAATGTTTTACTTCTTCTAGGCCGATTTCAGAGTTGGAGGTCGACGTATACTCCTTAAACATGGTACTAGTGCCATCCTGCTGTTTGATGGTATAGTTAACGACTCCGCTTCGCTCTACATACGGCTTCATCAAATTGCAGTGATATATCCTCACCTCCTTCCTGCGACCGGGTATTTTCAGACCAAAGTTAGTATCTGAAAGTTTGTGCAACACTTTAACGGGCCCGTCCCAGTGAACTTCTAGCTTGTTCTTTTTTGAAAGTTTGAGGATCATTGCCTGGTCTTCCACGTTAAACGTACGAAGCCTCGCATTCTTGTCGTAATAGAATTTGGCGTTCTTTTGAGCTACTCCCATGTTCTTTTCGACTAGTTCTTGAGTTGCGCTTAGCCGTTCCCGCAAATTTAGCACGTATTCAACCACTGTTGGACTGTCTCCTTTTTCCTCCCACATCTCTCTTAACATTCTCAGTGGAGAACGAAGTGTCGTCCCATACACTAGTTCTGCTAGCGAGAACCCTGTAGCCTCATGTGGAATCGTTCACAAAGGAAACAAAGTTGCCGGCAGACAGTTCTTCCAGTCCTCCTGGTGCTCGAAACAGAGCACACGCAACACTCGCTTAGCACTGAATGCCACCTCTCTACACTGTTTGACTGAGGGTGACAGAAGGAACTGTGTATTAACTTTACCCCGCACTTTTGGAAGAATGTGGAAGTCAGTGCACTGGTGAACGCTGACCCTTGATCTGTCTGAATTTCGGCTAGAAACCCAACTCGTGCAAACACTGTCAAAAGCGCGTTTACTACTTCGGTGGAGCTGAGCTCTTTCAGGTGGATTGCTTCTGGAAACTTTGTAGCCGGAAACAGCATGGTAAACAAGTACCTGTAACCCGATGTTGTCTTTGGTAGAGGCCCTACCGTGTCAACCACAAGTCGTCTGAAAGGTTCTGTTATTAAGGGCACTACATTTAGTGGAGCGTTGCATGTCTCTCCTGGTTTACCCGAGCGCTGGCAGGCGTCGCATGATCTAACAAAGTTTTCTACGTCTTTGAAACAGCCAGGCGAGTAGTATTCGATAAGCAATCTTTCCTTTGATTTGGTTATGCCTAGGCAGCCGGACCACCCATTTCCATGACAAAGACGAAAAAGGTCATCCCTGTACTTAGTAGGTACGACTAACTGATCTAAAATCCTACCCTTTCGATCTCTGTAGTGCTGATACAACAATCCTCCTCCCTCATGTATCATCACGTTACGCCTAGCAATGCCTTATTTAGCTGTGAGGTGCAATTTAGCTAAGCTCTCATCATGCTTTTGCTCGGCTGCAAGTGACTCTCTATCCACACGTAAGAGCTGATCAAAGTTCTTTGAGGCCGATGATAGTAATGGCCCTGTCTCGCTTGCGAGTGCATCAGTGGGCTCTTCCTGCAGGGGCGAACTTTGACACCCTGGTGATACGCTCTCATTGAGCTGGTCAGCTGGCGGGCTTTCCTCAACTGTTTTTTCATCTTTCGAGCCTAGCTCGGATTCGGTTATTGAAGTTATCCCTTTTGCTGCTTCCACTGGAGCAGCTCGTGCATTTTTAGCCGAAAGCGACGCGATTTTACCAGCTTGGCCTCACGTCAGTGCCTGTACTAAGCCCTCTCCCAGATTAAGCCCTTTTTCACGCAGTAACTGATTCGAACGATTCGAAGAAATGTAAGGGTACTGCAGTGAAAAAAATTCAGAAACTGCAGCCTCGGTCACTAGCTCCCCGAATGGTCCACTGATTTTGACTTTGGCCATGGGCAGACACACGGTGTGTTCTTCTGCAACCTGTTTGATACATGCTACTGCTCTGGTGAAGTCATCTACCGTCATGTAAGACGGATGGACAATGTCCATCGTGGCGGCACTGTCTCTGAGCACCCGGCAGGGTTTGCCATTAACTTGCAGGTCGTGAAGATATTGGCTTAACAGTTCCATATTCTCGTCTTTTGCATCTACGTAGGAAAAAACTACGCAAGGCTTTCCGCAGTTCACAGCTATATGTCCCAGTTTGTGACATTTCTAGCAGCGGATTGGTCTGAAAGATTGGAATTTTGTTTTCTGCTCTTTTGGTATTGTTTCCCCGTTTGATTTCTCCTCGTTCTTTTTGAAGGCTTTTCCTCCACGTCTGCAGGCTCCGGTCGTCTAGTCTGCGAACCCTTTTTCAACGGAAATGGTTTCCGCGGTCCAATTCGACCGTTCCAATTTCCGTCCTCGGTATTCAACGTTCTACGCGTTGCATACTCTTCGGCTAATTCAGCCACCCTTTCCACAGTGTTTACATTCCCTCTGTCTTGCACCCACCATTTCACAGCTTGGGGGATGCTTTTGTAAAACTGTTCTAGACACATTTAATCAATGATTATGTCTCTGCTGTCGTACGCTTCCGCGCTTTTCAGCCACTCGACTAGGTTGGCCTTTAAGCCGTATGCAAACCCCAGATACCCCTCGCTATCTCTCTTGCCTGTGCTCCTAAACCTTTGCTGAAAACCTTCGGCTGACAGGCGGAATTTCTTCAGGAGACTAGCCTTAGCTTTTGCATAATCATATGCATCTTGTGCACTCAGTCTGGCGATTACTTCCACCGCCTCACACGGCAACATAGACAGTAACCGTTATGGCCATGTACTCGGACCGAAGTTCATCTTCTCGCAAGTCCTTTCAAAATTGCTTAGGAACAAGCCTATGTCAGTCCCGACCTCAAATGGCTTCAACAGCCAGTCCATGCGGTATGATTCTGCCCCATTTGATCGTCCCAGAGCCCCTTCGCTTCCTTGAGACCACTCCAAATGTTTGCTTTCAAATTCAAGTTGCATTTTTCTTAGCTTGCGATGTTTATTGCGTTCCTCACTCTCTCTTGTTTTTCTCTGTCCCGTTCTTCCTTTCTCTTTCCCGTTTCTCTCTCTTCTTTAGAAGTTCCAATCCCATTTCAATTTCCTCCTCACTGGCCTGTTCGGAAATTAGCTCAAATAATTCTTATTTTAGCATTTTCTTGCATACATCTAGGCCCAGTTCCTCACCAATAATCAACAATTCCTCTCTCAGCAGTGTCCTTAACTCCGTGATTGCTGCTTTACTGCCTTGGTCCTGCTCGCTAAAACTACCTAGGAAAACACAACCTAGCTAACAATCAACAATCTAGCTTCCATACAGTTCTAAACAGAACAACCACAAGATGAAGCCTAGAGAGTCAAAGCAAGAACCAAGCACTCACCACAGACACAGCACCACGTCGCAAAGTCCATCCCACCGCTGCCACCACTTGTTAGAATTGGGGGCTCAATCCCATCGCTCGTATACAGTTGTCAAGGTTGGAGTCGGGCATGAATTAGAACGTAGCTGGCCCATGCCGTCGTCCAACTTATCCACGCTGACGACGTCGTTGAAGGGAAGGACTGCTTCTCATCGATAACGAGGAATATGGGTTTATTTACTGTGTCTACATCAGCACGTTGCAGTTCATCAGTCTAGCATAACTTCGAGAGAAAGTACACTTTCTCTCGCAGGGTCCTCACGGTCCTCCCCCGATACCCTGGTGAGGGAAACGGCCGACCAGTCATCGTAAACAAGCCGCGTCTCTGCGCGACGGCTTACACACAAGCACTTCCGCACATGATCACGGTGCGGAGCCGACGTCACACGGATTTCGTAGAACTCTGGGCTTGTGTCAGGAAAGGCGCCTTTTATTCCCGAGCTGACCCCCGCAGCGCGGCCGGGTGCCCATTGTCTTGCGTCTTGGACGGCGCGTGGGAAGGAGCCTGGAACTACGTTCCCGCGAGCACTCCGCCGCTCGCGGCAGACCAGGGCGGCGGTGGTGGGCTCAGTAAGAATAGCTTGTGCGCCGATCGCATTCAGCCACAATGGCGACGATGCTAGAACGCAACGGTCGCGTTCCAAGAAAAGTTGCCGCTGCTGTCGCAACTGTCTGGCAAAACGTGCACTTCAGCTGGCCGTTCTTAACTACTTTAGCGCGCTCCCTCCACCCTCCTTGATTTGGTGGCCATTTATCATTTCAACTCCCACAATACGCGCGCAACAGGCCAGCTTCCTTGGCTCAGTTTCGTACGATTCCCCTCCCGCCTGCGATACTGCATCCACGGTGCGATTGAATCTTATCGTACTTCGACTTTGCATGGAAGCTCTCAGTGACGCTGACGGAGGTGAAAATTAGCCTTGAGTGTTGATATTGCTCCGCAGCATCACCCCCGGCAGTAGAAGCACCCTCCCGGTGCTTAATCTACACATCCGCGGTGAAAGGTGTCTGGTATGGCTTTAGTCTCGCCACGTGAACGATGTCACTTGCAGCCGACGATGACGCTGACAGGTTGGCGGAGATCACTTCATACGTGACATCGGTCACTTGTCGCACAACACGGTATAGGCCAGTGTAGCGCGACAGCATCTTTTCGGAAAGGCCCACACGTCGAATGGGTGACCAGAGAAGCTCCAGAGAACCCGGAATAAAGTGCACCTAGCGATGGTGGCAATCATAGAGGCGTCTCTGATGCTCCTGTGAGACCTCGATACGGGTGCGGGCGAGCTGGCGCGCGTGGTCGGCGTGTCCGATCGCGTCGCGGGCGTATTCAGTGGTTGAACGTGTGGCCGAGGGCAACAAAGTGTCCTAGGGCAACGTGGGTTCTCGGCTGTATAGGAGATATAATGGTGAATAGCCGGCGGTGTCGTGACGCGGTGAATTATAGGCGAACGTCACATATGGTAAGTGAAGATCCCAGTCGTGGTGGTCGGTCGCAACGTACTTTGAAAGCATGTCGGTGATGTTCCGGTTGAGGCACTCCATGAGGCCTTTGGTGTGTGGGTGGTAGGACGTGCTGAACTTGTGCTTTGTCGAGAACGAGCGGAGGATGCCCTCGACGACTACCGACAGAAAGCTGCAGCCACGGTCAGTAAGTAATTGGTGAGGTGCACCGTGCATTAAAATGATGTCATAGAGCAGAAAGTCGGCAACGTCAGTAGCGCAACTTGTCGGGAGGGCTCTGGTGATTGCGTACCGCGTAGCATAATCAGTAGCGACGGCGACCCATTTATTTCCGGAGCCCGAGAGAGGAAACGATCCAAGAAGGTCTAGACCAACACGAAAAAAGTGTTCCGGTGGGATGTCGATCGGCTGGAAACATCCAGCTGGAGGTGTGGAGGGCTTCTTCCGGCGCTGACGGGGCTCACAAGCGGCAACGTAGCGCCGCACGGAGCGGGCGAGACCCGGCCAAAAGAATCCACGGCGTACATGGTCATATGTGCGCGAGACGCCCAAGTGTCCAGCCAAGGGAGCATCGTGAAGCTGTGGGAGGACAGTCGAACGCAGGTGTGATGGAATTACGAGCAGAAGGGCAAGGCCGTGTGGATCGAGATTGCGGCTGTATAATGTCCCCTCCTTAAGGAGAAACATCCGGAGAGAGGGGTCGCCAGGCGTTGACTCCAGATGGTCGATGAGTGCTCGTAGTGAAGGATCGCGGCGTGGCTCGTTGCCAATTTCAAGCAACTGGGACACAGAGAAAATGCAAGCGATGGCGTCCGCATCGGCCGGTTCGCCGACGGGGTAGCGGGACAAACAATCGGTGCAATCGGACATCCTGGTGCAAGCGTCCCGTCTTGTATACCACGGAGAAGGTATATTCTTGCAGGCGTAACGCCCAGCGAGCGAGTCGTCCCGTGGGGTCCTTAAGCGAGGATAGCCGGCAGAGCGCGTGGCGGTCACTGATGGCACAGAAGAGGCGTCCGTACAAGTATGGACGATACTTCACAACAGCCCATACAAGAGCAAGGCACTCGGGCTCTGTGATTGAATAATTGCGCTCAGCGGGTGATTGAATTCGGCTGGCATAGGCTATAACGCGATCATGCCTTCGCTGGCGTTGTGCTAACACTGCTCCTATGCCGTGACCACTGGCATCCGTTCGAACTTCCGTTGAGGCAGACGGGTCAGAGTGGGCCAGAATTGGAGGCGTGGTAAGGAGAGTAGTGAGCTGCGAAAAAGATGCGGTATGGTCAGGTCTCCAAGAAAATGGGGCGTCTTACTTCAGGAGGTCGGCAAGAGGACGTGCGATGGCCGCAAAATCCTTCACAAAGCGTCGGAAATAATAGCACAGCCCTACGAAACTACGAACATCCTTGGTAGACTTCGTAGCAAGAAAGTTGGTAACGGCGCGAACTTTCTCCGGATCAGGTTGCACGCCTCTGGCGTCCACGAGGTGTCCAAGGACGGTGATTTGGCGGCGAGCGAAGTGACATTTTGACGAATTCAACTGGACACCGGCGCGGCGGAACAAGTCAAGTATCGCTGAAAGACGGTCTAGATGCGTGTCAAATGTGGGCGAATAAACGATGACGTCGCCCAGATAGCACAAACAGGTGGACCACTTGAACCCCTGAAGCAAAGAGTCCATCATTCGTTCGAAGGTGGCGGGCGCGTTAGAATGACCGAAAGGCATCACCTTGAACTGATAAAGGCCGTCAGGGGTAATAAATGCAGTGTTCTCTCGGTCCATGTCGTCGACGGATATCTGCCAGTAGCCGGACCGTAAGTCGGTAGAAGAAAAATAGGTGGCACCGTACAAGCAGTCTAAAGCGTCATCAATACGTGGCAAAGGGTAGACGTCCTTTTCTGTGATTTTGTTCAGGTGGCGATAATCTACACAAAAACACCACGTTCCATCCTTCTTTTTGACAAGTACGACGGGAGAAGCCCAGGGGCTACAGGAAGGCTCGATAATGCCCTTTGCAAACATCTTTTTGACTTCCTGTTGCATAACAGCTCGTTCGGACGCAGAAACACGACATGGACGTCTGTGAATAGGGTTCGCATCGCCAGTGTTTATGCGATGGGTCACGACGGACATTTGACCTACGGGTTGATTGTCAAAGTCAAAAATGTCGCGATAGCCATTAAGGACGCGGCAAAGGGCTTCAGCTCGAACAGGTGTAAGGTCAGAGGAAACCATCTTCTCAATGTCGACGTCAGTACCGTGCGATGACGTCACGGTGTGGGCTGAGCTGTGACGATTTTCCACTGTGAATGGGTCGATCTCATCATCGTGCAAAGCGCTAATTATAGCCAATGAAATCCCCTGAGGCAGGATTTGCGCGGTTAGCGCGAAATTGACAAGGGGAAGGCGCAGGTGTGGTTGCCAGTAATTGTCAGCACAGTGTGCGGCACGGTAACACCATGTGTAAGTATAACTGCCGGAATTGGTGCGACCACGTAATTACTGTCAGGTAGAGCTGGTGAGGACAACAAGTACACGTGCGTCGCAGATTGAGGCGGTAGGCGAATAAAATCCATGCAGCTCAAACGGCTTGGAGGCGGGTCCACAGGGTCGGCAAGAAGAGGCAAGTCAAGGCGAACTGAGCCGGCCGAACAGTCAATGAGGGCCGAATGATTGGCAAGGAAATCCAGACCGAGAATGAGTTCGTGAGGGCAATGCTCGATGACGGTGAAGAGAACGACGGTGTGTCTCTCAGCAATGGTGAGTCGCGCAGAGCACATGCCAACAATAGCGACAGTCCCTCCGTCGGCGACTTCTACAAATCGGTTCGAGGCGGGCGTCAGAACTTTCTTGAGCCGACGGCGAAGAGCAGCACTCGTAATGGACACATGCGCCCTGGTGTCAATCAACGCGCACGGAGGAACATTATCGACGAGAACGTCCAAAAGATTCTTGTTCGTGGGTAAGGTGAAGCGAGGATTTTGAGCCAATGTCGGGGGTCTTTGCAGCTTCACCTCCAGAAGCTGCACTGTCTAGTTTTCCGGTCGGGGGTGCGGCGAGTAGGTCCGAGAAAGAGCACGGCGTGACTGGGGCGAACGAGATTGACGACGGGAGAGAGAAGGCGAGCGGGAGTAGCGGGGTCGTGTCAAAGGTGTCGCAGGGTCAGATTATGGAGCGGGCATAGAAGGGGCGAAGGAAAAGGACGCGCTAGAGGGGCGAGGGTGATAATCAGGAGAAAAGCGTATCGGAGAAGTCCAGCGTCTGCGGCAGTGGCGAGCGGCATGTCCAATGCGTCGGCAGTTAAAACAGATCGGCTTGTCGTCCACGGCTCGCCATTCGGAGGGGTTGCGCTGTCCGTAAGAGGAGTAAGAAGAACGCGGTATGGATGTGCGTGGAGAAACGGGTTCCGAGCGTATGGAACGAATGGATTGCAGGCCGACGTTGGACGCCTCTTGACGGACGACGGCCTGGATCAAGGAGATTGTCACCGGAGAGTGATCAGTTGACGTGAATGAAGGGGCCGCCGGTTGTGCCGCTTCGACCTCACGACGAATGATGCGGGTCAAGTTGTCACATCGTGACGGCTGGTGGAAGAGGTCGTCACAGGTTGACATAGCAGCTGTGTTGGGAAGTCGCGTGATGTGCTGCGATACCCGGCGGCTTTTAGCATGCTCGAGACAGCGGCTATCCTTGAGGATCGCATCGATGCTGGTGACGTTCGTAAACACCAGTAAATTGAAAGCATCGTCAGCAATGCCTTTGAGGACTTGATTAACCTTGTCGTCCTCAGACATAATCGGGTCAGCCTTTGCACAAAGGACCAAGACGTCGAGAATGTACCACACGTACGACTCGATCGACGTCTGTACACGTGTGGCAAGGGATTTCTTGGCATTGACTTGGCGACCGAACGGATTGCCAAAGAGGACGCGGGGGTTGTCTTTGAAGAGATCCCAGCTCGAGATCTCCTCTTCGTGAGTCTGGAACCATACAAGTGGAGCTCCGTCGAGGTAGAAAAGTACGTTCGCAAGTATAATAGTCGGATCCCACCTATGACTGGTGCTGACACGTTCGTATAAGCGGAGCCAGTCGCAACATCAGGACTGCCGACTCCGTTGAAAACACCAGGATACCGAGGGGGGGGAGACGGCGGCGTAGGTCGGGGCTGCAGGCGGAGACGGTTGCGTAGATGAAGTGCCGCCGGCCGGAGCCGAAGTTACACTGTCGCCATTGCGACCGCTGCGAAGCTCCATGACGGGTACGGGGAACGTCCACCTCCACTAAATTAATGTTACGTGTAGCTGGAGCCCAATGCTATATACAGTTTATTTACAAGGAAGCTAACTGAAGGCCAAAATGGGGACGCTACATCAAGCGGGCCCACGTCGTCTTCTTCCTCCTGAATACAGCCTCACTGTGGCGACTACTCCGTAGCAATATAACGGCTACTGATGTGAAAATCATTTAAACGCCGTGGCATCTATATTTTATTGGTATGTTGCTTGGTTCAACAGGGTGAAAACTGAAACACTAAATGCGTCAGAGGAAACTTCATTGGAACGAAAATCCTGAAGCGACACACGAAAGGAAAGAACTTACTGTACACATAATAAACTAAAGAAAGACTCCTTAGCTCTTCAATAAGGCCTGCAGTGCTATACTCTTTTTCCGTACCGCGTTTCTGAAATTGAACTTATTGAAGCTAAGCCCTTTGTGTAGCCTTAGATTACGTTTACACTAGAGAAAGATCAGTTCTCAAAACTTCTGTAGAGAATACCAGTAGCATCCCTATTTCGGCGGCAAGATGTCCATGACCAGCTTCATACCTGTTGGCGCTTAGAAGGCCTCGTTAGGTTACTGTGAAGCTCCCATGGAGGAAGGAAACCAACAATCAGGGAGCGTCAGGTGATTCCGCTAGCCTCCGGAAGCCAAGATCTTTTGACGACGCCCCTCCTTTTCTCCGGGGTCACGTGCGTGGTGCCTCTTGGGTAAGATTCGGCTCACACGTTTGCCGGATCATTGGAGATTGTTCGGTAGTTGGTAACATTTAGTGGCGCCTGCAGTAAGAAGAATCTAGACGCGTAAGAAAGAACGGGTAGTTTTCTGCTACCACGCGTCGTGCTTCACTTCAAATGCGTTGCCTTGACACGCAGAAAATGCTGGAGCAGCTGAGCCGTGATGACGGAATTTTAAAGCGTTACTTGCGCTTACCACCACGGTTAGTGGAGTCGCCATCGCTCTCACCTCGAAGCCCATTCATAACGCGAGATAGTGGGCTATTTTTCCCACGCAGTCCTCAAGGTTCGTCACATTACGTTTGTGCACCTCAAATCGGGGTGAGCATGTTCTTCTTAATTTTTGTCCAGCTGTCTTGCACCTACGGAGAGACGAAATGTTTCGCGGGATAGTTATTTGTCGCGTGTTCGCTTTGCAAAAGGCTCTCCTGTGCGTATGTCGCTTTGAGAGAAACAAATGGAATTATCATATACTCTAAACACCAAAGCAATTGCCTTTACTTCAGATTGCCTGCACTATTTTGTAAGATTGTGTAGTGCCAAGTCGTTACGCTATTGAGACGCGCTTACTGAGTTCTCGACGGTCTGCTGGGACGACGAAGATCTTGAGCAGAACGACAACGTCGATCGACAAGGACTATCTGCCTTAACAATTAGCCGGCATGCCTTTGAATATATTGGAGGCCTCCCGGACTTCCTAGTGCCTCCTTGGACACAAAAAGGGACGAATTTCTTTTTGCGCGATAATGCAGTTTCTTTGCACCTTGGACGCTCGCTTATTTGCCTGAGCATGTTCGCGTGGGTAAAATGCATCGTTGTTTCCCAGAAGACGTGCTCAAATACGTTTGACAAATGGTTTCCGGGTTTCTCTAGAATCGCCTCGAAACGCGACCAGTCGTCTTTGAGGTGGTCCTCTGGTTGTTTTGCACAATGCCGCTTACGCGACACCTTTGTTCGCTACAGCACTGAGGCCTAACTGCTGCTTAAGCAGCGAGCCGCGTCTACGCAACGCGTGGTGTTTCAGTTCATTACGCCAATGAGCTAACATGGGCTCGACTGCTCCACACGCTTGTACCTTCGCTAACCTCCAAGTGCATTTGTCACGCCTATCATGTGCGCTTATTGCGAAAGTCCCGCAGCAGATTCAACCAAGGCGAGTCGGCTAGAATCTACCGGTTACCTTTGACCTGACTACGGCCTACTTCCCTGTTATGTTCTTTTATGTCTAGCCTTTACGATTGTCACGTGACGCTTCGTGCTAGTGTTTTAATGCGACAGCGTTAAGGAGCTTGTGTCGCAGAAAAGCCGGTGTTGCCAGTGTGGGCGTCGTTAGCCGTGAGCGAAAAGTCCCGTAATGCAATTCATAAGAAACAACTTGCAAGATGGGCTGTGTGGGAATTGAACCAGGGTCTCCGTAGTGTGAGACGGAGACGCTACCACTCAGCCATGAGTTCGATGCTTCAAAGCGGCACCAAAGCGCCTCTCGTGAATGCGGTGTTGCCCTAGAAACGTGCCGTAGAAAGTTATACTACTGTGTATATCGGTAATTATGAGCAAGTAAATTACAGAAGTTGTAGTTAAACGCGTAGCGAAATACGTTTCCGCTACATTTATTCTGCGCTTTCCGCGCGCGCAACCGCTCCTCGCAATGTATGGCGCTGCCCCTACAGCTGGTGCGCCACTCGCCTGCGCGACGCTGCTCCTCTTTCCGCTCACAGCGCGATTCCTAGGTGCAGCGTCCTATGCAGGACGTCTCTGACGTGTCGCTGCGTCGTAGCGCGTCTGGTGGGAAAGCGTCCCCTGCGAAAGGTGCCGTGCTGCGTCTGCGTCTGCGTCTTGCGTCTGCGTGATGCTCCCAAGCGAGATAGAGGACGATCCCATCGAGGCGTGAGTCCCATTATTGCGTCCGCCTTCATGGCACGTCGCGGCTTGGCTGTACGTGCCGATCACGACGTTTGGCTTGCGTAAATCGTTTCTCCCTCAGAGACACCGATTTCTTTTTTTCGTCCCGCTTGCTCAGGCGCACGTATCGTCTTTGTGTGACTCAAGAGCATGCCGAGCGAATGAGTGGGCGGTGCGAACGGGGTGCGATAACGCTATCGCGTTCCGCTCTTGTAGGCAAAGCTTTTACGTCCTCCAATTTTTCCTTCCGCCATTGGTGCTATGGCAGACGAACAATCGTGCCAAGTGGTACTCAAGCCACACACACAAATGAAAATGAGCTCTTCTATTCGGTCTTCGCGCTGGAATCTATAAAAAAGATGCACTTTCTTTCGCAATGAAATATTTTTGTAAACTTTTTTTAATAACCAAACTTCTCTGAGCAAGGCAATGGCGGCCGAACAAGAATCAATATGGGACCAAAAGTTTGCGCGCTTGTTTCAAATGTGACATGCGTCAGTAAGGAAGACCGGAACATGAGCAGGTCGCCGGCCGGGCAGAAGACAGCAATGTCGTGGTAGAATTGGGTGCGTTATCTTATAAAGTGGTAGCAACACTTAGCCTCAAAATACCGCTAGGCTGAAGCTCGCCTCTCTTATGTGTGACAAAGCAGCATACATTAGTATTTTTTACTGTTAGCTTATTAAAGCGCATAGTACAAGACTTACTACTAGCTCTTGCAAATTATATTAGTAAATTCATCTATTGGCGCATTATGCGACAGAAATCATCGCCAATAGATACGCATGTAACTTTCACGCTGTGGATTTCATACAGAAGTAATGCTAGTAGCATTTCTTTCCTACTTCAGCAGTTTTGAGCCTATGTTTTGAGCCATCTATGCATAATGTTAACCAAACCAGTGACTAGGTATTACTACTACCAGTACTAGGTATGTGCTACTGATTGCGATACTTTCGCGGTTGTTCTGGCTTAGTAATAGCTTACTCTCGTCGCGCCTTCGGTACGAACCTAGCTTCCCACATTGTAACAGCTTGGGTCACTATACGTGAGCCAGTTATTCTGATGCCGTCGTAATGGTTGCATCACCGTCATTCCAGCTTTGTCATCAGAGACTCATTATATCGTCGTTTTCACGCCCCCAGAGTCATGCAGTAGTCATACAGTCATTGTCTCACCGCCATAGTGATGCCGTCGTGATTGTTCAAACATCGTCATTTCCGCTGCGTGGCCTGACTGTCGCCATGCTGTCATCAATGTTTGCCCAAACAAGTGATCCAAGTTGTTTAGTAGCTTGAGCCACTTGCTCTGCATTCAGATTCGTGATGCTCTCGTGATAATTGCATCGTCGTCATTCCAGCTTTTTCGTCAGCTCTCGTCATGCCGTTGTCATCACGTAATCGTTGTATCACCGTCATGCTATCCTCGTCACGCCGTCGTGTTGTCATCCCTTCACTAACAACATTTCATTGTCGTCCTCCGTCGTCGTCATACCGCCTTCATCGATCCGCCGATGTCAGCATTTATTTGTCCTTGTATTGCAATCATACTGTGATCATTTATACGTAATTTTGCCGTCGTTGGCATACCGTCATTGTCAGACGGTCGCTATTATGGCTCCATTATCAGACCGCCGTCCTAATGACCCCGTGCCATCATCTTCGCTCCAGCTTTGTCATCTTAATTACGTCATGCAATCGTCGTCACGGCATCATCGTCATGCAGGTTTCGTGATACGGTTATCGTCGCGCCATGGTCATCATAGAGTCGTCGTCATCCCATTTGCCTTCATGCCGTTGTCATCATCGTCACAACATATTCGTCATAGACTCGATGTGGTACTGTCGCCTGAATGCCATCGCAGTCCATCTATCATCATCACTGTGACTTCACCCTCGTCCAGTCATGGTCGTATACCGTTGTCGTCATGCCATCGTAGCCACACTGTAGTTTTACCATGGGCATCACTTCAACAACGTCATCCAATCCCCGTCGTGACGTCGTCGTCATACCTACTTCGTCAATCCATCGACGATATTTCTTGTTTGTCGTTCTATCGTAATCACGCTGTCGCTGTTGAATCGTGATTACGCCGCTGCTGTCATACCAGTCTTCATTGCGTCGTCGCGCATGCGCTATAACGCATCCGTTGTCTTACCGTCGTCGTCATGCCATCTTCATCAAGTCATCATCGTTGTCTCATCGGCCTCTTGTGGTCGCTGTTATACTGTCATCACAGTTTGAGAATCAACGTCTAAAGGACGTCATGCCGTCGTCTTTATACGCCTTTGTCATTCGACTGATATTACTCATCCGTCGTCATTCCGCTGACGTTATACGGTCATCATCTCTCTATGCTGTGGAGTGACCATGAGAAAGAGGTGAAAAAGCGAGACATTATCGGAGTATGTGGCATACAGCCGAAGCGACAAAAGTCGGGTTAAATCAATGTAACTTGAGGAATGTGATCTGTCGCTAATTTTGCCGATTTATATTCGAATTACCGTCAACAGTCCTTGTGACATTAGTTATGCAGTTCTTCATTTTTTGCTAAATCCTTAATGAACAAAAACTTTATTATGATACGAGGAGTTACCTTGACAACGAACAAGTCGAGTCATGTGCTCAGGTGACCACGTCGCCTGAATTGTTGATATTCGTGTGCCTAGGTAGCAGATAACCAACAGGACCGACAGACACCCTCCACTCTCCAAATGCCTTCTTGTCTAGTACGCCATAGAACAATACGTTTCTTTTATAGAAGTGTGTTCAAGGTCGGGAAGTCTGGAGGCTACGGCTACGCCTTCAGCATTTGCCATGCTGAATATATTGGTCTCCGACGGAATATCACCAAGAGCTTCGACGACACCCTCAAATGTGTTTATCGAGTGGCTATGTCGTAGTTACTTTTCGAAAGCCTTTGTTTGCTGTTGAACTCGCTCAGCGCATGCATTAGTTCTGCGTGCCTTGTGTCGAACTTACAGGATAGCGCTGGGATGCAATTTATCAGTTCAATGTGTGGACACTTTGGTTCCTCGAGGGTGGGCACAGGATTCCTTTAATAATCCCGCAATTTATAAGTTCCTTAGAGACAAAACTGCAATCACAGCTTAACATAAAAACATATAAAGAACACCTTGGCACGGGAAGAGGAGCCAGCAAATGATATCCGAACGCTTAGAACGGAGGGTCTGCGGGCCACAAACCTGCTTATGGAAGCACAAATAATTGGTGAACTGCGAACGCAACATTGCCGCTCTTTCGCGCCCACTAAAAGAGGATGCTTGATGCTCTTTATGTTCACTGGGTCATGAGCTGTCATTGACTGTGAGGCAACGATGTCCCGTCATGCTTAATGCTGCTACGATGGGTGTATGTGCCACGTGCGATGACTTTCAGGATGGGTGACGTCATGAATGACGCGCCTTAGATTGTCGATGCTCTGGGATGGCCCATAAAGAAGCCCAAAGAAACAAGGCAGACAGATGCATATAGAAACAAAAAGGATTAGCGAACGGCGAACACATCGTTGCCGTTCTCCGGTGAACAGTAAAAGCGACCGCTCAATGCCAGTTGTTTATATTGACTAATCCATTTGTCGTCGTCGACTGTCCTGCCGCGATGTTCCAGAGGGCGTCAAACTTAAGGTTCCTACAATGGTTGTCATGGGTAGGTGCGATGACAGTCAGGATGGGTGACGTCAATGATGACGCGTCTGAAATCGTACATGAACCGTAATTGACATTAAAAAGCGCGAACAACGCATGACTATAACGGCTACAAACAGAAGACCAAAGCATTCGTGAACGGCGAAGAGCTCGTTGTAACTCTCCCGTGCCCGTAGATATAGTTTCTTTACATTTTTTGTAGAAACATTAATGTACGGCACATTTTGTTCGCTTAGTCTTCTCTCTACTGAATCTGGTTGAGTATGGACTATGCTTTCTCACTTGTCAATGTTGCCGCGGCTTTGAGTCGTCTCCTCAATCATCCAATCAAATTGGGGACAGGAATCAATCAGGGACAGGAATTTGAAAACATGGGTCTAAACACCGTGTGTTCCATGTCTCCACCCAGCGTTCGCCAGTTATCTAGCGGCCCTCCTCGTCCGCGGCAGTCCTTTGCTGCCCCACATCTCGCCGAAACCCATCCAAATGGCGTACCCCTGATGATAGGCCAATCTGCTTCCACTGCTGTCGCATCGGTAACGTCGCCCGTCACTGATGGCAACCACCTCCTCGGACTTACGCCGCCACTTATTCCCACACCTTTGGACCTTCTGAACCCTATGCCACCCGCCATGAACCCACTACCGCTGATGCCCCTGCTCCGAACCTTCGCTACAGCCGCTCGCCCTCACCTCCACGCCACCAGTCTCGTTCGCCCCAACACCGCCGCTTTTCTTCGCCGCCTATCGCCTCCCGGATTCAGCCGGAAAACTAGGTACTGCAGCTTGTGGAGGTAAAGCTGCGTTCTCGACCCTGCCCTCAAATCCTCTGCTCACGTTACCTACTAACCGAAACCTTCTTGACGTTTACGGCTATCCTGTCACGGCACTCATCGATACAGGAGCACGTCTTTCTATTATGAGTGCTGCCTTCCGACGACGACTGAACAAGCTCCTCACCCCAGCGTCGGCACGCGTCGTCCGCGTTGCGGATGGCGGTACTGTGCATATGTGCTGTGTATTGTGCATCGGCATGAGCACGGCACGTGTCAACATCCCCGGCCGCCACACTCCTGTCCTCTTCACCGTAATTGCTCATTGCCCCCACGACCTTATTATCGGCCTCGATTTTCTCTCCGCCCATTCTGCTCTTATTGACTGCTCTTCCAGTACCCTTCGCCTTCAGTTTCCGATGCTCGCAGAACCTTTTGACGCACCCTACTGCCGCTTACGCTACACCGGCTTTCTTCGCCTGCCGCCAAAGTCCATAGCCTACATTGAACTGTTGTCTTTCCCACCAGTTCCTGATGGCGAGTACCTCGTCACTCCTCTGCCCGACATCCCAATACTGTACGACGTCACCATGCCTCACAGTATACTTACTATTACTGCGAACCACACTCGCATGCCTGTCTGTAACTTTGGATTGGCAAAGCAAATTCTACCGCAAGGTATTTGCCTTGCCACCAATCATTGTCTCGGCGACCAATACCCGGCAGCGTTATCGACCGATGGTTCTCGCGAGCTTAGCATGCCTCTCGCGCCAGCCTCGGGCGTCGATCCCAACATAAAGAAAATGGTTGCGACGGACCTGTCCTCTACGCAGGCTGAAGACCTTTGCGAAGTATTATCGTCCTACCGCGATACAAAAATGTCCCGTACAAAAATGACTGTTGATTAACCATTGATATATTGTTGGGGAATTGTTGAAACAACGGATTTCAACAAATTTTCAAGAGCAATCGAGTTCACGTAGCGCAATATATGCGCTACGTCCGTCCACGTCCTGTCCTTCGCTTAATATCGTCTGTGTAAATCTGAGCACAATATAACCATGAACGTCCACCAACTAGCCACCTTCATGGCTTTACTAAAAGTACAAAGTACCTGTTAGCCTAATCTTAAGAGAAGGTCAATCTGTAGAATTAGAACACGTTTAGAAAAGGCCACATTTGAATTGACTTAAGCGAGTAGTCCATATGTTTGCACTGGCAAGAAACCATGCAAGCATTTTGGGTATTTGTTTGTAGGAGCATCCACGATGAAAGCTACCCAATAGACCCCTGGATTTCGTGCATATTTTAGACATCAAACAGTTTATAGTCAACAAAAAACTATAGATATGAAAAAGGGCGTTTAGAGAGGGATGTTGAGAACATTGCGAACTTCCTCCTGCATGATATCATTTTGATTCATGGTGCTCCGCATCAATTGCTAACAGACCGTGGCCGTACGTTCTTAGCCAAAGTCATTGACGACATCATGCGTGCCTGCTCAATACAGCATAAATTTACCACTTCCTACCACCATCAAACTAACGGCCTCACTGAGCGTTTGAACCGCACCCTTACAGACATGCTATCCAAATGCGTTTCAGACGACCACCGTGACTGGGACCAGGCTCTACCTTCCATTTGCGTATAACTCTTCCCGTCTCGAAACTGCTGGCTTTTCGCCTTTTTACGTCTTGTATGGCCGTGAACCGACGCTACCACTGGACACTGTGCTTCCGTCCGCCACAGCTTCAACTAGCGCTTATGCCCGTGATGCTATCGCCCATGCTGACCATGCTCGCCAACTTGCGCGCATTCGTCTACAAGTCTCTCAAGGCAAACAAAAGCAACGCTACGACCTCCGTCACCGTGATGTCCAATTTGTGCCCGGCATTCTCGTGTTGCTTTGGTCACCATCACATAAAGTTGGCCTTTTTGAAAAAGTGCTTTCCTGCTACACAGGCCCATGTCGCGTGCTTCGCCAAGTAACTGATGTCACCTATGAAATCGCTCTAGCCACGCCCACTACGTCCTCTGCTGTGACAACCAGTGACATTGTCCACGTTGCCCGACTCAAACCCTAAAACTCTCCACGCGCCTTGGATATTTACCAGCACCGTGACGGCGCGTTTGCAGCCGGGGGATACTATTGCGATATCATCGAGCGATGCTCAAGGGACGAGACGCCGCGACAACGACGACGAAGGGGGTCTGTGCCTTTGGCGCGAGCGAGTGTCGGCCTGGCGATCTGGCTCCAGTGAACATAGCCTGTATACAGCCTATTTAATCTTTGTGTTTCCACGCGTAACAATATGGACACGAGTACCAGGGCGTCACTGCGACAAAGACAATATCGTGTATGCGCGACAGACAGACAAACGGGGACGTAGAATAGAAGAAAGACAAGGGCGAGCGCTTACCAGCAGGTCTGGTAAGCGCGGGTAAGAGGTAACAACGCAGCAGTTCTGGTAAGCGCTCTTCCTTGTCTTTCTTCTATTATTCGTCCCTGTTTGTTTGCGCACAAAAAAGTTTTAAGGAGAATTGACGATGCCCTTGACTGACATCGAAGGCGCGATGTCCTTTTCTTCTATCGACTTACGCCTTATACTCACTTATACATACATACATACATACATACATACATACATACATACATACATACATACATACATACATACATACATACATACATACATACATACATACATACATAAACACATACATACATACATATAATGTGTGTGTATGGGTTGCAAACAAAGCTGGACAAGCGAAAATATCAAGAGCAGCACAGCTTGAAATAACATTGAAGGCATCACTTGCTATCACGTATTCCGCGTGCACGTGCTTCAGTGCACTAGTGTACAATGAAACATAAAACTATAGCGGCTGGTTTGGATGAAACGAGTCTTTATATCAACATTTTTCTTTCACTTCCTCTCTTTCTCTCTTTTGTTTTTTGCAGCTGTCATGTTTGTTGCTCTAGACAAGAGACTGGGCCTGCTCGAGAATCCACTGCCACCTGACTCGGACGCAGCTGCGATACTTAAGGCAGCTTCCAAAATTTTTTCTGACCTGGACAAATTGGTGACACGATTTCCTTACTATCGGTACTTTTTAACGCCCACTATAAGGAGTTTTCAGCGTGTTGGAGATTACCTAGTTCCGTAAGTACCGTTACGCATTGTGCGTGCGTTTTTATTTTCCTTTTTGAAAGAGAGGGAAAAATAATTTACAGAGAGGCTGAGTGGCCGGCATAAACAATACCTCACTCTGGCCTGATGCTCTAAACTTAGGAAAGGAGCGTATATATGTATGCGGTGCGTGAGCATTTGGTTTCTCGCCTTATCATTGCACCCTTCCATATTTCGTAGAAAAAGCTGACGCACACATAGACAAACTAAACACAACGCATCATTTGGGATTGCTATCGAAGTTAAAGTAATGAGCGTTAATGAAGTAATTGTGTAAAAGTAATTTGACGATGGGAAACTCATTTAAAGAGATTTTTATAGCAACGTTTATGTTATACAGCGATGTAGTATAAGTCGTATGCTCCCACACATAACTAGGCAGCCAAGTTGTCGGCTAGGTCGGACAGCTGCCAGCTGCCTGCTAGATGTTCGATGTTCGGAGGCGCTGAACTTTTCTGGGAATTCGCACATGTGGCGTAGACGGGGAGCCAATGACTACGCGGATCGTTAGTGACGTCACTGTGCCCTGCCTATCAATTTGCTGTTTGATGGCGACACCAGTTTGGTGCTCGGAACTGACTTTTCGGTCTCCGGGCTGTGCCTTCTATCATCCATTCTGTGTTCCTGACGACAACATTGTCGTCATCGGCGACACACACGGGTACATTTAAAGCGTAGCTCTAAATGCCGGTTGAAAACTTCTATGCGAAGCTATAAAATTCCTTTGCCAATACAGGGCAAGCATTAGGAATTAAAACCAGTGTCTGCGTGGTTGATAGCTGCCATCCGGGGAACAGTGAAGAACGAGTCATTGTCCATGATAAGAATGGGCACGCCAGCGCAAAACACTCTACCAGCTCGTCCGCTTTCGTCATTCCTATACGCGATGCGTCGAAATTATGAGTTAGACCTAGACCAGAAATGCTTAGTATGATACTAACAGGGGGATAGCAAGCTTACTACCTTGCTTCCATACTTCTTGCTATCACTATGGGACGCTTTGGTTAACGCCCCGCCAATGACGATGGAACGTGAATAAAGGGGTCTCAAAACAAAGGTTGCGCCGCTCGCACAGCAAATACGAGTGCAGGCACAGCCGTCCCCCTTCCGCAGCTTATGACAGCATTAGGGTGCTGACTGTGGCGCGCCGAGCATCGCGCAATAAAACTTGGTGGAGCCACCACCAACAAGAACTTTCGTTGACATCCGTAGCATTACGTGGCGGTAGGCGTGATGCGGAATGCTTATGTTCCGCGACGAGCACGTAGCTGCTCGTACTTCTCTCGCCGAAATAGATAAACGCCGCGCACAGTGTCAACACAATTCCCGCATACATCATGTCCATGCAAAAACACGTTCCGCACCATGCCGAGGGTTTAGAGAGTTGCCGTTCACGGAGGTTCCGCGTAAGTTATTTTGGTGTGAGACCTCCAAATCATCCTCAGCTTTGCCTTTCCCACAGGTTAAGAAAAAAAAACGTTGTCCGCAAGCGTCTGCACTGCGCTGAGCAGGGAACGACAGTACCAGGCAACTGGAGCTAGGTTTTGCGCTCCACATGGACTCCGAGAAAAGTAACACAGGTGCATGTATGGATGCATTTTAGAAGCCAGTATGATCAGTACTGTTTTGGACTAGGCATGCGTTATGTGCATTGCATAGAAATTTTATTGCCCGATGGCATTGTGTCTGCGTGCAATTCTTCATTTTCATGCTCGTGAAAGCAGCGTCGGTTGCACAAAGGAGGCGTACGTGACAATGGTGATGATAAGCCTCAAACATGGCACGTATCCACAACAGAGAATGCACTCAGATTAAAGTGGTTGCCGCACCCGAACGTACAAAGTATTTTCAGAAAGTCAATGCCAGCATCGAAGTTGTGGAGACAACACCACGTAGTTTGCATGGTAGCTCACAGTATTCCCAGTCACGAAGTGCCTCAAACAGTTGTGCTACCTGTGTAAAGCGAAAGTATAATTTTTAAAATATCGATTGTTAACGGTGCTATTTAGCAGGTGACATCAGATGCATTAGAAATTTGGGCTCCAAATACTAAATAAAGATCCCAGGTCCTAACTCAGTCATAGAAACTTAAAGCATGAAGCCTTTCACACATCTACAGCCTCCTGAATTGGGGACAACATAATAATTCACACAAAAACAAACTTTAAAAGATACTGCTTTTAGACTTAAAAATTTAAGGTCTTAAGCACCACGATGCATTCATGCCAACTAGGTAGGTGGTTCAACGTTGTCCTACTGAATGACGGAAGCGAAGTATTGTTACTGTTTTGCACAAAAGAAACGAAAATAAACATGCAGGAATCACAATTGTACGAATCAAAATATTTAAATGTTAAGATTTTGAACCCAACGGAACAAAAGGAATTAGCATAAGCTTTTTCCGAAAGAACCGCTAGCAAAGGTTTTATGAAGCTATAGATTTTAGCTAAATAAATATAGCCTACTTAGACTTCGGGATGGTGAAAGGACTCAAATATGTCCATGTACCTAGCTCGAATTCCACGACATGCATTACTATAGCAAAGAGAAAGGAAACAGCGAACAACACAAAGATGGAAACATCAGAAATCCTCCAACCCACACCATTTTTTTCGTAGTATCCACCAAGCACAATTACCGTTAAAATATTACATTCAATATTTCACCTACTTCAAAAAAATAAGTTTTGTAGGACTTCCCCATCCCCCCACAGATCTCCACTAAGGTCTATTTGGTGGAGGTCAGTTGTTCCGCCTTAAAAAATTGCCTGTAGCCGTTCTACTCTTGCCCAGTTCCCCTGTAGCAGGTCAACGCAATTATTCGAGGGAGCAGGGAACTAAAATAAACTAACAAAATAGGTACTGGTCTTCACGCGGGGAGATTGCTGCTGTAGTAATATAAGAGTTTGGAGTTGAATGACCCACTGAAGGCCAGGTGTCTTTCTTTAGAGACTTCTAATGCAAAAACATAAGTGTTTGATGACAACGGCTTCTGGTTTCTTTTACACTGCTATAGCCGAGGCGGACTAAATTATCCTACACCATGAATAATTACGTCGTCAAATAAGCGTTCACAATATCGAAATCACATGCACCTTGTTAAGTGCATGTAAAACAGCGCTGTGAATCCACATGTGCCGAAATGCCTGTCGCCAGAACCGCAGGGCAATATCGCTTTGCATAGAACAGGCTTCAGGCTGTACTTGAGTTATCAAACCCACACTTATTTAAAGCCAGTGCAATAGAGGCCTAATAAATGAAGCATCGCAAGTGCTTACTCGGACAGAATGTGTTGTTTCAGAAATCACTCATTCAAAGTGGCAGTAAGTTCACAGTGGCCAAATTTCATAGTGGCCAAGCCGATCAATGAGTTAGCGGTAAGAGTGAAAATAGAGGAATTCCAGATCAAGCTACAGAACAGGTATTCGGCTTTAACTCAGGAAGAGGACCTTAGTGTTGAAGCAATGAACGACAATCTTGTGGGCATCATTAAGGAGTGTGCAATAGAAGTCGCTGGTAACTCCGCTACACAGGATTCTACCAGTTCTATTCTACCTACAGCTAGAATAGAACTGGCAGAACTTTCGAAGTTAATCAACAAGCGTAAGACAGCTGACATAAGAAAGTAGAATATGGATAGAATTGAACATGCACTCAGGAACGGAAGAAGCCTAAAAGCATGAACAAGAAACTAGGAATAGGCAAGAATCAGATGTACGCGTTAAGAGACAAAGCCGGCGATATCATTACTAATATCGATGAGATAGTTCAAGTGGCTGAGGAGTTCTATAGAGATTTATACAGTACCAGTGGCACCCACGACGATAATGGAAGAGCGCATATTCTAGAGGAATTCGAAATTCCACAGGTAACGCCGGAAGAAGTAAAGAAAGCCTTGGGAGCTATGCAAAGGGGAAGGCAGCTGGGGAGGATCAGGCAACGGCAGATTTGTTGAAGGATGGTGGGCAGATTGTTCTACAGAAACTGGCCGCCCTGTATACGCAATGCCTCATGACTTCGAGCGTACCGGAATCTTGGAAGAACGCTAGCATAATCCTAATCCATAAGAAAGGGGACGCCAAAGACTTGAAAAATTATAGACCAATCAGCTTACTGTCCGTTGCCTACAAAGTATTTACTATGGTAATTGCAAATAGAATCAGGAACACTTTAGACTTCCGTCAACCAAAGGACCAGGCAGGATTCCGTAAAGGCTACTTAACAATCGAGCATATTCACACTATCAATCAGGTGATAGAAAAATGTGCGGAATATAACCAACCTTTATATATAGCTTTCATTGATTACGAGAAAGCGTTTGATTCAGTCGAAACCTCAGCAGTCATGGAGGCATTGCGGAATCAGGGTGTAGAGGAGCCGTATGTAAAAATACTGAAAGATATATATACCGACTCCACAGCCACCGTAGTCCTCCATAAAGAAAGCAACAAAATCCCAATAAAGAAAGGCGTCAGGCAGGGAGATACGATCTCTCCAATGCTATTCACCGCGTGTTTACAGGAGTTATTCAGAGACCTGGATTGGGAAGAATTGGTGATAAGAGTTAATGGAGAATACCTTAATAACTTGCGATTCGCTGATGATATTGCCTTGCTTAGTAACTCAGGGGACCAACTGGAATGCATTCTCACTGACCTGGAGAGGCAAAGCCGAAGGGTGGGTCTAAAAATTAATCTGCAGAAAACTAAACTAGTGTTTAACAGTCTCAGAAGAGAAGAGCAGTTTACGATAGGCAGTGAGGCACTGGAAGTGGTAAGGGAATACATCTACTTAGGACAGGTAGTGACTGCGAATCCGGATCATGAGAGTGAAATATGCAGAAGAATAAGAATGGGCTGAGGTGCGTTTGGCAGGCATTCTCAGATCATGAACTGCAGGTTGCCATTATCTCTCAAGAGAAAAGTTCATAACAGCTGTGTCTTACCAGTACTCACGTACCGGGCAGAAACCTGGAGGCTTACGAAAAGGATTTTACTTAAATTGAGGACGACGCAACGGGCTATGGAAAGAAGAATGATAGGTGTAACCATAAGGGATAAGAAAAGAGCAGATTGGGTGAGGGGACAAACGCGAGTTAATGATATCTTAGCTGAAATCAAGAAAAATAAATGGGCATGGGCAGGACACGTAATGAGGAGGGAAGATAACCGGTGGTCATTAAGAGTTACGGAATGGATTCCAAGAGAAGGGAAGCGTAGCAGAGGGCAGCAGAAAGTTACGTGGGCGGATGAAATCAAGAAGTTTGCAGGGACAACATGGCCACAATTAGTACATGACCGGGGTAGTTGGAGAAGTATGGGAGAGGCCTTTGCCCTGCAGTGGGCGTAACCAGGCTGATGATGATGATGATGATGATGATGATTATGATGTCTGACATGTCTTCTTGCCACCATGAAATCTTCTCAGATGCATAACACGGGACATACACCACAGATCTTGGCCAGCCATTCTCATTTGCGATCTCGACCTCCTTCCACTGAGCAGGCTGGTCCAAGTGACCAAACATGCAACTTTTATCTGAATTAATGTAGTGTATGTTGCACAAAATTAGATGTCAGGTGTTATTGTTGACACAGATACATATCTGTGAGCCTCATAAGCTAATGTCAAAAGATAGAGAATAATACCCATGAAATCCACTCTTGGTAGGATGGCAGGACCATTCTCTTGCAGAGCTAAATAACAACCATGCAGCAGTATCATGATATCAAGCTGAACAATAATTTATTCCAACAATAGTTTCCTTCGTGTAACATTGCACTGATAGTCTTGAAATACTATACCCATTGCTAACAGAAGGCCTTCCAGTTTATGCATGACAGGAGGGCATATTTTAGGAAGCAAGCATGAAAACGGAGTGGGTAACTTTGAAAGTTGTGAATGGAATTCTGCAGAAGTTAGAAAAATGAACCAAACGGAATAGTTTAAAAGTAAGTGGTTTAGAGACAGAATGTCGTTTTATTCCATGCCAGGAAAGCAAGCAGAGGTTGAAATGCTTTCCACATACATACCTTCAAGGTGCATGTATAGGGTCTGTCCTGAGAGTAATGTCAGTAAGGCGATTAAAAATCATTTATTGAATTCGTTGTTACAAAAGGTTTAAAAATCTTCAAAATGCTCTCCTTTTGCGCCATTACATCGGCTCCAGCGAGACTTCCAGCTCTCGAATGCGTTGTGGTAGTCCTCCTCCGGAATGGCCTTTAATGCTGTGGTGCTAGCTGCTTTAATCACGTCCGCTGTCCCAAAATGATTGCCTTTCAGGGGTGTTTTGAGGCATGAAAACAGAAAAAAGTCGAGGGGGAGCCACGCCCGGGCTGTACGGGGGCTGGGGGATCGTTGGCCCCACTGCATTAACCAGGTAGTCGGTGACGATGAAGGCACTGTGGGCCAGCACATTATCGTGGTGCAACTTCCAGTTGTGTGCAATGTCCGGACGGATATGTTGCACCCTGCGTTTCAGTCTTTCGGGGACATCCACATAAAATTTGGAGTTCACAGTGGTTCCAGGTTCTTCAAACTCATGATGAACCAGTCCGTGGATATAAAAAAAAAGAACAATGAGCATGATCTTGATCTTTGATTTGCTTATCCTAGCTTTTTTCTGGGGAGGGGACGAGTGTGTGTGTCACTCAGATGATTGCCTTTTGGTCTCCAGGTCATATTCAAATACCCAAGTCCCGTCTTCTGTAATGATGTTGTCCCAAAAGTTTCGCTCACATTTGCACATGTTGAGATTTTCTTGGCATGTTTCAACGCGGCGTGACTTTTCGTTGTCAGTGAGCACTTTTGGAACCATTTTTGTGCACGCCTTCCGCATGCCGATATCGTTTGTAACAATTTCATGAACTTGAGTTTTCGAAACGTTTACCATGTCGGCCATTAGACGAACACTTAATCGTTGGTCTGAGTTCAACAATTCCCTCGCTCGTGTCACATTGTCAGTTGTAGTGGTCGTGGATGGCCATCCAGCGCAGTCCTTGTCGTCACCCTCTTCCCGGCCTTCCAAAGGGCCTTGTGCCACCGAAACACTTGCCGATCTGACCAGGCATGTTCTTTATAAGCAGTCTTGAGCATAGTAATATTTTCCGCAGCGATATTGCCAAGTTTCACACAAAACTTGATCGCAAATCTTTGTTCTAATGAGCGCTGCATTTTCACTTGCACAATAAAAAACAGCTCTCACGGACGGGCCCGTCCGACACTCCGATATTCGGAGCACACTGACTGATGGACCGCTGCTTAGCTAGATTCCGTCACTACTAGTTTCAACCAGTTAGACCGCTCTGACATACAGTCACATCACAATAAATTTACTGACATTACTTTCAGGACAGACCCTGTATGTGGTGATAGACAAGCTTTTTAGATATAAATGTTGGGAACCTGGATGGAGCTGAGGGACATGTACAGTAAAAACAAGATGTATAAGGTCAAAATTAATTAGTCAGAAATTGTCAGTGGTGTCTGGCTTCTCTTGTTCCCTGGCCCTGGATGGTGAATACAAAGTTTTATATATATATATATATATATCTCTTGGACGCAAAAAAGGGCATTGTGTTGTCATGTTGGAAAGCACTTTTGCGGAGGAGGGTGTGTCAGCCACTGCCATAAATTTTAATGAAATTTATACCAATATAGCTGACATAAAATGTTGAGCTGTCACGAAGTTGAATCAGTTTGGTTTGACAACAGTCTCAAATGATGTTAAGGTGGAAAAAGGTCTTCTTTTATGCGCCTTCTTCAGTGCAAAACACACAAGCTTAGGGAATCCATTTCAGAACCATTGTGTCGGAATATAAATCATGGCTTCATGTTTCAGAATTTCTGCAGACACACCTTGACAGGCTCGGAATCAACGACCAATTCCTTGCTGCCAGCTCTCAGACTGTTGTACACTTCCTGCAGGAGCATAATTTGGAAAAATGGGCAGGCTTCAGTATAAATGCAGAAGATTTATACAATTCTTTGCCGCAGGTGCATCTCTTGCAGTTTGTTAAGGACTGCATACACAAGCAAACAGGTTAGCTGGAATTTGCTGAAAGGTGTAAAATTCTTGTTGCAAACTTTCTGGAGCTTCTTGATTTCTATTTAAGGTCAATTTTGGTCTGGTGGGAAAGTAAAATATGTGTCCAGAATGCTGGCATCTGCATAGGTTCTGGTGTTGCACCAGTGCTCAGTAATATCTTAAGTTATGTTGACCAGATAATAATCAAAACTTGAGTGGGTTTGCTCTCAAAATTTTCAGATATGTGGATGATTATTTGTTTTTCATGAGCAAATGATAACTTTCGCAGAGCTGTCATCGAAGTACTGAAGCTATTTAGAGAACAATAGCAAGGTTTCAACTTCACTTTAGAAGTTCCAGAAAAAAAAATGTGCTGCAACTTCTTATGTCAGGCTTACTTTTATGTGGGATCACGTATGCTGGGGATATCAGTCGAGAACTTCTAAGCTCCTTCTTGATTATAGGTCTAGCCATTTGAAACTTATTAAGTACAGTATTGCCACTCAAGCAATTAGAGATGCCCCAACCAAGAGCTATCCTCACCTTATCCTTGAAAGTGTAAGGAATCTGGTGACAAGGCTTAATGAGGCAGGTTATTCAGTTTCAGTGTTTTTTTTATCTTGAAGGACGTTAATTAAGGAACTTAAGGTGCGAACAGGGTGGAAGAAGCTTAAGGAGCAAGAGCGGAACAAAGTTGCCATTATACCCTCTATTAATTGTCGCACAGGCAGAAAAAGGTGGCTCCTAAGTTCCAGGAGAGGATTGGGTTTTCATTTAAAGATAAGCTGAAGGGAATATGTGAAGCAATAAACAAGCACATTCTTCACAACGGGTGTCTGAGCAGGGAGGACTGCAAAGTCAAATATAGCATACAGTTTGTCTCTTGCACACGAGATGTTGTTTATTCGATTCCTTTTTCTTGAAGCCTACAAAATATATATCAGTCAGACTGGAAGGTGCTTCAACATTAGACTAAGGAAGTATCATAGTTTTTTAAGGGTTTTTGCGCATCCACACCTTTCTGTGCATTGTTGCAGCATTGGGCGTCATCCAGTTTTTGAAAGTACTATTCTGCTGTTCACACACTGTGAAAAGCTCTCACATGAATTAATGGATTATCACATTAGAAAGAAAGGCTCACTATGTGTTAGCCAGCCATCCATCTCGCTGCAAGATAGCGAGGTTGCCCTGTTAGATCTTAAGTAAAGCCACTGAGTTGTATTGTGCCTTAGTAATTGTCTTTTTACATTGATTAATCAGCCGTGACATGTGTGTTGCCGTCATACATGTGCATTCGGTCATGTGAAGGTTGTTTTGGCATGTATCTGCATATGCTAGGGGGCCGGGTGTTGGTCACGTGATGTGTGTTATATATTGGTTGTTTTCTTTCAATAAACTTCATTTGATAGTGCTGTATCCTGTCCCATTCTATTACTTTTGTCGGCATCTGTCATGCAGTAGCTGCCATGAAGCTTCAACAACTTGCCCAATTTTCTATCGTATTTTCTATCGTATGGAGCATTAGATTTACGGAATGGGTGCCATGGTGTGTGTGTATATATATATATATATATATATATATGTGTGTGTGTGTGTGTGTGTGTGTGTGTGTGTAAAGGTAAAATGGTGGTAAGGTGGGGTGGTAAAAGTAAAATAAGAGATTTTCACATCATGACTAGTCCTTTTAACACATTTACCTACAAAATTAAACACTCTGTTCTAATTAAGCACCTTGTACATAGGTATTCATATTACTAATAATCTTTCACTGCAAATACATATAAACTTTTTGAGTAATGCTAATAACTAAACACATGGCTTTTTGTGCTGCAAGTTTTCTTGGGACTCCTGCTTCCTTTAAACTTATACTGTATATATGCTTGTAAGATCAAAACTGGAGTATGCTTCATCAATCCGGGATATACCTACAAAAAACACAACTCTCATATTTAGTTGAAGCCATACAAAACCAACCTGTACATTTTATTGTAGCTGCTTATTCCCACACCGCAAGCATAATAACAATTAAAAGTTGCCTTGATTGGCTAGGCAACAAGAAAACTTACCTGTTTATTCCACAAATTCTCAATTTAAACATGTTTTATTACCTCCTTGTAGCTCATTGATATATGTGTGTGCGTGTGTGTTTTCTGAGGCTGCCTGTTACAGGAATAGTAAAGATTGGTTTGGCAAGTTGGCACCTGTACCTTGAGGTTGTAGTTCATTCTCAATGAGATACAAGGAGGTAATAACACATGTTTCAATTGAGAATTTGTGAAATAAATGGGTAAGTTTTTTTGTTGACAAGCCTGGTCAATCAAGGCAAGTTTTAATTGTTGATATGCTTGCGGTATGGGAATAAGAAGCTACAATGAAATGTACAGGTTAGTTTTCTATGGCTTCAACTAAATATGAGAGTTGTGTTTTTTGTCGGTGTATCCCGGATCGATGAAGCATACTCCAGTTGTGATCTTGCAAGCATATTATACTGTATAAGTTTAAGGGAAGCAGGAGTCCAAAAAAACTTACAGCAAAAAAAGCCATGTGTTCAGTTATTAGCATTAGTCAAAAAGTGGATATGCATTTACACTGAAAGATCACTAGCAAAAAATCTGATAGGGCAACCTAATAAAAATTATATCAGTTTTTTTCTATTGCATTATGAAACGATTTAACTGATACACTGATAAAATTACTTTTAGTTCTATTCCGGACGTATCTGTGCTATTCTGCTTGTACAAGTCTACTAGTGTATTCTTTTTATTAGTGTAATAGTGTATTCACATCAGTTTGCCAGATCTATAGTCTATCAGTATCTATGTGTGTTGTATAGGTGTAATGTACTGCTTCAAGGAGAAGCAAGCTTCCTCGTTTGCCCAAGAAACGAGTCAGAAATAATGCATTTATATTATCAGAAAAGACAATACATATAAATCAAATATGAAGCCCAGGATTCAGAAAGGAAAGGTTGTTGGAACAAATATACACCATACAACAGCTTAAAAAGAATAAACATGTGATCACATTTAAAAGAGAAAAGATGTTTAGATTGGTTCACAACAAAGTTTGCCTCTTTAAACCGGAGGTTATTGGCAATCAAGCCACCGAATTGGTTCACACGTACACCACAAAGATTATTAGACATCACAATCTGGAAAGCTAGTGAATGGAAGTGGTGGGTTTTTTATTATATATTACCATGCCTTCATGGCTTTTTGCCAGATAAGTATGTCAGACATTCCAGTTTTCTTGTGGAGGGTGCCTATATATTTCTACTAGACACCGTCGCTTCAGATGACCATAATGACACCATCTGATCTTCTCTCGGAGTTTGTTGTGAGAGCACAGTCTTTGTTTGGATTGGGTGCAATGACATACAATGTACACCAAATCCTGCATCTTCCTAAAAGTGCGGCTAAACTAGGACCTCATTGGTCGCATTCTTCATTTGTATTTGAAGGCGGAAATGAACTTCATGTGAAATTGGTCAGCCGAGCTAATGATGTTCTTTTACAAATATTGGAATGTTATGTACTTGCTCGAAGTTACAGGCAGCTAAAACTAGTTTAAATCTTTCACCAGAAGCAGTGAGTTTTTTGGTGTACAGGAGAGGAAAGCTGGTCAGCAGACAGTTTTGTTAGGCACTGTAAAGCTGTGCCTGAACTTGGATGAAAGTGAAAAACAGGCTGTAGTCCACAACCGTGGCTGTGACTCAACAAGTGTCACTGAATATTAGCGAATGGTCATCAACCAACAAACATTCCACTCTCTCCAGTGCACTTGAACTATAAAGACTAAAAACAGTGCATTTTTCAGCTTCTCAGGTGCGTTTTCTCTCATTTGTAGAATTCTTACTGGAGCGAATTCTTGTATAATTCTGAAATGCAAGAAGCTATTTCCTGTTGAAATTCTCCATGCGAAGCACTTTTCAGTCTGCGTCAGAAGAGAGGAGCCACTAGTTTACTTAACACCCAGCGAAGTTATGCGCCTTTATCTGTTTATAGAAATAGACAACAATATTTTTAATGGACAATACGAAACCTTTATGAAGGAGACTAATTCTCATGCTCAAGACATGGCAACGATGAACAGTATGTCTTCAGCCAAGGTACATGAATGTCTGGTAATAACATGTTATAGCTTTAAAAAAACAGTTGGTAACAGTGCACCACACTTTATGGCGTTCTGTATTAATCAGCTTTTTGATGTTTGAATATATTAACCAAGTCAGAGCCATCAAAATTCTAGAGTGTTTATTTTTTCTTGTGTTAGCTTCTTGTTTTCCTAATGAACCAGCTAGCCCAATTTGCCGCTCTTCATTATTGTACTCTTGTTGATTAAGTGCGTGGGGAATTGCATGGTCGGCATGTTGGCGGTAGTGATGCAGCTGCTGATGAACAGCTGCAGTAGACAAAAAATGACAATATTTTACAGGACTTATGCACAGTTTCGGGTCGGTGTCCTTACATGTAGCGAAGGGCCCTACTTAACCACGTGACTGCCTTGAGTGGGTGATCACAGTGAACAAACAGTGCTTCACTAGCAGATGGTGAAGAGGTAAAGCTTCTCAGTGTGTATGCAGAGGCATGGAAAGCAGCTGAATGTTAAGTGAGCAGTTATGCTACTTGATACAACAGCATCATTGTCACACCATGCATCTGTCTGCCTCACTTTATTTACTCCTTTGACTCAATGTAGCTGGTGCAAGTTTATCCGTTAACAGTGGCAGCATGACTAAGACACTATCTTTTTTCTGAATGAAACAAGCAAACTCTGAAATTTTATTTTAACAGTGTATTACGGTTTGAATCAAAGACTCCAAACACTATATATGAAGCCTGTTCTGATAGTCTTCTTTGCTTTCGCATGCTGATGGCTACACAGGTTAAACTACTTTTACACATTTCGACGTGCGGTGGTTGAACTAGCACCCAGTGAAGAATTGTGTCTTCTGATTTTGCAATATGTGCACTGATGTTTAGCTGTTTTTGTTCATGATTATATGGTTTTAAAAATGGTAAATCCATGTTCTTACTTGAATAAGTTCTCAGATCTGTACTCACTTTTGCTTAAATAATATTGCTGCATTGTCATGTTCTGATATATTGCTGTAGATCTTGTACTAATAGCGAGGCTTGCCCTGTTTCCTTGCTTCCTGTCAGTGTGCCATGCCAGTTTGTTCTTTTTGCACAAGCTCACTTGTGTTCTGTCACATATCACAATACTTTTGGGGTGAATGCAAAAATGCATAGTCTAGAGAAAATAGCTTCATATGAAGTTGCAATAATATAAAAGCATATGCCAATTAGACCTGGTGTTCTATACAGCATCTGTGAGCACAAATGGGCATGGTGAAGTTGGTACTTCAGTCTGTGTTCTTCCTCTTATGTGTTTGTTCAAATGTGGCTAAAGTTGCTTGCCTATACTTTAGATAGTGGAGTGTAAAATAAACCCTAGTCATGTTTGTAGTCATGTTGCTTGTGTCTTGTCCTTGTTCCTTTGTGGATGGATGCATTAGCGTTGTTATAATTTTCAAATCAAGTATGCACAAACTAGCCCAGAAAGTAGCTTTAATGAAATCACGTTGGTAGTGTCTAATTTATGGCATTCACAAACTCAGCCGGACATGTTAGAGCTACAGTTAGCATCCACAGTCTTGAAAGTGCTTTGTTTTGCTTTTGTAAATAAACCTTATTACAACAGTAGGAAGATACCTATGAAAAAAGGAGTCAGAGAAGTAGACACAATCTCTGCAGTGCTGTTCACTGCGTGCTTGGAAGAAGTATTCAAGCTATTAAACTGGGAAGGTTTAGGAGTAGGGATCGACGGCGAACACCTCAGCAACATTCGGTTTGCCGATGACGTTGTTCTATTCAGGAACACTGCTGACGAGTTACAACAAATGATTGAGGACCTTAACAGGGAGAGTGTAAGAGTGGCGCTGAAGATTAATATGCAGAAGACAAAGATAATGATAAATAACCGGGCAAAGGAACAAGAGTTGAAGATCGCTAGTCAGCCTCTAGAGTCTGTGAAGGCGTACGACTACCCAGGTCAACTAATCACAGGAAACCCTGACCATGACAAGGAAATTCACAGAAGAATAAAAATGGGCTGGATCGCATACGGCAGACATTGTGAGCTCCTGACTGGGAGCTTACCATTATCATTGAAAAGGAAAGTATACAGTCATTGCATTTTATGGGTGCTGAAATATGGCACAGAGACTTGGAGACTAACAAAGAAGCTTGAGAACAAGTTAAGGGCCGTGCAAAGAGGGATGGAACGAAGAATGCTAAGTATAACTTTAAAAGACAGAAAGAGAGCAGTTTGGACAAGAGAGCAAACGGGTATAGATGATATTCTAATAGACATTAAGAGAAAAAAATGGCACTGGGCAGGTCATGTAATGCGCAGATTAGATAACCGTTGAACCATTAGGGGGACAGAATGGGTACCAAGAGAAGGGAAGTGCAGTAGAGGATGGCAGAAGACTAGGTGGTGCGCCAAAATTAGGAAATTGCGGGTACTAGTTGGAATCTGTTGGCGCAGGACAGGGGTAATTAGAGATTGCAGGGAGAGGCTTTCGTCCTGCAGTGGACATAAATATAATGATGATGATGATGACAGTAATCCTGTTTTGGATATGCATTAAATGTTGAACATCCGTCTCGCAAAATTTGTAAATGTAATTTTGTATTAAAAGAACTGGAGCACACCTGCTACAAAGATGGACTGATACTTTTCTCATGCAACTTCCCCAATGTAGTTTCACAGGCTAAGTAATGCTGCTGTGCTTTGAAAACGTGTGCTTTAATTTATGTTGAAACATGTTTAGGATAATATATCTGCATACAAGCTGTAAAAGGTTTTGATAATTGCACAGTTTACACACTTCATTTTTATTTGATACTCCAACATCCCAACTGTGTTTCTTAATCTATTCACGTGGCAGGCAATGCATTCAGGGTTGTATATTCAGTTCATTTTAAAAACGTCTCTTCAGGCGTATGGGCACCGGCATGTGTGCTATTTCTAACATGCTTTATCAGTGCCTCCATCAGATTTCTGTATGTCATATGATGATCTCTATCTGGGTTTGAAAGACTGATACGTACATCATGCTATTTGGTCTTGTAGGCAGCACCGTGAGATCTATCTGCTGCTTGCCAGTCTGGTAAAGAGTTCTATGGGTCAGGTAGGAATATATATCACTCTTAGAAGGACCCGTACAACCTATACATATTCCTAAGAGACTATAGAAATTTCTATCAGTTTTTTTTTGCTAGGGTACTGATGTTAGGTTTTTAACTAGTGATGGAACTCCGGAGAGACATTAGTGGAGACATTGCCCCACTGGGCACGTGCCGCAGCTAAGCCCAGTGGGGGGGGGGGGGAGTGATATGGACTGGGCGCCGGCTTGCGAGAGCAAGGATGACGTGGCATTGCGGCGGCGCCCTCTAACACCTGGCGCCCTGGAGCGACGGCAAATGTACCCTTTCACCCGTTCTGCTCCGTAGAGGCACGCTCGCAATGTGGTCACAACCAATGGGATTTGAGGTTCCATTTCGCTGAGACGACAGACGCTGCCTTTTTTACTCATTGGGCCATTTGTTCAGTCTGTTTGAACAGAAACGGACCTGCCAGAGTTTGGTTGTTTCACGACAAAACACACAGTCATCAACGGAAAGTTTAGTTTTCTGCGTGAAGTTCATTGCTAGATCTAAAATGAGAAAAATCAAGGGCCTAAACACTCAGCATTGTGGCACGCTAGAAGTGACAAAAGACAGATTTGTGAATTGGAGTTGTTAATATACAAATTGTGTTTAGTCATGAAGAAAGCATTCAGTGAATATTAGTAATTGCATGCGGATCAATATTAAGTTAGCTTATTCAGGAGAAGGAGGCAGTGGCACAAAGTAGCAGAATTTAAAACGCTAAAAGCATCCATTCAACGCAAAAACTAAGTTCGAAGGAGGAGATCAAGTTAGTGAACATGACAATATAGTTGTGTTTTTCATGAGAGACAAGGTCTTATGGAAACCATGTTGACATTTGTTGTAGATGTTTTGTGACACAATTTAGGATTATTATGGAGATTGAAATAAATTATGCTACAGGGAGGCTTGGCAATTGAGGCCAGCAATTGTTCCGCCCAAGTGTCTCTCATAATATTACTGCGGTAGATCACCACATGCATTCTGTTCTAGAAGCTGAAAAGGTAATGCTAATCTGTGTAATGCATCTGTCGAATGCCGACAACAGTATGATGCTGATGCGGTGACAACGATGGCATGATCGACGATGGGAGGACAATTCTAGATTCATCACGATTGAGGCATAACGACTTTGGGATGATGAGTGCATGCATGGCAATGACTGCGTATTTACTACAGAGCATGAAGGCGGCAGCATCAGACGGCGTGATATTACAACTAATTTGAAATGACAATGCAATGATGACGACAGATTGAAGACTGTGAATGGTGAACAATGATGCGTCCACTTGGCAACTAAAGAAAAACATATGAGGACAGCGAAGCATGTCTTATCTGAGTTGTGATTGCGAAAGCATTAATGCCCAATTGAACGCCGCTGAGCAGTCCTTCGAGTTTTACGCTGCAAGTGATGCACCCTAGAGCTACATTGGGCCCGAGCTAGCAAGCAGCAGCAGCCTGCGGTGCCAACACCGCATGCCACCGACGTGCTGCATGACCAGAGACCAGGAAACAGCAGTGGCCACCAAGGCCGGCAGGCACGCGCAGCAGTTAAGCCCAGTGGAGGGGGGGATACGGACCGGGCGGCGGCTTGCGAGAACAAGGGTGACGTGGCGTCGCGGCGACGCCCTCTCCCCTCACGCAACACCTGGTTCACTATAGCGACAGCAGGTGTACCCTTTCACCCGCTCTGTTTCGTCGAGGTGCGCTCGTGACGTGGTCGCAGCCAATGGGATTTGAGGTGTTGTTTCGCTGAGACGACAGACGCCGGCTTTTTTGCTCAATGGGCCATTTGACGCTTTCGCATAAATAATCGCTGCAGAATAATGACGACGTGGTTATGTTGAGCTCGCGTTCACGCTTCGTCTACACGGATCACCCTACCTGTGTACTTTTGGTACTGGGGCCAATTCTGTACCATGCAATACACTCAGCCATGGAGCACCCGCAACTATCACGCGATAGGCAAAAAACGCTGTACTTTAAACATGCACCCATAGAGTGCCCCAATATTGCAACCAGCCGATTCGTGCATAGTGAAGCGTCCGCATGGCCGCGTTTGCCACGTGGCCGTGCTATGCGAGTGTGTGGCTGATATATCAATTGAGTAATCGAAAGACAGATTCCGAACGCATTTACTAACCAATTTGAGTCCGCGGCACCTTTATGTGCTGCTTTGAATAACTGTGTTTGGTATTGCGGTTCCCGTAGTTGCCCAATGCATGTGGCGCGTGCATTAGCAGCAGCGCTCGGCGTGTTTCGACTAAAGCAATTTCATTTCTATTCTGCTCGCCACTCATGGCGGCTGTAGCTGCTTATAGTTATACAGTAGTTTGGTTATAAAGTACAGAAAGTCTAGTTAATAAATTTTATTGGGATGTGAGGTTTTATTTTGTTAAATCGAGAACTTCGTCTAACTGAAACCACTTGATTAGATCACGCAACATGCCATAAAATTGATGCAAGAGCCAAAAATGTCGTTTTTGCCTACATTCACACTTATTGTAGCAGTTGAGCATGTACTCTGCCTTAACAGAAGAAACGATTAAACATTCTTAAAAGCTATATGTCAGTGATACTAAAATCACCAGAACTCAATTAGACCTACTATACCCACATTTTTTTTAAATTATGGCAAATCAGGCAAGATATTAGTTGATTCTAGGTGTTCAGTACTCATGAATGTGACAGTGAAAGTATTGAATGTCATGTAGCGTAATGCAACGAAAACAATGACACAAGAAAAAGCAAAACACAGACATAATTAGGCGCTTGTGTCTGTGCTTCATTCCTTCTTGTGTTCTTGTTTTTGCTGCGCTACACTACATGCTGTTCCATGATGATCAACGAACAAGCCCACATTGCCGCCCCCGTGTAGAGTACAGGAAATTTCGTTGTACACTTAACCTTTGATATGACAAGGTAGGTAAAATCGGCAATTCGCTTCGTTATATAGAAATTTGCTTGTATTGAAATTCGATCTGTTATGCAAATGAGTACAGTCGCCGATCGATTTTTGTTGCACGGAAAGGGGCCGTGCAATTTTCCGAATTATTGGGCAATAAAAAAAACGCAAGTTTGAATGAGAAAACATTTTATTGTGACGAATATAGGAGTCAGCGATGAATGATACGGTTTCATGCCACGCATGATATCTTCACATCAGCGGTACGTACGAATTAAGTGACGCCATATGCTTTCGCGTGCACTCCGCCCCCAAAGCGTCGTCCGGTCGCACTGCGACGACGCTATCATGAAAAGCGCCGGCAGCTAGGAGCGAATGCTTCGTCTGCTTCTCGTTCCAACGGGTCATCAAAACTCGAGATTGCGCAACCTTCAATACTAAACGTGCGGGAAAACAGCTTACATGATGCCACGCCGTCTTGGCATGCCCGCTCTTTCCACATGCAGCAGATTACCTCTAGAGCAGGGTGCGCGGCTGCATATGCGCTCAGCCGCGCTTACAGCCACGCGCAGTCATGGCCGAGACGCGCCAACTTACTCCGCCCCCTCGGGCGCGCTTGATCGCGTCACCGCGAGCTCGCTTTCCTTCCCCACTTTGCCATTGCTCGCGTGGGAAGGCCGCACTTACGAAGCCACCATCTTTCTTGTCTCACCCTCGCACTCTTTCACTCGCATCTAAAGCACAAGTGCGCGGGGCGCGATAGGATCTGATCGCACTTGGACTTAATTTATACGGAACACGATGCGGCTCCAAGCTGTTGTTCTTGTCGCGCTGCACGCAGTTTGAGAGGTGCATTTGCAAGCAGCCGCTTGTAATTCAATCATTTGACTATCTGCGTCCGCGGAAGTTACCATAGATTGTCTTGGCACTCCTCTGCGGCAGAAGCGAAATTTCGTTATATTGAAATTGCACACAAACACACTTCTTTATATTGACGCTCTAAATGCATGGTGTTCTATGGAGAAGAGGTTATAAAAAGTTAAATACTTCGTTATATCGAGAATTTCGTTATACTGAGGCTTAACTGTATAGAGATTTGAATTTATATAGCTTGTTGTGCAGCTCCTTGGGTCATGGTTTCTATGACTATGACTCATATGACTCTGTATCTGTTGCGTAGAAAATCTCTCTCGCCCCGTTTCCCTACCGTTCTCCTTTTGGAGGAGGCCGCCTCTTGATGCTATCCTTGTTCCACTCTTGGCCCACATCATTTCATAATCGAGGCATGCAAGGCCACAGTTCCTTATGCGATGCAGCTCTGACATCATGGTTACCATACAGAATTGTACATGAGCCTGAGCCCATGCATAACCATTCTTCTGATCAAATGTTAATTTTTAGACTGACGTCCTTTCCTCTTGTATGACAGTTATCTCTGCTGTATTGTTGCTGCTCTCTCATGTATGTATACCAATCAATTATCGTAGTCAATTTCTTCTTGAACATTGAGTCCAATCTTTGCCAACTTAAGTGTGTGTTGAATGTTAATTTTTTAAGACCTGTCTTCACAATCTGCCTCCACCTCATCCATTTTAGCATCCTCAATTCAGTCACTTCTCCATCCTGACTTCTAGGTGACTTTATTAAAATTGTTTAGGTTCCATACAGTATTGCTGGTGATGTATTGTCTTATAAGTTTATTAGACAGTGAAAATCTTCAACTTGACTGGAACCTGTGTAACATAAATATCATAATGCATCTTTTCAGTTTTTCCAACCTATGTCAATTCTGCTGATTCTGTGGGCTGTCCAAATTTTCCATGTTGGTGTTTTCAGTTATCATTTAACCAAGGTATCCGTCTTCTCTATGGTTTACCCTCAAGGCTTCCCTTTCATCTACTCTGAGAAATTGGCATGCGGCTACCAGATGTGGGCAGCTTGCCTCACAACACATGCACATGCTCAGCTACTTTTGCCAACCTTTGTGCTAGATGTCAATCAGGCAGAGGTTTGAGCATTAAGGGAAGTCATACTTAAGAGGTGAGTACATGTGAAGAAAAGTATTCAGAAATGTTGGGAATTTGCAGTTTCCTGTTTATTGGTCTATTAAACTCTCCCTAGCTATTTCAGTTATTTCATCACGTGTTGCAATTTTTAGTTGCACTATGTTATTCTTAAGTGCTGCCACACTTACTACTAGAAGTTTGAGAACTTATATTTCTTATTCACTTGGTTCATTCATGCCTACAAGCAGCAGTCTTTTCACATTACATCAGCAATTGAATGTAATGCCCAGATATGTTCTCAGTCTACTTCAGTGGGAGTCACTAACACAGTGCATGATCATGTAGCATGTGTGTTCTTAGAAAGTGCCTTCATGTGATGCAGCTGTAAGTTAAGGTAGGGGATGCTTTGGAAAGCATGTTATGTGGCTTACATGAGAATCATTTTATGCCAGAAAGCACACAAATATTTGTGTTTATTTCTGGTGTTCTTCTTCCTTAATTACTTTCTTGATTCAGCGCATATATATGAAGCAAGAGATCTTGGCTTGTTCTTTCTTCACATTAGCAAGTTACATTAATCATATAATGGCACACTTTACATAATTGAGCACATTAAAAGTCACTTGGCGAGCAAAACATGTACTTGTCTTTTTGAATACTCCAGCTTGATGTTTTAGTGTGTGCAGTTTGGACGTGATTCTTGAGAAGCGCTACATCTGCTTGAAGTATATGAGGTATAATTGCTTTTGCTTAAAAATAATCCTAATCGTCATTGATAGCTGTCCTTTTTTCACTAGACAATATAAGCATCGTGCTTGATTCCAAGATAAATATGCCTGCTGTAACTGTATGCATCAGTGTTTGGCTATTCGTTACCTACTATTTCTATTAGTAAAATGTATTTGCCAACCTCCAATTATTTGCATTGAAGTAGTGAAGATTTTGACGGCAGCCTGTCTGGTTTGGTCAAAAGAGGCACGGTAGGTAGTTTAAAATTAGATGCTAACCATAAAAATGAAAAATAAGAACTGCTTCAACTGGAGCTTTGTTCACAATCTTTGCGAACAAGGCTTTCAAGTGGGAGCCGAAGCATCTATCTTGTATGCCCGATCTTCATTTGCTTATTATTATTATTATTATTATTTGAATTCATCTAGCCCTAAAGAGGTGGCAATTTATTTCGAATACTACTCTTTGCATTTTGTTTCCATTGCTGAGTTTTTTTAAAGTAACTTCACGCACCACACAAGTACAACTCAAACATTTTCATTCTTTCAAGGACGTCACAACTAGTGGAAGGTATTCTGCACTAACATAATTATTTTGTGATTTCCAGTAAATTCGCAGTCCTCATAAAAAGTATCTAAATAATTTTGGCCTAAGCGGTTATACATTAACCATGTAGGCTTCATCAACTTCTGACATCACTAGGGCTTGGCAAACTTGTGAGCTGACAAGTTTGAGCATGCAGTCACTTCCCTCCATATTTGTTTCGATGAAGGCTTGCCCTTTGGTGCTACTCTGGATCCACCCCTGTTTCCTGTGATTAGCACTACGGGCTTCAAGGCACACATCCTCAGGAAGACTTTTCATGCACAAACCTGGTTCTTTCACACTTTTACTAAGACAGACATTGAAAGCAAGGATGGCATAGCAGGCATGTTGGTTACAGAAGAACATTATTAAATAGCTTTGTAAGTATTCATCTTGTGGACATTTCCATATACTCTTCTGCTGAATTAGCTGGGGGAGCATGTCTCCTTCTCATGCATACCCCAGCCCAGCCAATCAGAACTTCAGCAGCGGATGAAATGGACATTTCCACTAGGTGGACACGGAATACATCCCCTGTGCTCTGTCCTACCTTTCCACCCTTCTCCATGTATTTTAGTCAGTAAACTACTGGTTCAGCATCTTGGCCACCTTAATCAACCTTCCAATAGCTCAGCACTTAAAAGGTATACAATAGAAATAAGGCACTGCAAACCCAAGCAGTTAGGCTGGCGATTGCTGCTGTTATGCACCTTACAGGCAGACGCAATGGCTTCACTGTAGCTTTCTAAGCTAACTTTACTGAACTTTGAATTTAGAGAAGACAGAATATCAAAACAGACTAGCATCTTTCTTATGTGCTTCATGCCTCTGCTTTTTTGTGTTACTAAAATAAGTATGTTAAACCTAAACGAAGTAAAAGGAAAAGGAGATTGTCACACTAATTTCATTTCACTGTCTTTTTAAAGGTATAGCAAGATTTTTTAACTGCATTACGAGTTGTTACTTGTTTCGATCTTAATGTTCATTTCTCATACTCCAATTGGACTACAACTGTTCCCTCATCCACAGCTATCAAGGCCTTATGGCAACTTTGGAAGCTCTCTGAACTGAGTAAATGCTATGCATTGCATTATTCCTTAATACATTTTCATGGCTGCCTTTAACCTCTATAGTTCCTCATTAAAGCCAGCATCTCTCTTGTGACCACATTTAAAGAGCTTGTGGTAATGTATGCCTAACAAGAAAGATGGGTACTTTGTAGTGCTAGTATGCTCTAAATAAATTGTTTTATGCAAAAATTGCTGACATAATTGTCTGACAAATACTGCATCATGTTTGCTATTTTGCCTTCTGTTTCAATTTCACTGCATCTATACATTTTACCAGTGCATGAGTAGGGTTCAAAGCTGTTCTTTAAAATGCTCATGAGCACTTATCATGATCAGTTCCCCATATAAGTGGTTTTGCTGATGAGAATACAGGAATACGAGCAAAATTGACATGGAACCAACATATAGATAACGTCTGCATGACTGCCTATCAAAAGTTATATTTTCTGAGAAAATAAACTGGAACATGCACCGCGTAATGTAAAACTAATTGCATACACCGCCTTCATTAGGATGATACTAGAATATTCAGCCGTTGTTTGGAGTCCCCATCAAGTAACGCTTAAGAGGAAGTTGGAAAGGATACAGAGTCTGGCGGCACGTTTTATTTGTTCGACATACCAAAGGAAGGAATCGGTCATGCTTATGTTACAGCGTTGCAACTTCTATCTTCTTGGGGTACGTAGGAAAAATATAGGCTGAAGGTGCTTTATCAAATAATGCAGGATCAACTTTAGATTGATAAGCTCAAATAACTACATGCCCCAGGCAAAAGATACCTGCGAACTAACCACGACTACGTCATAAAGCCGGAGCGTACCAACAGCGATACATAGCGATACTCATTTTTCCTAGATGCGATAGAAATGTGGAACCAATTGCCAAACGCTATTGTTAGCCTAAAAGATGTCACCGACTTTGAAAATGCTGCTAAGGCATATTTATGGGAGTTTACGATTTAGTTTTGAAGTGCCGAGTGATATGTGCGACTTGATATTCATTGTACGCATTTTGATAAATGTCAGAAGTGTGCTGAACAGCATTCAAGTGAACATCTTATTCACTGTGAATTGGCAAGTGTTAAGCAACTTTACGTACATTGACATTGTCGATATTTGATTTATGTAATTGTATTGTCCTCTCTGTTATGACCCTCTATGAGGGTTGACAGTATTAATAAATAAATAAATAAATAGACAACGAGGAATGTAAGTAAGAACACTTTATTTTTAGCACTTTCAGCACTTTGTTCTTTTAATGAACAGCTGTTATACTGCTAAAATCTGCACATTTAATAAAGGTACACTGCTCTGCTTCATAACTCCATGCTAAGTGCAAGTATCCTGTACCAGGAAGTCAAACCAAGACGTGGGATGTTCAGTCTGTTAAATTAAAAACGAGTTTGAAACAGTAACGTGCAAAAACTAAAGCACACTCAAGAAAATAAACACAGCACAGGAACATATCCAATGAATCAGAATTACCTTTGAGAGCAAACATATAGTTTCTATGGCACAGTGAAGAAACCTTATTCCTCCGGCTTTACTTGTGCGCGAGAAAATATGAAAGTGCATGTGTTCTCCCTATATTGTGTATCTGTCACCTTTTCACGCACAACAAAGATGTTGTCTCAATGTGCCCAACTGTCTTGGCATATCCATTTCTCTGCTCTCATACCATGATACCTACAGTTGAAGGCTGTAACAATGTTTAGCTTGAATGAACCAACACAAGCTACATGCACTGGGCTGTTGAACATGGCATTGTAAGTTAAGATTCATGCAGAGCACATTCATGTGCTATAAACATTTGATTGTGATCGTAGGCGAGATAAATAAAAAGAATGTATGTAAATAAGAATGTTCCCTAATAAGCTGTGCAGAAGTGCTCTCCCGTTTGGACAGAAGCCGAGCACAGCTGCAGAGAACAAGAAGCCAACTTATACAGCATTTAAAATCTAGGTTCTATATGTGCTACAGTTTTTTCTGAATTCATGGTCGAAAATCTAGGTGTTCAAGGTGACAAAACATTTAAACAGGTCTCTATTCGGACTGGTAATGCTATGTGTCAATTATGTCTAGGGCACGTTTGAGCAAAAGGCAGCCAAGATTACTGTGCCATTGAGGTCTATTTCCTGACATCTGATTTCTTCTCAGAAAGCTGCCTCTCTAAAAAAACCTTCACAACAACATAACCCAAACCTTTCTTGAGAAAAGCCATCACACTGGTCCTTGAACACTAATTACACAGTTGGCTCCTTGTGATGTAATGTTATGTACGTCAGCACCTTACAAAGTACAGGAAAATTTAATGATGGCAGCGTGACAGGTACACAAAAAAGTAAAGGGATAAAACATCACACAGGCTGCCATCAGTGTTCATATCTATATTTCAATGTGGATGTTTGTAGCAGTGCATACATGTTCTCATTAAACTGAGTCATAATATTACAAAAGCGAAGGGCAAGGGTCTTTACATTCTAAACTGACAAATGTGCTTTATTACGATTCACCACAATACAGGAGGTGTTTTGCAGTGAACGGTCACGTAAGATTTTGGCTAACTACGGCAGGCGTGTCCTGCAGCGAGGCCTCTTGTGTATTGCAGTAAAGCGTATTATTGTGACAAGAGCTAACCTGGCATGTATGGCTTTAGCCAACAAAAGTTCTCAAGACATCATGCATCCTGCCGCGAAAATCTGCTTTGTTGAGAGTAGAACATTAGGTTCGTCGCTGACAGAAACTATACATTCCAGATTCACGTAAATCTTTCCCAATATCGGCATGCTTCAACGCAACACACAAATATGTTGCGGTGATAACGGTGGTCGAACAGGCTGGTGCAAATGTTTCGACAGGGGAGCGTGCCTTCATCAGGGCAACTGCTTTCCTTGGCAGTTTTCATATACGTGAGCCCCTGACGGAGGTACTACCACTCACATGAGCAGCTCCATATAAGATATGCACGGCCCATTCCACATGCCGCCTGCAATTTGACGCGGCCATGAGGCAAAATATGCGCACAAGGTACCTAATGGTAACGCATCAAACAGCTCACAGCCCCACTCCTTTATTACACGCATATAGCGTGGAAAGATGAATTACTCACGCTCTAAGTGGGCACGGACTACGAAACGCTTCGCAGCGCAGCCGGCCCCGTGAGACAGACGCCATGGAAAAGAGCGGATGTGACATCATGCGTTATAGCGGACGTGACGTCATGGGTGAACGTAGACATTTCGGGCACCTTTCGTCTGCTGTGCCCCGGGCACAGCAGACACGGCCTAGTTCAACAGCGTTCCGTACACAGTAGACTGCCAAACTGAATAAGTTCAAACACACAAAACGCACGCTAATCACGCTCCGCATATATATAGGCTCGGAATCACGGGCTGGTGAACAAACCATTTTAAGCGTCCTCTCGCCTGGCGTCTTATTGAACATACCATAGTTCTGGCAGCGTTTGCGATTTGCAAATCTCTTACGGACAACGGCAAAGTGATAATATCCCATGCAGTTATCGCGATGACTGGCTTTTTAGATTGACATCGAGAGACACAGCGCGTAAGCCTAGTCCGTTGTCAATCGCTTCGGCTAAGCGCAGCGACGACTTCCTGGCAATAACATGACATATACGGAGAATGTGCACCTAAGATAGAATTCACTTACCGTGGAAGATTTGTTGTTATATCCAAGGCATGACGAATGTCTATCGTGTTTTCGCGGCGACGCGAGATGGCTGACACACGATCTCCCTTGGATGGCCTTTGTTGCTGCTGCTGCTCGCTGGACGGATGTCCTTTCTCCTGTGCTGTGTTGTTCCGCGATCTTGAGCTCGCGCGCACGCGGTGGAGCAACTACGAGTGAAAAAGTAGAGCGCTCGCTACGCGTTCCTTTGAACTGCGGCGGCCTGTTCTCTTTGAAGCAAAACTATGTGTTCTTTGCTCGGCGTGCATGAATGCTACATTGCCATGTTCGGGGCCAGCCATCTACAGTTGACGCAGAAGATTACGCTACGTTTTGTTCTCTATTGCCGCAAGAGTAGAACGGGCATTCTACTCTCTCTCTGAATGGGAGAGTGAAAAGCACATTTCACTCTCCCCTTGGTGAAAGAGTGAACAATGCATTTCACTCTCCACGACATTTTGCGAGAGTAAAACAACGCTCTGAAGAGTAAATCGGCTGCTTCACTCCTGCGATACCCTTCCTAGTTTTTAGAGTGTGGTATGCGGAGGCACCCGTCGCGAAAACCCCGTGGTAGCTTGTATTGCGGCTTTGTATGTGAACGTTACAAAAGGGAGTACGCGGTCCCAGTTAACATGATGAGATGCCATACATATCGCGAGCATATCACCGAGAGTGCGGTTAAACCGTTATGTGAGGCCGTTAGTCTGCGGATGTTATACCGTGCTCGTTCGACGAATTATGTGGCATTCCGAAAGCTGACCTTCGACGACTTCGGAGAAGAAGGCGTGAATTTTGTCAGTAAGAAATTCTCGAGGTTCGCCAAGTCTAAGCACAAAGCGATGTAGGACGAAAGAGGCTGCATGCCGCGCTGCAGCATTTGGTAAAGAAACAGCTCCAGTGTAATGTTTCAAATGGCCCACAGCAACTGTCATGCACCGATTGCGATCCAGTGTTATAGCAAGCGGGCAGTAGAGTCATTGCCGACGCGATTGAAAGGTTTGCAGGGCACGCAAGTGGCTGTAAGGCACCAGACGCGCGTAAGGATGGTAATTTGCGAAGTTCACAGCCAGGGCAGCACTGAACAAACGCTCGTACAACACTCTAAGGACAGTTTACACCCTTTCGCGTGCCCCTTCTGCCAGACAACGATAATCGTCATCTGCCTTGATGCGTTTCCTTCCTTTAACCCTACGAGCCCGGAACTTTCCAGTAACGAACGGCACGCGCGTTATCAGAAGGGGCACTCCAAAGGGTGTAAGCTCTTCTATGCTGCGCGTCACTTGCTCTTCGGATTTGATTAGTTTTGTGCCTACTGCGATGGACTACCGACGCCACGTCATGAGGGTATAAAATGAGCCGGTATGTGGTCAGCGTATGTGCAAACACACACGCCGAATCAGCAGAGAGAATGTTAATGCACGTTCAACACATCAATCGAAAACATTTCATGAAAACGACTGTAATGCTTTCGTATTCGCACACTTATAGTCTTACGTGTCTCTGCTGAATTTCCTTCACATGTTTTCGCTCTTTGCGCCGTGGACCATTCTTCGCACCATCTTTCGGTCACCTATGAATTTTCGGGTTATGGGGTATATTATGCTTTCACATTAGAACAAAATGTTGAGTCTCCGAGGGAGAATATATTGAAAATAATCTTCTCTAAATCAAATTTTGAGTCAGAATTGATAGGGCCTAGTAGAGGAGGCATTGAACGTACGGCCAAGGAAGACATCAGTATTGTATAAGCGGCACAACTACTCTAGAAAACGCCCATTTTTTTGTTTTTATATATTCCTTGCCGCATAGTTTAATATCAAATACAGCAGGACATCAACATCTCCAGGCTTGGAGTGACGCCTGTCATCCGCAAAAGACGCCGAAAGCGAGTGGGTCTATACTAATCCAGGTGCAAATTCGGAAGGCCCACTAAGCTTCAACAACACACTCCCTCACTAGAACAGGAATTGGCCTCCCTGGTGCTATATTGAGCCACCCCCTCCCGAATGGCTCACTCAGTTATCCAATGGCCCTCAGTCCCCAGCAGCTGCGAAGCAGCTGTCAAAGGCGGCGGTCAGACCTATAACGCAGCAGAGGCTGCTAAGAATCTCTGGGTCCGGACAGGCCGCCAATGGAAACTGACCCTTGAAACGTTTAACACCCGGGCCCTCTCGAGTGAAGCTAGCTTAGCAGGTCTCTTTGTGGAATTATGAGACATTGTTTGAAATATCATCGGCCTTTGTGAGATTAGAACTGGTGAGGCTTACACATTGCTGAATAACGGACATGTCCTCTGCTGTAGAGGTCTCCCTGATAAAAAGCAATACAGGGCAGGATTTCTGATCCATAAGTACAAAGCGGGCAACACTGACGGATACTACTGCCTAAATCAAAGATCAGCTGTAGTCGTAGTCAAATTTAATAAGATGTATAGATTAAAGGTAGTACAAGCTTACGCTCGAACATCCAATCACGATGATGAGGAAGCAGATCAGTTTTATGAAGATGTTGAATTAGTGATGAGAAAAGTGCAAACTCAGAATACTGTAGTAATGGGCGACTTCAATGCAAAAGTAGGGAGAAAGCCGGCTCGTGAACGCGCAGTTGTGCACTACGGCGTCGATTCCAGGAACGCTAGAGGAGAGATGCTTGTAGAATTCGCAGAAAGGAATAAGCTTCCAATAATGAACACCTATATCAGGAAGCATAAAAACAGAAAATGGCCCTGGAAAACCCCTAATGGTGAAACTAATGGTGAAAATTGACTTTATACTTTCGGCTGATCCGAGCATAGTGCAGAATGTAGAAGTGGTAGGTTGAGTAAAGTGCAGTGGTCGTAGGTTAGTGAGGGCTACGATTCACCTTAACTTGAAGAGAGAAAGAGCAAAATTGGTCAAGACGAAACATGTCAACTTGGAGGTAGTAAAGGTGAAAGGAGACAAATTCAGGCTAGTGCTTGCAAACAAATATGCAGCCTTAGAATAGAGAGATGATGATGACATAGAGCTAATGAATGGAACCGTAACTAGGTTGGCTTCAGAGGGAGCAATTGAAGTAGGAGGCAAGGTACCAATGCAACGAGTAGGCAATCTCTGCTAACTAAGAAATGACCTAATAAAGAAACGACAAAACAGGAAAATGTTAAACTCAAAGGATAAGATAGAATACGCGCAACTGTGAAAACTGATCCGCAAGGCGAAAATAAGTGATATTCGAAACTATAACATGAGAAAGACTGAAGAAGCCGTGAAAATAGACGCAGCGTGAAGTCAGTGAGAAATAAAGTTGGCATTGGACAAACCAAGATGTATGCACTGAAAGATAAGCAGAGTAATATCATCAGCAGTCTTTAAGTTATACTAAAACAGCGGAACAATTCTATACTGACCTGTACATGCCCAGAAGAGTCGGGATAGCTCAATTAGAAATAGTAGTGAACAGGATACAGAAACTCCAATAACTAGCGATAAAGTCAGAATAGCTTTGCAAGACATGAAACCAGGAATAGCGTCAGGAGAAGATGGAATAACAGTCGATTTAATCAAAGATGGAAGAGATATAATGCTCCTAAAACTAGCGCCTATTTATACGAACTGTCTATCAACTGTAAGGGTCCCAGAAACTTGGAAGAATGCAAACAATATACTAATCCACAAAAAGGAAGGAATTAAGAATTGAAAAATCATAGGCATATTAGCTTACTCTCAGTAATATATAAAATATTTACCAAAACAATCTCCAATAGAATAAGAGCGACACTGGACTTTTTTCAACCAAGGGAATAGGCTGGCTTCAGGAAGGGACACTCTACAATAGATACTTTGCAAGGGATACTCTACAATGGGCACTCTGCAATGGATCAGGTTATCAAGAAATCCGCACAGTATATAGACCTCTCTATATGGCTTTCATAGAGATACCAAGAGTCGTACCGGCACTATGTAATCAAAGAGTACAGAACGCTTACGTAAATACTTTGGAAAATATCTACAGAGGTTCTACAGGTACCTTAATTATACACAAGAAAGGCAAGAAGATACCTATAAAGAAAGGGGTCAGAAAGGGAGACAAAATTTCTCCACTGCTATTCACTTCGTGCTTGGAACAAGTATTGAAGCTATTAAACTGGGAAGGCTTAGAGTAAAAATAGACGGTGAATATCTGATCAACCTTCGGTTTGCGGATGACATTGTTCTACTCAGCAACAATGCAGACGAGTCACAACAAATGATTGAGGACCTTATAAGAGAGAGTGTAAGAGTAGGGCTGAAGATTAATATGCAGAATACAAAAATAATGATAAAGAACCGGGCAAACGAACAAGAGTTCAGGATCGCCAGTCGACCTCTAGAGTCTCCGAAGGAGTACGTTTACCGAGGTCAATTAATCACAGGAAGCCCTGATCATGAGAAGGAAATTTACAGAAGAATAAAAATGGGTTGGATCGCATACGGCAGACATTGCCAGCTCCTGACTGGAAGCTTACAATTATCATTTAAAAGGAAGGTGTACAATCAGTGCATCTTATCGTTGCTGACATATGGGGCAGAGACTTGGAGATTGACAAAGCACCTCGAGAACAAGTTACGGACCGCATAGAGAGCGATGGAACGAAGAATGCTAGACATAACTTTAGGAGACAGAAAGAGAGCGGTTTGGATCAGAGAGCGAACGGGTATAGAGGATATTCTAACAGACAATAAGAGAAAAAGAATGGCGCTGGGCAGGTCATGTATTGCGCAGATTAGATAACCGTTGGACAATTATGTTGACAGAATGAGTACCAAGAGTAGGGGAAGCGCAGTAGAGGATGGCAGAAGACTAGGTGGTCCGCTGAAATTAGGAAATTTGCAGGTGTTGGAGATAACAGGGAGAGGCCTTCGTTCTGCAGTGGATATAAAACAGGCTGCTGATGGTGATGACAGCAAGACCGGTGTTTACCATCAGACAGCCTTTCTCATTTCTGCCACTTTATGTTCACCGTAGTAACCTAAGCCAGAGACTTCGGTTGTGTTATTGCGACTTCTATTTTGCGCATGCTAAAGCAATGCGGAAATATTTACAGGATTTAGCCTGCAATATTGACTTGTTCTCTCTCCCGTGCTCTCTTTTAGGCGCTTGTTTCATATGATAAAGAAAGCTGCAGAAGAAGCCAAATCAAAGGGTGACAACAATGAGAATTGCACCATCCTCCAGCACCTCTACAATCTACAGAAAATGGAATTCAAGGAAATTTTTACTTTTCTCCACGACTTTGTAGTTGGCGGGACAGATACGGTAGCGTTTTTGTTTCTTTACTTATTTGCATTTTTCTCTTGATATCAGAGTAAAAGTTACTGAGTTGGTCGCGGTGTCATGATTTTATTTACGTTCACCTCATAGGTTATTTCCCTCTCATGTCTTCCCACCTAATGCTTGCTGCTGTAAATATTGCAGATAAATTTTGCGGAAGCTAGGAAGATGGAGTTCTTACTATATTGTTTGTTGACACTATCTTCCTAAGAAATCGGCATTCGTTCCTTTTGTCTTCGCGCTACACTCAGGTGCTGCTGTCTCCTGCTCACGCAAAAAAGAAAAAAGAATCTAATCAAATGAAATAGAATCATGTTTATTTTTCCATAAGGAAATGGCGGGAGGCCTGAACAAAAAGTGAGAACTAGTTCAGTTGAGAGAGGTTCAGGCCCCCGTTTACATGACAGGCAGCAGTTGTGACGAGCAAAAAAATGCACTTAGTAATAAAATTCAGTCGCAGTCATTATACAGATGTGATACAAACATAGGTTTGGGTAACTTAATGGAATGCAGAAGCGAATATAAAGCATATAACAATGCGAATCAATGTAATTTGAGAGAATTATACAAAATATACACAACATAAATATAAGGCATCCTACAGTTGCGTAACATATGTAGCTGCATGCTGTGGCTAAGCAAGTTGCTCTGTTGTGCCTTTTAGTCGACTGACGAGCTGCGCTGCATTGCCAGGACCGAAAGCTGAAAACCGGCTTACACATGACCGATTCCGGCTTCTATCGTTTGCTGCCAGCGGTACGTGTTACTTGCTTGCCACTCCCGCAGCGTAAGCGAGCTGGACCGCAGCGCCACCGGCAACGTTATAAGCGCACTGAGCACGACACCAACGGTATTTGCAGCTGAATGCGTGTGCCTAATCAAGCTGCTCTGTTATGCCTTTAGATCAGTGTACTATACCACGGTACGTCGATTAACTCATGTAAACTGATTTACCTGCAGATCCCAACCGCGTGTGCATTTGTTGTGCCTTTTGAAATAAGTGATTGGTGTGGACCTTTGCACATACCGTGTTCGAATAGGCTTTTTTCTTCCTTGTGACAATGTAGTCGCGACGCGTGGTCCTGTATGGTTTCGTGTAGGGAAACAGCACATAAGCTCTGCATGACTGGTCGATTAGCACTGCTGTTGTTCTGCGTTGCTCACTTGCTGCTTTGTTCAGGGGACAATGAAACAAACCTAAGCGATGATAAAATTGACTAATTCCTCACAGCAATTAAGGGATTGGTGGGTTCGAACGAAAAATTTAAGAAAGATGCAACAGGGAAAGTAAAGCACATTCAATTTAGTGTCCCTGAAGTAAAGTGACGCTTTTATATACTTGAAGAAGGATCGGATACCATGATTGATCTTCGTAAGTCAGTTGGCGATATGGGACTACTACTTAAGGATTCTCAAGATAAACTAAACAGTATAGAATCCAAACAAACTCAACAATCTAACATGGCTGTTGATGACCTTAATAACCATATGCGCCGCAATAATTTGATTTTCAAAGACATTCCTGCGGCTTCTCCGGAAACTAGGAATGAAACTGAAACGCTTATCAAAGATTTCGCGACAAACATTTGCGTTTATGAACAGGTGAAACTGAACATACCCACAGGTTTTGCGAACCTAAGGAGGACTACGTTGGACCTATTATTGCACATTTTCTCAACGTCAAAGATAAAACCAACAACCTTACAAACGCCTTCAAACTGAAGAACCTAGCACAGCATGTATGGATTGAAAATTTTCGCCCGGGCTGCAGCAAATTACAAAGCAACTTCGAGATTTCGCACGGGAAAACCAGACCACAAGACAGGTATAATCTAGTATTCGATAAGCTCGTTCGTAAGAAAACTTTGTACATTGTTGATTCATCGAATAATCAGGTTCGTGCCCTTCCGAAGGCAGATAGCCCCGATGGGGCGCGCTGACGCGAACACCAAAGCTCTGTTAGACGTTCATCAATCTTGGTATCGACCTTGAGGAGCCTATTCCACAAACAGGGCCATTTTTGTGCTTTCCTCGAAACGTGTTCCACTGATATCGTTCTAGGAACGGAAACATGGTTACTTCCTCACGTGTGAGACAGCGAGAAGTACTTTACAATATTTAGAAAAGACAGAACGGTGTCACGAGATGGTGGAGTACGAGGTGGTGACGTGGTAATCGCCACAAGAAAAAAATATTGACGCACATGTCATCGTAACTGACACGCGCCTAGAAATACTTTGGCTTGCCCTTCACCCCTCAGCAGCTGTAACTTGTGCTATCGGCGTCTGTTACCGCCCGCCAGATTCCACCAAAGACTTTCGATAGAAACTAAATGAGCAACAAGATACCGTGCAGACGAAATTTCCGAGGTCCCCAATTATCTTGGCAGGAGATAGTTATCCCAACGTTGACCGGCGGACATGTGGGATGCAGATTCTTCTGTTCACAGATTCTGACGGTTCTCTGAGGCGGAGCTTCCGAGAACCCAATTGAGGACAATGCCGTTGGTTTCAAACACACACGCAAACTTTTAATGAACCTAGAAAGAGGATAATACGTAAACTAAACTCTCACAGTGACATCACGGGAATAAACACACTCAGGGCTAGGGGGGCGTTAAGCGTATGCTAGTCCAAACTGACCACGACCTCAAGGGCGCATAAAAGTCTCGACGTGAAGAAGCGGCGACAAGATGACGAGAGAAGTTGCGCCGGTCGGGGTGTTGGACCGTTGGTCGGGTGTTGGACCGTTGACCGGGCGAGCAGAGCACGGCAGCTCTGGCTTGGAGAGGGAAGGCAGGCGGCTTGGCAGCACGAGCAGATGGCGGCGGCTTTCTGGCCAGGCAGATGGGCGTAGAACTAGGGCCTGCAGCCCGACTGCTCTCGTCCTCCCCATGGGCCCAGAAGCCCGCCGGCCTTGGGCAGCTGGCGGCAGAATAGGGTAGAGTGGTGACGCACAGGAACAAGTTGGCAGGAGACCCCGGTCTAGTGAAGTCCTGGTGGCTCGGGTCCGGAACGCGACGGCCCGTCTTCAACTACCGGTCCGGTGGCCGACCCTCTCCTGGCGTTGCTTCCTGGAACTCTCTCTGCGTCTCCCCCCTTCTGCCAGCGCGCCTCGCTTTTTCTTCCGCTCTGGCCGATTCGTCGTTTGCTCATGGCTGCTTCACGCTCCGTGGTTTCTCCTGATTGGGTTGGCTTTTTCATTTAGTTTCTTTTCTTGCGCAGCGCGTTCACGTGCGGGACGCTCTTCGGCGTTGTCGTTTTCCATCCCGCATGGAATTCGCCCCGGCGCGCGCACTACACACATCCCAGCATGTAACGCTCACCGTGGGACAGGAACACGAGTGTCAAAATTTTTTTGATGTGCTTTTTTGCTTGACTTAAGCCAAATGGTTTCTGTACCTACGCCTGGCGAATCGATTTTGGACTTCGTGCTTACTACTGATCCAAACATGTCTGTCAATGTGTTATAAGGCGTTAGCGATCACAATATTCTGCACTGTGAATTCCAAATATTGAAAGAAAAATCACGTCACACAAGGAAAATTATACTTGACTACGGGCGAGCAGATATTAACGCGATAAATCTACTCTCGTCTTCTTAAATTGATTTCTTAAGCTCTCTTAGCGACTGTGATCTAAACAAAAAGTGGACGTTTATTCTCGACTAATTTATCTTTCCAAGATAAAAGTACATACATAAGATCACTACAGCCGCATCAACACAAAGCACATGGTTCACAACTCATGTAAAACGTTGCATAAAAAGAAAGAAGCGAATATACTTGCGAGCGAAACTGACGGCGTCTGAGGATAATTGGAAGCATTACCGATGACATGCGCAGTTATGTAAAACTAACATCGAAACAGCAAAATACGAATTTCATAACAATGATATCTCAAACACGCTAAAAAGCAATAGCAAAAAAAATTTGGAAAATCGTCAATGCGTATTACGGTTCGAAATGCCACATATCAATAGCGAAAGACGGAAAACTTTCCTCGTGAGAATCCGTATTAGAATTTGGTAATTTCTTTAGCTCTGTGTTTATTGATGGCATCCCAATAGCACCTACTCTACCTGGTATTTCGTTAACTTTTCATATGCAAGATATATATATCACCCCCGAAGGCATCGCCGCAGCCATTGATGCCTTCCTGCGAATTCTGCACTTGGGCCTGACGACATATGCCCTAAGCTACTTAGGATAGCAAAGCCACAACTAATTCATATGCTAAGTGCTGTGTTTTAACAACTCTCGAAACCGGCTGTGTACCCGACGACTGGAAGGTAGCTCCCGTAATCCATCTATTTAAATCGGGTGAACGCTCTAACCCAGCTGACTAGAGGCCAATCTCGCTCACTAGTACTGGCAGCAAACTGTTCGAGCACATCAGTTTTTAAAAATGTGCAGTCATGAAGTACTAAGATAAAAATTATTTATTTTTTTCTAGACAGCATGGCTTCCTGCGCGGTCGGCCTTGCGAAACGCAGTTTTTTTTTAATTCTTTACCGACATTAAATTTGCTGTACATGTGCCAGATTGACGCCGTTCTTGTGGATTTTAAGAAAGCTTTCGTCAAGGTCCCTCACGCTCAGCTCATAAAAAGGCTTACCGTTTTTAACTTATACACTGTAGTAATCAATCGTATAACTGAGTTCTTAACTAACCGCTGTTAAACTGTTGCAGTTAACGAGAATAAGTCCCCAATAGCACATGTGAGATCGGGAGTGCAGAAGGGATCTGTGCTTGGACCGATTTTATTTCTAATTTACATTAATGATATCGCTAATTTTACGACTTCCACTGTAAGGTTACCCGCGGATGACTGCGTGATATAAAGGTGAATAACACTAAAGATGCTAATAGCTTGTAGAAGAACTGAAACAGGTTAGATAAATGGTGCCAGGACTGGCAAATTGTAGTCAACGCGAACAAAACAAAAACTGTTTCTTTCACTACAAAATTTAGCTCAATAACGTATCACTACACACTGAATAACAAACCAGTTGAGCCTGTATCGAACTTTAAATACATAGTTGCTCCTTTAGCGTCTGATTTATCATGGAACTTGCATATCGACACTATAACTAGCAGCGCTTTTAAAACACTTGGTTTCATTGCGCATAACTTGAACTTCGCCAACTCTGCTACTAAACTTTTAGCTTACAATACACTAGTCCGCCCCAAACCTGATTATTGTTCACAAATCTGGAGCCCTGACGAGGCGTACCTCAAGGATAAACACGAATCTCTACAGGACAAAAGTGCCCGTTTAATAACAAAGAATTACTCTCGGTCATCTAGCATTACCGAAACAAAAATGTCCCGAACATGCCTTCTTTGCAATCGCGCAGAATACTGTCACTTTTATCTCTCTTTCAGTAAATGTATCAACAGTTCCCGTCTATCGGTACTTACCAAACCTGCCCACCGAATATTCGCTCGACGAGACCACGAATTCAACTTATAACCTTTCTTCGCCAAAACAAACATCCATTTATATTCATCTTTAGTCCTGGCTGTCAATCATTGGCATCAACTACCAGAAGATATTGTTTGTGCAACAAACCATGGCGATTTCACTCGCAAATTCAAGCTTTATCTTGGTGTCTGAATGTAATTGTCTCAGATTTGTTATCTGCTTATACTGACTTGTTAAAACACTATCATGCACAAGTTCGTTCACTTGACTACTATATTAAGATGTGAATGCTAAGTTTTCTTAGCTTGTTCTGCTGTGCTTTCCTTTTTAGTTCGTAAGATTTGTCTTTGTAGTAGTTTAAGTTCGTTTCTCCGAACATATATTTTTTCTACAGGATTAGTTAATTGATTTAAGGTGTGTATACTACTCGCCCCCCCCCTCTATGTTATGCTCTCGGGTCTTCAGGGTCCATGAACAAACAAAAAAAGCAAGTGGTAAGTGTTTTATTTCTCTATCGATCTTTCGATCGATAGTCGATCGAAAGATAGGTCTATTTCGATGTTGTTCTCGGCGTGCCTCATAATCAGAAAGTGTTTTGGCACGTAATACCCCATAATTTTTTTTCGATCTGGTTCTCGTGCAGATAACTCAGGAATAAAAATCACCAAGTTCCTCTACTTCCCTAGAAATCCGAGCGCTACTTCGTAAAATTCGTATTTCATTAAAACAAAAGGAATGTAGCAGAGAACAGTGATCTTGCAAGCACCACATGCTTACGGGGTAACCAGGGATTATATAAAAAGAAACACTTGAATGACAGAACGTTCTGTATATGTATACAGAGAATCTTCTGTAAGTGCGACATGCACGAAGTTTAGAAAGAAGGGGCACACATACGAAAATTGCAGGTTGAGATCCACAACCGCGGAGCCGCTTTTGTATAGATCCAGGCGTGCGCAATATCAGCTACAAGAGGGCACAAATCCTGGAGAAAATTATAACCTAAAAGATTTAAATCTAAGTATCATGCAGCACCAGCGAGAACCCACGTGAAAAACAGTTACAAGTCACGAGGCCGAGGGTGTTTCCAGCACTCGTTCTGCTAGGACGAGTTTTCTCAGTAGCTTCGTATTTTCGTTCCATTTGTTTTCCCTGTTGTTTATGGAGTGCTTTGGTGATTCATTATCACTACTTGCGCCTATTCATAAAGTTCGTCGGCATCTACGCCCTCCTGCTGCGGCAACCATTTAAAGTGCCCCCGCAGCACTTGCCGCGTCGGCGCGGAGCATCCAAGCTACCAACCGCTGTGTCGAGGGAGCGGAACGTTACCGATGCAACCGCCATCCACGCCAGGAGTGCTGCTTCTCGGGGACAAGTGCAACGCGCGAAGACGCCGCCCTTGAGGATGGATACCAACAGCGTGGAGCATAACAGTCATGCAGTCACAGCATACACATCGGCCAAGAGAACGACGGAAGCTACTGGCCTCCCATCAGATGAAAATGCAGTTCCAGCAGCGCTAAAAATACGTCGCGCATCACAAGGCCTTCCACCACGACCGACACATGCGTCTTTGGTGCCGCCAATGACATCGTAGTACAAAGTGTTTATCAAGCCTAGTGTTAAACACCATGTCCACTCTTCCCAACCATATCATTCAAGCGGCCCTAGACGGCTGGCTAGGGACTTCCAGATTTCAACGTTTTGGTCTGCACAAAGCTACCAATATGGTCTCTGTAGGGCATCTGCTATGGAACTAGTTCATAAGCTCGAAGAACTGCAACAGATGCTAGTCTCAGAGGAATGTGTCCTTCCACTCCATTCGTACCTCGCCAGTGGTACTAATTTAAGGCGGTATGTGGGTAATGACATTCACCGTGAAGAACCCGAAAGGCCCCTGCAGGAACTCTCGGGGCACATGCACAACAAGGTCGCGGCTGCTCGCTAGCTAGGCAGCTGTCGTACGTGACTAATAAAGATTTAAGGTCCTAATTCCCCACTTGAATGTATCCTGTGTTACGGTTGCGTACTACAACCGCGTCCATTCGAGCTCTCCATTGTGTACTGCTACTCTTGCTTTAAGCAGGGTCACATGAAGTCACCATACCCTCCAAGAGACAACACCACGGAGCCTCAACCATCAGCATCATTTCTACGTGCCCTGTGCCAAACAAAGCATCATGACGTCACTTCTACGACGTGGCCTACGAAATTGAAGGCCACTAAGAAAGTTGGACAACGCCGTTTTCGACAGGCAGCAAGGACCCCTCAAGATCCATCGATGAAACAAGCCTCTGTGTACAACCATTACACCGTTCTGGCTTCGCTTGAAGAGGACGCTAACCAGGTAATAACAGGAAGTACAGAGAGAAGTGATGCTGCCACAACTACATATTGCGCATCTGTTAGGTCATCCACTTCACCATTACAACTAGTATCATAATCGATAGAAGAGAGGCCGCTTCCATTTACGAACGAAAAGTTCGAGTTCGACGCTTGCCTAGCTACCCTTGAAACGTAAATAAAGCATCTCAGTGAACGTCTTACAGTGACGTCGTCATAACGGAGCGCGGACGACGCATTCATCGTCCATACTTCGTCGTTTTCATTTGTACATAGCCATCATCATCTTCCCTGTTCTTCTACTTCTTCGCGCGTGAGCTGGGGCGTTGCCTTTTTTGGACTAAACAGCGCTGGACAACTTGATCGGTCTAGGTATTATAAAGTGGTGGAGGTACGTCAAGACCCCGACGTCCTCTCGCGTTCCCGTCCTCCCTGGAGCTCCGTTCCGGTCGCCGTCTGCACGCAGCTACCCCTACAACAACGGACACTTCCAACCCCGGCCCTTCCGGCGCCTCTAACCCTACCACACAGACGACCCCGCCTGCGGCGCTCTCTTGGACTGTGACGAGCCCTCAGCGCGATCCCCCTGTCTTTGCGGGACTCCTCGGTGATGACGTCGACGATTGGATCTACCACTACGACCGCGTGAGTTCTTGCAACAAGTGGAACGACACCGAGAAATTGAGGCACGTCGCCTTCTACTTGACCGGTGTTGCAAAGACGTGGTATTTCAACCCCAAATCCGACATCGCGGATTGGTCCACGTTTACCTACCGTTTACCTCCAAGCTGCGGCAAATCTTCGCTTCCTCGTCTGGCCGTGCAGAAGTCGCCAAACAGAAGCTGGGAACGCGCCGCCAACTTCCCCAAGAGCCTTAGACCTCATACATAGAGGATGTCTTGGCTGTCTGCCGCCGTGCGAATCCTAGCATGACGGAAGCCGAACGCGTTCGCCACATCTTAAACGGCATTGGGCTTTCAAGGCCTTAGTCGTGCAAAATCCGGCTTGTGTTCAAGACATCACTTCAACGTGTCAACGCCTCGACGAGCTGCAGTCTATTCGCCTTCCACATGACAGCAGCGATCCTGAGGTTCCCCATCCTCCAGATCTACGTGCTCTTATCCGCACCATCATCCGCGAAGAGCTTCAACTACAAGACCTAAGGCGTCCACCTTCTACTTACGCCCCAACCCCCAACTTCGACATGCGCGAGGTCGTAAAGCAGGAGTTGACAGCGATGACTATACCTACGACGCATCTTGCTCCGGTAGCAAGCTCCACACCAGCTTACGCGGATGTTGTTTCCCTACCCACCCCTACCGTGGCTTCCGTGCCTATCGGGGCTTCCTATGACCATTTGGCTTCGATAGGAACCAGAGCAGTTGCTGCGCCATCGTACCCTCAGTGGCGTCCACCTCGTCCGGTTTGTTTTTACTGTGGTATACACGGCCATATATCTCGCTTCTGCCGCCGTCGCCAGCAGGATGAAAGACGAGCCTATGCTGAGCACGAAAGAGACCGCACTCGCCGATCAGACGACTACTATCCCGGATCGTACTCCTTCGCTCAACAGCGTTTCCGTCTCCTCCAGCTGCTCGCAATCTGCCTCATAGTTCCCGTTCGGCCAGACGTCGTTCTCCATCACCTTACCGGCGCTCTACATCTCCGCTTCGCCCGACTTCCCATTTTGTCGACCAGCACTCAGAAAACTAACTGTTGCAGTTTTTGGAGGGGAAACTGCTTCTTATCGGTCTTCAAGAATTCCTCCTGTTCGCCCGGCCAACATCCTTTCTGTGACTGTCGAAGGTGTTCCCGCGTCAGCTCTCATCGATACCGGTGCCGCCGTTTCTGTTCTTCGGAGTGATCTGTGTTCCCGGCTCCGTAAAGTAAAAACGCCTTATCTTGGACCTATTTTGCGTGGTGCTAATAATGCGTTCATTCACCCCGACGGACAGTGTACTGCTCGTGTTCTCATCGACGGCATACGCCACCACATCGAGTTTGTCATCCTTCCAACGTGTATCCATGAACTTATACTGGGTGGGGACTTCCTACATTCTGCTTCAGCCGTCATTTCAAGTAGAGAGGAAGTTGTCCACCTCACGGATACAGAGCTTGAACCTGTTGCGGACTCTTCACTTTCATGCGTGAACTTGGCCATCGCTGCAGTCTATGTCCTGCTTCCTGATCAAAAAGACGTTGTAGCCGTAACATCCAGTCAGATCGCCGACGGAGACGCCCTAGTCGCCCCTTCTTCCCGCTGTACTTCTCGCGGAATTCTCATTGCTACCTGTCTGGTCCAGTTTTCACGCGGCCACGCCCTTCTTTCTGCTTGCAACACGACCCCAGATCCTGTAATGCTGCCCAAAGGGATGACTGTGGCAACCCTCGCCGACTCTCAACCTATCTCTATAGTCGCACTTTGCCCTTCTTCATCGCCAGCACCAACCTCAGGTTTGGATGATTCTTTCCCTACTCCAGCCGTTCTTGGTTCTGACCTAACAGCCGCGCAGTCCGAAGCCTTAATGGTGGTCTTGGCAAAACACAAAGCCTGTTTCAATAGCTGTTCCACTGTGTTGAGCCAAACTCCTGCGGCTACACACCGCATCGAAACCGATGGTTCCGCTATAATACGACGACGCCCCTATCGTGTATCGCCGTCCGAACGAAAGGTCATTGAACAACAGGTCGCTGACATGCTTGCGCGGAGGATAATACGACCTTCATCTAGCCCATGGGCTTCTTCCGGGGTCGTGGTAAAGAAAAAAGATGACTCCGATCGCTTTTGCGTCGATTATCGAGTGCTCAATAAGATCACACGCAAGGACGTATATCCAATACCTCGAATTGACGGCGCTTTGGACGCTTTGGAGCAGGGTATTTCTCCAGCCTTGATCTTCGATCAGGATATTGGCAAATTCCGATAACGAGACTGACAAAGAAAAGTCCGCATTCGCTACACCGGATGGCCTTTATGAATTTAACATGATGCCTTTTGGCCTTTGTAATGCTACTGCCACATTTGAGCGCATGATAGACAACGTACTTCGTGGTCTAACGTGGAAGACATGCCTCCGTTATCTGGACGATATTGTAATCTTTTCTCCTGACTTCAGCCAACATCTTCATCGATTAGACGAAGTTCTCAAGTGCCTTGCGAATGCTGGTCTCCAGATCAATACAAAAATGCAAATTTGCAAGCAAGACTATAAATGTATTGGGTCACGTTGTCTCAAAAGATGGCATCCAGCCTGACCCCGAACAGATTAGTGCCGTTCTCCAGTTTCCTCGCTCCCAGCAACAGAAAAATCTACGTAGTTTCCTCGGCTTAGCGTCATATTTTCGCAGATTTATGCGCGCAACTTCGCAGCAATAACTGCTCCTCTACACAAGCTACTGGTTACGGGTGCCTCTTTCACGTGGACTAGCGACTGCGAGTGGGCTTTTCAAGCTCTTAAGCGGCAATTTACTTCCGGAACAGTGGTTCGCCACTTCGATAATCGAGCCCCCACCATACTCCATACTGACGCAAGCGCACAAGGTATTGGTGCAGTACTTCTGCAACGTAATACAGCACGTAAAGAGCAAGTCATAGCATATGCCAGCCGAACACTTTCTCCAGCTGAGCGGAACTACACCATTACAGAGCAAGAGTGCCTGGCTATCGTTTGGTCGATTCAGAAATTTCGACCATACCTTTACGGCCGCCACTTCACCATCGTCACCGACCATCAAGCTCTGTGTTGGCTGTCGTCAATGAAAAACATGTCAGGACGCTTAGGACGCTGGATACTCCGCTTGCAGGAATATGACTCAACTATAACGTACAAGTCTGGAAAAGTCATCATAATGCAGACGCATTGTCTCGCTGCCCACTCTCGCTCTCTCCCGGCAGCACGCCGTCGTCTTCCCCACCAAGTGACTCCGATGCTACGCCTGCCTCACACTAGCTCTCGATAACGCCCCTGGACCAAGTTACGCTTTCATCACGCTCTGATTTCGTCTCGCTTCAGCGGGCCGACTCCTACTGTCGAGCTCTCATGAATTGCCTTAGTGGGTTCGCCGAACCACCCAGCAGCCGCTTGCGACGCCAACTTCGACGATTCCGCCTTCATGGTGGCGTGCTACACCGCTACGTTTACCACCCAACAGGTCACCGGTGGGTCCCAGTTCTACCTCGCTGCCTTCGCTTGCGGGTATTAGAGGCACTTCACGACGACGTATCGGCTGGCCACATAGGCTTCCACAAGACTTACGACCGCATAAAGACCCGCTGCTTCTGGCCTGGCCTATCCACAACGGTGGCCAAATACATTGCCTCTTGTGCGTCATGTCAGCACCGCAAACGCTCGACATCCCCTCCTGCCGGTTTACTGCAACCTCTCCCTTGCCCGGACGCACCTTCTGAATTTGTTGGCATTGATTTATATGGTCCATTGCCGTTGACACCCTCCAGTCACCGTTGGATTGTCACTTCAGTCGACCATTTAACAAGATATGCTGAGACTGCCCCTCCGCGATCCGGCACCGCTTCCCAGGTCGCCGACTTTTTCTTGCGCTCCATCGTCTTGCGCCACGGGGCTCCTCGCATTCTTCTCAGTGACCGTGGCAAGGCGTTCATTTCGCAAGTTCACGAGGAAGTTCTTCGGGCCACTAATACCGTCCACAAATCTACTTCTACTTATCATCCGCAAACCAATGGCCTTACTGAGCCCTTCCACCATACGCTGTCTGACATGATTTCCATGTACATCCGTCCTGACCACACTGACTGGGATAAAATTCTTCCTTTTGTGACATTCGCATATAATGCTGCTATTCAACGGACTACCGGCTACAGACCTTTCTTCCTTGTGTATGGACGATCTACTTCCACCATATTCGACAGAGAACTTTCTTTCTCACCTTCTTCGCCTAACGCGTCGCTTCCAGAAGATTTTGCTGCCCGAGTTGCACATTGCCGTCAAATCGCCCGGCAAAGTACAGAAGCTACCCAAGCTGAGCGCAAGCGTTACTGCGACAACAAACGCCGTGACCTACGTTTTCACCCTGGAGACCAAGTCCTGCTTTGGACTCCAGTCCGCACCCCAGGCCTCTGTGAGAAGTTCCTTCCACGCTACATTGGCCCATACACCGTTGCGCAGCAAACATCTGCAGTGAACTATCTCGTCCGCCCAGTACACTCCGTCACTGACCAGCGCCGCCGGAATGCCGAAATTCTTCACGTCTCGCGGATAAAGCCCTTCACCCCCCGTTTAGATAATCTCTAATCTGCGGCCAGGCTGGCCGCTTCCATGACGGGGGGAAGTTAGTGTAAGCACTATTAACGTACTTCCTCGTTTTCATTTGTACATAGCCATCATCATCTTCCCTGTTCTTCTACTTCTTCGCGCGTGAGCTGGGGCGTTGCCTTTTTTGGAATAAACAGCGCTGGACAACTTGATCGGTCTCGGTGTTATAACATTTAGACAATATAGTAAGCTGTTAATGTGTGATATGTAATTGTTAAAACGCATACGAAAGCATGTTTTTGTTTGACCGATCTATTGCACATGACACACAGAACACTAAAGAAAGTATACGAAGTTTGTGCTGTCGCAAGCTCAATTGACGTTAAATGTAACGAAAAGTCACAGGCCGGCGCCGCACACGCAGCACAGTCACAGTATAAGCTGGAGCAGCGTATCCATAGGAGACCGTCTCTTTGCGTCGTTTTCACGAGAACGAACTGAACTGTCTGACCAGCGTCGACTGCCAGCTTCTTGAGGAGCGGTTCGTACTTTGTGAGTAGGTGCCATAACGTCCACCGATGACTACACAAAGGTATCGCGACCATGTGGCGCACGTGTTGCATCCCTTGACACGTGGCAAGATACGATGCAACTGCGCCACTTCGCGGTACCTGGTGCAGTAATATGCAACTACAATGAAAGTGTACAATGAAATGAAAATGAATGCGACGCGGCGCGCATCTCACATCGCGTGACTCCTCGGGATCTATGACGCATATATAGGGCATATTTGCACAGCAGCTAGCAAGCGCTTGCGTGGCACGGCGGTAGAGTAGGCGACTCCCGTGCAAATAACCCGGGTTCTATCCCTGTGGGAACTGTTCTTTTTTTTCTAATTCTTGCTGGTAGCTGCGACGGACACCGGTGCCGGCAGCGGTGGCAGCGGAAATCGCCAACCGAAACGGCTATTTGCGTGAAGCCCATAACAGAATACGCGATGAAACAAATTAGATGCTATTCATCTGGCGCTCTCAGATACGGTCATATGTACGCAAACTTTACCCCACGGTTTATTGCAGGGATGGCAAATGGCAAAAGCAGAAGTTGTAGTCACACGAGGCTACCATATCGCGCAGGTCCTGGCAGAAGCGAGAGAGCACTCTTGGCATTCCGGGGAAAATGTTCCTGGGACGATTGCTCTGAGTCAGTACGTTATAATGGCCCTGAGGATTTAAAATATATTTGTACTAGAAGATGAACCATTTACGACAAGATTAGTACCTGAGCTGGGCGCGGATGGCTTGTCGGCGCTGATGAGATCTTTATGGTCGAGGATCTCGGCCCGCTGGAGCGCGTCGTCGAGAATTTGTGAGGCAGCCTGCTGTTCGATGAGGACTAACGAAGCTCGTCACAGTTACGGGTCAGATCACTCTTTTCCGGCCAAACTATCCTAAATTGCATAGCCTGACTAAAGAATTCTTGTTTCACTATGCTTGTCAAGAGTGTTCTTAAAATGCAGGGATCCCATTAGGTCAGTTCGCTTTCTGTAAGGCTAGGTCGCTAAGTTACCTTTGCACAACAATATTGTGACGTTATGAAAGTTATCCTAAGTGCTGAGCAAGAATGGGAAAAAAGATTGCCTATTGTGTGTTAGTTAATTAATTAACAAAGCAATGTAATTTTACTGCACAATGGTGCCAAATTTTAAGACACTATCATATCAAGCGTTCGTAATAGAACAGTTTAAGGTCACGAGTAGCAAAACAACTTTTTCTAGCAAGCTTATAAGAACGTTCCCTAAAAGAATTGTGTGCTCAGCCTACCTCAGCGTACGTCAGCCAAAGTACGAGCTCAGAAAATATTGTAGTGACCCTGCCAAAAGAATCAACTGATTAACGTCTAGTCGCAGAAGGACTCGTTTTCTGGCCAACTCTGAACATTTTATGAAAATTAGGAAAGTTGTTGAAAAGGGTGCTCGTTGTATTTTCGAGCGTCCACTTTGAAAACATATGTTGCTATTTCTACCGTACCTAAAGGAGTACGGCTTTATTTCAGACCTGACACGTCTAAGGTGTGTAAAAATAATTTGTGTGGTGGGAAGACAACCTCAATAAATTTCCCAAGAATTTACCGGAATTTTACCAGCCACTGTGGGTGGTCTGCGAAGCAGTTATCAAACAAAAAGAAGCAACTTTCTTGCCAGTCGTAACTTTGCTGCCGTGGAGAGGGCACCATTAACAGGAGCGCGCACCCCGCGCGGCTGACCGCTGAAGGTCAGTCGCGCGGATAACTTTTATCTAGCACGCATAGAGTAGCGGAAAGCTGTACCTTGAGTTTTTCAAGTTGCTCTACACTTTTTTCATCGGCACTTTTGATTTTATTAAAATATTTGAAGAGTTGAATAACTAAATAACACTATATATATATATAATTCGACGGAATTCGAAAAATCACCTGCGTCTCCATACGACGGCAAACAACGTTACCTTGGTTCGGCCCGGCTACTTGGCATTTGCATACTTTTAAATCTTGGTGCATGATAGTTAGGACACCCTGTATACTACAGTGAAGATAGGTGTTCCATTATGCAAGAACATGCCATGCGCCAAATGAATAACGTAATCACAAGAAAAGCCGAAACAGCCCGCTCAATAACAATTTTTATTTAGCAATAAACAAACTTTTTCATCGGAGTACTAACCTTCAACACTAACCGGAAGGTTATATTATTGAGATGGGGTCTGGGCAAAATTCAGAAGAATGATCTCCAGATTACATATACGTAATGCAAAGCATTCTTAATTTGGTCGAAAATGGTTGCTGCGAATCGTACAAGTGTTCTGCGGCATATCTTTATTGCTTTTCGTTCACGTGTATCGGCTATGTTTGCCTAACTATAAATTCATATATATACTCCTAACACCAGTAGCACGAGAAGCGCATTGGTTTATCTTTTTCCGCTGGCTGCATTTCACAGGCTAACAAATGCTGGCATTTATCGCTCAGCGCAAGAGGCGTATTTCGGTATCAAAAACGCCTCAAATGTTATCGCTGGTTGTGTCTGCTGTCTAGGTGGCCGCTCCCACCTAGTGCAATCAGAATATATGCACGATGCGATTAATGTACATTATCGAAGAACCGTAAGCACCAGTGATTATGCTGGAATTTTAGACGCACTTTGAAAAAATATACTACCCGTTTGGCGCGCATATCAGATTTAGACGATTGACACATATGCTGGTCTCTATCGTCCTGATCGATTATAACTTGCTTTCGTGGGCACAGGTTCGTCCAAACATAGGTTTGTTTTGTGACTCGCTATTGTGTCACGCTCTAATTCTTCATCGTGAAGAGAACCTGTATAATATATTGTGCAATACTTCGACACCTTGCCTTTAGTTCACTCGGAAGAATACTCAAAATATTAATTTCGCATATAAAGGCTGGTGCACGTGGAACCGTGCGGACGCTTTACTGATGTTGTTGTCAGTTTTCGAAAATTTTGATATTATGTTGATCTATATCTCTGTGTTTTCGCAGATGGCGGAAAGCTACCTTGAGCGTTCAGAATTCTTTGATATTGCATGAAAACGCAGGGCGCAGCAGCAAACTAGCGAATGACTTACTCAAATTTCCATCTTTAACTCCATGTATAGGCTGCAAAATTAGGTTTTTACCATAGCAACCAAGAAGAGCTGTATGTATGTACATACATGGCGATGCTGCTTTTGGCACGTAAACGTAGGTATTTAGCAGCACGTAGTAGCAGTAGACAACAAAAGCAGCTTCAGAAGTGATTATGCATCATTGCTGTATTGGGTTATCAAGATGATGTATATAGGCATGGGCACATACCGAGCGGCACTCAGTGTGGGTGCCTGGAGAAATACGCAGGCGCCTAGTGCGGGGCGAGCGCAATGTGGGACCACAGTTGAGTGGACCCTGGCACTATTATAATTTTGGCTATTTTCTTTCTACCCAAGTGAATCAATATGTACGCTGATATAAATGCTCTTATTTCAGCCGACTGACATCGAGTGCGAGTGCTTTAATGAAAATTAGATGTGAGGGAGTACATATCCCGAATGTTGACGTCAGCCGCACGTGTGGAGTGCTGTCCTGTTTCACGAAAAAAGGCCAGATACAATATACCCTTAGCGGATGAGCTCGTAAAGAATTCTACACATCAAAAGCAAGCCACAGGTTCGCCTGAAATGCGACGCATCGATTTGGGTAACGGTAGCAAAATATTGGATAGCTATACGAAGTAAGGATACTGTTTCCTAATAACTAAATCACCAAGCATGGTATCACGCGTGCAAAGGTAAACATAAACGCAACTGAGTTGATGACCGCGAACACTCGTGGTGAAAACGCTCGCGTGAGGAAGAGCGGCAGCAGCAACAAGCGAATCGATCCGTGTTTGGCCTCTCACTTGAACGCGAGCGGCGAGAACGGGCGCACACGAAGCTATCAGCCCTCGGAGAGGCTAGACTCGGTACACATCGCAGGTCGCTTTCAAGATATGATCCGCGCTGCCGCGCTGAGCCGTGTGATACACACCCGCCGCCGGAGTAGAAGCAGAAAGTTGTACACGGAATTCTTGTTTACCCTGACGCCCTTCGTTTAGTCTTTAGAACCGATGGTTGACTATGGAAGACACTGCTCACAAAAGAAAAGCCCGGTGTCTAACCTGTGGCTGAATGAAGATTCACTGACGTCTCGAAAAAAATGGTACAACACGTGAAGCAGCTCCTGTCTTCGAAGGAACAATTCAGTGAACATTCTCAATTGCTCTATAGAAGTAGAGCCAACAATTCGACCAAGTGTGGGGGCTGGTGTTTCCAGAGATGGTTTTACACGTAGTTGCAGCAGTTCTCTGGAATCGATTGCGTCACAATATTGTAGGTTATACAAAATATTCTGCAAAAGAACACAATACATATTATTCACAGAGAAATGCTCTGCACTATCAAAGCTACAAAATAAATCCGTACACCTTATTTGAAGAAAGGTCTTCAGAGTGCAACAAAAACGCGCCCTAATTTAGGGGGTTTCATAGGCACTCTATCTACTCCTAGACATAAACGGAATTCATTACCGACTCCATGCTTACTATATATATTGTGAAAATTGTGTTTCACAAAAAAAATTGTTTTGGTCCATCTAAGAGGAAGAAAAAGCTACGCAAGAAAGCCACATGGGTTTTGCATATGGAATGTCTCGCACTTGAAGCTTACTGAAGATTATATATTTAATGCGAAAGCATTCCTTGACGAGTACCCCGGCATGTCACGAGAAAAGTGTATTGCCTTGTAGCTGCAGGAAATGTGTAATTTACGAAGTTCAGACATCGAATCATTATATTAGGGAACATGTTGACTATATATTTATTACATTAGCTTTTACATACTGCAGCCCTGTTAGAGCTAAAACGGGAGTGTCGAATCCTACAGTTGGAGGGCATGCAAAAAGTGCAATTATAAGCTGTGCGAGGCTAAAAATGTAAACAGAAGAAAAATAGAAATCGTCCAGCGGAAGGGAAGCAATGGTACGAGGTAGCGAGTTCCATTATTAAATGTTTAAAAGGAAAAAACTATACTTAAACCCATCAATTCCTGGCTCAGACGGTAATATATTAAGATGATGATACCTCCTAATAATAATATTTGGGGTTTTACGTGCCAAAACCACTTTGTGATTATGAGGCACGCCGTAGTGGAGGACTCCGGAAATTTTGACCACCTGGGGTTCTTTAACGTGCACCTAAATCTAAGCACACGGGTGTTTTCGCATTTCGCCCCCATCGAAATGCGGCCGCCGTGGCCGGGATTCGATCCCGCGACTTCGTGCTCAGCAGCCCAACACCATAGCCGCTGAGCAACCACGGCGGGTATGATACCTCCTAGAAGAAGGTTGCGCAAGTTTATTGTTCGTACCAAGGGTAGACGAGTTCGTTGAGTTAAACAATAAGTGCAAGAGCTTTAGCGATTCTAAGTTGCAACGGATGCTGAGCGGTCAGATTATAAAACTGAATGTTTAGAAGAAGGAGAAAAGTTGCTATAGTATGAAAAGTAGATGAACCTGATAGCTTTTTTGTGTACGCTGTCCGAATTCGCGGTGTGTGATTTCCTTATCTGCATGCCATACCACAAAGGCATACTCCAGAAGTGGTTGGATAACTGATATTTAAGTGACTGCTTTAGTATTTAATGGTGCTGTGCGCACAGTACTCTGTAAGTAGCGCTGCTGTTAATGGTGCCCTGAACCACTTTTTATCGAACTGCAGAAAGGCATTTGAAGTCAAAATAGGCTATTTCAGAAATACTTTGCCGCAAAAGTCATATCATAAGAAGCTAATGAACACTGACATGAAGGACAACAGAGGGTAAATTACTTGTGCTTAGTACATTCAATAAAGAAACGATAAGTTAGCGGAAATGAAAATGGACGAAAGAAACGAACTTGCTGCAGGTGGGGAACGATCCCACAACCTTCCATTTCGCGTGCGATGCTTTACCAATTGAGCTACCGCGGCGCCGTTTGCCCGTCCACTTTCTTGGGTATTTATGTTTCCTTGTAGAACCCTGGGAGTGTTAGCCAGGTCCACCACTCACAGACCTTGGCGGCGTATATGGAACATCCTTTCTGCCGCAGGCGTCACGAGAACGTGACATTTTTGGGTGAAGGCAACAGGTCAATAAACGCACACATGCTACCTGAATGCATCAATGTTGCCTCATTCGAGACCCTCGTTATGTAATCAGCGAGAAGAAAAGGGGTTAACCGAGAGGACCGATTTCATTAGTCATATCATAAGAAGCGAACAAACACTCACATGAAGGACAACATAGGGGAAATTACTTGTGCGTAATAAAAGAAGTAAAAAACGATAAATTAATGGAAATAAAAGTGGATGCAAAAACAACTTGCTGCAGGTGGGGAACGATTACACAACCTTCGTATTTCGCTTGCGATGCTTTACCAATTGAGCTACCACGGTGCCGTTTCGCCGTCTACTTTCTCGTCCTTAATAATATGAAACAGCGCTGTACGCGGATGCCATCTGCGCGCTTAAGCCGTCGCAATCTAGCAATGCTACGGGCCATGTGTAGGGATGCTCTAGCCATCCAAGGGACCTTTCTTTTTTGTCTCTTAGCTTTCAGAGGAACAAATCTTTGCATGCACCTAAAGACAAAATATTGAAAGAAGGAAACTAATATATTAACCTGGCAGGAAGCGCTAAGTTGTTCAAACTATTTGAAAGAATTACACAAGAAGTAATTAATTGAGTCGTGATCAGCACGATTGAAATCGTGAAAAGTAGTATAAACATAACTACATGCAGTTGCACTAAAGAAAATTGACACTAGTACTGCTTTGTGATCCGACATACCACCTGCAACTTCTAATTCATATTCGCCATCAGGAAAACACACAATGACGAACACCTGGTCAAAAATCGACGCCCCTCGGATGCTGCAATCAATAATAATAATATTTGGGGTTTTACGTGCCAAAACCACATTCTGATTATGAGGCACGCCGTAGTGGAGGACTCCGGAAATTTTGGCCACCTGGGGTTATTTAACGTGCACCTAAATCTAAGCACACGGGTGTTTTCGCATTTCGCCCCCATCGAAATGCGGCCGCCGTGGCCGGGATTCGATCCCGCGACCTCGTGCTCAGCAGCCCAACACCATAGCCACTGAGCAACCACGGCGGGTTGCTGCAATCAATGATCTGCTTTAAACCGATGGAAAGTCAAAGGTCGAGCAACTCTTTGCACAACAGGACATTGTGACCGGACACCGATGAACTTAGCCAGTGTATACCACGAACATTGAAGGCACCCTTTAATATTACATCAGCAGGACAAATGTTATATTCGTTCATTAATTGCTTAACGTATGAAGAACTGCAGCGCGTGATAGGGCAGGGCGATAAGCAAAACCAGTTAAAAGAGTTTTCATAAGACTGTCTCAAGCTAATGAGGCCTTTGATGCACAGAAAAGTTGAGGTCCTACTTCAGAAACATTGCGACACCACTACCTCTTCCAGCTTAACGTCCGCTCCGAACTACAGTAAAGCTGAGTGGTGATATTTCTGAGTCCCAGACTCCGACAATATTAGGCAAGTAAGCTGTTGTTAAGGTTACGAAATCACAAAACTTATTTATCAAACTTTTGACATTAGTATTCTAAAGCCGGAGGCTATGATAAGAGTCTTTGTGCAGTGTGAAATCACTCGTTCAGCATTTTTTTGCCTATTTGAAGAACTAGTAGAAGTATCCATCAAGGCTTTCATTGTAAATGAAGGCATGGCCATAGCGCAAAGAAACCACATGACCATTATTCCTGTACAAAGCGATAGGTTGCGAGAGACATTTCCTAAAACCTACATGAACCACGAAATCTTCACTTATATGAATGTGAGTGCTTTTCAGTTTAAATGTCCTGAAGCTTAGCAATTATAGGAGGCGGTCACTTGCCATTTGGTCACCTATCCTATGGCATCGTTCTGTTTGTGGACATTCACCTTTTAGTTGTCCTGTAATTAATTGTGATACCTGAGTTAGAAAAGCTTCGTTACTTTCTTCTGTGTGTAGAGAAACTCAGTGCAAAATAAGGTACTTTCCACGCAGACTGTTATTGAGATAGTCGTTACAAGACGAAATTTTGTTTACTGTATCATTGAATGACCGGATGTCAACACGGATAGCATTATCACTGGAAGTACTGACTTTAGAAGCCGTAGAAGAGTACTTCCCATCAGGCACTGGTTTTTCAAATGCATCAGTGCGGGAGTTATGTGTAGGTTAAAGCTGCTTAATTTCGCTGATATCTTCTGCTATTCTTTTGTCCCACAAGTAGCTGAGCAAGCATATTGAATATGTTAGGATTTACGCCGGCAGACGCTATGGCGTCACAATTGCCGTCCGAAGATTCAGAGTGTGTTCAGTCTTGATTAGAATCCCCTCTAGAACGAGAGAGGTTTTCGGAGTTAGCTTGAAAGGATAACTGTGAATATGATTGGTAGCTTAATATCGATAAGTAACATTTAAAGAAAGAACGGTTCGAAGCAAATACCCATGCCGAAACATAGGGCTACATGGAAAATGTAAGATGAAGCTTGTCGTAGGTGGGAGCGGGGCAATAGAAATTTGTGGGTGGGCCAACTTGAAATTTGGGGGGTAGGTCAACTTGAAATTTTCAGGTGGACCAATTGAAATTTGTAGGTGGGCAACTTAAAATTTGGGGGCTGGCTTACTTCAAGTTCTGACATGTGCCTACTTTAAAGTTGGGCGAGGGCTAACCTTAATTTGGCGGTGGGCCAATTTAATTAGGGGGCACCAACTGAAATTTTGTGGTGGCCCATCTAAAATTTGGGATAAGGCGAACTAAAATTTTAGGTTTAGTGAGCGAGAAATTTTGTTGTGGGCCAACTTGAAATTTGGGGATGGACCAATTGAAATGTGGTCTCATGCTTTGAAAACTCCAGTTAGAGTTTCTCCATAATTTTTACTTGTGACCGCTTGCACTTTCAGACGCAGTGTCAGTCCACACTGCCTTCAGGATCGGCAGCAAATTTCTCGGACTGCACTGCCTTCAATATCGGTCTACGTTTTCAGGCCAGACTAGAATACCACCAAAGAGTCCAACTATGATGGCATCTCTTAATAGAAGTCGCAGTTCCGCTCGAAAAGTGAACCATCGACAGCGATAGCAAATTATTACAGAGTTGTAGGAAGTAAGGACAGTAGTTGATCGGCCATATAAACTTGTAAACATCCGCTTACTAGCTAAATTACCAAACAAGTTGTCACGCGCGCACAGGTAAACGTGAACACATCTCACTAGATGGCCGCGGAGACTGGCTGGCGAATCGCTGGAGTGAGGAATGCGGCAGCAGCAGCGAGAGGATTGACCTTGGTCCTTCCTCTCGCTTCCACGCGAACTAAGCGTCGAAAGCACAGCTGATACGAAGCTACCAGCACTAGGCGCACTTTGTCCATATCGCGGATTGCTTTGAAGATAAGGCATCCGCGCGTACGCGCCGTACACAGCAGCCGCCGGAGTGGAATGTCGCCCATCCCTCCCCTCCCTCCGGTGCCTCGTGCGTGAAGGAAGACGGTGCACTTACACACTGCTTTCCTCCTCTGCGCGTGTGAGATTGTTCCGCGACAATCGTGCGTCCCTAGCAAGTTTCATTCGCACATACAGCATATGGCGCGCGGCAACGATGTTATCGTGCTTGGACTTATAGCAAGATCACGGGGACGGCGATGGTGACGTTGACGGCAGAAATGCAACTGCACTGTCCATATAATTGAATAAAAAACAAAGCTTTGTACGTCGTGTCATGCCAGCTGCTATGAAGAATGTACCACCAACTAATCCACCCGCAAACAATATTCATGGCTAATGTAGAAACCTCCACTGTTGTATTCACTGCAGACGTGCAGCTCTGCGTTGTTCAAACACCTAGTATGAGTGTAGGTTGGTAAAGTATGCTACATTTAGTGTCCCATCTGGGGATAATAAAAACTTTACGGCAGCGAAAGCGGGCCTGTTGCCTCTACATAGTGGTAGGCTATCTTGATACAGGAGAAACCTTACCCGATTTACATTTCTTGTTTATATCGAAACAAAAATCTCAGTTCTCTTTAAGTGTGGAGAAGAAACAAGTGAAGGATGCTGCAATGCAAACTAACATTGACCATGAGAACTCACAATAGGCATTTGCGCATTTCAGCTTTATAAGAAATGAAAACATTACCGGGGCAACTACAAAAAGATCTGTAAATGCAAGAAGCCTAGTTTATTATGGATGATATTCTGGTCTTGGGCGCATCACTAAAATGAACCTTAATAATTCTGCTAGAGTAAATAAATCGCACTTTCAGACACTAGAGCATTATATGGAATCCTGCAGAAGCTTTGGGCGCGTCTGAGAACCTGAAAAAATGACTGAGCAAAAGCATTCCTGCACCATTTCAGTTAGATTTGCATTATTTTGAAGCACAGTCTTACGTGAACTGAGTGTTGCATAAACAGCAGCAGCAAATATAGCTGACCCGTCCTGCTAAACTGCTAGCTCATCTCCACTCAATTTTCGCAGAGGTACAATTTTTCATAAACTTAGGATGAATGACATGTTTTCGTGCATTACCAACCAGTTTCGTGGGCGATAAATCTGAAGTGGGCGACGACTGTGGCAATAATGCAGAAAAATGTTCTTTCTGCCTCAGTACAACAGGCGCAGTCTGTCACAACTGCGTTTACACGCAAACACGGTGAACAACAACCAAGCAGGGGGAATACTCGTGAACACTTGGCAGTACCTACCGTGGCGTCTTATACGGTATGGAATTGCGCTGCTAAGCACGATGTCGCCGGATCGAATTCCGGCAACGGCAGCCGCATTTAGATGTGGGCTAAATCTAAAGATATCCGTGTGGCGTGCTTTGGGTGCACATTAAAGAAACCCAAGGAGGGATAATTATTCTTGAGTTCCCCACTATACGGCGTGCATCACAATGAGATCATCATTTTGGCACGTCAAACCGCCAAATTATAATTACACCTGGCGTTCCTCCTTATAGAGCTTGCACCCCATCATTCACTGTAAGAAGCTTTGAAAAGGCTCGCAATGTTGTAGTTTCTTGTAGTCAGTGTGCGTAAGAACATTTTGGAGAGAACTATCGCAAGCACATTTGACCTAAAATATCCGTTAGGAGGAAGAAAATGACGTACTTTCATTATGACTGAATACTTAATCAAAAGGAATTTGCAAATAGAGGTACTGCAAGCACAGCCTTCACTCAGTCAGAAGCAGTTTCTGCCGGTTCGTAATGCCAAAGGATTTCAGAGTCGTACGTTCAATTTCAGCATAAGAAAGAGATAAACAGAAGAAAAAGATTTTCAACTTCCTGCTTACTTTACAGGAGGCATCTTCTTTAGCTATTAGTTGTCTACGAACAAGATTAAATCATTTGTCTAATTTATTTGTGCTGACTGATGTAAACACAGCGCAAAGTGTTTCCATTTGTTCTTTCAGACGTCTGGTGCTGCCACCTACACGTTATATTGCTTAGCTATGAACCCAGCAGCCCAACAGAAAGCACGTCAGGAAGTTCTCGCTGCAATCAAGGACAGTTCTGGGACATTCTCTGGAGACCTTCATCATCACTTAGACTACGTCAAAGCGTGCATAAAAGAGGCGCTCCGGTAAGTGTTAATTTCGTTCAATACACTTTCCACATCAGCGACAGCGTGCATATGGCTATATTTCACATTAAAAATCTCAGTGGCGCTCCCAGTATGCAACTAATTATACAAGAATCTGTTCACATTTGTGTTATTTGTTTTGTACTCAGATTTGCTGAATACAAGAAGTGACATAGCGGAGCCAATATTACGTCCATGTCAAAGGCCACTCCAGCAACTTCTGCTAATGCACCTTTTCTTATTTAGCCAGCTGTCTTTTCGCAACCATCGCTCTATGACCCCATCCACCTTGCGCGAGGAAAAAGTACACATCTGGCCAGGATGTGCATGGGCGTGTAAGAGAACGTTAAGGTAATGCGAGACGTGTTAAGTCAAACCAGAAGAAATTTGACACAGCTTGACGCGTAGTTAAACTTTAACTAGGCCCAAAATAAGACCTTCTGCCTAGAGATAACTCGAACCCCGGGGCCCAAGGGCGAGAAGACCATGGTATGACAAATGAAGCCCGCGAGCCAGAATAAAACCAACATTAAGAACGACGTGACCAAGCAGGACAAGGTCAAAGTAGGAGACGGGGCTGTCAGCACCTTATTCGGAGTGAAGCCGATCAGTCTTGAAACAATTGCCCTGTGACGAGGGTGTAACGCCCTGACATGGCCATGGCATTGCACTCTCGTGACAGGGCTATGAGCCTTTTAAAGAGTGGACGAAATGTTGCGCTGTATGAGGAAGATCACGATGGCGCCATTGAAATAGAAGAGGACAACGGAGACCTCAAAGGAAGCCAAAGGAAGGCTTCTAAGATGACATTAAAAGTTAGGTATGTGTGACAGCGGCATTCTTAATAATGATTCCCCCTGACACTTGTTATTTTGCAGTGCAGCAGAAATATATTCCGCAAGCATACATTTAATAGAATATTTTCCTACGTCTTTTAGTGTGGCAGCGACTACCGGTCTTCTTGCGCACCCTTTTTAAACCCGGAACTGTAGCCTTGAATACTAGCTTTTTGAAATAACGCAAAGGTGTACTACACGGTGAATTGTATTAATCCTGTGTTACAAGCTGTTGGCGATGCCACATCTACGAATTGCGTGGTTCATGGCTGTCTTTGCACTCACAAAATTTCCGCTAACGAGAACCACCCCACCCTTCTGCGCAGTAAGCTTTGCTGCAAACCTTATGTGAAACGCATGGTAGGTTTATCCAAGCTCATCGAGTAGACTAACACAACGGTCTCACTGTCGCATTAACTTCAAAGTAGGATATTTTCGTTTTCGAAAGAGCGTTGCTTGAGCCGGCTAAGGAGCACTAACGCTATCAAATATTGAATGAGTAGCATTAAAATGTTCCTATAATTTTTACATGCATCACATGAATTGCGTATATTGTCCATTCACTGTTCTTTTTTATAGATTTCACCCCATCATACCAGGAGTGAACAGGAAAATAAACCACGACATCATAATGTCAGGTTACTGCATACCGGCTAATGTAAGTGTGAAAAACGTGATACACATAGCAATGTTGCCAGTAATATCATGGATGGGATGTTTAGGTTCTTAGGTTGCCATGGCTAAGATAAACAGGATATGCTGTGCGACACGCCGGTGTCACAACCTGCCATCTCAATTTTGCCGGCCGAATTATCTGTGGCGTTTGTGAAGTGGCTGTTTCTCGAGCTCACCGCTAAAGCTAAGGCAAAAACTACAATGTGAGTCTTTTGGGGTTTAGAGCGAATAATCGGGGGACGTTGAAGAAAAGTGAAGGAAGCCACTAAAAATTGTTAAAATATTAGCAAGAAGTGGCGACCCTAGTCCGCCGGCTATCAGCAAGTTATTCATTGCTAATAACGTCTGCGTATAAAAAACGAGTGAGGAAGTGCAATGATGCTTCTGTGTTTCAGTAGTGAATAATAATGTAGTTATGTCCACGTTTCAAACGCCTGCTAACATTTGTTGCTATTTGATTAAGCGGACTCCCCAAGCGAATTTGCGCCTTCGTCGTCGGCATCACCATTAGGTTACATTTAGTGTCCATGTGCGATAAGACCGCGACAGCGCGCTTTATGTTCTAAGTGCGGGGGTGAGCCTAGGAGGATGCTGGCTTGATGGTGCGGCGGCGTCTTTTCGCGTGCGCATGGCTGAAGGCGTGAAGGGTGCGCGCCTTCTTTTCCCTAGAGTAAGGGTGGTGGGACGGTCAGTTTTAGTTTACCTTCTATCCTGCTCTTCTACTGCAGCTGCGGCTGCACATGACGCGAATGAGCGCGCCCACCACGGAGGTAGTTTTCGGTGGGCTCGAAAGCTAGGCTGCGCGAAATGGTTGGTTGCTTCTTGTGCGCTGTGCTTTGGCACGCCTAGCACACGCCGCTGAAGCGAGAGGCAGCTGGACGGGAAATTCGATCGCCACTGCTGTCGCTCTTCGTCATGCTAGTGTTGTGACAGCGACCGTCCGCTCCCATCCAGTGACATGTGCTCATGTCTGCCTGCGCGCATAACACCATACCTATTATTTTAGTTAATAGGCAATTGTTTACAGCAGCTTGTCTAGCTGATCAAACTACTCACCTTACTTTGTATATCTATTCTATATTGTGAATCGCAATCAATGTTTCGTCTTACAGTTGTGACACTGGTACTGTTTCTTGCCACTCTTGGGGATTTCACTGCACAATTATTATGACGCTTATTAGTTATTTTTTACTTTGGGAACCATTGAGGGTGCCTCGATCAACCCCAACGAGGAGGCGCACTCGGCTGCGCGAGATTTGACTGACCGTGCGCTGGGCAACGCGTCCTCTCCTGGGCGACCCGAGCCTCTCTGCTCGTACAACGAAATCTGCAAATATAATTATCTGTCAAGAAGACTCCTAGCTTCGCCGCACTCCTCGTTGTGCAGGGCCCAGGCAGTCACTCTCAGACTTCTGCAAACAAGCACTTACCCGAGCCCTGCGGCGCTGTACACAATGTACCCCGAACGGTTCCCAAGCCCGGTCTGCCCTCTGTGTGGTGATTATGCGGACTTCGAACAAGTCCTGTGGGGCTGCGCCTCTGCCGGTCCCCCTTTCACTCAAGAGGAAATGATGAAGCTAAGTAGGGCCCAGGATCAGGCCTCTCAAATCCTGGCAGTCCAGAGGGCTCGCGAGAGGGCAGTAAGGTTCCACCTGATGGTCCCCGAGTGGGCCTAGCCAGGTGACGTGGAGTTTGCTTACGTCTATAGTGGACCAAATAAAGTTGTTTCACTCGCTCACTCACTCACTTCGAACACGAATCCTACCCTCGGGGAACAATTTAGAGATTCAGAGTGTGATATCTGTTACCGTGCATCCATAGATCATGATAAATCACTGTCCGAAGAGCCGTCTTGGTGAAGACAGAGGTTGTTTTCGTTGGAAGCGCGAACACGCACGGTCTGCCGTTAAAATGCGAACAGCGGAGTGCCGGGGGAGTGCGTTTTCTTTGTGCAAATTGGCTAAGACGAAATGTAGCGAAAAATGCAAGGCATCTGGGATGTGCAATGACTGGTGATTGTGACAATGTCAGAGTTGGTCAGGCAGCTTTGTGCTTTTTATACAGGACAATAATCCATCACAACGGTTTTAACAGTTCCTAAAATTGTGAGTGTGAGCATTCGCCAAGGTCAACGCGGAGCTCCTGCCGATCATTTAGCCTATTACACCTATGACAGCAAAGCTGCATTTAGTTCCCAGAAAGCTACCACAGGAGTCGTACGACAAAGCAGCCAGGCAACCCGCAGTCAGGAAGGCGTTCCGTCTTCTACGGACGAAGAATGAAAGGAAACAGAAGCCATTTCTTTACAGATGCACCAGACTGAGATCACTATTTTTTTCGATAGACGGGGATAACGTGTCATTGCAAAAATAAAAAGGAACTGTGACAGAACCCATGTGACGACAACTCTCGTTGGTAATGCGATAGCACTTAATCAATACAGCGGCGCAAAGCATTGCCACCATCGAAACAAAGTGGTATGAAGGGTGCACTGCAGTGGGACTCCTCTTTCGCGCATTCGTAAGCGAACGCGGCACGACCTGGCGCCGCCGCTGCAAAGCCTGCACGTGGCTGCCTGGATGCAGGGTGCGCCGGTGTGTGGCGAACCCTGAGAAATGCGCCATGCGGCCACCGGGCTCCTTTCTCGCTTCTTTCTGGACATGCTGTGCCATCCGTTCAAAACCTTGACGAGCAGCGCAGAAAACAGGAACAAAGAAGATACGAGCACAGAGGCGGGGGGGGGGGGGGTCGAACTGCCACGTTTATTACGGAAGTCGTTACATACGCTTCTAAATGCCCTGTGTATTTCTGCCTTCTATGTCCGTTTTAACTTTTCCCATTTTCAGCTATGAAGCTCAAACAAAAGATTAATTGCCGCTTATTGACGCTGCCGAGAAGTCAGCTCCTTGCCTCCTCGACGAGAAGCTGAGAATTGTTCTCTCGCTTGCCGCAAACTCAGTGGCGCATACTGAGTGACGCAAGTTGCCGAGAAGTTCACTGAAGCGACACATTGCGGTAATTCTTTCCATGAGAGGCATTTTTGAAAGCGCTACACACCCAGTGCATTAGTGGCGTAGCCTGGTGATGTGCCGGGTTCCTGTCCTTGAAGCACCCTTGTGACGTATTTTTGATTCGACCCAGCAACCGATAAATTTAAGGCATCTTTTCTGTCATTGTCGAGTGGCAAGTCTCCATTCGTAGATACCTGGTTGCCCAAGTTTGCTTCTAAGACGTTTATCGAAGAGTGGCACACCACTATTAGCAAATAGTCAGTCACCCAAATTGGCGTAAAAGAAGTTCAACTGAAGACCAGCACAACCGAGTGGCACATACCCTCGAAGTCATCCTCAGAGTTTCTTCGAACTGCGGTTTCTACGCGGTCCCGCAACTGCTCATGTCGACGTGGAATAGGTTATTCCAAGAGCGTCACGTATGTGGCACATTGCCACATACGTGACGACTTAGACAGACAGAGAGAGGAACACACAGACGGACGGACCTACGAGCAGACGGACGGTCAGACGGTCAGACGGACAGACGGACGGACGGACGGACGGACGGTCGGACGGACGGACGGACGGACGGACGGACAGACAGACAGACAGACAGACAGACAGACAGACAGACAGACAGACAGACAGACAGACAGACAGACAGACAGACAGACAGACGGACGGACGGACGGACGGACGGACCTTGAAAGCGGAGACGTGATATCAAGGTTAATGGACTAAACGTCCACCTCTTGGATCAGAGCCATGCTGTACTCAACGAATTATGTACAAACACCGCACATTGCAGGCTCACCTAGAGTGGGTCCCAGGTCAGCAACATATATAGGGCGATAAAGTGGTTAATTGTTTACCTCGTTCCCACAAAAGTGGGCAGCCTCAACAAGGGGCCTTATATCTTTTGATCAAGAGGCGTTCCAGAAAACATTGCAAAGAACGCCGTAATCGGCTCAAAATGTCAAAAACCATGGGCTGCTTTGACCGTCCTCATCCCCAACACTAAACAGGAGGTTGTACTTATCTGCTCAGTAAACAGCAATGCTATCCAACACCTAATTCACATGGCACCTGGCAAAACATCGTCATGTGTATGGCACCTACTTTATATGTTATTTTTTATTTTTAGTATATACTGCAGTGAGCGAGATCATGCAAGTGGGGTTACATGTATAAAAAGATCGTCTTCGTTGTTTCGTACAACAATATGAACTGCTGCAAAGTAACTCACAAGTATTGCACAAATTGAACAAAGGCCGAACAGAATATGCGACAGTTGGATCGACCATAGGCTTAAGGAAAAAAATGCGTTATACAATCAAATTACAATGTGTCCGACTGAGTCTTGAGTCTTTCTATCGGCCTTCGTGTCTCATATTTAGTTATTTTAGTTATCAAGCATAACTATAGAAGGTGAACCGGTAGATCTCTATTTATTGAAGATAAAGCATTTATTTGTGAAAGGGTTCCTTGCTGTGCGCGTACTTACTTTTTGGTAAGATAACAGTTTTATATGATAGAACCTTTAAATCCTCATGTGCAGTTTTTAACTTGTGCCTCAAGAGAGAGAGATAGAGGGAGAGAGGGAGAGAACAATACAGAGAAAGGTAGGGAGGTTAACCAGAGGTAGTTCCGGTTGGCTACCCTGCGCGGCGGAAGGGTTAAGGAGGATAAAAACAGAAAGAGAGTGGAAGGGGGAGATAGAGAGAAAGAGAGATGAGCTCGAGCAAAGCGCGTAGACTACAGAGCGGTAAAAGGCGGCGTTCTTAAAGTCTATTGTGAAACCCTGTAGATCAAAGCAACCTTAATAACGCGAGTGGGGCCCTCAACGCGGATGTTCTTTCGGAGCAATGACTTAAGGCTTTGAGTATCCTCAAGATACCGAAATTTCATTAAGCAGACGTACTTTGGTTGTCGATGTACTTAGACCATTTTAGCCTTTTCTTTATTGTCACTCCCAAATATGTATGTTCGCTCACGTTCTTTACCGCTGCGTATCATTCTTGTAAGAACATGGCAATGGTTATTCTTCATACTAACGTACGCTATACTTAGAGTGAATTCTCTGAAGCACTTTCCTCTGCGCATGTTTATTACGCTCACATTTTGCCTTCCCTACGCCGGAGAGAGCTGGACCGTTCCGCTGCACTACAGTGTAGCCATTGATGGTGGCCCAATAACATCACGTCGACGCGTCCAGACAATTTGACTGTGAAATAGCTGTATAGTCCTGCAGCGACGACAGGAACAAAGGGTCAATAAAAACAAAGTTTAAACGAATAAGTGCTGTGCGCTCATGTCGCTTTGGAGCTATGATCATTTTGTAAAAATAACATTGCTTTTTAAACAAAGCAGGCAACAAATAGTCAGCTAGCGTCCATTAGCTAATCAGGTTTTACTACTTCTGCCCATTGCACACAGGGCCTACTATGTGTAAAGGCATTCGATCTCTACGATGCTTGATTACTCGCGCATAGGAGATTGCCTCAGAACTTACACTGCTTGAAGATTTCGAGGACGGTCGACATAGAAGAGCTCAAAACTGAAAATAAACCGAGAAACGAACTTCATGTAGAACTCAGCTTACAATGGGATGTCTTAGTTAATGCAATTACCATTCAATTAATTTAGCGGCACACCGTAGTAGTATCGTTGAAAGCCGCCATGTTGAGGGGAGTACGTAGCCTAGCTACTCTCCCGCGCTTCCCTGTGAACAAGCTGTGCCATCTGGCAACCGCGCCAAAAGTCGGCGCGTGTGTGCGAATATGTGATTGAGAGAAAATTGCCATAATACACATAAGGCGGGCTCGCTTCTGCCCAACACAGGAGTGGTTCTAAAGTGCTTCTAAAGAAGTGCAGCTAATTGAAATGCGGGCCTATACGCTGCTGCACGGATCCAGAGACTCAAGTTAATTTCAAAAAGTTCACTAATGCACTGCACATACCAAGTTGCGCATCGCTGGACACAACCAAGTGGGTCTCAAAGAGGTACTTGAAGAACGGCGCATACGCAGCGCCATATACCTAGTGGCCCAAAATATTCCGATGTACCCCGTTTCCTGTGCTCCGCAGCCCGATGTGCTGCCCAGTGAGCCAAGTTCGCGGGAAAACAGTCAGAGGCATAGATAGGCAAGACAGGCAGATAAACAGACAGACCCCAGAAAGGGCACCCTAAGAATGCTAATGGTATTAATAACATAACATTTTGTCATAACTTCACAAGACGTACCTTCTGTGAAGGAGCGTGGCTAGTGGCTCGTGAGCGTGCTGCATGCGCTACTATTGGCGATCGCTAAACACTACTTACGAATGAACTGTGTTGAGTCTACATGAAATGCACAATAAGGCGACTAAGATACTAAAACGCAAGCGATTTAGATGGACACATAGATGGGTATCGCATTGCTTACGCATTCTTCTCGCTCAAGAGTTAGCATTAAGACCAACACAATTTATTTGTCTGCTCTTGGTGTGTACTAGGGTCATTCTTTTCGAGCAACGATTTCTTATCGCTATTGTTAGTGCTCTAAACGGGAATTAAAGCGATGAGCGCTGCAATATTGTACGTACAACTTTTCAGACTTTGTTACGAACAGAACCTTTTGTAGCCGGAAGGCTGGAGAACTTCACTCGGGCTGCGGAGTTTCTACCCGAAAGGTGGCTGCGATCGAGAGATGACCGTTCTTCCAGTAAGAATGACCATACTTGGAACCTGCATCCTTTCGCCTCTCTCCCATTCAGCACTGGACCAAGAATGTGCCTTGGGAGAAGAATCGCTGAGATGGAGATCTGTATTCTTGTGGCGAAGGTAAGTTCGACAGGGTAGAGACACTATGACGAAACATTGACATGCAACGCGCATGTTGGAATCAATGTGAAACGATACCATTCTTGAAGCGGGTAAGTAAATTATATGGAATGTGGTAATTCCAACTGTTTTGAATTCTGAGTTTCAGTGTATTGTGAGTGTCGCTGCTGCGGCCGGGCCGGTCAGTATCTCGGCGCATATACATGTCTATATGCGCACTAACGTCATACAGGGTGTCCCATCTAATATTAGCCGAATAGTTAAACATTATGACACAATACACGATGATGAGGCCTACAGGGTTTCTTGGTCACTACTCAACCGCCATCTCGATAATTTTATGCGCGAATTAGCAGGCAAATTCGAGATGAATATTTATTGAACAGTGATTTGATTAGCCTGAGTTGAGATGCCAAATCTGGTGTCGTGTCCTAAAAACATCCCGTTTAGCAAGTTTGAGCGATTTACGTCCGACGCAGTTATTTTGCTCCGCGCTTTAGTCGCACGGCGAGAAATTCACAAAGTGCCGCGTGATAATGCTTCCGCATGCCATGACGCCAGTGTACCCGGATGTATTCCTGGGACAACGCCTTCCTTTCGGAGATGGAAGTGAGAATGGGGCGTGTCAACCACGCAACTTCTCCTTAGATACGCAGTAGAGCGAAAGCGTATGATCGACGACAACTGTAAGTTGAATTGCCCTCCAATATTTTGTTAGCAGTAAGCATCATCATCATCATCACCACGCCATCATTGTCACCATAATCATCCTCATTGCCATTATCATGATAATAATCGTTGCACTTTTTTAGACTGCACTATCTTGTCCATCAAACCAGGAAAGAGGCCAGAAACAGATGTTAGAAAAAAACTACTTGGTGAGAAAAAGTCTTCAAAATTGATCTTAAAAATTGAATTAGATCAATATTGTGATTTTCGTGATAGATGCCCAAAAAGATTGCGTATAGGCGTATGCCTTGCCTTTAGCTGTAGAAAGTTTATTTTACGTTCCTTATAAAACCTATTTACACATATTCCAACATGTGCGCGGGACCTAAATTTTTTCGTAGGATCACGCGCGATTCTGACGAAAGCTTTCGCATTCAAAGGCATTCCAATTCGTACGAAGGGCATATTTCGTAGGTTGGGTCTTGCTAAGGGGTGTGGTGTAGGGATACAATACAATGAAGTTTGCGAGCATAACAGAAGATTATTTGCGCTAAGTTCTATCTTGACATCATGCTCAACGTCCAAATATGTGTTGATCAGTAGGACACAAAAGGAAGCGCCATATGTTTGCCTGTCTGTAGATGAGCGTGTATTTTCGCAAAACACACATGTGCTCCTTGTTCCAATCGGTCTCCTATGATGTATGACTAAGCCGCCGCCTGGGTTGCTCATAATACGCCTCAAAGAAACAGACTGCATAATCCTATTGCAATGTTGTAGAAATTAAAATAAGGTCTAATCTGGATATGGTTTACGCTATTTATTATTGTGTGTATTGTGTTTTGCTATTAACGTCGTTACCTTCTATAATGACGAATGAATAGTGCAAAAATATGTTCAGTAAGAAAAGAAATGAACGTGGCAGGAGCTCACATAGAACAATTTTTTTATTAGAGGCACACGGAGGCTTTTCGGTTTGTTCATGTGAAATCGCTAGTATGAAACGTGTATATGCTAGATGTGTCCTTCAGAATAAACTTTGGTCTTGAATTGAGCGCATGTGATGTCCTTTTCTTTTCTTAGGCGCATTTTTCTTGCGATGTTAATTTGTCAGTACGCAACTTGTCATTGGTCCCTTTTTTTTATAAATCGATGATGTTAATTGGCAGTGCATGTTCGGCGCCAAAGTGGGAATTTGGTCACATAGTATTTTTGATTTCTTTTGTGCAGTAAATGACCACGCAGAGGGTTGTTCGAAGTAGGTTTTCGAGAATAGAGTTGGTTCGCGACCTTCTTGATAAAAAACATATTGACAGACGCCTGAATGGCGTAATTTTGTAATTACACCAACGAATATCTGACGTTCCTAAAGGTGCAATGTTGCGAAGATCATTCTGAATAAGGATATTTCCGGATGAGAAACACCCATTTAGACTGGTGTAAGGGTGTCATTTACAGACGCATAAAACACCATTACAGGTATACATTTTCGAAGGTCCTCCTCCTGATGCTTCCTCTGGCCGTGTTACCTAACTCGGTCTGTGAAACTGTTTGCCTTTCCTGCAAGGCTGGCTTACGAGGTAGCGAGTTGTGAAACACTGGTAAAGCAGCCGGCTCCTTGGGGCTTGTAAAGCAGAAATTGGTAGTGAAACTGTTTGTTTAGCATGCAATATATTAGGGCCGATCGCAAAACTTGCCGGTATGGGTCGCGGAAGATTTATTATTAATAATTTATACTTGACCTACATTTTGTCCGAGGGCATTGCAGCGCGTAGGTATAAAAAAAATATTCCGTCTGCGACAGGGGTCATCGTGGATTTTATTATAGAAGTGGTAAAGATTCAAACAGAATCCTGATCGAACGCAATACACATTTCCTGAATGTTACAGATTACTCTGAAAAATAAATAGATGTACATAGCACACAAAGGACAACAGAACTACAGAGACAGATAATTTACCGGACGTAGGCGAGCAGGATGCAAAAAACATAGTACAATTCGAGGTAAATAAATAGGTTGCTATTATAATAGGAATAGAAGGCCCACAAGGAATTGCCCACAAGAATCGGATGATTGCGTTGATGTCGCGGCTACCAAGGTCGAGCCTATGTGCCTGATGGTACTAGAATAGTATTTTCTTCTTCCACAGCGGGGCTCTGTGAGTACTGTCCACTACGTGACTACCACCCTAGCGATAAAGGCACTGCCGTTGAGCGGTTGAAGTTGTGGAGATGACACTGGCAGGGTCTAGATGAGCTGGATTCAAGTGGACGATGGAGATTGTCTCTTCGTGTCCGTTGACAAGAATTGTGAAAAACTTTGCGCCACGCTTGAGGATTTTGAAGGGACCGTCATTAGGAGCTTGTAAATGAGCGCGAGTTACGCCGTGACGCATAAATATGTGACTGAAATGAAGCAGATGGGCTCATGTACACATTTTTGCGGTCCTTACGAAGCGGCGGTGGTATAACAGTGACCATTGTAATGCCAAGGCGGTCGGCGTAGGAACGTAGGTCAGCACATAACGGTTCGGAGGCGAAGAACACAACCGGGTGCGCGATGTGTTGTACCGAAAACGACTTCTGCTAAGGAACAATGTGCGTCTGCTTTGAGAGCTGTGCGAAGACCTAGTAGAACCAAAGGCAGGTGCCCTGTCCATGGAATCATGGAGTCATGGGCACAAAGTCTATGGGTGCACTCCCCAAACCATAAAAACACCGCAATACCTGCCGCGCATGGAAATCGGACTACGAGGAAGATTATTGAGGCCTACTATATCAGGAAAAAAGGGTTGCGTTGTATAATCATGCCATCGTTAAATTTGTATGACAGTGAATTTGGATTTTTAAGCCGCCTCATAGTATCCCATTAGATTACAGGATTTTGCGTTTTTGCCTGCGCACTGATTTAGCACATGCTAAATGAGCCTATTGAAATTTAGCCTATGCTAAATTTGAAGTTATAGGCAACAACACTTAGTTTGATTTCTTGGCGTATCCCCCCTTCTTTTTTCCCGTTTCCTTTCCTCTTTTTCTTTTTTTTTTCAGCCGGCGTGTCAGACGCCCTTGACACGCAGTCTAACACGCGTGCGTTGACAGACCGAGGGGGTGGGGGGGGGGGCTGGCCTTGGCCGTGTGCACAGCATTCCTTTACTCTCGATTCGACAACAAATCACCGTCCCTCGTTGCCGCACCCTCCCGGCTTCAAGCTTCTACAAGCTAAAAGAAACAAATTTTATTGTGGTAACAATTATACGCATTCTCCAGGCGCATTTTTGCCGTCGTCGTCGTCGTGATGTTCCGTATAATATCCAAAGGCGATAACACCGTCGCTACGCGTCCTGTGCTACATGCGCCAGTGAAAACAAAGGAGCGAAGCCGGCGATCGCGGCTCAACTTGGCGCGCGCAAAGGACAGAGAGCAGAGCAAACGCACCGTCCTCTGTCGCATAAAAGGCCGTGGGGAGGGGACGTTGTGCTCGGGCCGATACGGCAACCGGGCGCAAGGGGACGGGACGATCGCGGCTCACTATCGTGCGCCATATATGCATGAACGCGGAGAAGCACCACGGGAGGGAGGAGGGGGAGCGGCTTCGACTCCGCCTACAAGCGGGTACTTGTCACGCCGTGGGCAGGCGCGCGCACCTTATCGGGAAAAGTATTGCCGGGCTTGGCTATGTATAGCCAAATTGGGCTGCGGAAAAAAATTTGGGTGTCGACCTGGGCGAGTTGGCTATGTAGCTATATTTGAGCAACTGAACACCTGCGACTTCGCTTTGTTTGGCCTAAAAGTGGCGCCCTTATCCACGATCTAGAAGTGGCTCTCATCGAGCAAAAAGAAATATCGAAGGCTATGTTTCCCATGGCGGAGCCGGCAGTGAGGCTTTGCGTGTTTGCGTGCTCGAAGTGAACCCCTCCTCCCCTCAATGCGCCGTTATCTGAGCCGTTGGCATTGATCATTGATTCACCTGAAGTTAAACCGAGCTTCTTCGCGCGAACATTGGCGCCAGCAACATCGTCTGATCTTTGTCTTATCCGTTTCAGTCATCAGACAACCGATCACGGGGCATCGGGGTGAGCCTAGGAGAAGAGGGTGTTTCACAGTACACTGTACTGATATGGCTGTGCTCAGAAAAGGTGAGTAATTAAACAGGGTGGGGAGATCGTGGCCCGGGCATGACAGGATGGAAACACGGGTAGCTGACAAGCTCCAGTGCGTTCATGGCGAAGGCTTACTATCGTGCCAGGCACAATTTTCGACCTACACGTCGCGCATGGTGAGCTTTAGCACTATTTTATTTTAGAGCGCAGCTCTTTGGCGTCCGTTCCTGGGTTTCGCGTCGTCGTCGGCGTTGTCGTCGGCCTCGTAACCAGCTCCGCCCCCCTTTCATCCCCCCAGCGCTAGCAGCGACCGACTGATACCGCTGGATGCCGCTGACGCCGCTAGAGAGTCAAGATAACGTGACTGCATAGAACACCGTCGCCGCCATGCAGAAAGAGGAGGAAAGGGTCCCCCCCCCTGTTCTTGTGTGGCGGATAGGGTGCTCTTCAGTTGCCGACGCGCCGGTTATTTCACGTAGGCCCCGGCACGTCGACGAATACGTGACCACCTTCCCACGGCTAGACCTGGTTCTTAGAGCTGCGGAAGCGAGGGTATCATATTGTTTGTGTCGGCATCGGCGGCGTTGTCCCTGAAACCAACTCCGCAGCTGGGGTTGACTCACTATCGGCGTCAGCGGCATCAGTCAGTCGCTGCTATCTCTTCCCTCCTCCCTTTATCGTGTTGTCCGCTTGCTGCGCGCGCTTCTGCCCCCATCGTTTGCCGCTGGGTGTACACGCCGCCCCCCTCCCCCTCTTCCTGCGAGTCTCCGGTTGTCAAAGCGCCGGCTCGAACTTAATTCCTTTCTTCGCTCCTCCTCCAATGCAACCCCTGTGCGGTGGCAATCAGAGAGCCAGATCGGTGGCGGCGGATCTGTATATGTGCACCGCCCGAGCCGAAATTGCCGCTGCCGTTCGCCCTGTGCGGTGGCAATCAGAGAGCCAGATCGGTGGCGGCTTGACATAAAGACAAACAGCAATTTCCTAACACTTATGCGGGAGAACATCCCGTTCCTCTCGCTCGTAACGCGTCCCACGGCTGTGACAACCTCGCGAGGCACTTGTATAGATCTCGTCTTTGAGAATCAAGCATTGGTGTACCAAGTCGAACATATATCAGTCTATTTCTCCGACCACAAAGCTTCCTTCATGACTGTCAAGAACTGTTAGTGGAGTCTTTGTTAAAGGAATACGTGTGAAAAATAAAAAAAAAATTCTGTGATAGCGCATACATGTGTTGCTCGATTTCTTTGCCTCAATCTATCGAAAAGGTGAAACAGCTTATTTGCTGCGCTCAAATTTCGCATTGGGAAGTAACGTAATCGTCGGTAATTTTTTCCTAGGAGATGAATTTTAATGAGATAGTGTTAAGGGCCGTGCCGCAGAAAATCTGGTGAGGGCGTCCGCTGTTTGCGCTGAGAAAAACGATCCTGAAGCACGCAAGCCGTACGCCTGGCGCATACGCGTTATTGAACTAATTGATTTTCTCAAAGTAAACTGTGTCAGAAAATTCGTAAAGTACGACTTACAAACAACTTACAGACATGAATCGGTAAAAGTGGCATCCACCCGAATGCAGAACCAACATACAAAGGAAACCCTTACAGGTTTCTCAGAAAGAAAGCCTTGCAGTTGAAAAATTCGTCCTCAAATGGAAATCCAACCCATGATCAACGCATTTCCGGAGCGGTCGCTCTATCATATGAGCTAACCAGGAGGCTAGCCGATCGCAGAGGGAAGCCGAATTAATCGACAACTCCAGACAATGCAATTATGAATATGGGAAATCGGTTCTGCGGACGCCATTTCTAGCTTGGTGCTACAATTCGGCTGGATGCCAATTTTTCCCTTTCATGTACTCTCCTCCCCCTTGTGGGCTTCCGCAGAACTGATTTTCCATAACCTAGGAAGATGATAGCGTCAGATACTAATTTGCACATACGAGAAAACAAATTACGGGGCACGCCGCAAGGCTCAGTTATTTCGCCTGCTCTCTTCGACATCTGCATGATCGGCCTCTCGAGGAATCTGGCCCAAGTTGAAGGTATCAAACACACCATCTACGCAGACGACATCACCATCTGGTGCACAGGCGGTAACGAAGGGCAAGTGGAAAGCGCCATGCAATAGGCGGTAGACGTCACGGAGCAGTACCTGCTATCCACCGGACTCAGATGCTCTCCGACCAAATCTGAGCTTCTGCTTTATAAAAAAGAAAAAGGCCGCAGACCCAAGGGCTGGAAACTGGTCTCGGAAAGCGACATTCACCTGTTCACTCGGAACGGTGACCCGATACCCAGGGTCGACACCATCAGAGTCCTGGGTATGTTCATAGAATCACGCGGCGGCAACGGCACTGCGTTACGCAAGATAATTGCGAAAACCGACAATGCTTTTCGCCTCGTCGGAAGGGTCCGAACAGACATCGTGGCCTAAAGGAGGACAACGTGCTTCGGCTCATCAACGCCTTTGTGCTGTGTCACTTCACCTACATGGTGGCCATGCACAATTGGCTCAGAGCCGAGCGGGAAAAGCTTAATGCCCTCATTAGAAAATTTTTCAAGAGAGCCCTCAGGCTGCCCGTCAGAACGCATACAGAGGACCTCCTTCAGCTCGGCATGCACAACACCATGGAGGAGATAGCCGAGGCTCAGGAACGGGCCCAGTTAACTCGGCTGTCCATTACGCCGGCCGGCAGACGTATCCTCGAGGAGATCGGACTCGCACCGACCAAGAACTTGGCTGAAGAAACCCAAATCCCCAGAAAAATAGGGGAGAAGATCGTGGTCGCCCCTTTGCCCCACAACGTTCATCCCGTTCACAACGCAGGTCGTCGCAAGGCAAGAGCATTGAATATACGAAAGCAAATAAACAAGGACAAAATCGCAGCAACCTTCGCGGACGCAGCTGCATGCCGAGACGGCAAGGCTTTCGCGGTTTCCATCGTTGACACGCTGGGCAAAGTCATCAACTGTGCTTCCGTCTGGACGACGATCCCAGAGGTGGCCGAGCAAGTGGCCATTGCACTCGCCATGCAAGACGGTCGGAGAGACAGGGTGTATAGCGATTCTAAAGCCGCCATCAGGGCATTCCGGAAACGCTGGGTAGCCCGGCAGGTATTTCAAATTCTGAAAGGCGCCAAACACGGCAACACCTTCATGCACTCGATGCTTTGGTTCCCAGCACACGTCAGGGTCATTGAGGGGGTTCCTCTGAACCTCAACTAGTCTGCCCACAAGGCTGCGCGTGGCTTTACCGACCGCGCTGCCTTCGGATCGGGCGACTCTCTCCCCGGACACAGAGACGCTCCCCTCACACACAACGAAATCACTAAATTCTTTTACTTAGAAGTGTTTTCCCCCGCCTCCCTCCAAGCTAAGCAGGCCGCAGGCGGTAACACTAAGACTTCTGCAAACGAACCTCTACCCAAATCCGGCTTTCCTTAATAGCATATATCCCGAGATTTATCCGAGTTGTTCTTGCGTGGCCTGTGGTGAGGTAGCTACGTTGCCTCATATGCTCTGGGAGTGCGGGTCGCTGGGCCCGAAGTTCACCAAGGAAGAGTGGGACGCGCTCCTGCGAAGTCCCGTCTTTGAGGACCAAATGCTGGCCGTCCAGCGCGCCCGCGATCGGGCCGGCAGACTAGATCTGTCAGTCCCGTCGTGGAATTAGCCGGGTGCGCATTTTATCGCGCTTTGCTGGACCAAATAAAAGTTTATGCACTCACTCACTCACTCACCCGGAAACTCAAACACAAACAGCTTTTCCAGGTGCCGTTTGAGCTCTGAAAGCTCGCCTTCGTTCATAAAGTTCGCCGCCAGCGTTTGCAGGTGAACATTACGGTTACATAAGCTGCAGTTGACTGGAAGCGTCAGAAACAGTCAGCTATCTCTGAACGCTGTGGTATTTCATAATTAAGGGCGAAGCTTAAGCGTCCTCCAAATTTTTTGTTGTTGCGCAAATTCGAGATAAATTTCGATACGTTCGCCCTTTGCACCGATACGCTAGAACACGAGCTTCCGGGGACGAACAAAACGTGTCCTGTATGCAAGCATGATGACCGTGTTGTTGAAGCCAAGCTTAGACCCTCAGGCCGTCACGGACATATCGTTACGATGGGTTGTGCAAAAAGGCATTGCCGCAGTAGGACGTGAAAATACATCGACAAATAAAACTGCAAGAAAATGGCTACATTTGGCTACAGATTGTTCGCCCTAATTTGGGTTTGGCTACATTTGGTCTACAATTTCTCTAGCCTTGGGATACGCTGCCTTGTCGGATCTTGCAACACTGATCTGGAAAGAGACCTGCAGGTGGCTCATACCTTTGTGGCGCCGGCACCGCATTTCCTGCGACACAGGCCCCTTAACACTATCTCATTAAAATTTATCTTGCAGGTAAAATAATTTAGCGCTAAAGCTCAGCGTGCGCGACGTGTAGGTCGAAAATTGTGCCTGGCGCAATAGTAAGCCTTGGCCATGAACGCACTGGAGTTTATCAGCTACCCGTGTTTCCATCCTTTCATGCTGGCGTCACGATCGCCCCACCCTGTTTAATTACTCACCTTTTCTGAGCATAGCCATCTTCGTACAGCGTACTGTGAAACACACTGTACTCGCCGACTCACCCCGATGCCCCGTGATCGGTTTTCTGATGACTGAAACGGATAAGACAAAGATGAGACGATGTTGCTGGCGCAAATGTTCGCGCGAAGAAGCTCAGTTTAACTTCAGGTGAATCAAAGATCAATGCCAACGGCTCAGATAACGGCGCATTGAGGGGAGGAGGGGTGCACTTCGAGCACGCACACACGACAACCCGCACTGCCGGCTCCGCCATGTGAAACATAGCCTTCGAGGTTTATTTTGGCTCGATGAGAGCCACTTCTAGAGCGTGAATAAGGGCGCCACTTATACGCCAAACAAAGCCAAGTCACAGGTGTTAAGTTGCCCAAATATACCCACATAGCCAACTCGCCCAGGTCGACAACCAATTTTTTTTTCTGCAGCCCCATTTGGCTATACAGAGCCAAGCCGGCAATACTGTTCCCGATAAGGTGTGCGCGCCTGCCTGCGGCGTGCCAAGTACCAGCTTGTAGGCGGAGTCGAAGCCGCTCCCCCTCCTCCCTACCGTGCTGCCCCGCCGTGTTCATGCATATATGGCGCACGATAGTGAGCCGCGATCGTCCCGTCCCCTTGCGCCCGGTTGCCGTATCGGCCCGAGCACAACGTCCCCTCCCCACGGCCTTTTGAGCGACAGAGGACGGTGCGCTTGCTCTGCTCTCTGTCCTTTGCGCGCGCCAGGTTGAGCCGCGATCGCCGGCTTCGCTCCTGTGTTTTCACTGGCACACGTAGATACGACGCGTGGCGACGGTGTTATCGCCTTTGGACTTTATACGGAACATCACGACGACGGCAAGAATGCGCCTGGAGAATGCGTGTAATTGTTAGCGCAATAAAATTTGTTTCTTTCAGCTTGTAGCATCCTGCCAACACGCGCACTTCGCGTTTTTTAAAACACAAAAATGTGAACAGAACTGGGTGGATTAAAAAAAATGTGGGGTTTTACGTGCCGAAACCACGATGTCATTATGAGGCACACCGAACTGGGGGACTCAGGAAATTTGGCCCTGCTGGGGTTCTTTAATGTGAACATAAATCTAAGTACAAAGGTGTAGTCGCATTTCGCCCCATCTAAATGCGGCCGCCGTGGCCGCGATTCGATCCTGCGCCCTCGTGTTTAGCAGTCCAACACCACAGCCGCCACGCAAGCAAGGCGGGTGTGAATGGGTGCATATTGGAATGTGCCATGCCTATGTGCACAATTTATGCAGGTATTTAGAGCATTTTGAGGGTTTTGGAACCAAAGTGAGCGTTTAAATTGTCTTGATACGGAGCTCCCGCGAGAAACAAGGGCCCAAAGGGTTCACATTTGTTCGAGCGTTGCATGTCTGCGTCATTAAGCGTTTTACGCTCGTGCTGGGAGACTGTTTATGGTTCGTTAGTTACAACATATAAACCGGCTTGTGTGTGTGTTACTATGGAGCTTCATGCACTTATGTATGGTAACAATTAGTTTCTGCATTCATAATGGTTGCAGGGCGAACGAGACGACGACGGAGTGAAGGGCACAGGACGAGCGCTATCCTGTGTCCTTCACTCCGTCCTTGTCTTGTTCGCGCAGTTACCATTATGAATGTAGACCAAGTCGCCCAACTTTCCACTTTAATACAGTTTCTGTATGGCGAACCTATCTCAAGAATACTGGCTAGCAAGCGCCCGAAATTTGCGGCCAAGTAAATTTAAATTTGGGTTCTTTACGTGCCAAACCGCGATATGGTATGATATGCGCCGTAGGCGGGACTGCAGAATAATGTTGACTACCTGCAGTTCTTTAACGTGCCCTCAATACACGATACGCGGGTGCTTTATTTTTTTGCTTTTTTTGCATTTCGCATTCATCGAAGTGCAGCCACCGCGGCCGGGATTTAACCTCGCGCCATCGCGCTTAGCAGCTCAACACCAAAACACACCATGGCGGGCCGCTGTCAAGTTTAACACTTAGTGTCGCGGTAGTCAACCAGTTGATGCCCTTCGCGGGGAACCTGCAAACCGTTTATAAACAACCACGGGCTTTGCCTCATGCAGATGATTCAGTGCCACTGTGTCGCAGGTTGACGTGAAATGGGTTACATTACTGATGCCAAAAGTGTGCGTGAGAGTGTGCGGGAGTTCGACAAGAGTCGTAATGATGAAAGATCAAAATTTTACTTGCACTTTTACATGTACGACGAGCAGTTTGACGAACTCTTGTCCCTGGATTGCTTGTAGTACGGTAGCTAGCTGGGTGAGCCAACACATCTGCATTATTACTTAAAGCGTGAACAAATCAAACACGGACAAAGAACACAGACGTAACACGAGCGCTGATTGACGACAAAAAGCTCATTGCTTACAAACAACCTTATAAATAAAAGAACTCAGGCAGGTGTGCACCCCCGCACCACTGATTCCCTAAACCAAAAGCCAAGCAAGACCGAAGAGCGGTAACTCAAGGTGGTGGGTTATCCCAAAGCTTAGATCTAAAAAAAACATATATCCTTGTGTAGAGCGAGTGTCACCTAGCTGGCATACCGATCATCACATCGATTGAATAGGTAGGATTTTGGAATGAGGCGGGCGTTTTCAGTTTCATTTGTCCAGATTGCGCGTGTGCGTTCACAAATGGGCTTCCAACTGCAATAATGCAAGCAAAGTTTGCAACCGCAAAGGTTGCAAGAACATTCCTCCAGATTAAATAACGCTGGTCTATCACATTTAGCAACCCATTGCTAAGGTTGCAGTTGGTGGGAGGCGAACCCAGGACATTGGGAAAAGTTAATTACGGCACGCTTAATGAAAGTAGAGCTAATTAAGGCACTCGAAACCACGACCTTTGGGGTTAAATAAAGCGAAGGTATTTAAGGCACAGTTAATCAAGATAATGTTAATGTACTCGAAGCCACGGCCTTTGGTGAAAGTTGAAACAACGGCTTTGGTGTTAATTAGTACGAAGTTGATTAAAGTATAGGGTAATTAAGGCAATCCAACTCACGACCTTTGGTGGGAGAAAGTAATAATAGGGAGTAACAACGCACTTTAATGAAAAATTCAGGTAATTTAATTAGTTTCTATTCACCGCGCAGGCTTTCACCTTCATCCTCTTTAGTGTAAGCTAAAGTGACTGGCAGCTTCTTTTGCAAGCCTGGTCCCGCTGACAGCATTTCTGCCAGATGGCTCAGTTCATACTGTCTGGCTTCAATTTTGAAATAACGATATGCCCTACCAAGATAGTAATAAAAAAGAAATTGTTTTGCGGATAACAGTCCTGCTAAAATATACCTTTCATGGCCGCGACCATGAATATGATGTGGCCAACAAAATCGCTTCGTTACCCCTTCGGGAGATGCGTTCCATTTCATCTTTTCTTTAAATCAACGGTGAACTGCTTGTTACAAACTATGTAAATTCGACAGATAGGCGCTGGCACAAAATGTACGTAGAGGCAAGCGTAAATACAAGCCTAAGGTTACCTAAGGTTTAAGGTTACCTTAAGTAATCTAAGGTGCCGAAGGTTTAAGGTTAGCATAAAGGCACGTGGCTGCAACATCGCCATTCGTGTCCCCAAAATAGGTGAATATGACACTCACGGCGTTTGGATAGGAATAGGGTGCTACATTTTTCGCGTTTTATTTCTCTCAAAATAGCAGAAAATGATTTTGCTCCTTCTGCTCACCTGTTCATTAAATTCTGCAGAAAGATCGGGTTTTATGTTCCGGATTATTTAATGTAGCAATTTACACAATTAATTTGTTTCTAAGAAAATAATTTAACTTCCCTTTGTTTACCCCGAAAGCAAACCCTTACCGAGACAGTTCTGGCATAAACTTCTTTCCCCGACTCTGGCCCGCTGCTGCAAAGAGTCGCTCTGGTAGAGTTGCGACCTGTTCCAGACAAGGGGTAAACATGTGGCAGCCCGCACGTAACGGGTCTTGTAGGTGCCAATAGGTGGTAAAACAAGCTTATGGTAGCACTGGCTTGGCAACAACTTTTTCCAGAATTTATTTTGCTTAAGAACTACGCAAGTAACTCTTCCAAGTTTTATAGTGAACAATCCCGAACACCAGAACCCATCTTTCTGCAAATTTTCAATAAGCGGAGAGCAGCAGTGGCATCAAAATCATTTTATTTATGATCATAATGGAAAATCGCATCTCCCTGTATGAGCAGATCACAATCGGCGGTACACACCGCTCAAGGGCAGCATGGGAACCTGTGAGTTTGTTTGCAGCAGCAGGCGCATCATAGAGCGAGTTTATTAACAGAAAAGGAAGCATTGCATCACCCACAACGCTCACGACTGCCGATCACTGTACGTCCCCCCTCCCCCCAATACCGCCCCCCGTTATGGCGACATTCTTGAAACGTTTTCTTCATTTTTGTTTTGCTGAGTGATGGATAACAATGTCCTTAAACCTGCAGTTTTCAGCAGTGCTCCGACTTGTTAATATCATATATGTGGTTTCAGAGGGCATTACAGAACTGCACCTACAGGACTGCAGTGATAAAAGTTTGGAGGATGATTAAACTTCGTCTTTAAGAGTGGAACGCGATAACATTCAAAGGTCCCTGACTGCTTCTCACCCTTTCCGGCCACTGCAGCTCATGTGACCGTAATGTTCACGGGAAACGTTGGCGGCGAACGCTACGCACGAAGGCGAGCTTTCTGGAAGAAACGCAGCCTCTTGCCTGGGCCGCGATGATGATGATTACGATGATTCGTACCCTGAGAAACGGGGCGGTGAAAAATAGTCACATAGCCGGTTTTATTTAACCAAGTCTGCTATAAATGTTTTTATCCAGCATTCTTCCAAACATCTCTTATATCTTGTTTCTTTCCCATCAAAATCTACATTGTGTCGCCAGCCATGACAGTAATAGATTCAGTGGTTTATATATTGCCTGCTTTCTTTGCACCAACACACTAAACGTCTCTTGCTCATCTCGAATGTTGACCGGTCGACGCTTACGTACACCTTAAAGCCAAGGACTTTTGGAAGGTGTACGTTACCTACCGACATCACTGGGTGAATCCCTTCGCATTCCATTAGGTTGTGCTGAGTGGTCTCCAGATTTTTGCTGCAGCATACACATGCGTACTCTATTTCGGAATATTTTCTACGGTATTTTCTTTTTCCTAGGCAACTGGCTCGAGCCTCCAATAGCAAGGCAGTGCCCTTTATGTTATTTTACTTATTTTCCCTTATAATTTGCTTCTTTTCATTCTTATAAATCTCCATGATATTTTTTGTTTCCATCCATTGCATCTAATTATTTGTCTCCTTTCCTCTCCCTTTCTTTCTGGAGACTCCTGGTTGTCTATTTGCAGTTTAAATTACCTTGTACTTAGATGCCAACTTTCATGACCTCTTCGTCCATCATGTCTCCACGTATTTCAAGTACAGACAATTGTGCACTTTAGCTGCCCGTTTATTTTCGTCCATGTTCCTGACTCTTTCTTCAAAACTAATTTTGCTGTGTTTCTGGCTTCAAAATGGTGAAGGGCTTAAAGAAGAGGGGTCTACATTTTGTCTTATTCGGTACTGCAGATGATGTGACTGTAAAATTACATTCGTAAATTTCGGTCGTGTGATGAGGCTTCCGGGATAATTGGTGGTAGGTCGCTAACACATTAAAACACGCGCAATAGCTTTCGCGAACGTCTGTAGTTAACTCGAATTTAAGGAAAACACAGACGCTTACCCCTTTGATACGCGTCATCGAATGTATCGCCATTCAATTGGGTTCAGTTATTCTTATACGTGAAGCGGGCTGCACTGCCGTCTTTCACAGGTGCAAAAGAGCAAAGTTCTCTCCAGCTTTGTGTTATTTTGTGTTATTTATGTGGTTATAGAGCTATAATATGGTGGTTTATGTTGTTTGTGTTCGCCTCGCACTGAATTTTTATTCAATTTATTCATTCAATTCATTTTTATTACTCATTCTCTTTCTGTGGTAAATAGCCAGTCACCGGGTTACTGACAGTGGCTCATTGGCGAACGTATATTGTCACAGACAAAGCCACAAGAGACTTCGGTCGACGCTATAGACCTCTTTATATCGCTGTCCTGGCACCTTCGTCGTTCTCTTCTTCTGGGAGACACCCGACATGCCTAGCATGTAGCACCGAATCGCACCGAGTGGCTGTCAGCTGTGTCGAGGCCGTGGCGTTACCCCCCTCCCTGGAAGCATCGTCTCGATGCGGAACATTGATGCACTGGAGATTTCCACGGGGATACTGTTAAGAGAGACGTAGATGGTGAGAGAGGTCTGGGACTTTGCGTTCAGCGGGAGTGGTATAACTTCAATCCAGAGACGTGAACGACATCGGACAGGCGTGGGCAACGGGGACGGCGAGCGGTGCCTTCTCCTTCAGGAATCACTTCGTATGTGACGTCGCCGAGTCGTTGAACGATCCTATAAGGTCCAAAGTAGCGGCGCAAAAGTTTCTCCGACCGACCACGCTGGCGGATCGGTGTCCACACCCATACTTTGTCACCGGGTTGATAAGTGACGTCGCGGTTACGAAGATTGTATCGGTCGGCGTCGTTGTGTTGTTGGTAGCAGATACACAATCGTGCGAGCTGGCGTGCCTCTTCGGCGCATCGAGCCAATTCGGCAGCATCATTGACATTAGAACTCTAGGTGGGTAAGAACATTGCGTTCAACATTGTGACAGCTTCCCGGCCGCGCACCAAGCGAAAAGGGGTGAAGCCGGTGGTTTCTTGAATGACAGTATTATATGCAAACGTAACATATAGGAGGACGCCATCCCAGTTTTTGTGGTCGACGTCAACATACGTAGAAATCATATCAGCTATTGTTTTGTTTAGCCTTTCTGTGAGCCCAACCGTCTGGGGATGGTAAGCAGCGGCTTTGCGGTGAACGGTGCCACTGAGAAGCATGATATCTTCTGTGAGCTGCGCTGTAAATGCTGTGCCCCGGTTGGTTATAACCACTCTTGGAGCACCGTGGCGGAGTACGACACCATGTACAAAGAAAGTCGCAATATCATAAGCAGTGCCTCGTGGGAGAGCTCGGGTTTCAATGTAACGTGTAAGGTAGTCTTTGGCAACAGCAATCCAATGGTTACCAGCCCTCGACGTGGGGAATGGTCCAATCAAATCTATGCCAACCTGCTGAAAAGGGATCCGCGGAGGATCCACGGGATGGAGAAGTCCAGCGGGACGCACGGGTGGTGTCTTGCGTCTCTGGGAATCGCGGCATGTCTTCACGTATTGCTTTACGTCACGGCGAAGGTTAGGCCAGAAGTACTTTTGGCGTATGCGTGAAAACGTCCATGCGAATCCCAAGTGGCCCGAAGATGGCTCGTCGTGAGAGGCCCGCAGGATGTCGTCACATTGTGAAGAAGGCACTACAAGGAGGCTGGCGGTTTCGGTCGAGTGAAAACCCAACTTGTAGAGAACGCCATCGCGGAGAAAAAACGAGGATAACTTGCGGATGAACATACGAGGCGGCTCTGGTAGACGTTTCTCAAGGTAGTCGATGAGAGGCCGGAGTTCTGAATCTTCGAGCTGTTGCTTGCTGATGTCTGATACTGAGATAATGGACATAAATGCGTCCTCTTCATCAAACTCGCATGGCGACGGTTGAAGTGGAGCACGTGACAGGCAGTCGGCGTCGGTGTGTTTAGGCCCGGACTTGAACACTATCATCATATCGTATTCTTGCGAGCGAAGACTTGAGCGTGCGAGACGGCCAGATGGATCCTTCACATTGGCGAGCCGGCACAATGAATGGTGATCTGTCACAACTCGAAGCGATCGGCCGTACAAATATGGTCGGAGCTTAGCAATTGCCCACATAAAGGCCAAGCATTGCTTCTCCGTAGTGGAATAGTTACTTTCAGCTGGAGACAAAGTGCGGCTTACGTACGCAATGATGCGTTCGGCTCTATCTTGCCACTGTACGAGGACGGCACCAAGGCCAACGTTGCTGGCATCCGTGTGCAACTCGGTGTCACTGTCTTCGTCAAAGTGTCCTGGAACAGGAGGTGTGCGCAGACGTTTCTGGAGTTCACAGAAGGCTTCTTGTTGGTTCTGCTCCCAGACAAACGGAACATTATCCTTAGTCAGCCGCTGCAAGGGTTCGGCTATCCGTGAAAAGTTTGCCACGAAGCGTCGATAATATGCCCAAAGCCCTAGAAAGCGGCGGAGTTCGTGTTTGTTCGAAGGTGTTGGAAACGAAGCAACAGCAATGGTTATGTCGGGGTACGGTCGAATGCCCTCGTAGCTGACGGCACGGCCTAAAAATTTGAGTTCGTCATACCCGAAATGGCATTTTTCAGGCTTTAAAGGCAGGCCAACAGTACGAATTGCGTCAAGAACTGCTTGTAAGCGCTGAAGGTGCTGCGCAAAAGTTTCTGAAAACACAACGATATCATCTAAATAGACAAGGCATGACTGCCACTTGAGACCTGATAGAACCGTGTCCATCATGCGCTGAAAAGTAGCAGGCGCAGAGCACAATCCGAAAGGAAGGACCTTAAATTCGCAAAGTCCGTCAGGCGTAATGCGGTTTTCTCACGGTCACGCCCATCAATTTGGCAGTAGCCGCTGCGAAGGTCCATCGACTAGAAGTATCGAGCATGTCGAAGGCGGTCCAAAGAGTCGTCGGTGCGGGGAAGGGGATAAACGTCCTTCTTCGCAACGTTGTTAAGCTGGCGATAGTCAACGCAAAAACGCAGTGTGCCGTCTTTCTTTTTCACCAGAACCACAGGCGACGCCCATGGACTGGTGGAGGGCTGTATGATATCGTCGGTAAGCATTTGTTGGACTTGATTTCGGATGGCGTCTTGCTCTTTACGAGAAACACGGTAGGCACGTTGGCGCATGGGTCTTTCATTGGGATTTGTAATAATTCTGTGTTTCGCAATAGGCGTTTGGATGACCTTCGATGTTGAAGCGAAACAGTCCGCAAAAGACTGTAAAAGGCTTCAAATGCTAGCCTATTGTTCACCTGATAATCTAGAATCCACATCAATATTGCTCTTGGCTGGTGCCTCACAGTTAGAATCTCCATCATTGTGTCCTACAGTTAAACAAGCGGGAAAGTAACTGACTGGCTCCTAATAGGCGATGGCAGTTCGTGGGGCGAACTGCTGGTATTCACGACTGAAATTAGACACTAAAATCTGAGCAGTCCGTGACGACAGCTGCAAGATGCGGCGGGCTACGCTATCCTGTCGAGCCAACAAGACTGACAGATTGCTTTCAGCGATTCCGAGATGGGGAGGATCATCGTCTGTTTCTACAGTGATCAACGCAGTACTCCGGGGTGGTAAAGTAGCACAGTCACCCGAAACGCGTAACACCGTGGACTGTGAGTGGGAGTCGTTTGAATGAGTTGCGTGTTCGCTGGAAAAAGTGACAAGCAACTTGCGAAGGTTTATGATTGCGCCGTACTCCCGAAGAAAGTCCATGCCGGGTATGACCTGCCTAGAGCACTCTGCCAGTATAATAAATGAACCGACAAATGTGACCTCCCAAGTTTGTACCCTCGCAGTGCATTTGCCGATCGGCGTGAGAACATGACCGCCGGCTGTACGGAGCTTAGGTCCTGGCCACGGTGTCGTCACCTTGCGAAGTGCAGTAACCAGTTGTCCGCTCATGACAGAATAATCGGCACCAGTATCGACAACAGCGGTTACCGGGTAGTTATCTAAACAAACGAGTATGTCGGCTGAAACAGGTTCACTGTTTTCGAAGGAAGGTGTCGAAGGTACGCAGTCGTCGTTGTCGTCGTCGTCATCGTCGTCGTCGTCGTCGACGCCGTCGTCGGGGTGTCGCAGCGGAGGATCTTTCGAAGTGCGTTGGACAGCGGCCCCACCCCCGGAGGCCGTTGTTCTTAGATTCCCCGACTTGGGCTCGTGGGCCGGTTGCCCACGGGAGCGAAGAACCTAGTGTAGCGGCTAGGTGAACCCGAACGTCGAGGAGGTGGTGATCGTGACTGGCGCCTCTGTGGAGACTGAGATCGGTTCGTTGGCAGGGACTGTTCAACCGGTGGGAACTGCGCGTACGACGACGAAGGTTGACTAGACAGATATTGCTGGATTTCTAGCGGGCGCTCTCCCTCACGTGGGCGACGAGCGCAAGGGTGATAGCCCTGGAGTCCTATTCTTCGGTAGTAGCAGGCACGGTACAAGTCGCCACAGTGGAAGCAGAGTGGCTGATAGTCAGGTGCGCGCCACACGTCTGGCTTTCGCGCATTGATTTGGGGGCTCGTGGGCCCGTACATATTTGTACGTGAAGCTTGGCCCTGGAGGTGGCACAGCGGTTCTTCAGAAGAAGGCGGGTTACGATGGTTCCCTGGTTGCGCAGGTAGCCTCACTGCTTACGGGGGTGGCTTCAAGTCTGGTTTGCACGAATGCCTGTGCCGCCTGGCGGACTTCTTCGCGGACGATATCTGTGAGGGATGTTACGGTCGGTTGAAATCGCACTCCCTGTAGTCGATCGAGCTCCTCACGCACGACACTACGTACAAGCTCTCGAAGCGCATCGGTGTCATAGGGCAACGAGAGAGAAGATGCTGATCACAGGCTAATTTGGCGATCGTAGACCGAGGAGCGTTGCTGAAGGGCTCGCTCCATTGTTGTCGCCTCACTGAAGAACTCAGCTACTGTAGCTGGAGGCCTTCGCACCAGTCCAGCAAACAGCTGTTCTTTCACTGCACGCATCAGCAGGCGTACTTTCTTCGCTTCTGTCATGCCAGGGTCAGCACGCTTGAAGAGCCGCGACATGTCCTCTACGAACATGGCTACGCTTTCGTTCGGCCTTTGAACCCTATTCTGAAGGGCTTGCTTTGCTCGACCTTTTCTTGTGGGGCTGCTGTACGTATCGCGTATCTGCCGTTGAAATTCTTGCCAGGTGGTGATGGATGGCTCGTGGTTAGCGAGCCATGTTCGGGCAGAGTCCTCTAGGGCGAATTACACGTTCCTTAACATTTTTTGCTCGTCCGAATAATTGACGTCAGCCACACGATCGAAGTCGTCGAGCCAGTCTTCCATGTCCTCAAAAACCTCACCATGGAACGGCCGCGGCTAGCGTGGGGTGTGGAGAACCAGCGACGCAGGAGGCTGTCCCGTACCGTATGTCTCCTGCGTCTGGCTTGCGGTTGTGGTGGACATCCTCGGCAGATCTTACGGGCAGTATTCCGGAGGCAGTCTTTGAAGCCGTCGGCTTGTGCGTAGGTTGTCCGCTTCCAGTTCCTGGGGGTTAGAGTACATAAACGCGTACCCAGCTCCTCCACCAGTTTGTCACAGACAAAGCCACAAGAGACTTCGGTCGACGCTATAGATCTCTTTATATCGCTGTCCTGGCACCTTCGTCGTCCTCTTCTTCTGGGATCCACCCAACATGCCTAGCATGTGGCACCAAATCGCACCGAGTGGCTGTCAGCTTTGTCGAGGCCGTGGCAATATTCTATTAGCGGTCATGTTGTTCACATAATAATTGCCACTGGAAGGACGTGGTTTTGCATTGACCATGAGGAATAGCTGACTTTGGAAAGGGTGCATTGTTATTAAGTTCACAGACAACAAGGGTGTTTTACAGTGAAGTTGTATACCTCTGCCGTCTAAGTAAATTTTCGTGTCGTAAGCAAAAACATTCGTAGGCCGTCCCAACGTGGGCCGTCCCAACGCTAGTGCAATGCCGGGCCGAACCGCGGCGGAGGTGAAGCAGGCGTTAAACGTTCCCCATACGTAGGCCGATCCCGAATATAATCCAATACCGGGCCGACCCGCGCTGGCAGGGAAGCAGGCGTTAAGCTTTACAAAAATTTTTATAGAAAGTCTTTAGACCGTTTTTTTCATGGACGCCACCATACTGATGCGCAGTGGCGCCATCTATGGGCAGTCGGTATGCTGGCTTGGGCGAGCGCTCCGTCTTGCATGGTAGTTATACGCTCGGTGGTATTTTCTGGCGTTTCGTTTCGCGCTCGTGCGGTTCATTCATTATAGCGTGCGTCTTCTACATGGCAAACGGTTGTGTGAAACGTGCTCAAGTGGTCTCAAGACACGTGCATCTTCCTGACCACTTATTTGATAAACTGAGAGTTACGTTGCTTCAATCTGGATTTCGTTCAAATTATGATAGAGAAGCCCGCGAATCCTTCCTTATATGTAAGTTTGATACCGTCGCATGTGGTATGAATGAATGTGTAGGAAAATTGAGTTGCCTGTCTTTGTAGCCCGTCACTTGTCCCTTCTGCTACTAACACGTCGCTATTCCCCTTTTTCTGTGTCTGTGTTTGCTTGATAGCATAGCACATATTGAGCACATATTTACGTTTTGTTGTCACGTGGCGATTGGTTTTTACAATTCATTCCGGTGCGTTTTTATGCTTTGTATTTTAGATGATATGTTTGCAATCGCCATCGGTCTATACACGTGTCAGCTATCCTTTGAACGATTCAGATGCATTTTGTTCGCCCCTTTTATTCGTTTTTCATGTAACCGTATCTTCATTTGGTGGATAAGCGCATGTATATTAACTGTACTGACACCATGCAATGTATTCTGAAGGCCGGACCCCGGCCGAAACGTCCATAAACCGCTTCATACGCGCGTCTACATCACTCTTCACTATATATATATATATATATATATATATATATATATATATATATATATATATGTACAGTGCTACCTGTAGGTCATTATATATGTGATGATACTAGTAGAAGCTTACCATGGAGATGAATGACAACTTTGCTGAATAGAGCTAGCTATCAAATATGTGCTTAAAACGGCAAAAATGCTTGACAGGCAAACGTATGCTTCTGCAGTACACTGGTTACCGTCGCCAATCCATGCATTACTTGCGCTCTATTGCATTCAATATGAGGTACAACAACGAGCTGTGGTGGCTTTCCCTCCTTGTCAAGCTGGTGTTGCTGCGAAAATTTTTGACCAAGAAAAGTGGAGGTTTTTAATTATTTCAGAAATGCATGTAACATGCTTTTGGCTGTGTGCTGTTTCCATGGAGTGATAAGTACTGGTGAACCAAGGTGCGGGAGATCTCGTGTCCTTAGTGCAGCGTGCATTGTTATTGCGCTCTGCATCCTGCCGGCAGTGTACTATCACTGCAGAGGAAGATGAGGAAACGCATAGGGTGCGTGCATTGCTGCGATCCTGAAACTATTTTTTTTCCTGCAAGGGTGACACGTTATATATGCTACCACATGATAGACCAGAAGCGCGATAGACCAGAAGCGCGCCTCGCACATTCTGGCTCATACTGAACAAGGTAGTATCATAGCTAAGGCTAGGCAGCATTCACAACAGCTAGTCTGCCCATTAACTACATGGCTGTAGTGAACGCTAAAATACTTGCAGGGTTAACACCCTTTTGGAAGGGTGTTGTCTGTGTTACACCCATATAGAAAGGGTGTTGTTTGTGTTACACCCATATGCAAGGTGACGTCATAACACCTTTTCCTTTGTGGGGTGTTAATTTACACCGCCCTGCTTGGGGTGTGGCAATACACCCAAAAAGGGTGCCTGCCATGGGACAAGTCATTTACACCCTTAAGGGTGTGAACATTTTTAGAATGTACGGGGCAGAGCCCTGGAGGCTTACAAAAAGCGTTATACTTAAATTGAGGGCGACGCAACGAGCTATGGAAAGAATGGCAGGTGTAACGTTAAGGGATAAGAAAAGAGCAGACTGGGTGAGGCAACAAACTCAAGTTAATGACATCTTAGTTGAAATCAAGAAAAACAAATGGGACATGGGCCGGACATGTAATAAGGAGGGAAGATAACCGGTGGTCATTAAGGGTTACGGACTGGATTCCAAGGGACGGGAAGCGTAGCAGATGGCGGCAGAAGGTTAGGTGGGCGGATGAGATTAAGAACTTTGCAGAGACGACATGGCCACAATTAGTAGATGACTGGGGTAGTTGCAGAAGTATGGGAGAGGCCTTTGCCCTGCAGTGGGCGTAACCAGACTGATGATGATGATGAGACAAAAATAAATAGAAACCTTGTCTGCTTTCGTCAATAAACAGTCTATAGAGAGGACACGGGCAAAAGTAAACAGAGACTGTATTGAGTTTGTCTACAGACAGTCTATTGAGGAGGCATATACAAAAATAAACCAACATCTTATCAACTTTTGCTGTAGACCGTCTATAGAATCTGAATAGGCAAAAAGAAATAGAAACCTGATAGACTTTCGTCTATAGGGATCCTATAGGCGTTGTACAAACAAAATACCAAATCTATAGAAAGGCAAGGTCATCTATAGAAAGTCTATAGAGTTTCTATAGACGCTCTAAACTTATTTTTCTAAGGGGAGAGCGCCCTATAAGCAGTACGCGGTCTACTACTCCATATACAAGAAATATGGTGACGAGCCATGACCTTATAGCAGGTCTTCAAATACACTTGCTGCATCCGTTGAGATTGTCGTCCATGACAGAAACACCGGCCATGTGAGACGCCGCGGGCAACAGGTTAACGTATGAAATTGACGGAATTGTTTTCCCTAAATGCGCTATTATGTAAATGTGCATATTGCCCTTTCGCATTGTGCCCGCGCTGGAATGCTCCTGCTTTAACCATTGCTCTATTTCTCCACCCAGCACACGTAAGATAGAGAGCAAACCGGATTGGTGTGACTCCACTGAGTTAAACTGCTGTGGTATTATCAGGAAAGAAAACGATAAAGCTTATATGCCTTTTTTTGTGAAACGACTTCTTTAAAATTGCAAGCAGGGCAGCGTGATATTTCGCTTGTAAAGCTACTGCAGTAGTAACGTAACTTGGAAGATCTTCTAGAGCGGCGGCGACGTAGAGCAAGTAACTGTTTTGTATTACTGGGAATTCATGTATGGGTATGGTAAGTAAATATTATGGTGCTAAAAAGATTTTAAGAACGGCTTCGTACATTTTATTAAATAAATATTCCACAAGAGATAATTTAATTTGGGCCACTGTTATTTAAGCACAGGAAGTGGCTGGCTTGACGCTGCGCATATTGTAATTCATTCACTTTTCTGTGGCATGGATTTGCAGTAACGTCGTAGAGCTGCAAAACGCAAACGGAGACAATATAAGCAAGTTATAAGCCAAGGCTTTCTGTTCTTCAAGAACAGCAGGACAAACCGTTCAAAAAAAAAAACAGACACGTGTTCTTCGTCCTCTTCCAATCTCACTCGCCCACTAAACGCAGTCCATTATTGGCGCCATCATCGTTGTCGTGTGCATTGAATACACGCGTCATTTGTCCCTCCCTATGAGAGCATCGCCCCGATGCTAGCCCCGAAATATCACTTGAGGAAGTGGGGCTCCCTCGCATTCGCTCACATACGGCTTCATGCGGACATGCACAAGTTCAGGAAGGTGCATGCTGCCCCGCGTACAATTTGGACTATCGCGAACGACCTCATATGTGGCTTCAGTGAGTCACTGCAATATTCGATATGGTCCGACGTATCGCCTTAACAGCTTCTCGGACATACCTCGTCTCCATATGGGCGTCCAAATCCACACTCTGTCACCGACTTCATAGGTTACTATTTTACGATGAAGATCATAGCGGCCCGCATCGCACTCTTGCTGCTGGCAGATCCGCAAGTGCACTAGCTGTCGAGCGCCTTCTGCGTGTTACGCAACCACATGGGCGTCCGTGTCAGTGCCTTCAAAGTCCCGTGGAAGCATCGCATCTAACGTCGTTCATACATCCCGTCCGTGAACAAGGGTGAACGGAGTCATGCGCGTCGTCTCTTGTGGCGCCGTTTTATACTCAAAGGGGATATAAGGCAGGTTGTCATGCCAATTTTTATGTTCAACATCCACGTACATTGAGAGCATATCTTGAATTATTTTGTCTAGGCGCTATGTTAATCCATTGGTTTGTGGATGGTAGGCGGTTGACTTCCCATGAGCCGTTTCACTTAGCAGCAAGACGTTATTTAAACGTAAAGTGGAGAATGCGGTTCCTGGGTCGGTCATTACGACGGCTGGTGCGCCGTGTCGCAACACAAAATGCTCAATGAATAAGCACAACCTACTCGGCTGCTATGTTTCTCTGGATTGCCTTTGCTTCAGGGTAACGTGTGAAATAGTTGGTTGTTACGATAACAAAGCGATTCCCTGCAGTAGAAATAGGAAGTGGGCCCAAAATATCCATTCGGATTTTATCAAATGGTCTTCGAGAAATATGGACGGGCTGTAGAAGGCCGGCTGGTTTCGTCGGAGGCGACTTGCGCCTCTGGCAGTCGAGACCAGTGCGAACGTGATGTTTCACGGCGATGGTAAGTCGCGGCCAGTAGTACCTTTGCTGCGCTCTGCCCAATGTTCGCGTGTTGCCTAAGCGACCAGAAGTCACCTCGTTGCAACAGGCTTGGAGTACTTCCATACGAAGGGCTGCAGGAATGACGAGCATATAGAGGGGCCCGGTCGAAGAAAAGTTTACTTTGTAAATGAATTTGGCCTGTAAACAAATAGATAACAGTCGTCTATCAAAAACTCTAGGCGGTTTCGCAGATCTTCCCTTTAAGTAATTGATTAGTTAAAACAAGTCATGTCGTCCCGTTGTTGTTGCGCGATGACGGATATGTGCGGAACATAAAGAAATATTGAGTCTTTTTCTTCGGGTGGACCAGGCGACTCTATCGGCGATCGAGACAGGCAGTCAGCATCCGTGTGTCCTTTCCCTGACTAGTACATCACAATCATGTCAAAACTCTTACATCCTTAAGCTCCAACGCCCAAGTCGGCCAGAACGATGTATAAGGTTTGTCAACCAACACAGGGAATGATGGTCACTGATGACTGTGAAGTGGCGACCATACAAATATGGGCGAAATTTAATAACCGCCCATACTACGGCGAGGCAGTCCTTCTAAGTTGTGGAATAATTAGCCTCTATGCGTAAGGATATTCTACTTGCATAAGCAAAGACTATTTCTGTGTTCTCCTGCCATTGCACAAGAGCTCGCGTCTGGTTTCCAAACTTAAGCTGTTCAATTTGTCAGACATTGCCTGCACAAAGCAACCTCCATAAATAGGAAGAACTGATGTTCCACCTTGAGGCTGTCAATATACTACAATTAATCATAGGTACACAGATAAATGTAATCACAAGGAGAGTAACGCATAGCAAGCATGTGCATCTACATTAAAATAACTAAATTTGCGATCAAGAATGTGGGAAAGCAGGAAAGCTCGATGTTGTACATGATATGCAGGCTGAGGTATATATCTGGGTTCATTGGAGGTATGATAAAAATTATATTTTGGTATTTTTTAATAATAGTAGCAGGAGTAATTGCTATGAGGGAAGAATTAAATTTTTAAGGAATAAATAAATAATCTAATGTTTGGAACACGCGGAATACGCGGAAATAAAATTACAGCGTAATTGCAATTGTTACTTGGAATAGGTTGATTTACTTGTAGCTTGTAGAGTGCTGCAGAGATCATGGGAAGACTACAACCATGAGAGGATATGAGGGAAGACCGAAAGCATGTGCAGCAAAAATGTGGGCAAAATGCGTGTGATGGTATTTGTAAAGGTGTGAAATTGATTTTAAAACTATTACTCTAAGCCGGGGAATAAGGATTCCGAGGTGGATCATTACAAAGCTATAGCTGAATCTCTATGACCAATTGCGGCACACATCAACAATTTCCATAGAAAACGAAAATATATTTAAGCATGTTACTTAGAGCATAATCACAGGGCAATGGTAGAGTAGAAAACAATTTGCATAAACACCGGACTGGCGCTTACTTCCAACTGCGGTTTATCGAACTAATTGGATATTTCTAAGTACAGAACAACACTGTCATGGCACGTCACATTCATGATAAAGCAACCAAATATTAGGCTCAGCAGGACCCCCAATACAAGTACATCATAGCCATGCACCGTGATAGAACTGTGTGGCCCAGAATACAAGAAGTGATAAGACATCACCGGGATTACCGCATCGCACGATGCTTGCCTCTAAAAATATGTGAAGGTAGGCGCCAATGCTGCGCCTGTAATGACGACTCAGAAGGAGCCCATAGCAGACCAAAAAGCAAGAAAGCAAAACGAACCAAGTAAGTTGGTTTTCTGAAAGTACTTGAGCTCTTGCTTTGACACGACACTACGTCCAGCAGCATCTGAGGCAATGAAGCTGGTCGGCGCTTAATGCAATCTTGTGCTTCCGGCTCGCTCGTTCACATGGGGACAAAACAAGTCCGTCTGCCTGCCTTGAGTTGCAACAATCTTTCAGTGGGACATTCTTACACTACCACCCTGAATGAAGTACACCCACAATTCATAGTTTTCCAAACTCTCTCCGGCTTCTCAAGCTGTGTGCATTCATTTTCTTATCTCAAAACTGCAAGGCCAGTGCTTCCTTTGAGACAATATACACCCGTTTGACATGTTTGGTGATAAGAGATGTGACGCCAATTTATCTTTCAGAGTGATGGCACTGTTTTGAATACCAAGTTGTTGCAGGAGGATCTTCAGCCACCTACGTGGCACAGAATGGCTAGGGTGGCAATGTCAGTGTTGTTATAAGAGCTTACCATGTCATTTGCGGCACCCATAGCACTCATTACTGCGGGGTACTCAGCTGTCGTCCTTGAGTCAATTGCATTCTGTATTATGCGCTGTATGGTCCTTACCTTAAAAAAAGCAAACTAGCCATTTTATAAGTTGCATCCTTTTCCCTATGTGCATGAGCAACTTAACTGCTGCCTTATTAGCCACTGTGGGAGGTGGTTGACATTTTCCTACCTCTCCTGGCGACACAGCATTGGACAGTTCAAACAAAAAAAGTCGCAGTTTCTCCCAAAAGGCCAAGCTTCGATTGCGATAGTAAATTAGCGGACAGCTCGAGTACAGGCCCGTACTCGAGGACACAAATATTCCACCTGGCTCCTTCGCCCTCGTACCCGTCTTTTGCGATGCCATCACTGATGCAACGGTCCTCTTCACACCGTCCGACGTCTTCATTGGCTATAAATCTCTCCCACTACCCTTCGCAAAGCATGACATGGCTGGCAGCTGCAGTAACATATACTTTTACAATCCCCTCTGTGCGCCTATTACGTTGCTCATTGGTGAATGCATTGGCTTCGTGGAACTCCTCGACTCTTCCTCTTTGGTTGACGTCCTCGGAGGCTCTTTTTATGTCGACTCCGGCCAACCATCTCCGATTTCCGCGCTTGAGCGGACGTCCAGGGGTGCGTTCTCGAGTGCCATCGCCGATACCCTCACACCTGCCGAACGCATCGACCTTCGTGATCTCCTGCACCACTTTGGAAGTTAATTTGACGTTTCACAAACTGAACTGGGCCGCACGTCGGAAGTGCAGCACTACATTGACACCGGTTCACATCAGCGGTTACGTCAACGACCGTACCGCGTCTCTGCCGAAGAGCGTCGTCTCATTACCATCCAAGTCGAAGGTAAGCTACGGCGTGACGTTATTCAACGTTTGTGCAGTTCCCGGGCATCTCCTGTTCTTCTCGTTCGCAAGAAGGACGGGTCTATTCGCTTTTGCGTTGACCGCCGTCGGTTCAATAAGATAACGCGTAAAGACGTTTATCCTTTGCCGCGCATCGACGACGTCCTCGACATTATTCGGGGAGCAGAATTCTTCTCGTCCCTCGACTTGCGTTCAGGGTACTGGCAGGTCCCGATGGCTGCGACCGATCGCCAGAAAACCGCATTCATGACGTCTGACGGCTTTTATGAATTTAACGTGATGCCTTTCGGGCTTTGTAACGCACGTGCCACGTTTGAACGACTCATGGACAACACGCTGCGTGGCCTCAAGTGGTCTATATGTCTGTGTTACGTCGACGATGTGGTGGTTTTCTCGCCTGATTTTCCTACTCACCTGCTCCGCCTCAGACATCTTTGACCCGTCTAACGAACGCTGACCTCCAACTCAACCTCAAGAAGTGCCGCTTCGCCGCACGTTGGCGATGCGGCTGTGCTCCGAGGCGCGTCTACTTAATAATAATAATAATAATAATAATAATAATAATAATAATAATAATAATAATAATAATAATAATAATAATAATAATAATAATGTTTATTTATGCACCAAAAGAACAAATCATAGTAAGCAGGCCTGTCGAAGCCTAAATGGCTTGTGACTAGGCCCAGCAGCGCCGGCAACAGCGATCAGATCAGTGTATGTACTACATACAAGCGTAGGCGTTTCCCAATGCCGACAAAACATTGCGCAAACAAAAGGAAAATTAAATACATGTTATTACAATGTAGCGTGAACAGATTTAAAAAAAATGAAATTATGGGGTGCTACGGGCCAAAACAACTTTCTGATTATGAGGCACGCCGTAGTGGAGGACTCCGGAAATTTCGAGCACCTGGGGTTGCTTAACGTGCACCTAAATCTAAGCACACGGGTGTTTTCGCATTTCGCCCCCATCGAAATGCGGCCGCCGTGGCCGGGAGTGAACAGATTTTCACGCTTATATACATAAAAAAATAATACATGTTAGTCCAACGTAGTGAACATTTTTTTCATGTTCATGTAGAACAAAAAAATTATGGTTTTTCACGTGCCAAAAGCACTTTCTGATTATGAGGCACGCCGTAGTGAAGGACTCCGGAAATTTCGACCACTTGGAGTTCTTTAACGTGCACCTAAATCTAAGTACACGGGTGTTTTCGCATTTCGCCCCCATCGAAATGCGGCCGCGGTGGCCGGGATTCGATCCCGCGACCTCGTGCTCAGCAGCCTAACACAATAGCCACTGAGCAACCGCGGCGGGTGTTCATGTAGAACAAAAATTAAAAACAAGTTATGGCAACGTAGTGAACATTTTTGTATGCTTATATAGATATACAGAATAGGACAACCAAATTACTTCAAATAAACACATACCCATACATAAAAAAAACTCAAATGGAACATAACATTTTTTTTAACACCTTATATTACTGAACCGATAAAAATTCGCCAGTTAGATCATTAAATATTTTTGGCATGTAGACACATCGTCGTGCCTCGCCATACCTAGTTAATGAACGAGGAACAGTGAAACGAATGTTGACCCTCAAAAGTCGAGGGGCTCCATACGTATTTCTCTCTGAGTGGTCGTTCAAAAATGACGAAGAACCATTTGCTTAAATAACGACTGAAATGAAGGAAAACGTAACACTGTAAATGAATTGTCACCTGACACCCGGCCACAGCCATAGGCAACGCCTTTCAATAAGTTTTTTATTAAACTGTCAATTCTCGTTTGCCATCGCAGTGCGCAGAAAGCGAAAACGGCGATTCCGTATCGCAATATGCTCTATGCGAGTGCATGCACTATGGTTTTCTTTGCCGATAATGGCGTGAAACCTTTTATATTAAAAAGCAACCAAGTGACACCCCTAAGTTTGCCACACAAATAGGCCAGATGATGCTGCCACGACATGCTGCTATCAATAAGTAAACCGAGATATTCCACAGTCTACATACTAAACAGCGGTACAAGTACATGAACCGCAGTGCTGGTCATGCAAGAATACTGGAATGTTTATTGCTGTGGTCTTTAAGGGATTTCTAAAACATATGAACTGTGTCTTCCTGACATTTAGATTAATTCAATTTTTCGCAAACCAGTGCATTACACTGTGTATTGCATTTTGCAGGGCGCCCACAGCTTTTTCATAATTCATATGCTTTGTTAATATTACCGTATTGTCAGCATACTGATAGATAGTGCCTTAAGAAATTACTAGAGGAAGATCGTTTACGAACATGCTAAATAAAAGAATTGATAAAATCGATCCCTGGGGAACACCGGCTGTAAGCCATTGCTGGCTACTGACGGTTTCCTTGTCGGCCATTACTATCTGTGACCTACCACACTTGTAGTTTCGCAGTACGTTGTGGAATGGTCCTCTGAATCCCATTAAAGTTTGTTTCTCTAGTAGAATGTTATGATTCACTGTGTCAAAATCTTTTGCTATGTCTAGAAATAGCGCACAGGTGAATAAGTTGTTTTCAAGTACAGTATATACTTCATCTGATAATTCTTCTAACAGGACTGTGGTACCTCGATTCGCAACGAAGCCAAACTGCCTGGGTGATAAAATCGAAAATTTTATTTAGAAAGACGTCATGCATTTGTACAGAAGATTTTCTAGTATCTGGGAAAGTACCGGCAAAATTGAGATACGTCTATAGTTTTCAACCTTATCATTCTTGCCTCCCTTATATAGTGGCCCAACAATAGCCGTTTTCAGAGTCTCGGGAATTACTGCAGTTTCTAAAAAGCCTATAATTAACCAAAGCAAGATGTTCGCAAGACATCGAAGTTTCTTCGCAGAGCGCCTACTGATATGTCATCTATTCCTGGCGGGTTATGTTGCCGAAAACTAAAAAGAGTCCTTTTCAGAACAGGTGTTAAGCTAGGCATAAAAGCGGACGCCGACACAGATTCCTTCAATGTACAATGATTTTCCTTTTGGGATAAAGCGTTTTTAGAAGCCCGCGAGAAAAAACGGTTGAATGCGTTAGCTACCACTGTTTTGTCATCTAGAAATGAGTCAATGGGATTAGAAAGCACGTCACTTGCTCTCCTAAGATTATTTATTATAGAGCACGTTTTTGCGTGACTTTGGCGCGATTTATTGGATTTATTAAAAAAATACATTCTCGTTGCTGTTCGCAAAAGCCCGACTACCCCGTTTCTTGTCATTTTATATTCAGGATTTAATCTCTCATATTTAGAACGTTTGCAGCGCTTGCAGAGCCAATCCCTAAAATATATGGCACGCATAATATCGGTATTCAGCCAGCTAACATTATTTCTGCACTTTTTCATAACAGTCTATGTGCTCAGGCGCTCAAAGTGTTTAAGTTGAGTGGAGAACTTTTCGTATACCTTATCGGTGCACTGCCATCAATCAGCAAAACCAGGCAAAAATAGTGATTTGTTGGTCGAACATTTTTGTATTAGTATTTTGAATTGTCATTTTCTTTGTTTTTTGTTCCCAACCGATTGATGTTCTACAGATAGAGAAGGCTTCGAAAGGCGACATTCCACAAAGTAGCAGTCAGCTAACCTCTGATATATGATGCAAGCAGCCACATAATAGTCAGATGCACGCACCACAAAGTGGTCTATGCAGGCGCTACTACTCGGTTATTTGAGCACTTTTCTCTAGTCGGATGATTTGTTAGGGATTCAAAACCATAAGAAGACAAAGTGCAGAAGTAATCGGAAACAGTAGTTGACGTACGCATATAATATTTATTTTCAAATCACCAGCTAAGCATAACTGCACAGCTGAACCCCATTTTCCCAGTATTTCATCGAGGTCTGCCAAGAATCGCCTCACACTGTTACATGGTGGACGATATATAAAAAGGAGGATTAGATCTGCATTTGAAAGATGTATCCTTATGGCCAGACATTCCGCATGATCGAACGTAATATCTATTCCAGACGTAACATACATGTCACGAACAAAAATTGCTAAACGACCTCCTCGCTCTCGTGGCCGGGTCACGAAATGTGAACGATAACCAGACAGCGTAAACATATTGGCGCCGACTTGTGATATATTTATCCCAGTGAGAACAAAAGCGTCTACGTAATTGCTAGCTGCTTCCGCTATCTCTTTAAATTCGTTCCAGTACTTTCGAAGGCTTGTTATGTTTACGCTGACGAAAGTAAAATTATGTTGTGAGCTCAGGCCAAACGTATTTTTGAAACTTCTAAAATCAGGAACCACACAGAAACTAGACACCATGCTGCCTATACAATCCTAGCAATATCAGCCGGCCTGATTACTCGCATCAAAGGTGCACCTTTGTCCTTCTTTACAAAAATCTTACCGCCTTTTACCCAGGCAAACTTGCACCCAATCTCCTTAGACACGTGTCTTGCACGCCAAAGCAAACTACGATTTGCCTCAGTCAAGTTATCGTTGAAAAACAATTTGGGTAGAGAACCGTTTTGGTGTAATCGCCGCAGCTTTCCTCGTGAATGAAACCAAGCTTCTCTCGCTACTACAGAAGTGAACCGTATCAGGACTGTCGGGATTGTTTTACGTTTACTAGGCAAGCGGTGCACCGCTTCTACATCAGTGCTTGAAAAGTTCGTTAGCTCTAGCTTAATGGCTACCACTGATAAAACATGTCTTAGGTTTTCATTTTCTTCCAGTGGGAGGCCTTCGTTTTCCAAGTTGTTCTTCTTATTGTACTGTTTCTTCTCATTGTGTACATCTTGCTGAAGCTCATGCTGTATCGCTTGGGCCTTGACCCCTTCATTCAAGCGCACAATTTCCTATTCCTGGGCCTTTTCGCGCTCTTTGTTAGTTTTCATCTACTCCACTTCTGAACGAATAATAACAATAATAATAATACTATCGGATACCCTTGGGGCTGCAGATGCTCATCTTGATCCCTTCTGTGACGAGAAACTTGTGTGTTGTGAAATACTAGAACATCGCAATAACTTGTGGCAACTTTGGCAATCCTATGTTAGTGATACTGGGCTATATACACAGTGCAAGGTGCTGTAATAGTTCGATGAAGAAAACAATGCTGTCATGGCTAAAGCTAAAGTGATTAGAAGATTTAAAGCACTGAAAAGAAAATGCGGACTGAGGGACAAAGAAATGAACAAGAGAATGCAAGCGCTACTTTGTCTGCGTTTTTCCGTGCAGCTTTCAAGCTTTGAACATTTCAACCACAAATGCGTGCCAGCTTGCCCAACTTTCACTGCTGTTGATTGCGTGTGTGTTTAGAAAAAGTTTATTTCGACAAGAGACGATACGAACACCGAGTCATAATCACGGCACAATTCCACCGGGACGATAACATGTAAGAAACGAAACACAGCTCCTTTTCAACGTAAGTAATGTCCGAGTCCTCACGCACCAACATATAAACACGCGTACCCACGGAAAGGCACAGTTACACATAAACTAAATGCCACATGTACAAAATGATTTTCAATATATACAGTGTACACAATGGTTATGTACAATGATGATGTGATAGAACACTTTACACAATTTTGAAGTGATGTGCACGAGATGTGTATATACAAAAATGATCATGTATACGAGAGGACACACACACAGAAATCACGGGCACCTGCATTCTATTTGCATTAATTGAATACTTCTGATGGTCTGGCTACAAGAACCAGGCTGGACGAAAATTCAGCCATACGCGTCCATCAGCCACCGACGGGAAACGACATGAACACTGTCGAAGGAACTCTTCTTCTCCTAGGAAGAACAACTCCTCCGACAGAAACGACAGTAGCTCAGAATAGAGCCTCCCCATAAGTGGAAACAGAGGGCGGTGACGACGTCCCATGGCAACTGCCTCGCACCGGTTACGCCATAGACAGAAGGCCCTCGCAGCAATTAACAGTCGCGCGAAGCGGCCACGTGAGCAGCGACCAGATGTAATAAAGCGGTTAACTCCAAGGCCACGAAATCCAGTATGCACGGCCCTCCAAAATATCCTGGCAACGACGCATTGCAGCAGTACATGTTTATTGGATTCTTGAAGGGGGCAATTGGGACACTGCGAAGATGGGACAACGCCCCACCGATCAAGCCTGTCCCGAGTTGGAAGCACTTGCCACCCTAGACGCCACATGAACTCGCGTAAGTGGCCAGGCAAAAATGACGCCGTTATCGTATCCCACGACACATTATTGGAACGTGCGAGGCGCGCTGGGGGAACTAGAGGAAGCAGTAAGGCTGACATAGTATCTGGTACACGGTTTTGGAGAACGTCTACATCAGGACATACTTGTTGTATGTGGCGATAAAATGCCACGGCCGTACAGTAAAATGTAGGTGCGTTTAACACTTGTGGTCCGTGATTTAAGTGTATGCCCGGTAACATGTAGCGAATTTTCGTGCCAAGGAAATAGCAAGCGAGTTCACGCGCTGGACACTGATCATGCTGTAACAGACGGTGCAGAAATCGCAAAGCAAGCAGCCGGCAGGGCACAGACACGAATGGGAAGGCGAACCCACCGCGAGAGCGTGGTTGCCCAAGCGCCGCGCGACAGACCAGTTCTGTAGGGCCCGACCAGAAGAAGGCACCAAGAAGGGACTGCAAGGACCTAGTAACCCGTAATGGTGGCTGTACGACGTGACAAACGTACCACACTCGGCCGCAAAATACAGACTGCGCTAAGTACCTTCTTTCTGATAGGGGTAAATCATACCCTTGAACATCTTCAATATTTCGCCTTACATCTTCAAGAATTGAGAGCCACACAGAGTCTGATATGCCATTAGAGGTGTAGTCAAGGCCTAAAATGCGAAGAGAATTGCTCTTTTGAAGACGGAAAAGGGGACTTAGGCGTGTCTGTGGTGAACCAATGAACAAATAACGACATTTTGAAAAATTTAGCGCAGGACCTGAAATATTTCCGTACTCAGTGAAAATTCGAAGGCTACGGGTTAAGCTATCTTCATTCCTGAGATATAATGTGATGTCATCGCCGAAGGCTGTCACCTTCACAACACCGCTACCAGGCAGTGGGAGACCGCATACGTAAGGGTCTCTCACTATTGAGCGCAGAAATGGTTCAAGGCTGAGCACAAAGAGTACTGGGGATAGAGGGCACCCTTGACGAACGCTACGAGTAACGGGAAACTGTGCACTTTCTCGACCATCAAGGAACAATGTACTTCGGATATTTGAATAGGTATTCCTAATAAGTTCAACAAAATTTGACGAGAAGCCGAACGAGGTCAGTACATTAAAAACGTAATGTTCAAGGCGATCGAATGCCTTTTCTTGATCCAGTGAAACTAAGAGACCACGTGCCGACCTGGTCAGCGTGTATGTCATTATGTCACGCGTAACGAACGAAAGACTGTGTATCTCTCTGCCAGGGACTGAGCATGCCTGATGGTGTCCTATTAGGGAAGGCATCAGGCTTCTCAAGCGCCGCTTGAGAACAGCTGTGAAGGTTTTGTAGTCAACGTTGAGAAGCGTGATTGGCCTCCATTCCTCTGGACGAACTGATGACGGATCAAAGTTCTCAAAGCATTGGCTGATAACAGATACGAAAGTGGCACCAATATCTTCCCAGAACGTTAGATAAAACTCAACGGGTAACCCGTCCGGCCCTGGGGCCGCGCCACGCTTCGTGGAAGATAATGCTGCCTTCACTTCCTCGGCTGATGGTCGTGCACAAAGACGGTCAGCTACCTCAGGTGGAACCTGAGGCAGCCCACTAAGCAATGTATGAAATCCTCGAGAGCCAGACTTTCTTTGCATGGTCGTACACGCCATGTTTTAAAAATGCGTTACAAAGAGCGAATCATCACGCGTGGGAGGTGGTGTAACAGGAAGTGCTCTTGCTGCCGCTGAACCGAATGCATTCGGCTGTCTAAAAAGTGAGTTTCTTGAAAAGCGCAGAACTTCGGGGTGTGCACACGGATTACGTCTGCATCGCCAAGCAGCAGCTGACAAAGACGACGCCGCGATGAGGCGTTGGAAACGCCTCCGTAGCTCACGCTGCCAGGACCGCATCAAAGGAGTCCGTTGATTGACCCTAAGGGCGATGCGGAGCTTCGTGGCCGTATCCGCCAGTTCTTCTGACATGAGTCGTCTGAGTGCACGTCCTTCAACTGAACAGTGCAGACGCCACTACACCTTGCGCGCATCCCATGACTCTCGGTCAGATCTAGAAACATAGGCGCCCATGACTATTGACAAACAAGAGCGCGAGCGCGCGTCATGTAGAACGCGGATGTCCAGACGCCAGGGTTTTACTGATAAGGAAGCAGGGAAGCGAATTTCAAGTATTACTGGTTTGTAATCGGAAATATAAACAGGGGATGAAGGTAACGTTATCACTTCAGAGCGGGTGACATACTGAGCTAAACTGCTTGGCACATAGGCACGGTCTAACCTGCTTGACGACGCACTGCGTCGCCAGGTCCAGGCAAATAAAGAACCATGAAAAAGTCGATATATATCCAGCAACGAAAAATGCTGGACGAGGCGACGCAACTACCGTGCGTTCCAACCAGGGCGAGCACAGCCCGGGCCTTGCACATCTGCTCGCGTGTCTAAGACGCAGTTAAAATCCCCAACGAGCACCACGTGACGACCATCAAGGAAATACACGTCCAGCTCACGGAGAAAATCATTGGACTTAATGGCCTGCGCGGGTCCATATATGCACAAAATCCGTAACCCAACTGAAGATAGTACACAATCAAATGCCAATATTCTCTCAGTCCCATCATAAAAGACATGATGATCTCGCAAGAGAGCTCTGTTGAAAATAATAATACCAACTCCACTAGATTGTGATGTCGCGAAGGAGAAGAAACAGTCTAGGTTAAAAGTGCGTTTGAAAGTAAGGACATGTCCACTGGTGAAAAAATTTCTTTCTTGTAAACACAGTAAGTCACAATTTTTTGCGCGGGCCACGTTGATAATTTCGGCTTGTTTTACAGGACTTCGGAACCCTTGTGCATTTAATGAAATAATGTTCAGGGTGTCAGCCATAATTAATTAAATGTATCACCAAACTGACCTGGTCGTGTTGTTCAAGTCGGCGCCCCGGGAACAAGTCCAAGGGCTAACTAAAGTGGTGTCATATCCTCATCACGAAATATTTCAACTGGATGAATCTACCACAGCTGTGGTATAGCAGTAGAGCATCCACCTGGTATGTGCGAGGTACTGACCGCGAATTTCAGTGCCGCCAGAAACACTCCGTTCCTTTCTAATGGACAGAGATATCCCCTGGCCTGGTGCTCAGCTTCTTCTTCGAGTTCGAATCTAAAAAAGGAGCCAATTGAGATTTCATGCGTGGTCTCTTGGCACCACTTGTCCAACCACAGACGGCCTTCTTGAAGAGCATCAACCGCGGCTGATTGGGGCAAGTGCAGTTGCCAAGTACCTACTGGTGCAATAGGTACAAGCGTGCTCCCGGCCTCGACCATTATGGCACCTGACCGCTTGGAAAGGGATGTTCTTTCCCAAGCCGAAGGTACCTCCACTTCAATAGGTGGATTTGGGGTGCCAGATGAGAAATTGCCACTATGGAAACGGCCCAAATCAACCCTTTTTGTGCTCACGAGGGTTTCGACAGGAATTTAGAGCGCAGGCTCCTTTCTCTAAAGAAAGCCGAACGCCAGGAAGCGGTACGCTTGTGTCCATCTGAACTAGTGGAGGCCCAGTGGCAATACGCATCGAATCCACAACGTCGTACAGCCGAGGTGGGAACTTTACAACGAGGGCAACCAGCTGAATACACATTACAGGTGCTTCTGAAGTAGCGGCAGCTATTTTGATAACACAAATTGTGAGCTGGTGCACTCACCAAAGTAGCAGGGCACGAAAATCTGGTTGGGAAACTTGCGCCCCGTAGAGAGAAACAGCTCCTTTTGTTTTTACTCTATGATAATGAGTAGGCCAGCAGCAAAAGTTCGCATGAAAGCTCGAATATGTATTTGCCTCAGGCACTGTTGGAAACAGCGTAACGCCAGCTTAGGGGCCTCAAGCACCTTGCTACTGTTCAGTAGGATCGCTCACCAGTCAATGGCTTTGTGCAAGCACTGTCCTTTCTGGCCGCTTTTACTTCAGATTATACATCGCTTATGAAACGTGGTGATTTGATAAACAAGTACATGTGTCAATATTCATTTTCCCTTCGATGCCATTTTCGCCATCAGCCCTCTACCATTGGTGAAATGCTTTCGGGCTGGGCCTAATTCGTCTGTCTCTCACAACAACTGGCTAACACCCCGAAAACTCACCCCGTCAAACTCACGTGTTTGACGGGGTTATGCATTAATCTGCCGACGAAAATGAACTTTTTTCTCAATAGCCGGAGGCTGCCCCGCTCCGACAGGAATAGAAAGGGGCTGCCCGCCTTTCGTTGTAGCACTGGTTCCTCGGAGCTGCAGGGGAGCATAGAATAATTTGCTTATAATAAAAAATTGTCCCTGGCAATGCAATGTTATGGAGCCCTTTTATCAGGTATCCGACATAGATCTGCCCACTCTACGGAGGATTCGCTTCAGTGGCAGCTTCAGCCTCCCGTTGCACACTACTGTTATTTTCGACGAGTGACGACAAGTAAAGCCAGGCAAAGCGGACGAATCGCACACGCTGGCACCGTACTTCTCATCCCGTTATCCATTTTCAGTGTGCTGGCTCGGCCCCACCAATACCCTCTCCCCTTCAGCGTGTGCTTGCCTCTTGAGTGCTCATTGTATAAGAAAAAAGCTCTCAATTTGCTTAATGCCATTCGCTTTGAAAAAAATATGAAAGTGACCTTCCATAAACGCGGGGAGCGTTTGATCGGGCTTTCCAAACAATGTTTTAGGTTACGGTCCAGTGCTAGCGTCAGTGGTTACGTAAATTTGATGTACGCCGATTGAATTAAAAAGAGATCGAAATAGTTGTTCGTTATAGCCTCGCGTTTAGAAAGGCGCTATGAATGAGTTAACATTTTGCGATACAGAAATGAGAAATTGGAAGTGACAGTTCTTTTTATTTATTTACAGAATACTGCAGGCTCGATACAAGGCCCCAGCAGGCGGGGCAAAAATACATAAAATTATATCGAAGCAACGCTTACAAATATTAGCATACAACACGATCATATACCTAACAATAAAGAGGAGTAATAATTGTAAAAGCAGAAAAATGAAAAGAAAAAGGGATGAACCGTACAAATATTAGCAAATAGCAACATCAAGTGCAGGGCAATGAAGCGTAGCAACCCACTGATATAACGTTTTTTACGCACTTGAAACACAACCATATTATTAAGAGCATGTCACACACGCAGATACACACACAAAAAGAATGAAAAAACAGCAACCCTTTACGAGGCCGTTACTGCAGCCAACGAGACAGGATAATCGAACATAAGAAAAAAGGTAAGTGTAGGTATAAATTCGCAGTACAATAATACTAGCGATGTTAAAGACTTAAATGTTCTGAAAAGTCAGCATTAGGTAACTGCGAAAAATGTAGGTTGTTCCAATCTGTTATGGTTCGTGGAAAGAAAGAGTATTTGAAAAGGTCTGTTCGGGTGTCTAAGGTGCTAGAGTCAGCATGACGATGACGAAGTCAGCATGACTTCTTGGCCCTGAATATATCAGTGACATCATTCAATTCTGCGTTTATTGACTGATTGTATTTACCCATTTTTCTTCATTTAAAATACTCTCAAGGCCAGATGGTGTTTCAGGGAGTGAGACAGAAAAATGTACATCTGCAATTTGTTCAAGAAAAGGCACTGCAGATAGAATAAACGAATGATGAGTTACCCGTGGCCATTGAATGGTTCTAAATTCTTCTAGGAGGTTGAGTAAACATAACGAATTAGCAGAAAAGCCCTTGTCGAGGAATGAACTCTCCTATCAATAGTAGACCCGCTTGCTTCCGTAAATATTGCCAGCTTCCCCAACGACAGAATAGCCAAAGCGCACAGTTATCGGTTATGAGCCAATCTTGCTAGGGCTTTGTGGCTTGTTTACCTGATAAACATGTGCGACATCTTCCGAAAGTCAGCCCCAGATTTTGTAGAAATTAACAAGTGAGCTAACACTATCCACCGGTTACGCGATATCTTTACAGGCGTTTCTTCTAGTGTTCGTGTGATTCCGTTTACATTTGGTGTTTTGTCAAGGGGAAGCTGCGTTTGGTGTGGCAAGCTGCTGGTTGTTGCTGGGTCGGTTCTTATCTTCGCGGAAGGTAAAGCACCTTTTAAGTGTTGAATATGGCAGCTACCAAAAAATAAAATACATCATTTTACCTAAGCTTCGTCCTTCTGGCCTTCTCTACCAGCCTAAAGTTTTGCTTAGGAGTAACAATTTAGTTAATCTAAATATTTCAGTATAATGGAACTGTCCTATTTTTTACTTAGTCTTAGCTTATAAATGTGCGTTGCGTTCCTATATATATAGAAAGTGCACTTAGTAGGCGTTTTGCATCCTTGTGCTCCAAAAATAGTCTGAATGGCTAAATATAAAACCACCGAAAACGGATTGTGTACGCCTCTTTGAAAAGCTATTCCAAATTTTCTTTTCTGCAGGTGCTTTACAGGTATCGTGTGGAGAACCATCACGGCGAAATCGGCTTTCTCACGCAGTTTACCAGTAGACCTGAAAAGCCAGCAAAATTTCGGTTTGTGGAAGTTGGCACTGCGAATTAACATCTTTAAAAGCTAACAGACGCCGCCTTTGCGACTACGTCGTCATCGTGACGGTTGTAGCTCTCACCTGAAGATCGAAATTCAGTGGAGAAATAAAAGCTCTCTTCCGGCCCAAAGCCACACGAAACATTAAAATCACAGTGCTTCTTGTAGTCACGCAGAATGGTGCTTAAGCACTACCTGAAATGTGCCGCACCGTTTTTCAGTATTCCTACTGTAATGCGGGTGTTCTGATGTGATTGTCGCCAATATGGCACCCACCCCATGGTCAAGGTTGTCCACCATGATAAAACATCATGTCGCTCATAGCAGATAAATTGATATGTTGTGAATTGTGATGGCGAAATTTATTTATTTGGACATACTGCAGTCTATACAGACCAAGCAGGTGGGCGTATTTCTGCAAACACTCATGTAGAACAAGAATATGTGCTGAATAATACGTGCTAATATGTGAATAAGCGCCTTACGCGTAAACATGGCATTCATTATCAGCGTATTCTTTATGTCCACTGCAGGACGAATGCCACTCTCAGCGATCGCCAATTAGCCATACCTTGCGCTAGCTGATTCAGGCTATGCGTGAAGATTTTCTAATTTCATCACAACACCTGGTTCTCTTGCTTCGTCGACAATGCTTCCTTCCGTTCGCCCCTATTCTATAACCCTAATTCGCCGCCGGTCATCTACCCTACACTTATAACCATCCGAGCTTCTAATCCTTCTTTTAGTTAACTAGAACATCGGCTACCCCTATTTGCTCTTTAATTTACACCGCCTTAACGTTACGCAGAACATTTCTTTCAGGATTAGAGGGACACCTGAAAGCAGGAAAAAAAATGAACAAAAGGAAAACACTTGATAATTCCACGCCTTTTCGCCATCAGCCCTCGGCTATCGGTCAGAAGTTTCCGAGCTGAACCCACTTCACTTGCCTGTCACGCGACATTACGGAACTTCAAAAGCTCACCGCGTCAACGTGACGTGTACGCGTTACAGGTGCATTAATATGCCAAACAAAACTGAATTTTTTTAATAGCCGCAGGCTGCGCCGTTCCGAATAGAAATAAAGATGGCTGCCGCCGATCGCTCAGAGACTGACTATTCGAACATGCCGAAGAGCATGCGTTTATTTACGTACAATAAAACATTTTGCGTGGCCGTGTAGCGTTTTCGAGCATTTGCAGCACGTTTACGACCTCGATCTGTCAACTCTTCTTTGCTAAGGATCCGGTTTAGTGACATTCTTAACCTTCCGTTGCATGCCGTCACGCATTTCGACTAGCGACCTCATGCTAAGTGAGCGAAAGCGATCGAATCGCAGAAGCCGGCATCACCGTCTTCATCAGATTACCAATTTTTAGTTCACTGGCTCGGACCCATCGAATCCCTCTCCACTTGACTATGCCCTTCGCCTCTTGTCAGCCAATTAGATAAGACGAGCCGCTCAATGTAGGCAATGTTATTCGTTTTTAAAGCAAACCAAAGTGACCTCGTATAAAAGAGGAGAGCGTTTGATTGGTCAGTTCAGACAAGCATGCAGGTCACCTACCGGCGGCGGCGGCGGTTACGCAAATTTGACGTCAGGAGATAGAAATAAAACATATTGGAATAGTTTTACGTTATAGGACCCCTCACTAATTGACACAAGGGGCCAACCTCTACCGTGGTAACGGCGTCGACGTCACGTTCCCTTGTTGGCACGTGGTTGCTTCGTATGCCGAGGTGATGCCGTAGCCATGGAGTCGGAGTCCGCTGGCACGATGCGACGCATGGGTGCTATTTTGCAAACGATTCCACGATAGTGATTGGTCGAGGCACAATCATCACATTCCTTAGCCTAGTCACATAGGGAAATTAACTGCCTGAAAAGCGGACACCTTTGCTGCATAGACGTGTCCTGACGTCGGCTGACTTTGTGTGTCCTTACGTGTGCACAGCCATGCAATGAGCGTATACATTAAAGTGCTCCTACATGTTGTGAATTGGCTTCCTTATTTGGAGCCAGCGTAAAAATATAAAAATGCTTTGGGACAGTCATCTGTCCAAGTGAAAGCAGTGCACGACGTCAGCAACTTGAGCAGTGGTGACGCCATTGCTCAAGTTGCGTAAAACTTCAACGCACACCAAAAGTACATTTGACGGGCGCTCCGGAGGAGCTTCATGTTGTCCGAAGAATGCAGCTTTGCCTCCTCAAGCTGCAGTATTTAGTTTTCCGGGAGGTAATCGGGATTAATGATGCGATGGAGGTAGGATGCCAGGCCCAAGAAACTTCTTCATTGTTTATTAATTTTGAAAGCGAGGAAACCAAATCATGGCAGGAGCCTTGTCAGGATCAGGTCGAACACCATCTTCACTAATAAGGACTCCCAACACTTAACACTTTCGTGTTCTTTCTGGCAAAATATAATTTGTTTGTGTTGAGTTGGAGTCCATTATTAGAGATGCATTTCAAGATTTCGTCCAGAGACTCAAGGTGTTCATGAGAAGTGGTAGAAAAAGTTAAGATGTTGTCTAAATAACACAAAAAGGTCTTCCACTTATGGCCGCGTAAAGCGCGTTCAAATGTTGGACCACCATTACTTAAACCCAAGCGCATAACGTTGGACTCACAAAGTGCGTCGGGTGTTGCAAAGGATGTCTTGTCCTTGTCCAGCTCGTGCATAGGTATTACCTATGCACGAGGTATAACCGGATCGGAGGTCTAGACTTGAGAAATATTCAGCGTCCTGGAGGGAGTAAACGGCATCGTCGATTCTAGGCAACGGACATACGTCCTTTCACGTGGTCTTTATAAGGGCTCGATAATCGACGCAAAACCGTACAGAGCCGTCTTTCTTCCGGATCAACACAACAGGCGGCAACTAAGAACGGGACCACGCGCCAATGGCGTCTTTTTTGAGCATGGCATCAACGTTGTTCGCAATGATTTTACGTTCAGCAGAAGACATGCCTTATGGGCGGCGGTGTACAATCCAACAGCCGTCGGTTTCGAAGCGATGCACTGCGATGCACTGCGACGAAAGTGCGCCGCCAGAAGCTTAGCATGAACGTCAAATGATTCGCTGTTTTTTGCAGCAGGTCCAAAAGGACGCGCTCACGGCATCCCGCAGCGTAAACTCAATGTATCGTTGGTCCGATAAGGTGTCCTCGTCGAAGACTGACCAACGGTATCCACCGCCTACAATTGAGACGGACGCAAAGGTCACGTCGATCCACGAGCCAGCATAGGTCGTCTCAAATGTTGGGAGGGAGTCGGGGGCACGAAGTATGTGAAAGTGGTTGCTGCACGAAAATTGGACAAGCTGCGCGCCGTGCTCATCCCCCGCGACGGCCCCCATAGCGCGTGCTTCGCGTTGAAATCGCCGCCCAAGACAAAGCTGAAGGATAGAAAGCTCGTGAACACTTGGTTCAGCTCGTCGAGTACGGGCCCAAGGGGACGATGGGACGTGGCATACACAGTAACGACCACAAAAAACGCCCGCACCCTCGCAATGGACCGCCACAACCAGTTGCGATACGTGAAGGGGGAAAAACTGGAGGCTAGGAGCCCGTGCCAGCAAGACCACACGCGGGTGTTCGTTTGCACGGAAAGGGTGAAACACATGGGGCACGTTGGCCACTTTGCTATCGCGAGTATGCGGGTCAGATATCAGGCAAAACGATAAGTCGTGCTCAAGCAAGCCGTGAACGAGGACTTTTGTGGCGTCATGGCTGCTGGCGAGGTTACACTGTAAAAAAAAAATGTCTCAGTTTAGGGCGAAAGCTGAAGGTAAAGCGTTGCCGGACACTTTTCCGTAAATGAAAAACGGTGTGTTCCGTTAAACGGACAGGCCTGTGCAATTAATAATAATAATAATAATAATACTTTATTGATGACTTGAGAATTACAGTGGAAGAAATCGGGCCTGCCAAAGCCACAGTGGGCTTGAACGGCAGTGCCTGGCAGACAGCGACAGAGCCATCAGAAACACATTAGACAACAGTGAGAAATAAAAACACAAATGACAGGCTTCCCATCACGCATTAAAGTGTCTAAGAGCCTTTCTAAGACCATATTTCGTTTTCACATCTTGTATGCTTTGAGGGAGTAAATTAAACATTGCTGGGACATAATAGTTACGGAGTCTTCGACCATATCTCGTTTTACAGCGGGGTGTAACGTAAGGATTCTTTGGTCTCAGGGAACGAACAGGCACATAAGGAATTTTATACTGACTTATCCAAAAATGCTTTAAGACAACAGTTTCTAGCAGCAAAGAATTGAAATCAGGTAAGGACAAAGTTTTGAACACATCAGATTTGGGGGAGACATCATAAGCAACATGCTTCAGAATGCCACGAAGGACGGAGTTGACCCGGTTTACCAAATGTTGAGCGCCATGACCATATGTAGATATCCCGTACCGGATCACACTGTAGCATAAGGCATGTGCTACAAGCTTTCGGACAGACAATGGCATGTAAAATTTTATATTATACAAAACACAAGACACTGCGCGAAGTTTTTGACAAATATATGCGAAATGAGAGTTCCAGGATAAATCACTGTCAAAAAACACGCCAAGGTATTTAATTGAACAAGCGTATTGCACTGGGGCACACGAACAGTGATTGCAATGTGATGTGTGCAAATATAATGGGGACGATAGGGTAACTTGCTTGACAGGGTTGTGGAAACAGATTAGTTGAGTTTTGGACGCATTGATATGGACTACATTATTCTGAAACCAGTCCATCACTTTTGTTGTTGCCATTTGTAAAGAAGAGATGGCGTCAGTGTAACTTCGAGCGTGTGAAACAAGGACAGTGTCATCAGCATACTGATATAATTTGACGTTCACAACATTAGACAAATCGTTAAAATATAAATTAAATAATAACGGACTTAAAATTGAACCTTGGGGGACGCCAGCTTTAATTTTGGTCAGGTTGCTACGAAATTTTCCAATAGACACAAGTTGGTGCCTATGAGATAAGAAGTTTTTCAGAAGCCGCAAAAACGCACCCCGAAAGCCTAGCAAAGAAAGTTTGGTTAGCAGTATACTATGGCAGACGCTGTCAAACGCTTTGCGGACGTCTAGAAACAATGCACAAGCAATCTGATTGTGTTCAAACGCAGAGTTTAGTGTATCGGAAAAATCTTCAAGCAGCAACTGCGTACCCCGATTCGGCACAAAACCATACTGGCTAGGAGATAACACGCCATGATTGCTTAAAAAGCTGCTCATTGTCGTGAGCAGATGTTTTTCCAATATCTGCCCAATGCATGAAAGGATTGAAATAGGTCGGTAGTTTTCGATATTGTTACGTGCGCCACTTTTAAAAAGGGGAATGACCAGCGCATTTTTCAGATTATCTGGAATGATACCAGTGGCAATAATATTGTTTAAAATGAGTAGTAGCACATCTTTTATTGCTTCGAAAGTTCTGCGCAGCTCTAATATTGAAATGCCATCAATTCCTGGAGACTTATTTGGTTTTAGACTGAAAAGGATTGATTTGAGGTCATGTTCCGAAAACATGACAAGCATGCGTATACTTGAAAACAGCGTATTTCCGTTTTTCTAAAACAAACAATGGAGGTTCCGCGAGACGAATGCCTTTGTGAAAATCTTCTCCGTTGTATTAGAGTATGGTTAAACGGAGGAATTCGTTTATTGAATTTTCATAGTTAGTGACCGCTGTCTACACGCCTGTTTCTTTTTATATGAAACGGAGGGTTATGTCTAACAAATACACCATAATATGGTAATTTGAGTAGATTAAAGCTTATTAAGTATATGCCACTTCAGATGGTGCGATAAGGATAATTGTGTACATAACTGCATAGAAGTAGTACATCGTAAGTCTACTTGTGTGATCAGTCTCTCATGCAATTTGAACTTACACTGATACTATGCTCATGTATTGTGCATGCATAAACATGTTCTGGTATCTCATGCCCAGTAAAGAAGTAATCACTACTACCTGCAATTCTCAACACAAGTTGAACGATTTCATTTACAAATTGTATTTACAACGCCAAAGATGTCTGGTAGGCCTGAAAAGAAAATTAAAGACAGAAACTGATCAAAACACTTAGACTGCAACAAGGTACACCTTTAGTAAAAAACTATAATGCGCACTGAGTATGTGAATGCGGCCCATGTTTACTCAAGAAACCAGGGGTAGCTCCATGTTTCACTGCTTTGTTGCACAAAGGACAACAGATTCCTACAGAAATTCCGTAACTGGCTCTGATCATAGCCAAAAGTAAGCAATGCCATTTTCAAAGATTTGTTACTGGAGTATGTGGCAAGAATGCAGTGGTCCCCACTTTCTACCCCACTTCTACATGAAAGAGATCTTCCGAAGTTTCACCAGCCAATTATAGCTCATTTCCATGATGTTATGGATAACTGCTTTCAATATTGGCATTCCTAAGAAATTATAGTTTAAACCACAATGGAACAGAGGGCAGATGCACAGTGGTGTGTCAATTTAGCTTGTACTGAATTCTTAGGTTGTCACTTAGTAGACCTAGTATACTTGGATGTTTTAGGCTAGCACATCTTTTCAATCAAATCTTTATATTCATAAGGTGAAAAGGAGATAAAAGTAGGAAGAAAGGCACACTGCCAGTACGCTCTGAATTCACGTTGCTCTGCGACAGCTACAAGTTCCTTCATAACTTAATGTATATCTTTACAAATGCAGCCTTGACTACAGGTCTCCTGCTCATACCAACGGTAGCGGGTACGAAGCGATTCCTATGCTGCAGCCTTGTATGTAGGCAGTTCGCTACATGATCCTTTTATGCCACCTGATCCATCAAGACTGCAGATTTGGAGGTCCCAGTACAAAATGTAGGAAAAAATTGAGAAAATTGGAAGGACTCAATTTGGTTAGGTAGACACTAACGTGAATGTACATTAAAATTAATCTGTACAGTGAAAATGAGGCGAACTAAACAGAAGCATGGAATTAGTGTAGATTAAAAAGATAGTCTTAAACCTTATTTTTCCTAAACTCGTAATGACAGGTTCAAAACATGAAGGCCAAACTTTCCTTTTACTTTATTTTGCACCGAAACCCCAGCACTTGTATGTTAGTGTGACGCTTCCACTTCAAACAATCTCCTTTGTAATTGAGCCCATTGTGGCACATTATAAATTCTCAAATCCTGCAGAGTTCAGTCTTTGGAACAGGCAAAATACAAGAATACTACCTTGGCTAACTAAAAATTAATAATTAGGCCAAGAAAATGATGTCAAGCCCGCATAATATTTGCCTTACCAAGCCACTCTGGTAAGAGCTGCTTTATTTAGGTAACATAAAAATACAGCACAGCTTATTCTGCTTAGTGTCCCATTAGTTTTATATAACCAGCCTCAGTCCCTCTACCCACTACGGTGTTCATATATATAACCACATATGTGAAAATGATAGAAAAATCCATGAAGGATGATGCAAGATGGCTTTAAATTAAGTATATTTAACACAGGATTCAGCATGCATTGATAGACAGGGTTAACTGGAGGTAGCTAGGCGAGACCTTTGTCTAGCAGTGGACATAAACAGATGATGATGACAAGACGGGTAGTAAATTTTGTGACACTACTGTGCAGCTATATTAGCTGAAGCAAAGTAATTTCGTCTTCCTACATGCCCATCATGAAAATTTAATGGCAATGCTTTTATGCACCGACACTCTCCAACTGTAACAGAAGTATGTTTTGTTTATCGTGCCATATGCACTTAAGATTCTTGATCATGTAAAGGTTGCTTAGGTACCATCTGCTTAGGACAAATACTGAATGAAATGCATATTATGACAAGCTAGCATTGAACAAATGTCTGACCACTTTTGCTCCATCCCAGCCTTGGTTACAAACTGTGGCATGTTCACACTAAGGTACTATATTGTTGAGATATCATTCGGTTCAACACCCCAGAGCAGCACGGTGGGCCATGAGAAATGCTGTAATGGAGGGCTCTAAATTAATGTTCACCATCTTGTGTTTTTTAAAGTGCACATAAATCTAAGTACACAAGCATTTATTGATTCTTTACCCATAAGCATGCGGCTGCCCCAGCTGGGAACTGAATTCATGACTTAGTCTGCAGCAAAATGCCATAGCCACTGTGGCAAATCGGGATGGCTAATTGTGTAACAGTCCACCTAATCGAGTGTTTATTTCGTACATTGCTGTTTGGCTGGGGCTGAACAAGCAAAAATGAGACAGGTGCCTCCAGCCTGCCTCCTATTTGCTCATACTGCTTTAGCCAATTAGCAGCGACTGAAATGGACGGTCAACTAGGCAGACCCTTACAGAACAACCCCCCTGGTGTAATGGTAAATAGATTACACAAATTAACAATAAAAATGGACAGTATGAAGCAACAACCAAAATAATATTCAGCCAGAAGGGCAAGCATCAGCAAAAGCTACAGGGTACATACTCACAGGTTCACTGATTAACTCGAAGCTTCTGGGCGAGTCTCATTATTTTCATGCTCACATTGGTGCGTGACATTTTTGCACCTTGGCATCTGCTGCCCATTGATGGATTTATGTCAAATATCTGTCTGTAAAACAAGTACACACATCAGACAAATTCTCAGTGTGAACAGCCTTCTTGGCATTGCCAGGTGACTTTTCTTTCTAGCTACCTAACCAAAAAAATATGGGTCAATTCCAAAAATGGTGCAGCCAAGAACTGAAGGAAGGTGAAAACCCCCAAAAAAAGAAAGAGGACAATGAAAGGAACACACAAGACACCACAAGTGCTTATGGTGTGTTGCGTGTTCCTTTCCCTTGTTCTCGTTTTTTTCGCGTAGTTTCAACCTTCTTTCAAGTATGAAACCAACTAGCCCTCAAGAGCGTCCTACTAAAGTCTAAAATTGTAGACTGATCCTGCAGGTAGCACAAGTCTGACATTGTGGGCTTAACCACATTCTCCGTGCTCTTCAATTGAAAAGAAATCCTCTTAAATTTATGCGACGCTACATAGAATGGAACCTCTGTCACACAAGCCGGGTTATCAAAACTGCACTTGCTCTGGTAACCAATTCCGCGCATCAGGCTCCACCTTCAATGTAGTATGTGACGTCACATGTATTATAAAGTAGAGGCACCTTCCGTGCCACCTCACTGTGCCCTGGTTCCTACATAGAGTTCATGTTGCTCTACAGCACCATCTCGCACCAGAAATTCCAGCTCAGTATACAATATATTCATTTTCATCTCAAACGAATGTTATCCACATACTAAGATAGTCATCATATATATGGTTTGCCCATTCGTTCTTTTTGAAGTAGATGCATCAGTTTAGAAAGTGCCCACATTTCAACTGCATTGTTTATATCTCATTTCTGATGTTACACGCCACGAGTGTGTCGTCCAGTCAGAGTAAAAGCATGTAACCTCTACAATTTGAAATAGTAACTAGTCCACTTTAGCCTTTGTTCAGGAATATAGGTACGCAAAATTAAAATGAAGCACTAAAGGAGATGCATTAGGAGCAGTTACAAAGAAAGCAAGCAAGCAAGGAAACAGAGGGCACCAGACACTAGACAGAATTCTCTGGTAATCCAAGTGCTGATGTGCAGGTGGTACACCTAGCAGTTCCTTTTTAGCTGTCCTCCTTGAATCTGAACAAGCAGAATATGTGTTCCTGTATACATTACTACGAAGTCCACAGCGTGTCATTTGTGTGGCTCTATTTCATGACACACATTAGAAAAGGCTATCCATAAGATAAACATTAGAATTAGGAGCAAAACATGTATTTGTTCCCAGTCCGAAGCCTTATCAGACTAGAAATACCATCCCTCAAGATAAAAGTTTATAACAGCTGTGTCTTACCGATACTCACGTACGGGGCAGAAACCTGGAGGCTTACGAAAAGGGTTTTACTTAAAATGAGGACGACGCAACGAGCTATGGAAAGAATGATAGGTGTAACGCTAAGGGATAAGAAAAGAGCAGATTGGGTGAGGGAACAAACGCGAGTTAATGATATCTTAGTTTAAATCAAGAAAAAGAAATGGACATGGGCAGGACACGTAATGAGGAGGGAAGATAACCGATGGTCATTAAGAGTTAGGGAATGGACTCCAAGGGAAGGAAAGCGTAGCAGAGGGCGGCAGAAAGTTAGGTGGGCGGATGAGATTAAGAAGTTTGCAGGGACAACATGGCCACAATAAGCACATGACCGGGGTAGTTGGAGAAGTATGGGAGAGGCTTTTGCCCTGCAGTGGGCATAACCAGGCTGATGATGATCATGATGACCATTCCGCACTATAAGAACAACACTAGTCAATGGCCAGCTATAATTTTTAACTGAAAATCAGACCCAATAACCCCATGTAATACAAAACTCTATAGATGGTGCAATGTGCAATGCTGGAACAGAAATAAGCTAAAGAGGGCAAGAGCCCAATGCACTTGCACGTGGTTGCAACAGTTCAAGAAAGTACATATGCCTCTGGTACTGCAAAAATGTAGAATGACACTTGTTGAAAATATCATGTTGTGTAAGATCAATATGTGTGATAACTCACAGAAGCGGTGTTAATACACCCAAAAGCTTTGAAAAAGAAGCAAGTGAGAGAATTTATCAGTATGTTACATTTCACAACTTAAAACTAAGACAATACGAATACACATTACACAGGTAAATTTAAAAAAAAAACATCGCAAGTAGCTTCTATAACTTCCAATTGACATGGTCAATGAATGCTGCATACGGATGTCTTGTACCTTTGCAAAAACTCCAACGTGGTGGCTGCTCCATCAACATAGGCCATATTTAATACAAAGTATGTTGAGAACAGCAGGCTCGTTGCCTCCACAAAATCTAATCCTTCTGAAAAGAGGAGCTGCTGTTCTGCTGCTATACAGCAGTCTTTTTTGAAGATGCTCCCTGTAATAATAGAATGATCAAAACACAATTACACTCTATTTGAAAACATTTATTGACATTTTATAACCTGCATTATTGCCCTCCGGAAAAAAGATAATGAATACATTGTTGCGCCACAAAAGGAAAATAAAGACTTGGGAAGGAAGAGTACGAAACGACAGATTGAGCACTGATTGAGCGTCGTTTCGTACTCTCCTTTCCCAAGTCTTTATTTTCCTTTTTTGGCGCAACAATGTACTTATTATATCCCAACCAACTCGCCCAGCAACAAGTTCTACTCGGAAAAAAGATAGCAGACCATCAATTCCTCCTGTTCTATACTCATTTACTGTGACAGCAGCACCTCCCATTAGAGACGATGTAGTTTTTGCTTGCCTGCTTTCTCTCGAAATAATTTTGCTCACCCACTACAGGGGCATAACAATAACAAGCTAGTGATTGTAGGGCTGTTGATTGGGCTAGGTGTTGTAAAATATTGTATTAGATTAAGAATTTGAAAAATATATCAAATTTTCTATAGCCTTCTATGAAGAATATTTTATATAGCCTTTCAACGAAAATAACATATTTTGTTATATCAAAGAAGGAAGAGAGTTGTTTAAATTAATAAGTTGCAGCTTTATTGTGTTTGCCGTATGCACCTTCTTTTCTGTATGACAAAGTAATGCATTTTGTGGAATGTAAGACATGTAAAGTGTGGAGCATTTAGGACTCACTAATGCGCAGCTCTCATACTGCTGGTGGTATAGCTGCAAGTTTTTGTTAAAGCTGTGCCAATGCACTGCACAGGTACGCAGAAAAGTGCTGGTGTGCCCCTAACCACAAGTCATCTGCTGCAAAGTAGGAACATTGTAAACTTGCAAGAGGGAAAAATCAGCAGAAGCTCTACAATGAGGTGTTCCCTTTAAGAGTGGGCTACACTGCAGCTGGCATGTACAGAGGGGTCACAAAATTTCTGCCTCATGTCTGATGAGGCCGAAAATCCAGCATGATCAAGCGGTGGTTAGAAAAATAGGGCCGACAGCACAAGGAGTAAAAACAAGTTTAAACAAAATAAATTAATAACTCTGAAAACAAAATTTGGTAGATTTGGGTCTAGGTGGGAGCCAAACCTAGGCCTCTGGGATGCCAGACAAGCAAGCTTCACCAACGCCACGGCAGCTGGATGGTTCTGGCTGACTAAAAATGTAAAAATGTATTAACCTGTAGAGCTCGGAGGAATCGCTCCTGCTCTACAGGTAGTGACTTGTGTGGGGGTGCATATGTTCTGCGGGATAGCTTGTAGTGTTGTGTGATGTCTTGGTAAGAGACTAGAGGGTGCATGCGCTCAGGTTCAGATTCCTCAGCGTCGGCTCGGTGGGTCAGATCTCGAGCCACGTGATTGGAGACCTCGTTGCAAGGAATGCCTTGATGAGCTGGCGCCTAGATGATCATGACTGATCTCGTTGGCGGCTTTTGATTTATGATCCGGAGCGTAGTGGTATGAATTCTGCCGCTAGCAAAGTTGCGGCACGCCTGTTGGGAGTCGGTCACTATGACTTCAACCTCTGTTTGGGAGAGCGCAAGGGCTATGGCCGCTTCCTCGGCTTGGAGGGGATTGTTCCGAGTGATCGAAATGCTGCTCCGATGTTCTGTGCTGACCACTACCGTGGCTGTTGTGGCTGCGCGCCTCGAGTAAGAAGCCGCGTCCGTGTAGGCTGTAGAGGGTAAAGTCCCGAATCGCTTGTGTATGGCCAGTGCGCGGGCCTCTCTTCGCTCTTCGTGGTGCACTGGGTGCATATTGCGAGGTGGAGGACGTACGGTGATGTTTCTCCGGATAGCATGGGGTAAGCTCACAGTCTGAGGCGGCGGATGGCTCAGAGGGGCAGGAGCCCCAGGCGTGAGAGAATGGACCTCCCTGCTTCCGTAACCGCCAGCCTTGTTCGCTGACTGGATAAATGTGCCTCGATCAGCTCCTCGGCCGTGTTGTGCACACCTATTCGTAGTAGGCGTTCTGTGGACGCACTGATTGGCAGGCCCATCGCCTGCTTATATGCCTTTCTGATCATTGTGCTGATTTTCTTGAGTTGCGGCTCGTTAAGTAGTGAGTATGGAATAGCGTAAGTTATTCGAGACACGACGAAGGTTTGGACAAGCCAAAGCGTGTCCGCCTCCCCCATGCCTCTTGTATTGGTTTTTATTCGCCGGATCATGTGCGTAACTTGGGCTGTTGTATTCTTAAGCTTTTGAATTAATGTTGTATTGGTGCGATCCGACTGGAAAACCATTCCCAATATCTTTACGCTCTGAGACGGAACGATGGTGTGTCCCTCCAGTCGTATGTTGATAGTGGTCGAGTCGGATGTGTGCTTCTTTCGCGGTGAGATCAGGAGTAGCTCCGACTTTTGGGGGGCGCAGCTGAGCCCGCATGACTTAGCATAGTCGCTCACCACGTCTGCAGCTTCATGCACGCGGTTCTCCATTTCCCCCATGGACCCTGTGGACGACCAGATGGTAATGTCGTCGGCATATAGGCCATGCAGGATCCCTGGGATGTTATCGAGGAGCGCCGGTAGGCCTATTCGGGCGATATTGAAAAGGAGAGGGGATAACATTGCGCCCTGTGGTGTGCCGCGCCCGCCCAGTAGGAAGGGGTTTGTGGCTTTGTCCGCGACCTTTAGGATGGCTTTTCTATCTGAGAGGAAATCTCTGATATAAGAGAACGTCCTGGCCCCCCACCCCAGCGCGTTTAGTCTCTGTAAGATTGCTGTGTGCTTGACGTTATCGAACGCCCCTTTAAGATCTAAGGCGAGGATAGCCGGGGGGGAGTTGCGTGTCGATTAGAGGTGCCATTCTACACAGTTCACTTCTCAGATAAATTTGAGATACGTGGAGTCTGGGTGTCTAATCACTTCCGTCTGATAAATTAGACAAATCTATGTGTTCTAGTTCACATAAAAAGGAGTCAGTATGAAGCTTGGAACAAAAAAGAGCACACCAGGTTACTGCAGAGTTGTGTACAGAACAGTAACAGTGCATAAATAGGAAAAAAATAAGGATAAGCTGAAATGAAACCCAGATCTACTTGCTAGAGCCTATGCTCGCTTAAAACTAAAACTGGAAGTGTGGCAATCCTTGACTACTCAAAAAAATGTAAGCAGATTCCAAGTAGTGAAGTAAAAACAATGAAAAGGGCTACTTGACAGATTGAGGTACCGGAACAGAAATATTCATGTTCACATTTCTCAACAGCAAGAACTATTATCAATTAATCAAAATGACATCGAATTTTTTTTTAGAAAAGCAATGCACAGAGATACAACCTACCTCAAAGACTTGAAAAAGGCACTTCTCGTCGTCTTTGAAGTGGGCACACAGAAGGGAAAGCACAGCCACCTGAACTGCTTCCTCATTTTCATTTTTCTGTTCTTGTACATGCACGACTATATGCATGGTGTCCTTTCTTGGAGTACACTCCATTAGATGCATCAACTGTGGTGCGCATTCCAGCATTCTTTCACGAAACGTGGCCTGTCAATGTTGAAATTAAACAAAAAAATTACAGAAGAATGAATATGGTACAACCAGGTAGGTCTACTTATTGAAAACATTATATAGCTGTGAGAGAGTACCACAGAATGATTTCACGAATTCAACAACAATCATAAGCAGAGTAACTAGCTGGGCTGGTTGGTTGAACATAGTGGAAGGCTACAGCGCGAGAACCACCGGAGGAAAAAAAGGCACACGAAGTACACAGACACAGCGCTGACATTCAATGAAAATGTTTATCGTGCCACTGCACACCTACTTTTAAAGCGAACACTTGGCAAAAATAAACAAGATCACACATGCGCACAGAACCTGCTTGTATTGCTATCGCACCCTGACATTTGAATCGAGGTGGGTCAGCTATTTTTCACACAAGGCTATCGAGAGACAACTGACAGTTATTTCTCACACGTGAAATTGCGACAGCCTCGATAATTTCTCTAGTGAGTCTTGATTTTCTCCTAAATGTAATCTTGCATTGGCGAAGATAGGTTTGCACCCACAGTCGCTACAGTGCACGCCTAGATGACCTTGAGTAGTGTTGCTAACATTGTTGTGGTGTTCCCTAAGCCAATCGTTAATGCATCAGCCAGTTTGCCCGATGTAGACATTACCACATGAGATAGGTATCTCATATACGACACACTGGGCACATTGTGTGATGCACTGTCTGTGATTAGTTTTACACCGGGCATTTTCTTGGAAGACAGCGTAAGTCTACTTGCTCAGTCACACCAGTTTTCCATGCGCGGAACAAAGAACATGAACATTTGCACCCCGGCCAACCTTCTTAAGATTGTCCGAGATTCCATGAAAATATGGAAAGTTGCCTTCTTTAGGTCGTCACTACTTTGTGCTCTGTGAACTGTGTCCTTGCGCGACCAGCTTTCCTAACTTTCTTAAGTAAGCCTTCCGCGACACTAACCTGCAAGCGCAAGGTATATACAGCTGCGCCGAGGCGGGATACTTGCGACCGAAAGCTTTCTGCCGCCTTGCGCAGTTGCCGCTTGTTAAAAGTCAGCGCTGTGTCTGTGCTTTATGTGCCTCCTTTGTCTCCGTCAGTTCTTGTGCTGTAGCCTTCCACTACCATAAACAAATTGAGAAAACCCATTTTTAACTGTTCCAGCTATTCACTGGAAAATTCAGCGATGTTCACCTTGGCATTACTCTCAATGTTGCCTTGAGCTTAGTACAGTAAGAAAGGGGCGATGACTATTGGCATCACGGCATTGGCAGGGTTACTGTGCACGTGATGAATCTGGAAAGATTTGTCTACTCATTTACACTTCATCAGCTTTCAAACTTGGAACCAGCTTACGAAAGTTGACATTTGGCAGCTTATTTCTGAACTACTCCACAGAAATTCAAATGGCTTTTGAGATATCATTCATTTCTGTTTCCATAAATTGCATTTAAGCATTGGAGAGGAACATTCTGTAGTTGAAGAAACATGCATGATCCTGCTTTACAAAATTTTCTTTTAATCTAAACACTTGCTCCCTTGCAACAACTGGGGTAACTTCATACCTTCACATCCTTCCCGAGAAGTTTGTCCGCGTGCTTATAGAAGCAAGGCGTGATGAATAGCAGTGGCCACTCCTCCTTCACTTTCGATGTGTGTGAAAATGGGTCTGTGTTAATGAATGTTCTTTGTTCTATGTATGTGTCCTGCATGTATTGTGTTGCGAGTGTCATGAATTTCTTTGTAGTTCTTCCCTCCTTCATGTTTCATAAATTGTATTTTTTCTTGTGTGTCATTTGGGGGCTCAAATCTACGTACTGGCTGCCAGTTGGCACAACCATACGCCCACTTTCTCACTTTAGAGCTTGAAACTCCTGCCGTAGGCAAGGCAGATCGCTAGCCGCGATTTAAATTTTCAGTTCGGTTTTCCAGCTGCTGGAAAAAAGAGTCCTAGCCCCTTCCCAGCAGCCCCCATCTAACTTACTACCTTGAAGAGAGCGGATACGCAGCTACAATTTGTGCTGCTGTGCTGCGTATCTCCTCTCTCTTCGTTCTTGAGTACAGATTTAACAGACTATCCGCCACCCGCCTTACCAAGTCCCTTCTCTCCTTTGGAAGGAGGGGCACTTGACTCCCAAGGGCCTCTCTAAGGCTATTTGAGAGGCTGCTAGTGTCTAACGGGGGTGGGCTCATGTTTGTAGTGTCTAAAGTATTTGTGGCGGCGTTCGATGGGGCTTCATGCTCGGATATGCCTAATAGGTAAACGGAAAACAGACAAAAACATGCTCCAGATGAAAAGTTGAATCATGGCAGATGTACTGAACATGTAGTTTACTACATGAAACCAAACATTTAGTCAGAAGAAATGTCTACATAGTATTATCCTCTCAACAATATATTTATACACAAAGTCAGGGTGACTTATACACAGACAGTACTGAGCCTAAGTGGTTCTGTAAAAGCTATAAAGGATGACAGGTAAAAAGAGTAAGGCACCTGATAGGAAAGGACCAGGAGAGGCTGCAGGAATGACCTCTGCCACTATAAGCACCCTCTCATTAAGTGGCAGCTCACGTAAAAGTTCTGCAAACGTCTCTTCTCCTAGCTCCGTCTAGTCCCTCAGGAATACCTGAGCCAAAGATGATGTAAAGAAAAAATGACGTTTGATAAATGCATTTATACTTCTACAAAGTCATATAATCAAGGTTTTGGCAAGGCCTTGGCCGTGCTGGAATGCTAGCATCGTTAAAGCCTGTTCTATCACCGTGTTTACTCTCCTCGATCGTAGCAGTCACAGGGGCGCTGAACACTGACCCGAATTCTGGAGCCGGAGTCTATTGTTCGCAGCCGCACTCGCACCATGACAGCCTTAGAAGGGGGCTTTATTTGTTTGTTCAATGATTAATCAAGATAATACTTTGCATGAGATGTTAGAATACGATGAAACCCATAAATGTGTATAGTAACTACAAAATAGAAATTTTATCCAGCCTACTTAGTGAAGCAAGAGTACACGACAATTGAACATCTTTGATGGATTGATTAGTTTCGCTGAAAATGAATGTTACAATCTCAAGTGATTTCTGTGGGGCACTACATGTTAAAATACCGTTTTTATGAAATTTATTAGCACAACTCAAGCTCTCCCTGAATTATATTTGCAGTGTGTTCTTGGCTACTTCACACAAATGCTCGGCCATTAAAAGGAAGCTTTAGCTCAGGAGCTCCCATGTAAATTTACAAAGTAACGAGGAATACTTTTCACCAGCATCCACTGCGACAAATTTGATTGTTTCTTGCATTTAAAAAATAGTGAAATATACTGACGTGGGAAGCATATTCTTCATTTGGGCTGTCGCTTTATCAACAAAAAATGTTTAAAATTCTAAAAGTGGAAAAAGAAAGTTCAGTACCATGTTTTCAACTCTGATGCTGTCATAACGATATCACAATACTGTCAACTGCACCTAATAAAGTACCTACCAATGACAAAATTAAAGGGACGCTACAGAGAAATTCTCCACAAGGAAAGTAAAAAAATTGCTATTAAGAAAAGGGCCTGCCAAGGAGACACAATCTCTCCTAGGCAATAGACGTATTCAAGTATACAATTCATGATCAGCAGTCAGCCTTTAAAATCTTCGCAGCAGTACGCTTGTCTAGTTCACTTACTCACAGGGGATCATGATAACAAGAAAATTTATAGAATAAAAATAGGCTGCAGGACATATGGCAAGCATTATCAAATCATAACCGCGCACTCATCGTTGTTGCTGAAAACAAAGGTGTACAATCATTGCATTTTCCCAGTAACTACATGTGGAGCAGAATCTTGAGGTTCACAATGATGCTTGAAAGCAAGTGAAGGACTGCGTAAAGAATGATGGAATGAAATCTTAGGTGCAACGTAAGCGACAGGAAGAGAGCAGTGTGGATCAGAGAGCAGATGGAGATCGCAAATATTCTAATTGACCCATATATGCCTGAACTTGGGGAAATTAAGAAAAGTGATTTATTTTCCCGTAATAATTGCTTCTGGTACCTCAGAAAGTAGAATCAACCTTTTATTCAAAAAAAAATTTTTTTCGAACTGCGTTTTTGTAGCCGTCCTAATATAGGGCACTAGGCACATATACTACTCCTTTGAGTGGTACAATTTGAAACATTTCACATGGACTCCGATGTCGCATTTTTCACAACGTGTTGTGGTCTTCTCATGGCAATGAGCACACCTTGTTTGCTTCTCTTGAGGAATCACTGTGTGGTCAATGCGGTCAAATCGGCTTTGGGCTTCCAGTAAAGATTGCCGGCTTTTTCCACGCAATGGCTTGGTGCCATAACTCTTCATATACGACATCGCTATCGTCCTTCGAAATGCGAGGAGCTCTGTTTTGGTCGTTCCAATTCTGTACAACTGGAATGCATTATTCACACATGCATCAACCAGATATGTCATGAGTGAAGAATACCACTTCTTTCCTCGAATGGCTGTGCGGTACTTTGAAATATTTTGGTCTAGTCTGTCAACTCCTCCCATGTTGCCATTATAGCTCGAAATCAAGAACGGCTGCTCCACCGTGACTTTGGACTTGTTTTCTCTCGAATATCTTTTCACCATTTGTGTTGGCTCGACCCCGTGAGCATTTGAGACGACGGTCACTGTGCTGTTGTCCTTCCAGCGACATACAATAATTTCAGATTCAGCGTCGACTTTGTAATCGTAGAAGCCTCGATTCTTGCTTTTCATTTCTTTCTGTGTCAGGATGGGACAGTTTTCTATTCGGTTATCCCGCACGGTGCCTGTGCACTTGACACCCATTGACGAAAGCATTCTAACAAGTTTGAGACTTGAAAAGAAGTTGTCAAAGAACACATGAAAACAGTAATCAATCCTTTCTTTCAACCTGGACACCATTTCTGTAACAACAGATCCTCCTAGACCAAGCTTGTTTTTATCATCCACATTGACGCCATACCTCCCTTGGTATGGCTCAACAGAAAGCAAATAGCCCAATGGGGTGCAAATGCACCACAATTTATAGCCAAATCGGATTGGTTTCCCTTTCATAAACTGCTTGCATCCATGCTTTCCGAAGTACTCGCACATGCTTTCATCAATGCTGAAGCAGTCTAGTAATGGAGCATACAACAGAAACCGTTCATTCAAGAGCCTAAACAGTGGTCGCAGTTTTGTGAATTTGTCTTCTTGTACTAGGTTGTTGTTGTCAGCCACATGTAGGTTGGTGAAAATGGCTTCAAATCGGTCCCGCCTCATAGTTCGCGACGAGTTCATTATGAGAATCACGTGAGTTTTCCCACAACATGCGACGCCTTGGAACCGGCACATAGCCACTGAGAAGCATAATGCCGAGAAAACATCTCATCTCACCTGCGTTCACGTTCAACAACCGATTCTTCTGTTGTGCATAGGTGTTGGTGTTTGCAACAAGCAGGTTGATGACTTCATCATCGAAAAATTTTTCAAATGCCTCTACTGGAGTTAGCGGTGCTCCTTCAGCGGAGTCTGAATCACACGAGTGGCGAGTTGGGAAACTCGCGTTCAAATCGCGTTTATCCCACTTGACACGTCGTTTCTGTTGCTTAGCTGGTGGCTCCTGGTCGTTCTCGTCCTCACTTGACTCTGAACAAGTGTCCAGAACTTCAGCACGAAGAGTGCTCCCCGGCAGATGGTCCATGCTGGTGCATTATTCATCACCGCTTTCTTCATCTGTCACTGCTGCCGCGTGATTTTCGGGCGGAAGAATGGCCACCATAGACGGTACATCTTCCCCAGCGTCAATCTGGTTTAGAATGTCGTTGAGCGTTTGCGGATCTCTTCTGCGGTAAAATGAACTGCAGGGAATCTTCTGACTGCAATTGAAAAAAAAAGTTTCTGCCATACGTCCATATGTATTTTACTATGCTACTTCAACGCTACGCGCGCGACGCATCGCGCGTTCCAGAGTGACACAACAGCGACCCCCGATCTGCCTAGCGTCCTACATATAGGACACCGCTGTTTGACAGATCGTAAACAAAAAAATGTTGCCTATACCACATTGACATTGTTTTCACAGCATATTCAATTACTCAGGAATAACTGACAAAAATCTCGAAAACATCAAAAATCATTTCAATTTATATTACATTTTCTGTCTCGGCATGGCGTTCGTCGAAGCTCACGCGGAACGCCGATTTTGAAACTGCAAGCACGTGGCGAGCTATGCTCCCACGCTAACCAAGACTTGCACGCGAGAAGGCCATAGCCTCAGAAACACCCCCTAGGGGGCGCTAGCTTTTTGACAAAAAAAAATTTTCGAGTTATTTGAAAAATTTTAGTGTCCTACATATAGGACACTAGGCATATATGGGTTAACCCATATATGCTAAGAGGGAAAAAATGGAGCTCGGCAGGCCATGTAATATGAAGGGCAGATGACCAGTGGACCATTAGAGCTACAGAATATGTGCCAAGGTGTAGTCAAGGACAGCAGAAAATTAGGAACTTTTGCGGTGCAACTTAGAATGGGCTAGCTCAAGAAAAAGGTAATTGGAGATCACCAGGAGAGGCTTTTGTCCTGCAGTAAACACAAGTATAGGCTGATGATGAGGATGAAAAAAATTATTTTATTTGTATAAAAAATCATCCTTCTAAATACCACAATGGTCTTGCTTTTCTAACAAGGGGCCCTATACGCCGTAAAGCCATAAGGCAGGTTGCAGTGCCACCTTGAAGTTCATGCACCAGCTTATCGCAATATCATGGATTTCGACAATGACTGCTTTGGGGCCTAGGTGAAAATTGATTACACTGTGTTCTAATTGAGATAGATTCGACATCGCAAGTTTCGATAACTTTTACTAAGCCAAATGCGACCAAGATACGAAAAAGTAAGGCTGCACATGTGCAAAACGTGTAGACCAAGCAGCTGTGCGCATCAAAGAATTGAAGCACACGACCAGGATGTTTACGTGAAAGTTTACAAATGTTGAAAGGGTAATGTTTGAGGACCTGTGGTTTTCGCATTAAGCAGACAAGGGAACAAAAAGAAATAAGAACGTAGAGCGAGTTGCCAACCAATTTTTCAGGAGCTAGTCCCCTGAAGCGCTGCCACTAACTTCGCAAAACGTAGAACGGTGACCGAAATCAGAACTAATACAATTCTATTGACATGTGAAGCCTATCTTCCTCCAAGACAGCTAGCAAAAGCCTTCTTGCAATCATTCATGTAGTTCCATCTTGGTGAAATAATGAAGGGGAACAAGCGGGTAAAATACTGATTAAAGAACACGGTAACAGGGTATACGCCAACTACCAGTTGAAATTTATTTATGGAAAGCAACTGCTTTTTTCCACGAATAAACTTTGCTTGGCAAGTCCTGTTACTCTGTGTTCCTGTCTTCGTCATTTTGCATTGCTCGTTCTCCTTTGACATGAATGAAACTATATTAAAAAAGTTTCTGCTTGGTGAAATAATATTTGTATTTACCTTTGCATTTGCTGCATTGCAGATGCCATTTTCTTTTGCCTGGGCCAGCACCTCTTCTAATGAGGTAGCCTGAGCCACCTTTTTGATTGTGTGGTCAGCATTCCACAATTTTACTAGAGGCATTGCTGTTCTTTTCCTGCAGTATGTGGTGAAAAACTTGAGCTTAAAGGGTTCACGGACTCGGGCGTGTACTATGTTTATTGTATAATTCCTCACAGTACACTTGGCCGAAAGATAAGAAACAAAAAAATTTCATTTACAGCATTTCGACGAAAACATTCCACACAACAATTCGCCATACCTAGCCCTTGTGCCATTTAACAACAATAGAGCAACTGCGCACTTTTATTATTAAAAAAGTAAAGTTGCATCGAAGATATGAATTGCAATAACACACCAGCTAGCAACAGTAATACATTAGAAAGCATGTGAATCTCAATCGACATCGTGCACAAAAAAAAGAAACAGAAAGAAAACACAGGGAGGAAAACCAAACATAGTTCATATCAAGCAATTCAGCTCTGACAAATGTGCTAAACCAAGGCAAATGCTGTTCTTGCACAAGACTCCATCAGGGGTGGGATAGCCCAGAAATGTTTGCTAGCAATTTCTCATGCCACCATATCTGTCAGAAGTTAGGCTTGGCAAATTTTCATATTGGTATAACCTGGCACCGACAAATCTTAAATTGGGGGTGAGTAAATATTTGAGAACCAATGTGGCAGCAAAAAATTATCCTACATCCAGCATATTAGAGCCTAGCTTTTCTGAACCATATACAAGAATTTTATATTCCTTGAATCAGACATATGAATGTACATCTCAGGTCCAAGTATACTGCAATAATCTTATACGTTTAACCCTTCCTATGTGCATAGCCCGTGTGCAAAGTAGCTAACCAAAACTACCTCCAATTAAGCTTCCTGCTCCTCTGTGCATCCCTTTTCTATCTCATGTATACCTTCTGCGCTGTCATGGCTCCCACTCTGGTACACCATCATCATTCACTATCAGCCACATGGCACAATGGCAGACAATAGAATCAGCGAAAACTAATCCTAGGCAACACAGCTAAGAGCGCCCAAATGTGTGGTTAGCAGTACATTCTGCATACACTGAGGGTGACCAGTAAGAATGGCACGTGATTGCTATTGGTGGTCTAGGCTTTGCAGAAAAGCACTGTATCACCAGTTTACATATTTTGCGACATCAGCAATGTTCAATACCCACTGTGGCGAAACTGTCGTAGCAATGTAATGTGTGCACTTCTTGCATGCAGTGATGCTATGCGCCCATTGTACGTGATCACGCTTTAATGTCGGTAGCCACAAGTACTTAGCACAGAAAGTACAGCCGCCCCTTTGCGGGTGTGTCATTCTTGACTTAGGAACGGTATGCAGAACGTTGCTTTTCAGTAAGACTAGCGCGCTGTGAAGTCAGTGGGAAATGACAACACATTTTTTAGACTCGCACTGTTCATGCTCTTATGCCTCCAAGATTTGTTGACGTAGCCTGATTCTGCAACACCAGCAAAATTGCCCACTTACCGTATTTTCTGATCTATAGCCTGCGGACTATATGATTTATATGCAAGGTTACAACTGAAACAAGAAATCGACAACAAGACATATGACAGCAAAGTAATTCTCGGGCTGGATTTACAAAGTGCATTGGACAAAGTCAAACACTCAGCCATATTAGCACAAGTATCAAGACTCAACATGGGGGCAACGAGCTAAATTATATTCAAGACTTCTTGACCAACAGCACGGTGGAACTGCACGCAGGAGACCTCAAGCTCCCCGAACACAAGCTCAGGCAAACAGTACGGGTACTCCGCAGGGTTCGGTCATCTTGCCGTTGCTCTTTAACCTCGTCATAATCGGGGTAGGGAGTGCAGTAGCAGGGACCGGAGTCCGGCATACGATCTATGCCGAAGACATTACCCTGCGGGCGGCCGGCGGCACCGATGCCAGCATTGAGCAACAACTGCAAGCGGCGGTTACCGCCATCAAACAGCACCTTGACAGCACAGGCCTAATGTGCTCGCACGCAAAATCCGAGCTATTCGTCCTCACACCGCTTAGACCGGGACGGAAGCGGAAGCGCGTTCCCCTTCGGGAGTGTGACCACATCAAGATTGTGACTACATCGGGGCAACGCATCCCCGAAGTTCCCAAGATCAGGGTCCTGGGCCTGCTGCTCAACAAGAACGGCCACAACGACGAGACAATCAACAAGCTGACCACCAAGGCAATGGACGCCATCCGGCTCATACACAGTCTCTACACGACAGGCGTGCATGCGTGAAGACAGTCTCGTGCGCCTTGTCCAGGCGTTTGTGATCAGTCACATCGCCTACGTTGCGGCCTACCTCAACTGGCAGGTCACTGACAGGACCAAGATCAACACGCTGATCAGACGGGCTTACAAGACGGCGCTGGGCTTAATGGAGACCACGAGTACGGCTCGGCTCCGCCAGCTCGGCGTCCATAACACCCTAGAAGAAATAGCCGAGGCACAGCTCACCGCGCAAATGGAGCGCTTCTTACAACCAAGACGGGCCGCAGTATACTGAAGTCCCTGGGTTACAACCCCAAGCTCCCAGCCGGCAATCGTGCGAGATCACAGAGGAGGCGCGGGCCCACATTGATGTGGATCCCATCCGGAAGAACATGCACCCAGAGTACAACCAAGAACAGCGGCAGGCGCAGGCCAAGACCCTCACCGAACAACACGCCCAAGACCTGCACGCCCGGTACGTAGACGGAGCGGAATACAAGTGGGAAGGCTTCGCGGCAGTGGTCGTTGCGGCGGCTACCGGCACCAAGACAACGGCAGCGAGCATGCGGTGCACGAACGCCACAGACGCCGAGGAGGTTGCCATCGCTCTGGCGATCACCGAGGCCGAGTGTTGCACCGTGCTCAGCGACTTGAGGAACGCCGTGCACAACTTTGCCAAGGGGCAAACATGCGCGCCGGCGGCCGCCATCACCGGCAAGCTCCAACTTCAAGACCGTGGCAGCACCATCCGTGTCAAGTGGTTCCCGGTGCACGCGGGCGAGTACGCATCCTCACCGAACCACAACGAGACGGCCCATTCGGCGGCGCGAGCGCTTGCCTTCCGCGCTTCTCAGAGTGACCGTTCAGTGTAATGGTTCGAAACCACAGACAGATTGACCAGTTATGTCGAAGTAACCAAGTGCTACAGCTTAGCTAGACGGACAATGCCGCCTCCCCACCCGGCACTCAGTTGCGAGGAGGCCGTAATCCTAAGGCAAATACAGACCGCGTCACTCCTCGTCCCCGCAATGCTGCACGTGCTTCACCCAGAGCTCTATCCGAGTGGGCTGTTCGGTGTTTGTGCAGCGGGTCCGGCGGGCCAATGGCACATGTGGGACTGCCAGGTTCCCGACGGCAGCTACCTCCAGGACTTACCCACCCAAACTTCAAGGTGCACTGCAGTCTGCAGACAAGGACACAACTATGGGCCGTCCAGCCAGCCCGGGGTGCGCTCGAAAAGCACAAGCCTCATGACCCACTACAAACGGTCCCAACTAGGGTAGTGCAGAGTAGGGTATAACCCCAGGTCGACGCTTGGCCAGCGTCAGGACGTGTTAAACCGTTGGTTGCCGGCACTTTATTAAAGTTATTCCTACTCTATCCTATATGCAAGGTTGGAAGCATGCTGGAACAAAACAAATACACACTGCACCTATGAATCTTGCGTGTGCTACAACAGAATGGCAGAAGGCATGGGGTACAAGACACTAGCCAAAGTATTTCGTGATAATGAACTCCATGCATGTGCAACTTATAGACATTGAACAGAAAGCTTAGACAGCTACTGCAACTTCTATCATCCCAGAAGGCATGACCAAACACCTTCAGCCTCTGTATATCTCACCGAACATTAAAGAGCAGTGTTCAAAAGCAAAATGAGGCCCGGATGGAAGAAGGGGGCTGCATACGTTTACAAAAAGTAGATGAATGCATATGGAATCTCTTGTGCGGAAGTGTGCAAGTGGGCGGGCTACCGACCCGTAGCATGCCGTCCCATTTCAAGTTATTCTCAAAGGTTTCATGAACGTCGGATGGAAAACTTACGGTGATGAAGACATGGATTCTGAAAGCAATGAAAACACTGACGAGGCATACATCGAATCTGACATGCTTGACATGTTTTGTTCCAACAGCCCTGATGAGAGTGATTTTGAAGGGTTTCCGGACTCATTTCCATGACTAATACTGACTGACCACTAACCAGACTCATAATGGTTAGGTATAAAAACTTTGCTTCTCTACTCTATACAGGTTTGTTTCTACGGACTACACAGCAGGTGCAAACTATCTAAATACATTAATTTAGACCCTCATTGGCCCCTGTGGATTCTACACTGGGTGCAGACTTAGTCCGGAAAAATATGAATGAATGAATGTTTGATGTTTTGTGGCGCAAGGGCCAAGTATGGCCAAAGAGCGCCATGTCCGTGTTAATGGGCTTGCAGTGAAATCATGAGTTCGATGAAGTTGGTGTGACGTGGCTGTAGAGGGGCCTTAAAAACGGTCGCGCTAAAGTGCGCAAAATCTGTATAATAAGATTATGGCGATGACTTATGACGTGTACTATGAACATTAAGATGCATTTAAATAGAATGATACGATGCGTAAAAATATCTAAGGTTATAAGATATGCTCGAGCACTACTGCCTCCTTAGAGCCCTTGAAAAAACAAGGGCCTGGAGGCATGTGCTAGGCAAAACTGTTATCGCAGTGGCATCCTCTGGAGCGAGGATGCTCTACGAATTTCTTGGGCATATAACGTGTAGTACGACATCGTTTAAGAAGCTCAGGACTGTCTTGGTGTCAAAAAGCGGTTCCTTACCAAGAAACATAACCGGGTGTAGAGGGATGTGATGTTTGTAAGCAAGCGGAAAATGTTTCTTTCTCTCCGTTTCGGCTTCCCGACACTCCAGGAGCACGTGTAGGACAGTAAGCATCTCACCGCATCTACCACAGATTGGAGGTTCACTTCCAGTAAGCAGATAATTATGGGTGCCAAATGTGTGTCCTATTCTGAGGCGACAGAATAGGACATCTGTTCGCCGAGATTTTGTTGGGGAGGGCCAAAAACCTAACTGCGGCTTTATAACGTGCAGTTTATTATTTATCTCTGCGTCCCACATGCGTTGCCAGTGGTTTCGCAGTTTCTTTCGTATGTAAGGTTTCAGATCTGTGAGAGGCACCAAATCAGTATTATTAACAGCAGGGAGTGCAATTGACGTAGCCATCTGGTCTGCCAAGACGTTACCTTCGATTCCCCTGTGGCCGGGTACCCAGCATATGATGATTTGCTGGTTAGATAGATAAGCTTTGCACATGTCGGAATAGACCTCAGTAAGTGCTGGATTTTTATGTTTGTAGGGTGACATTAAGGACTTCACCACACTAAGGGAGTCTGTATATATTACGGTTTTTTGGAGTTTTGCTTTCTTTATATGCTTTACAGCCGACCATATAGCGTAGGCCTCTGCCGTAAAGATACTTGTTTCTGGATGTAGTACATCGCATTCCGAAAAAGAAGGACCGACGGCTGCATAGGATACTCCGGCATGTGACTTGGAAGCGTCTGTGTAGAACTCTGTGCACGAGTGTTTGTACTGAAGTTCTAGGAAATGCATTCGAATTTCTACATCTGGAGCATGCTTTGAAACTTTTAGAAAGGATACGTCACATTCTGTGACCTGCCAGTCCCAAGGAGGTAATAGCTTGGGTGGGCGCATTAAGCGGTGCTCCAGGAGTGGGACATGCATTTCATCGCTAAGCTCCTTCACACGCAGCGAGAAAGGCTGTCTTATAGACGGACGGTTGCGGAAAAGTGTAGCATACGTCATATCGGTAATGGTATTAAGACATGGGTGTTCAGGAATGGAATGCACTTTAAGGAAATAAGTAAAGCTGACGTATGATCTCTGTAAGTGGAGCGGCCACTCATTCGATTCGGCATATAGGCTTTCGATCGGGCTTGTTCTGAAAGCACCAGTGGCTAGGCGGATACCTAGATGATGGACAGGATCCAGCATCCTTAGCGCGCTCGAGGCGGCAGAGTTATACACCACGGCCCCATAATCCAATCGTGACCGTATTAGGCTCTTGTAGAGATTCATTAGACACTTTCTGTCACTACCCCACGCAGTCTTGGATAGAAGTTTTATTATGTTCATTGTTTTTAGACATTTTTCTTTGAGATATTTGATGTGTGGAATGAAAGTGAGTCTATCGTCAAGTATAATACCTAGGAATTTGTGCTCTTTGTTGATAGGAATTTGTTGTCCACACAGTTCTAAGCAAGGATCCGGGACCAGGCCTCTCTTTCGTTTAAAAAGTACACAAGAACTTTTGTGAGGATTGATTTTAAATCCGTTTTTCTCTGCCCATTTTGATACTTTGTTTAAACCATGCTGTACCTGTCTCTCGCACACTGCGAGGTTACAGGATTTAAAAGCTATTTGAATGTCGTCCACATAGATAGAGTAAAAAATGGCCGGAGGTAATGAAGCACGGAGCGTGTTCATCTTCACTATAAAGAGCGTGCAGCTAAGGACGCCTCCCTGGGGTACACCAGTTTCTTGTGCAAAAGGACGTGACAGTACATTGCCGACTTTTACACGGAATGTGCGATTGGACAAATAGCTTTCTATGAGGTTTAGGATATTACCATGAATGCCCATTTCTGACAGGTCTCTTAAGATTCCGTATCGCCACGTTGTGTCGTATGCCTTCTCCATATCGAGGAATACGGATAGGAAAAACTGTTTGTGTACAAATGCGTCACGGATGTTTGCTTCTATACGTACAAGGTGATCAGTTGTGGAGCGCCCTTCCCTGAAGCCACACTGATAAGGATCAAGTATTTTGTTCTGTTCAAGGAAATGGATGAGGCGCCGATTTATCATTTTTTCAAATACCTTACACATGCAACTTGTGAGGGCTATCGGGCGGTAGCTTGCCACTGAGGAAGGATCTTTGCCTTGTTTTAAAACAGGGACCACAATGGCTTCTTTCCATGCAGTCGGAAGGTACCCTGCGTCCCATGTAGTGTTGAAAAGTGTAAGTAGTGTTACTTGCGTGTGACCCGCCGTGGTTGCTCAGTGGCTATGGTGTTGGGCTGCTGAGCACGAGGTCGCGGGATCGAATCCCGGCCATGGCGGCCGCATTTCGATGGGGGCGAAATGCGAAAACACCCGTGTGCTTAGATTTAGGTGCACGTTAAAGAACCCCAGGTGGTCAAAATTTCCGGAGTCCTCCACTACGGCGTGCCTCATAATCAGAAAGTGGTTTTGGCACGTAAAAGCCCAAATATTATATTATTATATTATGTTACTTGCGTGTCATTGTGTAAGTTTTTGAGCATTTCATACATGATTCTATCGGATCCCGGTGCAGAGCTCTTGCATGCGCTCAAGGCAGCTCTGAACTCTGCAATACTAAAAGGACGGTTGTATGGTTGATTTTGACATTTTCTGTTGAAAGGCTTACGTTCTTCTATTTTTTTTTGTATTTGAGGAAGGATTGTGAATAATTTGATGAACTTGACACGTTCTCAAAATACTCCCCAAGTGAGTCTGCCTGGTCTTGTAGTGTATCGCCCTGTGTGTTTACCAGGGGGAGTGAATGTGTTTGCCGCCCTTTAATCCTATTAACTCTGTTCCAGGCTTTGGCCTCATCCCTAAACGAGTTAATACTCGATAAAAACTTGTGCCAGCTTTCTCTTCTGGCCTGTCGGCGGGTTCGCCTGCCTTGGGACTTTATTTTTTTAAAGTTTATAAGATTCTCTGCAGTAGGAGAAGCGCGTAGCAACGCCCACGCCTTGTTCTGATTCTTACGGGCGATCCTACATTCGCTGTTCCACCACGGTACACGTCGTTTGCATGCCAGACCCCTCACTTCGGATATCCATTTTGATGCGGCATCTATTATGAATGATGTTAGATACTCTACAGCAGCATCAATTTCTAGAGAAGACATGTCGGCCCATGAGATGTTAGTGAGAGTTCGAAATTTCTCCCAGTCGGCTGTGTCTATCTTCCACCTAGGAGCTTGCGGAGGATATTCGTTTTCTTTAGATGTTCTTATCAGTATGGGAAAATGGTCGCTCCCGTAAGGATTCTTCGTAACTTCACCTTCAAGTTCGAGCAGTATAGACGGGGAAACTATACTAAGATCTATTGAAGAAAATGTTCTGTTTGCTAGAGAGTAATATGTGGGTTCCTTTTTATTCAGCAAGCACGCACCGGAAGAGGAACTGTTCAACAAGAGGACCTCGCGCGTCTGTACGAGAGTCGCCCCACAGGGAGCTGTGCGCATTGAAATCGCCAAGAACAACATAAGGTTCTGGCAATTCGTCTATAAATGACTGAAATTCATGCTTGTTTAATTTGAAGTGTGGGGGTACATAGAGCGAGCAAATGGTGACGAGTTTATTTAAAAGAACAGCTCGAACCGCCACTGCTTCAAGGGGCGTTCGTAGCTGTAAACGTTGACAGGCTACGCTTTTTTGAATTATAATTGCAACACCGCCCGATGATGCGACAGCATCATCGCGATCTTTCCGAAAAGTAACATTGTCGAAGAAAGTTTGTGTATTTTGATTTTAAGTGTGTTTCCTGTAAACACAGCACTTTTGGATTGTGTGTATGGATGAGTTCTTGCACATCATCAAGATTCCTAAGAAGACCTCTGACATTCCATTGAATGATTTGTGTATCCATATTTAAAGAAATATAGGTGCTGTGTTTACGGAAACGGAAGGGATGCCTTACATTACAGAGCCCTTTCGAGGCCCTGTAATAGGTGTTTTGTTCTTTCTGAAGCGTTCGAGCGAGTCTCGACGCTCCTTAGGCGTTTGGTGCGCCTTGGGGACAGGTGTAGTGTCCATTGCCTCCTGTGAGACGCCGGACAGGCGCTCTTGCGAGCGAGAGGTTTTCAGAGGGAGTCCCGCCTTGGAGGGCAAGACCCCTGCGCCCACCAGCCCGGAGGTCCATGGGGCTCCCTGAGGGATTTGGCTGCACTGGCCGTTGCCAGCGCTGGAGGGGGCCTCGGAAGTTGGGGCAGCCTCGGCTGCGCCCACCTTCGGGGTCGATGGCTCCGTCTGCTCGGTTGGCGGAGCAGCGCTAGCTGCAACCACCGTGGGGGCAGATGGCGTAACTGCCGACTCACTGACTGTGGGTCGGACAGCCGCCGGAGGCCGTTGTGACGCTGCCCCCTGACGCGCCACATCGGCAAAGGTTTTCCCGGGCAGGTACGATACCCGCCTACGTGCCTCCTTGAAACTTATATTTTCCTTTACTTTTATTGTTACAATTTCCTTTTCTTTTTTCCACGATGGGCACAACCGCGAGTACGCGGCGTGCTCCCCATCACAGTTTACACAGTGGAGAGTGTTCGCACAAGCTTCAGTGGCGTGTTCAAGGGCACTGCATTTGGCGCATGTTTGGCGGCCTCGGCAGCTCTGCGAGCTGTGGCCAAAACGCTGGCATTTGAAGCATCTTAGGGGATTTGGCACATATGGTCTGACACGGAGCTTTATGTACCCGGCCTCTACAGACTCGGGCAGAATACTTGAACCGAATGTGAGTATCAGGTGCTTTGTTTGAATTTCTTTTCCATCCCTTCTTATCTTAATTCTTCTCACATTGACAACATTCTGATCACTGAAGCCCTCCAGGAGCTCAGCCTCTGTCAGCTGGAGCAAATCGTCATCCGAGACAACGCCGCGGGTGGTGTTGAGAGTGCGGTGTGGAGTCACTGTTAATGGAACATCTCCAAATGATACTAGACTGGGCAACTTATCGTACTGTTTCTGATCATGGAGCTCTAACAGGAGATCACCACTTGCCAGCCTTGATACCTTGTAGCCTGGACCAAGGACATCAGTTAAGGACTTGGAAACTAGAAAAGGGGAAATGTTTCGTACTTGTTTGTCGGATTTTTCTGAGTGGATCACATGGTATTGTGGGAAGTTTGGTCTTTGTCGTCCAAGGAACTGAAAAACTTCATCGGTGCGCCCTCTTTTGTGAGGGCGATCAGGAAGCGGAGGGAAGGAGCTATCCATAAAGGAATTGAATTTTCGGCAACAACGCCAGCCACCCACCATGGAGCCCTACAAGGGGACGTTGCAGGGACTGTAAAAACAGGTCCTGCAAACGCCAGCTTTACGTTATCGCTATAACCAAATATGAGATAACCTAGGTTGGTTATTCACACAAGGTTAACCCTTGCTGCCTGGAAAAATTGGAAGTAAGCGGAAGCTAGGAGAAGACAGGAAAGATGAAAAGTAAGAGAAAGACGAAGATTAGAGGAAGAGAGAGACAGGAAAAGGCAACTACCGATTTCCCCCGGGTGGGTCAGTCCGGGGGTGCCGTCTACGTGAAGCCGAGGCCAAAGGGGTGTGTTGCCGCCGCCGAGGGGCCGTAAAGGTCAAAACACCCGGCATTGGCTCAACCCCCAGGATCCCCTTTTCCCCGGACACGGCTAAGCCGCGCACGGCTACACGCGGGAGGGTCCAACCCTCGTGTGCTCGGGTACGTGGTGTCGCAACGCACCAAACGCCTGCTTGCGCAGACGCCCCTGCGGGGCGGAAAAATATGATACATTAAAATATTACTTTATGGCACACACTGCAGGCTATTCAAATCTCGTTACTCTGAAGCCCAAATTAGCGAATTTCTCAAATTTACGAATATTTTAATATCCCTGCCAGGTTGCTGGTTTTTTTAATGTAAAAATGTTCGAGAACTACGAATTTCAACAACACATATTTCAGAACAACGCACATAGGTTATTTCTCCTTTTTAACAGAGGAACATCAGTATTACGAATTCGGCTAAATGTAGCAGCGCCGCAACTCTTGCGCGAAGCAGAAACCCCGAGTGCAGAAACTATCATCATCACCATGTCGAGTGCCAACTGCTTCACCACAAACTTCACCAAGAACTTCACGAGAAAGGTTTGGCGATGTCCGCGTGAGATCCAAAGATGAATGCAGCTAGCGATGGCGCCAAAAAGAGAAAGCAGTTTTCGCTGCAGCACAAACTGCATGTATTGCAGGAAATTGACGCAGGGAAAAAGCAAATCGACATGTGCAGAGAGCGTGGTATTGCGCCATCGACCATCACAGCCATTTCGAAAGGCCGAGACAAGTTTGTCAAAGCTTCACTGGGAATTGCAACTTGCTCCTTCGAGGAAACGGCTGCTACTGGGAAACTTTCAAAATGTGTACCAAGCTGTTCTCACATAGCTCAAAGATGCCAGACTGCAAAACATTCCCATGTCTGGCCAAAGACTAAAAAAAAGCCAGCGAATTCGCCGATGCACTTGAAATAACTGGGTTCGACGCCAGTGCGGGTTGGCATTTTCATTTCCGCTAAAGGAACGGCATTTCTTGGCAGGTTGTCTCAGGCGAGGAAAAGGCTGCTGACAGAGAAGGCGCGGATTCCTGGAGCAATAATCGTTTTCTAGAGGTGACTGAATCGTGCTCTGAAATGATATTTTCAATGCGGATGAGACTGCATGTTTTTATCACCTCCTGCCAGGCCAGATGATACACTTTAAGGGGCAGCAGTGCAAAGGAAGGAAGAAGTCTCATCTACGCATGACACTCCTGCTTTGCTGAAATGCAGCAGGCATGAAAAAATTAAACCGCTCGTCAACGGCAAGTACGCAAACCCTCGCTGCACGAAAAATGCCATGTCGTTAGCGTAGGACTACCACGCCAACAAACGAGTGTGGATGACCAGAGAACTTTTTTTGAGTGGCTCATCGAATTCGGCGACCAAATGAGAAGGAGTGATTGAAGAATTCTACTGGTTGTCGACAACTGCTCTGGTTACACTGTGAACGTTTGTTTGACTCATATTCGCTTGGAGTTTCTGCCGCCAAACAACATGTCCTTGCTGCAACCCCTAGACCAGGGCATTATAAATCGTGTGAAAGCAGAATTTCGTAAGCGCCTTGTGCAGCAGTTGATTATAAACTTCCGCCAAAAGCAGCTGGCCGCAATCAATGTTCGTCAGGCGGTGTAAATGTTCACAGGAGCTTGATGGAACTTGAAGGCGTCCACCATTAGCAACTGCTGGTGAAAAGCAGGACTTGTCAAAGCGCCTGTGCACCTTGAAGACGACCTGGAGGTGACAACAACAACCCAGGGTACCTGTGGACCGAGGTCGCAGAACTACTGCCCGCTGTCTCTTCCTTCAACGACTACAAGGAGAGCGATGTTGCAGCACTAACAGTGGCAGACCTGACAACCGAAGAGATTGTTAACTGCGTTCACAATGTCTCCAGTGACGACGACCCGAACGGAGAAGACTAAGTCACTGAACACAGAAGATGAGATGGTGCCGAACTTTGATGTTTCAGTGCACATGAACAAAGTCCACACTTTCGTTTCTCGGTGCAATGACATATCCGATGACGTACTGCACAAAGTGCAAGATGTAGACACATTCCTAATCGGTCATGTGTGCTGCACGCGCCAGAAGGAAATAACTGATTTCTTCACATAAAAGAGCTTCGAAGTGTGTGAAGCATTTTTGAGAGTAGACCTGTCTGCGCACGCGCCTACTGCCAAGGTACGTCATTTTCATTCCTAGGTTTGTCCACTTGCTTATAACTGCAAGTTTTTCAATACAACGATAATTCAAAATAACGAACTATTTTCCGCAGTCCCACGTGACTTGTTATATCGAAATTTGACTATGGGTCAGCATCTGGCTCAGCACCTACAGGGCAGAGCTCAAGTGCTCCAAATAAATGGCCAAATGAAGCTGTTTAACTGTGGCTTGCCACCTCTGCTAGGCAATTCCTTTTGTGCAATGCATAGGATTGCAACACGATCAATGAAAAATGCACATGATGAAGCACAAGAACATGCAAGTTCTCAATGATAATATTTCTGGCACAGTAAAAAGTGACAGTAACATTGTCTCGCAGCGTTTTGCTGTGAGACGGTCACAATAAAGATATCAGATCACCACTATGAAGTTGCTGTACCTTTCAGCAGAGCATTTGCCATCTCGTTTTTTCCTAGCATGTGTGCAGGAGAAACAGCCCTCCTTCCTCCGTCTCTTGCATTGAACACACGACCTTTAAGGCAGCTGTTACCAAATATATCTTAATTGTAGGATGGCCTAATTTAGGCCAATTTTCTCATTTTGGTAGAAGGTGCCGAGTTTCACACTTGTATCAATATGATGCAACTAGCACAGCTGTCACACCCCTGTTAAAACAGAGTAGTCAGCTCTACATGCCAGCTAATATTACACCAGAATACAAACAAAATAGAAAACATACAGATGACTAAAGCGTTCGACCAATTTTCAGCAAGAACCTCTCAAATGCTCCCGAGTTGAGTGAATGCTAGTTAGTTAAAGAGAACAAGATTAATGGCACAAAAGACATCCAAAGGGAATTTTCAGGCTTTATACAATGGTAACCTTTTGGGGCAAAGCATCTATTGGTTGCAGAACTTCTGGCCCGCTAGCCTAATTTTATTAATCTATGTACTAAGGCTGCGCTCCAATCAAGCATAAACACTTCTGCATTCTCCTTTATACAAATGCATTGTTCCTGCTCCATAAGAGACCTTGCACTTTAAGAATCCTATGAATTCCTTGTGATAGTTACCACACTAGTTGTGCAATGTAAGCCACACGTATCAAGTAATTGGACTATGAACTCGTCATGCCTGATCAAACTTATAAAACATGTGAACAAATGAACTTTAAATGTCTAGGCCTTCGTGTCTACATGTTGGTGAATAACAATCCTTGAGGCTTTCAGAGCTGATGCACTGTTCGCATTATGAAACAGATGCATGGCTATGAAAAGCAGAAAAGCAAAACGTCAATTTAGCCTTAGCATATTAACATGTGCATGCTCTAAACTTACCTAACAGTAGACAACTTAAACCACAACTATGCTACAACATGGGGGCAGTAGTCGTTTACAAACTGCAATCACATCATAATAATTTGTACTGAAGCACTGGTCATGGAGTAACTAGTTTATCACCCTGATGCTTGTAAATGCTCCGCAAAGGCTGTAAAATCTAAAAGATGTCAATATTCCAATGAAGTACACTGAAAAAAAAGAACATACAACACAATATTGTATTAGCATTTGGTATAAGTGCACCACGTGTGTACCTTTTAACAACAAATGACATTTGTGTTGAAATAGCCTCGGCATGCAACTCACAGTTGTCCAGGAAAAGAAAAATTCAGCCTTATCCCAGAGGCTTGACTAAGTAAATAGGGGTGGTATGGCGTTCTCTCCAGTAACTGCAAGGGGCGCAAAAGCACTGTTTCACAAAATGCATTTTCTAATTCATACAAAGAAAAGGCTAGAGCGAGAGTGGCCCGAACACACTGCACCAAGAAAGAAACTTCACAGCCGGCTTTAACAATGGCAATGATTGAGCCAAATATTGGATCAAACCGTGTACCTGACACAAGATTGTAGTCATTCACTGCATACAAACAGCCATCCACAGTAGCTTTTATTAGCAGAGCACTGTTGTCGGGTATTTGAACATGCCTCAGCTTGTTTAAAACAGTTGACTCCTCATTTTGGCTCATATCTGTGTACACCGCAGGAATGTGAAATAAACCTCGTGCTGCCAGGAAAGACTCATACAGCTGATGCTGTTCACTCAGTGTCTTTGTAACATTTTTGAAGTTTCTCACACTTCGCATGCACTGTTTAAAATACTGGGGCTTTCCTTCGAATCTCATGGTCCAGACATGGCAAAGTGGTCCAAACTCCTGAATTAGCTGACTGTAATGCAACATATAATGATGCTTTGGCCGCAGCTTGTTAGTAGAAAAAATGAGACTTCGGTATGCTATGTAGTCTTCAGTCAAAACTTTCAAGTATGCTACTTGAGCGGGAGTTATTGTAGGTGCCATAAGGAGGTCAGTGATCTCCATGAGCTTGACCAAATGTTCCCAGACTGGGTCACTTGCGTCGGCTACTTTCATACCTACAAACAAAGGAAGCAGTCTCACTAGTGTCCAATTCTGCAATGCATGACCTCCAAGTTTGTCACTTTGGTTAGACACTTTGGCTGGTTTATTTCGCAAATCATGGGCACTGTACTTCATAGTACAAATCCTGTTGTTAAAATATTAAGTAAACCAGCCTTTTTCAGTCACAAAGTAACGAATATATAACGGCATATCATACTGAACCACACCTTCAAAAAGATCCTGCCCAATACATGGTGGCAAACCAGACCGGCAGACATGGAAATGTTGCAGTACATGAAAAGGAGAGTTCATCACTACACCACAAGCATGTCCTCCAGTGTTCACAACATGTTCAAGTGACTGTCTGTAGTTGTCTGGGGTTCGCCTTTCTCCTACTATATATGGGTTCTCATGGAATTGGGACCGTGTTAGTAGGCAGAAGCGGCAAAAGTATGTTGACGTACTGAAATTCTGAGTGAAACTGCCAACCATGTTGCTTCCAAGATTATCACCAGCAATGAAACCTAGCCGTACCACGTGATTGATCTCATTAATAGTAAACCTTTAGTTTCAAGTAGAAGTAAATCTTCAGTCAAAGGCTGAAGAACTCCGTCAAGACCAAACTCTTTCACGTCCTTCTGGCGGCAAAGCATGACCAATTGCATGCTTTCAACCCGCGATCTGCAACGCAGCGGCAAATTTCCAAGTGTCATGTACACTGCAAGTAGCTTGAAATTGCCCTTTGACGAGCCTAATGGACTTACAATTTCAAATTCATCCTGATAGAAAATTAGGTGTATCACAATCTCTGTGGATTGCCTGAAAGGCGGCCAGAAAATATAATCTTGGTAGTAGTCTCCTGATGTTTGCTGACTGCTAGGAGAGCAAGAGGCAAGGAAATGTATCAGATGCTCAATTGGCACATAGTGGTAAGTAGATGTGACATTTTGCTTGTTCATGCCTTAAGTGATTTCCACTGGTGCCACGAAAAATACTTTTTTTATAATATTTATGACGGGAGTACGAAGATCTCAGTACAGAAGATGCACCTTCAAAGGCATCTTTACAAAACGCACAACGTATTGAAGAAAGTGTGTTAGTGGAAACTGTCTTGGCAACCTCATGCAATGACATGTTTTTGTTTAGATAGTGAAGATTCTGCAGCTCCTTGACAATGTACTGCACTGTGCTTGCTGGCACATGATGCTGAGACTCAAGCTTAAAAAGAAAAAGTGCAAAATTGTCAGCAAAAGGATTGTGCTCAAATTGGCAACTACCATTAGAGCCTGTTTCATAGGTGCCCCCAACATCAAGAATCGGGGCACGAGTATGTTCCCCATCTGGAGTAGCTGGTTCGACTACGAAGTCAACATCTGGCAGAGGTAACAACTGTGCTGCCGTAGTGTCACGATGGTACCTTGGCACATGTGTCCTGAATGGCCCTGCTGACCTCAAAACACTAGAACACCCATCAAAAGGGCACATGACAGCATCTATACCTCTATCCAAATGTGCAGCAACATGGCAAACGAACTCGGTGCGAGTAGACTCACTTGCCCCACATAAGGGCACAGAGCAGACAAATGCAGGATGATCCTGTTTGTTGTGTTGTTTCCTGTAATGCCTGAAGACGTGGCTTCGCAGGCTTTCATAGTTTTTAAACAATGCACAGCATGGGTCACGAGGGCAAAGGGCACCACCGAGCACACTGCTGTGATAACGGTAGTGCTCGAAGTAGTCCACCAACGTTGAAAAAGTCTGTGCACAAATGCTGCAAGCAGCCATTCTTAATTGGTGCTACAGCTGCAATAAAGATCAAACAATTACTTGTAATCTAAAGTACATGCTTTTCCTTGTGTCCACTTTTTTTTCAGAACTATTCAATAATATAACATTATTTCCATTGTACTATAATGGAATCCACACCAGCATATTAGTTCTGATGGTTTGTGTGCATGTCAGCTAATGTTAATTTTTTTTCACTTCATTCTAATAGTGCTTTGGTTTTTCAAAGCAGAAACATATTCCTGCAAATACCATCAAATGTGATAATTACATGATCTGGCTATATGCATTCACAAAAATGGAGCATTACGATTAAACTGACGCAGTCTATGTTGTCTGCCATTAATGAAGATACAAGTTCACATTTTGAGGATATGTGAAGGCCGCATCTGCTGCACACAAAATGAACATCAGCAAATGAATGAGTGAACACAATTCGCTAATAGATCTGTACGCACATCCTGAAGTACATTGTCAGCTTTAATACCGATGTCACACGGTCACTTTCGATCGCCATAGGAACCAATCCTTATAGAGCTCGATATGGATGCAGGCAAATCGCGATCCGTACGTCGCGATCGGGCCTGATCGCGATCGCAGGTTAACGACCATGTAGTTCTGAGAGACGCAGACGATCAGCTAACCTCCTTACCCACTACGACAAACGAAATAATGTTTTCTTGAGAAAAAAGAAAACGAGTTTTATATTGCTATTTTATACAAATTTCATAAGTTCTTTGGACCCGCTTAGGGCAAGTGGTGCGCTTTAGCTCTCCCAGACTGGATCCGGATCGTTGGGCCATGTAGCAGTGATCGTTGTCGATCGCAATCGATAAATTCGATCCGGATGGGGCCCGATCGCGATCAAGTGACAGTGTGACACCGATATTTAACAAGCAAACCCACGGACTCGCGTGACGTGACAGAAGAGCGTAATGTCTGCACACTGCTCCTTCGCGTGCTTTGCAGATGCCGCACCATATATAGGTAAAAAATAAGGTTATTTGAAGCGCTGAGCCTGTGCAGCTTACACGACCCTACATATAAAGGTTCTGGAGCAAAGGTCTTACATGCATTCCATAATGGCTTCAGTGCACGACAGCTGCGTAATGCTGGGAAGGGACGCGAGAACAAGTGCAAACCACTTGTCATTGTCTTCTGACGCGCGCTACCGCTGACATTAAATTTTCTCGCAGTTCGCAACTGAAGAAAGTATTCAACATGGCATACATACGAAACGCAAGCACAAAGTATCATGCCTTTGGATGGGCGAAAGAAATGAGGTTGTAGTCCTAGCTTCACAGCAACAAAGGCCAATCCAGAGTGTTGTCAGATGCGCGCGCAACTAAACGACAGTTGTTACCACATTTGTATTCCGGAGCTGCTTTTTGTGTCAGTCTATATATGTCCCATGAGCGCTGAAAACATCGAACGCGTGAGCTCTTTACCCTCGCCAACGGAATTCCTTATAGGGCTCGCACGTACGACTCTGCCCGGCTGGCAACAGCTATGGGCATTTAGGGCTTTCCCGTGTGGCTTACAACTGCTGTGCATAACATCACTGACGAAAGTAGTAAAATAAAGCTTACCTGATTTTAAATCAGAAGTCCAGCGACGAGGCACTTGGCAAAAGACGGGTCACACGGCGCTGAAGAAACTCGGACAACCTGACAACCACAGGAGCAGCGAAACGACTGAAGTGTCGCCACCTTCCGCTTGCGCAGTCCAAACTTGTGTTACCGCTAGACAGCTAATGAGTACTAGCTAGTGAGTACGCGTGATAATGAGCGCCTCACCTCGACCGCACAATATTTTCTGATTTCTATTTATGATAACAGTCATCGCCTCAAAGAGACATGCAGATACCTGCAGTTTTCACTCTCACTGCTGTATACGCCCGCCACAATTTACCGAAATTCTCCGTTTTTGGAAATACGGACGATAAACACGTTTTTTTTTCTTTTTAACGTGTGTTTCCTCCGTTTTCGACAAAACAGAAGTGTCGTCCGTTGTTTTTACGTAGAGTCCCTACGTTTTTCATAAAACATGACACTGCCTGTATTTTTTACGTATGTTTTCTACGTTATTCTACGGAAATTTTTTGCAGTGATAGCCTGAATAAATTTAAAGGGATGCAAAACCGACATGACCAATGCAGAAGTGGTGGAGCAACAAACACAGGCTAGCCAGGCGTGTCCAAGGCCCTGGAAATGGCAAGCCCAGTCCACGCACCGCACACACAACCGAAGGGCAGCTCGAGCCGATCCTGCCACGACACAGTGGCCCAATGCCACCGCACATAAACGGACGTAGTAAACGCCAACCCGACCGCAGTACTTCCCCCGCTCCTGCAGACAGCTGCGTGATCGCGTAGACGTTAAAGAAAATACGAAGAGGCTCCAAAGAAAGAGACTATAATCAAGGAGAAAGGAAAATAGGGAAAGAAGCAACCGAGACAGTCGAAAGTTACACGGCGATGCCCCGCGAGCCCGCCACGCCGAAGGCTGCGCGCTCCAACAGGGCGCACACCTCCAAGCGCCACCAGCGACAGCAAGCATCAGGGGACCGCCGAACAGGGATGCTGCATCAGAGAAAGCTTGGCTATCCATAGTCTGTGCGGTTCCGCAAGCGGGCTATCCTGCTATTCAGGATGGGGCAGGCCTGAGAACCCGTAGGTTGCGTGCTCGGTCGTCCCGCGCGCCGACACTCGCTGCAGCAGACGGACGCATCCCCCAAGCGAACGGTGCTGCGCTCGCCGAGGTGCGGCCCCGCGCATCGCGTGCATACCGCGCGCTCAGGCTGCGAACGGACGGGACATGCGCGCAGGGGGGTGGCCGTAGGTGGAGCAGAAGGTGCACGTAGGCACGTGGAGATCTTCCACCACGCTCCCAGACGTCCAACAAACGGCAACTCTCCCGCGGCTCATTAGCGTACGGAACACCGGCGGGTCTACCAAGATGATGTGCGAGAAATTCCCTGAGCGCTCAAAGAACGAGACCCGCACCTCACATGACGAGGGCTCAAGGTGTAGGTCGGTGTTACGGAGGTTGAGTTGATCGATAAGTGCATTCGCCGGAACGTTGGGATCGGCCCCTGTAAGATTAACTTGTGGTTTCCGTTGGTTAACCAGGCGAACAGACATAGCCATTTTGACAATGGTATTATTCTCAATAACTTGTAGACGCTGCATAGAAGCGCGCTCATCCTACAATACCGCAATTCCGTAAGGTGTCAGAGCGGTAACGTTCGCCTGGACAGGGTCGATGTTACTTTTGAGGAGGCGAAGACGTCCTGCGCGGCAGTCGGCGACGGCACTAGCGGTGTCAGAAACATGATGTGAGTGTGCTCACGTTTGTTGGCTGGAGCTTCCGAAGTACCCATCACAGAAGCGATCGCCGGAGCAGACGCAGACCCCACATGGACGAGGCCTGACACGGCCGCATCGGTTGCAGAGCACCAAGCAGCACACCGGTCCGCACAACGGCCGCATAAGACAGCTCCGGCGTCACCAGGGAAGCAGCACCCGGGCACATCACAGGGCCGGCACCACGCATCCGCTCCAGCTGGTCGCTCAGCTCATCAGCGCGGCCGCACTGCCGCGCCGCCACCGCCCGCATATCGGCGCATTCCTGCATCAGCTGCCTCAGCAGGTCTAGGATGTGCGACCTGTGGCAGTTAGAATCAAACAGCACGTCAGTGATCTCGTGCTGGAATACCACCGCGCGGTGGTAGGCAGCTGTGAGCGCGAATCGACTACGCCGCGCCATAGAGAAAGAAATTTCAACAAGAGCGGACACTCCCATAGAGCCCAGCGGCCGAATTGACTGTAGCACACCTAGCGGATGTTGTTGACTCCTTCCGGTTTCGGTTTTGGGCGCGCGCGTTTTGAACACCAGTTGGTACACGCCGCGCCGGCTCCGCTGCTCGGCGCGGCATTCATTTTTTTTTTCGTTTCGCTTCTGCTGAGCCTCGCGTGGCCTTGGCGTGGAATCGTTTCATTATTAAGTAGAAATGATTGCGATTGACCTTTACAAGACTGCACCGAATCTGTCAGGTGCAATTTCATAAAGAAAACGAAAGACGCCTTCTGAAATGATGAACTGTTTATTTTGCTCTATATAAATGCTCGTTCCGGGCTTCTTCCGCATTCATCCAAAGTTATGGCACCAGGTAAGCAGCAGTCGTTGCCGTACGATGCTCCACCGGATGCCATCAGCTGAAAGAAAGTAAATTACAAGCATGTATCATTTTGGTATATTGACCTAACAGGAGTATTTCGTGTAGAGGCGAAACGTGCGAAGTGATGAATGAGCGGCATTACAAATAAATTCACTTTTACGTATATTTCGCAGCAAAGACTCCTCCCAAACATTGCTACAAAATCTGAAAATCCGATTTTCAAGCAGCCCTCCTTTCCCGGGCATTATTTCCTGCACTTTAAGTGCACAAATACACGGGTGACTGCGCGTTTCCAAAACAACTTGGCCTCAGTCGACACGATGGTACGCCAAGTACACAGTGCTACAACACAGGCTCAGCCAGACCATGTTACACGCTCGCAGAATGCCTTCTAATCGCACTCAAGTCAGACTCGTGGGTGCAAAGCCTGTTTTCAGTCGCTCAGAATACGTAAATGTCATGTTCTTGAGCTCCTCCGTGTTATCTTTTACGCGTCCTGCCGGCGCATGCAACACTCCCGTGTTATCACTCTCGGCAACCGCTAGTCGCGTTTTCGAGAAGCGCGAGTACAGAAATGAAGTATATGTTGTTGCAGGGCTACAAAATGCGTCACAAACTTGTCCCACTAAAATTCAGTACACGCAAAACCAACTCACTATGGCCGGCTTGCTTTTTTGCTAACACCTTCACAACCCCAGGCGCGGCGAGCAAGCCTCAAGATATCCTAAAGAGTTACCAAATAAATTAAAATACTTTTTCGGGTCAGAGAATGCCTAACGAACTTCTACCAGTAAGATTCAGTACACGTGAAACTGCGGCACACAGCCGAGCTGCTTTTCGCTAACTGCGTCAATAAGCCGGGCGCGGCAACCGGGCTTCTAAATTACCCCAAATATAACGACGTTAGTTACAATAATGTTGGGGGCCACAGAATGCGCGAAAACTTGTCTGTCTTAGGCGCTACGACGTAGTACACGCATGTACACGCGCAAATGCGTCACACGGCCGAGCCGGTTTTCGCTTACTGCGTCAATAAGCCGGGTGCGGCAAGCGTGCTCCAAAACTACCGAAATAAGTTGCAGTAATGTTGGCGCTCATAGAAAGCGCAGCAAACATCTTCCAGGACGAGGCATTAACTCAAATTAACTGCGCCAGGACGGCGGAGCTGTTTTTCGCTAACTGCGCCACTCGAACTAAGCCTAAATGTGCTTAAAATGCGCCGCACACTGTCAAACACAATTTCTCACCTTGCCGTAGTCCAGTAGTGCAGTGGTGCCGTGTCGAAATGCAGACGATACGCAAGAAAAGCATAGAGAAGGCCGGGAGCCCAAAAAAATGGGCTATATCCAAAACAGACGGGTCGGCGAGCACGCGAGCTTCGTACGTACGACCGGCCTCGCTCACTCCTGCGGCTTGTCTGGCGCATGACGTATGCACGCGCGTCTGGCGTGCGGCTAGCTTGTTGCTAGGCAACGAAACAAAAAGATGCAAAGTATAAGTTCATTTACGCGCAAAACTTTTTCACTTTTAGTGGGAAGGAATAAAAAAAAATGAAACGTTGTCTGGAAGTTTATTTCACATTCTTTTTTTTCTGATGCTCGCGTCAACTAACGGTTGTTGTTGAAACTAGGCGTGACGTGTTTCCTGTTGCCAGTTTTTGAAGAGTGTCCCCTCTTGTTGAATTTCTTTCTCTATGGCCGCGCTCCGAACTATTGGCCTCGAGCTCCACCACTGGAAAAGCTGGCGCCACCGTTGGCGTGACGTGCAAGGAGGGATCACGTGGACATAGCGGCCGCGTCGGCTGCATCGGGCGCGCCAAAGGGAGCTGAAAACGAGTTTAAATTCCCTCGAACACTGCGGTCCTCATTTAGTGGCGAAATTTTCCCGCTTCGAGTGTCTCCTTTACAACGCTTGAAAGCATTACAATAGGTAGTGGCTGTCCTCATTTAGTGGCGAAATTTTCCCGCTTCGAGTGTCTCCTTTACAACGCTTGAAAGCATTACAATAGGTAGTGGCTGCCTTTGAAGGCGCGCAACATGGTAGGCTACTGCTCGGTGCCGGAGGGCCGGACGCACGTAACGGAGGCCGGTGTCAGCCTTATTCACACGTAGCCGCAGGACAAGAAGCTGCGGGAAGCTTGGCTCGGGAAACATAAAACCGGCGAACAGTCATCGGCTGCAACTCGGGTATGCAGCAAGCACAGACGCGAGGAAGATTTCTGCTACGGCGCCCGGTCTGCGATGTTCTGAAAACGCGCACTGAGACGCTCGCCCGACTCCGCTGCCCGACTAATGTCATGACGGTTTGGTGTATGAACTTGTCGATGCTATAGATACTGGCAAGTTCAGTGGAGTCGAAAGGCAGCGGTAAGAAGCACATTTTAAAAAAAATCATGGCATGTGGTCATGTTTGTGTTATGAATTAATGCACTGGATTACAAAAAAGGAGCAGAGGGAAATTTCACGCTGAGAGCACCGATAAACATGCAGTGCGACGCAACTCGAGAAACAGTATTGAAAGGTCAAAGAATTTAGAAGAAAAAAAAGATTGAATCGTCGTGACGGCACATCACAGTCCCCGTAGGCGTCGAAGTCTCTACAATGAAATTTTTGAACAGCTCTGAAAGCGCCCACGCAACAATGGTTGCTTGTATACTGTCAAATGCTCCTATTCTGCGGCCTAAACCTCATGGCACGGTGCGAAAACGCGCGCGCGGAGAAAGCGAAACAGTGCGTGGACAAGCATGCAGACGCGCACTCGGTCGCTGCGAATCTGCGCGATCGCTGCATTGAGGCTCCGTTCTATTGCACTCCATTTAGTTATACAAACACTATAAGAACATATTTCGCATAGTTTTCTCTCAGCATTTACCTACCTTTCACGCAAGAAGCCGGTTCGGGAGACTCCATCGCGGCGACCGCTCGCAGTGGCGTTCACTGTACGTATTCGGTAAAGAGATAGCGTCTGTAAACGATTGTGTGCTTTCAGTTTGCCCAAGATTATTATTTAGACAGTAAGAAACTTCTCTCGTTTCGAAAGTACTTACAGAAATGTCCGGGAGAGCTCGCGCGTGGTGTTTTCAGTGAGCGCTGACAGCAAAACCTATGAGGAGCGCGCCACGTGATCCCTCATACTACGCCAGCGAGGCGCTTCCGATAGATGGCGACTCCGTAACTCCTCGCCGCCAATAGGCGCCGCCGCGCCTTGCAACCCGTCATAGCCCGCTGTTGGCCCGCGCCCCGCTGTCATAGGTGCCCCGGCCTCCTGCGAATCGATCAGAACATCTGCAAGTAAACGGTCCCCGTCCGCGTCCAATACTGAAACGTCCGACACCGTCGAGTCGCCTGTGGAAGATGCGTCACTACCGGGCGGTAATACCGCGCCGGGCACCTTTGCCTCAGCCATACCCCGCTAGTGGGTATGAGCCATGGGCCGAAGGGGGCCGAACCGCCAGCCGCTACAAACGGCCAGGAAATCAAATTAGAGACCCCTTTGGCCCAGCTGACGCGTCCAGAGAACGCACGATGCCAGAAGAAGAGCCTGAATGCAAAGGGAAGCGAAAGGAACCGACCTTTCTGAAATGAGCGAGGAGCGATGCAGTGAACGGACCAGAAGTCGCCCGCGCCGGCTCGAGCCACTTTGCGTGTTTCATCCCCTGCTGCGGTGCACGTTTACTTTCATCTTTCGCTGTGCTCCTTGGCTCGGTTATGTCACTGACGCCGACGCAGTAACGGGCGCCTCAAGCCCGGCGCAGACGCACGCTTACGGACGCGCGCAAGTTCGCGTACGCGCACCCATGCATGCGCAGACAAACGTGGACCAGCTCGTACCCGTCGAGACACGCGGCGCTATCTCAGTGAACAGCTCCTCTGTGTTATCGCGCGCTTGGGTTGTCTCGCGTCGGCCGGCGTGGCTACGCAGCGATGACGCGGTACATTCAACTCTCGGTGAAGCAGATTGACGCCACGGAAGGAAGTGCTTCATCTTTCTTTTTGTTTACTGATGAAACAGCTCTAAAAATATAACTATCACGTTTATAGATATCGAAGCATTTTGAAACCCTGCCAGCAAGAAAGTACGAAATGGCATCTTCCAAGGCGTCTATGAGTGAGTCACGCAAGCCCGCGCTGTCACGCGTCTTTCTGGGTGTTAACCACCATTCCCCGCAATGCGTGGCAGGCGCGTAGACGTGAGCTTGCGCAGGTCCGCAAGCGTACGTCTGGTCTGGGCTGAAGAGCTGCGTTCTAAAAATTATAATAGCTTTAGGTGAAACCGCGCTGTTGCTGAGCGATTAGGAGAATTAGATGGGCTAGCTAGTTGCTGGCTTAGTGGAACGTGGTTATAACGGCGGGTTTTGAGAACTGGGCAAAGAATGTACATAGCTCAGTTGCCGAATGACCGATTTTCTGGCAAGGCTTGTGTCCTGGTAATAGTAGCGTAACAGACGATGCACCAGATGGTGTCTTCAAAAAGCGCATACTGTCGCTGATCTTGCCACTTCTCGTAGTTAGAAGGTGCTGGCATGCCGTCTGTTCGACGGTCGCGCCGAACAACTTGCACGGATGTACAGCCATCAGCACGCTTAACAACAATGCCCCGCAGCGCGACCTGGACCGGCTTAGACTGACGCCAGCGCGGCGAAGTGTTGTGTTCTGTTATCTCGGAATGGTTGCGGCGGCTTGCGATAGCTGGAGCACAATTCGATTTGACTGCTCGACTTGTCTTTCGCTTCTGCCTGACCGGCGGTTAGAGTGCGCTCGCTCGACGTGTCCGTCTCGCCAAGTTTCGCTCTTGGCTGCAGTCTCGCGCGCGCCCTGAAAGCACGTTTCGGTTTGCTTATCTCGGCAAAGCAAAATGACAGGCGACAGCTCGCGCGCCTTTGGAGTTTGGCTAAGGGCTGGCGCTTTAAGGAAATCATAAATAGGAAACGGAGAGCAATTGAAGGTTTTTGGTGTTTCTAAAGGTTGCACAACAAATAGATCTGCAAATCCGGTGGCATAGTTGGTCATGTTTTTCATTACTTATATTCTGTGACAGCGCGCATCCTAGTACTCTTGCAGGTGAATGTCTGGCTTCCTGTTTAGTCCAAGCTGCACTGGAGATTCATTGTCGTGGATCGCGTGTCCTGAGCAAGAAAGGCGCGTCGATGCAATTGAAACTAAGCTTTTAATGTCCATTTATCGGCGAAAAGCGCTAAGTGGCATCTTGTCGGATAAGAAACTGACTCTTTTAGGTGAACTTTGTTTTATTTCATGGGATTTAATGTTCCAAAGTGACTCAGGCTGCGGATGCCGTAGTGAAAGAGTCTGGATAACTTCGGCCACCTGTGGTTCTTTCTTTAGCGTGCACTAACATCGCACGGAACACGGGCCTCTAGCATTTCGCCTCCACCAAAATGCGACCGCCGTAACCGGAACCGAACCCGCGTCTTCAGGGCCAGCAGGTGAATACCATAACAATTGAGATACCGTGGCGGCATTATTATTCAAACTAGGAAGACTCTGGACACAGATCCAACGAGTCTAAAGGTACAATCCAATGGATAACACCGGTTGGCCTATAGTAGATTACTCTTTGGGATATTCTGCTGTGAATGTAAACTGTGGCCGCGCACTCATCTCCGGGCACACTTGATGGCATCTTGACAAAGTGCCTCTGACATGCATGATAGATAATTTTGGGCGCAGTTTGGGACCAAGACCAAATATTACTGAGAAGTGGCGTTGCTCGTATATGAAATTCATCCCGGGTGCAAACCCCGGATGACATCTCGGAGCAGTTTTCGCCAAACAGACTAGCCATTGATAATACCATATCATAAAGCGATAAGAAAGCACGAAGTAGCGCGTTTTGAGGTAGCTACCAAGATGGAACAGCATGATAGCGCTAATGCCGATAGAGGCGCGGCGACAGCCAATAATATATACGATAGTCTGGAAAGGCATTAGGTCTGAAGCCATATAAAGGCATGCACCCAAAAATCACCCGCTAAAGAGGCCTCGAAGAGGGCTGAGAGAAAAAGGCTTTGCGATAGTTTACATGGCTCGCACACTGTCCCAACGAGAAAAAGCTGCTGCAGTAGTGCGGCCCGTTTGCACCGTTAACTGAATTATCCGGGCATTCAGAGATGAAGACCGGATAGATGATGCTGCACGTGCAGTTCGGGAGCGGGCAACAACCACACAAGATCTTCTCATTGTCGCTGCTTCGGTCGACGACCCCTTCCTCACAGTGCGCAAAATACGCTATGAGCTTGGTCTACACGTTAGTGCGGACAGTATGCCCAGAAGACTGCATGAAGCGGGCACCCAAAGCCGGGACGCCGCGAATAAGCCAGTGCTTGAGGCGTCTCATTGCCACCATCGATTCCAGTTCGCACAAGAGCACGAGGAGTGCATATCGGAAAACTGCAGACACGTCGTTTTCACTGACGAATCAGCTTTTTGTACTCAGTGGGACCAACTCCAGAGAGTTTTGCCTCCAGAACACAACCAGTGAGTCCTTTTTATGCCCATTTTATACCCATACAATACGGACAACACCTCTCTTTTTTAGGTACGATGAGCAGTTCATCTGGGACGTGCGCACAAGCCGACGCACAGGTGTGAACATGTGGGGTGTCGTCAGCTACCAGGGCCTGTGGCCAATCCCCATAATTGCAGGCCGTATGACAGCTGACGCCTACGTCATTAGCGCTATCATGCTGTTCCATCTTGATAGCTGCCTGAACACACGCTACTTCGTGATATCTTATCGCTTCATGCTAAGGTATTATCAATGGTAGGCTGTTTAACATAAATGACCCTGAGATGTCACCCGGGTTTCGTGCCCGTGATGATGCCTCACGTGCTAGACTGGTCCTTCGCGAAGGGATTCTTCTGGTTTCAGCACAACCGCGCCCGCGTCTACACTGCACGAGCAGCGCATAACTTTCTAGATGACCTACAGCTTCAGTCGAGATTCAGCGCAGCTTCAGTGCAGCTTCAGTGGCCGAGCCGCAGCCCCTATCTAAACATAATCGAAAATGTTTGGGAAATGATGATGTTCAGGCTTTCGAGGCGCTTGGGCTCGAATTGCACCATGACGGACCAGCTGTGGATTGCAATAAAACAAGAATAGGAGCTCCTGCGGGTGATAACCGAGATCGTCAACTCACTCTACAATGCGCTGCCTAAGCGAATGGACGCTGTGAAGAGAGCACATGGTGGAAGCACGAGCTCCTAGACTGTAATTCAGGGAGATGGTAGTTTGTACCGTGTAGTTTTTTTATGTGTTATTACTGCTGGAGCGGCCGACAAGTATTTCAGCCATTATTTATCGAGAAAACCGGGACTGGTTGGTCCTTATTGTGTATATATGCTTACACTCAGCATGCTTATAGGTTGTGTTTGGTTCCCAACGATGGCCAGCAAAACGGGTGACGTCATCAAGCGGCCGTAGAACGCACACGGCAAGCCAAGCACCGGCACTTCAGACAATCCTATACATGCCGTTCATCTATATATACCCGCCACTGACCAAGCTTCATGTGGTGCCATTCGTACCAAAATTGTGACGCCGCCGTTCGCCGTACGAAGTTCCCGGTGATGTCATACACGCGTGCCTGTGCGTGTGTGCGTGGTGCCTAAAATTTGAAAAGACTGACTGCCTGAATAAGCCACAGATCCCATGCCCTGTGGGAATCCATGTTATGGGAAGCATTGCCCGGGGAGCCTGCCAACTTAATGAAACGACCATGAGAGCACCAAGACGTAGGCGGCTAGTCAGTCAGTCAGTCGGTCCGTCGGTATAGGTCGGTCGGTCGGTAGGACGGACGGACGGACGGACGGACGGACGGACGGACGGACGGACGGACGGACGGACGGACGGACGGATGTATGGATGGATACTGCCAAAGTGGCAAATGTTCGGCAAGAAATGCTTCGCATTCAATAAACTCAATTCGCAAACCGTAACCAAACCCTACATGACATGTTTTAGCATTCCCACACGGAAGCAGTCTTGAGTACCTGTGCCGAATCTTTTTCCATAGGAACATACATCCATTTCAAATATTAACTGCAGTTTGCTTTTTTGAAAACTAGCGAAAAAACCATATGGGAAACGCGCATTGCAAAGTGTCAAGCATGCCACCGTCAATAAGATTGGGAACCCGCTGCTTAAGTCACCAAGATGTGACGGCAGCGTCGAGTTGCGTTATGTTCGCTTATAAGCTATAAGATGCTACCTTTTGATGCATTGCATCTATGCCAAGTCTTTCTCGTTACCTAAAAAGCCAATTTCTTATGCGACAAGATGCCACTTAGCGCTTTTCGCCAATAAAAAAGACATTGCAAGCTTAGTTTGAATTACATCCACGCGTCTTTCATGCTCAGGACACACGCAGCTCATACGTCCCGTAAATGGGCCTCCAGTGCAGCGTGGACTAAGCAGGAAGCCAGACACTAACCAGCCAGAGCAGTCTGATGTGCGCTGTCAGAGAATATAAGGAATGAAGAACATGACCAACTATGCTCCCGGATTAGCAGATTTATTTATTGTTCAACCTGTACAAATGCCACAAACCTGCGTTTGCTCTGCTTTTCCTATTTATCAACTCCGTCAACCGCCAGCTCTGAGGCCAAACTCGAAAGGCGCGCCAGCTGTAGCCCGCCATTTTGCTTTGTCGAGATAAGCAAACTTCAAGGTGTTTTCAGGACGCGCATGAGACCGCAGCCACGAGCGAAACGCGGCGAAACGGACATGTCAAGTGAGCGCACTCTCCCCGTCGGCCAGGCAAAAGCGAAAGGCAAGACGAGCAGTGACATAAAGCTTAGCTCCAGCTACCGTAAGGTGTCGCAAGCATACCGAAGATAACAGAGCAGAACACTTCGCGACGCCTGCGTCATTCTAAAGGGGGTAATACACTCCTACGTTACGCGAGCGCGCGCGCGCTCGTCATGGCGACGGTACGTTGGCGAAAACACGACCCTCTACAGTCGGGCGGCATCTGGCGCCGACACGACCGGCGGCATTCAGCGCGCTCGGACGTCGTCCGGCGCCGACCCTTATAAAAATTTCTAGCAACATTCTTTAGACACTCTTTAGACTTTTGTTACTAGAACCTACCAACAGTCAATTGAAATCCTACCAGCTGTCTTTATACATCCTAACAACGCTCTAGTAACATCCTAGAAACAATTGGCCACCAACTTCCAATAGAAACATGTTCATAGGATGTCTTTAAACTTCCTACCAATTTCCTATGAACATTTGTCTTTATACACCCTAGTAACATACTTTCAAAAGAGAAATGTTCATATATATTCTGTTAACTTCCTACCAATCCCCTATTAACAAGCTTTCTTTATACACCATATTAACATTCTTTCAAAAGAAAAATTTTCATATATTTTCTGTTGACTTCCTACCAATCCCTATTAACAAGCTTTCTTTATACACCGTATTAACATTCTTCCAATTGAACAATGTTTGTAAACGTTCTGCCAACTTCCTACCAATCACCTATTAACATTTGTCTTTAAACACCCCAGTAACATCCTATCAAGAATTGGATGCCATCAAGAATTGGCTACCGTACTTCAATTGAAGCATGTTCATAGATGGTCTGTAAACATTCTACTAACCACCAACCAACACAAGTCCTTAGGCTCTTTAGTAACACTCTGGCAATATTTTACTTCCATGTACTTGTGTACTTGCTACTGAGGTCTTATTATCCCCCTATTAACATTTGTCCGACATACGACCTAGTAGCATAGTGTAAAAACTTGTCAGTATGCGTGAACATGTTGGTAAAAGGCAGTATGAAACCTAGAAGGTGCATGTACATGGAAAACAAATGCAAGTTTGCACTGAAAGAATTTTATTCACACAAAAATATTTACACAGAATTGTGAGAGAAGTAGTAGAGAAATTAATAAAAATAATAAATGAATAATGACTTAGTTGATTGCGGCATGGCAGCTGTCGCATAGTCTCTAGCAAGCATCGATTATAATGTATTTTTTAGATTCAGAACTGATGTCTGAGAATGTTTGCAGAATGAACCAACCCTGCACAGAAACAAGATGGTCAGTGTTAACATCATGTTCAGGTTAGCATATCACATACACAGAACAGCTTTTTAACAGGGTTCACATGAATCCTAAAATTGTAACAGTCATCCCTGCTTACTTGCAGAGGAGATGGCAAGGATGAGGAACATTTTGCAATGCGTATCTTTTGCTGCGTTGTATTTACTACGTGTTATTAAAATTAGGAAAGTGTCCAAAGTTTTCTCTACCAATTATCTGCATAAATGAGTTACTCACTCAAAAAGTTAATTGCATGGTTTATTCGTGGTGAAATTTGTAGCGCGCACATCAGACACGGACGCAGAGACGGTGGACACGCGAGCGCTTACTCACAGCTGGTTATTTTTGGAAGGACTGAACGTAACAGCGCTAGCTAGCTGCACCGAGCATGTGCAAAACGTGCCATCCATATTTATATAAGCAGATTACAGAGCCTGAAGCAGTATTCAAGAATACAAATGCTTTGTCAGTGATAGCAACCAATGGCTGACTGACGCATATTTAAGCACGCCTTATTATATGGAACGCTTCTGTAATTTGACGTGATCGTTTATTTTTACTCGAAAACAAAATATCAGCGTCAAAAAATATCGGTTCACAATGACATTGGTTGCAATGGTTAAACAAGTGCGAATGATTTTCTTTCACATTCGCACTTGTCTAACCAGTGCAACCTATGGCATTGTGAACCGGTTCGCTGAAACATGTAATTGTGAACCGTGAAACTATACGCTCAATATTTTACTATCTCTCACTAAGTGCAGCCAGAGTGGGAAAGAGCAAAGAATGATTTTAATATCAGACAATATTTAATACATTAAGTCATTGCGAACGCTGTGAAAACGAAGTATTCGCACGCTTCTTGTTTATAGCAACTTCAAGTGAACCGCATGACGCGGGGCAGCTGGAAAATGTAAGACAATCGTTCTTAAAACATTTCACGTCGTTACAGTTCGCGCTATAATAACCTGCCAAAATGCGGCGTAAGAAACAGAAATAAAATAACATCAAAATAATATGTTTATGAAAAATGATGGAAAAGAACATACCTTTTATTAGAGTTTGGAGATAGAGAAAACTTCGGCGCATAGCAGTCTTGAGGAACAGCTGTTCGCTATTTGCGCAGTTTAAAACACGGACAGTGCCAATATTAAATCACTTCACACGACACTGCATCGCAGCTGGCAGAGAAGTTCCAGAAACGCTCACATCACGGAACGAAGAAAGCACCGTGGGCTTCGAAAACACCTTGCTGGTTGGCTTGCATCGATCAATTAGCCACAACAGAGCATAAGAATAAATAGAAGCAAAAATAGCTAGATTTCTGCTACAATACGCCACGAAACCTACATCGCTCCGACCGTGCCATGCAGGTGTCGCAAAGCAACTGATGGCGATTGCGATGGTCTCCCTCTTTGCCTCGACTCGGCCAACTGTCAAATTTGTGCGCATGCGTGGGAGTGGCATGGGACATTCTTTCCATCCACCTGCTTCGCCTTGACCACCGCGGAACTAAAGCCCCTCTTTAAGCCGAAACATGCCCCCCCCCTCCCCCACTACCTTGCGATGGTTGACTCACACCTAGACATTCTTCGCCTCTCGGTGAAAGCTGTGGCCGGCCTTTTTGTTCACACCCCTTTCTGGGAACTACACCTAGAGGGAGGAATGTCCCTCGTGGCCAAGGTTGAAAAAAAAAAAAAAACCTGACCGGACAGCCGGCTCGATTTTGTTGGGCATTTAGGTGCTGCATAGTTTTATCTTTCGAGACAATTATTGTTCTGAAAACCAACTATTTCTCGAAATGTAATAAACATAGTAAAATAAAATCATATTGGGTATATTATGTGTTTATTCTATTTTGCGCAAGAGCATCCTTTAGCACTTGCTGCTTTCGAAGACAAAACTTTGCTCTCTGGCGCCCAACGGTGAAGCAAATTGTAGTACTATTTTTATAGTCAAATACATGTCCAAAGCGTGGCGGCTATGACGTTAGCAGTTTTCAGACGCGCGAAGCACGGCAAAAGCATGGCCTTTGATATCCTGGCTCTTGGTATACGGAATGCCATTATTACAGATGTCATGATGACCCCTTGTCGGAGCTCAAAATTTTGTCGCCGTGTTGTGAAGCAAGATCACTGAATATTAAGAGTGCATAATTATTTATTTTCACTCTGTTTTCACACACAGCAAGCTACCATCGCCATAAAGCACATCAACTGACATAGTTACTTTGCCTTCACTTTGATGCAATGCCCTATTTCCTTTAATGTGCAGAGGCCGTCGGTAGGAGGCAGGGACGAAAGCGTGCGAATGGGAACGCGTAGAAAGCTACATTTTTTTTATACAGTAAGGGTAATTTAATTATTTTTTCACAGAAAGGTGTTACTTGCACAAAGTTCAGCTTTTCTTTCTATTCGACCTGTGCGCTTCTCAGGTCAATACTCGCTCTCACTCAGCAGCAGCTGTATTTTGAAGCCTTTTGGACATTTGAGCGGCAACGTTCCAGCGCCGTGTTACCCTGAGTTTCGGCTCTTTTTCTTCTTTTTAACAAATATCGTGACGCTACTATGCTGACACGTTCCAGCTTAGGGCGTACTATTTATATCGCAGAATGCACTGACCTGATTATTTCGTTGCAAAGCTAATTGGTGGCATTGCAATAGCAGTGCGTGGTGAGGGCAAATTTACGCTCGAGCCCCACGCCACACCACCCGCCTGCCCGCATGCATGTGGTCGGGTGAAAATTTGCGTATTTCGTAGACTGGTACACACAATTCGGTTTACACTGCATGTGCGAGCCCAGTGAATGCCAAAATTTGTGAACCCTTGGGTGAAATGTACAGTTTTTGGCACGACCGCACGCGTCACGGCTCAAGCATAAATCGGCCTTTAATTAACCAGCCCCAAGGTCGGGATAAAGCTCTGCAACTGGTGCGCGGCCTGCACAGTAGTCCGCTATCACACGGGTCAGGTGGTGTAGCGCAAGCATTTTTTCTCGGAGTGTGCTGACGTCACCGCACGCTCACGTAGTCCAGTAGAACCTTTAAAAACATTAGTTCTAACAGTTTACGAACATATTTCTTTAAACATTTTAGTAGCTTTCCGTCAACAATTGGCTACCGACTTGGATTGGGACTATTATTTAAAACGAAGAGCTTGACTCCTGAGTATGTCATATATCGGCATTAATGTGTGTTAGAAAAATTTATCAAAAACTTTCAAGTTACTTCCCATTCTAAATATTTTTCTGCAAACAGTACGAGCTGTGGACGTACTGGATACATGTCCTTCAAACAAAAAAAAATATAGTTCGGTGATGTGTAGTAAAACATTCTTTACACAAAAGTAACGAGCCTTTTTTCGTAGTACTAAAGTGGTTATAGAGACAAAAGCTAGAAAAATACATGTTGATGGGGACCTTAAAATATTCTGCCACTAAAGTAACAATGAAGTCTTTTACGGTGTATTAAAAATATTCTTTATACAAAAGTAAGAAGGAAGTCTATTAACGGTGTATTTAAAACATTCTTTATACAAAAGTAAGAAGGAAGTCTGTTAACTGTGTATTGAAAATATTCTTTATACAAAAGTAAGAAGGAAGTCTTTTAACGGTGTATTTAAAACATTATTTATACAAAAGTAAGAAGAAAGTCTGTTAACAGTGTATTGAATATATTCTTTATACAAAAGTAAGAAGGAAGTCTTTTAACGGTGTATTTAAAATATTCTTTATACAAAAGTCAGAAGAAAGTCTTTTAACGGTGTATTTAAAACATTCTTTATACAAAAGTCAGAAGAAAGTCTTTTAACGGTGTATTGAAAATATTCTTTATACTAAAGTAAGAAGGAAGTCTTTTGACTGTGTATGAACAAAGGTTACTAGAATGTAAATGTATATAGACTGTCAATAAAGTAAATAGAAAGTTGGTAGGAGTTCTAAAGAATGTTAACGTTCATTTTTATAAGGGGAATGCAACCGACTGCATTTCGGGCCGACCCCGCTGAGCAAGTTAGCGCCTCGCTACTCGGCAGGCTGAGCCAGAACGAGATGGCCTCTTCGCAAAAAAGCGTCCCCGACCTGTGCGGCTCCGAAATCGAAAAGTTTCTGGACGCCGTCCAGCAACACCCTTGTGTCTATGACACCAAAAGAATGGACTACTGGGATGCGGAGCGGGAAAAAAACGCGTGGGAGCAGGTACGCATGTACTCCGGCCTCTCAACAGGAGCGTCAATGCTGCGCACGTGTGTGTATACGTCTCCGGACATGCTACGCACTCAGGGCCTGTTTGTTTGTCTTGTTTTCCCCGTTTCAGTCGAAGAGTGCCTGAAACTATGGAAGCGGCTGAGGGACCGCTATACTCGTGAACTAAAAGCTATTGAAGCGACGAAAAGGAGTGGCAGCGGCTACGTGTCTGTGTTATGTAGAGAGACCTGTTCCTCTTACGACGCAGACGAAGCGGGAAACACACGGTCCAATTCGGTGTCCGATCCGGCGTCCGACGCGCCGGAACGGCAGCCGGAATCGGGGTGTTTTGCCGTGCCGACGCGTCCGGCAACCGCACCGTCGTCTGGCCGCAGCCAATGACTGCGCGGCTGGCATGTGACGTTCTCCGACGTTCCCTCCACGGAGGCGGCGCTGGCTGGCTGCTTTCTCGCGGTGTTTTCTTTTTCTTGCCTGCTGCAGTTTGTTTCCGACAAGAAATAGTTACCAGTTCAGTAAAATTATCTCGAACGTGTGCCTTTTATGCAAAGCAGCGCCTAGTACACTAGCACTAAGCTACTGGCGAGATCTGGTTGGTTGGTTGGTTTGGTGTTGAACACAAAAGAAAAATTTACCTATATTATTTATGTCAATAAATGTATTGATGCTTGTTTTGGCATATTGTGATTGCGTCTTTTACATCACAGATACATTTCATTAAAATATTTGCAAACATTTGGAACATTTTTTTGCTTCAAGTTTCTTACGTAGCAACATCTCCGTCGCTGTCGTCACGGTCAGGGTGCTTTGATTCTGGATGGCACTATAGCATCAAGCGCAGATATAGTAAACGACAGACAACTTTCTCTGCCGACAGACCAGTACTTTCCAGGTAAGTGGGATTCTGCCTCGAAGGAAAATTTCCGCGGAATTCAGTAATACACGTTCTAAAAAGCAAACCACAACGAAACCGTCCCCTGAGTGCATCGCTCTCACCTAAATAGCTCTAGTTTAGGCGAAGCGCAACTGGCGTAAGCCGAGAGATAGAGCTTGTGCGTTTCGACCGTGGGGCTCGCGCAACACGCTCGATTTGTTAGCAGCAGACGACGCGCTGCAGGCATCGCCCGTTGCGCCAACGGAGAGGGAGCATAAGCTAGCAGCACTTGTCCACCGGCCATGACTCGCTATTTTGTTTGCCAATAGATGACGCCACAAGCGGACGTGTTTTCTTTAGCGGTCGGCTGATGACGCTGTAAGCAGCCGCCGCAGAGCGCAGGCCACGCGCACGCATGTTCCCTTTCATAAAGGACGACAGTGTACATCTGGGACACTGACTCAAATCAAGCAGCTTGCTTATCCCATGGTCCAGCAGTTTGACAAACATGTACTCACTTCCCAACGGCACTGATCCGCGTGTCATCATAATTATATGCAGAGAAATCGTACAGATTTACCTTTCAGTAGACGCAGACCAGAAGCGTGTTATGAAAAATATCGTTCTTTCATCACTTATTGATTCAAGCTGTGCGTGCCTGCTAGCTCTCACCGAAACATGGTTGGTTGACACATATGCTGATAGCAGTACACTTGTCACTTCATCTGTATTCAAATTCTTTCGCTATGATCGCAAGCAAAGAAGAGGTGGTGTGGTGCTCATTGCGGTGAAAAAAAGATTAGGTTGTTTCGCCTGTAACTATCACCACCTTCCTTGATTGCGTCATCATCCGTATTCGGTGTTAAACAAAGGGAAATGGGTAGGTAATCGCTGTAACTCTCTACCGCCCGCTAAATAGCGCTTATTTCTCAAGCGAATTTCATAGCGTTATAAGTGAAGTCTTGGAATTCTTTCCGAATTCAGTGCTAACTGTTATTGGTGATTTCAATTTTCCTTGTAATTATTGGAACACTCAGTCCGTTCCAGTTTCACAAACTGAAGCACGTGCATTCCTTTGTGCATGTCGGCACTTTTCAGCATCGCAACTCATTACCGACCCCACGCGTTCTTCGGCCGCGTCAGCCAATATCGACCTCATTTTGACTAATGACGCCGCCTACTGTTCGGGTATTACTCTTCTTGATTGCTTGTTCTATGATACCATGACTGGTCAACTGAGGCAAACGGAAAATAAAAATAATGTTACTTCTTAGCGCATAAGATGCAACAACAAGCTAATAATGCAAGTATCATTGCGGAGTTGCCATTGTGTTCAGGCCAATTTTTACAGGACCACAAAACACGAACAGCTGAAAAAAGTGGGGTATTTTTCAAGGATACGTTTTGTGAACTAAGCCGCGGCGGCAGCATCCAGCGCGCATCGCTTACTTTGCTATTACAATTGTGCAGACACAGCAACTTGCACTCTATCCCGGATCGTGAAACGCTGCCCGGTGAAGGAGCCATCAGACGTTGCGGGTTGGTGGCTTTTCCTACCGCTGGAACCGTCCTGCTGCACTGCACTTCCGATGGCTGTGTCGACCTGGTGCCTAGCTACGTACGCAATCACTGCAGCAATCAGCTGCGCACGGAATCACCTACCACCAACTGCGTCTGCGCACCTGACTAGGGAATCGCCTGCCTATAACTAACGAGTACCTGGAGGGGCGGTCACTCGGCAGCGGTGGCAGCATACAGTGAGCATCGCTTACCTTGGTGTTACAATTGTGCAGGTTAGTTTCTTCCCCAATTCTGTATGTAAGGGCGCTCGCGCTGCTGTCGCTGCCAAAGACTTGTGTATCTTGCCGTATTGCTGGGTTTGTGGTTGTTTCCCTTTGCTGTGGTGAAAAGAATGTCTGATGTCTGCTCCACTTGTGATGAGGAGCTTCATGAGCATGAAGGGCATGTAACTTGTTCCGAGTGGGCGCACGAATACCATAATGGAAAGTGTGCGGGAATAGCAGAGAAGTCGTACAAAGGGAAGTCCGAAGCTGCCAAGAAAACTTAGCGATGCAAAAATTGCCGGAGCTCGGTACCAAGTGTTAGCTGCACTGATGGAAGCAAGGCAGACATGGAAATAAAAGCTATCCTTGTATCTATTAGTCTAAAGCTAGAAAGCCTACCTCCCCTCATAGCTCAAGTGGAAGCTATGGAGAGTCTGTCACGCACATGTCTGTCATTTTTGAAGAACTAAGAAATACAATCCGTGTGCAAGGAAATGAAATTAAAGTACTTGGAAAGCAGGTGCCGGAACTAGAGAAAAAGAAAGACGGGAGCCGACCAGTTCAGGCTCAGCTTCGGCGGGAAGTGAACGAGTTGGAATTTCGCAATAGGCAGCTGAATTTCGAAATTCATGGGGTGCCTTTCTTGCAAGGTGAAAAGTTGCACAAAGTGATAAACGAAGTTGCAGACCAGCTGGAAGCGCCTCGTTTGCTTGAGCATGACATTGCCTCAGTACACAGGCTGCCAGCACAGAAAGATAAGATACCTTTAATAATCGTACGTTTCACAAGTGAGGCGATCAGGGAATCGTGGTTGAATAAGAAGAGCAAACTTAAAGATAGCCATCGGTGCATTTTCATTCGGGAAAACTTGACCCGTCACAAAAGAGACCTGCTACAAGCAACAAAAAAAAAATCTGGGCCAAAGAAATTGAGTTTAAATATGTTTGGTACGTGCATGGAAAGGTTTTATTGCGAATGTCTGATGGGGCCAACGACTTCTCGTGAGATGCCGCGAGGACCTTGACCGCCTTCAGCCCAGATGTGCCCAGCCAGTGCTATTCTTGACCAAATAAATGCAGGGATGAATGACTACGATTTCTACTCCCCAGATGACTTGAACTGCATAGCATATAAAAATTAGATCTCATGCACTGAAATGTGGCATCTAAATGCCAGATCTGTTTGGAAAGAAGTATTTCTTCTAGAAGAATTATTTAGTCAAATTTATTTCAATTTTTCGGTTATCATGCTCAGTGAAACATGGAGCAACAACGAGAGAGACGTCTTCAAAATGGAAGGTTATAATACGCATTATCAACCGAACTTGCGGTCGTGGAGGTGGTGTCGCACTTCTAAATTTAGAATAAATGAACTGCAAACTAGTAGATGTTCTCACAATTGTGACGCCCCATTACGAAGTGTTATCTTTATGCGTAGACAAAATATTATAGTCTGTCTGTTATCGACCGCCGAGTGGGCATATCCAAATATTTCTTCAATTTTATGAAATATTTCTTTCGTTTGTTGTAGAAAGCAGGCGCATGCTCGTTGCCGCAGGCGATTACAACATTTATATTGGAATTACTACTCCTGTTAATACAAATTTTTAAAATATGCTATTGTCAATTGGGTTTGATAATGTTAATAATGTACCAACAAGAATAATAACTGAATGTCACTGAATTTTGCATATATGTATAACAAATTTTTCGTGGCTAGAGATATAAGCTGGTGCCTTATCATGCTCTATTAGCGACCATCTTCCTGTATGTTTTTTTTTTGCCAAATGATGCCGGCATTCCTAAACATTCGCCTGCTGAGAGCTTTCACCAGCCAATAAGTGACACAGCTCTTAACGCGTTTAGAAATGAGCTGCTTCAAGTAGAGTGGTGCACGGTACTCAGTCCAGGGATGCTGACAACGCCTATAATGCATTTTTAGATATCTTTAAAGGTTTTCACGAAGTTCGCTTTCCTGTTAAAAGACGCCAAAGAAATAGAAAAATTCGGAAACCATCGGTAACACGCGACCTCTATCAACAAATACGAACAAAAGATAGGCTCTACAGACTATTTCTGAACACTCGTAATCCCGATGACTTGACCAGCTAACCAAGGAATTGCGCATTGCACGTAAGGAGTACTTCTCTTTCATGAATGTCAAGAATGTGCCGAGCGAACTACTTTGGGATAAATTAAATACAATACTACGTCGCGTAGTGGTCGCAGCTGCATATCCCAACTTACCATTAAGGGTAATGATTTGCATGGGGCGGATCTGGCTGATGCTTTCAATGCTTTCTTTACAAACGTGAGTACATCGGGTAGTTCCTTAGATGCATGTCAATATGTGAACATGAGGAATTATAAATCTTTATTTCTGCAGCCACTCGCAGTACACGAAGTGATTTCAATAATCACAAATTCAAACAGCAGCAGTTGAGATATCGACGAAATTCAAATAAAACCGGTGAAATATTTCGTACACGTAATCGCCCCAATTCTTGCTAATATATTTAATGTCTGTCTGAATATGTCAAGATTTCCAATAAAAACGCAAATTGCTAAAGTAGTAGTGTTCTTTAAGAATGGGAATCGAAATGACTTAGGTAATTACCGACCGGCATCTATCGTGCCAATTTTTTCAAGGGCTCTCGAGAAAATAACTGTGGGGTCTTGAACTTCGTTGAAAGCTCTAACGTATTAACACCTCACCAATTACGGTTCCGGAAGAACATGTCAACAGAATTAGCCTTGCTTCACCAAAAGGAATATATTTACACGTGTACTTATCTTTAACGGGCGACCACGTTTCGCCGCCTAACAAATGTCATCTCACAGCGCGGGACGCACCTGCATGTATCCAAAGTTTCTGGAAAGTTATCGATGCTTCTATCCGCTGTCTGTTGTCGCCGAACCTTATGCTCTCTGATTTTATCGCCTGACGCGAATGGTGTAGAACTTTGTGGAAGGCACGCGGGTCCCAACGATTACTCTGGAACATTCGACGACTGATGTATAAAAGCCGACGCGCTTGACCCGCTGGTCAGATTTTCGACGATCGCCGACCGTGTTCGCCGCTGTCGTTGTGCTATAAGTGTAGCCTGTCTTGTGGGCACAGGTTGGCCCAATAAAAGTTAGTTTTGTCGTTCACATTATTGCTACTGTATTCTTCTACGTCACCACCACGTGAAATCTCGTGGAGGTGCTTTACGCTCATGTACCGGACGCCCCCAACAAGCCGTAATTCAAGCCCGGACCTCGAAGAGAACACCAACGTAGTCCCGGACCATCGAGCAAGCCGCCGTCTTCAACAGCTCCCCTCGGAGCACGGCCTTCTACCTGAGAAGACCAAGAAATTGTGGCCAAGGCAACCCCAATGGCAGCCCCAGCGTCCCCCATCGTGCTGCAGCCCCCCAGGGAATCACCGACGTTCCGTGGTTCCACATTCGAGGACCCGGAAAGCTGGCTGGAAACGTATGAGAGGGTCGCTACGTTTAACAGCTGGGCAAGCGACGACAAGCTGCCACATGTCTATTTCGCATTGGAGGACGCCGCCAGGACGTGGTTCGAGAATCGAGAAGCCACCTTGACGACGTGGGACCTGTTCCGAAGCGGCTTCCTGCAAACATTTACAAGCGTCGTGCGAAAAGAGCGAGCCCAAGCTCTACTGGAGACGAGAGCGCAGCTGCCGAATGAGACGATTGCGATCTTCACTGAGGAAATCATCCGTCAGTTCCGCTACGCCGACCCGGAAATGCGTGGTGTAAAGGAGGAACTTTTCGCCGGAATGGTAAGAAGCCCACTGAAGACCGTCGACGAGTTTCTTCGCGAGGCGACGAACATCGAGAAGACACTAGAATTGCGGAACCGGCAATTTGACCGACGCACCAAGCCAACAAGCTACGCCGGCGTTCAATCAGTGGCCACCGACGACCTGCGCGAGACCATCCGGGCAGTCGTACGAGAGGAGCTTCAGAAGATCTTCCCTTCATCGCAACCTCAAGTGGCCTCAATCGCTGAAGTTGTCAAAGAAGTCGAGCGATTGCTCGGAGTTCCCGAGGTACAATCACAATCATCGCAGCCCCAGCCAGAAGCGATGACCTACGCCGCCTTCGCCCGCCGTCAAGGTCCCCCTCTACGACCGTGCCAGGGCCCTGTAACGCCGCAAATCCCGTGGACCACTGCCGCCGCCGCCAGCACGCCCACCCGTCGCCCAGCGCAGCTACTCGAGGAAGACGGACGTTTGGCGAGCTCCTGACCACCACCCGCTCTGCTACCACTACGGGGAAGCCGGCCATGTGTACCGCCGATGCCCATACCCCGACCTGGGATTGCGAGGGTTCGCCGTCAACGCACCGCGCCCTCGGGTAGGTGAACGCCCTCGTGACATCGCCGACTACCTCGCCGTTACTCAGCGGAGCCCTCGACGGCCGTACCGGTCGCCGTCACCAGGCTGCTACCTATCGCCGCAGCGCCGTCCATACACTGGCCCAGCACGGGGCCGCTCTGCGAGCCCATATCCGGAAAACTGAAAGCAGCAACCAATGGAGGTGCGGTTGCTGTTCGTCGAACTAACGAGGACCCTCCGCCGCCTACAAAGACTGCGAAGAGACTACCTCGACGACATAACAACGACACGCCGCCGTCCCGACGAAGTCAGGAAGGCAAGACTACACCGACAAACGACGACCTCACGATGCGACGTTGCAACTTCAGTTCAACACGACGCAGCCGTGATCCGACGCCAAGATCTAGCTGCAACGCCAGACAAAGAACCACCTACCTCGACGTGCTTCTCGACGACCACGCAGTTACCGCCTTAAGGTGGATAGACAGGCGAGGGCAAAATCCCGCCTGCTCCGCGGACAAAATAGTGACGTCATCACTTGAATCCGGCGCAGCCGAGTTAGGTCGCATTCCCACAGCCGGAGCGCCGTTTGCGGAATCCGCGTGCTTACTCTCGACGCCAACGCCACGCACGTTGCCAAATTGCTGGGTACGAGTGCGCATTGCAAGATAGACAGCTATCGGAGGCGGCGTTTGTCCGCGTTGGCTGTTTTACTCCTAGTGAGTGAAGACGGCAAGGTGTAGGCTGTAAAAAGAAAACGATTATGCTGGAAGAAAGCACAGATATCGAAGAATACGCTTTGTGTTCAGAGCTTGCTTTGTGAAGATCTGCTCGAACGTGATGCGGACGAATACAAGCGCCTACTGCGTGTCAGCAGCACGCAGTTTTTCGAACTTCTGGCCCGCTTTCAACATACAATCGAGCGGCAAGAAACCATCGTGAGACCATCGGTGCCAGCGAAGACACGGCTTCAGATCACTCCTCGCTTTCTTGCCGCAGGTAAGCACTAGCGTTTGCTTCAGTTTGAAGTATCAAATTTCACTTTTCATGAGGCGCGCTGACTTTTAAAGCGAAGGCGTTCCCCAGCTTTCTCGACTGTGACTGCTGCCGCTCTCTTGGGAAGTGCGCGCTTCACGTCGCGTGTAATGTGCGCGTGCACTTATTTCCGTTAGCCCGTGGATGCAGGAATGAAACGAAAAAAAAGAACTAAACCACTCTTTAGCGTCCTACATCTCTGTGCAGTGTGTACAATGACAAACACATCTTCGTTGTGACATGACTGCCCTTACCTCTCGCAATGAACAGTTCGTGTATTTCGGCGTAGATATAGCGTATGCTACGGCGCATCAACATTATAGTACTAAATTGTTTTGACAGGCACGGCGCATGAACATTGTATAAACATTTTGCATAAGAATGTTGGAAATATGGTGAAGTAAAGACAACTGTGCTTATGGAATTTAGTTTCATAGCATGAAAATAGCCGCTTTATAAGAGATTCGCTTTACACAGATTCCAGTGTGAATATCAGATGTGCATATTTTATTCGAATGCGGAGTTCTTTCTTTGTTAATTTTTAGTGTAAGCGACACTTTCTTGTTTTTATTTTTTAAATAGGAGAAACGCACTACTCCTTAAGCAGACAGTTCAGAGAGGACACTCAACTGTCAACCAGCTCATAAAAGAAGCATGTGTGGCAATCTACCTGGAGCTGAATGACGAATTCTAGAAGACCCCCAAGACTGACGGAGAGTCGTCTAGAGCCACGTAAGACATCAAAGTAAAGTGACAGTTCCCCAATTGTATTGGTGCGATAGATGGAAAGCATGTGTGCGTCACCAAGCCAAAGATTCAGGCTCTTTGTATTTCAACTACAATAAAACCCTCAGCATAGTGCTATTTGCGCTTGTTGATGCGAACTATAGGTTTCGCTATTTGGACATTGGCGCCCCTGGTTCACAAGGTGATGGCGAAATTTGACATTCAACACCTCTGCGAAAAGCAATTGATGGAATAAAATGCGGGACTGCCCAAAACCTCCTGAATATACAAGAAGACTGTGAGCGTATGGATCAAGACTTCACAGAAAGCGAAGTTCGCGCAGCCCTGTAGGACCTCAAGAGTAGATTTGCTGCCGGTCCAGATGGCATTTCCAATAGGCTGTTGAAAAATTTTGACGATGATTCCATAAAATCTTTAACAGAGTATTTCAATGAACTCTGGAAAAACGGTGATTATCCGAAGGAATGGAAAATTGCTAACACAATCCTTATTCCCAAATCAGGCAAGCAACTAAATCTAGATAACCTCAGACCCATATCGTTAACATCATGTCTGGGCAAAACCATGGAGCATGTCATACTCAATAGACTGACTAAGTATGTAGAAAGCAGAAATGTTCTTCCGCATAACCTGATCGGTTTCCGTCCTGGACTTTCGACTCAAGATGCAATGCTTTTAATCAAGCATCACCTTATTCTTGCTAGCCCGCTACATACGAGAGCTCTTGTAGGCCTAGATGTAGAAAAGGCCTTTGATCGCATCAAGCACAGGGCCATATTGGATATCCTCTCGGAGATGGGATTGGGTAAACGATTGCACAATAGTCAAAGCCATTCTCGGTGACCGTTGTGCTTGTCTCAGGTTAGGCGAACTCCAGTCGACAACTCTGGAAGTTGGGAATCGTGGGACACCACAAGGGTGTGTCCTATCTCCCATGTTATTTAATTTGGCAATGCCAAAAGTGGCTCGAGGTCTCGCGCAGATTGAGGGTATCCACTTTGCCATATGTGCAGATGATGTTACAATCTGGAGTGCTGAAGGTAATATGGGACAAACAGAGACCAAACTACAGGAAAGCATTTATGTGGTGGAAACACTTGAGGGCATGGGACTGACCTGCTCTGCTAAAAAATCAGAACTATCGGTACTACGGAGAAGTAAGCGTAGGCGCAAGCCGAACGAATATATCCCAGCGGAAGAACCCCGCATTGACATATACGCCAAGAATGGAGAACCAATCAGGCAGGTGGAGACTATTTGAGTGCTAGGACTTCTCCTGCAAGCGAATGAATCTAATTGCAGGATGATACAACACATCTCTAACAAGTCAGAAGTCATTAGGCTTCTGCGTAGAGTTACCGACAAGCATAAGGGGCTAGGAAAAGACAGTGCCATAAGATTGGTACATGCATTCGGCTTTTGCAACTTCTCGTACGTGGCTGGCATGCTACAATGGACGCAGGCTCATAAGAACAAGCTAAACGCTTTAATCAGACGACTTATAAAGATTGCACCAGGACTTCCCATCAGCACGGCCAATGATAGCTTATTGCGCCTAGGGCTGCATAACACACTAGAAGAGATAGCTGAGGCTCAGCAGGTGGCCCACCAGGAGAGACTATTCGGGACACGACCTGGGAGGGCGCTACTTGAAGAAATTGGCGTAGAAATTAACAACCACACCAACGAGGGAGAATTATTAACAGTTGCAAGCAGGACTACGAGAAATAATAAAGGCGACCCCGTTCCCTAGGAACATGCACCCGACACATAACCTCGAGAGACGGAAAGCAAGAGCGAAGGCACTCCTTCAAGACATAGATCAAAATAAGCAGCAGGCGGTGTTCGTAGACGTTGCCTGGGTTAAAAATTGAGATGCGTATACCTCCGTTGTTTTAGACACTCAAGGTAACTAACGGGATGCCATCACCGTCTATACCAAGGACCCAACAATAGCAGAACAAGTAGCAATCGCCTTAGCCATCCGGGCTAATCGGTGGACACATATCTACAGCGACTCCAGAACAGCCATACGCAACCTTACCAACGCATATGTGACACGGATAGCAACAAAATTACTAGAGAAGGCCAACAGTGAGAGGACTGAAATACGCTGGTTTCCTGCACATCTGGGGGTGGTGGACGGAGCTCGGAGAAACCTCAATGAGGTGGCAAAAGAAGCAGCACAAGGACTTTCTAGCCGTGCTCTTCAAGACTGAGCAACTTGCTCTTCACCCTGGGAACACAGGGATCGATTATTAACATATAACAAAATCACGAAGCATTATTATTTAAGCAGAAGGGAACACCCGTTACCACACGGCAAGCTTTGCAGAGCCCAAGCGGTCACAATACGTTTGCTACAGACAAGAACATACCCAAGTCCAGATATTTTTAACAGGATCTATCCGGAGAGGGAAACTCAAACCAACTGTAATAAGTGCAATGGCATCATTACTTTTGACCACATGCTTTGGCAGTGCCCCGCGGTCTTCACAGACTGTGACAAGGAACAAGAATGGTGGCGGCAAATGCTAGACAGCCAATCACTCTCTGACCAATTACGGGTAGTCCAGAAGGCCCGCGATGTGGCTGAAGGGCTCGGCCTAACAGGCTGTTACGTTTCGCCTACGACGCGCGGTATAGCCGGCGCGGATGCAACGGACGCTGGGGCTTCGGTCAAAGCGGCAGACATTTTGGCCCGTTCGGCGCCGCCGCTACGCTCCCCGCCAAGCGCGTCCAGGCATGTTCCAATGCCACGTGTCTTCGTGTGCGTGTGTGTGTGTGTGTGCATGTTGGTGCCCACGCTTGTCGAAGCGCGGCAGCCGGGGAGAGGAGCTCCCCCAACTGTGAAGCGAGGAGGTCTGATCGGCGCCGGCCCGGCGGATGCGTCACCTACGCGTCCCAACGTGCCAGAGCGGCGCCGGCCCGGTGGATGCGCCACCTACTCATCCCAACGTGCCCGAGCGGCGCCTGCCCGGCGGATGCGCCACCTTCTCATCCCAACGTGCCCGAGCGGCGAAGTCACGTGCGCGTCTATAGAGGCGTTCCTTCTTGCCCTCAACTGCGAGAGTATAAAAGCAGCTGCCCCCGGACGCCAAGAGGAGGCTCCGATTTCTTCTGTTGAGTAACGTGCACTCCCGTCTCTCTACTTCGGTCGACCTGACCGCCCACTCTTATGCGATGTTAGAATAAACAAGTTGTTCTGTTACCAGTCGACTCATGCTTTGCCGGGACCTTCGAATGCTTCCAGTTGTGCCCCAGGCCGCCAGGCCAACGCTACCCTTGGGGCTTGCGACCCAGGTGCAACAACGGGCGTCAGCGCTGAGGTTCCAACAACTGTCTGCCAGCGGTGAGATCGCGACAACGGAGGCCAGCAGCGAAGATATGCAGTTGACTGTATGCTGAGCAGCTCAACGACCATCCGGGAGCAGTGCAACGAGCCCTGTGTGATGACTGGTTGCCTGCAGCGGAACGACTGCGCTGAATTCTTGGCTGCGAGGTTTGGTGAGTGCGGGACTTTCTCTTCTGAGTTTTGCCAGGCTTTTGTTAGTGTCAGAAACAGAGCTGGTAATTGTGGTTGTCGTTGCTGCCGGGTTAGTTTACGGCAAGACAATAATAGGCAGTAGAGAAAGCAGCATTCAGAGCAGCCATGGATTTGAAGTCGTTGCGCAAACCGAAATTGCTGGAGCTTGCAAGAGAGTTGGGTCTGGATGTCTCAGACAAACTCAGAAAACCAGAACTGCTAAGGGCTATTCTTGAGTTAGAAGCTGAGGATGACGAGCTGTCGGAATGCCTTGAGACCATTGAGGAGAGGGAGACGGCAAAAAGACAGGAGAGCGAACTTAAAGAACAAAAAGAGCGAGAGCAACAAGAGAAACAAGAAGAGCGCGACCGTCAACACGCGTTGGAAATGAAGCGTCTCGAGATAGAGATGGAACGCGCTCGTAATGGAAGTCAGGCACACGGTGCAGGAGAACGAGTATGGTTCAAAATGACTGACCTGGTGCGGCCGTTTAAGCTTGGAGAGGACATTGGTTTGTTCCTGGTTAACTTTGAGCGAACGTGCGAGAAGCAGGGGTTCTCTCGGGAAACGTGGCCACAGCGCTTGCTCACTTTGTTACCAGGCGAGGCGGCCGACGTAGTCGCTCGCTTGAATAGAGAGGAGGCAGAGGATTTCGACAAAGTGAAATCGAGTCTGCTAAAGAAGTACAGGATGTCAGCGGAGGCGTTCCGTCGGAAGTTTCGGGAAAATGAGAAAGGCAGAAGTGAGTCATATACAGAGTTTGCGTACAGGCTTATGTCAAACATGCAGGAGTGGCTCAAAGAAGAGAAAGCGTTTGGTGACCACGATAAAGTTCTGCAGTGTTTCGGGCTAGAAGAGTTTTATAGTCGGTTACCTGAGAACGTGCGGTACTGGGTCTTGGATAGGCCAGACGTTAGTACGGTGGCTAGAGCCGCTGAGTTAGCCGAGGAGTTTGTGACGCGTCGGGCTCGCGGAGCTAAGGACGGTCAAAAGGGTGAATTTGGCTCCAAGTTTGAGAGGCCGAAGTTCACACCCATGAGAGCAAAGGGGAACACACGTAGTGCGGATGCGAGTGACAGCAGTGCGACCGAACCTAAGGAGACGGCGGCAGCCGAAGCCGAACGCAGAAAGCGGTTCGAGACGAGGCAAGCGCGCGTTTGCTATACGTGCCAGAAGCCGGGTCACTTTTCGGCGCAGTGTCCGGAAACAAAAACAAAAGTTGTGTTTTTGTCATTATGCAGCACTCACGAGAACATGAAGCTTCTCGAGCCTTACATGCGAGACCTCCTCGTAAACGGGAAAAAGTGCCGAGTGCTTCGCGATTCCGCAGCTATGATGGATGTAGTTCACCCCTCTTACGTAGAACCCGATAGGTTCACGGGCGAGTGCGCATGGATCAAGCAAGCCGTGGAAGCTCATAGCGTGTGTCTGCCCGTAGCAAAAGTGCTTATTGAAGGACCTTTCGGAGCGCTTGAGACGGAGGCCGCAGTGTCATCTATGCTGCCCCCCCAGTACCCGTACCTATTTTCGAACAGGTCCGATCACCTCCTGCGCGAGAAGGGGCTTTTGTTTGGTGAGGCTAGCGTTCAGGCCTTAACCAGATCGAAGGTTCGGGAGCTCGCTGCAAAAACGGTAGTTGCGGGGCCGACGTTGTCAAACAATGAAAAAGGGTCAGAGGCGCAGCAAGCTGATATTCAGAGCACGCCCGAACTGAATAAAATTGAATCTGTAGCGTTGAAGGCACCCGATACCGGAGAGGAAATGCCCGATAAGGGAGAGTTAGAAGAGCTATCTGCGGATTTGCTCATCGCGCCTACGTCAGACGGACTTAATAGGTTGCTAAAATTCAGCCGGTCGGCTTTGATAGCCGAGCAAAAGAAGGATGGCAGCCTAGAAAACGTGCGCTGCAATGTCAAGGAAGGTATCGCCAGGAAAAATGCGCGTTTTGTGGAAAGAGGTGGGGTCCTGTACCGGAAGTATCTAGACCGCAGGGGAGTGGAGTTCGATCAGCTGATCGTGCCTCAATGCTATCGTGAGGATCTGTTGCGCTTGTCGCACGGGGGTTCGTGGTCCGGACACCTAGGAGTTAAGAAAACTAAGGACCGTCTCTTGCAAGAGTACTATTGGCCAGGGTGTTTTCGGGACGCAGACCATTTCGTGAGGACATGTGACACCTGTCAGCGGGTGGGCAAACCAGGGGACAAATCGAGGGCGCCGTTGAAATTGGTACCTATCATTACGGAGCCTTTTAGACGGCTCGTTATTGATACAGTGGGACCTCTGCCGGTAACAGCCACGGGGTACAGACACATTTTGACTGTGATCTGCCCAGCGACAAAGTTCCCTGAAGCAGTGCCGCTTAAAGAACTCAGCTCAGTTGAGATAGTCAATGCACTACTGTCCATATTTGCGCGAGTTGGTTTTCCTGCGGAAATCCAATCAGATCAGGGCACAGTGTTTACTAGCGCTTTGACGACAACTTTTCTCGAAAGGTGTGGGGTAAAGCTGTTACACAGCTCAGTGTACCACCCCCAGTCGAATTCCGTTGAGAAGCTCCACTCCGTCATGAAGCGCGTGTTGAGAGCATTGTGTTTTGAACATCAAACTGACTGGGAGCTGTGTCTGCCTGGGGTGATGTTTGCATTAAGGACCGCGCCGCATGCGGCTACGGGGTTTTCGCCAGCTGAGCTGGTGTACGGTCGCTCGCTGCGATCTCCGCTTCGCATGCTTCGAGAATCGTGGGAAGGCAGGGGCGACGACCCAGTCGTGGTGGAGTACGTGCTTAAGCTCCTCGAACGCTTGAAAAGGGCACAGGAGTTGTCAGGTGAAGCAATGGCAAAGGCCCAGCAGAGGGCCAAGGTTTATTATAATCGGACAGCCAGGGCCCGTCGTTTTGAGGTGGGCGATGAGGTCATGATATTGCGCACATCGCTAAAAAACAAACTCGACGTGCAGTGGGAGGGCCCAGCACGGATTGTTCAAAAACTGTCGGACGTTAACTACGTGGTGAGTCTGCCAGGAAAGCGGAAAGCACAGCAAGTTTACCACTGTAATCTGCTGAAACCCTATAGACAAAGGGAAGCAGTGGTGTCCATGATGGTAAGCGTTCCTGAAGAGCTTCCGGTCGAGCTTCCGGGACTAGGCTCAGTGACGAACAGGAAAGACACCGATCAAGTCATTAGTGACTTAATCAGTAGAGCATCGCTGTCGCCTGAGCAGAAAACCGAACTACACCAGCTCTTACAAGAGTTTCAAGGTCTGTTCTCTGAGAGGCCTGGTAGGACTTCTGTCCTTACTCATGACATAGAACTTACCTCCCCAGAGCCAGTACGATCCAAGGCGTATCGGGTGTCACCCCGCCAGCACGATATTATGGAGGCTGAGGTAAAGAAAATGCTACAGCTCGGTGTTATTGAGGCTAGTGAGAGTGATTATACCTCCCCTTTGATTTTAGTTGAGGTACCGGACAAGGAACCTCGTCCTTGCGTCGACTACAGCAGGCTTAATTCCATCACTAAGGATCAAATTTATCCGATCCCTAACATCGAGGAGCGCCTTGAGAAAGTTAGTAGCGCTCAGTTTATTTCCACCCTAGGTCTTGTCAGGGGTTATTGGCAGGTTCCACTTACAGAAGAGGCTAGTAGGTATGCGGCGTTCATTTCACCAATGGGAACATTCCGTCCTAAAGTGTTGAGTTTTGGTTTGAAGAACGCGCCATACTGCTTTTCAAGCCTCATGGATAAAGTGTTGCGGGGACAGCAAGAATTCGCTTTACCGTATTTAGACGACGTAGCGATATTCTCCGCATCCTGGTCTGAGCATATGGCACACTTGCGGGCAGTGCTAACCCGCGTGCGCGAAGCGGGCTTGACAGTCAAGGCTCCCAAGTGCCAGTTAGCACAGGCCGAGGTTGTCTACCTCGGTCACGTGATTGGTCGGGGTCGTCGCCGCCCCTCTGAAATAAAGGTGGCCGCTGTGCGAGACTTCCCGCAACCGCGCACGAAGACCGATATTCGGTCGTTCTTAGGTGTCGCCGGCTACTATCAGAGGTACATCCCCAGGTACTCTGATATCGCGGCTCCCCTGACGGATGCTCTAAGAAAGACAGAGCCGCAAACAGTCGTCTGGGACGAGACAAAGGAAAGAGCTTTTAGCGCCCTAAAGAGACTAAAGAGACTATCGCCAGACTATACAAAAGGGTTCGTTGGTCAGTGCGATGCTAGTGAGCGAGGCATGGGCGTTGTACTGTGCCAACGGGAAAATGGAGAAGTAGAACACCCCGTCCTGTATGCTAGTCGTAAGCTGACCAGTCGTGAGCGGGCGTACAGCGCCACCGAGAAAGAGTGTGCGTGTCTCGTGTGGGCCGTTCAGAAATTGTCATGCTATCTAGCCGGCTCGAGGTTTATCATTGAGACGGATCACTGCCCTCTCCAATGGCTGCAGACCATCTCTCCCAAAAATGGCCGCCTCCTGCGCTGGAGCCTCGCTTTGCAACAATATTCCTTTGAGGTGTGTTACAAAAAGGGGAGTCTCAACGGTAACGCCGATGGCTTAAGTCGAAGCCCCTAACGTAGGAATCAGCCTCAAAATTGTTTGTTACTGATGTTTTTCTTCCTGAGGCAGGATTTTTAACATATTGCTTTTGTGTAGTGTTTCAAAGTGATGATGTGCTTTCTAGTGCAATTTTCCAATTTGTGGACGCGTTCTGAGTGCTGCTAGACTACTGTAAGGAACTAGGCAGTGGTATAGAAGGGGAAAGAGCCTGGCAGGGCTTAGTGAGGGTTGTGCCGTGCTTGCTGACTGAGCGGTTGAGTTTCGGCGTAGTTCTAACGCTTGCCGGGAACGAGAACAAAAATGTGAACTCTCCCGAAGTCACTTTGCAGTGTCCTGTGTGAACCTGAACGAGAGAACGAGGCCTTCTCTGTGCGCTGCGCTCAAGAAACGTCGAGGGACGCCCGACTTCGGTTATGAGCATCATCGAGCGACATCCCTCCGGACAGCGGATGCAGTCCCCTGACCATCGGGATCTTCTTCCCCCGGCGGGGCGGTCTGTTACGTTTCGCCTACGACGCGCGGTATAGCCGGCGCGGATGCAACGGACGCTGGGGCTTCGGTCAAAGCGGCAGACATTTTGGCCCGTTCGGCGCCGCCGCTACGCTCCCCGCCAAGCGCGTCCAGGCATGTTCCAATGCCACGTGTCTTCGTGTGCGTGTGTGTGTGTGTGTGTGCATGTTGGTACCCACGCTTGTCGAAGCGCGGCAGCCGGGGAGAGGAGCTCCCCCAACTGTGAAGCGAGGAGGTCTGATCGGCGCCGGCCCGGCGGATGCGTCACCTACGCGTCCCAACGTGCCAGAGCGGCGCCGGCCCGGTGGATGCGCCACCTACTCATCCCAACGTGCCCGAGCGGCGCCTGCCCGGCGGATGCGCCACCTTCTCATCCCAACGTGCCCGAGCGGCGCCTGCCCGGCGGATGCGCCACCTTCTCATCCCAACGTGCCCGAGCGGCGAAGTCACGTGCGCGTCTATAGAGGCGTTCCTTGTTGCCCTCAACTGCGAGAGTATAAAAGCAGCTGCCCCCGGACGCCAAGAGGAGGCTCCGATTTCTTCTGTTGAGTAACGTGCACTCCCGTCTCTCTACTTCGGTCGACCTGACCGCCCACTCTTATGCGATGTTAGAATAAACAAGTTGTTCTGTTACCAGTCGACTCATGCTTTGCCGGGACCTTCGAATGCTTCCAGTTGTGCCCCAGGCCGCCAGGCCAACGCTACCCTTGGGGCTTGCGACCCAGGTGCAACAACGGGCGTCAGCGCTGAGGTTCCAACAAGGCCCAACGTGGGAGCGACCCGCGTCAACCTAGGGTTGGCCTTCAGGACCCAATAAAGTTCTTCATACCATACCTTACTGCCCAAAACCGTGAAAGTGGCAAGTTCGCCGGATCTTCAAATGCGCCCGGTTATTGTAGGAGATGATGCTTTTCCTCTGGGTGAAAATTCCTGAAGGTGCGGCGTTTGTTCGCGGAAACCGTTTTCAGAAACTCTGCAGAGGTTCAATCAGATGGAGAAAACATAATGGTTCAAATGTATAAGAGCATTCCCAAAAATGAAGTAAATGTTTCGGCTACATGGTTCATATTGAAGTGGTAACATTCTACTGACCGCAAAAGAAAAAAAAAAGAGACAGGGCTGAGCGCAGAAATGGCAGAGCGCCCTGCCCTCGCTCTTTATTTTTTGGTCACGCAGCACGTCATTATCCCAAAAATGATGTTATAGCAAATAATACACACCAGCAGACTAAGGCGCTGATTCTGCATGCTGCTGAGCCATTTCGAGAGCGATCTCTTGCCATAGCCTGTTACGCAGCTACGCGCTTGCATAATCGGCGTGCTCTATGTTCAATAGCGCTGCGACTCCATCAACAAGAGCAAAAATAGTGCCGGTTGCTTCGTCACTTAGCATTTTCTTGTACCCCTCACTCATGTTGAGGTCACGCAGGCTGCGCGGTCTAAATAGAAATGCGCGCGCAACAACGACTCGCCTTTCCCGCTGCACCACAACAAAAGCACATGCGGTCACTCCTGCACAACAAAAACACACGTGGCATCAAGCCACGGATGCATCAAGCCGACAACACGCCATCGTAGCCACGCCAACCCGTCCAATGTTGGCAGATTTGACGCTGACTACGTTAAGTTGAGGCCAGACGACCGCCAAACAGACGGATGGAAATACCGGCGAGCATTTCCAATCTGGACCTCGAGCGGAGGAGGCCGGACAAGGCGAGGGCGGCAAGTTTTCATCACGCGCGCGTCATGTGATCCGCCATCCGCTGCGAAAATTCCTCCTCCGTCCGGTCGTGTGAATGCACGTTTAGTGGAAACAGGGGCTGATTACACCGTAATGAGCGGACACATCGCCGCCAAGTTGAAGAAAGTTAGGACCGCATGGGAAGGCCCTCAAATTCAGACCGCTGGAGGACACCTCATCACGCCAACTGGAATCTGCACGGCAAGAATAACCATTCATGACCGGACTTACCGTGCCACCTTCGTTATCCTCCAACAGTGTTCACGAAACGTCATTCTCGGTATGGACTTCCTGAACCAACACGGCGCAATCATGGACCTGAAGTCGAAGTCAATAACGCTGTCAGAAGATAAAGCGATACCGCCGGAGAGCCCTCGTAGTCAACACGCCTTGAGTGTGCTCGAAGATCAAGTGAGCATCCCGCTTCGCTCCAGCATTGTTATTACGGTCGGCACCAAAACACCCGCTGATGTAGACGGCGTCATCGAAGGCGACCAATGTCTACTGCTAGACCGTGAAATTTGCGTAGGAAGAGGGAACGCTCGACTGCATGGAGGGAAAACTGAAGTGTTGCTGACAAACTTCAGCCAGGAGTTCAAGCACATCAACAAGGGCACGACGATCGCGTATATCGAGGAAATTCCGAAAACCAGTAATGCGTTTGTCCTCTCGGATTCCACCGCATCTACGCCGACGACCATGGTTCCCGAACCAGACTACGACATGAATCCAAGTCTCCCCGTGATTAAGCAACAGCAGCTCAGAAGTCTGCTCCGACGATACAAAGGCTGTTTTTCGACGTCATCGAGGAATCGAGAAACACCAGTCGCCAAGCATCGCATAATCACCTAGGAGTGCGCTCGACCACTCCGCCAGAGCCCTTACCGAGTTTTCCCGCGAGAACGTCAAGCTATAAGAGAACAAGTCGACGAAATGCTGCTCGACGACATCATCCAGCCGTCGAAAAGCCCGTCGGCATCCCCTGTTGTCCTGGTAAAGAAAACGCACGGAACCCTACGTTTCTGCGTCGGTTATCGTCGACTGAACAAGATCACGAAGAAGGACATATACCTCCTCCCACGGATGGACGACGCATTGGATCGGCTCTGCAGCGCTAAATACATCTCTTCGATGGACCTCAAGTCTGGCTATTGGCAAACAGAAGTCGACGAAAGAGATCGCGAGAAGACCGCCTCTACGAGTTCAAGGTTCTGCCATTTGGACTGTGCTCGGCGCCTGCAGCGTTCCAGCGCGTGATGGATACGGTTTTAGCAGGATTGAAGTGGCAGACCTGTCTCGTTTACTTGGATGACGTCGTTGTCTTCGCCGGAAATTTCGACGATCACCTCAGGCGGCTTGCAACAGTGTTCGAGGCCATGAAGTCATCAGGGCTCACTCTGAAGCCAGAAAAGTACCGCTTCGCTTACGATGAGCTTCTGATCCTAGGCTACGTCATCAGCAAGTCTGGAGTCCGCCCCGACCACGGAGCAAGAAACATTTAGGAGTGGAAACTCCGCTGTTTGCGGCGACCAGAAAAAGTCACAAGCTCGCGGAGCCGCTATCGTGCTGGCGGCGCCTGGTGGCCCGGAAAGAAATTACCGCCGTTGAGAGCGCGCCGGAGCGGCTTGCCCGGGCGCTGCATTTTTTTTTCGCCGCGGCTTCTCCGACGCACCGCATGGCGCCGCCACTGTATATGGCCCCGACGGCGCATACAACAATTGTGACCTTGGGCCCTATAACGTAAAAAATTCCCATATGTTTCTACTCCAATCTCCTGACGTCAAATTTGCGTAACCACCGACGCAAGCACCGGGCAGTCACCTGCAGGGTTGTCTGAACAGACCAATCAAACGCTCTCTTCGCTCATAGGTGGTCACTTTTGTTTGCTTGAGAAACGAATAACGTTGCCTAAACTGAGCGGCTTGTCGTATCTAATTGGCTGACAAGAGGCGAGGGGAACGCTCAAGTGGAGAGGGATTCACTGGGGCTCAGCCAGTGCACTGAAAATCGGTAACCGGATGAAGAGGGTGGTGCCGGCCTGTGCGATTGGTCGGCTTTCCCTTATTTAGCTTGTAGTGGCTAGTCGAAAATCACGGCGCATGCAACGCAAGCTTAAGACTGCCGCTAAAACTGACCCTCAGCAAAGAAGCGTTGGCAGAATGAGGTGGTAAACGTGCCGAAAGGGCTCGAAAACGTTACACGGCCAAACAAGAAGCTTTATTATACGCAAATACACCCATGCTCTCCGGCAGGTGCGAGTAGCCACCGTCTCAGCGATCGGCGGCAGCCATCTTTTATTCCTTTCGGAACGGGGCAGCTTGCAGCTATTCCGAAGAAAATTCAGTTTTGTTCAGCATATTAATGCATCTTAATCGCGTACACGTCACTTTGACGCGGTGAGTTTGTGCGGTTTTGTGACGCCGCGTGACAGGCAGGGGAAGTGGGTGCAGCCCGAAAACTTTTTACCAATAGCCGAGGGCTAATGGCGAAAAGGGGTCGAATCAGAAATAACTGTTTTTATTTTTTTTGTTAAATCATGCATAATCAGTGTGTACACATCATATCAGATGGGGAGGTATCGCGGTTTTCGGGACGTCGCGTGACAGACAGGTGAAGTGGGCGGGGTCGAAAAAAAGTTTTTGACCAATCGTGGAGGACTGATAGCAGAATTGGAATAGAAAAGTTTGGAATAGTTTTACGTTATAGCACCCCTTATCTGGTCGCCCGCGCTCGCTCGCGCTGACGGGAGTTTCCCCTCATAAATGTCTTACTCCGTGGCCCCGACCCGCAGAAGACAGCTGCCATCGCAAAGTTCCCGCAGCCATTCGACAAGAAGGCAGTGCGTAGATTTCTTGGCACGTGTGCCTACTACAGGCAATTTTTCAAGGACTTTTCACGCATCGCTGAGCCCCTGACACAAATAACTAAATGTGACGTGGAGTTCAAGTGGGAAACGCCGCAGGCCGACGGATTTCAAGAACTCAAACGACGCATGCAGTCGCCGCCCGCACTTGCGCACTTCGACGAGGCCGCCGATACCGAAATCCACCCTGACGCCAGTAGCCTAGGCCTCGGTGCCGTCCTAGTCCAGAGAAAAGATGGACATGAACACGGGATAGCTTACGCTAGCCGGTCGTTGTGAAAAGCGGAAGGCAATAATTCTACAACGGAAAAGGAATGCCTCGCCATCGTTTGGGCTACAGCGAAATTTCGCCCTTACCTATATGGCAGGCCATTCAAAGTGGTCAAAGTGGTCTCTGACGAGGACAATCTTGACGTCGCTATCTATCTCCAGCACGCCGAAGAAGCCCGCCAGCTCGCCCGCCTGCGGATCAAGAACCAGCAGAGGACCGACAGCCGACACTACAGCTTCCGACGGCGCTTCGTGGAGTACCAGCCCGGCGACCGTGTTTGGGTATGGACCCCATTACGCCGTCGAAGACTCTGTGAGAAACTACTGCGACGCTATTTGGGACCCTACAAGGTCATCCGATGTATTGGCGCACTGCACTATGAGATCGTGCCAGACGACATTTCGCATTCACAGCGGCGCCGCGCACGATCTAAAGTGGTCCCCGTGGTGAGCCTGAAACCCTTTTATGGACGCTGACGAACTTCCTTATGTTTTCTTTGCTACGAGTGCTTTCCTTTATTTCGTTTGTTTGCAGCATCGGGTCGATGCTTTCTAAGAGGGGGGTATTGAGAAGTGTACTTATCTTTATCGGGCGACAACGTTTCGCCGCCTAACAAATGTTATCACACATCGTGGGACGCGCCTGCATGTATCCGAATTTTCTGGAAAGTTATCGAAGCTCTATCTACTGTCTTTTGTCGCTGATACTTGTGTTATCTGATTTCATCGCGTGACGCCAATGGTGTAGAAATTTGTGGAAGGCACGCGGATCCCAACGATTAGTCTAGAACATTGAACGACTGCTGTATAAAAGCCGACGCGCTTGACCCGCTGATCTGATTTTCGACGATCGCCGGCCGTGTTCGCCTTTATCGTTGTGCTATAAGTGTAGCCTGTCTTGTGGGCACAGGTTCGCCCAATAAAAGTTAGTTTTGTCGTTCACAGTATTGCTACTGTGTTCTTCTATGTCACCACCACGTGACAATATTTTAACAAAATTTGAAAGCAAGAAAATGGTGATTGGCTTATTCGTCGACTTTTCCGAGGCTTTTTACTTGTTGAATCATGAAGTTTTGCTTGATAAGTTGTATACTTATGGTTTACGTAGGTGTGGATTACATTTACTGCGGTCATATTTATTCCATCGGCGACACGTCGCAATCAATAACTCACGATCAAAAGTTCTTCGACGGCAGTGTGGTGTCCCACGAGGCAGCATATTGGGGCCCTTGCTATTTAACCTATATATAGATCACATTGTTAATATTAATCAGAATGCGAAATTTATTGTATATGCAGATGACACTACCATATTTTTTCTGGTGGTAACATCAACCACCTTATCTCTAATTGTAATGATACTATAGTTCAGCTACAACATTGGTCCTCATATACCTCTATGAAGAATAACGAAAATAAAACAATAGCAATTATGTTTCGGGCCGAAAATAAAGTAGTCCCTCCTCATGCCGATATTATTTTAGGCTCTCATCCTGTAAATATTGTTGGCCATTATAAATGGCTCGGTGTGACATTTACCTCACACATGCCTGGGAATTCCATGTCAACTTACTAGTAACATCTTGCTCGCATAGCTGGAATAATTGGTCGTTTCAGATACATTCTTTTTGCACAACATAAAATGCTTATTTAAAATTCTTCTTTCTATTTAAATGTTAACGTCTGCCAACTTGTCTGGGGTACAGCCACATTTTCGAACCTACAAAAAAGTTACGTTATGCAGAAACGATACCTACGCCACGTGTCCAATACTGATTTTAATGCAACTACAAGTTTTTTCCATAGAGCGCATATCTTATGGCTCATAAATTATACCACTATCGTTTGAGTATTAGATTCAAATATGAAGTGAGATATAACATACCTAACCTAGGTAATCTTGCACAGTTAGAAAAAATTAGCACTATTATGCTACCAGACATAGAGAATATTGGAACATTGTTGCACCCCGCTTGACCTCTGGCGTCGAACGCGCATGTTATTCTTTGCCATCACTGTTAAACTATTATCATATACTAATTTTGACTTATTTGTTCCACCGCTAAACTGAGATCTATGTTTGCAGAAGAAGAAAGCTGATTTACTTATCCTGGCATTTATTTATTTATTTCATTGTTTTCGAATCATTGTGTTTTACTTTTGTTCTCCACTGATAAATTGTGTACATTTGTTTATTACTGTTTTTCATTGCTGATACCCAAACGCCGCTAACTGCGTGGGGCTGCGGACTCTTCAAGCCGCCTACTGGCAGCTTTTTCCACGTCGTCCTCCATCTGTAATTTACATGGTGGAAAAAAAGATTTTCTTTGTTTTGATTTGAAACTCATTCAGAGGTATATACCAGGTATTACTATAAAATGTAGCAACAACACGCATGGTTTAATAATCAACTAAAACGTCTCAATAACAAATAGAAACGTCTCAATGGAAACGCGGACAGAGGCAGGCAGTCTGTATCATGGAAACGATACGAAAAATTCGATGCCTAGTACGAATCCCTGGTTAAAACAACACATTTGAAGTTTTTTCGTGATGACTTGGCATCGGTGCTTATCACTAATCCTCACACGTTCTGGCGCGTAGTAAATCCAGCTTCCTGTCCTGATGTTATCCTCGCAGATTCAAACGGTGAGATAGTTCCGGACTTCATGTGGGCGCGTATTTTAAATGACACGTTTTCCTCGGCGATTGTTCATGAAGATATCACTACGTGTACTACATTAGACGCACTTTCTGATGTATGCATTTCTAAAACAGTAATTGACCAAGCAGGCATTCTTTCTTTGACGAGCCATCTGAATATATCATCTGCATGTGACCACAATGGATTCAATCACAACATTCTTAAAAATACAGCTGAAGGACTATTTCCTTCTATACTCTCCGCAACATTTTCACGATCTTTGTCGAACTCAAGCATTCCTAAGGACTGGAGAATGGCCAAGGTCATTCCAGTCTTCAAGTCCGGCAAGCGTTCTTCACCTTACAACTGCAGACCAATATGTTTTCCTGGCGGGATGAGTACCTTCTTAAAACACCACCACCCTCATGTCATGTGGTCTCCCCGGAACCATGTGTAAAAGACCGACAGCCACGCCTCAACTTCAGTGGGCACAGCGGACTGCGCTCGGTCATGTTGCCTTACGCATCGTCCTGCTTTGTACAGTTTTTTCGACTACTTGGTCCGTCTAAACTGACCATTCAGCAGGATGCCGCTACAGTGGACACATGCATTCACGACTATCTGATGCCAAATGCGGCGAATATATTTTCCTGGCGGGATGATTACCTTCTTCAAGCACCGCCCCTCTCGTGTCATGTCACCTCCCCGGACCTATACGTTTAAAATACCGACAGCCAGACTTCAGCTTCAGTGGGCACAGCAGACGGCTCTTAGGCATGTTGCCTTACGCATCGTTCTTCTACTTTATACAGGTTGGTGATTATTCAACTATATTTTGAAGTGACTGCTGCGGTATTTTGGTGCTGCCGTGCCCACAGCGCTGTGTTAACATTGCTAAACACGTTTTTTGTGTTTGCACGCTGCTTTTATTCGGTGACGTTGAAACGAACCCCTGGCCTGATAAATCAAATCAGGACACTATGCGACTTATTAAAAGAGTTGCTGACAGCACATTCCAAGTTAACAGCCGAGATTGTAGACATTAGAAAGCACCAGGGAAATTTAGACAAAACAATATTTCACCTATGTGTAAAAGAAACAGAACACATTGACAATTTGGAGAGCGCAATTAAGACATTACAGTCAAAACGGGTCTATATTGAAGATTATAGTAGACGTTCCAACTTGATCGTTTTTGGTGTACGTGAGGAGCAAGACGAGACAGAATGTGACCTAAAACGGAAGGTACTAACTGAAATCTACACGAAAATACTTGATGTCCATTGCACTTCTGTCGGTAGAATTCATCGTCTCGGAAAATAAAAACAGTAACAGGCCTGTGATAATATTTTCCCAAGATTACATTGAAAAACGAAATGTCCTTAAACACGTACACAAGTATGTAAGGAAAAGTTATATCGATTGAACACGACTTCCCGAAATAAACCCTCAGGATACGAAAACCTTTATGGGAGAGTGATAAAGGCGGAAAGACACAGCAAAATGAAGGTGAAGTTACTGAAAGATGAGTTGCTCATTCCTGGCCAAATGTTTCCATGGGATGATACCACTTGCACAAGGGTGCAACTGCAATCGCAGCGCACCCAAAAGGATGACTTATTTAATGAGCAGGTTACGAAGGAATTCAGACTAATAAACATAAATGCGAGGAGCATAATCAATGAAAGCGAGCATCCTAGAGGCTATTTTTCTTGGCTACAATCCACATGTCATCGTCATAACCTAGACATGGCTTCGTGATGAAATAGATATTAAACACGTCTTTCCTCAGTATTATCAAGTCTATCGACTGGATAAATTATCAAGACGTGGCGGAGTGGCGGTTCTGGTTAAAAACAATATCCAAGCTACTCCAACCCATCAGATCGATAACCATGAAAGCATCTCTCTTAAGCTATTTTTAGGGGCCGTGTGATCGTATTCGCAGTTTATCGAGCTCCAGATTCTCCTTCGCAGCTTTTGCGCGATATGACTGAACACATGTTATCATTCAAACACAATAAGTTATTTCTTGTCGGCGATATTCAATTACCCAGCTATAATTGGGATTTGGCTTCATCAAACTCGCGACATTGCTCTAGTACTGAACTTTTATTTGATATTATGCTCTGTCACAATTTCAAACAGGTAGTAGGACAAGCTACGCGTCATGTTCATCTAACTCCGTTCTTGACCTGGTTTTTGTGAGCCGCTCTCTGGAAACATATTCTGTTTCAATCCATCAAGGACTATCTGATCATGAGTTGGTGTACTTGTGAAGTTGTCGCTGATAAATCTTCTGCACCGGCCAAAACCGGGATTGTACAAAATTTCTCGAGTGCCATGGATGAGAGTGTATTAGATTACTTGGACCTGTGCCTCAGCAGTTTTCACGAAAGTGACATGTCCGCTGTTTGGTCTAAATTTAAAGACATGTGCGAATATTGTATCAGTCATTTCATTCCTCCAAACCCAAAAGAACTGGCAAACCTAATCCCTGGATTACGCGAGAAATCTTGCACCTCAAAATATAACTTAAACGCTTAAGAAGAGCACGTGTCTCTCGCAGCATCATTCAATTGAAACAGTTTTCTTTGAACAAAACATTTGTGGCTGCTAAGCAAGGTTACCTTTAATTTCTTTTGCCGAGCTTCATTCGAAACGACAATCAGATATTCTGGAATTTTTAAAGCAAACAATAATCTCTGCCTGCAATGATGCATGAGGGCATGTTGCTCACCAACAAAAAAGATGTTGCTGATAAGTTCAATTCGTATTTTCACAGTGTGCTTTCCATACCTAAAAATAATTTTACAAACCGTGATTCTTGTTCCCAGCCTGTACATGATATTGTATCCCAACCTGGCATTTTTGCAATGCTATTGAATCTTAAAACAAAAGGAACTCCTGTACCTGCGAAATATCTAATGCATTCTTACATCGTTATGCTGAAAAGGTTTCGCACTTTCTTGTCATCATTTCTCGTGCTTCTTTTTTGTCTTCAAGCCTACCACTCGATTGGAGGGTAGCCCATGTCGTTCCCATACACAAGAAAGGTGATGCGGAATTTTTTAATAACTGCCTCCTATCGTTGACCTCATGATGTGGCAAACTTCTGGAACATATTATAGCCAACTACATTACAACAGTACTTGATGACAACATTATCGGCTTTCCAGCATGGATTTCGGAAAGGCTCTTCTACGGTCACCCAACTCACATCAGTAATTTCCACTTTCGCCCAGGTTCTTTTGAAGTTTATTTGAAGTTTTTGAAGTTTATTCCAGATATTCGGATCTCTCGTTCTCCAGAAAGTTTAACAGCGAACGCATGAGGAAAATAGTAATTGCGACCGTCTAAGAGTACATAAAGATTGACTACTAGAAAATACCAGGAGATGAACATGCAAGTAATATGTCACCGTTCTCCACATGCTATCTGCGACTGTCAATAAAAAAAACGAGCACCGTTGACAAGCGATTCCCTCCATATGCTGGACGACGTCTCGTCTATTAAGTCGTCTCCTGTTACACACATTGTCGTTTGAGAACCTATTCTTAACTGTTTGACCACCTACCTGCTTAGACGGCAACTTGTTGGAAAAGCTTAGATGGGAGCCCGGACGTAGCATCTACTGAATCCTAATGCCCCCTTTCTTTGTTTTTTTACAGCAGAGCTGTATATGTCTACAATCCCACATATTTTTCAATGTATGTGCCTCAATGCCCCCACGCCATCTATGTGAAGGCAAAGCAAACAAGTAAAGCATGTGATGTTACCTGACGTAGCAACAGGATAGCTGAGAAGCCATCCATCACGTAGTTTCATTCAATAATTTAGGACGACGACGCAGTGTTTCTTTCATAGAAGAGCACGCGTTGACGGCTGCATTGGGCTTTCGTTCGGACCACCTCGTTCTCCGCCCCGGTTTGCCCAAGCTGGAACTTGCAAGCTTGGTGGTTTGGCTGAGTTTTGGGTGGATTTGACCTAGTTACCTTACTTATCTTATTTTCGCAGGACTTATCTAGTGACTGAAGCAGCGCTGATGTCTAAAAACTCTCATGGTCAAGGGCACAGCCCTTGATCAGCCTCCCTTTCTCCTGATGATTTGCCTTTGCAATCTTTCTTCCGCAGCGGTGTTAGCACCATCCCTGTCGTGCTGGTGCCCTCGAGCGGTCGATCCAACCTGCTGAAGAACCCACAAGCTATTCAGGCCGAGCTCCAAGCCATGACGCGTCACCTTCAGATGATAAGCGATGTCCGACAATTTGGAAGAGGTGGGATAGTTTGTAGGTAATCAGATTTTACCTGTGTTGCAGACCTCCTAAAGTGTAAGACTTTCGCATCTGTCCCGGTGAGTGCGTTAATTCCTCCTCATCTAGCATGCACTAAAGGCATTGTCCGGGGCATAAACTCTCGATTGAGCCCAACTGAGACTCTGGAGAAACTGTCTGATGCTGGCGTCATAGCTGTTACCAATGTAACCAACTCGTGAACTGGGAAAAAGTTGCCGCAGAATGGAATTTTTCCTACGTTTGCTGGCATGCCCTGCCCATCTAAACTAAAAGTGTGGCCATTTCTTTTTAGAGTGGAACCTCTCGCTTCCCGTCCATTTCAGTGTCGGAACTGTTGGCGTTATGGCCATGCAGAAGGCTGCAAATCAAATGCACGCTGTTGCGTCTGTGGGGCAGATCATTCCGCCAATGAGTGCACAGCTGAAGCCAAAACGTGCTGCCTATGTGGAGGAAACCATGCTGCTGACTGTGGAAAGGGCTTGGACGGCAAAAGCTAATGAAATACAGGTACTCGAGAGAACTGACATGAGACGATGTTCGCGGCGAGAAGTTTTTGCAGTCGTCAACGAAAGAGCCTTTGGATACCCTGGCATCACAGCGAGGCAATCTATTTCACATAAAGCCAACTTCTCGAAAGTCATTGAATCAGCAGTAGAAAAAGCAATGACAAAGGCTATGCAACATATTGTCACAAGTGTTACCGAATGGATTTCCCAAGTGTTTAGTGCGCAGATGACACAGCTGTTGCAAACACCTGCAACACCAATCACCAAATCAATTGCTTGTGCTGCAAAAGAGGTAGCCAGTTCCGTCCTAGCGCAGAGTGCCAGATCGGACCCAACATTTGTTGGATCCGATTGTTGTCCTTTGCGTCAGTCAGACTCACAGGTTGACATGGAAACCGGTCATGATACCAGGCCGCAGTAGCGAACTGGGTCTCCAGTAATTGAGTCTTGACCATATACAAAAAACAAAAAGGGCAATCCTAATTCTCAATCTGGCATCCAATAAAGTACATTGCGATGGCAGTCGCTGAAGTAATTAGATCAATTAGATCATCACCATAGCTTCTTTAAAAGGTGCTACAGTGGAAATGTCGTTCCTTGTATTCTGCATCAGCCGACTTAAATTGCTTAACAAATCTTAATTCTGACGTCATAATCTTACGAGAAACGTGGCATAGTCCTGAGAAAAAGTTTCATTTTAAAGATTTTAGATTTTTGCGATTAGATCGCCTTTCACTAGGGGGTGGTTTAATGATTCTTATGGCATCTAAATTCTGTCGCAAGGCGACAATAGATTTCAAGTTACTGTCTCCGGTATGTGAAAATTTGACAGTGCACCTTAGCCTCGCAGGTTGCCGTTAAATTTCGAATATAAATGCTCATTTCCCTACGGGCGTACACAGTTTGATACTTATTGAATAGTGCGCTGGCCAGCTGCAAAAATGAAGTCATCCTTACTCGTGACTTCAACTCGCATCAGGTGTCATGGGGTTACAGAACAGATGCATGCGGGACACGTCTACGGGACTGGACCACAGATAAAATCGTTCATGCCTTAATATCAGACGACCTACATTTGGCCGTGGGTAATCTCGCTCAGTGTCTTACTTGACGTTTTCTAGAAGTGTCGCCGTGACATCTTGGTCTACGAGTGAGTTCTGTTGTTATAGTGATACTTTCCAGGGATAACTTGAAATTACACGCCATTTAACATCAGTTGAACGACAAGGAAAGATATTTGTGAACTGCAAAAAAATTTAAAGACTGTTTGCGCTCCACCATTGCGTCCTTAACTAATAGGAATGACGGAGAAATTCGCTTGAATGTTTGTTCAGCATTCCAGCTGTTCCGACAAAAGTCTGAATTCTTAATTCAGACAGCTAAGCGTACCTCATCTACTCCCTGGTGGAACAGTGAGTGTACACGAGTTTATCAACGAAAAAAAGCTGCTTGGAAAAAAAACTTCTATATAATCAGAGCCCACAAAATTGGAAAGGTTACCAATTTATTTCGGCAACCTTCAAACGTACAATAGAGCCCGGAAAAGATGAGTATGATAAAAAACATTTCGATTATCTATCTAAATCCAAAAACACACGTGCTTTATTTAATTACCTTCGTTTTAGAAACAGACTCCAAAAGAGCATTAATGTAGACTCAATCGTCTATACCTCACAGGAAATGCAGCAGTCCTTAGAGCTATTGGATAAAGAATTGGCGAGCCGGTTCACAACGTGCCTTCAAACTTCTCTTTTTACTCCTGCACTCTCGCACTACAAAGAGAAATCCTGTTCAGAAGCAATACAGGTCATGTTACGGCTGCCAACTACAGCGCATGGCCCGGACGGAGTAAGAAATGCAATGTTAGAGATTTTCTTTCAAGAAGGTCCAGAAGAGATTCTGAAGTTGCTAAAATACTCTGTTTGTAATGCATGAATTCCACAAGAATGAAAGATCGCCAAAATTATTCCGTTACTGAAAAAGCAAGGGGCAGGGTATACTATCGACAACATCAGACCAATTGCGTTGACATCAAACAGTTCAATTTCTTCAAAGAGTGCTTCACGGGCATATAATAGTTTATTGACGAAAATCAATTGAGTCCTTGTCAAATTGGATTTAGATCTGGCTATTCAATATGGCACGTGCATGTAGACCTTGAAAGTCGCATTACCATCGCCAGACAGAAAAAAAACAATACGCGGCTTTAGTCACCTTAAATATATGTAAAGCCTATGACTGCATTGAACATCCAACTTTAACAAATCGGGGACAGAGCCATTGCTTTCCAGGCTATATTGTAGCATGGGTGCACGAATTTTTTAAAAACAGGGAATTCTACTGTTTTCGAAGCGGCTATTCTTCTAGAAAACAAGCAAACAATAGGTGTGCCTCAGGGATCGGTACTTTCACCAGCATTATTTAATATTTTACTGAGTAGAATCTCCGTTCACCCAGGTGTCAGTACCTACGTTTATGCTGATGACATTGGCTTTCTTGGTATGGCTAGTGACATATAATCTTTTTACGAAATTTTCAGTCGTATTTAAGGGAACTGGAAGGCTGGCTGGATAGCGTATGCTAAAACGTGAATGCTAATAAGTGTGCTATACTTGTCTTTCCCGTTAATGACGCCATATACATATTCTTTAACTATAATCTCGAAGATATCCCACAAGTAGAGGCACTAAAATACCTTGGAGTTATCTACAACGGGAATGTTAACTGGCGGACGCATATTGAATATATTGCGACAAAAGGATCTCGTACAATGGGCATTTTGCGCAAGTTAAGCAAACGAAGAACAGGTGTGCGAAGAAAATCCGTCCTGATGGTATATAATAATGTACGTTCGTCCGGTGTTAGAATTTGCATTTCCTTTATTATCAGGTATTCCATCATAGAAGCTTCGGCCGCTAGTTTTGTTAGAACGAGAGGCGCTATGTCTGTGCTTAGGCCTTCCAAAATACGTTGAAAATGCTGTATTATACCTGGAAGCAAGAATCCGACCCATTTTATGCCGAGTTCACCTTCTGACCGTTCAGACTTTCTTAAGAATATATGAATCGCCATTGAACCTTCCTCAAATAATTTCCATCTCTGATCCAGAATTATTTTTCCCGTTCATTGCCCAGCTTTCATATACCACAGAATATACTTGTACAAACTATACTTGAACCCCTAAATGTGCAAATTCGCGATGTGCTTCCTAATATTACGCATTCAAATTACCCGCAGATCAGATTCGATGACATTTTCCCAAACCACGCGAAACTACTCCCTTACGACATCTTAAACATCATGTTGCAAGACCACCTAACCACCCTAGACACAAACATTATCGTTGCAACAGATGCATCACAGTGCGAGGAAAGAACTGGCATTGGAATATTTTGTCCTGCGCTCGACAGCTCTCTCTGTTGAAGACTGCCTGATTTTGTGCGTATTTTTCTGGCCAAGTTTTTAGCAGTAATCCTAGTTTTACGCAAATTAGACCAAATGTACAACTGCTGTTATCCTTACTGACTCCATTTCTGTATGCTCTTGGGTTACTACTACTAATGAGTCGCCCATGCTAAAACTCTTCCACTTGCTAGTTCGTGCCCATGTGCAATGTGTTCATTTGATTTGGGTGCCTCGTCACAAAGGTTTGTTTTTAATGAAACTGCCGATTCGCTGGCAAAGGCATCACTTTCCGGCCCTGTTCTTCCTATTCTCCCAGTGACAGCACATATCACGGCGGGAAGATTTTGGATGCCATCAATCGGAGTAGCCTTATCAAACCCAGCTCTGACTGCTTCTCTAGATTATAAGCACCTGACATTTCCCTGGCGTAGTGAATCCTGTAACACAAAGATGCTTGACGTCTCTCTTACCAAATTACGTTGCCGCATTGACTCCCTGAATTTCTACTTACGCAGGTAGGATTTGGATCCCTCCGCCCTCTGTTCATTTTGTAATGAGGAGGAGACGATACATCACTTCCATCTTGTCGTCGCTTTACTGCGGCAAGAAAAAGATTTTTGGGAATACCTCTTCAAAGAATTGGCATGGACTTGACAGAACCTGCTGTTCTTTCTTTCGGGCGTCTAACTTTGGGATTCAGCCACAGGGATGCTTGCTTCGCTGTCCAAATATTCCTTATACAATCTAACGGATGCCCTGCTCAATTCCATTCTTTTTAATTTTAAATTATTTATTACTCATTCCATATGACCTTCCTGATTTTATTTTAACATTTAATTCTAGGCTATCCAATGCTAATTCCAGAGATATTAGGAAATTTATGTTCCATAATAATTTGGAATATTCCAAGAATTTCTTTGCTAATCCCCCATCCTGGGTATGAACGAGACGTGGTGACAGGCTACAGCGACAACATATGGTCTGCGCTTGAAAATCCCGTTCCTAGGTTCTGGCTTCTCCTGTTTCGGAGGCTTAGGTCAAATATCGGGTTGTATTTTCTTTGCTTAGCTTGTAATTTTACGCTACTCTTTTTTCTCGTTTCTTTCTTATGTGTTTATGTGTTTGCCCTGCTTGATGTCGGTATCATCACCTGCCTACAGGGCTTCCCCGTGGTCAGCCTCGGTAGCTCCTCAGGAGCCGCCGCTTGAGTACTTCGCAATGGAGCCGGCAATATTCCTATGGCTATGGTGCCTACCGGCGGCGGTATGATCAATATAAAAAACCCAAAGAAGGTTCAGGTGTAATTCCAGAAGGTTTCACCTCACTTCCGACAGATCACAAAGGTCCGCCAGTTCGGCAGAGGGGTATATTATGCTGCTCGCCAGACCAGACTTGATTCAATGAACTGCCCACATTCGCTTCCCATCCGTTGAGCCGTTTCGTACCGCCACGTCTCGCATGCTCTAGAGGCATTGTACGAGGTGCGGACGTCACTTTAACCCCTGAACAGATTTTATACGTGTTCTCGGTGGCTGGAGACATCTCCGTTTACCCGTGAAGTCGAGTGATTGATCGCAACAGGGTCAGTCATAGTTACATGTGCTGGGACGACGCGGCCAACAGGGATTAAGGCCGCCCCCCTAATTTACAGGGCAGAAGCTCTGGATCCACACATTCTACAATTTAACAAATCTAGGCGATTTCCTCACACCGTCAGGGGTCTGCACCCCGCTGCTGTGCTTGTGGAGACAGCCACAATTTTAATGATTGTGCGTCCAAAGAAGAAATATGCAAATTAAAGTTGTAATTGAAAGGAGACGTTGCTCACGCCGTGATGTTGTTGAAGTCCAGGGAAGAACTAAGGGATATGCAGGAGTGACAGCTCGTCGACAAATGGTTGCAGACTCAGCCCTTTCCGATTCTACTGCGACAGTACTGGAAAAGGCGTTATCAAAAGCTATGAAATGATTAACACCAAGCCTGTCGGAGACTTAGGACAGCTAGTGACTGCGGATGCGGATCATGAGACTGAAATAATCAGAAGAATAAGAATGGGCTGGGGTGCGTTTGGCTGGCATTCTCAGATCATGAACAGCAGGTTGCCATTATCCCTCAAGAGAAAAGTATATAACAGCTGTGTCTTACCAAAACTCACGTACGGGGCCGAAACCTGGAGGCTTACGAAAAGGGTTCTACTTAAATTGAGGACGACGTAACGAGCTATGGAAAGAAGAATGATAGGTGTAACGTTAAGGGATAAGAAAAGAGCAGATTGGGTGAGGGAACAAAAGCGAGTTACTGATATCTTAGTTGAAATCAAGAAAAAGAAATGGGGCATGGGCTAGACATGTAATGAGGAGGGAAGATAACCGATGGTCATTAAGGGTTACGGACTGGATTCCAAGGGAAGGGAAGCGTAGCAGAGAGCGGCAGAAAGTTAGGTGGGCGGATGAGATGAAGAAGTTTGCAGGGACAACATGGCCACAATTAGTACATGACCGGGGTAGTTGGAGAAGTATGGGAGGCCTTTGCCCTGCAGTGGGCGTAATCTGGCTGCTGCTGCTGATGATGATGATGTCGAAGACTAGCGCAAATGTTAACATCACAAATCATTTAGCTGTTCAGTCCTTTAGCCAGTTCTAATGCTAGCTCGCAGATTCTTACACATACCCTAACACCAAATGCTGAACAGCTAATGGATCGTTTATCTGCTATTGTAGAAGACGCAGACAATGCGAGACCATCTACTTCAACGCAGCAGACCGACAACAGATACTTCTCTGGATCAGCGTCGAAGAAAACAAGATATAGAAATGAACCTCACAACGCTTAAACGCACTAGATTACCTAACGATAATTCATGGACCTCTGTCCCGCACACAAAAACCATAAAGTTTGTGAGAGATAGCCTTTCAAAGTTAAATTCTAATCCTAATTCGTCCAGCTCTCTCTCTCTCTCTTAATCAAAACCCACAAGTACAGTAAAGGCAGTCTTTCCAAGAAAGTAGGCATTAATTCATCATAGGTTATTTATCATCAATTCATCATAGGTGGAACTGCCGTTCCAATATTTCTGCAGCTACCGATTAATTATATCTTTCTTCACAGCTTTCTCCCGACAATATTCTTTTGCTGGAGACTAGGCTCTCCAATGGCCATTATTTTGATATAAGGAATTATCGTTTATTTCGGTTGGACCGTCCATCAAGAGGCAGAGGAAATGCTTTCTTGATAACAACTAAAATATGAGACAAAGGAAAATGTCGTACCTGTATATGGCTGCGAAGTGTCAGAAACTAGCAATAGATGTAACTATTCCTGGTTGTTCCCCATTTTCCTTAGTTAATGCATATTTTCCCACAGGCGTTCACGATATTCGTTTCCTTGATACCGTTGCCAAATCTGGTAGGAAAGAAACTGTAACAGCTGGAGACTTTCATTCGACTGATGTGTCTTGGGGTTTCAAAACGGACTCATGTGGAAAGCGATTGTTGGACTGGGCAATTATTCCAAATTTTTGTTGCTGAAACACGAATTCAGCTACATTTTATTCAGGGTCTTTCTGAATCAGATTTGGATCTAACATTTGCCAGTGCAGGAATTTCCGTAACTTGCTGGTCTACTGTCGACTCAGCCACATATCGTGACGATCTACCTATTAGGTTTGATATTGTCTGCCCTGTTATTAGCCTAGAGTCTACTACACGGCCATATGTCAATAACCAGAAATTTCAGAGTTTCTCGAAAACAGTCCTTAACTCCCAGAAAACGGTACCCAATGACATCAAAGCCATGAGGCTTTGCTTTGTATCAAAAAGTTCTTTTGATAAATCTGAATTCAGTGTTAACATAAGTAAACGTACTCGTTGTGGAACGAGTACTCGTTCCACAACGTACTCGTTGGTGGAATTCGGATTGCACGCGGGATTATATACAGTGAACTCTCACTTGAGTGAACTTCAAGGGACCGAAGGAAATAGTTCACTTAACTGAAAGTTCACTAAACTGAATATTCAGTACACCAACATAAGACATGGCATACAGAGTCAAAAGTTTGAAGTGCAATTCATGGAGCAAAACACATGACATCCATAGTGTTAGAAATGTGTGAAATGGAATTTGTACTTATCAATAAATACAAGGTTCATAACAGTTATAATGCTGCCTTTGTCATTTAGAAAAAAAAAATCTGTAATCTTCTTCTGCACTTGTACTTTTAAAGCACAGGAAGTAACAAAACTGTCCAAAGAGTCAATGTTTTTGTACACTTCTTCTGGCACAGCTTGCTGCTGAAACACAAAGTCTCTCAACTTTCCAGTGTACCCTACAACCTCAGCTAGAGTTATAGGGCTTGAAACTGGCTCGGCAGTTGCCTCTTCTTTGCCTTCTTCGCCTCTTTTTCGAAAGAGACGACGACCATGCCACGACTAGCCGGTCGGAAAAAAACACACACCACGTGGTTTGTGGTGTGACAGATCGCCGCTTTGTTCTGGCGGCGTTGTAAGCCAGCGATGTTACTAGGTTAATGGCCTCCGAGATTAAATGCTTGCTCGTTTTGTGTGGGCGATCTCGGAGGCCCTACCTCGTTGCTGTTCTTTTTCCATGCTGCCATTTTGCCCCAGGGGCGCTGTAGTGGCAGCGACGTTACATTGCCGCTGGAGCGGCGGTTTGATGAAGGCAGGCATCAGTTCTGATCGTAAAAATAAGCCTTGGTCCTCTGAGCGAGTTCGTTAAACTGAAATACTGACTGTTCCGAAATTCGTTTAAGTGAAACATTTTTACATAGAATCTATAAGAAAACTGCCAGGGATTTTTAAAAAGTTCGTTATTCTGAAATATTCGATAAACCGACGTTCGTACAACTCAGAGTTTACTGTACGACAAAAAGCAGAGTGGAAGAAATTACTTTGCAATCATTTTCTGAGTAACTGGAGTGATTATAAATTCCAAGCTGCTGCGTTAAAAAGAAAAGTATCGAGTGCCAAATACGAGTATGACGAAAAACATCATGACTTCCTCACTAAGCCCAGCAACAAAAAAGCTTTGTTCAGATCCCTTCGATATAGAAAATTCATACCGACAGCAGCGAATACTCAATCGATAATTTTTTTCACAACGCGAGATATCTGCTTGGATAGAATTCATAGGAAAGGGCTTAGTGCAACGCTTAACATCACGTTTGCCGAATGGGCTACTAGGGCCTCCGATCGCAGATGACTTTGTGGGAGTCAGTGTCAGAGCTCTCCAATGTCCTTAGATATCTGCCTCCCTCAGCTCCAGGTCCTGACGGCATTTCCAATGCCACGCTAAAAATGTTGTTTGGAATGTCTTCTGACGACGTTCTGAACACAGTGAATTATTCTCTAAATAATGCTTGGATACCACCAGAATGCAGGACAGCCAACATTGTTCCGCTGCTTAAAAAAAACAAGGAGATGGCTGTAATATACACAACATTAGGCCTATGTCTCTTATGTCAAATATGGTAAAACTAATTGAAAGAGTTTTACGTGATCGTGTGATGGATCATATATCTGAAAATTCGTTACTGAGCCCAAGCGAAATAGGTTTGCCGCCCGGTCTCTCCATTTGGTGTGTGCATGTAGATTTGGAAAGCCGCATCCAATTTGCTCAGCATAGAAATGAAGTTAGTGCTTTAGTTACTCTTGACATAGGGCAAGCTTATGACAGTGTTGAGTACTCTCTACTGCTGGACAGATTACTCCTACAATTTTCCGAGGTATATAACGGCATGGATTTTCGCACTTCTAAGAAACAGAAAATTTTGTTGTTTTGAAAACGGCTTTTCTTCAAGAAAGTTTGATCAGCCAAGAGGGGGTGCCCCAGGGGGCTGTTCCGTCTCCTGTAGTATTTAACCTATTGATGAGTTCAGTACCACTGCACCAGGACGTGAAGCTGTATGTCCATGCAGATTACACTGCATTTCGTCCGACAGCTAGAGGCATCAATTCCCTTCACCTATCTTCGCAAACGCACCTCAGTACTCTAGAGCCGTGGCTTCACAATCTGCATCTGTCACTAAACGTAAACAAAAGTGGAGTCCTTGTTTTTCCGCATTCCGGGCCGTTACAGTTATTTTATATTTATTTATACAATACTGCGGACTCATGTTTCAAGCAGGGTGGTCAATACAAATACAAAAGAAATACAAAAGAAACAGCTACAAAAAAGCAACAATAACACAGGCTCAGAAAGGTTACTTCACAGTGCACTTGCTTTGATAAGGCAGTTACATTCACTAATGGTTCTCGGGAAATAAGAAAACTTAAATAGGTCTGTGCGAGCAAAATATGGGGCTAGAGCGTTCTCATTGTGGTGTTGGGTGGGCCTGCTACTTAAGGGTGACAAATATGTTGATGCATCCAGCGCTACTTTGTTTTCTAAGAGTCGGGCAATAAATTCTAATCTAAATTTATGCCTTCGTGTCTGCAATAGGGGATTGTCATTTGCTTGCATTAAGTCAGAAGGTGAGTCTAATGCTGAAAATTTATTAAAAATAAATCTTACGCCCTTTCTCTGAATACGTTCAAGACAATGAGTGTTGCGCTTAGTATGAGGATACCATATGATGCAAGCATATGCCAGCCTTTGCCTTACAAGAGCAGTATAGCAGAGCAGCTTACCATTAGTGGGAGCAGTTTTAAGTTTATGCTTAAGGACACAAAGCTTGCGGAAGGCGGATGAACAAACACTTGAACATGGATGAACAAACAGGTTTGAAGTGAGTGTTACACTGAGATATTTATAGCAACTTACTTCTTGTAATGGTGAAGGTCCTAATATGTAGATATATGACAGGGGATTTTTCCGGTGAGTTACTGGAAGGCAGACACATTTGCTCGTGTTAAGGGTCATTCCCCATTTTACACACCATTGATATATATTGTCCAGACTAGTGTTGAGATCGTGGTAATCGTTGGTGGAACTAATTTCTTTAAACAAAACAATCATCAGCAAACAATTTTATCTCTACACCACGGCGAACAAGATCAACAATATCATTAATGTACAATATAAACAGGATAGGGCCTAACACCTGGCCCTGAGGTGCACCGAATGTGACCGGAAGACAGCCCGAGTGTTGACCAGCTACATCAACGTATTGTTTGCGATTATTGAAGTAGATTAAAATCCAGACAACAATTATTTGTGGAGTGCCTATTGTCTCAAGTTTGAAACTGAGTTTACTATGAGGAATTTTATCTAAGGCTTTGCGAAATCCAAGAAAAGCATATCTATTCTGGCTTGTCTATCTAGGGTCAATGCCAGGGTATCAAATAATGTGACGAGTTGAGTTACAGATGATAATCCTTTTCGAAATCCATGCTGATATTTGGTCAATATGCAGCATTCCTCGAGAAACTTTGTTATACTAGTAGCTATGATCAATAATTTTACAGCATTGCGAAGTTAGTGAAATAGGACGGTAATTTCCTAGTGCCAGGTGGTCTCCCTTTTTAAAGAAAGGTACAATTCAGGCGGTCCTCCAATTACTGGGTACTTGTGAAGTCAGCAAAGAAGCGCGAAAAACAATAACCAAAAATTTAGCAAGAGGTAAAACATATCGTCGTAGGAATACGTTTGGGATATTGTCAGGACCGCCTGAAGATTTGGTTTCCAAATTTAGTAACATAGATACCACACCAGGATACGATATGAAGCGCGCATGTGCACGTGAGAAGACTGTCTTGTTACATGCACAGTTTGAAACGGATGTGTTGAACACGCTCTGAAAATACTCATTGAAATGCTCGGCAATGGCTCTCTGATCCGCTATTTTGATTCCGTCAACTGACATATGTGATACCGGTTTTTTTTTCGCTGATGTAATTGCAGAATTTACTGGGGTCACTTGTGATAAAGTTAGGCAAGGAAGTTCTGAAGTAATACTCTTTCTAGCTGTGCACAGCTCCAGCGAGATTTTTCTGCGCATCAAATATCAAATCAGCCGGTGCCTGTCGTCTTTTTAATCGCTTAACTTTGCGTTTCATCTGAATAATAGTGCGAGTTATCCAAGGTGTTTGCTTGTTAATACCCGCCGTGGTTGCTCAGTGGCTATGGTGTTGGGCTGCTGAGCACGAGGTCGCGGGATCGAATCCCGGCCACGGCGGCCGCATTTCGATGGGGGCGAAATGCGAAAACACCCGTGTACTTAGATTTAGGTGCAGGTTAAAGAACCCCAGGTGGTCGAAATTTCCGGAGCCCTCCACTACGGCGTGCCTCATAATCAGAAGTGGTTTTGGCACGTAAAACCCCATAATTTAATTTTTTTGCTTGTTAATCTTTTTTGACTTGGTTGGGACAAAGTTAACTAAGCAGAAACGACACATTTCTTTGAACCGTGTCCGGAGTACGCTGATATCTGCATCATCAAAGTCGGTAAGACATGTTTCCATATGTTCGACTATGCGTGCATCGTTAGCCCTAGAGTGGCCTTTAGAGTGACGAAGTAATGGATTTTTATGGCTGGTTACTGGAACAAGAGCAAAGGTAACGAATGCAAAGTTGTGATCAGAGAGACCTTGTCCTACTTCCACAGTGAGTTGAGAGAAATTGCGGTTAATAAACACGATATCCAGTATTGAGGTGGAATCGCCCTGTACTCGCGTTGGTACGTGAACTGCTTGTTCATGCATAAGCATGATGTCAAAGACAATGTTAACACGCTTTGAGGTCTTAATGCCAGCATCAAGGCGCTCCCACCCTACTCTAGTTAAGTTCAAAGCACCAATTAGACCTTCTTATTTTCAAATTTAGCTATGTAATTTTTCAGTGTGCTAAGGTATTCTGGAATGACATCTGATGGTCTGTACAGCCCAAATACAATTAGACTGTGACCGCAGCAAGTCACTTTATTACATAAGCATTCTATTTCGTCAACATCTTCCATTAAAACACCTTCAATGCAGCTTTTAACTAAGACTGCTACACCTCCTCCCCTAGTGCGCCTGTCTTTACGAACGACAGTGTACGATGGGGGAAGACATCATCATCGGGCAGTTGATTGTGCAACCCAGTAACAATCATTGTGCAACTCAGTAACAACGGTGATGTGTGGATCATGTTGCAGCAGAAGTATTTCGAAAGCTTTAGTTTTATTCACAATGCTTCGGGTATTAATATTTAGTAGCCTTAATTGATTTTTACATGGCGCTAGGGCAGGTCATGTGTGCCGCTTGGTCGAATGACGCTCTCCTGCCTTTACTCGCCTGTTTTGCGATTAATCCCAATAAAATGTTTCTTTATCGACTATAAGCCTCTCATGAACTTAGATTACTTTTCTTCCTTGATGTTTTTCGTTTTTAGCGCTATCCCACAGCAACTTCCGTTTCTTTAGCGTCGACTGTGAATAGTCATTTTAAATAGACACTTTTGATCCCTTCAGCTTTCTGGAATCTTGTAATATTACTTTGTTTTCACTGAAATTTTGAATGTGTATGATGATGAGCCTTTTACCGGACTGTTTCGCTAGTCGATGAATGCGTCTGATAGAATCGCATTTCACGCAAAGCATTTCGCTAAATGATTCTTTAACTACTTTTTCCTTAAGGGTTGCATCAGTTTCAACAGGGCATTCGGGAATACCGTGAATAATCAAATTTGACTGTCTGCTTCGGTCTTAGAGGTCGACAAGTTTTTTGGTGTGAAAGTTCATAATGCGTTCTAGTGAATGCAACGCATTTTTCACTTTGTCGTTGTGAAGAGGAGTACATTGTTCTTGGGAATCCTTTAGCGCCGCGATGAAGCCATGCACCATATTTTTTTAAATTCAGAAAACTGCTTCTTGAGTTCAAGAACCTCATCATGAAGCTTGGCTTCGCCCTTTAGCATTTCTTCATAGAGTTCTTTCTGCGTGGGGCCAGGGCAACAAGCAAGAAAACATTCATATGCTATATTCGGACATCACCGAGGGCATGGCAGGACCACAATACCACGATAGTCGCTACGAAATTAACTTCCATTGGGACTAACCAGCACAAGGCAGAACAACGTCGGGAGTGCCATGGTCGTGCCGGGTCCGCCATGCTTACGAAAGTCGAAGGCGTGCGATGCTCCCTTTGTATCGGAGTCCATCGAAGAAGTGGAACCGCGCTGAGCTCTGGGAGCGGCCCATAAGCGGCCTCCTGCGTTGCGCGTAGTTTCTTGCGCTGGCGTGGTCGCCATATCGTAGAGTGATAGTGACTCCTGATGATGACGCAGTGGTAGTTTGATGGCCCGCTGGTCTGCATTACCGAGACTAAGCTTGCTGGTTCGCATATGGCTGGCAGTTGGGAGTGTGGCAACTCCGAGAATGCCCTACACAAGGCAGAACAAAGTAGTGAGTGCCATGGTCGTGCTGGGTCTGCCGTGCCCATCATTAGTATATGAACAGAGAATCATTCCTCAGGTACAGTCGCTTAAGTACTTCGGTATCATATATGACGGAAAGCTTAACTGGCGTTCTCGCAGAAAAAATATTGGAACGAGGGGGACACGAGCCGTAGGTTTACTACGTAGAATAAGTAACCGGCGTTCTGGTATGCGAAGTGACACACTAAATATAATTTATCGTATGTATGTACGACCGATTCTATAATTTGGCTGTGCTTTGTTTTCCGGAAGTGCAAAATATAAATTAGGACCACTTGTTCTCTTAGAAAGAGAAGCTCTTCGATTTTGTTTAGCTCTTCCTAAATTCGTTGCTAATAATGTATTATAACAGGAAGCGCGCTTACCTACTCTTCACACGCGATTCCGCATGCTTACGGTTCAAGCCTACTTAAGAGCTTATGAATCTTCTCTACGACGTAGACAGTATGCATTTATTAGGGAACCAAATTCATTTTTTGAGAACACGTGGTCATGGTTGCATTCCTCACAGGTTGTATTTGCGAAAGCACAATTAGCTCCTGTAAATGTTGGCCTTAGTGAAATGATTTCGCTTGATAAATCTCCAGGTTCGCTCAAAATTGAATTTGCAAACATTTTTCCTAACAATGCGAAATTTCTGCCCACAACACATTTGAGTACCGTTTACAAGAATTAGTAAGTTAGTTCTCGTGCCGAAGTATCCCTATCCCTATTGCCATTCACATGCTCCTGGCGCTGCTCGCGCGCTCGGCCGGCGCTGATGCCGCTCTTGACCTTGTCAGCACAGGTGGTTTGGCTTCCAGCTGCGCCGCCGCCTCCACCAGCTGCAGGAAAGCGCACCCGCGCCTCCCTATATAGAAACGGATCGGCTCCTGGTCGTTGGAGTCCCAGACGATGGCCGCTTCCTCGACCTGGAGCGGCTCCTAGAGCGCGAGCGTCTCTTAGAGCGTTGGCGGGCGCTCACCAGCTGCACCATCTCGGCTGCCTCCTGTTCCGCCGTTAGCTCCGCCCTGACTCTCTTCTGTCTTCGAACACGCACGAAGTAGGAAAGCTGGTATCGTTGTCTGCATTGTTTATCCGCGGCCAGGTGTCGTCCGCCACAAAGCCTACAACAAGGCACACAGTTGTGATGCTCTTCAGTGTTCCGAGCCCCGCACCCTCCGCATTCGAAACAATCGGGCGCCGGACAGACATCCACCCGATGTCCGAGCTTGCCACACACATAACATATATCCAACTGCTTTCGATACAGGAAACACCGGACCAGAGTTAGCCCATATCTGACGAAATTGGACACTTTTAACCCGTCGAAAAGAATGATAACTGATCCTGTGTTTTTGATTTGTTTGACTGCCATAGCCAGCGGATTGCGATCGTTAACAATGTTTCGCGCAAGTGTCGCGGGGCCATCCATAACGTCTACATTGCGAATGACCCCCTTACACGTAGTGTAGAGGCCGTCTCGTACGCACTGACTTCGATATCCTTGTTTGCCACTCTCACTGACCTGAGTCTCGCATATCGTTCAGCGTTGCTCCTTTCTGACGTACTATCCACCAAGATATTTTCATAAAGTTAGGGCAAATTACATCTTTCCTACTCTGCTCAATACTGAGGCCTGCCGCCTCTACGATTGCCTTGTCCACCGCAGTAGAGCTAGCTTTCTCCAAATTTAGCCCACCCCATGGGCGAATGACTATTTTGATATGTTCTTGTGGCATCGGTTACATGCGCGACGCCTTCACAATGCGATTCTTGATTGCCGAGCCTCCGCGCCGTTCACCTGCGCCCCGTCGTTCAGGCATCTCGCTTTGCGAACCGCCATCACCCAATCGAGGCCTCGTCGTAGCTCTAGATTTTCGCCTGGACACTGTCCACCATCCAAGGCCTTCAGTAGAGTCCTCCGCCGGGAGCACTTTCTCGTCAACGTGCATTGCTGCCATGCCGCGCTAGGTCTACCAGACGCTAGCTCTCGGCCAGCGTGGCGTGAGCATAAAAGTTCCGATGAAGTCCAAAAAAAGGGGTGGCCCACCTCAAAATGAGCTATCCGTTGAATGTGCTCTTCTTCACGGATCCGATGATATTACTACGATATCATCGAACGATGCTGAAGGGACGAGCCGCTGCGAGAACGACGACGAAGTGGGTCTGTGCCTTTGGCGCGAGCGAGTGTGGGACTGGCGATCGGGCTCCAGTATAAATAACCTGTCCTATATATAGCCTCTTTAATCTGTGTCTTTCCACAAGTAACATTCTGGTGGAGGTCGGCGATCCCCGTCCTCACCACGGAGCTCCGGAGTGGTCGGTACATAGAGTTTGTCACCTTGCCTCCCGGTGACGAGACCGCCTCTGCAACGGCTTCAGCTTGTCCGACTGCTCCAATTATCACGGTTGCCCAACATCGCGACCCTGGTGTGTTCTCTGGCCTGGAGTGAGAGGACGTTGACAAATGGATCAAGCTCTACGAATACGCCAGTGCTAATAACAGGTGGGACCCAACAATCATGCTCGCCAATGTCATCTTTTAGCTCGGCGGCACCCCACGCGTGTGGCACCAAACGCAGGACGACGAGATAAACAGCTGGGACAGTTTCAAAGAAAAGCTCAGAGAACTGTTCGGCGACCCCATTGGGCGCAAGGCTGCCGCGAGAAAGGCTCTTGCGTCTCGTGTTCAGACATCTACAGAGCCGTACGTTTCATACATCCTCGACGTCTTCGCTCTCTGCCGCAAAGCTGACGATACTATGTCTGAAGCAGATAAAGTGTCGCATGTGCTAAAAGGCATCGCCGACGATGCTTTCAATTTGCTTGCTTTCGGCCACGTCTCGACTATCGACGCCATCATCAAAGAATGCCGTCGCGTTGAACAAGCTAAGAGCCGCCGTATCACACATCACATCACGCGGCTCCCCAACACCGCCGCTACGTCGACATGTGAGGGTCGACCGCGTCAAACCACCCCCTGTGACGATGTAACTCTTATTGTTCGCCGCGAGCTCGAGGCCGCCTGTTTGCTAGCTTTCTCCGCGACGCCTCCCGATCCACCAGCAACCACGATTGCGCTGATCCAGGCCGTCGTCAGAAAGGAATTTGAGAACATGGGTCTCAACTCCGTGTGTTCATCGTCTACACCCACGGTTCCCCAGTTCTGTAGCAGCCCTCCTCGTCCCCGGCAGTCCTTCTCTCCCACACCTCGCCGCAACCCGTCCGAATGGCGTACCCCCGATGACAGGCCGATCTGCTTTCACTGCTGTCGCATCGGCCACGTCGCTCGTCACTGCCGCAACCGATGGCCACTACTTCCTCGGACATACCCCGCCGCTCATTCCCGCCCCTTTGGATCTTCTGTTCTCTATGCCACCCGTCATGAACCCATTGCCGCTGATGCTCCTGCCCCGAACCTTCGCTATAGCCGCTCGCCCTCACCTCGACGCCATCAGTCTCGTTCGCCCCAACCCCGTCGCTTCTCTCCGTCGACTATCGCCTCCCGGATCCAGCCGGAAAGCTAGGCACTGCAGCTTCTGAAGGTGAAGCTGCGTTGTCCACTGTGCCCTCAAATCCTCTGCTGACGATACACACGAACCAAAACCTTCTTGACGTTGACGTTGATGGCTATCCTGTCACGACACTCATCGATACAGGTGCACATCTTTCTATTATGAGTGCTGCCTTCCGACGACGACTGAACAAGCTCCTCACCCCAGCGTCGGCACGCGTCGTCCGCGTTGCGGATGGCGGTACTGTGCCTATCGTCGGCATGTGTACGGCACGTGTTTGCATCGCCGGCCGCCACACTCCTGTCCTCTTCACCGTGATTGCTTATTGCCCCAACGACCTCATTCTCGGCCTCGACTTTCTCTCCGCGCACTCTGCTCTTATTGACTGCTCTGCCAGTACCCTTCGCCTTGAGTTGCCGATTCTCACAGAGCCTTCTGACGCACCCCAGTGCCGCCTACGCCCCACCGGCTTTATTCGCCTGCCGCCAAAATCAATAGCCTATATTGAACTCTTGTCTTCCCCACCAGTCCCTGATGGCCAGTACCTCGTCACTCCTCTGCCCGACATTGCGCTACAGTAAGACGTTACCGTGCCTCACAGTATACTTACTAATACGGCGAACCGCACTTTCCTGCCTATCTTTAACTTTGGATTGGCAAAGCAAATTCTACCGCAAGGTATTTGCCTTGCCAACGTTGATTTTCTCAGCGACCATCACATGGCAACTTTATCGTCCGATGCTTCTCGCGAGCTTAGGGGGCCCATCGTGCCAGCCTCGGCCGCCGACCCCAAGATACAGAAAATGGTTGCGACGGACCTGTCTTCTGCGCAGGCTGAAGACCTTTACCAAGTATTATCGTCCTACGGAGATATTTTCGACTTCCACGATCACGCTTTATGCCAGACGCTCGCTGTCAAGCACCGGATTCTTACTGGCGATGCTACTCCTATTCACCGACGACCATATCGAGTTTGTGCGTCTGAACGCCGAGTAATTCAAAGTGAAGTCAACAAAATGCTAGACAAAAACATCATTGAGCCTTCTTCGAGCCCCTGGGCGTCACCTGTGGTGTTGGTTGAGAAGAAGGATGGCTCGTGGCACTTCTGTGTAGACTACCGCCATCTGAACAACATTACTAAGAAGGACGTCTACCCGCTCCCACGTATAGACGACGCCCTAGACTGCCTCCACGGTTCCAGCTATTTCTCTTCCATCGATCTTCGTTCTGGATACTGGCAGATTGCTGTTGACGATATGGACAGAGAAAAAACCGCATTCCTCACGCCTGATGGCCTATACCCATTTAAAGTAATGCCGTTTGGATTATGCAACGCCCCTGCCACCTTTGAGCGTATGATGGACTCCTTGCTCCGTGGTTTCAAATGGTCCACCTGTCTATGCTACCTCGACGACGTCATCGTCTTCTCGCCCACGTTCGACACTCACCTTGAGCGTCTAACAGCTATACTTGATGTATTTCGAAAGGCGAACCTGCAACTTAACTCGTCCAAATGTCTTTTTGGTCACCGACAAATTACTGTTCTGGGCCATCTCGTTGACGCTTCCGCAGTACAGCCTGATCCCGACAAAACTCGGGCTGTCCGAGAGTTTCCGGTTCCGAAGACAGCCGCAGACGTTCGAAGTTTTGTAGGGCTGTGCTCGTACTTTCGTCGTTTTGTTCCAGATTTTGCGACAATTGCTAGACTCCTCACTAATCTATTGAAGAAAGGCGTACAATTCTCGTGGGGCCCTCAAGAAGCCGCCGCCTTCTCTCGTCTCGTCACTCTTCTCTCCTCACCACCCGTTCTCGCCCACTTCGACCCTGATGCCCTTACAGAATCACGTACAGATGCCAGCGGTCATGGCGTAGGTGCCGTCTTAGCCCAGCATCAGCGTGGCCAGGATCGTGTTATTGCTTATGCGAGCCGCCTCCTCACACCATCGGACTGCAACTATTCCATTACGGAACGAGAATGCCTTGCTGTAGTCTGGGCGGTTGCGAAGTTCCGTCCTTACCTTTACGGTCGCCCTTTTTCCGTCGTCACTGACCATCATGCTCTCTGCTGGCTCTCATCGCTAAAGGATCCTACAGGCCGGCTTGGTCGATGGGCTTCGAGGCTACAAGAATTTTCATATTCCGTGGTCTACAAGTCTGGCCGCCTGCACCAAGACGCTGACAGCTTGTCGCGTTACCCTATTGACGACCCTGAATCCTGCAATATTACCAGTGCTGCTTGTGTATTCTCTGTGTCGCAGCTGCTTCATTTCGCCGACGAGCAACGTCGTGACGCCTACATCAGAGCACTCATCGACCGTTTTGAACACTCTCCGGCCGACGCCACTCTACGCCTCTTCGTCCTCCGCGACGGTACTCTGTACCGTCGTCACCTTCATCCGGACGGCTCTGAGTTCCTGCTTGTAATACCTAAACACCTCCGCTCAACCGTTCTACAAGAGCTTCACGACGCACCAACGGCAGGACACCTCGGCGTATCTCGAACCTATGACCGTGTACGTGGGCGTTTTTTCTGGCCGGGCCTTGCCCGTTCCGTACGAGGTTGCGTCGCCGCTTGTGAACTTTGCCAACGACGCAAGGAGCCTTCCCAGCTCCCCGCCGGTTACCTGCAGCCGCTCGACATCCCCGCCGAGCCCTTCCATCGTGTCGGCTTAGACCTTCTTGGCCTATTTCCGGAATCTACATCAGGAAACAAGTGGGTTGCAGTCGCGATGGACTACGCGACCCGCTATGCCGTAACCCGTATGATCCTCATGCGTCTCTAATGGTACCTAGAACACTACAAGATTTACCCTGATTCTATGGCGGGATTTAGACGAGGCCGCTTGTCGATTGACAGTGTCATCGATTTAGTGTCATCTGTAGAACAGCAAAAATCTTGGAAACGATTATCAGTAGCGCTCTTTCTGGACGTGAAAGGCGCTTACGACAACGTTTCCCATCAACCCATTCTATACGCACTTTTGACAATTGAACTAGGAGGGCGAGTATATCGATGGATCAGAAACTACTTGGCACAAAGGTCCTTGTTCGTACGTACGGCAGATGGTCCGACTACCGACCACTACATATGCCGAGGAGTTCCCCAAGGTGGGGTTCGAAGCCCTATTCTTTTCAACCTCGCACTTCTTGGGCTGGCCGAATCCCTACCGGAAACAGTGAGTGTCTCAATCTACGGCGACGACATCTGTATCTGGTCATCAGCGGTCACTCGTCTGCAGGTTCGCGCAAGGCTGCGGAAAGCAGCAACACAGGCATCTCACTATCTTCACACACAAGGCCTTACCATCTCAACAGAAAAATGTGCGTTAGTCGCCTTTACACGAAAACCAATGTCTCGTTATCCAGTATGCATTAATGGCCAGCCTGTCTCCTACAAGAGAAACCATCGGTTTTTGGGTGTCATTGTGGTCCGGGACCTCTCTTGGAGCCCTCATGTTGCCAACTTGAAGAAGAAGCTCACATCTATTGTTCATGTCTTCAATTTTATCGCCGGGAAAACATGGGGATCGTCAGTGGGCTCCATGCTACAGTTATATCGAGCACTTTTTATCGGATTGCTACGTTATAGTTCTCCCGTGCTTGCTAAAACATGCAAGTCAAATCTTCGAGAACTACAGAGCGTGCAAGCACAGGCACTACGTGTTTGCCTTGGACTTCCGTGGAGCGCCTCAACAGCAGGAACCATTATAATGGCTCGTGACCATCCGATCACGACTTACATTAGCGTCGACACGCTTAGGGCCCATGTTCGTCATATTTCACGCATGCAATCAAGCTCTCTTGCCTGCCTGCCAGAACGACGACCTCAGGCGTCCTTCTCCAACGAGGTCAGCATCCATCGTGCCTGTCTACTATCGGGCTTCACACCCTCAGCACGTTCAACCTCAGCTTTGTGGTGTTTAAAACAACCTCAAGTGCGTCTCACGGTTCCAGGGATAAGAAAGAAGACCGACCGGCTTACCTTGGCCCTGAAGCAAGCAGCTCTGGATTGTTTGAACACTTTCTACTTTCACCGAGTCCACATATATACGGATGGCTCTTCCACTCAGACCAGCTCCACCGGCGCAGTGGTTATACCATCACGATCAATTAGCGTCCGATACAAGATTTCTCACATGACAACATCGACCGGATCAGAGCTTGTTGCCCTCCGAGATGCCGTTGATTACATTAACAACCAACCCGCTAATCGGTGGGCAATATTGTGCGATTCGAAGGCGGCTTTACAATGTATTCTGTCATCTCTTCGTCGCGGGTCGTGTGAACAACTAGTGTCGGAGATACGAGAAATGCACCATCGCATGATAGCGAAAGGACACGACGTCGTGTTTCAGTGGCTGCCTGGCCATTGCGGTATCTCCGGCAACAACCTCGCTGACGAAGCTGCTAGGAAAGCACACGAAGGAGCAACCCTTGTTTCTGTACCTTTATCGCGGACCGACGCAGCCCAACACCTAAGCAAGGTAGCACACCGTATGACATTAGAGAAGTGGCACACACCTGAATTCACCCATGAACGATTGCATTCCCTCAACCACTCTATGCAACTGCGGCTGTTACCAGGGCTTCTGCGAAATGAGGAAACAATGCTGTGCCGCTTACGCTTGGGCGTCGCATTCACCAACGCATATACGTTTTTGATTTGATTGACTGATAGCGCCGACTGTAATGCCTGCGGTGCCGAGGAAACTATAGAACATCTACTGTGTTACTGCCCATCTTTTCAAAATGAAAGACATGACCTCTGCACAGCTCTCAATCAGCTAGATAGAACACCGTTCACCTTGAAGAAGATCTTGGGACCATGGCCTCGCATATCGCAGCTACAAAAGGCCACAAAAGCTCTGCTGCGATATTTGAAGGCTACTGGATTGAATCAGCGTCTCTGATCTGGACTGAGTGACCGAACGATATACCCAGTAACCTTTCTTTTCTTCTTTTAATCTTTCCGTCCCCTTTTCCCTTTCCCCAGAGTAGCGTAGCCAACCGGGCTCAGTCCTGGTTAACCTCCCTATCCTTCCTTTATCATTTGCTCTCTCTCTCTCTTCTGACCAGTTGCGCAACTGATGTTGCGGACTTCCTCCTGCATGATATCATTTTGATTCATGGTGCCCCGCGTCAATTGCTAACAGACCGTGGCCATACGTTCTTAGCCAAAGTCATTGACGACATCATGCGTGCCTGCTCAATACAGCATAAATTTACCACCTCCTACCACCCTCAAACGAACGGCCTCACTGAGCGTTTGAACCGCACCCTTACAGACATCCTATCCAAATACGTTTCAGACGACCACCGTGACTGGGACCAGGCTCTACCTTACATTACATTTGCGTATAACTCTTCCCGTCTCGAAACTGCTGGATTTTCGCCTTTTTACCTCTTGTATGGCCGTGAACCGACGCTACCACTGGACACTGTGCTTCCGTCCACCACAGCTTCAACTAGCGCTTATGCCCGTGATGCTATCGCCCATGCTGACCATGCTCGCCAACTTGCGCGCTCTCGTCTACAAGTCTCTCAAGGCAAACAAAAGCAACGCTACGACCTCCGTCACCGTGATGTCCATTTTGTGCCCGGCACCCTCGTGTTGCTTTGGTCACCATCACGTAAAGTTGGGCTTTGTGAAAAACTGCTGTCCTGCTACACAGGCCCATATCGCGTGCTTCGCCAAGTAACCGATATCACCTACGAAATCGCTCTAGCCACGCCCACTACGTCCTCCACTGTGACAACCAGTGACATTGTCCACGTCGCCCGACTCAAACCCTACAACTCTCCACGCGCCTTGGATATTTAACAGCACCGTGACGGCGCTTTTGCCGCCGGGGGGGTAGTATTACGATATCATCGAGCGATGCTGAAGGGACGAGCCGCTGCGAGAACGACGACGAAGTGGGTCTGTGCCTATGGCGCGAGCGAGTGTGGGACTGGCGATCTGGCTCCAGTGTAAATAACCTGTCCTGTATATAGCCTCTTTAATCTGTGTCTTTCCACACATAACAATATCACGTTTACACCACCAGATGATCAAAAAAGGCTCAGAAGCTTCGAAAAAGACGGACCCATAAAAGCCCACAAGCCTCCTTCGAACTTCGTCGTCGCGTGATCTGTTTTGTTTCTTGCACCGCTGTTTTCTAAGCAAAGGTTAGGCACGGCAGAACGGCTTCCGAAGTCTTGTGTTCGAAGTCGAGGTTTATTGCTAGCGTATCGACGAGGATTTTATTCCGGCGCTCCTTAAGACCATTCGTCTGCAAGTGGCATGCACTTGTCATCCTGTGGCTTGCCTGGCTGTATTGCAGAATGCCTTGGAAGAGCTCCGTTGAAAAGGCTGTTCCTCTATCCATGATGACCACTTTTGGGGCGCGAAGTCGCAGCAAGATGTTCTTTACGGAGAATTTCGCCGCTTCAGCGGCGCTACCATTCGGCAGAGCTTTTCTTTCATCGAAGCGGGTGAGGTAGTCCGTCGCCACGACAATGCACCACTTGTTTCAGATATGGATTTTGGAAACGGTCCCAATAAGTCCATCCCGATCTGCTGAAATGCTCTGCAAAGAGGCTCGGGCGGCAGTCGTAATCGCGCTGGCCTTGTCGGTGGTTTCTCGCATCGCTGACAATCTCGCCATGTCTTGAAGTAACGGGTGATGTCGGCGGACAGGCATGGCCAGTAGTACTTTTCCTGTATCCTCGATAGCGTCCGGGAGAATCCGAGGTGTCCAGTGCTCGGATCGTAATCTCGGGCGTGCAGTACTTCTGGACGCAATACTGAGGGAACAAGAGGAAGGCAGTTGGAGCGGACTGGTAAGAAGTCATTCACCAGTAGGTTGTTTTGTAGTGTCAACAAAGACAATCCGCGCTTAAATGCCCTAGCGACAACGTCGGTGTTCCCTTCCAAATACTCGATGAGGCCTTTTAGCTCCGGGTCTGCTCGTTGCTGTTTATTCAAGTCTTCCGCGCTTATTATTCCGAGGAAGGCGTCTTCGTCCTCGTCGTCTTGCGGTAGTGGGATCACTGGGGGTGCGTGATAGGCAGTAGGCGTCAGTGTGTTTTTGTCCGGACTTGTAGATTACAGTGACGTCATATTCTTGCAGTCTGAGGCTCCACCGCGCCAGCCATCCTGAAGGGTCCTTTAAGTTAGCCAACACAACGCCTGATGATCGCTGACGAGTTTGATTGGCCTGCCATATAGGTAAGGGCGGAATTTTGCTGCAGCCCAAATGATGGGCAGGCATTCCTATTTTGTCGCACAAAAATTGCCTCCTGCTTTTGGCAGTGACTGGCTTGCGTAAGCTATCATCTGTTCAAGTACGTCTTTTCTCTGAATTAAGAGGCACCAAGGCCTAGGCTACTGCTGTCAGGGTGGATTTCGGTATCGGCGTCCTGGTCGAAGTGCGCAAGTACGGTGGTGACTGCATGCGTCGTTTTGGTTCTTGAAATACGTAGGCGTGCGGAGTCTCCCACTTGAACTCGACATAACATCTAGTTAGATCTGTCAGTGGCCAAGCGATGCGTGAAAAGTCCTTGAGAAAGCGCCTGTAGAAGGCACACATGCCAAGGAATCTTCGCACTGCGGTCTTGTCGATGGGCTGTGGGAACTTTGCGACAGCAGCTGCCTTCTGCGGGTCGGGACGTTCTCCACATTTGCTGAGGAACAAAGGAACAGAAGCTCATCGCAAGCGAAGCAGCACTTTTCCGGCTTCAGAGTGAGCCCTGATGATTTGATGACCTCCGGCACTATTGCAAGCCGTTAAGGTGATCGTCAAAATTTCCGGCAAAGGCGACGACGTCATCCCAGTAAACAAGACAGGTCTGCCACTTCAGTTCTTCTAACACCGTGTCCATCACGAGCTGGAACGCTGCAGGTGCGGAGCGTAGTCAGAATGGCCTGACCTTGAACTCATAGAGGCTGCCTCGCGTTATGAAGGCGGTCTGTTCGCGGTTTCTGTCGTCGACTTCTATTTGCCAGTAGGCAGACTTGAGATCCATCGACGAGAAGTATGTAGCGTTGCAAAGCCGACCCAATGCATTGTGTTTCCGTGGGAGGAGGTTTGCGTTCTTCTTCGTGATCTTGTTCAGTCGACGATAATCGACGCAGGAACTTAAAGTTCCGTCCTTTTTCTTTACCCAGACTGCAGGCGATGCCCACGGGCTTTTAGACTGCTGAATGATGTCGTCGCGCAGGACTTCGCCGACTCGTTGCCTTATAGCTTCACGTTCTCGCGTCGAAACTCGGTAAGGGCTCTGGCGGAGCGGTCGAGCGCACTCCTCAGGTAATATGCGATGCTTTGCAACGGGTGTTTGTCGAACCCTCGATGACGTAAAAAAGCAGTTATTGTATCGCGGGAGAAAACTTCTGAGCTGCTCCTGCTTACTCACGGGGAGACTTGGATTTATGTCGAAGTCTGATTCAGGAACTGTGGTCGTCCGGATAGATGTGGCAGAATCCGAGAGCACAAACGCATTCTTTATGTGCTTGAACTCTTGGCTGAAGTTTGTCAGCATCACTTTCGATTTCGCTCTATACAGTCGAGTGATCCCTCTTGCTACGCAAGGTCACGATACAGCAGTAGCCGTATCTCGCCTTCTATGACGCCTTCTGTGTCTGCGGGTGTTAGCTGCCGACGGAAATGACGATGCTGAACCGAGGCGGGATGCTGACTTCGTCCTCAAGTATACCCAAGGCAAGCTGACTGGAAGGCCTCTCCATCGGTGTCGCTTGTTCTGTGGACAGTGTTATTGACTTCGACCTCAGATCGTTAATGGAACCGCGTCGGTTCAGGAAGTCCATGCCGAAAAGCGTCTTGTGAGCACTCTTGCAGGACAACGACCGTTGAAGCGTAGGTCCGGTCATGAAGTGTAATTCTGGCCGTGCATATTCCCGTTGGCGTTATGGGATGTCCTGCAGCTGCACGAATGTGAGGGCCGTCCCATGCAGTCTTGACTTCCTTCAACATCGTGGCGATCAATCCAGTGATGACGCAGTAGTCGGCTCATGTGTTCACTGATGATGATGATGATGTGTGGAGTTTTATGGCGCAAGGGCCAGGTGTGGCCAAAGAGCGCCATGTCTGTGGTAATGAGTTTGCGGTGTAATGATCATTGCTATGAAGTTGGTGTGAGGTGGCTGTAAAGAGGCCTTTAAATATACGCTCTAAAGTGCGTAAAATCTGTATGATAAAATTATGGCGATGACGTATGACTTGTACTATGAAAATTTAGATGCGTATAAAAAGAATGATACGATAGGTAAAATATATCACGATTATAAGAAATGCCAGAGCACTACTGCCTCCTTAGAGCCCTTGAAGCACAAGGGCCTGGAGGCATGTGCTACGCAAAACAATTATCGTAGTGGCATCCTCTCGAGAGAGGAGGCGCTACGAATTCATGGGACTAATAACATGTAAGACGACATCTCTGAGGAAACCTAGGACACTGTTTGAATTAAAAAGCGGTTCTGGACCGAGAAACATTAGAGGATGAAGAGGAATGTGTTGGCGGTATGCTAAGGAAAAATGTCTCCTTCTCTCAGATTCGGCTTCGCGACACTCCAGGAGGGCGTGGAGTACAGTCAGCCTCTCCCCGCATCTACCACAGTTTGGAGGCTCACTTCCGGTCAGTAGAAAGTTATGGGTGCCATATGTGTGTCCTATTCTTAAACGACAGAATAGGACATCTGTTCGGCGCGATTTTGTTGTAGAGGGCCAGAGTCCTAACTGTGGCTTTATTAGGTGGAGCTTATTATCTTTTTCGGCGTCCCACATGCGTTGCCAGTGGGCCCGCAGCCGCCTTCGTAAGAAAGGCCTCAGATGTGTGACAGGCACCTCGGCGGTAGGGTTAACGGCTTGCGATGCTATAGACGTGGCCATCTCGTCCGCCAGAACGTTGCCCTCGATGTTCCTATGGCCAGGCACCCAGCATATAGTGATATGCTGGTTAGATATGTAAGCTTTGCACAAGACGGAATATAGTTCATTAAGTACTGGATTTTTGTGTCTATAGGGTGACATCAAGGCCTTCACGACGCTTAGGGAGTCTGTATATATCGCTGACTTTTGGAGTTTTGATTTTCTTATATGCTTCACAGCAGTCAGTAATGCGTAGGCCTCGGCCGTAAATATACTTGTTTCCGGATGTAGTACATCGGATTCTGAGAAGGATGGGCCGACGGCAGCATACGACACCCCGGCATTAGACTTCGAAGCGTCTGTGTAGAACTCGGCGCAGGAGTGCTTGTGCTGGAGTTCTAGGAAATGTATTCGTATTTCGATCTCTGGTGCGTGTTTTGTTACCTCTAAAAAGGATATGTCGCATTCTATGACCTGCCACTCCCAAGGCGGTAACAATTGTGTTGGATGCATTAGGCGAGGCTCGAGTAGTGGGACATGTATCTCTTCACTAAGCTCCCTCACTCGAAGCGAGAAAGGCTTTCTTACAGAGGGGCGATTATGGAAAAGTGTAGTGCAGGTCATATCGTTAACAGTGTTGAAACATGGATGTTGATTATTGGAGTGCACCTTAAGGAAGTATGTGAAGCTGATGTAAGATCTTTGCAGATTGAGTGGCCACTGATTCGATTCTACATATAAACTTTGTATGGGGCTCGTTCTGAAAGCGCCAGTGGCCAGTCGGATTCCTTGATGGTGGACCGGATCTAGCATCTTTAGCGCGCTCGGGGCTGCAGAATGATAGATCACGGCACCATAGTCTAGTCGTGATCGAATGAGGCTGTTATAGATATTCACTAAACACTTTCTGTCACTACCCCATGTAGTCTGGGATAGAAGTTTGATTGTGTTCATTGTTTTCAGACATTTTTCTTTAAGATATTTAATGTGGGGGACGAAAGTGAGTCTGTAGTCAAGTATGACACCTAGGAATTTGTGCTCTTTGCTGATAGGTATTCGTTGTCCACACAGTTCTAAGGAAGGATCCGGAACCAGGCCTCTTTTTCTTGTAAAAAGAACGCAAGAGCTTTTGTTAGGATTGATCTTAAATCCATTCTTGTCTGCCCACACTGAGACTTTGTTCAGGCAATGCTGTACCTGTCTCTCGCAGACTGCGAGGTTACACGATTTGAAAGCTATTTGAATGTCGTCCACGTAGACAGAGTAAAAGATGGCGGGTGGTAATGAAACACGAAGCGTGTTCATCTTCACGATAAAGAGCGTGCAGCTCAGCACGCCTCCTTGGGGTACACCCGTTTCTTGCGTAAAAGGGCGTGAGAATGCATTGCCGACTTTTACCCGGAAGGTACGATTTGACAGATAGCTTTCTATTATATTATGCATATTACCGTGGATGCCCATTTCTGACAAGTCTCTTAAGATTCCGTAACGCCACGTCGTATCGTACGCCTTCTCCATATCGAGGAATATGGATAAGAAGAATTGTTTGTGTACAAATGCGTCCCGGATATTTGCTTCGACACGTACAAGATGGTCAGTTGTGGAGCGCCCTTCTCGGAAGCCGCACTGATAGGGATCAAGGATTTTGCTCAGTTCAAGGAAATGAATGAGTCGCCGATTAATCATTTTTTCAAACACCTTACAGATGCAACTTGTGAGGGCTATCGGGCGGTAACTTGCCACTGAGGAAGGGTCCTTGCCTTGTTTCAAAACAGGGACCACAATGGCTTCCTTCCATGCAGTTGGAAGGTACCCTGCATCCCAAATGGTGTTGAAAAGTGTGAGTAGTGTATCCTGCGTGTCATTGTGTAAGTGTTTGAGCATTTCATACATGATTCTATCAGATCCTGGTGCGGAGCTGTTGCATGCGCTCAAGGCAGCTCTCAATTCCGCAATACAAAAAGGACGGTTGTACGGCTCATTCTCTCGACCTTTTCTTGTTAATGGCTTACGTTCTTCTGTTTGTTTGTATTTGAGAAAGGATTGTGTATAATTTGTTTGACTTGACACGCTCTCAAAATATTCTCCAAGTGAGTCTGCCTGGTCTTGCAGTGTATCGCCCTGTGTGTTTACCAGGGGGAGCGAATGTGTTTCCCGCCCTCTAATCCTATTAACTCTGTTCCAGGCTTTGGCCTCATCCCTAAACGAGTTAATACTCGATAAAAACTTGTGCCAGCTTTCTCTTCTGGCCTGTCGGCGGGTTCGCCTGCCTTGGGATTTTACTTGCTTAAAGTTGACTAGATTCTCTGCAGTGGGAGAAGCGCGTAGCAACCCCCACGCTTTGTTTTGTTTCTTACGAGCGATCCTGCAGTCTTCGTTCCACCACGGGACCCGCCGTTTACATGCCAAGCCATTTACTTCTGATACGCATTTAGATGCAATATCTATAATGAAGGCTGTAAGATACTGCACAGCAGCATCAATTCCTAAACAAGACATGTCATTCCATGAGATATTAGTTAAGTTTCGGAACTTCTCCCAGTCGGCTGTATCGATCTTCCACCTAGGAGCCTGTGGTAGACATTCTTTTTCTTTATGTGTTTTTAGCAGTATGGGGAAGTGGTCGCTTCCGTAAGGATTCTTGGTGACTTCCCATTCGAGTTCAGACAGTATACAAGGGGAAACTAGGCTGAGGTCAATTGAAGAAAATGTTCTGTTTGCGAGAGAATAATATGTGGGTGTCTTCTTATTCAGCAGACACGCACCGGACGAAAAAAGAAATTGTTCAACGAGGCGACCTCGCGCATCGATACGAGAGTCTCCCCACAGGCTGCTGTGCGCATTGAGATCGCCAAGAACAACATAGGGTTCTGGCAATTGATCGATCAAGGACTGAAATTCATGTTTGTTTAGTTGGTAATGCGGGGGTATGTAAAGCGAGCAAATGGTGATGAGTTTGTTTAGTAGGACAGCTCGAACCGCCACTGCTTCAAGGGGCGTTTGTAGCTGTAAAGGTTGGCAGGCTATATTTCTATGAGTGACTATGGCAACACCGCCCGATGATGCGACGGCATCATCGCGATCTTTGCGAAAAGTTAGATACTGTCGAAGAAAGTTTGTGTGTTTGTTTTTTAAGTGTGTTTCCTGTAAACACAGCACTTTTGGATTGTGTTTTTGTATAAGTTCCTGCACATCATCAAGGTTTCTGAGAAGACCTCTGACGTTCCATTGAATTATTTGTGTATCCATATTGGGAGTTAATATGTGCTGTGTGTACAGAAACAGAAGTAGTGATTATGGAAATTACAGTGATTAAATTACAGAGCCCTTTCGAGGCCCTGTAACGGGAGTTTTGCTCTTTCTGGAGCGTTCGAGGGAGCCTCGCCGCTCCTTAGGCGCTTGGCGCGCCGTGGGGATAGGTGTTGTGTCCATTGCCTCTTGTGAGGCGCCGGACACGTGCTCCTGCGAGCGAGAAGTTATCAGAGAGAGTCCCGCCTTGGAGGGCAAGACCGCTGCGCCCACCAGCCCGGAGGTCGTTGGGGCTCCCTGGGGGATTTGGCTGCGCCGGCCGTTGCCAGCGCTGGAAGGGACCTGGGAGGTTGAGGCAGCCTCGGCTGCGCCCACCTTCGGGATCGATGGTCCCTTCTCCACGGTTGACGGAGCAGCGCTAGCTGCAACCGCCGCAGGGGCAGACGGCGTAACTGCCGACTCACTGCTTGTGGGTCGGACAGCCGCCGGAGGCCGTTGTGACGCTGCCCCCTGACGCGCCACTTCGGCAAAGCTTTTCTTGGGCAGGTATGAAACCCGCCTGCGTGCCTCTTTGAAAGTGATATTCTCCTTGACTTTAATTGTAACAATTTCCTTTTCTTTCTTCCAGGATGGGCACGACCGCGAGTACGCGGCGTGCTCCCCATCGCAGTTTACACAGCGGAGAGGGTTCTCACAGGTTTCAGTGGTGTGTTCTTTGGCACTGCATTTAGCACAAGTTTGGCGGCCTCGGCAGCTCTGCGAGCTGTGGCCGAAGCGCTGGCATTTGAAACATCGGAGTGGATTAGGCACGTAAGGCCTGACACGGAGCTTTATGTACCCGGCCTCGATTGATTCGGGCAGGACACTTGAATTGAAAGTGAGAATTAGGTGTTTGGTTGCAATTTCTTTACCATCGCGCCTTATCTTTATTCTTTTCACATTAACAACATTTTGCTCATTGAAGCCCTCTAGGAGCTCTGCCTCTGTCAGCTGAAGCAGGTCATCATCTGAGACAACGCCGCGTGTAGTGTTCATAGTGCGGTGTGGAGTCACTGTCACTTGAAAGTCACCAAAAGACACTAGATTAGGTAGCTTTTCGTATTGTTTCAGGTCACGGAGCTCCAAAAGGAGATCTCCACTTGCCATCCTTGATGCCTTGTAACCTGGACCAAGAGCCTCAGTTAAAGACTTAGAAACTAGAAATGGGGAGATTGTGCGTACTTGTTTATCTGGCATTTCTGAATGAACGAGGTGAAATCGTGGGAAGTTGGGTCTTTGTCGTCCAAAAAACTGAAATACATCTTCGGTGCGCCCTCTTTTCTGAGGGCGATCAGGAAGCGGAGGGAAAGAGGTTGCCATAAAGGGATTGAATTTTCGGCAATAACGCCAACCACCCACCGTGGAGCCCTACAAGGGGACGCTACAGGGACTGTAAAAAGCAGGTCCTGTATGCGCCAGCTGTACGTTATCACTATAGCCAAATATGAGATAACCTAGGTTGGCTATTCACACAAGGTTAACCCTTGCTGCCTGGAAAATTGGAAGTGAGCGGAAGCTAGGAGAAGACAGGAAAGATGGAAAGTGAGGGAAAGACGAAGGTTGGAGGGAGAGTGAGAGACAGGAAAAGGCAACTACCGATTTCCCCCGGGTGGGTCAGTCCGGGGGTGCCGTCTACGTGAAGCGGAGGCCAAAGAGGCGTGTTGCCTCCGCCGGGGGGCCTTAAAGGTCCGAACACCCGGCATCGGCTCAACCTCCAGGATCCCCCTTTCCCCGGACACGGCTAAGCCGCGCACGGCTACACGCGGGAGGGACCAACCCTCGTGTGCTCGGGTACGTGGTGTCGCAACACACCAAACGCCTGCTTACGCAGACGCCCCTGCGGGGTGCCGTCTACGTGAAGCAGAGGCCAAAGAGGTGTGTTGCCGCCGCCGAGGGGCCGTAAAGGTCCAAACACCCGGCATTGGCTCAACCCCCAGGATCCCCTTTTCCCCGGACACGGCTAAGCCACGCACGGCTACACGCGGGAGGGTCCAACCCCCATGTGCTCGGGTACGTGGTGTCGCAACACACCAAACGCCTGCTGACGCAGACGCCCCTGCGGGGCATGTGTTCACTGATGCAGTGTCTCGGTGGCCGTCGAGAAGCACGTCGAAATCGGTCGTTCTTTGTCTGGCGTTGAAGTTAGGCCTTGTAATCGGATCACGGCTGCATCGCGTTCACGTGTGGCTTGTACGTGGCATCGTCAGGTTGCATTTCTTCGGCGTATTCTTTGCTTCCGGACTTCGTCGGGACGGCGGCGTGTCGTTGTTATGTCATCGAGGTAGTCTCTTCGGCGTCTTCGTCGGCGGCGGAGGATCTGCGTCCCTTTGATGAACAGCAACCGCACCTCCATCGGTTGCTGTCTTTAGTTTTCCGGATATGAGCTGACGGACCGGCCCAGGCTGAGCCTGTGTATGGACGGCGCTGCGCTGACACATAGCGGCCTGGTGACGGCGAACGGGACGGTAGTCGAGGGCTCCATTAAGTAGTTGCGAAGTAGTCGGCGATATCACGAGAGTTTATGTTCCTGAAGGCGCAGTTCGTTGACGGCGAATGCTCGCAGTCCCATCTCGCGGTAAGCACATCGGCGGTTGATGTGGCTGGCTTCCCCGCTATGATCGACGGTGGTCGGGGCCTCTCCAAACGTCAGTCTTCTTTGGACTGTTGCACAGGGCGATGGGTTGGCGTGTTGGCGGCGGCTGTGGTGGACGACAGAACTATGGCTTTACCCGGCCCTGGAGAAGGCGGCAAGGGGGAACGTGACGACGGGCTACGGAGGTGTACGTCATCGCTTCCGGCTGGGGCGGCATTTATTTAGGTACCCCGAGTGATTGCTAGAGGTCTTCGCGTACGACGTCAGCAAGCGAAGCCACTTGAGGCTGTGATGACAGGAACGGCCTTTAAGATACCTTGCACACGACCGCTCTGATAGTCTCGCTCAGATGTTCCGTGGCCAATGATTTAGTTTGCGCGGCGGTTGAGCGGCCAGTTTCACATTTCCTGTGTCTTCTGGATGATGGTGGCCTCGCAAAAAAGCTCATCGATGGTCTTCGTTGGGTTTCGCATCATTCCGTCAAAAAGTGCCTATTTCCCACCACGCATGAGTAGGCGGGCTTTCTTTGCCTCGGAAATTTCCGGGCTGGCGTGGTGGAAAGGTGCGACATCTACGGGAAGATCGCGATGGTCTCATTGGGCAGCTGCGCTTGGGTTTCTAGTAGAACTTGGGTTTGCTCATTTCGCTCGACGCTTGTAAATGTCTACAGGAAGTCATTTCGGAACAGGCGCCATGTCGCTAAGGTGGCTTTGTATTCACGAACCACGTCCTGGCAGCGTTTGCCAATGCAAAAACGACATGGCGTAGCTTGTTGTACCAGCTGTTAAATTTAGCTACCCTCTCATACGTCTCCTGTCAGTTTTGCGGCTCCTTAAGTGTTGAAGCACGGAACGTCGGCAGCTCTCCGGGCTGCAGCAGCACAACTGGTGTTGGCGACAGTAGGTCTGTCATTGTAGCTGCTGTCGGTGCCGTGCACTTCATGCTCTTTTTAGCCAAAAGTCCGTGCTCCGGGGGCAGTCCTTGCAGCCTGCGGCTAGCTCGCTGGTCCTTCGTGACATTGGTGTTGTCTTCGAGGCTAGGGCTTGGCTCACGACTTTGCGGGGCGTTCAGTACATGAACGCACTAGCACATCCACCAGATGTCACGTAGTAGTGACGGTGATTAATACAGCGGTAAAACTATGAATCACGAAATTATCTTTTTATTTGCCGAACTTCTGCCGACAAAAGCAAGTTCCACTGAAAGCACAGCGATAGCGGTGCTTTGAGTGAATCTGATCTGCCGGTCAAACGCGTCGGCTTTTATACATGAGCCATCGAAGGCTCCAGAGTAATCACTGGCGCCCGCGTGTCTTCCTGAAAGCTCTACACAATTCGTGTCGCACATGCAGTCAGATTACGCAAGCTTCGGTGACAACTGAGAGCAGAGAGAAGAATCGACACCATTCGAGAAACTTCGATATATGCAGGCTCACCCGCGCTCAGCGATATCATTTGTTAGGCGGCGAAAAGCGGTCACCCGAAAAAGGTAAGCAAGTCCACATCTCAATATCCATTGAAATGTGATGGTAAAGACCACAGCACTCATATTCATTCCGTGCGCTCATGCACTTACTCCAGCTACGCGACAGCAGACGGCCTACACACTAGTTGACGTACCTAAAGCTGGATGCATGCCATATATGATTACATTAACCTGTGCAAATATGTCAGTTGGTTGCTGCTCATATCACTAGACTTGGGAATGGTTAAGTAGCGTGTGTTTCGTTAAGTAGTGCCTGCAAGGTACTGTTCACACCGCCTTCTTAATTCCTTATGTACCATTCACTACGTCAAAGAACAATGCCACTAAGTCCTAACCAGTCTTTCATGCAGATAAAGGTTATCCATTGCTGAAGGGCTTGCAGGCTGTGAAAAATGCTATGAAAAAGATAATTTAGCACCTGGAAAAGTAATGTCAAAACAAAATTTAATGACACTTCAGTTGCGGTATAGTGGTCACATGTCACGGAAAAACTCGAGAGGATCGGGAAATTACCGTTAAATTGAAAGCTTGCCTATGTTGTTGTTTTGTACATACGCATTAGTGCCATGAGAAATGAAGGCTTTAAGTCGACAGATCAAGCGATAAACGGATGTGTCCACGTGAGAACACGCTATAAGGCAGTTTTCTTCTTTCGTTACATTTTGCAAACTTTTCCTGAGCTGTTAAATATTTATGAGTATAAGGCATGGCTCATGAATAGAATAAGCTGCACAGCATGTGCTGCCAAGATAACTAATTGATAAAAATGACAACCATTCCACTCTGTGAAGATGGAATGGCAATGAAAGCTGACGACACTCAAAGCTCTGAAAACGAAAGGCAATGTGCTTTCGCTGGCATTCCATCTTCAAAGAGTAGAACGGTTGTCATTGTTTTGCGCTCCGAATCTGGCGTTCAGAGGTGCGCGGGCTCGCGATTGTCGTTTTCGTTCAGCATTGCCAGAACGCTCTTCGTCGATGGTCGTTTTGTGCTGGCCGCATTTACATTCTCGTTGCTGTTTCCTCCGGCGCTCCTTGTACGCATGTTGTTCTTCGGGTATACAAACTATACGTGTCCGCCCCATTGATAACGCAGCTGTGTTTAGCGTCGATACCTCTCCTGCTTATTTACTGCGATAACCTAGATGTCACGCGATTTTTTACGGCAAGCGTTCTATTCTGTTCCGCATTTTGACAATCGCGACTCGGCACTGCACTCCAAATTGCTAAGACTATTTCTCCTGCCGGACGCCGAAAAAGCTAAGGAAGGTTAGTCATACACAGCTATCGCTATAAAAGAAACACAAAGCAAGATTTAGGTCTCAGCCTTTCTAAATTTATTTATGTATTTATTTGTAAAATACCTCACAAGGTCCCTACATGGGGCATGAATGCAAGAGCACTTTGCTAAGCGAGCACGCCGTCACAGTGCAAAGATATGCTTGCGAATGAAGCCAGTTTAGCCCGAGCGTAGTAGCGACAAAGGCCAGTCGCCCGTCTTCCGAGTGTCTATTTTCGCATGCTGCTTGTGTGGCTATTAATAGAAATAAACTACAGCAGAACTGATAGTTGGGCGAGTTGGTACGAATTCATAGTAAAATATTTTTGCGCGCACAATTACAGTAATTAGTTGTAATCACTGAAAACGAATTCGCTTTTTTTAAATACTGGTTGAACCTTTTTAATCTGTTTTTATTCTGTTTCTGTTTTACTGACCACTCTTGTTGCACATGCTCAGCGCTGATAGCTGGGGTATATATGTTCTATATCTTGCCGAAAATAAAATATTTGTGAGTAAGCGCTTGTGTGTCCCCCTTCACTGTGTGTTTGTCAATTGTGCGCGCAAAAATATTTTACTATTGATAGAAGGTGTCGATTTCTCCCCAACATACCAGCCAATGGACTTTCCTTGGAGCATCTGACTTAATATCCTAGACCTGTATTATTATTTTCCCATGCACATACTGCAATTTCTTGCATAACTTAGTTCAACTTCACCCTTCACTTTTTCCATTTTTCTTATTTCTTGTATAACTTTACAGTACAGGGGTCCACTAGTGCCATTTATCTTGTTTAATACTGCTCTAAGCACCACTTTATAAAAAGTATTGCGTGTATCTTCTGAGGCCACTAGTACGAACTCTGTTAAATCTGTTAACAAAATAAAGATTATTTTTTATGAAACTTTAAGCATTTGTATTTCTAAATTTGTTCCACCGCTCAACCATTAAAATAGGGCCCAAGTATAGTAGATAACTGTGTTGAAGCCTTTTTAAGGTACTCGCCAAAAGTTAAAAAAAATTCTGGAGGATTACGTACGAACACTACGATCTCATTGTGACTCGGACACGCCATAGAGGGGGGGGGGGGGCTCCGAAATGATTTGGACCACCTGGAGTTCGTTAATGAGCGAAAATATTGAATGAATGAATTATTCGATGTCCCTGCATCAAATGCGATCAATAGATTAAAGGCTAGCATGATGAATGAATAATAGTAATTCAAATAAAAAATTGATCGACCATCCCTATAGGAGAGCTGCGAGCGAAGAGTGGCATGGCTGTCATTCACTCGTTTCGTGGCTGCGTCGGTTCTACCTGTTCTCTATCCGCTCTCAACCTACCTCCTCTCTACCATTCGAGGTACCTTCCCTCTGGCCGGTTGCACGTTAGGAAAAAGGAAAGCGCAGCGGTTTGCGGTATACGTTTCTTGAGGGTTACGGATAGAAACAGCCATCAAGAAGGTATTGTGGCGACGCCGACAGGCGCCCCAGACAACATTGTGCACATGCGAGGCGGCGAATAGGTCCAAACCAGTTTTGGCGCCGCCTTTCCTCTCTGCCACGCTCCTGCCATGTATGTGCACGCTCTGAACCAGGTCCCGGCGCAGCGTGCAATACAGCTAAAGCCGCAGCAGCAGTAGCATTGCAATAGTCTAAGGAAGAGGCAAGAAAAGTTTTGCTTTAAAAAGCAAGATACCTAAAACTGATTTGCTGGTCAGATAAATACTATGTAAATATTATAAATAGGAGTAACAAGGAATCACGAGACGTTAACGTCATTGGTTAAAATCGGGAGAAACGTGGGTGCCTACCACAGCCCAAATCCAGAGCCCTGGAAAGTCGGCATTTGCCGAAAGATTTACGGCAAACAGATGTTAAAGTTGACTTTGCCAACTATGCTAAATAATTTTTCAAATAAGGCATCGTCGACGTACCTTCCGTTGCCTACAGAAATTTCGTGTTTCATTTGCATGATAGCAGGCATCGTCAGATTTTATTACCATTTATAGCTAACTTTATTAGTGCTAGTCATTTATGCACCTAAAGCTCGTGTTTTTATTGCACTTCGCTTTTCAGTATTATGTATTCTTTTCTTTTAACAAAATAACACGCTTTTCCGCAACAACATGTCATGCCGTGTATAATGTACTATGACTTCTGCAATGACCTTGCTGTTCATCCCTGTTTTAGTCCTTTGTCTTATGCTAGCATCTGCCACGAAAATCAGACTGTGATTACAATGCGCTCACATCAGCAGTTCGCACACATTGTAAATTTGCAGGCAAGATATTGTTTCAGCCTGCCGTATGCCACCGGCGTCAGACTTCTTCAAGCCTTTATTCAATATCGCTTCTTTCTGTGCTCCGTACATCATGTAACGATGTTGAATGAATTGAATTGAACTTAATTCAAGACGATGCTGTAGATATTGACGCGTGTATTCTATGCATATGACAACGACAATGGGAGCATTAATGAACTCTGTCTAGTGGGTCAGTGAGATTGGGTGAGGACGAAGACGATGAGTCTCTGTTCTATTTGTTCTTGAACGGGTTGTCCTGCCGTTCTTGAAGAACGTCTCTCTGTCCGCGTTGTACCGCGACACTGGTGGAGGTGCTGGGTAATCCACGCGCCTGATGCTCCGGAGTCATTCTGGGAGTCGTTCACCTAGCCCAGATGCATTGTCACCATTTACGACATCCGTGCATCGCCTTATCGTCGACTGCTAGGCCTTGCCCCAGAGTTCTGCCCTCTTCAACCACCTCTCTCCTGAAGTTGCACACATCTTGCAATGGCCGAAACCGGCCCACCGCAAGCGCCCCAAAGCAGCCGGTTTCCCAATCCACACCAGGTAACCGTTCTGCATCCGCTGGTTCCCAATCGCTATCGCGGTGCAGTCTTCGAAGCCATTGAACACCGGCTTGACGAGTATGAACGCGTCGTAAAGATAAACCAGTTGACTGAGCAGCAAAAGCTATCCCACATCTATTTCGCCCATGATGACAGTCGCCGTACTTGGTGTGAGAACTGCGAAGCTAGCCTAACGTCATGAAATTACTTTTGGCAGAGGATTACGGATACTTTTGCGAGTGCCGACTGACGAAGCTGCTCCCAATAGATGAAGCTACGGGTGCAACAACCTAATGAGTCGGTCACAATGTTCGCCTACGACATGGCCCGCCTCTCTCGTAGAGCCGACCCCAACATGACCGAAGATAGGAAGTTGCGGTACCTACTGCGGGGTGTAAAAGAGCGCTTCTTTGCGGGGCTTGTACGGAATCCACCAGCCACCTTCGCCGACTTTATCAAAGACGCTACGGCTATTTATCGGGCCCTTCATCAACGATGCAGGCAGTAAGATTGACTTTCCTCCAGCACCGCAATCAATGCCGCCGCAATGACCACGGAGTATCAGAACCCCCTGCGTGAGTTGATCAGAGAGCTCGTCAGAGAGGAAATTCAAAAGGTTCTGACACTGACACTGGATAGACCCGTAACGTCAATCGCCGAAGCGGTGCGCGACGAAATCAGGCAGGCGTTCCCGGCAACTGATCTGCAAGACTACCAGCGTCCCACGAGTTGCGCCGCCGCTGTACGATTTCCACCACCCGTTTATTCCACACCGCCGTACCACCAGCCTCCGGCAGCAGCTCCTTGGTGGGCGCCGCAAGAGGAGGCTACGAGGCGCGCACCTGTTAGGCCGCTGCAGTCATACCACCAGCCGTCGTTCGCAGCATCTTGGTCAACGCTGCAAAACAACACTACGGGATGGCCGCAATTTGGGAGAACCGATGTATGGCGCACTGTTGAAAGGCACCCACTCTGTTTTTACTGCGGAGGCGCCGACCATATTTCGCGTCATTGCTGTCATCCCTACACACGATTTCGACGTCTTCGTACGTTATCCTATGTTCGACGTACGAATGATGACTCCACGCTAGGCCGCGAAGACGTTACTTTTTCATCATCAGCATCATCATCAGCATCATCAGCCTGGTTACGCCCACTGCAGGGCAAAGGCCTCTCCCATACTTCTCCAACTACCCCGGTCATGTACTGAATGTGGCCATGTTGTCCCTGCAAACTTCGCAATCTCATCCGCCCACCTAACTTTTTGCCGTCCGCTGCTACGCTTCCCGTCCCTCGGAATCCAGTCTGTAACCCTTAAAGACCATCGGTTATCTTCTCTCCTCTTTACGTGTCCTACCCATGCCCATTTTTTTCTTGATTTCAACTCAGCTGTCATTAACTCGCGTTTGTTCCCTCACCCAATCTGCTCTTTTCTTGTCCCTTAACGTTACGCCTATCATTCTTCTTTCCATAGCTCGTTGCGTAGTCATCAATTTAAGTAGAACCGATTTCGTAGGCCTCCAGGTTTCTGCCCCGTACTTGACTGCTGGTCAGACACAGCTATTATACACATTCCTCTTGCGGGATAATGCCAACCCGTTGTTCATGATCTGACAATGCCTGCCAAACGCACCCCAGCCCATTCTTATTCTTCTGATTATTTCAGTCTCATGATCCGGATCCGCAGTCACTACCTGTCCTATTTAGATGTATTCCCTTACGACTTCCAGTGCCTCGCTGCCTATTGTAAATTGCTGTTCTCTTCCGAGACTGTTAAACATTACTTTAGTTTACTGCAGGTCAATTTTTAGACCCACCCTTCGGCTTTGCCTCTCCAGGTCAGTGAGCATGCATTGCAATTGGTCCCCTGAGTTAATAAGCAAGGCAATATCATCAGCGAATCGCAAGTTATTAAGGTATTCTCCATTAACTCCTATCCCGAATTTGTCCCAATCCAGGTCTCTAAATACCTCCTGTAAACACGCTGTGAATAGCATTGGAGAGATCGTATCTCCCTCCCGGACGCCTTTCTTTATTGGGATTTTGTCGCTTTCCTTATGGAGGACTATGGTGGCTGTGGAGTCGCTATAGATCTTTCAGTATTTTTACATACGGCTCGTCTACACCCTGATTCCGCAATGCCTCCAAGACTGCTGAGCTTTCGACTGAATCAAACGCTTTCTCGTAATCAATGAAAGCTATATGTAGAGGTTGGTTATATTCCGCACATTTTTCTATCACCTGATTGATAGTGTGAATATGGTCTATTGTTGAGAAGCCTTTACGGAATCCTGCCTGGTCCTTTGGTTGACGGAAGTCTAAGGTGTTCCTGATTCCATTTGCAATTACCTGAGTAAATACCTTGTAGGCAACGGACAGTAAGCTAATCGTTCTATAATTTTTCAGGTCTTTGGCGTCGCCTTTCTTATGGATTAGGATTATGTTAGCGTTTTTCCAAGATTCCGGTACGCTTGAAGTCATGAGGCATTACGTATACAGGGTGGCCTGTTTCTCTACAATAATCTGCCCACCATCCTTCAACAAATCTGCTGTTACCTGATGCTCCCCAGCTGCCTTCCCCCTGTGCATAGCTCCCAAGGCTTTCTTTACTTCTTCCGGCGTTGCCTGTGGGATTTCAAATTCCTCTAGACTATTCTCTCTACCATTATCGTCGTGGATGCCACTAGTACTGTATAAATCTCTATATAACTCCTAAGCCACTTGAACTATCTCATCCATATTAGTGATGATATTGCCGGCATTGTCTCTTAACGCATACATCTAATTCTTGCCAATTCCTAGTTTCTTTTTCACCGCTTTTAGGATTCCTCCATTCCTGAGAGCATGTTCAATTCTATCCATATTACACTTCCTTATGTCAGCTGTCTTACGCTTGTTGATTAACTTCGAAAGTTCTGCCAGTTCTACTCTTGCTGTAGGGCTAGAGGATTTCATACATTGGCGTTTCCTGATCAGATCTTTCGTCTCCTGCGATAGCTTACAGGTATCCTGTCTAACGGAGCTTTTATTCCACACTCATTAATGATGCCCACAAGATTGTTGTTCATTGCTTCAACACTAAGGTCCCCTTCCTGAGTTAAAGCCGAATACCTGTTCTATAGCTTGATCTGAAATTCCTTTATTTTCCCTATTACCGCTAACTCATTGATCGGCTTCTTATGTTTCTTCAGCTCCCCCCTCAGGTCGAGGCTAATTCGGGTTCTTACCATCCTGTGGTCACTGCAGCGCACCTTGCTGAGCACGTCCACGTCTTCTATGATGCCAGGGTTAGCGCAGAGTATGAAGTCCATTTCATTTCTGGTCTCGCCGTTCGGGCTCCTGTACACCCACTTTCAGCTATCCCGCTTTCGGAAGAAGGTATTCATTATCCGCATATTATTCTGTTCCGCAAACTCTACTAATAACTCTCCCCTGTTATTCCTAGTGCCAATGCCATATTCCCCCACTGCCTTGTCTCCAGCCTGCTTCTTACCTAACTTGGCATTGAAGTCGCCCATCAGTATAGTGTATTTTGTTTTCACTCTACCCATCGCCGACTCCACGTCTTCAGTGAAGCTTTCCACTTCCTGGTCATCATGACTGGATGTAGGGGTGTAGACCTGCAGAACCTTCATTTTGTACCTCGTTAGTAAGTTTCACAACAAGACCGGCCACCCTCTCGTTAATGCTATAGGATCTGTATGTTACCAGCTATATTCTTATTAATCAGGAATCCGACTCCTAGTTCTCGTCTGTCCGCTAAGCCCCGGTACCACAGGACGTGCCCGCTTTTTAGCACTGTATATGCTTCTTTCGGCCTCCTAACTTCACTGAGCCCTATTATATCCCATTTACTGCCCTCTATTTCCTCCACTAGCACTGCTAGACTCGCCTCACTAGATAACGTTCTAGCGTTAAACGTTGCCAGGTTCATATTCCAATGGCGGCCTGTCCGGAGCCAGGGATTCTTAGCACCCTCTGCTGCGTCACAAGTCTGACCACCGCCGTGGTCAGTTGCTTCGCAGCTGCTGGGGGCTGAGGGCCGGGGTTTGATTGTTGTGTTCATATAGGAGGTTGTGGCCAAGTACTGCACCAGGTTGGCCACTCCTGCTCTGGTGAGGGAGGTCGTTACCGGTTCTGGTCATCGATCGGGATCAGGCCACATTCCAGGCCTGTTTATGCAATTTTATCAACACGCGGATTTTTTTCTTTTTTTAATCCGGTGGAAAATTGCGCGGCACCGGGATTCGAACCACGGACCTCTTGCACGCGAGGCGGGTGTTCTACCTCTATACCACCGCTGCGTCTACCTTACTTCGTTACTTTTTAGGAGCCCGCAATAGCGCAACCGAATGACGAAACCGCGCCCCATGATCGGTCTGATTCCGGCTGTCGGGCGCGCTCAGCTACCCCTCCACGTGAGATGGCTTCACCTACTGGACGTACTTTGCCTGACCTCCGAGGACAACGGTCGCCCAACCCACGCCGGGGAAACTGAAAGGGCACCTCGGGGGGTAAGCTTGCAGGCTGGCCACAAGGATATAGAAAGCCCTCAACTCTCCCGCAGCAGAACGCCATGAAGCCGATAAACACTGAGACTGTAGAAATTGTCAGGCCCGACATTGATGTTTTTGTGGATGGGAAGCCGCTGACAGCGCTAGTCGAAACAGGTACCGACTTCTCTACAATGAGGCAGGGACCCGTCCTCTGCCTGAAGAAAGTAAAGACGACATGGACGGTACCTCACAAAAGGACGGCAAGCGGCCAATTACTGATGCCTACTGAAAGGTGTACAGCTGGATTTATCATCGGGGATCTTCTTTCGTGGCCGCTCTCATCGTTCTTCCTGTGTGCTGTAGAGATATTATTATTGGAATGGATTTCCTTAATGAATATGGCCCCGTAATTAACATCCCTTACTGCGTGGTGACGTTTAATAAGAACCCTTGTTTAGCCCATTGCTTATCGCCGCAACACAACTCCTTTCTTCTAACAGAAGACGACGTCGTCATGCCACCTCGATCATGTACCCTTGTTTCGGTAGCACGTCACGTACCGTTTAGTTGCGAAGGAGTTGCCGATGAAATGCTCACGTTGTTGCTTACTCACGGTATCTCGGTCGCACGAGGAATAGTAAATGTCACCGACAGGCGCATGAGCTTGTTGCTAACAAATTTTAGCAAAGAGCAACGGCAGCTTCCGCAGGGCACGGCTGTTGTTTACTTTGCCGGTGTTTCGGATGTTCGTGCCTGCTGTTCACTACTCGTAGAAGCGCCTACGCAACACCCAGGTACTGCTCTTGACGTCAGCACTGCTTTGTCGCAGCACGAACTAGAGCGGCTTCTTACGCTATTGTCCAGGCTCAACGGCTGATTTGCGTCGACGTCCAGCGTCGGTCGGACGCCTCTAACAAAGCACCGTGCAATTAAAGAGGGTGCAGCAAGACTAATTCACCAAAAACCTTCTCGTGTGCCTCCCAGAGAACGTGGAGCCATCCAACAAGAAGTGACAAAAATGCTTGAAGACGACGTGATCCAAGTACCAACGAGTCCCTCGGCATCTCCTGCAATTGTTCTAAAAAAAGACGGCAGCTTGCGTTTCTGTGTGGACTACCTAAAACTAAATCAGGTGATAAAGAAAGACGTGTACCCGCTTCCCAGTATAGACGATTCACTCGACAGGCGTCAACACGTACGCTACTTTTCTTCAATGGAATTAAAAAGCGGTTATTGGCAAACTGAGGTAGACTCGAGAGACCGTCAAAAAATTGCTTTTGTGACGCCAGACTGCCTATACGAATTTAAGGTCTTGACTTTCGCCTTGTGCTCTGCCCCTGCTACGTTCCAACGTCACATTGACTCGTTGCTTTCGGGTCTGAAGTAGAAAATTTGCTTTGTGCACCTCGACGTCATCATGTTCTCCGCAATGTTTTCGGAACACCTCGAACGGCTTGAAGCGGTTCTGCAATCTATGCGGTCCGCCGACCTTACCCTGAAACCGGAGAAGTGCCACTTTGACTTTGCGGAACTCCAGTTTCTTGGTCACGTCGTTAGCCTCGCATGTGCCCGCCCGGATCCTGAAAAAATTGACGCCGTCATGCAGTTTCCCGTGCCATCCGATCAAAAGGCTGTCAGGCGCTTTCTCAGCCTCTGTGCCTGTTACCGGAGGTTTCTTGCAGACTTTTCTCGCATTGCGTCGCCATTAACTCACCTGACGAGAGACGACGTTGCTTTTGCATGGGGCGATGAAGACCAATGTGCATTCAACGACTGGCGGTAACGTCTCCGGACACCTCCAGTGCTTGCTGACTTTGATGAGACCACTCCTACATTGCTCCACAGTGATGCCAAAGATGTTCTCTTCGGAGCTGTTCTGCTGCAGTGACAGGAAGACACAGAAAGAATGCTTGCCTATCCAATTAGAACATTCTCAAGCATAGAGGCTATTTATTCCACAACTGAGAAAGAATGCCTCGCCATAGTACGGGTGGTTATCAAATTGTGCCCATATTTGTATGGCCTTTTCTTCACAGCTCTCAGCGACCACCATTCACTGTGCTAGTTGACAAACCTTAAAGATCCTTCTGGACGATTGGCGCGTTGGAGCTTAAGGCTGCAAGAGTTTTCACGTGACTGTCATGTACAAGTCGCGAACACGACATACGGATGCTGACGGCCTGTCTCGATCGCCGATAGAGTCACCTGGCCCACCCGAAGAAGAAGACTAAGAATTTGTTTGTGTTCTCGACACATCGCAATCGCGCAACAACAATGGGACGACCTGAGTTGCTTGAACTAATCAACTACTTAAAGGGAAGATCTGCAAAACTGCCTAGAGTTTTCGCAAGACGAGTGTTATAGTTTTGTTTACGGGCAAAAGTCCTTTACATCAGAAACTTTTCTTCGAACGAGCCCCCTATCTGCTCGTCATTCCTGCAGCTCCTCTTACGGAAGTGCTTCAAGCCTGTCACGACGGGTGACGTCTGGTCACTTAGGCTACACGCGAACATTGGGCAGATTGCAACAAAGGTACTACTGGCCAAAACTTATCACTGCTGTGAAACATCATGTTCGCACTTGTCTCGACTGCCAGAGGCGCAAGTCGACTCCTACGAAACCAGCCCGCCTGCTACAACCCGTCCAGGTTCCTCAAAGACCATTTGATAAAATTGGAATGGATATTTTGGTCCCACTTCCTAATTCTACTGCAGGGAATCGCATTGTTGTCGTCACTACCGACTATTTCACACGTTACGCTGAAACAAAAACAGTACAGACAAACACAGGAGCAGAGGTTGCGAGCTTTTTCATTGAGCATGTCGTATTGCGACATGGCGGACTAAACGTCGTAATAACAGACCGAGGAACTGCGTTCACAGCTGCACTTTTAGATCACGTCCTCCTGCTAAGTGGAACGGCTCATCGTAAATCAACCGCCTACCATCCACAACCCAACGGTTTAACAGAGCGCCTACACAAAAGAATTTAATACATGCTGTCAGGCTTCGTGGATGTTGAACATGAAAATTGGAATGGCATCCTACATTATATTACCTTTGCGCATAACACGGCGCAACAAGAGACGGCGCGCATGACTCCGTTCATCATTGTTCACGGACAGGATGTACGAGCGATGCTTCCACACGACTTTGACGACACTGACATGGACGCCGATGTGTTTACGCAACGCGCAGAAGAGGCTCGCGTGCTTGCCAGCAGCAAGACTACGACGCAGCCCGCTATGACCTTCACTGTAGAATGGTAACCTATGATGTCGGCGACAGAGTGTGGCTTTGGACAGCCACACGGAAACAAAGCATCTGCGAGAAGCTGTTAAGGCGATTCTTCGGAGCATATCGCGTATTGCAGTGACTCAGTGATGTCACATACGATGTCTTTCCCGAAAGTCATAATTGTACGCGGCGCAGCACGCGCCGTCGTGAACTTGTGCACGTTGTCCTCATGAAGCCGTATGTGAGTGAACAACTATGCGAGTAACTATAATGCCAGAGACCCTTACTTCCGCAAGTGTCATTTCTGGTCTAGTATCGAGGTGATGCTATTTAAGGGGGGGGAGGGGGAAAATGACGCCTGTATTCTATGCAGACGACGACGACCATAGGGCCATTAATGGACTCCGTCTAGTAGGTCAGTGATATTGGGCGAGGACGAAGAGGATGTGTCTCTATTTTGTTTGTTTTTGAACGGGTTGTCCTACTGTTCTTGAACGTCTACCTGTCCGCCTTGTACCGCGACCATATCTTTGCGAACCGTCAACTGTGGGATGACATGTGCTGATGCTGAGATGCACGTAAACAGCTATGACACAGTCCTAAGACATATGATGTGGGCCAATTACGTCGCTTTGAGTGCTGATACGATCGTTTTTAATATGAATCTAATGGAGTGACGTCTCAGCGTTTAGTAGTTCCAGAAGAACTGGTAGGTACGGAACTGTGGTTTCCACTGCTGTTATAGAAGACTTTTCTTATGATAACTGTCTTATAATGTCTGCCTTTACGTTTTGCAGGGCTATGATGTTACTGCAAATCTATGCCACATAAAAGTGAATGAATTATAATGTGTGGAAAGTCAAGCCAGCCACTTCATATGCTTCAACATTGGCACAAAATAAATTATCTCTTGGGGAATATTTATTTTAAAAAATGTACGAAGCCGTTCTCAAAAACTTTTGTTGCACGATAATATTAAGCGAACGAAGGATTAAGAACCAGAGACTATGTACAAAGTATATTTACAAAGAATAACTGCAGCGCTGGCCAGTTCAGCCAACAGCTCGAGAGCCAGAGAGCGTTCGTTGTCTTCGTCGGGGCGCCCGGGTGCATCGTCCACAAGAGACACGCAACATGCATGTATCATTATCCCTCGTGGCAGAAACATCGTTCTGATGCGTCTGAATATCGGCGACAACAGGAGAGTAATAAGGTTTGAGGCGTGCGGCATGCACAACGTCAGTGTAATTTCGGGCAGATGAGGCACTGGTACTGACTGGGGCGATTTCGTGCGTAACTGGAACCACGGCACGCAGTACTCGATATGGGGGTGTGTACAAAGACAGGAGTTTTTCGGACAGGCCAACATGACGAGTCGGGGACCACAGGAGTACCAGAGATCCAGGCGAAAAGTGGACGTCTCTGTGTTAGCCATCGTACAAACGCCGTTGCTTCTATTGCGAGGTCAGGAGGCGAGCGCGGGAAAGTTCCCATGCTTGGGCTGCCCTGGTCATGACATAAAGTGCATACTCTCTGGTCTCTGCTGCGGCGGATGGAACGGATGCATCCCGTGGCAATGTGGGTTCTAGGCCGAACAGCAGAAAGAATGGGGAATAATCGGCTGTGTCGTAACTCGAAGAAATATATGCAAAACTGACATAGGATAGGGCAAGGTCCCAACCAGTAGGGTCGGACGAGACATACTTTGCAAGTATGTCTATTAAAGTACGATTCCGACGTTCCGTGAGACCATTAGTCTGTAGATGGTAAGACATAGTCAGCTTGTGCTTGGTTGAGCAGGACTGCAGGATGTCGGCGATGACCTTAGAAAGAAATGTCCGACTACGGTCAGCGAGCACTTGGTGTGGAGCGCCGTGCCGCGTAATCACGTCACGTAAAAAAAAATCGGCGACATCTGTGGCGCAGCTCGTTCGAAAAGCTCTGTTGATGGCGTAGCGCATGTATCAATGCATGTATCAATGCATGCATGTATTAATATTGTTACGTAGGAAGACACCGACGAAAAGCTATTTACAAGTATATTTACAAGGCAATACGCTTCGCTTGGCCAAGAGGCAACAGCCCGCGCTAGCTCCTAATCGTCGTTGTCGTCTTCACACTGCTCGCCTTTCGTGATCGCACATATTGTGCCGTAGCAATATTAACTTAAAATACCCGTGCATGATTTCACAGTAACACTAAACAATTACTTACTCTACGTCGCCGACGTTCTAGCAAACCTTCCAAATTACGTTAATACTGCAGTACCATTACAAGTGAAATATCACACTACCTTACATGCAATGTTTAAGAAGTGGTTTCACAAAAATAGGCAAATAATTTTTTTTTCGTTTTCGGTCCAGCAGGTCTCGGCAGCTCTAGAGAGGCAGCGACCTCGCGAAACCGAGGAGAAGGGGGGCAGCACCCCCAGGAAGGGGGTGGCGGCTCTCTCGGATCCGCGGAAGTAGCGAGGAACCAAGACCTCGAGGAGCACAATGCACGAGACTGACGTAGTGGCCGCGTCGCGGTAAAAGCTTGTCCTCCCTGCGTGGAGGGAGCCTAACCGACTCTGCAGGCATATTTACTAAAGTTGTTCTCTCTGTCTCTTCCCGGTTAATACCACAGCAGTTTAACTGAGTGCACTAACACCAGTCCGGGTTGCTCTCTCTCTCTCATGAGCGCTGGATGGAGAAATCGAGCAATGGTTAAGGCAGGGGCATTCCAGCGTGGGCACAACGCGAAAGCGCAATGCGTGCATTTATATAATAGCCCATTTAAGGCAAACCATTCCGTCAATTTTATACGTTAACCTGTTGCCCGCGGCATCTGACATAGCCGGTGTTTCGGTCATGGACGACCATCTCAACGGATGCAGCAAGCTTATTTTAAGACCTGCTATAGGGTCATTGCTCGACACCATTCTTCTTGTATGTGGAGTAGTAGAGCGCGCACAGTTCATGGGGCGCTCTTAGTTTAGCTGCATGAAAATAAAAAGACAGAAAGGCGCCATAGCTGAATGAAGAAAGTATAATTAAATAAAATGATTGCTTTTAAAGTTGGTCGACGTGGCATCAGAAACGGCTCAATCCGGTTGCTCGCAAATGCAGAGTACGCTCCCGATTACAACGACCGCCTGACTGCCAGCAATTACTGGGATGCTTAAACAATCACCAGAAAAGGGGCAACAGCAGCAGCAGCCTTGCAGCGACAATCCGCGGAACTATGCCGTTCTCATGCGTCATTTTTATCCAGCCGTCACTACTGATATACATCTCGTCCGACAAAACACACCTGCCTGCCACCCTGCCGGAATGCAACGGCACTTGTGTCGCACTTAGCTGATGAGCAGAACGGCTCAGGATGCTGCTCGCTGTTGCATGTACGAGAACAATGCAGAGAAAACTAACTTCTTTTCAAGTTTCTAAACAGCTTTTCAGTGTCGCTTCACTCAGCTGTGCCGACCAGCTAAAAGGCCCCAAACCCTTCAGCGATGTTCCAAGGATTCCAGCTCTACCGATTGTGGGAAGTTCGTGGATATATTTTCCTATTCTTGGTAAGCACAATATTTGCGTAATGTAGTAAAGTTCCTATTTTCGCTCATATTGACTGAAGTTTCCATCAAGAAAACGCTACAGCCTATTTAGAACGACTACGTTGATTCTTAGTAGAGTGGTTTGCTGGTCCAGTTGGTGCATGGTGAACCTAAAAGGGGTTCCAGCAAGTACGCACGCGAGCACATGTAAGAAAGACAGGACCAGCATAGCGGTGTCCCTTTCTTCTTAATTGTGCTCGCGTCCATTCCTGCTGGAACCCCTTTTACGTTATCGTTGATTTGATTTCTTGTTATATAACCGCCCGTTTTATGCGCCTAAATTTTACTTAAGCTAGAATTTCCAAAACGCAAAAAAAATTATTTCCGCTAGCAATCTAAATGCATAATCGTGCATTCACCAGCCTCTAATTTTCTTTCGAAGTAATTAAGCAATAACCACCAATTAGAGCTTTCTAAATCAGTTCTCACGAAGGCGTTAAGCTGGAGAAGGAATCATGGAAGGAAACATTTGTCGTCAAACCCACACTATCCAAAGATAAGAGAAAAAAAACCGTACGTGTTGTTGAACAAAGAATGCTTCGCAGTTTAATGAAAAATGATTACGGTTCGGGGTGGGGGGGGGGGGGGGGAGTTCCCGGAAGCCGGGACGAACGCCGTACCGCGGCAGTCACGCTGCCACCTGCACTAGCCTGGAGGCTAACAAATGGTAGCGTCCGGGCGAAATAACTCAGAAATTGAAGCACAAGGACACAGAATACTGCAAATTAGATCGCCGGAAGCCCGCAACGTTTTTCTTTAACTTGGAAGCATTATTTTTTGGGAAACTCGTATGAGTTTTCTTTGTACATTCGAATACTGTGAAGTAGATGAAATTTTTTTCTTAACATTGAAGCCTGACATTTGTATACGGTGTGTTCCAAAGTCATATCCACTCGCAACGCATTATCAGTGCATCAGGTTCTATATGTGAGTTGCCGGAGTGTGCGACAAAATGCATTATCCTTCTACTTATTTCTTAGCTTGAATTGAAAAAGAGGCGTTTTCTTGAAAAAGCAAGCGGCACAACATATTCTTTTTAGCGGACGTTTGGCAATGGTTATCTTAGAGCTGGTGCTGTAGCTCCATAATTTGTTACACTTGCGCCATGTGATAAAACTGCACTAAATTCATAATTTGCAATATATGCTGTTAGTATATAGACAAAAACTTGTTTAATTACATTTTGACAATTACTCAGATATGCATTTTGACTTTTTTTCCAAGCAATACGCCCATCTTCCGGTAAACCAGCTGAATGAGTAGATTAGTGCTACATGTCGCGGGTAATTTTTAATATTTCTGGCAACGTCAAAAACACCTGGAATATTTTCATAGAGCAGTGCATTTTTTCACCACGTTGCTCCGCACGCAGTGATGTAGGAGTACAGGTGAGCAATACGTTTAGTGTGATAGTAAGCACTCCTGTCGATCAACGCTACAAGTTCAGTAGTATGGAGTGCAAAGTGCAAAGCGCTAATGTTCTGCCGGATGTCACTACCTTGAACTAAATAAACATAGCACCCGAAAAATGCTCAGTCGATGCTAAAGCAAAAACAAAAGAGTATGGCAGACACGCAATGAATGACATGGCATTTGCAGAAGCACAGCGATATTTCCACCGAAGGCTGTGCACATGCCTAGATTATAAACGAAATTGCATACAATACGTGGTTCATGGAGCACGGAGATAAAAAAAGAAATATCCGTCGAAAACATCGTTCCTCGGAAATCTATACGTGCGTTCTTGATTACCGAACATTCCTAGCTAACCAGAACATAGGTACAAACTAGACATTGAAGTGGTAGTAATGCCAACCTAAAACAATTTATAATATTGCATCTTTTGAAATCTTGCGCTGGACAGGCGCTGTATCTAGAAATTCTTAGAATGTTTCACTTACTAGACCATCAGGAGAACAACACACTGCGATTACTCAGAACATACCGGCACTTCAGTGCTGGAAAACCGGAGGGTGCAGCAAGCCCCCTTCCTGCACCACGCCAATTGATCCTGACTAGGCACCGCCCCTTGGCTGAAATTAGGTTATTCCTATGATAATGAGGATATAGAGCTCCAACGAAAGATGCGTGTGTTTTATAAGCAATGCTTTCTTTGTCTACTTTCCCACCCTTGGTGTGGCTGCCTGCCTACTGAGATGCCTGGATGCACGCGAAATTGCCGCACGCGGTAATTTTGCGCGTAGTCGTGGGCCTCTTTCAAGATCGGAAAACACATTTATGCAGGGCATATTTAGTAAAAGAACGCTGTATACAATTTTCTAATTGACACAGTTGAATCATTAAGACTAATTATTTAGTTACTCAGTATGAAAAAAACATACTCCGAGTATATCCATGCGGCGGCAAACATAATTACCTAGGCTTTGTCCCGCTATGGGGCATTTGCATATTTTCAAATCTTGGCGTATGATAGTTGGGACAACCTGTATAAGGAACGGTAAATGCATCTAAACATCGTGAACAGTTTTTCAACGTGTAAATACATCAAACAGATTCAATGTGCATATTTAAAATAATATACTATTAATGAAAAGAGCAAGTCACTTAACTAGTGTACTACATATTACATATAAGTAAAGAATATTAGAGCGTTACGAAAACAATGCCAAGAAGCTAAGGAAGTAAAAATGAGCCATAGTTCGAAAAAATGGAAATTTTGACGATTATAAGTAAAAACTATTTTCCTAACTGCTTGTTACATCTTCCACTAACATTACAAAATTAGAATGCACGACTATGTTAGTTATAGAAGCATCTAGATTATTCCACTCGTGAAGAACACGGCAAAAAAAGGAAAACTGAAGTATGTCATTGTAGAAAAGGACCTCATTTACTCAATACGGTTACTTGTGACGAGCTATGCTGAATTTAGAAAAGGTAACGCACGCAGAATCATCTATTTTGAGTCGGTTCTCTAGTATTTCATGCAGAAATTTTAGACGATCTTCCTTTGATCGAGGGGCCACAGTTGTAAGCCCTGACTCTCTTTGGCATTTTCTGTGGCCAAACCTGATAGCCTTTCTCTAGATAGTTTTTGTTTAGATTTATTAGTTTTAGTGTACGTTCTGGGGACGAACCTAATTGCCTTTCTCTGGATGTTTTGCAGTTTAGATATATTAGCTTTAGTGTACGGGAATCACAAGCATTAGCATACTCGAGGACAAGTATCACGAATGCAGTGTGAGTTAAAAGTTTGAAGCTAGTTGGTGCCAGCCGCAGACACCTTTTGAGAAAAAGAGAATTTTCGTAATGCACAAGAACTAACGTTGTTATTATGCGATTCCCTGTTAAGTTCGGACGTTATAGTTAAAGTAAGATACTTTTTATGATGAACTCTAGTCACGAGGGTGCCGTTTTTGTGTAGCGAAAAAGCCATGGTTTTTTCCTATTTTTCTCGTTACTGTCATGCAAACCGTTTCGCTTCTGTTAATGGTCAGCTGCCACTTATCGCACCATTCCGCTATTTTCGCTAGTGAGTTATTGAGCAGAATGTGACCCTCGTGATTATGCATTTCTCTGTCTATTATGCAGTCGTCTGCAAAACATTTCACGGTGCACTCAATGCTATTTGTAATGTAATTGGTAAAAAATAAAAAAATAACAGCGGACGCATTACCCATTATGGGACACCTGACGAAACAGGGACAGAAGCAGATGACGAGAAACTGCGATCGGTGAGTGAGTGAGTGAGTGAGTGAGTGAGTGAGTGAGTGAGTGAGTGAGTGAGTGAGTGAGTGAGTGAGTGAGTGAGTGAGTGAGTAAAAGCTTTATGAAAAATAAATAAAGATTAGATGATTGGGCCCATCTTCGAGGGCCCCACTGGCACGAGCGACTGGGGGTCCTGGAAGCTCACTGGGCTTGGTACTGAGGAGCAAATTGGCTCTCCAGACCTTCATCCGCAAGCCATGCCTCCCCTGCCTATTATTCAATCGTCGATGTCTGTGTATTATGGGGCTGTCTATGTGTGGCGGCCTCTTGAGGCATTCACACGTGATTTGTTTTAGTGCGGGTGTGTCTTTGCACCGCGGGCACTCTTCAGTGAACCTCGTGTGGTCGGTGCAGGTTGGGTTATGTATTCATCTGAATACGACGCCACTCCCTATCCTGCTGGCGGTTTGAATGTGAGTGAGAATGTGGAAAACGTCTCTGTTCCTGTCTTTGCTGTAAGAGGATGTCACAAGAATTCGGTGGAAGGTCGTCGCTGGGCCATTCCGTTGCTCACACGTTTAATGCTATACGGTCTGCCCTCGGGTTTCCTGCCAGTGCCTCGTGGGCCGGCCACCATATAGTCATACCAGTTGACTGCCTAAAATTTTGCTTATTGATTGGGGTGTCATTCTATCTAAAAACAGGCGGCAAGGCTTTTGTGGCTCGTCGTCCTGAATGGTCAAGGCGATGGCTGCAGCCTCTGCCACGCATACAGAAGTGGCTTTGAAGGATGCCGCTATTATTTTGTACTGACGCGTAGGGACTATGGTGAAAGTGTTTGAGCTAGTTCGACTCGCATCCGTGTAATACACACCCGGTCCCATGCCAAAACGTTTGTCAATAGCCTTTACCTTTGCTATGCGCTGTCCGGGATGGTACTTGGGGTGCATGTTTTTAGGAATTGGGGCCACCTTGACGTGCGATCGAACGTTGAGATAATTGGCGTTTCCTCGCCCCAATACTGCGGTCACCGAGTAATGCTTAATCTCGGCAATATTTCCCTGCCCTGATTTGAACAAAGTCGTTCTTTCTGAGCATATAACGTCGCTACTGCGTACTCATAAAAAGTGTTGCGCAGACGAATTCCCTAGAAACTCTCTGTGCTAGCGCATACGGGAAGACCAACAGCAACTTTGAAGGCTTGTGGTTTTGTCTATATTATCTCTTGGTTTGTCGAAGCCTTATACGGAAGGGCATTTGTGATGCGACTAATTGCGAATGCGTGCACCAGGCTGCCGTTCTCTCCCTCAGTAAGGCAGGCTCTGCTCCTTGCCACTCTCCGCATCATTCGAGCCACGTTTCCCGCCACCCCCTTTAATTGTTCAAGGGTGTGGCATGTCACAGCGCTCTTCTGTATCAACAGCCCCAATATTCTGGCTATGTCCACTTCTCGAATCAGCACCCCGTCGAGAGTCAGAGTGATTCACATCCAGTCCATCTTTTTTTGCCTATTTTGCACGCACCCGAATGAGTGCAGATTTCTCGGCTGTGCATGCGAAGCTCTCGAGTATTTCACGATTGCGTCTATTAATCTTTGAATAGTTTCTTGCTTGCCTCCATCGAACACCTAGTGAATCCAAAGCATGATGTCATCGGCATATATTGCACAGCCACAATTCGAGTGTTTATCTAGCTCCAGGGCTAGCTTTTTCAATCCCACATTAAATAGCAGTGGAGAGGGTACAGCCCCCTAAGGGGTGCCTCTGTCGGGACAGTTGAAGGCGTTTGGACCTCGTGAAGCCAAATCTGATTGTGGCCGCGCGGTCACTGAGGAACGAGCGCACGCAGTTATAAATTCATGGTCCACAGTTTACGGCTCCCAGTCGCCCCCCCCCCCCCCGAATAGTGTGGTGGCAGATGGCGTCGAATGCCTTTTTGATATCGAATACCAATGCAAGTTTGTCGTCCGATCCTCTGCTGGTGTGCAGGACCTCATACTTTTGTAGTAGTCCTGCACCGACACGTGGGTTGGGAAACCGAACATGTATGAAGGGAACATATTGTTTAATTATATGTGTGATGGGTGAGATAACAAGCTTTTTAACCTTGCAGTCACAATCCATTATTAACTACAATGGAACTGTTAGAGCTGTAATTCTGGCAGGTAATGTAGTATACCAGACACAATCAAACGCTTTGCCTAAGACCAGTTTTATTACGATAAATATTACTTCAAGCAAGATGGTGTACGACCTCTGTTAGCGAGCGACTGTCGATAAAACTCTTCCAAAAACATGTTGGACGTCTACTAGAAAATTTTATTCAACATATCTGCTTATGTACTTGAGAATAATGTGTTCCAATATATTAAACAGTGTGCAGGTAAGTGAAATTGATTTATAGTTAGATGGTATGTTAGTATGCCTTGACTTATGGATAGGTACATTTTTAGCAACTTTCCAATCTTCAAGTAGTTCTGATGGCGAAAGTGACGCGGTAAATACGACCGATATATTTGCCTACATTCAGCATGTATTTTCAAGAAATCATTCTGGACGTTATCAGGACAACCCGCCGTGGTTGCTCAGTGGCTATGGTGTTGGGCTGCTGAGTACGAGGTCGTGGGATTGAATCCCGGCCACGGCGGCTGGATTTCGATGGGGGCGAAATGCGAAAACACCTGTGTACTTATACTTAGGTGCACGTTAAAGAACCCCAGGTGGTCGAAATTGCCGGAGTCCTCCACTAGGGCGTGCCTCATAATGAGAAAGTGATTTTGGCGCGGAAAACCCCATAATTGTTTCGTTTAACAGGACCATTTGCTTTCTTCACGTCTAGTTCAAGTAATTGCTTAAATATTCCGGAGACATTTATTGTTACTCTGTCAATAGTGGCGAATGATGACGGTGGCTAATATGCAAGTCTGCCGTTATCTTTAGGAAACACTCAGTGAAAGTGTTGGTTAAATTTGTGAGCGGGTGCCAATTTTCCCTCGCGCGGGCTAGCTTAAGTTGGTTCGTCGAAAATCGCGCTGGCGTGGCCTGGCATGCTAAGAACATTGCTAAAATGAATATTCAGCATAGATGAGTCGGCAGGCCGGTGCTGTGTACCTGGACGAAATGGCCCGACAATGCTATACTGCTATGCGAAAATCTTTATGATGCGCATAGAACTTCATAGGCCCCGGCAGCTTCGTGTAGCCAGTGCCAGAGCAGTTTGTTTACTTCCCTGCATGTTCGTTCAAAGTGTTGCATGCGGTTTACTTGAAGTTTGACCTAGCCACGGCATCCATTGGCGAATGGTCTGGGCGCACGTTCTTTTGTTATCGTGCAAGTTGACGCTGCGGCATACGATGCGCTGTGCCTCGTCGTGACGATAAATACGTAGCGCTCCGCGAAGAAACGTCGCGCTACACAGGCTATGAGTGTCCGAACGGCAAAAAATTACTAAGCCTAATGTTTTATAAATGATAATGTGGGGCAATGTTCTCTTTTCTGATAATTGTTGGATATGCAGTCATGGTGTCGGGCGAAATTGCGGAAGATTCTGTGAAAACCTTTCGTGTATGTTGCTATGCATTACGACTGTGTGCTGGTTATAGTACTTTTCATACAATGAAACATGTTTTGTTAAGTCAATTATATCGGCTGCATTATTTTACACAAATAAATGTTAAACTCCATATGAAACTACTGGGCCCCTCCCATTTATTTTCATCGTATTCGCTCACCTTCCTGAAGAACCTACTAGAGCAATTGCCATTATTAACAGCCTAATTATGTACACATTCAGACATACGCCACTCCTATACCTTAATCGGACGCTGGCGCTTCAGCTGAGGCGAGTCGCAAGCTCGTCTCAGGCTCAAAATAGAAATAACTGCTGGTGTAGCGGTCAAAATGCCGAGCGCTAAGGAAATTCAAACTTTCGCGCCAATAAGTATAAGCTCTTGACGTCACTGTCAATTCCGGTTGTGACGTCAGTTCTTATTCTTTCGGTTTGTTGCTTAGTTCTCCCCCGATACGTATATGACACCGGTTGTAGCGAGCTGACATTTTCTTGACATGTGGGCTTCTATGGAAGCTTTGCTACCAGTTTGCATATGCCTTGGTTATACATCTGCACGCTCTGCGTCAGTTATTCGCATTTACAAACTTGTACATCGTTTATTTTACAGAAACATCAGAAACGTGCCGTATCATGACGTGGATTAGAATTATTTTACAGTTTGTCCTGCACTGCTGCCAAGCCTAGTAGTAGCGTGTCTTTTATTGAAGAGAACCTACACAAAGCATGCTTTTTCATGGCACCTTTCCGTTCTCTAGCGATCATGTCAGCTACGCAAGCTGTCCCGCGCGAAGAGTGGCTATCATTCCCCTGTTTCGTCGGGTGTTGGCTTTACGCACTCTCCCTAGTCTCTTTCTACCATACTATCTCCCCTCTCACCTATTGCACGTGAGTATAAAAGTAACAACTGCAACTTCTGCAATGCTTTTGTCGGGGGCAAACGAATAATTACAGCCAGAGAGATACGGCATTGTTTTGACGGCGAGGGAGTGACAGAGTGCACTGTGACAATAACCAGAGAGCTCCAGAGGCCACTGTCGCGACGCCCACTGAGTTCTATATAGAAAGAGCTCACAGAGGCCTGTCCCGGGACTCTAATAATAATAATAATATTTGGGGTTTTACGTGCCAAAACCACTTTCTGATTATGAGGCACGCCGTAGTGGAGGACTGCCGAAATTTTGACCACCTGGGGTTCTTTAACGTGCACCTAAATCTAAGCACACAGGTGTTTTCGCATTTCGCCCCCATCGAAATGCGGCCGCCGTGGCCGGGATTCGATCCCGCGACTTCGTGCTCAGCAGCCCAACACCATAGCCACTGAGCAACCACGGCGGGTCCCGGGACTCTACCGAGCACATTATGCACATTCTCAACGCCTCCCGACGCGGCGTGCGAGACAGCAGCGCCAGCAGCAGCAGTGCAAAAGTCGGGTCAAGAGGCGAAGAATGCTTCGCTTTAAAAAGGGTGCATGAAATTTACTGCGAAATGGCTTATCCCTTCTATGCTTACGTGGGGCCCTATTACTTGACAGTATTCCAATCTGTTTTTATTGCAACTTCTAGAGGCGAAATTAAGGTAATCGTTGATGAAAGCACCGAATGGAGACCATGAGCATTGTTTGAACGGTTGAATTAAACGGTCTTGGCATCTAGAGGAGGTCACTCACCATTCAAAGCGAACACCATTGTCTGCACTTCGACGGTTTTTTTTTTTTAATCTAATTGGCTGATAAGAGGCCAGGAACACACAGTATTAGGAAGGGTTCCAAAGGGGGGGGGGGCAGCTAACGTAGTAAAGTAGATAACCAGATAAGTGTACTGGTGCCGGCGTCTGCGATTGCTCCGCTTTCCTTTGCTTAGCTTAAGTTGCTTCGTCGAAAATCGCGCCGGCATGCCCTAGCATATTAAAAACATTGCTAAAATGATTATTCAGCATAGATGAGTCGGCAGGGCGGTGCTGTGTACCTGGACGAAATGGCCCGACAATGCTCTACTGCTATCCGAATATCTTTATGATGCGCAAAGAACTTCATAGGGCCCGGCAGCTCCGAGTAGCCAGTGCCAGGGCAGTATAAGGGTAGGCATGCATTTCTTTCGAAATGACGCAGTATTGATCTGCCCGGGAAAAAAATCAATCTTGCTCGGCATAATAATGTGTTTTAATGCATTTACACCTCACGTCAACTGGGTCCGTTTTTGTGGTATTGTGACCTGCAAATTGCGAAAGAAAGCGCAGAATCGGAAATAATAAATGTTTCTGTTCTTCGGTGTAATATTGCGCAATACTTGTGTACACGTCATGCCAAGTGGGGAGTATACGCTGTTTTCGAGATGCCGGGTGACCGACAAGCGATGTGGGTGTGGTCCCAAAAACGTTCGACCAATTTTGGAGGACTGATTGTAGAAATGGATTGGAAACCGTTTGCAATAGATTTGCGATATAGCGCCCGCCGTATACCCACTCCTGTATTGCGCATCAAAGGGTATACTTGTTACGCAATTTCGGGTTCGACTTACAGGCATCGCTAAAGCTCAAAGACCTGCCTATGGATGCTGAAATATGGTTAAAGAATGATTTGGCTTCCTTTATTTTGTTTGATTTAGCCCGTCAGTGCGTGCCACTTAGTGTCTGACACACACTGAGAGGCAGGCACGTACCCAGCATTTCTTTTTCGGGGGGGGGGGGGGGGGGAGCGCTCATCCCGAAGTAATTTTTCTATGCAGATAAGGGTGGGGTACATTTACTAGTACAAATGTGACTAATGCCCTCCATTCGCCATAAAGACGCGTAAACCCGCAAAAGAGAAATGCAATAAGGTGTATCTCACAGCTACGCCTGCGAGATACACCTCTTTTGCTTGGCAAACAAGGAATCACATCAAATGGCCTTGCGCAGGAAAGAAGCGCGGGAAAAGCACTGCCAGGAACAAGTGAACAAGGGAAAGTGTAAAGATTTCTAGTATAGTTTTTTCAGTTACCTCTGGAAGAACTATAGTAAAATACATATTTGCGGAACAATCACAGTTCATTTGGATCGCTCGTTTACTGCTATACCAAGCAAAGCCGACTGGCATTGTTGTTATTTGAGCAATTGCGTAACCATGCGTGGGCGCCACTCGCGCACAACCACGCAGAGAGCGGGATGTTGCCGTTCTAGACGTACTGGGCCCACTGCGGAGGGTTAGAAAACACCCACATAAGCACAGCAGAGAAGTGGCTACATCAGGCAGCTCGAGTGATAACTGTGGAAGCGTCGTTCAAATTGACGGAATGGTTCTCCACTTCCGGTGGCATTTTCTCTACTTTCCTTGAGAGCGCAGCTCTTTGGCGAACGTTCCGGTGTTTAGCGTCGCCGTCGGCCTCGCCGTCGTGACTCGTCGTAACCATGGTCACCATCTGCACTCTGCTCTGGCTGCGCGCGCTCCTGCTGCCATCTCTCGTGCGCGGCGCGAATATTCTTCTCGCCTGGTCATAGTTTCATACAAGAAGAGCAGTTATAGAAAACTTGATGCCCCTTGTCCTCCAAAGCCGGATCACGTGTTCTCGCCTTTCCTCTCGCCCCCTTCCTCCGCGCAGTGCCATTGCGGTGACTCTCGCCGCTATCGTCCACTCCACCCTCGCCGTTCCTTCTCCCGCTGTCGCGGCACTTCCGTGGTGCCGGCGGCGGGCGCTCCTTGACGCCTCGCGCCTGATCCACGGCTCTCCGCTCCTCCGTCTCCACGTCGCGTGGCTGTACGGCTCTCACTCGTGTCTCGCGCTTCCTCGTTTGTGGGGTGTGTTCCTCAGCGGCTTTTGTTGCCTCTGGCAGTGCTTACGCCTGGGTGTCCTTCTGTCGCCTACACTCTTGCCCTACACATCCTCTTACCTGGTGCAGTGTCGTTGCGGTGACTCGAAAGACAGTTATAGCGTTTCATCCCCTTGTACTTCCCACCCCAACCTTGTGCGGCCACATTGAGGCTTGTCTGTGAGTGAATGAGCGTGTGTCCTCTACTCAATACCCCTGTTCTCCAACCGTTCCCTCATCCCACTTCAGAAGAAACATTAAACAATAATTGGTAATCTCCCCCCTCTCCACGGTGGTGACCCACTATAATATGGCACCCTGGCGCATTGCTGGAGCGCCGGCTCGATAGTGGCGGATCGCGGTGTGCGCTGCCCAATCCAAAACGCAGAACCGCCTCCGTTCGGCACTGCGTGTTCTGTATGCGGTTGCCTGTTGTTGAAATAAGGCAGCAGCTACGCTCAAAGAATGCATTACCAAGAAGCGTAATTATCGGGCAATTTTTTTTAAATAACAAGATGTAGATCCATAAATATCTTCACAAACAGCGATTACACTTGCAAATGTTCGCTTTTCCTTCCTGTTTGGCTGTTGTCTTGGCTTCGTTCTGTGGTAGATCGCTTAATTTCTCAACTCTTTGCGACTCTTCGTGCCAGTTGTCAACACTCCACGAAAAGTTCTGTACAATTAGGGAAAAACCAGACGAGGTAACGGGTGAGAGTCGTACATATTATGCGTTTAAGGATTATTGTAGGGTTTGAAGATGGGCCGTTGTTCCGCATTATTTTAATTGACACCTTATCTAGCCCATATCGCTAGTATATGGTTCCGAGGATCTGCCAGCGTCAAGGTGAGCCGTCACTCGAGCAATTAATGAAAAAAAAACAAGGAAAAGTTGAACGCAAGTGGCGTTTTCTCCGGCCGCAACTCGTCCCATGAGCATACAGACCAGTTTACGAATCGAATCCCTTTCCTGGTCCCTAGATCAGCCTAAGCAAGAAAGGTTCAACGAAAGAAGCAACAGCGATGCTCGTGACCGTTGAATAGATGGTGACAACAGAACGCATCTCTGAACTTTATTCGCATGGGCATTGAATCGCTGAGAAAATTTGCCTTAAAACCCCAAGAGATGACGATGACTACCGCCATCCAAAAGGAGTGAAAAAGGCAGCAAAATGTTGACCGCCCTATAGCTGTGAAGTCTCAACATTGATTTCGCGGCGCTTTAGGAATGTGTGAGGAGTGGTGGCGTAGGTGGGGAGTGGGGCAGAATATGTCACTTAATTTTGGGAAGGAAGCCGTGGCCCCCCCAGCCCCTTCCCCCACCCCCTGGATGCGTGCCTGCTGAGGGGTTATTCCGGCTCTGTTCACAGTAGAGCAATTATAGAGGGCGACCACTTTTAAGTTTTACGGACTTTTTCAAAAACGCCTGTTGCAGATAGCGTTATTCTTATCCTTGAGCTAGATAACTCGAAGAGGCAGGCAATAAGAAATCGAAACACATTCTGAAGGAATGAAAAAATTCACTAACTAGTTTTGTATCAATTACCTTGCGGTACACACTGCAATATATCAGTTGTATCTGTTGAGTCTGCTAAAGACATCCACTTGAAGTTAATGTCAAGGATGACACCAGTTTCGAGACATTATTTGCCAAATTGTGGCATCAAATACATAGGTGTTCCAGTTACCATTCCGCTTCAATTCATAAAGGAGTATATTGGGAAGAAGTAAATAGACCAACAGCGCATTTTTGCGGAGAGTCTGATGGCGCATTTCCGCAAACTGGTGTCGTGGAAATTCATTCGAAGTGGATACGCCTGACAAGCTCACCGGCTGCAATTCGTAAATTGCAATATGTGCCTTAAATCAAATAATTCAGACGTGAATTAGTGAATTTTTATTGGCTGAATATGTCTTTCCATTTTTTTGTGCAAGCAATGTCCACCTATGTGAACAATCCAGCCCAAGGACTAGAACTGTGTTGTCTGCGACAGGCAGTTTTTCCAAGATGCCTTAAAATTAAGAATTATCACCTTTGTGTAAGCGCGCAGTAAACTGATTATATAAGCAATTAGGTGCCAACGTCTCTGTGGGTTGTTCCCAAAGTAACACATCCAAATGCGCCGTGCCGACCGAGCATATTTGTGGCAATGCGGATCTGAAATCAAGGCATCGCCACACGCATGCCTATTCCGTTTGTATTCATTGCACTCAATTTTCTGCGGAAAAGTGTCCACGATGTCATTTATGGCGCCATCACTGTGGTATGCACATGTGCAGTCATACCTCTTTTCTTGGATGCGATTGACATTGCTAACAGAGCGTGAGCGCCCAATTTCAAAAGCACAACATCAACATTCACTCCAACTTTAGGTGCTATCGCATTAAAACGCACGCGAAATGCGCCTTAGCTTCAGAAATGCAGGATGCCACGGTCTACAATACGACAATCGGATGTGGTAGACAGGCGATACCACGCGCCACTTGCGGCGTAGCACTTAGGTACAGTGTAGCGTATACTTGGGCCTTACCTTGATGGTGCTCGTTAAAGATGGGACCGAGCATACGCGGACATTTAAAATGAGAGTACCTGCAAAAGTCGTTAGTGTGGCTTCCAAAAGAAGTCATTGCAGAAGAGGAAGCTTATTCGTCGTCAAATGCGAAGCAGCGGCGAGTAAACCGTGGCAGAAGTGTTGATATGTGGACTCGATCCCAGCTTTTGTTGTACGAGTCATTATCACGCGTTCAGCTTCGGCACAATGCTTTTGCGTGCGCCGCCGATTTTTCATACGATGTCGTCACCACAGCTGTTTTCATGTTTCAGAATGCGCACAATATTATTTCCACAGCCGTACAACGCTTTAAAATTGTTACAATAGTGTATGTAAATGCATCCTCGTATTCAGAAATGCATCTTGATTTCGATGGCATACTTTACTTGATATAAATGACGCCTGGCATGAGTATTCCTAGGACGCACATTCTATTTCCTTTTGCACGTTCACGACAGGTGTCACTTTGGTCAAGTCCAGCACGGGCTTCAAGTTAAGATGCATTTCTGAATATGCGTGTATGTTGCCAGTTCGAAAAACTATGGCCTTACGCCTTAATTTCGAAGCCGACAGCAGCCTAGAAAACAAAGTCCATATGAAACCTTTTCTTTCATTACACCTCCACTAGTGGAGCGGTCGACATCAAGCGAGCTAAAAACAGAGCACAAGAGAAAGGCTACCGCCCACGGAAACCACAGACCAAGAGTTCTGAGTCAGTAATTTGCCCTGTCTGTTTTACTTACTGGTTGTCGTGTCTACTTCCGCCGGTTGATATTCGGTCCAGCCCTGATCCTAGGGCTTAGCCCTACCTAAGTGCAGGCGTGTCCTCATAGGGCAACCTGCAGCAGTATAGCACACGCATGTATTTGTGTGTGTGTGTGTGTGTGTGTGTGTGTGTGTGTGTGTGTGTGTGTGTGTGTGTGTGTGTGTGTGTGTGTGTGTGTGTGTGTGTGTGTGTGTGTGTGTGTGTGTGTGTGTGTGTGTGTAAATTATAAAAGCGTTCGGAACCGACCGTTATAGCGGCGCACGGACTCTCAGTAGGAGCGGTCACTCCCGAAAACAGCGCTGTAGAGCTAGACCCATGGGAGATTGCTGGAGAGGGTGGACCACTATGTGTCGCTCTTCTTCGCTACATTTACCCCCAGAAACGAAAAGAGCCGTCCGGCGGCCTAACAGTTGCTCACTATGAGTGGATCATAGTAAGGCTTGAGGCGTTTGACGTTCACAATGTCTCATCCGCGACGACGCATGTCAGAACAAGGTTCAGTTGGTTTCATCGCGGCCGATGCGCGTTCGCCGATACGGTATGGCCCTTCATAATTGGGCAGTAGTTTGGGAAAGAGCCCAGGTGCAGTGGAAGGAACGGAAAGCCGCACAAGCGCTCCAGGAAGAAAGGTGGGTGCAGATGTGGTGTAACCGCGAGTGCTCCTCTGGCGCTAGTCACTGGAGGTAAAGGTGCGTGTGAGATCGCGGCACTATTCAGAATTTCTTGCCTTGGCAGAAATAGGCGCAAATTTAGATGCATCCAGCCGGTATGGTGATATTGTCTCGATAGCGTGCCACAGGTGACTACCGTACAACAAGAAAAAGGGTCAAAAGTCGGTGGTGCTCCGAACAGCAATGTTTTACGCATTGATTACGAGCGGTGGAATGACGTTTCAATTTGTGTGGCAGGAGGCGACGTAGGAAGGAGCACGAAGGAGGCAAGATCACGCGCTGTAGCTGCCAGCATGGCAGCAGTTACGGCGTATCGCGTGAGGTAGTCAACCGCTAGAGTAGCCCAACGGCTTCCAGCCGATGTCAGAGTAAGGGGCAATAGAAATCGACGCCGACGCTCCCAAACGGCCGGGCAGGGCAAGGTAAAGGTTGCAGACCGGCTGCCGAGTGGACGGGTGGAGATTTCCGGCGCTGACAATTGGGGAAAGAGCGAACGAACTTCTGAACGTTACTGCACAACCCTCGCCAGTTGTACCGCTGTCGAAGGCGCTGATAAGTTTTCAAAAGTACCGAGTGTCCACACTGTGGATGGGCGTAGAAATCTGCGCATATGTCAGAACGGAGACTGCAAGGTACTAGAAATAACCAGTGGCTCCCGTCGGGCTTATACTTGCATCAGTGAAGCAGGTTGTGCGAATGGCGAAATGGTGAGCATGACGACGCAGTGTGCGAGTGGTTTGTGGTGCTGATGAGACAGGAAGCACGTCCATAAGAGAGGCAATCCAATGGTCCTTGCGCTGCTCAGACGCGATGGTGGTAAAGTCGAGCGACGGAACGGTAAAGTGGTATAGTGTGGCGCAGGCATTGTCGTCAGGCAAGAGATAATGCGAGAGGGCGTCGGCGTCAGAATGCTGGCGTTCGCTGCGGTAGAACACGCGGATATGTCAGTCCTGCAGGCAAAGTGCCCACCGAGCAGGATGGCCTGAGGGATCTTTCAAAGACAAAAGTCAACATATTGCATGGTAGACCGTGGCTACATCAAATGGACGGTCATACAAATAATACCTGAATTTTGTGAGGGCCCAGATGGTGGCCCGGCGTTCTTTATCTACCACAGTGTAATTGGTCTCAGCTTTCATAAACGTACGACTTGCATAAGCCACAATATATCCAGGAAACTCCTGTTCGCGCTGGACAGGAACAGCCCCAAGGGCAACACCGCTGGCATGTGTATGCACCTCGGTAGTGGCTGTCGGGTAGAAATGGCGCAAAATTGGCGGATAGGTTAGCAAACGACAGAGCATTGTAAAGGCCTCGTTGCACTTGGGCGACCATGAAGTGAGGAGTCCGTTACTTTTGTATAGTTTCTAAGTAGCTTTATCAGGGGCGATGTGATGGCGGTGAAACTGCGAAGGAGACGTCCGAAGTAGGTAAACAGATCAATGAAACTGCGCAATTCTTTGACGGACGTTGGCTTAGGGTATACCGCGACGGCCCGCAGTTTTACTAGATCGCGGAGAATTCCATCTTTCGATACGACGTAAACTAGAATTGTCAGCTGTCGAGCAACAAATCGGCATTTCTTTAGGTTTAGTTGTAGCCGTGCGTTTGTAAAACACACTAAAACAGACCGCAGCTGTTGAAGGTGTGTGGTAAAGTCAGGAGCAAAAACAACAACGTCGCCAAGATAGCATAAGCACGTGTGCCACTTCAAGGCGCGCACAATTGTGCCCATCATGCGCTCAAACGTTGCGGGCGCATTACAAAGTCCAAAAGCCATTACGCTAAATTCGTATAAGCCGTCGGGTGTGACAAAAGCTGTGCCATGGGTACGTCTGCCATGGGTACTTGATGGGCCCTGGGCGCAAATCTAGAGTTGAAAATATTCTGCGCCTTGTAGACTGCCAGTCGCGTCGTCTATGCGCCGGAGAGGGTAGGCGTGCTTGCGAGTAATCTTGTTGAGGCGGCGGTAATCCACACAAAACCGCACAGAACCTTCTTTCTTCGCAACAAGGACGACAGGGGATGCCCATGGACTGTTGGAAAGTCGCATCATGTCGCGGCGAGGCATGTCGTCGTCGTCGACTTTTTCGTTGATTACACAATGTTCTGCGGGAGACACACGATAAGGACGTTGCGGCAATGGCGTTTGCGGGCCAACATCGATGCCATGTGTAACAGTTGGCGTCCGGCCCATGAAAGACTGCCCTCCATCGTAAAAAGGATGAAATTCTTCTATAAGCGACAAAAGCTAAGACCGCTGAACCGGTGTAAAGGCATCGGCAACGAGAACCAAACCGGCGATCGGCCACACGTATAAACAGCACTGAGCAAGAATTGTCATTGGGCCCGTTCATAACTTGCACGTCTTCGTGCGCTTCTACATTGCCAAGTCATTCCCCTCGGAGCAGCAGCACAGGGTATGGAAAGGGGTTGCAAACGAAAATGTTGTTGTAGCCCCGCGCGATGTCCACTGTCGCAAAGTGCAGCAGCAGACCTTTCCGTGTGAGAAAGCGGTCAAACGGAGACAGTAGTGCGACAGCGTCTGAGATTCCGCTGCAGGACATGGGCGCGACCGCTAAGGGGTCCGGGGGAATGTTGGTGTCGGCTTGAACAAGTATTTATTTATTTATTTATTTATTTATTATTTTATTTAGTTACGATTTATTTATTTATTATACTTTCAAAGCCTAGTAGGCATAATAGAAACGAGCGGTGAAAATATACAATGTTTGATGTACAGGGCAAGAATAGAAAATCAATCTATAAGGCACTTTGAACGGCACTTTGAAAGTTAGTCGTGTCACAAATTGAGACTGTGGAGGCGGGAAGGCGGTTCCATTCAATAGGGAAGGCGGTTCCATTCAAAGCTGTTCTTGGCAAAAAGGAAGAATGGCGCAAGTTAGTTCGACAACCTGGCACTTCAGTTTTGTGTTGATGGTCGATGCGAGACGACATGTAACTTGGTGGGGTGCAAATATTTTCTTTAACAGAAGGGTTAAAATAATGTATTCTAAGAAAAAGACAAAGACAAAAGTACTTGGGACGTAACCAAAGGTCAGGTAGATATAGTGTTGCTTTCATGGATGTGACGCTAGAATGACGAGACTAAATTGAGGGAATAAAACGGGTGGCGCGGTTCTGAATGCGTTCAAGGGAAATGGCAAGATTGACACGAGCAGAATTCCGCAAGGCACAAGCACATTCTAATTTTGGAGGGACGAGTGTTTTGTATAGAGTAAGCTTTGGGGAGGTGGGTGCTGATGCAAAGTTTCGTCTCAAATGGCCTAACGCTCGGTCAACATTGTTAGTGACATATACAACATGCGTATGAAAGGTTGCTAGTGAGATACAGGCCAGGATATTTGTAGGAGTTAGCAACCGACAGGATAGCACCGTTAATAGAATATGGGCACACATCACAAACGGAAGAGCTAGAGGAGACGCGCATACTTTCGCATTTAGTTGTGTTAAGCTGCCTTAGCAATTGGTTGCACCAGTTGGATACGCTATCCAGGTCGTCCTCTAACTTACCAGGGTCACTAAGTTTAGTCATTTTTCGATAGGTGACACAATCGTCCGCGAACAGCCTAATGGCTGAATTAGAGATAGTCAGGAAGGTCATTAATTTGTATTAGTAAAAGCAATGGAGCGAGTACCGAGTCTTGTGGTACACGAGATGTTACGGAACAAGGTCTGGACGAAAATTTGTTAGCGGTTACATACTGGGTCCTGTTAAAGAGGAAATCCTTTAGCCATACAAATACCTTGGAGTCAATATTAGGAAAGGAAAGTGTAAAGATCAGTAAATCATGAGAAACAGAATACAAAGCTCGCCAGAAATCCAGAAATACGCAGTCGCTGTCAATTTTCTGATCCGCATTATTGAACAAATCGTTCGTGAAAGAAAGGAGCTGCGTTTCACAGGAAACTGATTTCTAAAGCCATGCTGCGCGTCGGGAAAGAAAGAGTTGGTCTCGAGAAAATAATTAAGATATGAATAAATTATATGCTCCAAGATTTTACTTGGGATGTATGTTAAGGAAATTGGACGTTAATTATTAGCGGAATGAATGTCACCTGATTTATGAACTGGAACCACCTTTCCCACGTTCCAGTCTTTGCGCAGTGCAGAGAGCTGTGAAGACTGGGAAAAAATCTTCCACAAAGTAATAAATGAAAACAATCCATTGCATTTGAACATTTTTGAGTTCATGGAGTAAGGGCCACAAGACAAAGAAATTTTTAGTGTGCTGATAAGTTTGCCGACGCCCACCCAATCAAAATAGATGAAATCCACGGTCAGAAAACTTGTGTGTGATAAGAGTGACACAGCAGCTGCGAGCGACTGCTGAAAAAATGAGAAGGCGTCGTTCCAGATATCACAGCACCTGTGAGGCAAAACAGGCATGTGAGACTGAATTAACTGAATGACATTCTTTTTAGTACTAGTGACAACGGACCAAAACTTTCGAGAGTTAGAAACTAGAAACGCTGGAATGGTATTGCTGGCACTGGCATTGGCTGATGCTGAACAAAAATAATCGGCAATGTGGCGATAATGGGACCAGTAATCAGGACGATTTGTAACTTTAGCGCCAAAACACCCGCATTTTCATGTTGCCAGGGCGCTGTAGCGAATAATTAAACCATGGTGAGCGGGGATAAGGAGGCACCCTTCTTTTAGGCACGTAATGAATAAAAGACAGAAGTTTATTTTTATACAGCAAACACTTTTCATCTACAGTTCGTTATGAGAAGTGCTCAAGGTAGTTTCCAATGAAATACTCAAACTCGGCAGTTATTGAAGAAACAGCGGCTCTGTTATAATCTCGTATAATATTTGAGCTCTTCTTACAGCTGACGTGCGCTATAAGAGTGAAGTGGATCATTAAATGGTAGCTTAATCGTTGCAGGAACGTTAGGGGAGAAATCAAGTTGGGTGCAGTGGTAAGAATGAGGTCCAATGTGTTGGCAGAAGCCCGCGTAGAACATGGGGGGTAGTGTAAAAGTTTAAATAGTGTAAAGCTTTAAAATTCGGAAAAGTGCGGATAATTTTTTAACAGTAACGGAGTCATTCGATCACACAACATTCGGAAAATTGAAGTCCCCAAGTATAAAGAAAGGTGACGTAGGGTATCTTACAATAGGATGAATAATTGCATCATGGAGTTTGTGACTAAAAAGAACTAGAAGCAGCAGGCGGTCTGTAACAGGCACAGAAAATAAACTTGCGGTAAGAAAGGATCACTCGTACGCACACATGTTCCAATGAAGAAACAAGCGGAATGTTTTGTGACAGAAGAGCATGTATAATAGCTATGAAGACTCCCTCTCCTGATTGAATGCCACGGTCATATCGGTACAGATTATAAGAGATTTCGCAATCCAATATTTCGCTGCTTGTTATTTTTGCGGACAGCTACGTTTCAGTAATGAAAGCAATGTCAGCGGCACGTATCGGCCTCCGCGACCCCAACCCATGAGCCGCCCTGCTTCCAGCTTGGATCCCCCCGCTACCGCTTGGGTGCCCTGGAGATCCTGCGCCCCCTGCTTTAATATAACCTCAGGTGCTCTCCTGGGGTCTCCGTTAGCCGGTTACATGTGCCCTCCTGGAGCAGTGCTTGTAAAAATAGCACTCTATTGTCGCGACTAAAAAAGCGACCCGCGACTTATACAACACCAGTCAGAACCTTGGCCCTTCAGGCACAACGATCACCAAATGGAGCCTCCGTGCCCACTGGCTCACCGCGCGGGCAGCCATCGGCGGAGCGTAAACAAACTGGACCGCACTCCGCAATGACGGCATGCCTAGTGGAGAAACGCATACAACATGCGTTAAGAAACTTCTTCCGTTGAGCCTAGGCAGACTCACATATTCAAGAAGCAAAGGCCCCAGATTTTCTTTCGCACCCGCTCTTACTCGCGCCTGCGCAGAAAGGTCGAGCGCCGTCAAAAGCGCCACGCACCGCTGTACCTACTAGTAATCGTAAAAACGCCCCCGCGATATTGAACGAAAACGACAATAGCGAGCCCGGGCATCTCCGAACGAGCAACGACACCAAACTCCTAACGGAAAAAATGACGACCATTCCACTCTGTTAGGATGGAATGGCAGCGGAAGCACTTCGCTTTTCCTTTGAGAGTTTTTACTGTCGTCCGCCTTCGCTGCCATTCCATCCTAACAGAGTGGAATGGTTGTCATTTTTTTTCATCTATTTGATTGTCAACAGACATTTTGATGTAAGTGTAGGGTGACATCTTGAAGTTGCGTTAAACAGTCACATTTTACACCAATTTTGAATGGTGTAAAATGGTATAGCACGTGCTCGAACAGTTCACCGTCTGAAGCAAATACAGTAATTGCTTCTTCCTAACACTCGCGCTGTTGTAGTTTTAAGCAACATAGTTGGAATCTCATGGCAGGCTGGTTATTTCTGCCTTTAGGGTGTTCGGTGCGGTAGTTACGCCGCTATACACGCCATCGTTCACGTAGCCTCACAAGAAGTCCAGCGCTGTCATGTCCGGTAATCTAACCCTCACTACAGTGAGGGTTAGCAGGAAAGAGTGCCAAAACATCCGTTTGCGCTACTTGAACAACCCTCGCAGTTCTGTGTCGCTTTCTTGTGAAGCTACCTGTCTCGCAAAGGACTTCGTACGTCCTAAGTGCTGTTGACGGACTAGGGCGTCCTCCACAATAGCTGCCTTCCTCTCGTCGCCCTGTGCCTGCCCTAGAGCCCGGAACATTTCAGCCTTCTGATCATTCGTGAAGGGCATGACTGTTTCCTTGAAAAGCAGATCACTGGCGTGGTACCGTTGAGATCTCCCGTTATTACCTACGCCCTGACACGTCAACAAAAAATGATTCACCTATTCGACAACAGCATATGCCGGCCGTTGAGTTCCGCCAAAATGCATTAGGTCGACATAGCCTGCGCAAAGTTTGTTTCCATTGCCAAAAGGAACAAAAGTAACATACATTCCGGGCGCACCTATCTACAGAACAGCATAAGTGCGCAAAAGTACAATCCAAAGTGCGCCGTCGCGGTTACACGCCGTATATATATATATATATATATATATATATATATATATATATATATATATATATATATATATATATATATATATATATATATATATATATATATATATATAGCATATGACATGTTTAGGAATTTCCCAATTTCCAACAAATTTGTTACCAGAAACTATTCTCTCCCTACAGTTATGTTCTGGTTCATTATTTCACTTAAACTGATAATTTTTCATTTATATGTTATTTTATTTTTTTACAGACGCATAAACTGTCTATAAAACTGCTTAGCCGCAGACACAAATGATACCACTTGTGCAAACAATACAATGGAACGGAGTTCGTTCAATCAGCCGAGGCGATAGTACAGGTGTCCTATAACCGGTGGGGCTGCGTCGACTGACTTCGAGGTCGCACAAAGTTGGAGCGACTTTAAACAAACAACAAAAGAAACACTCGCCTGGCAGATGCGACCACTTGCATGCTCTATTTTAACATGTCACCCACTCTCCCCTACATTCCATTGTCTACGACTTTCGTGTTTTATCCCTTGCGGACACGGCTGAATGTGCGCGAGTTGACGTGTGGGTTGTTGACTAACTACCTACGTGGCTTGGTTTAACCTTCCTTTGTAGGCGTAACGTATGCGTAATGTAGGCGTAACGTTGTACTCCTGTTATAGCGCCACGGTATGTGCAGGCAAGTTTGTATTCAGGGCTGTTCTCGCTGACCTCGACGTGAGTCAATGAATGTGTTCGTATTCGTGACGCCACTAAATGCCCGCGTGCTTGCACTCATAGACTATGTTTCGTCTTACATTATATATATATATATATATATATGGAATTCGATGAGGTGTATTGTCGCTCACAACGTTGTGGAACGCTGCGTAAAGGCACTGCAAGGGCTGTCCGTAACACGGGTATCGCTCGCGATCACGGCACGTTACTTCGTCTTCCTCGTCAGTCGGCACATACACAGGGGCACGTCTGCTTCATTACACTATATATATATATATATATATATATATATATATATATTGTAGTGAAGCAGACGCACCCCTGTGTGTGTGAATACTAACAGTTGGAAGTTGCCAGTCAGCGCAAGACGCTCCCGCATGATGTGAAGTTACAGGAATGTTATCGATGGTTCTATCCGTCGTCTGTTGTCTCCGAACCTCCAGTAGTATGATTGTATGCGCGACGTCAGTGGTGTAGAACTATCTAGAAGATACGCGGACACAAGCATTAACTCTATAACTTTCGATGACTCCTGTAGAAAAGATGACGCGCTTAACCCGCAGATCACATTCAGACGATCGCTCATGTGTTCACTGCTATCATTGTGCTTTGAGCGTAATTCCCTTTCGTGGACGCACGTTCGCCCAATCAAGGTTAGTTTCGTCACTAACAGCTTTCCTACTCTGTTCGTCACGGTCACTACCACGTGGCAGTATGTATGTATGTATATATATATATATATATATATATATATATATATATATATATATATATATATATATATATATATATATTTAATTATGGGGTTTTACGTGCCAAAAGTACTTCCCCATTATGAGGCACGCCGTAGTGGAGGACTCCGGAAATTTGGACCACCTGAGGTTCTTTAACGTGTACCTAAATCTAAGTACACGGGGGTTTTCGCATTTGGCGTCCATCGAAATGCGGCCGCCGTGGCCAGGATGCGATTCCGTGACCTCGTGCTCAGCAGCCCAACACCGTAGCCACTGAGCAACCGCGGCTGGTATATATATATATATATATATATATATATATGTATATATATATATATATGTATATATATATATATATATATATGTATATAAAGAAAGAATACCAGGGTCCGGACATGCCGCCCATGGAAACTGACCATTGCAACGTTTACCACCGGAACCCTCTCGAGTGAGCCTAGCTTAGCAGGACTCTTTGAAGAACTATGAGACATTGCTTGGGATATCATCGCCCTTAGTGAGATTAGAACAGGTGAGGCTTGCACATTGCTGGATAACGGCCATGTTCTCTGCTATAGAGGTCTCCCAGATAAGAAGCAATACGGGGTAGAATTCCTAATCCATAAAGATATAGCGGGCAACATTGACGAATTCTAAAGCATCAACGAGAGCGTAACAGTAGTCGTAATCAAACTCAATAAGAAGTATATATTAAAGGTAGTAGAAGCCTACGCTCCAACATCCGGCCACGACGACGAGGAAGTAGATCAGTTTTATGAAGATGTTGAATTAGCGTTGAGAAAAGTGCAAACTCAGTATACTGTAGTAATGGGCGGCTTCAATGCAAAAGTGGGGAAAAAGCAGGCGGGTGAACAGGAAATTGGCCACTGCGGTGTCGATTCTAGAAACGCTAGAGTAGAGATGCTGGTAGAAATCGCAGAAAGGAATAAACTGAGAATAATGAACACTTTCTTCAGGAAACGTAGCAACAGAAAATGGACCTGAATAAGCCCTAATGGTGTACCAAGAAATGGAATCGACTTCATACTTTCTGCTGATCCCAGCAAAGTGCAGGATGCGGAAGTGATATGCAGGGTAAAGTGCAGTCATCATAGGTTAATGAGGGCTATGATTCCCCTCAATTCGAAGAGACAAAGAGTTAAATTGGCCAAGAAAAGACAGGTCAGCTTAGAGGCAGTAAGGGTAAAAGCAGACAAATTTAGCCTGGTACTTGCAAACAAATACGGAGCCTTAGAACAGAGAGATTATGATCATGACATAGAGGTAATGAATGAAACTGTAACGAGGCTGGCTTCAGAGGTAGTAATTGAAGTGGGAGGCAAGGCACCAATGCAACCAGTAGGCAAGCTCTCGCAAGTAACAAAGGACCTAATAAAGAAACGACAAAGAATGAAAGTGTCCAACTTAAGAGAAAAAATAGAAATCGCGGAACTTTCAAAACTGATAAAGCGAAAATAATTGATATAGAAATTACAACGTGAGAAAGACTGAAGAAGCGGTTAAAGATGGATGCAACCTGAAATCAGTGAGAACGAAACTTGGCATAAGACAAACCAAGAGGTATGCACTGAAAGATAAGCAGGGTGACATCATCAGCAATCTCGAAGGTATAATAAAAGCAGCGGAAGAGTTCTGTGCTGACCTTTATAGTACCCAAAGGACTCAGGAGCACGCTATTCGAAACAATATTGAACAGTATAAAGAAACTCTTTTAATAACTAGAGAGAAGGTCAGAAAGTCCTTTAAGGCATGAAACGAGGAAAATCAGCAGGACAGGAAGGAATAACAGTCGATTTAATCAAAGATGGAGGAGACATAATGCTAGAAAAATGCCTATCGACTGGTATGGTACCAGAAAAGTGGAAGAATGCAGACATTATTCTAATCCACAAAAAGGGCGACATTAAAGAACTAAAAATTTGTAGGCCCACTAGGTTACTCCCAGTAATAAATAAAATATTTACCGAAATTATCTCCAATAGAATAACGGCAACACTGGAGTTTAGTCAACCAAGGGAACAGGCGGGCTTCAGGAAAGGTTACTCTACAATGGATCACATCTACGTCATTAACCAGGTTATCGAGCAATCCGCAAAGTACATAAGCCTCTCTAAATGGCTTTCGTAGATTACGAAAAAGCATTTGATTCAGTAGAGATACCAGCAGTCATAGAGGCATGGCGTAATCAAAGAGTACCGACCGCTTACGTAAATACCGTGGAAAATATCTACAGAGATTCTGCAGTCACCTTAATTCTACACACGAAAAGCAGGAAGATACCTATAAAGAAAGGGGTGAGACAGGGAGGCACAATCTCTCCAATGCTATTCACTGCGTGCTTAGAAGAAGTACGCAAGCTATTAAATTGGGAAGGCTTCGGAGTAAAGATCGACGCCGAATAGCTCAACAAACTTCGACTTGCCGATCACATTGTTCTATTCAGCAACAATGCAGACGAGTGACAACAAATGATTGCGGAGCTTAACAGGGAGAGTAAGAGTGGGGCTGATGATATTTATGCAGAAGAAAAAGATAATAATAAATAACCTGGCAAGGGAACAAGAGTTCAAGACCACAAGTCAACCTCTAGAGTGTGTGAAGGAGTAGGTTTACTTAGGTCAACTAATCACAGGGAACCCTGACCATGAGAAGGCAATTCACAGAAGAATAAGAATTGGTTGGATCGCATACGGCAGACATCATGAGCTCCTGACTAGGAGCTTACGGTTATCATTGAAAAGGAAAGTATACAATCAGTGCATTTTACCGGTGCTGACATCGGCGCAGAGACTTGGAGGCTGACACCGAAACTAGAGAACAAGTTAAGGACCGCGCAAAGAGCGACGGAACAACTTTAAGAGACAGAAAGCGAGCGGTTTGGATCAGAGAGCAAACGGGTATAGATGACGTGTTCATAGACATTAATAGAAAAAAAATGCCACTGGGCAGGTCATGTAATGCGCAAACTATATAACCGTTGGACCCTTAGGGTGACAGAGTGGGTACCAAGAGAACGGAAGCGCAGTAGAGGACGGCAAAAGACTAGATGGTGTGACGAAATTAGGATATTACGGGTGCAAGTTGAAATCGGTTGGCGCAATACAGGGGTAATTGGAGGTCGCAGGGAGAGGCCTTCGTCCTGCATTTCACGGGAACAGGGTAATGATGATGATGATGAAATATATACATATATATATTTTTTTCAGAATTAGAATGTATTTTTAGCAGTTGGGTTACATTAAAAGTGTTCAGTATAGAAGGAGGCCCCATAGTCAACGACTTTATTGAGACTTCAATATATATATAAATATATATATATATATATATTGTGGGCATTTGTTGTGCATTTATTCATCATCTGTGTATTATCATCTTGTGCTTCATCGTGCGGGTATTACGGTCACGGTCATAGTTCACTGAGCCGAAGGTCCTTCGCCGCGGCTCTCAGGCTCAACAAAAGTCGACTATTACTGTGATGTCACAAGTGGTGGAGGAGCTTGTTGGTCCCCCGTCCTCTGCAAGTCTGGCATACTCCCTGGAGCTTCGTTCTGCTCGCCACTTTTGACGACTGCCCGCCAGCATGTCGCAGGACGAGCAGCCTGGCGCTTCTACTGTAGCCATCTTCACACCACAAGCCGAACCTTCTCTTATCATCAGTGGCCAACAGCGTGATCGCCATATGTTCGCTGGTCTTCGCGGCGAAGATGTTTAGGGCTGGCTGGACGATTACGAGCGCGTAAGCTCTGCTAATTGGTGGGATGACCTACTCAAGCTCCGCCATGTCTCGTTCTATCGAACTGGTGTGGCGAAGGTCTGGTTTTTCAACCATGAGATTGATTTCTATGATTGGCCCACCTTCAAGCGACAGTTTCGACAAGTATATGGAACGCCGGCGTTTCGGTCCGCCCTTGTGAAGAAAGCTCTTGATGCTCGCAAACATAAATGCGGTGAGTGCTACACATCGTACATCGAAGATGTGCTTGCACTCTGTCGCCTTGTCTATGATGCTATGGCTGAGTCGGACAGGGCACGTCATATTCTTAAAAGGCATTGGCACCGTGGCTTTCAACGCGCTCACCGTGAGGAACCCGGCTACCGTCTCTGACATTGTCTTGACGTGCCAGCACCTCGACGAGCTCGAGTCCATACGCTTGCAGCCGGACTGCGAACACTGTTCTACGGCGGACCCCGACCTGCGTGTAATGATTCGCGCGATTATCTGCGAAGAACTGCAATCCCTTGGCTTTTCATCTCAGTTGGTTCTTCCTCCTCTGCCTTCTGGTGCAGCGTTGCGCGACGTGATCAAGGAGTAGCTCGCCTCTATGAGTTGCTGTGCGCGTGTTGACCCTCCTGCTCCTCGCCCCCTTCTAACATACGCCCAGGTTGCAACCGCGCCTCCAACTGCCGTCCGTTCAATGTTGTCTACCCACATATGCGCTGGCTGGTGTCGCTCCTCCAGCCAATACCCCCTCATTACCACTTGAGCCTTCATCGCCCGATCTGACCGCACTATCTCCCCGCGTATCAAGTGGCCCCTACTACCCGCCTTCGCGACCTTCACGTCCCATATGCTATTACTGTGGTTACAGCGGCCACATATCACGCTTTTGCCCCAAACACCAACAAGATGAGCGTCTTGTGTACGACATGAGTGAACGCGATGCGCAGTCTGGTGGGGCCACTTTTCAAAACCGGCGTTACGCGTTGCCCTACGCGCCGTTCCACATCTCCGTTCGCAACAACCGAGACACCGAATGGTTAACACCAGCACCAGACACCGCTCACCTTTGCCTTTCGGCTGCTCCTCGTCACCGCTCCGGCCTACCACGTTCACCTCTGACCGTCACCCGGAGAACTAAGTAATGCAGTTTTCGGAGCAAAAACTGCATTTGCCTACTGGACTACAATTCCTCCTGCGCACCCTTGTAATATGATGTCTGTGTTCGATGAAGTTGTGCAAGTTGAAGCTTTAGTGGACACTGGCGCCACTTTATCTGTTATGCATGCTGATTTGTGTAAGCGTCTCAGAAAACTTGCAACGCCTTACGATGGACAACTGCTGGTTGTAGCTCAAGGGGACTCAATCCGCCGTTCCGCGTTTTGTACTATGCGTGTAATGATAGACGGCATTATCCACAACATACACTTTGCTGTGCTGTCACTATAGTCCCACCAGCTCATTTTAGGATGGGATTTCCTTGCCTCTGCTTCTGCTGCTATACCTTGAGGGCAACGTGCCGTACAAATTGCCACCTGGTGTTATGAGCCAGCGACCATTCAGCATTGCGTGCCCAGCAAAACGGCGAAGAAGACGACGAGGTCAAGGATCCCGCGCCAGCTGGAGAACCGTCGCTTAGTGCTTGGCATTTTTTCGTCTCTGGCTGCTCGTACTGTCACTTACTCCTGCGTTAGCACGTGACAAACTGGTGGCGGTGCGGGGTAATCTAATCTATGCACAACACCCCTCCGAGCAGCAGGAGCTCCAGCCCCGTACCGGTGGTTACGCCTGTATACCGCGCCAGCAGAAGAATCCGTGGACAAGCCCCTGAGTTTGGACTCCTCGCAGAGAAAATGGCAGCTCCGACCACGCCAACAGGTATGGAAGGCCCAACGCCGATTCAGTGTACGCTACTGAATCCGCGAACGCCAAATCCCTTCCACGGCGCCATACATGAGGATGTTGAAGATTGGCTGGTCCACTATGAACGTGTTGCCGCGTTCAACAAATGGGATGACGCAGAGAAACTGAAAAACGTATATTTCAGCCTGAACGATGGTGCACGTGTTTGGTACGAGAACCGCGCAGATGCCCTAAATTCATGGGCAGAATTCAAACGCCGGATTCTTGAGACGTATGCGAACCCTGATCGCCGGGAGCGAGCTGAGCGTGATCTCCAGTCCAGTATACAAATGCCGAACGAAGGTGTCGCAATGTATGTCGAGGACATGACGCGTCTCTTTCGACGAGCCGACCCCATCATGTCGGAAGAAAAGAAGGTGCGGTACCTGATGCGCGGAGTGAAAGAGTAGCTGTTCGGCGGTCTCGTGCGCAGTCCTCCCAAGACTGTGTCAGAATTTCTTTCCGAGGCCGTCACCATGGAACAGACGCTTCGGCAGCGGGCACCATCATACGAACGCCAAGTGAACGCTGCCTCACCTACGGACTTCTTCGGAGCTCTCGGGGGCCACGTCGATTTCTTTCGAGAGCTCATTCGCTCCGTAATCGGCGAAGAACTCCTGAAGCTGTCGGTACCCTCATAGCCGACGCTCAACTCCTTGTCCAGCGTTCTCCGTGACGAAGTCCAGCAAGCGCTAAGAGAACCACCCCTTCAACACAGAAGCTCGACCGCTAAGAACTGACAGCTCCCGTATGTCGTATGCGCAAGCTTTGAGGCAACCTGCCCCACCTCCCTCCCCGCTTCGCACCGCGTGCCCGGCCATGCTACAGCCCGTTCAAGCGGCCTCGTATTACCAGGACCACCGACAGGCCCCAAGGAAATCAGACGTGTGGCGGGCACCTGATCGCCGTCCCCTTTGCTTTCACTGTGGCGAAGCTGGGCACGTCTACCGACAGTGCTCCTATCGAGAGCTCGGACTACGCGGATTTTCAGCAAAGTCGCCGCGACCTAGGTTCGGCCAGCGTCCTCCGGAAATTGAACAATACGTTGCCCAGCAGTGCGGATCCCCATCAACTCGACACCAGTCACGCTCCCCTTCGCCGCGGCGGTTTTCTCCGACTCGCCCTACGTATTCGAGCGTGGTGCGTGGTCGGTCGCCCAGCCCGCGCCGGGAAAACTAACCACAGCGGCCTTCGGGGGCGAGGCCGCTCAGTCTGGACGTACTCAAGGACCCCTACTGACGCGTACACGGACCGACGATACACCGACGACGCCAGTACCCGCTGATTACAGAAAAAGAATTTCCTTGGACATTCCTGTACTGCTCTACGGTCGTGAATTGACTGCTTTAGTGGACACTGGAGCGGATTATTCTATAATCAGCGAAAAACTGGCCACCCTTCTGAAGAAAGTGACGACGCCTTGGAATCAAACGCCAGTTCGTACAGCTGGCGGGCACATCATCACCCCACTCGGCATGTGCACGGCAAGAATACAGATTCGTGGCTCCACGTTTGTTGCCAGCTTAAGGATTCTCCCTCAGTGTTCTCGAGACCTAATCATCGGTATGGACTTTCTCAGGGAGCACGGAGCTATCATCGACATTCGAGAACGCCTCGTCACTTTCTCGACAAGGAGCGCCGCAGCGACGACCAACACCATCCACCCTCGAGCACCTCTTCGTGTCATCGACGACGCTGTCACGTTACCACCACGTGAGAGTGTCGTGGTTCAGGTGGCATGTGACAGACTGTTATACGGTGAAGCGGTCGCAAAAAGCAATCGCTCTCTCCTGCTTTCTCAAGGTGTTTGCGTAGCAAGAAGCCTTATTGGTCTCCATGATGGCCACTGTGAGGTTCTTGTCACGAACTTCAGCTACGAACACCGGCACCTTTTCCCCGGTACTGTCATCGCCTACGCCGACCCGATCGCCAATGTCACTGAGTGTTTTGTTTCCGAGGCCATCGACAATGCTGAAGCACCTCTACGCAACGTCGACATTAGTCCAACGCTTCCTGAAGAGAACAAACAACCCCTACGTGAGCTGTTGCTCGAGTTCCACTCTTGCTTTGCACGGTCGTCGAGGATACGTCAAACGTCGATTTCGAAACACCGTATCATCACCTATGACGACGTGCCCCCCATACGGCAACAGCCTTATCGTGTTTCCCCGACAGAACGACATGCGATTCAAACGCAGGTGAAGCAAATGCTTCAAGACGGCGTAATACAGCCTTCATGCAGTCCCTGGTCATCGCCAGTCGTTCTCGTTAAAAAGAAAGATGGCACGCTTTGGTTTTGTGTGGACTACCGGAAGCTAAACAACGTCACAAAGAAAGACGTGTACCCGTTGCCTCGTGTCGACGATTCTCTGGATAGATTGAGGCGCGCGAAGTATTTCTCCTCTATCGATCTGAAAAGTGGCTACTGGCAAATTGAAGTAGATGAGCGGGACCGCGAGAAAACTGCGTTTGTGACTCCGGACGGCCTTTACGAATTTAGAGTACTCCCTTTCGGCCTCTGTTCCGCGCCAGCCACATTCCAGCGAATGATGGATACCGTTCTCGCTGACCTCAAATGGAATAGCTGCCTCGTCTATCTCGATGATGTCGTTATCTTTCCGGAGACTTTTGACGAGCACCTTCGACGCCTTCGGAATGTACTCGAAGCCATTCCATTGGCTGACCTTACACTCAAGCCAGAGAAATGCCATTTCGGTTACGAGGAACTGAAGTTCCTTGGTCACGTCGTGAGGGCGGCAGGTGTTCGGCCCGATCCCGAGAAGACTGATGCCGTAGCTGCTTTTCCCACTCCAACCGACAAGAAAAGTGTCCGCCGGTTTTTGGGGTTGTGTGCCTATTATCGACGTTTCATTGAAAATTTTTCGAAGATTGCAGAGCCGCTATTTCGCCTTACACGTGACGACGCGCCATTCCTCTGGACTGATGAACAACAGACTGCCTTTGCGGAGCTACAACATCGGTTGTCTTCTCCTCCTGTGCTCGGTCATTTTGATGAGGATGCTGACACAGAAGTACGCACTGACGCCAGCAATATCGGTCTTGGAGCTATCTTGGTGCAACGGCAAGACGGAACTGAACGAGTTATCGCCAACGCGAGCCGCACTCTGTCACGGGCAGAGTCCAATTATTCCACCACAGAGAAGGAGTGCCTCGCGGTTATTTGGGCTACTACAAAGTTTAGGCCGTATCTCTACGGGCGGCCATTTAAAGTTGTGACCGATCATCACGCTTTGTGCTGGTTGACCAACCTCCGAGACCCTTCTGGACGATTGGCACGTTGGAGTCTGCGACTCCAGGAATTTAACATCACCATCGTATACAAGTCAGGTCGGACACATGAAGATGCTGACACGCTATCAAGAGCACCTGTTGAATCTCCGTATCCTGACGAGGAAGACGACAGCGCCTTCCTGGGAGCCCTCAGCAGACCGGACCTGCTCGCTACACAACGATCGGACGCTGAGTTAAGGCCCATAATTGATCACTTAGAAGGCAGCATCGCGTCCATTTCTCGCCCACTTTCGCGACGGTTGTCATCATTTTGCCTTCGAGAGGGCATCTTATACAAAAGAAACACAGGTGCCGGCGACAAACCACATCTTCTAGTAGTGCCTCAAGCCGTTCGCGACGACATTCTATTAGCCTGCCACGACGAGCCGACATCTGGTCACTTGGGTTCCTCAAGGACTCTGGACAGGGTACGGCATCTGTACTACTGGCCTAGACTGACTGCTTGCGCCAAACGCTACGTGAAAGGCTGCCGTGAATGCCAGCCCCGAAAGTCACCACCCTTCTAGCCTGCAGGCCTTCTACGACCCATCGACCCTCCGCGTACGCCGTTTGATCAAGTTGGAATGGACCTTCTTGGACCATTTCCCTTGTCTTCCTCCGGCAATAAGTGGATCATTGTCGCAACTGACTACTTGACGCGTTACGCTGAGACGAAGGCACTACCACGCGGGACAGCATCTGAAGTTGCCTGGTTTTTTATGCATCACATTGTGCTTCGGCATGGCGCACCGTCATTCATCATCACTGACCGAGGGACGGCATTTACGGCGAAGCTTCTGGACGACATCTTCAAGTTGAGTTACACGAGTCATCGAAAGACCACTGCATACCACCCTCAGACTAATGGTTTGACAGAAAGACTAAACAAAACACTGGCAGACATGCTCTCTATGTACGTCGATGTGCAGCACAAAACGTGGGACGAAATCCTGCCGTACGTAACGTTTGCGTACAACACTGCCACACAAGAAACTACACGATTTACGCCGTTTCGCCTCGTTTATGGTCGAGATGTTCAACCTATGCTCGACGCCATGATTCCATATGCAGAAATCGATCAGCTCGACCAGTTAGCTCCTGACGTCGAGGAGTACATTCAGCGTGCCGAGGAAGCCCGTCAACTGGCCCGTGTCCACATACGACAGCAGCAGTGTACCGATGCCATCAGGTACAATCCTCACCATCGACAAGTTACCTATGAGCCTGGTGACCAAGTTTGGGTTTGGACCCCCATTAGACGGCGAGGCCTCAGCGAGAAACTCCTGATCAAGTACTTCGGACCATACACGGTACTAATACGTGTAAGCGACGTGAATTATGAAGTGGTTCCGGACGGAGACCTACCATCGCCCATGCGCCGTTTACCACGCGCAGAGACTGTACATGTCGTCCGCCTCAAGCCGTATTTTGCACGGTGATGTTAAGTCTAGCGGTGAAACAAACTTTTGTTTTTGCTGTCGTCGCGTCGTCCTCCAAAGATCTGCGAAGTGTTTTTTTTTCTATTTTTTTGTTCCCGACGACAGAACTCAATTTTTTTTTCCTCGTGTGCATGCCCGTATGTGTGCTAGCGCTTTTTCCCTTTTTTTAAATGTCTTACTTAATGTGCGTACTTTCCGTGTACGTCTTGTGTTTGAGCATCGAGTCGATGCTTCATAGGGAGGGGGAATAATGCCACCTGGTGTTATGAGCCAGCGACCATTCAGCATTGCGTGCCCAGCAAAACGGCGAAGAAGACGACGAGGTCAAGGATCCCGCGCCAGCTGGAGAACCGTCGCTTAGTGCTTGGCATTTTTTCGTCTCTGGCTGCTCGTACTGTCACTTACTCCTGCATTAGCACGTGACAATATGACCGACAGCGATTATTCGCTTGGCTATTAGAAGTATCGGCCACTTCGTCTGCTCGTTGCAGAAGATACCGAGCTACCTCCAGGCTATCAGCAAATTCTGACCATCACGTCCGACGTCATCGACCATAGAGATGCGTAAGTATTAACTTCTGCGCGTTGTTTCACAAGAGAAATAGCCATTGTATCAGGCCTAGTTAGATTTGACAATGAGTCTGTGCTTCTCGCCGCAAGGGACACAACACCTGAGAAAATTACCCTTCCTAAAGGCGCCACTTTGGCTTGCGTTGTTGCTTTCGAGACTCTCTGTGTCGTACCCCTGAAGACGGCTCCCCCTGAAATCACTTATGCTGTACATCCTCGCTCTACATCCGCTCTTGCAGCCGTAATCAACCCCGACTTGACCCCTTCGCAGATGCAACAGTTAGTTTGTTTGAAGAGGCGTGCAACTTCATTCGATGCCCATTCTTCGACATTGAGTCAGACTTCAGTCACAACGCATCGCATTCAGGCAGACGGCAGATCTATCGTACATCGCCGGCCGTATGGGGTCTCTCTAACCGAGCGCAATGTTATTGAGGAAAACGTCGCCGACATGGTGCAACGTGAGATAATCCGCCCCTCTGCTAGCCCGTGGTCGTCTCCCGTAGTTTTGGTCAAAAACAAAGATGACTCCGTGCGAGTTTGTGTCATTTACCGAGCGCTCAACAAAATTACGCGCAAGGATGCATAACCTATGCCTCGCATTGACGATGCCCTCGATGCCCATGAGTTCAACGTCATGCGCTGCGGCCTCTGCAATGCTCCTGCAACTTTTGAGCGCATGATTGACACTGTTCTGCGCGGCCTGAAGTGGAAGACATGCTTGTGCTGCCTGGACGATATAGTTATATTCTCATCGACATTTTCCCAGCACCTGCAACGTCTGGACGAGGTTCTCCCATGCCTCGCTAACGCTGGTCTTCAGCTCAACACCAAAAAGTGCCGTTTCGCAAGCAAGACAGTGTGAGCAAGGATGGTATTCGACCTGATCCTGACAAACGTTGGGCGGTGCTTTGCTTTCCTCGACCAGTAAAGACGAAAGAACTACTTAGCTTCCTTGGCATCGCTTCCTTTTTTGCCGATTTATACGCGACTTGGCCGCTATAGCTGGTGTTTACACAACCTACTTCGTTCTGGTGCTCCTTTGTGGGGTCACCGGAATGTGAACCTGCCTTTGACCAGCTGAAGGGCGCCCTCACATCTGAACCTGTCCTGTGTCATTTTCATGAGACTGCACCCACACTCGTGCACACGGACGCTAGCGGCAATGGAATTGGTGCTGTTTTCCTCCAGCGAGACACCTCTTTGCGTGAGAGTCGTTGCATATGCAAGCCCCCTACTCACACCTGCCGAGAACTATACCATCATTGAGCAGGAATGCCTAGCTGCCGTTTGGTCGGTCCAGAAGTTTCGCCCTTATTTCCACAGCCGCCATTTTACCATCGTTACGGACCATCACCCCTTATGTTGGCTCTCCAAACTCAAGAACTTGTCAGGACGCCTTGGTCGCTGGATTCTTCACCTGTAAGAATATGACTGAGATCACCTACAAGTCTGGTAAAAAACACCAAGACGCAGGTGCTCTTTCTCGCCGCCCGCTTCCTACAGTCGCACTGATCAATGACTCCGCAGCCACCTCCAGGGAAGAAATCCCTGACGTCTCTTCAACGGTGCTTTTGTACTTCGCCACTCTTGACCATCTCACTTCGGGCGACCATGAATCATTTTCGTCTCAACAACTCGCCGATTCGTACTGTCGACGTATTATAGACCACCTTCGTGGAACTTCGCGCCCTCCTAATGCCAGGCTCCATAGACAGCTGACACAATTCGAACTACAAAACTCCGTGCTGTACCGCCTTATTCATCATCCTGACGGACAACGCTGGGTGCCCGTACTGCCACGTTGCCTTCGTGCTCGCCTCCTTCAGGCCTTTCATGACGATTTGACTGCTTAGCATCCAGAAAACTTACGACCGCATAAGAAGTCCCTTGTACTGACCTGGCCGGTCTACCAGTGTGGCGAGATGCGTCTCCTCCTGCGCCATTTTTCAGTGTCGAAAGCGGCCAACATCAGCTCCCGCCGGGCAGCTAATACCGGTCTCGTGTCCTGCGCAACCGTTCGAGGTTGTTGGCATTGATCTCTATAGGCCACTTCCCATGACTCCCGCCGGCAGTCGATGGATAGTTACAGCCGTCGACCAGCTCACGCGCTATGCCGAAACAACTTGTGTCCGTTTTGCATCTGCCTCCTAAATTGCTACCTTCATTCTTCAAGTCATAATCCTGCGTCGCGGCGCCCCTCGTGTCCTTCTGAGCGACAGCGGAAAGACATTTCTTCCAGAACTGGTAGGTGAAGTACTCCCCCGCCCCTCCTGAGAGCCTCTGGCACAACTCGCAAGACTACTTCAGGTTACCATCCTCCGACCAACGGTCTCACTGAGCGGGTTCATCGTACGCTCTCCGACATTATAGCCGCCTATATTCAACCAGATCACAGAAATTGGGACGCAATTTTGCCATTCGTCACCGTCGCGTATAACACCGCTGTTCTACGCACAACCGGTTACTCGCCATTCTACCTTGTTTATGGCCGTTCGCCCTGTTCCTTTCTCGAAGTTTCTTTCTTCTCTGCTCCCGTCAGTCAATCTACATCTTCCTGCGAAGAATTTGTTTCCCGCCTTGACCATTGTCGCCAGCCTGCCCGCTTCAACACCAGTTTTCTACCAGCCCGGCGACGAAGTGCTGCTTTGGAGACCAGTTCAGACTCCTTGGTTGTGTGAGAAGCTTCAATGCCGCTTTATTGGCCCATACACGGTCCTGGAAATGACTTTTTCCGTTAATTATCGGATGACCCCAGTTCCCTCAACTGACCGCCGTTGCCACTTTACTGGAGTAGTCCACGTTTCTCACATGAAGCCCTTCCCGCGGCGTTCCCCGTACCTTTAGGCTGCCGCCAGGATGGCCGCTCTCGCGGGGGGATATTAGTGTGGGCAATTATTGTGCACTTCTTCATCATCTGTATATTACCATCATGTGTGTGCCCTTCTTCTTCGTGGGGGTAGTCGCATCGTCATAGTGGACTGGGCCCAAGGTTCTTCGCCGCATCTCAGGCTCAATAAATGTTGCCCCTTACTATGCCGTCACAATGCCGTCACACACACACACACACACACACACACACACATATATATATATATATATATATAGTGCAAATCTGAAAACATGTTAGCCGAAATGAGAGTCAACAGGAAAAGGGAAAAAAACCACAGGAAAAAGAAATAAATTGAAAAATATGCTTGGCGGTGCCTTACATCCATGGACTGTCACATAGGATGACAGAGGCAGACCAACGCCATGCTGTTGAAGCACTGTTCTTCGTTCCACAAAAACTAAAAGACGTGTGCAATAGATTGAACGCAGCATCCAAAGAGGCCAATCCGAGTGCTACGGTCTGTTAGAATAAGCACGTGAAAAACTACGTGGAATGTGCGACTTCAGTGGTTTACCAAATCCCACTAGATTGCAGGAAAGTGTATATTGGGCAAACTGGACGTTGTTAAATGATAGGTTACGGGAGCACAAATTCACGTGCCAGCTTCTGACAGTACCTCGCAGCTTGGCTGCACACTGCAAATAATGGAAATACTCTCTGCTTCTAGAAAGCACCAAAGTCATTGGCACATCAAAAACAAAAACGGAGCGAGAAATATGGGAGGCACTTGCCATAGCTAAAGAAAGATGTGTGTAAGCACTCCATCCATCGCGCTTATCGAAGCTGAGGTCGAGTTTGCCAGGGTGAACGGGTGCAAGTGAACAATGCATGCCTGGCCCAAATTATGATCACATGTCGTCACCCAGTCATATCTTTTTATATCTCCTCCAGCGCCATATCTCATTGTACATAAGCGCTTTCTTTAACTGTATTAAACAGTGTGGTAGTTTGCGCTACGTACGTGCGCGTCCTGTCTTTCACTTAAATCGTCAGTGTAACACTACGCGCAATATAATGACGAACTTGCACCAACTAGCCCCCTTCATTGCTTTCAGAAATGTGCCTGTAGGATGGATACAATTGCGATCGCAATAATGCAAATCTGCGGAAAGAGCCCAGACACCACATTATTCATCAGAATACACCAATCATGGCAGCAACAGCGTCGGCGAAGCAGGATACGCAAGGACGTGACAGGAGAATTCTACTGACTTTCATAGTTGTTGAAGAGTTCCTTATTTCTCCTCCGTATGCCGTCACCGCTACTGTCACCGTGAAACTCGAGCGCTCCGAGGAACACCAGAACGCCGCCCCCGAGTTCATAGTGATAACTGTAGGTTGATGAAGTCTCAGATGGCCGTTCCGGTGAGGAATGCGGGTCGGTCAGCTTAAGATACAGGTAAATGCAATGTTGTAGAAGAATATAATAATGTGCCTCCGTACGGCGTCACAATTGCTGACACAGCCTGTACACCTTGCACGCATAAAGCGATGCTAACTATCCAGGGCGTTTCTCTCAAATTGCACTGCTGCTAACATTGAATATTCGATGTACATGCTACTGTCGACGATTCAGAATTTATCCAGAGGTTCCACAGCCTACCTTCATTATAAAATGTTCGGCCTTTCGTCATGTATCGTGCAACATATTATCGCGACCATATGCCCCCCCCCTACTTAGTTGTCATATGCAAACAGATGTTTTAAAATATTGAACTTTATGTTGTCTCTCTGGTTTGCAGGCAGGTACAACATCAAGAATATAAACGAAGCTGCCTGGGATATACACCGGAAGTATGGTCCCGTCGTAGGGGAGCAACTCCCTGGAAGGCGAGTCTTGGTGCACCTCTTCAGCGCGGACGATATTCGGACCTTGTACCAGGAGGAGGGAAGGACACCGTACCGCATGGGAGCACTACCGTTCAAGTTTTACCACACAGACAGGAAGGAGTACTTTGCCAACACTGGGATACTCAATGCGTGAGAACATTTCTTGGTCCCTTCGATTTACCGCTAGCTTTAGGAAAACGTTCCGAGCATACTATTTCGAAATCCTTAGGCTAAATTCAGGTTGATGATTATGAAAAGACTGCGTACGAGCAGACCAGTTTAGAAAAAAAAGCTAAATACAAGTACATTATTTGTAAAGAAAACAACGTTGTCTCCCTCAACAAACAACAGTAACTAGCATTTATTCCGTTGCCTTTAAGCCAATGTGGCCGGAGGAGGAGGCAAAACGTTTATTGAGCTCTAGAAAATTTTATGAATTTCACGGAGTCAGATGGTGCCTTCCATCATCTTCATCAGCAATGGCCGTCTGCCCCTAGTCCAAGGCTCCGCTGGATGCCGCTGCCTGCTGTGCCCGTCGGATCAACCCTAGTTGGACGTCCTGACCGTCGCTGGAGAGCATTCCTTCCCATTGCTCCGCACTCGGGTTTGGTATTATTGGTGCCGCATTTGTTTTCTGGCAGGCCCACGTTATATGGTAGAGCGTGGGTGTCTCCTGGCACCATGGGCATTTGTCAGTGTACTGTGCGGATTGTATTTTACTGAGGGTGTTTAAGTTCGGATATGCACCCGTCTGTAGCAGCCTCCAGGCTACGGAGTCCTGTCTAGTGAGAGAGCTATGCGGCGGGGGTACCGCTTCCCGCTGCCCTTATAGTGGTTTAGGATAGCCGAGTATTTTCTGGGGACTGGCTCGGTTTCCTCGAGGTCAATGGCGGAGGGTTCTCGGTATGCAGTGTATCCTCGGGCTACCCTGTCGACCTCACGGTTGCCTTCCACGTCCGTGTGACCCTGCGTCCACATTATCGTGTGTCTAATTGGTTGTTCTTTTTCTGGGTTTTGTGTGTGGGGATCTTCAGAGCGGAGTATGCGGAGCGTTCTGTGACCTATTCTGCCTAACATGTAGTTTCGGCATGCTGTTTGGGAGTCGGTTAGTAATGTTAAGGTCCGCCTAGTCCGATAGCCCTCCGCTGCCTCTAGAGCGACGGCCGCTTCTTCAGCCTCGACTACCATGCAGTCCCGTAGAGATGCGCTGACGATTTCTCGCATATCGGAGTTTATCACCACCGCTACTGTGTTGGGGTTGATCTGTCTCGCCCTTCTGGTGTATGTGGCTGCGTCCACGTATAACGTTGTTGCTTGGGAAGCTAGTGACTTTTGGGTGTATTCGGCTCTCGCCTTCCTGCGTTTTCGCGTAGGTTGGGGTCCACAATCTTGGGATTGAGAGTCTCCTTGATTGTGTTTCGTATTTTGTCCGGGATAGTTGTGGTTCTTTCGGTTTCTCGCATCTGTTCGCTGCATCCCAACTTGTGCAGAAGCTCCCTGCCAGACGGAGTCTGTTGTAGTCTGCGCAGCTGAGCAACCTGTTGTGCCTCTCTGAGTTCTTCGAAAGTGTTATGAAGTCCTAGTGCCAAGAGCTTCTCCGTGGATGTGCATTGTGGTAGGTGGAGCGCGGTTTTGTATGCCTTGCGTACGATCGCGTCTATCTGCTGAACCTCGCTCTAGATTGGGTTGTAGTTCGGGAGATTGTAGGTAACCCGGCTGATCACCAGACTTCTAACCAAGTTTAGCGTGTCTTGCTCTCGCATGCCTGGGCGTCTGTAGGAGATGCGCGTTATCATGCGAGCGACTTGTAGAGTTGATATCTTGAGTAGAGCGAGAATATGTGAGCAGCGTTGATTCGACTGTATCCACATGCCCAAAATTCTTATGAGCGTTTTCTCCGGTATTAGTTTTCCCTCGTGGTTGACGCCAAGCTTGAGCTCGTCGCTAGTCGGGACCGTGCGATTCTGTTTCCCTCTCCAGACTCTGAGCAGCTCAGATTTCTCGGTAGAGCAGGCTAGCCCTCTTGCCCTCACGTAGTTCTCTACGCAGGTCGCAGCCTCTTGTAGTCTTCCTTCTTTTTCTTTAAGTGATCCCGTGTTGGTCCAAATGGTTGTGTCATCGGTGTACATGGCATGGTATATGCCCTCGATCTCTGAGTTGTTTCGCAAGGCCGATTATTGCTATGGTAAATAGCGTTGGGGAAATGACCGATCCCTGGGGGGTTCCTTTGTTGGGGGCATGGAACTTCTCCGAGCGGAGTTCTCCTAGCCCTATCGTAGCTGTTCTGTTGGAGAGGAAAGCTTTGACGTAGCCGAAAACCCTCCTGCCGTAGTTTAGGTCGTCCAGGCCCGCTAGGATGGCTTCGTGGCTCACGTTGTCAAAGGCTTCTTTAATGTCCAATGCCATTATCACGTTCTCTCCGTTCCTGGGAACGTTGCTTAAGACTTCTTCCTTGATCTGTAATAGTACGTGTTGGGTCGACAGCTTCGCCCTGAATCCGAACATACTGTGGGGGTATAATTGGTGATCCTCTTTGTATTGTTGTAGCCTTATCGTGACCACTCTCTCGTACAACTTGCCAAGACATGATGTGAAGGAGATGGGTCTTAGGTTTTCGATTTGTAGCTTTTTGCCCGGTTTTGGTATCACAACTACATCTGCATGTTTCCAATCCTTGGGGACGGTCTCCGCTGCCCAGTGCTTATTGAGGAAGTCGGTTAGTTCTGCAACTAGCTCGTCATTGAGAATGCGGATGAGTGCGTTGTTAATTTTGTTCGCGCCCGTTGCCGTGTTTCTAGTTGCGCTTCTCATTGCTGCATAGACCTCTTCACGAGTGATGGGTCTGTCTAAGCTTGGATTTTCTCTTCACCGGTAATCCCATGTATATGCCGCCGGGTTCGTGTCCCCGAAGCAATTGACACGCACTTTGTCCAAGAGTTCCTCGTCGGTTCCCTCGAATTGGTGGATTAGTCGGTATATTGCTTTGCTATTCTCTGCCTTGGTTTTAGTCGGATCGATGAGCGCTTTCAGGATATGCCACGTCCTAGCTGTGCTCAGGGTTCCGTTCAGGGAGTCGCTGAAGTGTTGCCAGTTCGTTCTCGCCAATTGTGCTGCGTACACCTCTGCTTTCGTTGTAATTTCTGCTATTTTAAATCTGAGCTTCCTGTTGTGTTTCTGCTTTTTCCACCTCTTGGTTAAGCCCCGTCTGGGTTCCCATAGCCTAAGAAGCCTGGCGTCCACCTCGGGTGTCTGCGTTGTTCTTTTGACCTCTTTGGTGTGCTCGCCTTCTCTCTGCTTGAGTATGTTTCCCCATTCTTCAATCGACTGGATACCTCCTTCGCTGAGGTGTCCGTCACATGCTTCTCTAAATGCGTTCCAATCAGTTATTTTGACTGTTCCTAGCTGCCGTTGAAGTCTGTCTGAAGTCACTTGGGTTTTGAGTATGTAGTGGTCGCTCCCCAGATTTTCCATCAGGTTTTCTCATTGCGCCTGCCATGGTCCTTTGATGAAGGTGAGGTCCGGACAAGTGTCGGTACTGACGCTGTTGCCTATTCTGGTCGGAATTTCTGGGTCTGTGAGGAGGATGTAGCCTGCATTCTCTGGCGCTTCTGCTAGTCTCTTTCCTTTAACGTTGAAATTCTTGTATCCCCAGCTCTTATGCCTGGCATTAAAATCGCCTAAGACGACTAGCGTGTTGCCCTCTGCCAGTTTGCTGGCGCCTTGAAAGAGCTCTTGGAATTTGGCTTTCTTTTGTTTCGGTGAGCTGTAGGTATTTACGATGAAGATGCTGCCCCCTTTCTTCTTTTTCTTTGGGATAATTTCTACGATCACGTGCTCTATGTCTGTTTCGGCTATCCTATTGTGGCTTATGGCTAAGATCGCATTGTTGACTAAGATTCCCGTCCTTCCTTTTTCCTGGGCTTCGTAGCGCGTGTGTCCTCCTAGGGTTGGTGTGGTGCCCGTTTCCCGAAGCGCAATAATGTCGGGTGCCGTTTGTTGTGTGTGAATATATGGTTGAAGTAGGCCCTGCTTCCTTTGGTAGCCTCTGGAGTTCCATTGCCATATGTCTAGATTTTCTTGTTTGCTTAAGGTTTTTCTGGCCATGTTAAGCTTGTGTGTTAGTCGTGGTCGCGTTGGCGAGGGCTGTCAGTGCGGGACGGTGGTATGGCTTCTCTCTGATGTTTTCGGTGAATTTTCGCTTGCCGATCGAGCTGCGTAATTCCGCTATTTGCACTTGCGTTTGTAATGTTGTTTGTTGAATCATCTGTTGCATCATCTACTGCATTTCGGCTTTAAATTTGTTAAAGTTCTCGTTGCTTGCCTGCGACGAGTCCGGCGGTTGGGTGAGGTCGGGTTGCGGCTGCGGAGGGCTGCTCGGTCTCTCGTCCCTAACTGCCTTCGTGAGCTCGGCTACCTGGCGTTCTAGCTCGCTCTGTCTGACGCGCGTGAGTTCTAGTTCGCGTCTTAGGGCTGTTATTACTTTGTTCGCATCCTCCTGCTGCTTAGGCGCGTTGTTGTTATTTGTGTTTGTGTCCTGTTTAACTTCCCCTCCCGAGTGCGGTGAAAACCAGGGATTTCCTGCTCCCCAGCTAACCTTGACTACGGTTTTCCGTGCGGGTGTCTTCTGCTTTTGCTGCTGCTGCTGCTGGCGAAATAGGGGCACCAGGGGCGGGAAGGACCGTGAACGGCTCCTCGACCGGCTCCGTGACGCCCGGGATCTCGAACGGCTCCGCGAGGTCTCCCCTTCAGAGCTGAACCACCGCAGCTTCTTGCCGCGATCGTCCCAGCTGCGGCGTCTGCTGTCGTGGCTGCCGGCGCCGCCTCCCCTGCCGCCGTGGTTGTTGCGCAGCTCCCTGGCTTTCTTCAACTTGTCTTGGCATTCTTTGGATCAGGTGACGTGGCTACCGCCGCAGATCAGGCATTTGGGTGTGCATTGGTGGCCCTCCGACGGGTTTTGCGTACCGCACCGCTTGCACGCCCTGGCTTCCGGATTGGGGCACACGTCCGACCGATGACCTTGTTGACAGCAGATATAACATACCTGCTTCGTGGGACGATACGGTTAGCACCACATCTCGCCTCCGTAATAAATGACTTGTTTTGGGACTACGGGGCCGTCGAAGGTGATGACAGCCGACTTGGATTTTCCTAGCACCCGGGCGCTGTGAATCTTGACTCATTGAGTCCGCCCCCGCAGGTTGGCTTTCAGTTCTTCCGGCGAAGTCCCGGGGTCCACTCCGTGAATCACGCCGCGGCGGGTGTCTTCCGGAGCTGCCACGTAAGCATTAATATCATACGAGCGTTCCCCGAACGTGAGGTTGGAAACGCGTCTCACGTGTTGGGCGGCCATCTCGCTTGCCGTGCTCGCTATTATGATGTTTGATCCCGTGCGAAGTCTGATGATCAGATCTTCTCCTTTACATTGGTGGTTGCACGCTGCCGCTACGGCGCGGGCTACTTGGTGGGTCTGGAGCTATCTGATTACCAGTCCTTTCGGCCGCAAAATGATTTTGAAATCGTCCTTGGGGAGCGGGGGTAGCCTTGGCCTGGGCCGCCGCAGCGCTCCTCTCTTGACGCTATTCGAGGCGGCGGCGGCTGGCGCGCCAGCTGCCGGCGGAACAGTGGCCGGAGTCTTTCCGCTGGGGTCACCTTGAGTGGTAGGCGGAAAATTCCCGGTAGCGTTGAGTTCCGTCTTCCTTTGTCGCTTCTTCTGGCGTTTGGACAGGGCCGATTCCCAGTTCGATTCGTCTTCTCTCTGGGCTTCGTGCTGCTGCTCTCGCATGGCGGCATCCTCGATCACCCCGTCTACCGAGTTCTCGGAGTCGGTGGTGCCGAGGTAGTCCTCGTGCATCTCCTGGGCTTCCAATAAATTCTGGGGTAGTCTGCTCGTTGTTGGTTCAAAACTTGGGTGATTCGTATGGCGGGGGTCCGTACCGGGCTGCATCGTCGCCTAGGAGCGAGCCGGGGTGCCCGTGAGCGCCCGTAGTCGAGTTAAGCCCGGTTAGGCCTAGCGCCCGCTCGGTCACGCGGAATCTTCCAAGTCGGTAAAAAGCCAAAAATTGGTCCTATCGTCCTGAATTCAGTATCCAGGTGGTCCAGCTTGTGTTTCCTCTAAGCTCCAAACAAAATTTGGGGGCCCAGTGAATTGAGAAAGTCTGGGGGGGTCAGAATGGTCAGAGCCCATTCGACGCACGTCAGCACTTGCTTGTGGCCGGAGATTTCTTCTAGGTGATGCTTCGCGCAACATTAAAATAGTTAATTAATAAACATTTCTTTTCCGAGAATACAAATTCATTTCTTAGCGCAAATGAATCAATGGTAAAATGAAGAAGGCAAGAGGATCATTTCCCTGGTATTGGAGAAAGCGTGGCTTCATTTATTTTCTGTGCAATACGCAATGCACCACATTCATAATTTCAATTCACATTGTCACAGCAGTGCGAGCATTGCGACAATGATGACGGTGGTCAAGGTGAGGAAGGCTGACAGCAGGAAGCTTTAAGGACCGCCTATACCATTTGTCGGTATTTTGCTTGCACTCTGTAAATGTTAAATATACCGCAGGCTCGTTTATACCTCTGGCCGTGAAAGTATGATCTTGCACACATTCTTCCCGCGCTACCTTAGTGGATGCAAGCGCTTAAATCTGTTCATGAATTGCTGATGTAAGAATGATCCAGTCTAGCTATACCATGATGCCAAACACCGCCAGTCAGGCCGTGTAGGAAATTAGAGCAGCTACACTGCGCAGACAGTGAGAGTCATAAATATTCTGAAAGAGCTCACTTACTTTCACGCAGGAGAACGCTTGCATGTATGCCTGAGCGAATCGAACAAATAATAGATTTCTAGTTTGAAGAAGTGATACAAAGACAGGGGTCGGTGGTGGAGAGAAAACGTGTTCATATGTATATTGTAGACAGGAAGGCTATAAAATTAGAGCTACAAAATAAAGAAAACATGGCAATGCAAAATTCACAACCACTCGTTGTAGAGCGGAAGCCTGATCTATAAAGCCAAAGCTGTCATGGTCAAGCCTTAGAAATGTCTATCGATCGTGGTATTTTTAAAGACAGCCTTCGCTAGATCCCTTTGTTCCATAGCTCTATAAAAATGATTTACTTTTTTAGATGTCGACTCAAGAGTAACAGAAGCTGAACTAACAACATTTCTTGATGAAAAATGCGCTGATAGGAACCTAAAATCACTGTCTACATTTGTGTTCTACACATATCCCCTAAAGCGATCATACGGTATTGCTCGGCATCACCAATTTCTATTTTTCCGAAATGGCAAAAATACAGAAGCAGAAAATACGAACTCGTCTGGAGAACATGAGGAAAGTACACTGTTTCGTAGAACTCGCAGAAGTTAAAATGCGAGTTGCTTCCGTTAGCTGTCCAGGCGATCATCATTGTGTGGAGGATGTAATAATAAAACACAGCCTGTCTGCTACACAGCCTGTCTGCACAAACTGCTACGAGCGCTATTGTGTCGCCACCTTGGCATGCTCGGTACCTAATGACACCATCCCCCCTGCGGCTTGTGCTATGTGGGCAAGCTGCACTCCCGCAGATGCAAGGGTCATGCCGCTAAAGTAACATCAGGGAACACGCAAGAGTCGAGAGTACCTACAACGCTAAACTTTGCTCCATTAGTCTTCGTGGTAATATTTTAAAAGCGTAAGAAGTTGTCTTTACCTGCAAAGGTTTCGTTTTAAGGTGGGTCATGGCCCCTCGCAGCTATTTATCTAGCAAAAATGTTGGTCCACAAAACGTGCACTTAGTGGCACTCTACTTATTGTGAAAATGAATTCACGTAGCACTGTTACCCCTTGGCCTAAAGGTTACTCCATTTATGTTCAGGAACTGAATAATTAACTTTATGCTCTCCAATCGTGGAAGGGTCAAGTCAAATCCATCCTCAAATAAATAACACATAGAGCTGCTGTAAAAAGTGCATTCTAATTGTGTACCTAAAAGAAGCACGTCGATACTCTTTTTATGGCGCAAATCATTTACCCGGGTTTATGCCAAGAGATTTATATTCCTTATTTACTCCACTGCTTTGTTCGCGCATAATTTGCGACAATAATTTGTATCTCATAACGCAGTATATTCACGTAAATAACGCAACCAAGAGTATTACGTGCGGGGAGAACTTCTGTCTGATAAAAAAATGCTGAAGAATGGCAATGCTGAAAAAAAAATACTGCATTTCACGGTTATACGACGAATTAATGCGGTATACAAATAGGAAATGATCTATAGAAACGTGTGCCCGCAGACTGCTTTATTCATTGTTATTGCGAACTGCCATCAGAAAATATGTACAGTGAGGGGATGACCGCCTGCACAATTTACTCGCTGTCACAGTTTGTCTCTAAATGTGTCAGTAAGGACGGCATCTTCCTCTATGGCGCCGATGTGATTGGAAACATTTTACGGTGGGGCAGAATCAAACGGAAAGTTAATTTAAAATAGACTGAAGGACCCCTGCTCGGCACGATTGCATCTCCCAATTGGTGGAGCGCCGTCACGTGGTATTTTTTCGCGATAACGCAAACTAGTACACGTGCCGGCGCCAGTTGCGCTGATGACGTTCGGATTGTTATAAACCGTTATCACTTTTTAATTTCTTATCCATCTGCGTCAAAACGTTACTACGGCGTCGGCTGCGTATGGCACGGCTTGAAAGCGATTTACGATGGGGGCAGCGCCCCCCGAGTGCTGATAGCTTCGTGTGCGCTGTGTTCTCACCGCTTCGCGTTGAAGCGAGAGGTAGCGCAAAGGTCGCTTGCTGCTGCGGGCCCTATGTTCAAACCGATCATCTTACGTGACAGACGGCGGGACATGTTTCCTCGTTGGATAAGCATAAAAATGCTTACGAGTTTATAACATAACAACATGCGAACACGCATCGCGAGTCCAGCTGCCTTGTCGCGTCTCTTACAGCCATCGCCAAAAAGCTGCACCTAATGTTGAGTGTAGCGGCGCGGCTGACACTCGCGATATGAGGCTATAAAGATATGGTATATCAGCTGGTCTATATCAAAAACCTTTTCTCTCATTATTAATACATTGTTGCAGAGATGACAATCTCCTTTTGAGAGATACGGCTAGTCGACACAGAAACGATTTTTCGTTGGATCATGTCTAAATCAAATAGGCCACATGGCTTCTGCATATCGACATGCACCGTGGCTTGAAAGAAGCAGTAAGATAGCATATCTTATACTTAGAGTTTAAACACAAACGTTCTGAACTTTACTCGGATAAGTCGAGATGCAAGAATGCTACGCCAAGTGCTGCACCAGGACTTCGTCTTCTGCCGAGCAAAAGAAAGTAAATGAGCGCACAAGCATTTTTACAACGAAACCACTGGCCTATGCCCTTGTAGTACTAGAGATATGTAAATGAGAAAAAATGAAGCCGTTTGTCACGCAGATCGTCTTAGCATAGCTAGAGCGCCCTCTTCAACCATAAGGTACGACAATCATGTCCTTTACATCCGCCCTGGTTTGCGGAGTGCGTAAGAAGTATTCAATATCATTAAATAAATAAATGAGCTGAAATACCTAAATAAAAAAATTAAGAGAATGTGAGCGTGTTATTCTTGCGTCTTACTGCGTAACCGAAATTAAGCAGCCTTCCATCCGAAGATAATGCCGGCACGCCCCTGCCCCCCTATAGTCATTCCCCCTGTACCTCATGCTCTCTCGTGTATAGCCGCTGTCACGATATCCGATGAGGATTATTTAGGCTTTCGGGGCTTGCGTAGAGCCGAATAATTGTACTCGCATCAGTCGACCTTAGTGATGTGAATAGAATCGCTTTGGCATTATATGTCATTGCAGCTCTTCAGCTATGAAACTCGGTCAGTAACCATCACATTCTAATTCATTGAGAACTTCTTATTTATCGTAAGCCGTGCAAACAGATCAGTAAGTGTTCATGTGTGAAACGAGGCTACGTGAGGCTTCGCTATTTGTTGAACCCAATGCAATACCAACAAATGAGGCCTTGAAGTCATCAATGAAAACGACGTTTGGATATCTCGGCTTTCCCGCAGGCAGGGCGAAGAATGGCGCCAGATCAGGAGAGCGGTTCAGCCTTGCACCTTGAAGCCTCGAACTATTGAGTTGTATGCAGAAGGAATGAGCCAGATTGCCGACAGTGCCTTGGAGCTTATTGCCAGTGACCGGGACGAAAATGGAGACGTACCGGACTGCTACGCGATCATGCAGAGATGGGCGCTGGAGTGTAAGTGTGCTTGCAACTATTTTTGAATTGAATTTCCAAGGTAATACAGCACTAACACGCGATAATTCACGACCTTATTAACGAAAAAAATAAAGTGCTTAGGTCAGGGCGCAAGTAATGTCCGAAAGCCGTGTTTCGCTGGGGAGCCACGTAATATTTTTCCAAGCTAAAGTCAACTCAATGGGGCTCACGTGGAGGAATAGTAGTATATAAAATTTCAAAAATATTGCGTTAAAATGCAAATTATAAGGAAAGTCATCATGCAATGTCGCAGCCATCTATAAGAGTTGCAGTATCGCCCGAAAGGAGAAGTACTGATATACATCGCAAATTATTACACAAATGCCCGAACTAAAGCTATAGATATTACGGGATGTATAAAGTGCAGTAAGCCCTTGCTTATGAAAGATCATCAAGTTTTCTGCCATGTGTGCACAGACAAACAAGAACAGATATCACTTCATGACCATGAACAGGAACTATCACTACTATGGCGTGATTAAAAGAGTGACTAGAGGGCACCAAACGCTTCTGCTTGCGCTCCATTCAACACGTCTCCTAAACTGCCGACTCCGGGGACTCAAGGCACTAAACGGGAGCGAATGCAGCTTTCATGCAGCCAGCAGCCAACACGCCTGGTTTAATCTTTGTAGCTGCAGGAGATTACCTTGAAGATAGGGATGGGACGGTGCAGTGCCAGGGTAGCGAATGATATGAGGCTGAGCAATTCTTGTTTTTACGTCTTCTTAAAAAGAGACCCGTTCACCTGTCCCTACCCCTCTTTCCTCTCTTAGCGCGCCCCCTCCCCCTCCTCGATTTGGCCGCGATTTATCATACGAACCACCACAACAAGCGTGCACCAGTGCAGCCTCCTTGGCTGATCGTGCGATTCCCCTCACGCCTACGCCATACTGCATCCATGGTGCCACCGCATCTTATCGCACTTGGACTTTGCATGGAGCCTCTTGGTGTCGCTGACGGAGAAGATGAACATTAGCCTTGAGTGTTGATATAACGGCTTTTGATGTGAAAATCATTTACATGCCGTTGCATCTAAATATTCTTCGTATCTTGCTTGGTTCAACAATGTGGAAACTGAAACACTAAATGCATGACAAGAAACTTCATTGCAACGACAATCCTGAAGCGACAAACGAAAAGAAAGAACTTACTGTACGTATATTAAACTAAAGAAAGACTCCTTGCTGTGGAGCCGGTCTTAGCTCTTCCACAAGTTCTACTGTGACCTACTTTTTTTCAGTAGCGTATTTCCGAAATGTAACTTATTGAAGCTAAGCAGTTTGTCTAGCCTTGGATTACGTTTACACTAAGGAAACATCAGTTCTCAAAACTGCTGTCGAGAATACCAGTAGCATCTCTATTTCGGCGGCAAGATGTCCATTACCAGCTTCATACCTCTTGGCGCTTAGAGGACCTCGCTAGGGCACCGTGACACTCGCATGGAGGAAGGAAAACAACTATCATGGAGGGTCACGTGCTTCCGCTAGCCTCGACAAGCGAGGCTCCTTTGATGCCGCCCGTCCTTCTCTCTGGGGTCACGTGCGTGGTGCCTCTTGGGTACGATTCGGCTCATACATTTGCCGGATCATTCGAATTTGTTTGGTAGGCGCTAGCATTTAGTGGCGCCTGCCGTCACAAGCATCGAAGCACGTAGGAAGGAACGGGTAGTTTTCTGCTACCGCGCGTCGTTCTTGACTGAAAATTCGTTGCCTTGGAACGCGGAAAAAGGCTGGAGCACCTGAGCCGTGATGACAGATGTATCAAAGCGTCACTTTTGCTTACCACCACGGTTAGTGGAGGTGCCAGCGCTCGCACCTCGAAACCCGTTCATTACGCCAGAGAGTGCGTATGTCGCTTTGAGTGAAACAAATGGAATTATCCTACACTCTGAATGCCAAAGCAATCGAATTTATTTATTTATTTAGGAATACTGTATCCCTCACTTGAGTGCCATTACAGGAGACGAATTGTAAAAATAAATTTCAGCACCGACAATACAACGTTATACAGCATTGTCAAACACAAATTACGAAGAGGATGAACAAGTATACACAGTATACACAGAATCACAGTAAGCATGATCAATTCCTAATTATCCCGTTGCCACAATTCTACAATTCTAATACAATTCTAGTTGAGAATTAAATTCGCTAACATTTTGCGCTGTTACAGTGCAGACCGGAAGGCCATTCCGTATATTAATACACGAAGGAAAGAAGGAGTACTGAAAACCATCAAGCCGTGTTTTATAAGGCTCTACACTAGCACTGTGGTTTAAACGCGCACTGTGTATTAGAGGGGGGCGAATGTATGTTTCTTTGTTTATTCGTATTTGATTTCTGGTTATTTGGAAACATAATTTCATTCGCTGTATTTCTCGTCGTGTTTCAAGGAGTTCCAAGTCGCAACATTTCAACATGTGTGTTACAGAATCGGCTCTCCGATAACGCGAACAAACAAAACGCACAGTGGTTCTCTGAATTTCTTTCGTGTTTGTCTCGCAAGTACACTTGGTGAGGGCTCAAAACTGGGGAGGTGCACTCCAAAACCGGGCTTCAAATATCGGGCTTCAAATTAGCTTCAAATATGTTGGTGCATGCTGCAACTTTTTCTCAAAAAGAACAGTTTCCTGTAAGCCCTAGAGCAGACCTCCTCCACTTGGAGGCGCCAGCACAAGTCATGATTAATGATCACCCCTAAGTACCTAAAACTACGTACATTCAACAAAGAATTGTCACCAATTTTATAGTCAAAGGAAGGCGCAGTTTTTTTTTTCTTATCATATGAGCGAACGTCCATTTCGAATAATTTGTTTCGAATCCTCATATTATGCACCAGTCATGTAAACCTTGGAGGCATGGAATAATTTTCCTTTAGTGGGTTTTATCTGCCACTGTATAATAAAGAAAACAATCGTCGGGAAAAAAAGTTTTATTTTAAAATGTGATTCCAGAACACTGGAAATATCATTGATGTAAATCGAGAACAATAGCGGCCCCAATACTGACCCTTGTGGAACCGCAGACAAGACTTCTAGTGGATGAGACATGATGTTTTCAAAGCGCACGGATTCTACACGACCACTCAAATGGGCTGCAATCCAGTTCACAATGTTTGGAGCAATACCTGCGTTCTCAATTTTCGAAAGCAATTTACAATGCGGTACCTCATCAAAGGCCTTTGCGAAATCTACGCAGATGACGTCATATCGTTCGCAGGCATCCAAAGCTAGATAAACATTATGAACCGTTTCAGTCAGTTGTGAAATAGTGAATAATCCGCTTCGGCATCCATGTTGTGACGAAAAGAAAAAGGTGTTGGCTTCAAGGAAAAGAATGATATGCTTTGCTACTGCATGCTCTATAAGCTTGCAAGTCAGAGAAGTAAGTGATGCGGGACGATAGTTGCTAACTTGATTTCGATTGCCGGATTTCGACTGCCGACAACACCGCTGCGCCAATCTTGAGGTAGTGAACTGGTTTCCAAAGATTTTCTGAAGATTATGGTTAGGTAAAATGACACACATTCAGCATATCGCCATAAAAATTCACTTGGGATCCCGTCCGGCCCGCTTGCTTTCTTGGCATCAAACCTAAGGAATTGCTGAAATGTGCCTGCCTGAGTGATTTCTAGTGGGCGCATTGCGCAGGCGCCCAATTCACTGCGCTCATTGTTTCCTTGCTTTGTCGCCGTGTTCGTAAATGCTGACAAGAACAATACTTTGAAACAGTCTGCTATTTGCGCCTTTTCCGTGATCATTTAAGATCCGCTTTTTATCTGGTGTATCTCTTCTTTTCTTTTACCTTAAGCGCAGCCAAAACTTTTGTTCCGAAGGCTTCAGGAACCGAGGAAGCGCTATGTTAAAGTACTTTTCTTTGGATTCCCGTAACTCTAATTTTAGTTGAGCACGCAAATTGGACACCTGGGCTGAGTTATGTTTATTTTTGCGTAAGCGTTTTATTCTGCGTTTCAGGTATATTATTTCTCGAGTTATCCATGGGCTATGGTGCTTCGTTTTTTTTAATGTGGGTAGGAATAAATTGATCTAAGCAATGCTTGGCGATTCTCTTGAAACCTTGCCACAATTTTACTACAGATTCACAAGACACAAGTTCAAATTCACTAAATGATAGACTTAAGTTATCTACTATTGTTGTATCGTCTGCCCGCGAGCAGTCTTTTATAAGTTTAAAGGCAGATGATCGCGGTCGACTAGGTATATCTATTGGTATATCGACGGATATCATTTTGTGGTCTGATATTCCTGGTTCGAGTGACACACTAGTAGCAGCTATTTTGTAACATAGAAACACAAGTTCTAACAATGACATAGAATAGAAAGTTTCTCGCGTATTTGCTTCAACAATTTGCCGTAAATCATTATTTCCAGTAGTTTTTCAGCACTCTAAACTTCCGTGTGTCCAGGCGAGAGAGTTTTCCAGTTTATGTGGGGTAAATTAATATATCCAGTCATTATTAGCCTTGTACTTTTATTCATATGAGTGCACAAGAAAAGCATTTAATTCGTCCAGGAACTCAGGTGTGGTAGGAGGGGCCTTGTATATGCCTCCCACTATGAACAAAACGCCATTTAATAAGATTTTGCTCTACACTTCTTCTCAAAGACTAGTGATTCTTTCGGCCCTAACTGATGATTTCACAACTACAGCTACACCCCAACCTCTTGAGCCCCTATCCAATCTGAACACTTTATACCCTGGAGGAACAACACAGTCATTGGGAACTAAACTATTCAACCACGTCTCTATAATAACAACTACGTGTGGTTTATGAGAGAGTAATATAGATTCAAGTTCTGTGATATCACTTGCAATACTCCGTGCATTCAACAAAAGGAGACGTAGCTATGTGAGCTGCTTAGAATTTGAAGCACCCTCCGGAGCGCTAGTTACAGAGCAGTGCAATTTCGGGGCAGTTTTGTCCCTGCTTTGCGCTATCTGCCGACGCTGTCCTCGTGCTTGCTCCCAAACACACCATGTGTCTTTCATTTTCCGTTTTTTCATGAATCAGTGCAACCTTCACCCCCCTTAGCCCTTTGCGAAGCAGCAGTTTCCCATAACTCCTTTCGAATTTCCACCGTTTCTGATGCGTAGTCATTGCTGGCGGAGTAGGAGGATCCCTTCAGTTTGTAGCAGTTTTTCATCACGTGCTCCTTTTCCTTATAGTCATAGAATCTCATGACAACCGGCCTCCTTCTTTAATCCTGCCTAGTCGATGTATTTTTTCTATCGTCTTTACCTCGATGCCGAACTTGTCCTGAAATACCTCTTCCATGACTGCTTTTTTAAAATCAATGTCTGTTTCAGAGGCACTTTCTTCGACACCAAAAACGGGAAGATTGTTGCGTCTGTTTCTGTTTTCGTAATCTACCAGTTTTTGGCTTGTAACCACAGAGTACCCTCAGGAGAATCTATTCTGGCTTTTATTTCGTGTATACCATCTAGCGCAAGGATACCTTCTTTATCATTGCATTCAGTTGGCAGATCTGAATCTTAATGTCACTCAAACCACTATCAGCAGCGGTCTGCTTATCTAGTATCATCTGCAATAGTTGGGCGGTCGTTGGCAAAGCGTTTTCTTCAGTGTCACCCGATATTATAAGCAGTAACAACATCAACGAACAGTCGAGAACAGTCTGACAATATCTACGAGAGCACGACAGAACTAACAGAAAACGGTTGTCGCTACGGAAAGATGGGAACTTCATATCGAAAACGAACCTGCAAAATCAGCAGTAGCGGCTTAGACATGCTGTCCACAAGCTGAGTGCCGTGCCTTCTGAAGTGGCCCGTGTCTCGATGGTCCTTTAAAACTGCTGGTGCCGATGACTTCACTCCACGAGGCAGGGGATCCACCAATGCGTAGGCAATAATTCTGTAGGCGAGATGATGGGGCATAATGTTTGCACAATTTTGTAACATTGTGCTGTGCGAAGTCGTTGCGGTGTTGAGTTCTCGCCGGTATGCTGCGAGGGCGAAGATATTTAGCAGAATGGCAGCGTTGACAAGGGAAATCTGCCTTAACAATAGGCCGCCATGGCCTTCAATATATTGAAATTTTAAAGGCTTTGCTACGCCCGTTTATTGACGCTCCTGAAGCTGAATATAAAGTATTTGCTGCCGACTTGCCAGTGAATGCTTGGGCACAAGAAGGGACGCATTCTCTTTGCGAGGGAATGCAGTTGATTTGCACCGTGGACGCTCGCTTAAACGCCTGAACACGTTCGCGGGGATTAAAAAAAACGCCATTGTTTTCCAGAAGACGTCCCCAAACGTTACAAATCGCCGACGCAAGTTTGGTTTGGTTGCCTACACATGTTTGCAGGGCACACGGTTTCCTGCTTTCCCTGGAATCGCCCCTAAATGCGACCAGTATTCTTTGCGGTGGTCCTCTGGTTGTTGGGCACAATGCCAGTTAAGCGACGCCTTCATTCGCTACAGCATTGACGGCTGCCTGCTGCTTAAGCGGCGAACCGCGTCTACGTAAGGCGTGGTGTTTCAGTTCGTTACCCGACTTATATAACACGGAATCGACTGCTCCACACGCATGAACGTTCACTAACCTCCGCCAGCATGCGTCATGCCTACCATGTGCGCTTATTCCGAAAGCCCCGCAGCAGAAGCAACTAGAGCGAGGCGGCTACAATGTACGGGTTGCCTCTCGCGTGACTGGGGCCTACTTCCCTGTTATATTATTTTATGTCTAGCCTTTAAGATTGTCACATGGCGCTTCGTCCTATTGTTTTATTTCCGCCATTGACGGTCTGGGAGACGAACCATCGTACCATGTGGTACTCAAGCCACGCACGGGAGTGAATAGGACCTCTCCTATACTACTGTCTTAGCGCTCGAATAAATAAAAAAACTACTTTTTTTACGATGAAATATCTTTTCATTCATTTTTATTGACAACAAAACTCCTGTGGGCCAGGCAATGGCGGGAGAATAACAATCAATAAGCGAGGAAAAGTTTGCGCGCTGGTTTCAAATGCTACATGCGTCAGTAAGGAAGACCAAAACATGAGCAGGTGGCTGCCGGGCAGAAGACAGCTATGACTCGGTAGAATTGGGTGCGTTATCTTATAAAGTGGTAGCCGCATTTTAGCCTCAAGGTACGGCTATGCTGAAGCTCGCCTCTTTTATGTGCGGCAAAGCAGCATACATAAGTATTTGTTTATTGTTAGCTTCTTAAAGCTCGTAGTATAAGGCTTACCCCTACCTTGTGCAAATTCTATTAGTAAATTTATTTACTGCCGCCTTAACCGACAGAAATCCTCGCCAAGACACACACCTGTAGCGTTCACGCTGTGGATTTCATACAAAGGTAATGCAAGAACTATTTATTTCCTACTGCAGCAGTTTTGAGCCTATGTACCCATCTATGCATACTCTTAAATCAACCCAGCGGCCCAAGTTGCCTACCTGCTTCGGCTACGAGGTAAGTATGTGCTCCTGGTCGCGATACCTTCGTGGGTGTTCTGGCTTAGTATTATCTTGCTCTCGTCGCGCCTTTCACGTGAAACTTGCGGCCCACATTGTAATAGCTTAGGCCACTATACGTGAGCTAGTTATTGTGATGGCGTCGTTGTCGTTGCATGGCCGTCATTCCATCTTTGTCATCACAGACTCGTCATACTGTCGTCGTCACGCCACCATCGTCATACAGTGGTCATATATTCGTTGTCTCACCGCCATAGTGATGCCGTCGTGATTGTTCAAACATCGTCACTTCCGCTTCGTGACCTGACTGTCGTCATGGTGTCGTAAACACGTTTTCTCTCGAAAGCAGTGATGCAAGTTCTTTAATAGCTTGAGCGACTTGCTGCGTGGCCTGGGTCATGATGCCATCGTGGTAATTGCATCGTCGTCATTCCAGCTATTTAAGAAGAAGTATGGGGTTTTACGTCAAAAAACCACTCTTTGATTATGAGGCACGCCGTAGTGGAGGACTCCGGAGATTTTCACCACCTGGGGTTCCTTAACGTGCGCCTAAATTTAAGTATACGGACATTCTCGCATTTCGCTTCCACCGAAATGCGGCTGCCGTGACCGGGATTTGATCGTGCATCCTCGTGCTCAGCAGCCCAACACCACAGACACTGAGCAACCACGGCAGGTATTCCAGCTTTTGCAACATGCCCATAAAGAAAAGCTTTAACAAGAGCGGACACTCCTATATAGTCCAGCGGCCGAATTGACTACAACGTACCAAGCTGACGGCGTTAATACGTGAACCACACTTCCAGTTTCGGGCGCGCGCATTTTGAACGCTAGCTGGTATGCGTTACGCCGGCTGCGCTGATACACGGGTTTTCTTTTCCGTCATTTTCCTTCTACAGCTCAAGTGCACGCGCTTTTCGTGCAAAACGGTTTAATAATAAATACAAAGAATTGCGAACGTTCTTTACAAGCCTCCATCCAATACGTTCCACGTGCAATTTCATAGAGACGCAAGACGCCTTGTGAAGTGAGGAAATGTTTATTTTATTCTAGATAAGTGCTCGTTGCGACCGTCTTGTGCATTCATCCAACCTTGTGGCACCAGGTAAGCAGCAGTAGTTCCCGTACGAAGCTGTACCGGACGACATCAGCTGAAAAAAGTAAATTACAAACATGTGTCATTTTGGCATTAACACATACGAATAATGTGTGTAGAGGCGAAAGGTGCGGAAGTGATGAATGAGTGCCATTAGAAACAAAAGCAGTTCGATTTTACATACATGGCGTAAAAAATACCCGCCTCATCCCAAAAAATACCGGACATACTGCGAACAAGCCCTACTTCCAAGCATTCCCCTCGTCTCGGGGCTTATTTCCTGCACCTTAAAAGCACAAATACACGGGCGACTGCGCGTTTCCAAAACAACTTGGCTACCATCGACGTAACAGTATGCTACGAATACACAGAGGTGACCACAACAGAGGCCCTCAACCAGATCATGCTTAACGCTCGCAAAATTCGTTCTACTCGCACTCAAGACAAATGCGTGGGTGCAAAGCCCGTCTTCAGTCGTGCAGAAGACAGAATTTTTGAGTCACAAGTTCCTAGTGTTCGAGCTCCTTCGCGTTATCTTTTGAGCGTTCTGTCAGCGCAAGCGACACACTCGCCTGTTATCACTCTTGCTAATTGTTCGTTGCGTTTTCTACAAGCGTGAGCACCGAATGAAGGTTTAAGTTGTTGTAGGGCCATAAGAATTGTCACAAACTTGTCGCATCGAGATTCAGTAAACGTCAAACGAAATGTTTCACCATGGTCGAGCTGCTTTTCGCTGCCTCACGACAGGCGCGGCAATTGTGCCCAAAAAATTATCCTAAAAGGCAAAGAAATTAATTACAATAATGTCGGTGGTCAGCTAAAGCGTCAGGAACTTGTTCCAGTAAGAATCAGTACACGCGAAAAAAAACTGCACCACAAAGCAGAGCTGCTTTTCGCTATCTGCGGCACAAGGCCAGGCGCGGCGAGCGTGCCTCATAAGTTAAAAAAAAAAAACACCGAGAGTAATTTTCAACAACGTTGGGCGTGAGAGAAGGCGCCACAATCTTGTCTTGTTGGTGCATTGAAGCGTGAAACTTAACTGCGTGCTAGGGCCGAGCTGCTTTTCGTTAATCGCGTCACAACGCAAATCGCGACCACTGCGCTTGAAGACTGCCCCCAAAAGTAATGAAATTAGTTACAATGTTGGGGGCTAGAGAAAGCGCCAAAACTTGTCCCAGTAAGACTCAGTGAATGCAGCCTGTGAGGCCACCATGCCGAAGAACGACCGAAATAAGTTAAAATAACGTTTAGCTCATGGAAAGCTTCGCAAGCATCTCGCAGTACGAGTCATTATTTCACCCTAACCGTGCCACGACGGCCAAGCTGTTTTGCGCTAACTGCGTCACAAGTCTACGTTCCGTGGCGTAAGCCTAATGGCTTGGAATGCGTCGCATATAAGTTATGTATCTTTTCATTCATGTGCCGGAACACCAAACCTGTTGTACCACCTATTGTACATTCCACTCCTGTCAGAGCCTGAGCAAGGCTCAAAGTATTATGAAATAAATAATAATGAATAGACTGTGAAACAAAACTACTCGCCTTGCCTAGCCCAATAGCGTAGTGGTGCCATGTGGAAGTGCAGGAGCAACGCAAGAATTCGCCAGGAGCCCAACAAACCAGGCTAAATTAAAAAAGAGAAATACAGGCCAACGCTGAGATGCGCAACAGGTGTTGCTCGGTTCGGCGGCGTGTCTGACGAATGACTCATGAATCTGGCGCGTCATTCGCCTGTCGCTAGGCAACGGATTAAAAGTGAGCCGCAAAGTATAATTTAATTTATACGCAGATATTTTTAGTTTTGCCGGGGAAGAATATAAAAAAATGAAAGAATGCCTCTTAACTTCGTTTCACATGCTCTCTTTTTTTTCGATACTCGCGGCAGCAAACAGTCCGCGTTAACACCAGCAGGACGTATTTCCTGTTGCCAGTTTTCGCAGAGTGTCGCCTCTTGTTGAATTTATTTATCTATGACATGCCGTTGTCGTCACGTGATCGTCGTCACATAGTCACCGTCATGCTATCATCATGACTCCGGCCAACCAATACTCCTGACAACCGGCCAATTTGTTTTGCGTGCCATCTACCTGACCTCGTCGCACGATTATTCCGGTATCGCGCACCATCCAATCGCCGTAGCTTTCGACCCTGGGCCACATGTTTCGCCATGCACGTCCTCCTCTGCCTCTAGGAACCCCGGCCAGATGTCTTCACACTCTCACAACCGCACTCTTGTTGGCCGCCGTTCGCCATGACCTCGACGCCGCTCACTTTCGCTAATGAGTCATCGTCCGTCTACGCCGGAACAATAAAACTAATGGTTGCAGTTCCAGAGGCAGAAAGTGCGTCACCCATGAATGGATCAAGGCCGCTCCCTTTTTCGACTAATGTTATTGACGTATACAGGTGTATGCATACGGCGTCGCTGCACTCGCCCCCGTCGACTCTGGTACCGCACTTTGAGCTATTAGTGCCAAACTTTGCCGCTTGCTGGGAAAAGCTGCAACGCCACAGACCACGTGACGTCTGTGGCAGCCGGTAGTGCCCGCATTGTAATTAACGGCCTCCCCTACATCGTCGAATTTTCGGTGCTCTATTATTCTGCCACCGATCTTATCTTGAGCTGCGAATTCCTTTCCACTAATAAGGCCGTCATTGAATGTCCTTCCAGTGAAGTGGAATTTCAAGGGCTTGCTTCTTGAAGCTCGTGAAGCTGAAGATAAAGTATTTGCTGCCGAAGACGTTGGATTCCACCGCACTCATCTTCCCTTTCCACGGTGTTATGAAATGTCGTTGCTGATGTAAACGACCTACTTACGCCATCCGCCATTTTCGTTCGTCGCAAATGTTCCCCGCTGCCTTTTGCTCTTTTCGAAGTTCATGCGGCGTCAGCAGGCTGCTCGTTTCCAACCAATTGTCGGGTCCCCTCACTTTGCTTCGTGGGGAGTGTCATGGCCGCGTAGAGCGTGTCGATCCTGCTGCCGTCGTCCCAACTAGTTTCATCGACGTTCGTGAGGTCACCGGAGTGGCCTGTAAGTGCGTGGAAGGGCCGAGTTCGCCCGATGTCCAAGATAGCTCCATGGCTGACACCTTGACTGTTTCTGAACGCGCCCAGCTTCCGCGCCTTCTTGACATGTTCCGTTCTTCTTTCGACTGCCAGCATGTTCCCCAGGACCGTATGTCAATGTTTGCCATCGCATCGACACGCGTAGCAGGGCGTCACTGCGACAAAGACCACATCGTATATGCGCGACAGAGCGCCGCGTTACTATCACCAAGTCACTGACATGCTTAAGCGTAGCGCCATGCACCCTTCGGATAGCCCCCTGGCATCTCAAGTTGTTCTTGTAAGGAAGGATGGGTCGATTTGATTCTGTGTCGCTTACTTTCGTCTTATCAAAATTACTCGTAAGGAGGTCTATTCTTTATGGAGAATTGACGAGCCCTTGACTGCATCCAAGGCGCGAAGTTCTCTTACATCAACTTATGTCTCATATTCACTTATACAAGTTGTCCCACATAACATGAGCCGAAGTTTTAATAATGAAAGGCACTCCGAACGCGAGTTGAACCAAATGCATAATATTGGCACTGACCTAGAGTTAGTCAGGCTATTTTTTTATTTTCCCCTTAACTAACGGATTACTGATGTTTACTAATCAACTTTTTTAGGTGTTGTTTGCCGAACCCAAGTGTGATAGGCAAAGTTGTAGAGCGCCTTGAGAAACCGCTCAATTGTTTCCAGCACGATATATCTCGCATGGCCCTTTTTTCCACGTTCCAAAGAAAGCCCGCGAAATATGAGAAAACACTACGTAACGGGGCGCTTGTGCACTATTATTGTGCTACTCTCAAGCGTGCGGTATATGGACAAGGTAGGCTGCAGTAAGACTGGCCCTCTACAGGGCGTTGTGCCTGGCGTAGGGCATGCGGCTCTTATCGCATGACGGTGCAAATGCATGCTGCTGGCCGAGCGTTGTCGAAGCGCTAAAGCGCCTAAGGCCACGAAAAGCAAAAGACGATAGCAGCATTATGATTCTGCCTGAAAGAAAGAAAGGACAAAGCGTGTGGGCACGACAGACGGCGATGACGGCTGCTACAATTGTGCCTTTGTACAAAAATAACCTTGTAGTAGTTTTCAAATTGAACGATTATGTTATAACATTAAACCTTAAGCCTCGAAAAACAGCAGATAAATCACACTGGGACAAAACTAACTAACGGTAAAAAAACCTTGGCGATATTCAAGGAAGATTACGCATGTCTTCATCTGACGATGACTGTTTCGCACTGGCTCCGTCTGCTCTCCTTCTCACAGTCCCTGTCTAGCAGACTTCCTTTATGATCTCGCACCTCGCACGTGCGCATCGCTTCCTGCCCACAGTATCGAGTGGCCTCGTCTGGCTTCAAACTTGTGCACCGTGACCGGCGCGTCAGCCGCTGAGAGAGTCCGCCCGCAGGCTGTTCCAGTTTACCGGATGTAGATTCATACCTTATGTACCTCGTTTGAACCAATCCCAGTAAACTGCAATATATCCAGTGCTCCTCAGGCGCCTGTCTCCCTGCGTGTTCGCCACAGCAACGCTATTTGGCTGTCACCAACGTTCAGCAGCAGATATGGCTTACTCCAATCAGGAAAGAGCAGATATGGTTTTGGCTCTAGGTGCGTCAGGTGGACATAGAAGGCACGCAGTTGACCTATTTCAGCGCTGCCATCCAAGCACGCGTCCGACCTAAATGACGATTGTGCGTGCATATCAAACGCTGAGACACACTGGGACTTTTACGAGAAAACAATATAAGTCTTCAATCTTGGACGAGGACGTGGAGACACATATTCTATAAAAGTTTTCTTCAGACCGACATACAAGTGTTTGTAGTGTGTGAAAGCTGGAGTGTGAAAGTCTTCAGTGTGGAGAATACTTGTACTATTCTTACCAATCAGAAGAGGCAACTTCATGTGTGCCACGTGGAGCTGCACCAGATGTTGCAGCCCCGCGATTTCAAAATCGAAAGGACTTTGCAAACTGGTATATAATTAGGACGGAACAGGGCCCAGGCTTTGGTAACAAAATACTGCAGAACGGTGAAGCTACCTTCTCACATAATGCCCAAGTGAACATCCACAACGCTGACTACTGGAGCGACAAAAACCCTAACTGGGTTTTGGAGACACATCCCCAATATCAGTGGTTGGTTAATGTGTGGTGCGGAATTTACGCTGGTACTATTATTGGCCCCGTGTTACGTCGTTGGCGAAAGATACGCCAACGACATCCTTGATGGGGTACTTACGGATTTTCTTGTGAATGGCTGCAGCAAATATTTCCGCAGCAGTGATTGGACTGCATAGGCCCATTGGTTGGCCAACACGGTCACTGGATTTAACTGCCCTCGATTTCTGTCTCTGGAGCTACGTCAAGGATCAAGTATACCGGACACCAACCACAACATAAGGCGAACCTAAAGGAATAAATAAGACAACTCTGCAGCTTCATCCCTGATACCATGATCATGAGCGCCTCGGAAATTGTGCCCATGAGATGCCAAATGAGCATTGCAGCAGATGGTGACCTTTTCGATGCCGTGTTATAATCGAAGGTCGCTTTTTGGATTGAAGGGCACTGCAAAATCATTTGAGCTCTAACGCCGCCTCCCCACACAACCTCATTGGACTCCGTCGGTAGACCTGCCAGCTCTTCCCCATTTCAACACTCTTAAACATATGTACACCCTTTGCGGTGCATATTTGCCGCACAACGATAATCGTCATCTGTCTTGCTTGCGTTTCCTTTCCAGCAAACACTTCGCTCGCTGCTTTCCTGCCGAGAATGCACTGTAATGTTGATAACGCACATGCCGTTCATGACGAGGAAGTACCGGGCTCGCAGGGTTAAAGAAAGGAAATGCGGCCAAGAGAGATGATTATTGTTGTGTGCCAAGATGCGACCCAAAGGGTGTAATTTTGTTTACGAGTGAGGAATAAAAAAAATAAATCTACGTTCTTGTTCACTTTCGTTTCATTAGACACTTTATCGCTTCGGCACCACTCAGCCAACAGCACACATTTACCGCGTCATGTGATAGAAGCCACATGCCCAGATACCTACACCAGACACAACGCCCTGCCGCGGGCCAGTCTCAATGCAGCCGACCTCGTTGATCCATCGCACGCTTGAGAGCAGCACAACAGGGATAAAGCGCCCTGTCACGTGGTATTCCGTCATATTTCGCGGGTTTTCTTTGGAACACGGGAAAAAGGACCACGACAGAGAGATTGTGTTGGAAACAATTTATCGAGATGTCTCTCAAGGCGCTGCAATACATTGCCTATCACACTAGTTGTCCGCAGCTAATACCTAAACAGTTGAGTAATTAAACATAAGTAATCCGTTAATTAAGGGGAAAATAATATTAGCCTGATCGCTCTAGGCCAGTGCCAACATTGTGCATTCGGCGGAACTCGCGTCCTGAGTGCCTTTAATTTTTTTAAAATTTGGCACATGTTACGTGGGACACCCTGCATATATATATATATATATATATATATATATATATATATATATATATATATATATATATATGACCCTTGCAACGTTTAGCACCCGAACCCTCTCGAGTGAGGCTAGTTTAGCATGACTATTTGAGGAAATATAATACATTGTTTGGGATATCATCGGCCTTAGTGAGATTAGAAGAACTGGTGAGGCTTATACATAGCTGAATAGCGGATATGTCCTCTGCTATAGAGGTATCCTAGGTAAGAAGCAATAGGGGGTATGAGTCCAAATCCATAAGGACATAGCGCGCAACATTGACGAATAGTACATGATTAATGAGAGGGTAGCTGTAGTCGTAATCAACCTTAATAAGAGGTATAGATTGAAGACAGTACAAGCCTACGTTCCAACATCCAGTCGCGATGATCAAGAAGTAGATCAGTTTTATGAACATGTTGAATTAGCGATGAGAAAAGTGCAAACTCAGTATACTGTAGTAATGGCGGCTTCAATGCAAAAGTGGGGAAAAAGCAGGCTGGTGAACAAGCAATTGGTAACTACGGCTTCGATTCTAGGAATGCTAGAGGAGAGATGCCGGTAGGATTCGTAGAAAAGAATAAGCTTAGAATAATGAACAGCTTTTTCAGGAAGCGCAGCAACAGAAAGTGGACCTGGAAAAGCCCTAATGGTGATACAAGAAATGAAATTGACTTCATACTTTCGGCTGACCACAGCATAGTTGAGGATGTAGAAGTGATAGGTAAGGTAAGTTGCAGAGATCATAGGTTAGTGAGGGCTAGAATTTACCTAATTTGAAGAGACAAAGAGCAAAATTGGTCAAGAAACAGGTCTACATAGATGCAGTAAGGTTCAAAGCAGACAAATTTAGGCTGGTACTTGCAAACAAATATGCAGTCTTCGAACAGAGAGATGATAATAACATAGAGCTAATGAATGAAACGGTAACTAGGTTGGCTCCAGAGGCAGCAATTGAAGTGGGAGGCAACGCACCAAGGCAACCAGTAGGCAAGCTCTCCCAAGTAACAATGGACCTAATAGAGAAACGACAAAAAATGTAAGTGTCCAACTCAATAGATCAGATAGAATTCGCGGAACTGTTAAAACTGATCAACAAGGCGAAACTAAGTGATATTCGAAAATATAACGTGAGAAAGACTGAAGAAGCCGTAAAAAATGGATGCAGCCTGAAATCAGTGAGAAAGAAATTTAGCATAGGACAAGCCAAGATGTACGCACTCAAATATAACTAGTGTATTATCATCACCAATCTAGACGATATAGTAAAAGCAGCGGAAGAAGTCTATACTGATCTGTACAGTACCCAGAGAAGTCAGGATACCTCAATTAGAAAGAGTAACGAACACGTTACAGAAACTCCTCCTATAACTAACTAGCGATGAGGTCAGAAGGTCCTTGCAAGACATGAAACAAGGAAAAGCGGCAGGAGAAGGTGGAATAACAGTCGATTTAATCAAAGATGGAGATGGAATAATGCAAACATTATACTAAACCATAAAAAGGGAGACGTTAAAGAATTGAAAAAATTATAGGCCCATTAGCTTACTCCCAGTATTATATAACCTATATACCAAAATAATCTCCAATAGAATAAGGGCAATACTGGACTTTAGTCAGCCAAGGGAACAGGCTGGCTTTAGGAAGGCACACTCTACAATGAATCACATCCATGTCATTAATCCGGTTATCGAGAAATCCGCAGGGTGCAATAAGCCTCTCTATATGACTTTGGTAGATTACGGAAAAGTACTTGATTCAGTAGAGCTACTAATAGTCATAGTGGCATTACGTAATCAAGGAGTACAGAACATTTATCTAAATACCTTGGAAAATAACTACAGAGGTTCTACAGCTACTGTGATTCTACACAAGAAAAACAGGAAGGTACCTATAAAGAAAAGGGTCAGACAGCGAGACACAATCTCTCCAGTGCTTTCGCTGCGTGTTTGGAAGAAGTATTCAAGCTATTAAACAGGGAAGGCTTAGGAGTAAAGATTGACGGCCAATATCTCAGCAATCTTCGGTTTGCCCGATACCGTTGTTCTATTCTGCAACAATGCAGACGAGTTACAACAAATGATTGAGCACCTTAACCGAGAGGGAGTGTAAAAGTGGGATTAAAGATTAATACGCAAAAGACAAAGATAATGATAAATAGCTGGGCAAATGAACAAGAGTTCAGAATGGCCAGTCAGCCTCTAGAGTCTGTGAAGGAGTACGTTTCCTAGGTCAATTAATCACAGGGAACTCCAATCATGAGAAGGAAATTCACAGAAGAATAAAAGTGGGCCGGACCGCATGCGGCAGACATTGCCAGCTCATGACTGGAAGCTTACCATTATCGTTGAAAAGGAAGGTGTAAAATCAGTGCATTTTACCAGTGCTGACATATGGGGCTGAGACTTTAAGACTGACAAAGAAGCTTGAGAACGACTTAAGGACCACGCAAAGAGCGATGAATCGAAGATTGCGAGGCATAACGTTAAGAGACAGAAAGATAGCGGCTTGGATCAGAGAGGAAACGGGTATAGCCGATATTCTAACTCACATCAAGAGAAAGAAATGGATCTAGGCTAGTCATGTAATGTGCATGTTAGATAACCGTTGGAAAATTAGGGTTACAGAATGGGTACAAAGAGAAGGGAAACGCAATCGATGACCACAGAAGACTGGGTGGAGCGATGAAATTCGGAAATTCGCAGGAGCTAGTTGGAATCGGTTGACGCAGGACAGGGGTAATTGGAGATTGCAGGGAGACGCCTTCGTCTTGCAGTGGACATAAAAGGCTGATGATTATATATAAACGAGAAGAAAGGGGGTTAACCGAGGGGCCCGATGTTTATTAGTCATATCAAAAGAAGCCAACAAACACTGACACCAAGGACAACATAGGGAAAATTACTTGTGCTTAATCAATGAAATGAAGAAACGATAAATTAATGGAAATTAAAGTGGATGAAAAAACAACTTGCCGCAGGTGGGAACCGAACCCACAACCTTCGCATTTCGCGTGTGATGCTCTACCAATTGAGCTACCGCGGCGCTGTTTCCCCAGCCACTTTCTTGGGTATTTATGTGTCCTAGTAGAACCCTGGGTGTGTTAGCCAGCGCCATCACTCACAGACCTTGGCGGCGGACGTGGAACGTCCTTCTTGCCGCAGGTGGCACGAGAACGTGATCTTTTTTCGTGAAGACAACTGGTGAATAAACCCACTTATGCTACCTGAAGGCATCAATGTTGCCGGATTCGAGACCCTGGTTATGTAATAAACGAGAAGAAAGGGGGTTAACCGAGGGGCCCGATGTTTATTAGTCGCATCATAAGAAGCCAACAAACACTGACACCAAGGACAACATAGGGGAAATTACTTGGGCATAATCAATGAAATGAAGAAACGGTAAATTAATGGAAATTAAAGTGGATGAAAAAACAACTTGCCGCAGGTGGGAACCGAACCCACAACCTTCGCATATATATATATATATATATATATATATATACATGATTGATGTTTATTGAAGCTCGTTCGAGGGATCACAATCATGACCAGTCCTAGCTTCTTGGCATCAGCAACTCGAGCTCGGGTCTCGCGCCGCAGCGGTGGCAATGTGCACAGCGCTACATGTATGACCCCAACTACACTTGCCTCCGTGGCGAAGAGGAGCCATCCTGGCAAGCTAAGGTGTTGACACGATGAGGGGGTCGTGGTACAGCTTAAGGCCCCTTACGTGAACCGCCTCTCAAGGCCAAGCAGAGCTTATCTGTAAATGGAGTAAGCAGTTCGACCACATAGTTCACAGGCGATGCACACTCGACGATCCGGTACGGATACTTATATTTCGGAGCAACCTCTGCGCCGAGTTTCTCGTTCACCCGAGTTTTACCCGAATTTGCTCGACGGCAGTCAGTGAACGGAGATAGCGTGCAAGGCGCAAAGGGTGCAGGCAAAAAAATATGTAGACAAAAAGCCGCGCACGACAACATGAGCGCACCCTGCGCGGCACTCTGCTTCCACGTTTCAAGCGCAGACGGCTGCACAACGAAACGCGCCAGCGCCGCGTATTGTTATAAACGGATTATCGCGACTTAGCAATACCGTGGCTGTCCCGCTGTCTGCCTGCACACTTGCCGTGAGCCGCTAGCCACGCCTTTCCCGGGCGCGTCAAGGGCGTGCCTCCTCTTTCGGCAACTATCTTTCTATTCTCGATCGAATGCGAACAGGGTACATGCGGCGCATTCTTGCACCTACGCTTTCGCTCAAACGAATACGTTAAAATACAACAAATAAAATAACGAACATTTTTATTTCTTTAGGTGTCTGTTTTTCGCTTTGAATGCTAGAAATTTCTGATGACAAACGGAGATCGAGCAAATTATTAAATTTTGCACTTCTTGCCGCGAGTGGCGACAGTGAGGCGAAAGCTTAGAAGTGGATACATTGGAGCGGGTCGCACGCACGAGGCAGTTCATACGGTGAGTAGTCGCCTAGGGGCGCTACAGTGCTATTCTCAACAATGTCAGTGATCACCACTCTTTCTCTATTAGGGGAATAAAAACGCAGCGCCTCGGTACGGCTATTCATCGCAGGTGCCTTAAGGCACCCGCTTTACCGACTAAAAACGACACACTAGTCATAAATACGGGAGCAACGGCTGTCACTGCAAAATGGCGGTCCGTAGTGCCCGTAGTGACGCAGTTTAGTGAAAATGTAGCAGTTTATCTTTGTGCGCGAAGCCTCGGCGATGCATTGCGAAGAAGTGCGTGCTTCCCATCGACACAATTCATCGCTTGTCATCGCTTGCCCACTGAAAGTGCCTCTGAGCGCATGTACGCAGTATTTGAGTGTTTAGTGCGCACAAAGGTGCTTGCGGATTACTTACGTAACACTGAGCTTAGTGTCACACATTACTTCCCCCCCCCCCTGCTCTAGCTTCTGGATTGGATTGGCGCGGCTCGCTACGTGCTTGCGCGCGCTTTTCCGAGCGCAGGGGCCGAATCTTATAACGGTTCGGAATACGAACCGTTCGCTTCGCCGCTTACGTCATTAAATGTGCCACTCCCAAGCCGGTGGTGGAAGAAGGGGAGGACGCGACCAATAGATGAGAGGGTGCCACCTATGAAGTGTACGTCATTATATGACGCTCTAATCGAGGAATTGCAGAATGTTTCTGCTTGCTAAATAAATGTAAAATATAAATTAAATATTATATGCCAAGTTCTCAACTACAAACGAGCGGTGCCTGGCGTTTACGCAATCCAGAAGTAATTTATTAATGTCATTCTTTTCCACTCTCAGCCGACAGGCGGTATAGCAAGCGTAAATACATTACGCTTGCAACGCTATTTCGTCTGCTACCAGGAGCTCGCACGATGCACGCAACAGGAACGCACTGCCAGTACTTTTAAGTAGCGAGCGCGACCAAACCGTGAACTGGTTCTTAGGGACACCTTTACTTGCCGACTATATCAATTTTCCTTCTTTTTTCGCCCTTCGTCATCGGCTCGGACATGACTCGCTCGCCGCCGCACTGCCGCTATCCCTGCGATCTGTGCCCCACGGCGCGTCGCGTGATAAAAGCAATGGAACTCGTAATGGAACATTACGATACACGGGCCCTGCATAGCCTGCGCGAAGCGAAATCGAAGAGTGTGGTGCTGACGGAGCGCGCTGGGCCGTGAAATTGAGGAACAAAGTGTTGCACTCCCGAACTAGAAAAATAAGGGCAGCCAAATAAGATATCTTCATAATATATCTTCCTATCCTGACTGAATGTATTTGATCAGCCGAACGAAGGAAGCGTTTAACCAGCCTAGTTTGAACCCTTCTGATTGCTGAACGGTGATCTGCGAGCTATTCACGCTGGCGATAGCACGGGGAATTCGATCTCACCTTGCAAATATCCCCTTGGCAGTGGCTTTGAAGCGGAGGTCATGGGAAAGCTGACTCAGCTCTTCTACCGGCCAACACAGTAAGTGCGAGAGCAACTTTGTGGACAGCGTCGGCAGCAGAGATCTAGGTAATTCCGATGAATGCTTCACGTCCGACCGACCTCTGGGAGCTGCAGGCCGGTGGCGATGAACCGCAGCGCGCAATATTCTTCCCTCTGCGTGGAATGACCACTGGTACGCTTGCACCCGAGTCTCCTCCATTTGATAGCGTAGCCTGCAAAAGGTCTACTTAGAAAGCCGGCAGGGGCGGTGCAATTCATTATCCTTCATTTCTTCGAACGCGTATTGCACTTCCAGCCGTGGTTGACACAGAAAGAGCAACGCCGCAACGCGAAGCAGACGACGAAGGCAAGTAATAGCCTCTGAAGCAACCAACGCGCGCGCGCGCTACGCCTGCGTGTCTCCGGGGTCGCGCGACCGGCGCGCGCGGCCAGGGTCGCAAGCCCGCAGCCAAACCCCAGCAACGGAACCCAAAGCGGACTACCCCTTCGCGGGTTCCTACGACCGGTTCGCTTTGAAGATGATTGACAGATGCGTGACGTATGCAAAAATTGCGATACCGCCCCGCTGCCTCTGACGACCTGTGACGTAATCAAAATTTTGGCCAATCAGGTGAGGCCATAGGAACGGTTCCCAACCGAACCGTTATAAGATTCGGCCCCAGATTGCTGTGCGCCTGGTTGCTGCACTAGGCTCTTATACAGTTGCTTTTTCGAGCGCAGATCGGTGTGCGTCTGGTTTTTGCACTAGGCTTTTATACGATCGCTTGTCGCTGCTTTCCATTCGTCGCGGCTTGGTACTGGCGCACAGACTTGGTGCGCGCCTGCTTTTTGCACTGGTCTTTGAACACATCGCTCGCTGCTCGCACTTAGCGAAGTGAGCGTCGCTTAGCGCGGAAGTGCTGCGCCGCGGGCGTACCGTGTATGTAAGCGCGCAGCAATGCCGGGAAACATTCATGCAAAAGCGAAGGGTCAGAAAACTGCGCTTTGTTTTCCATTACTTTGTCATGTACCTTCACACTGGCTAGCGCCGAGCGATCGCTTCTAACAAACGCAGAAATGAGTCTTTGCAGCGCGTGTGGCCATTAATTGACTCCCACCCCACAGCCATGTGAGGTGCGACTACAGCAGCGGTGCAGTTATCTGCAGCCGGCGGAGAGGAGGTGGCGCTTTACTTGCTGCCAATAACTTTCTATTTTTTTTTTTGCGTGTGAACGCCCGTGATAGCTCGTGAGGTTGTGCGGGATGAGCTGCTGGCGCGACCCCCACTCGGTGGCTCTGGGAGGATTGTGCAAATTGATGAATGCCTCCTTCGCGGCGAGCGAAAATACAATCGAGGCCGCCTGATGACGGGCGACAACGTTCTGCCGAGCCGCCAAAATCACGGCGGCATTGCAGATCGTGGACCATGGGTCATCATCATCATCATCAGCCTGGTTACGCCCACTGCAGGGCAAAGGCCTCTCCCATACTTCTCCAACAACCCCGGTCATGTACTAATTGTGGCCATGCCGTCCCTGCAAACTTCTTAATCTCATCCGCCCACCTGACTTTCTGCCGCCCCCTGCTACGCTTCCCTTCCCTTGGGATCCAGTCCGTAACCCTTAATGACCATCGGTTATCTTCCCTCCTCATTACATGTCCTGCCCATGCCCATTTCTTTTTCTTGATCTCAACTAAGATGTCATTAACTCGCGTTTGTTCCCTCACCCAATCTGCTCTTTTCTTATCCCTTAACGTTACACCTATCATTCTTCTTTCCATAGCTCGTTGTGTCGTCCTCAATTTGAGTAGAACCCTTTTCGTAAGCCTCCAGGTTTCTGCCCCGTAGGACCATGGGTATTCGGCATGATCTGCGTGATCACCGGGCAGCTCCGACTATTCAAGGTCGACAGACGAGACGCGGCGACGCTAGGCCCCATTATTGCAGCCTACGTTGAACCGTGGACCATCATCCACAGTGATGAATATGCCGCATACAACTGCATGCCGAACTTTGTGGATGCTAACGGAGCGAGCCTCAATCTGCAATGGGAAACTAAACCACAGCGTGAACTTTGTGGACCCAATCACGGGCGTTGACACGCTAAAAAATGGAATGTTATTGGCATGCAGAAACTGAAGCGCCACCTCCTCTCAGCCCGCTGCAGGGTAACTGCACCGCTGCTGGAGTCGCACCTCGCATGGCTGTGGGGTGGGAGTCAATTAATGGCCACACGCGCTGCAAAGACTTATTGCTGCGTTTGTTGCGATCGCTCGGCGCTACGCAGTGTGAAGGTACATGACAAAGTAATGGAAAACAAAGCGCAGTTTCCTGACCCTTTGCTTTTTCATGGCTGTTTCCCGGCATTGCTGCGCGCTTACATACACGGTACGCCCGCGGCGCAGCACTTCCGCGCTAAGCGACACTCACTTTGCTCACTTCGTAATTAAATATAACTGCGAGCAGCGAGCGATTTGTTCAAAAACCAGTGCAAAAAGCAGGCGCGCACCAAGTCTGTGCGCCTGCACCAAGCAGCGCCGAATGGAGAGCAGCGACAAGCGATCGTATAAAAGCCTAGTGCAAACACCAGACGCACACCGATCTGCGCTCAAAAAAGCAACTGTACAAAAGCCTAGTGCAGAAACCAGGCGCACAGCAATCTGCGCTCGGAAAAGCGCGCGCAAGCACGTAGCGAGCCGCGCCAATCCAATCCAGAAGCCAAAGGAGGGGGGGGGGGAGTAATGTGTGACACTAAGTTCAGTGTTACCGATTACTTATGCTGGAGCCAGCAGCGATCGCAGAAGGCTAGCGTAACGACACCGCAGCACTCGCATTTTGGCAGGTGAGGGCTCTTGTGTGCGGTTATGAAACGAGACTTCGAACTGAGGAAGGTGCTGGAACTGTTGAGTGCTCAGTGCTTGTGATGAAGAAATGCCATTGCACTGGGTCTAGAACAGCGAGCGATTCTCGACCGCTGATCGTGTTTACGACGTTGTGTCTCCGATACATCACCGATGACAGAGCAGCCATCTCAAACGACTGCTGCGATACGCACTCCTCAGCATCGTCGTCACCCTCGGCGCATCGACGCCTTGCAAGTAGCTAGAGTGACGTGCCGATAATTATTTACTGTGCGCGACGTCGCCACAATGCAGGCAATGAAACCGTGCTGTGGGGCCATCTCAACCGGAGAAGATATGTGCATAAGCAAGCGACAGTCAACGCTTTGTCTTTGATAGTAGTGCGCAGTACATCACCGATGACAGTGCGTTGTGCGTGTTTTATGTCGGTGGTGAATATTGTTGATGCCTCTCAGCTCGGCACCGCGTCGCTGTTGCCGAAAGATAAGTTGGGCGTGGCCCAACCGTGGTGGGTGCGCGCACAAGAGTTACATGTCAAGAGTTAGTTACACACAGCAGAACGCTCTGCTGTGTGTCTTACTCTTCTTTGTGTGCCGTTGAATTTTTGCGCGATCCAACTTCAAATAGAGCATTGGGCCTCTTTGGTGCAGGACCGAGGAAGCGTGAGCTATTCGACACCATACCAGTGCCTTGCCACACAATTATGGAAGTCTGAAGGTTTGCAAAGAAAGCTTTGCTTTCAAATCCACCTGCTCATGTAATACAAGCACTGATTCAAAGAACCGTCATACAAAAATAATGGTGAAATGAATGGCCTTTGAAAATTTGTATGTTGACACTAATGACATAGTAGGTGCCACAGCGAACTCGACAATTGTACTGGACAGAGCACTTTCTTTCCTATGTGAATCACAAGCTTCCATTACATGCTGTAGAGATAACCAAGCTCAGTTTGTTTTAACGTGGTACACAACATTCACTGTAATCTGTTTTTGATTCTAAAGTGCCACACACCACTTCTTTTTCAAGGATGTCATGGTAATATTTGGCGAGAACTGTTTAGAGCCCCTCATAATGGAAGTGTGGCCAGCCAGCTTTGCTTGGGTGCCTTTATAGATTTCTGTTCCTGATCATTTTGTGCTATCAAGTTGCTAAGGTCTATGCAACCAGTGCAAGGCATTACGTGATTATATAGTCGGATACAACTTTAGGAGGCCGCAGAACCTGCACTTCAACGGCAGGTGAACACAAGCCTGCACCAATGGGCAAGCACTCTACACTGACGTCGCGCCACTGGACGCACTAATAGCCGCTCATTGGCGAGGGACTATTTCTTTAGACGTGGAGGCAATCGGCTGCTGCGCTTTGGTCATCTGGGCGGGGCCTCTCCTGTCTTGTGAAGTTGTATCCGACTAGAGGATGCCGTTTTCATACAACGCAAAAGGACAAAGTGTACAATTATTTGGCCTATGAAATGGATGCATCACAAGTGAGCTATGCATGAGCTTAAGCTGTGTGAAAATTAGTAAATGCAAATATAGGACACTGTTAAATAATGTGTGGTATCGAACATGCATGTAATGGCACGTTTAAATCGGGGAGTGTTGCATTCATGTGCACAATCTATAGGTGATAGCATGATTAAGGTCATGCCGTTACCTGACTTTTCATTGTGAAATACACACACCGTTCATCTTGTGGCTAACCAACACCCACTGTATTCTTGCACACAGAAAGAACAAACAGCACAATGACGTATATGCTGCATTAGTGTCTTTTTCATTTACACGGTCCAATAGTGGCACGGTTGTCTTACGTTTTTGCCCATTTTTAAGAGACATCAAGTGCATGTTACAAGTGTCCCAATATGCACAGCGCATTGTTTACTGCAATAATTTTATTTATGCTTTTGAATAACAAACAAAATAAGAAGCTGAAAGCTCCTTTATAAGGTGTGTTCTCGGGTTTCGACTAGAAAGCAGTGAGGGCACTGATCCTACTGTTGCAGAGCAGCCCTCTGGTCCTTGCCACACTCAAGAGCATGTGCCTGGCGCTCGCCTACTGTCACCAGGCGGTTGAGTGCCTCCAGCAACAGAATGTTTTGCTGCAAAAAAAGTGGATTCTAGGAATGAATCAATTGCATACAGACCATTATTTACAAATAAAAATGCTCATTGCACTATTGGTACTAACTGCCCTTAACTGTGGAAGCCTTTAGTGTATCCATAATAAAACAATTTGTCGGGACAACATTGCTTTATTTTTCATAACAGGTTGTTTTTTTTTTTCAGAGCCAATTGTAATGTTTATTAGTGTGCTAACAGCTGAGGTGTCCTCGCACATTCGCGAGTCTCTACTGTCAGCACCACAAACCTATTTCTGTTCACTCCAAAATCAATGGCGCCCCCTACAATCCCGTCTTATGCGAGCGGATTGCATCCTATGCCTACAAAAATCATATTTTTGTCCCATTACGCAATTTTCTACCATCCCCGGCTGCAGTCCTCCTTGACATCCATTCTGTCACGCTTATGTAATCACCTGTTATAAATTGGCAACAAGTGATTGAAGACGTGCATAGCCTGACCACCGATTCCATTTTTTTTCTTAATCTCAACTAGCATATCAGTTGCCACGGTTCACCACGCCACTGTCTTCCTACCTTAATGCCATCTCCAACAATTTTTGTTACTTCACTTTCTGCACAGTCCTCGACTTCTCAAGTTTCTTTGTTAACCTCCAGGTTTATGTCCCATATTGCATAACCGGTAGAATGCAACGATTCTAAACATTTTTCAAGGATATCGGCAACGTGGCGATCACGATTCGGAAATGCCTTCAACCATGATCAACCCATGAAATTTTTGTATAAGTTTCCTGCTTTATATCAGTACCTGCTATTGACATTTCACCTGGATAAGGATACTCTCATAGATTCTGCGGGCTGAATGTCACTGATGAATTTCTGGTATGTCACGAAGTTAGTGAAGGTTACCTTTATCTTTTCCATATTTTCGCGGGCCCACGTACATGTAAAAGCACGAACACTCATTGGCTCTCAATGCCTTTTTTAAACTGCTGGAGATTCAGTTCGTTACTACGAAAGTGACTTAATCCGTACACTATTATTATACTAAATATGAAACGGTAGAAATATACTTATCTGCAGTTTGTGGATGCCTCCTTCACTGTGTTGCTTGCGAGAGATCCATCGTCGGCACCACCTCCTTGTCGCATCGTAGCTATATCTGCTGTCTTCCTTTTGCACACACTATGCAATATTCGTGACGTTCGCAGTCACGCAGAGTGGAGGAACTCGGCGCACTCACAGAAGCAGCACCGGATAAGTTGTAATTGGAAACGTTGGTTGCGCTTTTTAGACAATCACTAGGAAGGGAGACAGGACAGGATTGTCTAAAAAGCGCAACCAACGTTTCCAATTACAATGAACCAACTTGCCCAACAACGCATTCTGCTAAACCGGATAAGTTGTTTGTTCAGGATTGTGCAGTGAACAGTAGGTGCGCGTTGCGATCTGTAAAATTGCCCATGCTGTTCGCAGTCTTTCTGGGTGCACGGAAAGATTGTTCACGGAGGAACAGAACTATACAAGAAATAGTGGTCATCGTCGAGCCTGATCACTACGTCGCGCACTCCAAGCTCGTTGTACGAGTTTGTTTACACTGGGCCTCTCCGATGCTTAGCCGCCATGCTCGCCCGATGAATGTATGTGATGACGCCACCACAGCGTTCCCTCGTGGTATAATGCGAAGCGTACTAAATTACAAATTAGTTGGATATACATTCAGTGTACATCTTGTAAGCTTTAAAATGCTTTTAAACCACGTTAAACTAACTAATAATATTATACCAAATGTATTTGTTTTATAAGTCGCTTGTGCGTGTAATGCACTCGGTGGAACGACAAATAAGTGAAAGAAGGCGCGACCATGCACCGACGGTATGATCACGTGAGCCCCAGTTTGTCGACCGCCGAGAAGGCAACGCCCAAGGAATGATAGCCACCCAGAGTGAATCTAGATAAACCAATGAAACTGGAGGCTTGTCGAAAGATAAAGTTTGTCTCGGTACGATTTGTGCTTTCATCTTGGGGTGTCGCCAGAGCTCGTGAAGATACCGAGTTTCGCCAAACTCGGCGCATCCTGCATAGCACCCCAAGAGTGTGGTTGAAGCATTCCGTTAGACCGTTAGTATGTGGGTGATGCGCCATGTGGTGCGGTGAATAGTGCGGCACGCGGCGCGTAGCTCATTATAGCTTCTGACCAGAAGACACGGCCTCAGTCACTGAGCAGTTCTCGCGGTGGGCCGTGCCGTAAAATGAAATGGCGTAGGATCAATGCGGCGGCGTCGCGAGCAGCAGCCGAAGCAAGTGCTGCAGTATGACGTATCTTGTTAGGCTGTCTACTGCGATAATTATGCAACAATTTCCGTTAGCAGTGCATGGAAGAGGTCCCTAAATGGTCAATGCCAACTCGGTCAAAAAGACGTGCAGGACAAGGTAAAGGTTGCAAAGGGCCTGTCGTATCAGGAGATGTCTTGCATTGCTGACAGTGTGTGCATGACGGAATATATTTGCCAACAAAAGAATACATGCCGCGCCAGTAGTACCGCTGCCGGACCCGCTGGTAGGTTTTCAGGACACTAGCATGAGCTTATTTTGGGTCGGCGCGGAAATGCGCGCATATCTCTGAATAGAAATGGCGATGGATGATTAGCAAGCATTTGCGATCGTCTGGCTGATAGTTTCGGCGGTACAATATGGCGTACTGTAGCATGAAATGGGTGACTTGGCGAGGAAGGGCTCGAAGATATGTAGCCTTTCAGGAACTGGCGAGAAGGTCAATGAGAGACAGAATACACAGATCTTTTCTCTGTTCGGTGGCATGTCAGTAACAGCAAGCGTAGCAACCGGGCACTCCATGGCTGAGGATGGAGTTTCGTCGAATCTCATGATTGATCAGGAGAGCGCATCTGCATTAGGCAGTTGACACCAGGAGCTATAGACGACGCGAATGTCAAATTCTTGCAGCCGAGAGGCCAACGTCCAAAATTCTCCGACGGGCCTTTCAGTGACGCATGCCAGTACAGCACGTCAAACGGATGGCCGTACAAGTAAGGGCGAAATTTGTTTAAGGCCCAACAATAAGCAAGCATTTTTTTCTGTGACAGAATGATTGGCTTCTGGCTTCGTGAGGACGCGACTCGCATTTGCAACCACATATTCCGGGAAGCCAGGCTTGCGTTGTGCAAGGACGGCTCTGAGACCAATGCCGGTGGCGTCCGTATGAACTTCGGTTGGAACACTCAAGTCCTAGTGCCGTAGAACAAGCGGTGAGGTAAGCAGACAACGCAAAGTGGTGAAAGCCTGATCAAATAGCGGAATCCAATCACGAGGGTCAACAGGGCCATCCAGGAGCTTCGTCAACGGTGTGATGACGCAGGCTAAGTTGCGCACAAAGCGACTAAAATAAGAGCAAAGACCGACAAAACTTCGGAGCTCTTTCACTGTAGTCGGCCGCGCAAATTCTGTGCCAGCACCAGGCTTATCAGGTCGGGAAGGACATCATCTTTGGAAACGCTGTGGCCAAGTAAGGTAAGCTGGCGGGCTTCAAAGCGGCACTTTTCCAAGTTAAATTGAAGGCCGGCGGTAGCAAGGCAAGTAAAAACTTCGCGTAGATGAGAGATGTGAGTGGTGAAATCAGGGGCGAAAACTACCACGTCGGTTAAATAACACCGAACGTCTTCCATTTGAGGCCTAGCAGAATAATGTCCATCATTCTGTCGAATATCGCGGGCGCTTTGCTTAGGCCGAATGGCGTTACCGTAAACTCATACAGGCCGTCAGGCGTAATGAAAGCTGTCTTCGAGCGGGAGGAATCATCCATCGGGACTTGCCAATAGCCCTAACGCAAGTCCAAATAAGAAAATAATTCGGCACCATATAGACAATCCAGGGGTCATCTATGCGCGGTAGAGGGCACACATCTTGTAATCTTGCGGAGGCGACTATAGTCGACACTGAAACGAATGGAGCCACCTATTTTCTTAACTATTACTACGGGAGACGACCAAGCTCTGCAGGATGGCTTGATAACATTAGGTTGAAGCATGTATTCAACTTGCTCGGTGATGACACAACGCTCGGTGACACGCGGTACGGACGCTGGCGTAATGATGCGTAATGTCCCGTATCAATGTGATGAGAGACGGTACTTGTGCGGCCTAATGAAGCTTGTTTCCAGTCAAAAGAGGCGGGAAAATTATTCAAGAGAGTAAAAAGCCGCTCATGTTTTATCGGTTCCAGGTCATCGGCAATAGAGCGATAAAAAATATCTGGTGATATTCGGTTAGGTTGGGGTGTCATGGGGACATGGGGTGTCAATGCTGTTACGTTAGGGGAATGCACAATAACGTTAGCGCCCACAGTCGGGTTGGTACCGATAATTGCGCCACAGTGCAAAGCCGAAGTGGACGAATCTGGGTTACGAACCAATATTTCTGGAGCACCATCGTAAACCGTGAGGAGGCCGAAAGGCTGGCGGCGACTGAAGATGGCAGCGGGAGTAAACATGACCACCGCATCAGCATGCGATCCGCATGAAAGAGAGACAAATACAGCACTGTGAGGAGGAAGGTGAGTATCTGAAGCTACACAGGTCCTGCTATCATGAACTTGAAAGTCGTAAGATGGCAAATCGCACAAAACGGAGAACTGAACCTCAGCAGGTGCAAAGTCAATGACGGCATCATGGCGCGACAGAAAATCCCAACTGAGAATCACATCGTGTAAGCAGCAAGTTAGCACAAAGAAATCAATCGAATACAAAATGCCTCGAATCAGCACCCTGGCAGTACACCTAGCGACTGCCTGAACTGGTGCACTGGCTGTTCTAAGCGATACTACCGAAGGCGTCATGATCACTCTCCAGAATGCATCACAAAGGTTTTCGCTAATCACGGATATCGACGAGTGCAAGAGATTTGATGCCATCAACGGACACTTCAACAACGTTAACGTTAGTTTTCCGCCTCAGTAGTACTGGCACGGCACCAACGACACATAGGTTAGATTGAGCGCCGACGAGAGCAAGGCGGGCGACGAGTACCATAGAGACGTGGCTGAGGAGCTCGTATTTATAAGCAGTGTAGACTTCCCGTGGCAGCTGTTGAGGCACACGGAATGGTTAGAAGCCGTAGCTGGGGGTCGCGTGCTGCCCGTGAAGCTCGGGCCGGCGGCAGATGCACGCTACATGTCCCAGAGTACCGCAGGTGTAGCATCTTGGCCCGTTGTCAGCAGTACGCCATGGATTTGTACCCTGCTGCTGTGCAGTGAAAAAAAGAGCCGCCGGCTGGCGATGCAAAGGCAGAGGAGAGAACCCCGGCAGACGAGGCGCCCGTGCAACGGCTTCAACATACGTCAGAAGCGCGGCCACGGTAGCCGGCTGACACGGATGTGGAGGAGCTTGGGCCACTTGCTCTTGAATCATGTGTCGGATCGTTGGAGTCAAATATCGAGAAGGCTCCTCCGTGATCGGCAAAACGGAGACTTGTAGCGCGAACTCCTCGCGCACTAATTCTTTTGTCTGCGTCAGCAAAGTTGTCTGGTTGTCGCCAATGCTGCTAGCCAATCTTCCGTGGGCGGTGGGCCCCGAGCGAAGATGCGTTGTTTCCGTAGCTCGTCCACACTTTCGCACAAATTGATAACTTCGGCCACAGTGCGCGGATCCTTCGCTAACAACATTTAAAAAGCGTCGTCATGAATGCCTTCATAATGTGTTTTATCTTGTCCTGTTCTGCCGTTGACGGATTCACACGCTTACAAAGATCAATAATATATTCGATGTAGCTTGTGAAAGTGTCACCATGATGTTGCGCACGCTCACGTAAGCGTTGTTCAGGGCGAAGCTTAGACAAAGCAGGGCGCCCGAACTCCTGCGAAACTTGTCTTGAATGCGCTCCATGTTGTGAAATCGTCTTCGTGGTTTCGGAACCAGAGGTTCACGACGCCAGTTAAATAAACCAGTACGTTATGCAACTTGCTGCCGTCGTCCCACTTGCTGTCCTGGCTCGCCCGTTCGTACGATGACAACCAATCCTCCACGTTGTGGTAATGGTTGCCACTGAAGATGGCAGGGTCACGCTGGCGCAACACACCAGAAACGTTGACCGCTGGAGGCTGTGGTATATCTTCCTGGGTGGTTTCGTCAGGCATGGAGGCAGCAGTGGGTAGCGTCCAGCTTCGGAGAACCAGTTTGCGAGGTTACCCAGCACTTCCACCAAATAAAAGAGGGTTTATTGAAGCTGGTTCGAGGAATCGCAAGTAGCCCCTAATGGCCAGTCCTAGCTCTTGGCATCAGCAGCTCGAGATAGGGTCTCGCGCCGCAGCGATGGCAGTGCAAACAGCGCTACATGCATATGCCCCACTACAACACACACACACACACACACACACACACACACACACACACACACACACACACACACACACACACACACACACACACACACACACACACACACACACACACACACACACACACACACACACATAGGTGTTTGTGTGTGTGTGTGTGTGTGTGTGTGTGTGTGTGTGTGTGTGTGTGCATTGCGAACAAGCAAGGCTGGGGAAACGAAACTGGGAAGAGCAGCACAGCTTGCAATAACAATGGAGGCATCCCTTGCTATCACGCATTCCGCGTGCACCTGCTTCGGCGCACTAGTCTACTTTGAATCATAAAAATATAGCGGCTCGTTTGGATATACTGATGTTTTAATCACCGTTTTCATTTCGCTTTCTCTCTCTCTCTCTTTTTTTTGCAGCTGTCATGTTTGTTGCTCTAGACAAGAGACTGGGCCTGCTTGAGAATCCGCTGCCACCCGACTCGGACGCAGCTGGGATACTTAATGCAGTTTTCACAATTTTTTCTGACCTGGACAAATTGGTGACGCGATTTCCTTACTATCGGTACATTCCAACGCCCACAATTAGGAGTTTTCAACGTGTCGGAGATTACCTAGTTCCGTAAGTACCATTATGCATTGTGCGTGTGTTCTTGTTTTTTTTTTTTGAGAGGGACAAATAATTTACAGAGAGGCCGGCATAAACTATATCTCCCACTATAGGCTGATGCTCTAAACTGGGGAAAGTAGCGTATACATGTGTGTGGTGCGTGAGAATTTCGTTTCCATCTTTATAATCGCACAATTTCATTTTATTTCTGAGAAACAGTTGACGCACAGATCGACAAATCGGACAAAACACATAATTTGGGATTGTTGTGGAAGGTAAAGTACTGAACGCTCGAATGTTCGGGTAAAAGTAATCGTTTAAAACTAATTTGGCGGCGGGAAATTCATTATTTGTAGAGATTTTTATACTGCTGTTTATGTTATACAACAACGTAGTGTAAGTTGTACGCACCCACACATACTCAGTCAATACAATTGTCGACTAGGTCCGACAGGTGCCATCTATCTATTAGGGCACATACTCAGTGGTCCATGTCTGCTCAGTAAGACAACAGCCAGCACCCACTATAGCAGCCCAAGCTTGTAGACAACTGGCGTTACAGGGAGGGGCTCAATAAAAAGATGGATTTACAAATAGATAGATATAAATTTGCTGACGTAGGCTAATAACTCAAATTGGACTGTAAGGTAACAGTCGAGATTCTGACCCTATGGCTCTGCATACTGCATTGCAAAGATGCGGCCTGTAAAACCTGTTTTACGGGGCACAATTTCGAACTTAAGACGTGGCAGGTGCGGCAAATGCTGCTTCGACCCTTTAGTGCTGTCGGTTTTTCCATGTTCGGAGGATCAAAACTTTTCTGCGAATTCGCACACGTGGCGTAGGCGGGGAGCCAATAACCACGCGGATCGTTAGTCACGTCCCTGTGAGCTGCCTGTTTATTTTCTGTTGTGCGGCGACATCAGCTGGGTGCCCGAAACTAATTTTTCTGTGTCCGGCTTGTCCCGTCCATGGTCGATTATGTTTTTCTGACAAGAACGGTTGTCGTCATCGACGACACGCACGGTCACTTTTAAAGCGTAGCACTAAAATGCGGGTTGAAAAGTCCTTTGTGTAGCCAGGAAATTCCTTTCCCAATACAGGGCAAGAATGCGCAGTTAAAACCAGTGTGTACGTGGTTGATAGCTGCCATCCGGGGTACAGTGAAGAACGACTCATTGTCCACGATAACAATGGGCGCACCAGTGCAAAACACTCTACCAACTCGTCCGCTTTCGCCATTCCCTATACAGACGTAGGCCAGAAATGGTTAAGCTTATACTAACAGGGGGATAGGAAGCTTGCTACCTTGCTTCCATAGTTCTTGCTATCAGTATGGGACACTTTGGTAAACGCCTGAAAAGTGACGATGGAAGGTGACAATAGGGGTCTCAAAAGAAAAGGTTGCACCACCCTCAGAACAATAACGAATGGGCGCGCAGCCGTCTCCTTTCCGCAGATTATCACAGCATTAAGGTGCAGGCTGTGCCGCGCCGAGCATCGCGCAAAAGAATTACGCGGAACAGCCTTCAACAGGAACTTTCGTAGATATACGCAGCCTTATATGGCTGTCGGCGTGATGTGGAAAGCTTATGTTCAGCGACGAGCACGTTGCTGCTGGTACTTCTCTCGCATATATAAATAAATACCACACACAATGCCAACACAATTCCCACACACATCGTGTCCAAGCAAAAACACGTTCCGCACCATGCCGAGCGTCGTATAATGCTACACATATCTTCGACAGTTTCCGTTCACGGAGGTTCCGCGTAATTTATTTTAGCGAGAGACCTTCTCGTCATCCTCAGCTTCGCCGTTACCACAGCTTAAGAAAAAAAAAAGAAGCCGTGTCCACAACCGCCTCCACCGCGATTTGAACCCATGCTAGCCTTCGGGAGTCAAACGCGCAAACTACTCAGCTGAGAACAACAGTGTTAGGCAATTAGAGCAAGATTTCGCGCTCCTCATAGACTCCGAGAAAAGTAACACAGGTGCTTATATGGATGCTTTCCAGAAGCCAGAATGATCAGTACTGCATTGTACGAGGTATACGTGATGCGAATTGCACAGAAATTGTATTGACGCAATAGTTGTGTGTTTGCGCACAATTCTGTTTTCATGGTCATGAAAGAAGCGTCGGTTGTACAAAGGAGGCGTATGTGAAAACGATGATGATAAGCCTCAAACCTGGCACGTATTCACAATAGAGGATGCGTTCAGATTAAGGTGGTTGCTGCACCACAACGTCCAAAACATTGACAAAGTAAACGCCAACAGTAAAGTTGGCACAACGCCACGTTGTTTACATAGTAGCCCATAGTATTCCCAGTAACAAATTCTCCTAAAGAGTTGTGATAGATGTATTAAGTGAAAGTAAAATCGCTTAAATTTCGTTTGTCTAACGGTATCATAAGAAGCCAACAAACTGTGACACCAAGGACAACACAAGGGAAATTACTTGTGCTTAATAAATGAAATAAAGAGAGAGAGAGCGCAAGAGAGAGAGAAAGAGAGAGAGAGAATGAAAACATTATTTGAAGGAGTGACTTGTCAGTCGAGGTGGGAGGGTGCCTTATTCCAGGAGCCCTCTGGCTTCGAACGAAATGAAGCGCGGGGCATCTTGCAACATGTAACAAAATATAGTGAGGCGCGGGGAAATAACAACGCGGCTCTCGAGAACGCCGCGGATATCTCAGCGTCTGCAACATGGACGGAGGACGGGTGGCGCCCCGTTCTGTCCCGTCGAAATAAAACGAACAGTCAGAAAAGCGAAATGGAACCCGAAGAGGGAACCCAAAGGAATATCAAGAAATCCTAGGACGACTCGACAAAGAATAGAGAGAGCCAGGCTAACAGCGACTTCCGACGTAGGAAACGCCTTGGACCGCCGCCTCTCCCGAAGGATGACATCAAGGTCATTTTGAGGTCACACGAGGGCCTCATGGTTAAAGATCTGCTTGGATCGGAGCTCGCTATGGCAGTGATAGAGGCCTTCCAGAATACTTTTGGAGGCGGTAGGTTTTTGCTGCGGATTCATCCCGGATCCCATATTGCCATAGTATCCACAACACATGAACATGTGGCGGGAAGGCTGTGAGAAATTAGACCACTAAAAATCAGGGGGCAGCTTCACCCCTTTAATACATATGTGGCAGACCAAGAAGATGTTCTGCGAGGCAATGTTCACAGCTTACCACCCGGAACACCTCAGGCGGTACTAATGGAGAACCTGCGGATCCGCACTCAGGGTGTGAGTATTGAAAGAGCTCGCATGCTGCGCTCATCCAAATCGGCGATAGTGACTTTCACCGGAAAGTGCTTCCAAGGTGCGTGTACTTTGTGGGAGCGGAAGTGATCTGCTACCCATACAAACCCACAATCCAGGTTTGCAAAATATGCCGTTCAACGGGTCATCGTACCGATGTGTGCCGAACACCCGATATCAGCATGTGTTCCAAATGTGGAGCAACTGAACCCAATCAGGCACGAGTGCTCGCCAAAGTGTGCCATCTGTGGCGATGAACACGCGACGGGCGATATTTCATGCAGAAAGAAGCTAAAGAATGATGTCGTAATAAGTGAACATGGCATTTTAAACCTGCTGTTGAACCTTGAGGTAAAAAAATCTCCTGGACCAGACAATATCCCAAATGCTTTCTTGAAACGTTATGCTGAGTGGTGTGCAAAATACTTACATGTTCTGTACACTAGGTGTTTAAACGAAGCTGCAGTACCTGATGATTGGCGGGATGCCAGAATCGTGCCTTTACACAAATCTGGTGACAAAACACTCATTCAGAATTATCGTCCAATTTCGCTAACCTCAACAGCTTGTAAAATATTAGAGCATATTATTCACAAACATATAACTGCTTTTATTGAAGAACATAAGCTACTTACCTGCATGCAGCACGGCTTTAGGCAAGGATTTTCAACTAATACTCAACTTGCAGAAATCATTCATGACTTTGCAGCAGCCATAAACGAGGGTAAACAAACAGACGTAATTTTCATGGATTTCCGTAAGGCGTTTGATAAAGTCTCGCATAACAAATTGTTGCATAAGCTAAGCTACATTCTGCAAAATAACAAAATACTCGCCTGGATAAAGAGTTATTTGACTAACCGACGTCAGTTTGTAACACTAAATTCAGCCAGTTCAGATAAGGTGCCCGTTGATTCCGGCGTCCCCCAAGGATCAGTTCTTGGTCCGCTTCTGTTTTTACTTTACATAAATGACATTGTGGATCAGATTTCTGTGGGTATTAGGTTGTACGCTGATGACTGTGTTCTGTACAAAAAAATTTCCTCTATTGACGATCAAATTAGACTGAATGATGCCTTTAAAAGCATAGTAACATGGTGCAATGATTGGCAAATGGAAATTAACTTCGATAAAACTGTCTTTATGAGAATGTCGTTAAAAAACAAGCCTTTATTGTACAACTACAATGCCGAAAACATCATGCTTTCTGAGGTAACCGCATATAAATACCTTGGCCTCTGGATTACTAACACTCTCTCATGGAACAAACATGTTGACATTGTCACGGCAAACTGCCTACGAAAACTATTTTTCCTAAGACGCTCTCTAAAATTCGCTACGCCTCCTGTGCGTTTTCTTTCTTACAATGCCATCATTCGCCCAATGTTGGAATACGCAATTGTCATATGGGATCCCTTTACTAAAAGAAACATTACTAAACTAGAAAAAGTTCAAAAAAGGGCAGTACGATTCATATATAATTCGTATGGCCGCACTTCAGTTACGGAGCTTCTCAAGAGAAGTGGATTGCCACCTGTAACACAAAGGAACCAAACATGCCGTTTAAAGTTTTTATTTCAGCTCATAAAGGGGCACTACAACATTGATACATCACGCTTTATCACTTTCTCTACTGGTTATGCTACACGTCATCGACACTCACAGACAGTAACACCGTTAATTACTAAAAAGAATTGCTTCAAATTTTCCTTTTTCCCCAGAACTATTGTTGAATGGAATAATCTTACTGATGACGTTGTAACTCAATGCTCATTGCCATTATTTGAGTCGCACCTATGTTTATGTAGCGAGTGATTTACTGTAACTGCTTGCATTTGTACATCGCGAGTGACCTATGTTATGTATCGCTGTATATTTACTTGGATGTTTTCACTTTGTATGCACCCTGCTAAGGTCCTGGAAACAGGACCGCAGTATCAATAAATAAAATAAATAAATAAAACATCGCCCTCCGAACTTCTCGAATCGAGCAGCCTCAACGGAAATCGGAGTGGATTAATTAGAAAAATGGCTTCCCCGAAATCGAGCACCAGAGACACCCCCTATGGTTCTGCTCGGAACGGGAGGAATCGATTAGTCGAAGGAAGTCCCGATCCTGATCACAGTCAGGATCAAGACCACCATCGAGGGCACGCCAAACCAAAGCCAACAAACCCGAGGACATCCCTTGTAAAACAAACCTCAAGAACACCTCGGGAAACAAAAACGACATGAAGACACCGCCCCAGACCGGAACCGGAGCAGAAGGAGCAGCTTCCAACCAACCAAACAATTAGGTGAGCTCGGCGGCGGTCATGTCTCCCAGTGCTCCAATAACAGGCAATCAGCAATACAGAAAAATCATAGATAAAAACACAAAACTAACGCCAGAAATTAAACAGCTTAAGATCCAAATGGAGGCAAAGCGTCAACAATTGCAATTGGCGATCTCCTCATTGCAAAAGAACTTCAAAAACACAGTTAAAACGCTGCAGGCCTCTGGCTCTGCGGTCAACCTTAACGGGCACGAGACACAAATACATCCCACCCAAGAAAGCGAAATGGAAGTAGGCGAGGGAAGAGGTGATGATTTTCTCGGCATCCCCACGCACACGTACAACCTTATAAAACAGATCCAGAACCAAGTCCAAGAAAGTAGGAGTAGCATTGCGAATCTCCACAATCTTTTAACGAATTTCATGTCAGACATAATAACATTCACCGGCGAGGAATGAAGAATCCAGAAACAATATGTAAACGAGTTGTGGGAGGCTTGCAGAGAGCAATTAATAAGCGTCCTCTTGCTACCCCAATCACCCATAAACCATCAAAGGCGGGTGAGGACGACGGGGAGGCTCTCATACTTCAAGGCTCAAACTAAATTGAAAAGTGCGGAACAATTAGAGATTTCGCCCTGGAATTACCGCAATTTTCACAAGCGCGCTGCCGCACTGCAAAATTATATAAACGGTGCAACAATCCGACCAGATGTAATATGCCGGCAGAAAATTGGCCCCAAAGTGGTGAAGCTGCAGGGGTATTACACCCTGCAAAATTCGAATTATCGCCGCGTTGCCACCTTGCTGAGCAGGACTATCGCGGCGCAAAGCGTAGCATGTACAAAATCTTCAGATCAATCAGCAGATAATAAGCTTATTCTCACTAAAAAGAGGCAAGACAAGACCTGTAATAGCAAATTTGTACAGTCCCCCCAAAAACAGGAACTGTGATTTTAACAAACTCCTTGCGGAGGCTCTTTAAAATCTCGGGTACCAAGGACCGCGTCGTGGTGCTGGGAGATTTCAACGCTCCCAACACCGCATGGGACTACTAAAAAGACACAACCAAGGGAACGCGTCTCGAACAAGCTGGGGCTTGTTCAAGCTGCATCCAGGCTGGGGCTGAGACTGATCACGCTCCCCACCATGCCACCAGGATGGGCAACAGCTTGAGTAGAGACACGTTCCCAGACCTCACGTTCACACGCAGCATCAGGGACGCAACCTGGACCAACCTAGATGAAAATCTAGAAAGTGATCACTTCCTGATCAGCATTTCTCTGTCGGCTCCCAAATTACGCCAGGTGGCGGGGGAAACGACGCTGACAAACTGGACACAATTCTGGCTAACAACCCTCCAGCCAATGCCGAACCGGATTTTGTGGGGGAATGGTCCGATTTCATTAAAGCAGCACACGGGCGGGCATCTGAAAAGATTACACGGACGGTAGAAAGACCGGCGGTGGAGAGCCACCTTCTAAGCCTGTGTGAAAGCAGGCGTAAGCTGCTAAAAATGTGGCGGAAACAACGTTTGAACAGAAACCTTCTGCGCAGGATTGCAGCTCTGGCAGAGGGAGCAAATCAATATGCCAGTAAATTGGCAACTGAGGGCTGGATCCAGTTTTGCAGTTCGCTACGAGACACACTGAGCACCGCAACCTGGGCCATCCTGAGAAATATCCTAGACCCAGAAAAGTCCAAATCTGCGACCAGCAGAACATTGCAAATGATCGCGGAGGAATTTCCAGGCACGAATGAGGCATTAGTAGAGGCTCTCAAGGAAAGATATGTTGGAGGGAGCGCGATACAATTAACAGGCCAAATTAATTATACGGGGGTCCAACATGCGAACCCAGACGCCCCAATATCTACGGAAGAGGTTTTTGCGGCAGCCCAGGCGGCCAAGAAGAATACAGCCGCTGGTGCCGATCAGATTACCAACGCTATGATTACAAACCTTAACGATAAAGTCATACAAGATATCACAAGGCAATTTAATGAAAACAATTGGCTTAAGGGAGAGATCCCCGAAGAGTGGAAAACTGCAAAAATTATTACAATACCAAAACCCGGAAAGAAGCCATCCATGAAGGCGCTAAGGCCCATTTCACTGACGTCTTGCAAGGGAAAGCTCTTCGAACGGGTCATGCACATGAGGCTTCAAAGTTTCATTGAAGACAGGGGCTTGTTCCCGGCTACTATGTTGGACTTCCGCAACGGCCTCTCGACACAAGACGCGTTCCTCCTGCTGCAGGAAGAGGTACTCAAAGGCGTACCTAAGGGTGGGGAGCATCTATTGCTAGCTCTTGACCTGAAGGGCGCCTTTGACTATATATCACATGAATCGATACTTTCCGAGCTTAATATAATTGGCTGCGGAGAACGTGCATTTAATTACATTAGAGCATTCCTCACAGGGAGGAAAGCTACGATAGGAATATCGCATGCCAAATCCGATCTGTTTCAAATGCCCAACAAAGGTACGCCTCAGGGTGCGATCATCTGCCCTCTACTTTTTTAACATCGTCATCTGTAGACTTCCGCCGACCCTACTGTAGACTTCCGCCGACCCGCCGACGCTACTGGGTTATACCATTTACACTGACGACATCACCCTTCGGGCCACGCGTGGGTCCTTAGCAGAGAAGGAGCAGACCCTTCAAGAGGCGCCCACTGCAGTTGAAAATTTTGCCAGGGCGAGCGGTCTTAGCTGTGCTGCCAAAAAATCGGAGATATACGCATCCACGGGAAACAATATAAAATTAATGGGAACATAGAAATTGCAATTGAAAATCGGCAAATCAAAGAGGTCACTGTTGCTCGGATCTTGGGAATCTGGGTTCAGAGCAATGGCAGGGCCAGCCACACCATCAATTTACTAAAGTCGGCAACAAAACAAGAATCAGCTTCCACAAACAAGAAATGAAGGAAAACGACCCTGACAGTTTAGTACAGGCGCTCGTTATCAGCAAACTAACATACAGCCTCCCTTTTCACACACTCAACAAGAGTGAGGAGGAGCTGGTTGACATTGTTATCAGAGGCGCCTACAAGGTGGCGTTGCGCGTACCGGTAGGCACCCCGACAGACAGGCTCCGTGGTCTTGGTGTATAAAACACATACGCCGAGCTCAAGGCGGGAACTTTAATTTCACAAAGAAGCCGACTTAGCCAGACGAGATCGGGCAGAGAGATCCTAGTGAGGGCAGGTATTCCACCAAACCCCCAAAACTTGGACAAGGTACGGGTGGATATTCCCGGTCCCATCCGAAGCAAGATCTCAGTCGCTCCTGTCCCGAGAAATATGCACAAAGACAGAAACAAAAAGAGAAGAGAAGAGAAGGTGAAATGGCTGGGAAAGTTAGTCAGAAATAATGAGAATACCGTTTGTGTTGACGCCTCTCAGTACAACTGGAAGCGTGCGGTATTCACTGTCATATGCAGTGACGAGACTTCTCTAATCTCAAGCGCCTTCCTGATCACGTCCCCTATTTCTAAGGCAGAATGCTTCGCCATTGCCTTGGCAACCAAGGACCGGGAACGAATGGGGCCGTCGTGAACACCATCATCTCAGACTCTCAGGAGGCGTGCCGTTTTTTTTTTGTGAATGGCTGTCTCCCTTTCAAGGTTAGCCACCTCCCGGGGAAGGAACTCAAAAATACATGCAGACTGGTCTGGTGTCCGGGACACGCAGGCCTGGAGGGGAATGAGATGGCTGACGGTCTAGCTCGAGAGCTCACGAACCGAGCGGAGCAGCCATCGCCCTCCCATTCACAACCCGCCACTTCACAGGAAAGCCGTCGGGAGCAGGAGGATAACGATCCGGCACGTGTCATTTTCACCCGATGCTATGCTGCTTCACCTGTCCATGATGCAACGTGCCGGACACCCTGGCGCACCTACAACTGCACTGCAAGAAAACCCAAGCAAGCATCACAGCGACACAACTAGTAACAGCAGACAAAGACTCAAACCTCCCCGCTGAAATAACGAAACGATAAATTAATGTAAATGAAAGGGGATGAAAAAACAAATTGCCGCAAGTGGGGAACGATCCCACAGCCTTCGCATTACGCGTTGGATGCTCTACCAATTGAGCTACCGCGGCGCCGTTTCTTCCCAACCAATTTCTTCGGTATTTATGTTTCCTGGTAGAGCCGAGAAGAATGTTGACGTTTATGTTTTATGAATGTTATTTTTTGTTTACGTATTTATGCTTCCAAGTAGAAACGAGAAGAAAGACGGTTAACCGAGGGGCCGGAATCGGGCCCCTTGGTTAGCCTTCTTTCTTCTCGTTTATTACCTAACGAGGGTCTCGAATCCGGCGACATCGATGCCTTCAAGCAGCATGTGTGGATTTATGTACCGGTAGCCCAATAAGATCACGTTCTCGTGACGCCTGCGGCAGAAAGAATGTTCCACATCCGCCGCCAAGGTTTGTGGCAACATCGACAGCTTTCAGAAACCTGCGATACACACAGGCGCGTCCCGCGCTGACCGATAAGATTTGTTAGAACGTGAAAAGTGCTCACCCGCAAAAGATAAACAAGTACACGTGTCAATACGCCCCCCTTAAAAAGCATCGTCCCAATGCTACACACATAAGAGAGTGAAACACAAAAGGACACTTATTAAACAAAAGCAACAAAACAACGAAAAGAAACAGAGTCCAAAGTAACACAGTCCTAAAAAAGAAAGTCGAAAGGTCAGCTATGCGAAGTCCCAAAGTTCATAAGCGCAGGTAGAACGCCTTGAATCGCGCAACGTGGACTATTTCAGGTGGGGAGCGGCGCCGTTGTGATAGTGAAGTGCCGTCTGGTACGACTTCATAGTCGAGTGCGCCAATGCGTCGGATGATCTTGTAGGGTCCCAAATAGCGGCGCAAAAGCTACTCGCTAAGTTGGGCAGCGTCGTTGAAAGTTTGAAGGCAACGACGGTAATAGCGAGCGACATGTCCTGGAGTGCAACACGCGTAAGAAATGTGACGATTGTCAGGCGTTCATCAAGGATTGCTGACTCTCGGTCTGGCCAAGATGCAGTAGGAGCGGCTGGTGGAGCAAACTTGAATGATTGAGAAAAGTGGCTGTGGAGATCTACGCACTCACTCCGAATTAGGATTAGGGGGGCTACACGCTGCACGTCCTGCGCATAGGTAACTGGCGCGGCCGCAGGTGGCTGGTGGCGACCGATGGGAACAGCTAGAAAGAGCTCTTCGACAATGACAGTGTGGAGTATTGAAGGTAGGCGACAGGGCGGCTGCTGTGTGAAGGGAACCAAGGAAATTCGACGGGCAACTTCCTCCCGCAGGAAGTCTTTCATCTGCTGAAGCAGTGAAGAGTGTTTGTTAACGGCAACGAGCCTCTACAACCAGTCGGCGGTCGACTGAGGCTGCATAGTCAGGGTGCGTTGCTTCTTCAGCTCATCGTCGCTCTGAAATACGGTGTCAAATTCAGAAACGGTGTGCGGATATCTGGCTAGGAGCATCTGGAATGTGCCGCAATTAATGCTTTGGAGAATGTGCTGAATTTTATCAGCTTCGAGCGTGGTGGTGTTGACACCTTTACAAGCGTTGATGACTTCTCCCACGCAACTCGTGAAAGTTTTAGCATTCTGTGCCCAGCCTCGCACGCGCTGTTCAGCGCGTAATTTGTTCACAGCAGGCCGACCACACAATTGAGTGAATGACATCTTGAAAGTTGAACATGTCACGATGTCGCTTTTGTTGTTATGGTTGCAAAGATAGCCAGCTTCTGTGCGATAAAGTATGAGGTTGGTCAACCGCCCAGCACCGTCCCTCTTGTTATGTGCACTCACCTGTCGTCTTTCATCGTGTGTCCGTCCTTTTTAGCGCTACCATCAGTTTTAAAGAATGTAACTAGTCCTCCACGTCGATGTCATCTCTACCGCTGAAGACCGTGGGATAACGTTGCTGGTGAACCCCGTTGCACATGACGGGCTGGGATGAAGGCGCCGGCGGACCTGTGTTGTAGGTCGTGATGTTGGCAAGCATTCCGCTTCGAAGCTCCAGCGTGCAAGCGATGGGAGCATTCCAGCGACTTCCACCAACTAATAAGAGGTTTATTGTCCGTGTTTTTTAAAGCCGCCGCGAGTTCTACGAACGGCGAAGCAGCGTGAGGCACTGCCTCGAAAGGTACCAGCGAACAACAGCACGAGCCGAGCGTTGGCGATGCAGCTGGACGAAGGCGCGCCTTCTACATAGTAGAATAAATTGTTAACGAGGGAAAGAGTAAACACACGTCAAAAATGCTCGGGTTGACGTTAAATTTCTAAAGGAGGTTCGTGTAAACAAAGTAAATAATGGCTTTGAATAGAAAACTTGTTAACATTTCAGCCTCTGTGTGCATCGAATCCAGCCCTCCGGAGTGTGAGACGAGCACCGTGGCCGATGCCCCTGCAGTTTCACGGTTGTGGCTGACTGGCTTTTTCGTGGAACCTGTATCGTTGCACACGTGACGTCGCAGCTAACAGGCTGCGCGCGTCATTGGGCACGGTACGGCGCAGACAATGGGGAAGAGGAGGGGCCGCGTCATGAGTGCATAAAATGAGCACGCTGCCTCCTGCGTCTGTCACTTGCTCTTCGGACTGCGATGAACTGTCGACGCGACGTCATGAGTGCGCAAAATAAGCCGCTGTGTAGCCAGCGCACGTGCAAGCACATACAGCGAATCGGCAGAAAGAACGTTAATGCACGTTGAGCAGATCAATAGAAAATATTTCCCGAAAAGGAGTGTAATGCTTTCGCATTCCCAGACTTAAGCAGTCTTAACTGTATCAGCCGAATTTCTTTTACACGTTTTGCTCTTTGCGTCGTCCGCCATTCTGGGCACCTTCGTTCGGTCATATCGATGCCTGCGGATTTTCGTGTTATAGGGTATTTTATTCTTTTGCATTAGAACAAGATCTACAGTCTTCGAGGGAGAATATAATTAAATATAAGCTGCTCTCATAGAGCTTCTCTCAGTCAGAATTGATATGACCTAACACAGGAGGCTTTGAATGTACGGCTCAGGAAGACATCATTCTTAAATAAGCATGACTACTCCGCAGCCCACGGCTAGAGAACGCCAAATTTTTCTGGAATGAGCATTTCTTTGTCGCACAGAATAATATAAAATAGAACAACACCAGTGTTTACCTTCAGAGAGTGTCCATTATTTTGCCACTTTCTGTTCGTTGTAATAACTTAAGCCACAGAAATAAATTTTCTGTAGTGCGACTTTTTTGCGCAAGCCAATATAATGCAGAAATATTTACAGGATTTAGTCTCCTATCTTGACTTGTTCTCTCTCTCATGCTCTCTTGTAGGCGCCTGTTTCACATGATAAAGGAAGCTGCAGAGGAAGCCAAATCAAAGGGTGACGACAATCAGAATTGCACCATCCTCCAGCACCTCTACAATCTGCAGAAAATGGAATTCAAGGAAATTTTTACTTTTCTCCACGACTTTCTTGTTGGCGGAACTGATACGGTAGGATTTCTTTTTTCATTACGTTTCTTTGCATTACGGTTCTCCGCAGTTTGAGTTCTTACCATCCTAGGGTCACTGAAGCGCACCTTGCCGGCACGTCCACATATTGTATGATGCCAGGGTTAGCGCAGAGTATAAAGTCTATTTCATTTCTAGTCTCGCAATTCGGGCTCCTCCGTGTCCACTTTCGGCTATCCCGCTTGCGGAAGAAGGTATTCATTGTCCTCATATTAATCTGTCCTGCAAACTCGACTAATAACAGTCTCCTGCTCTTCCTAGAGCCTATGCCATATTCCTCCACTGATTTGTCTCCAGCCTGCTTCTTGCTTACCCTGGCATTGAAGTAGCCCGTCAGTGTAGTGTATGTTGTTTTGACTTTACCCATCACCTATTCCACGTCTTCATAGAAGCTTTCGAATTCCTTGTCATCATGACTATATATGTAAGATCTGCAACTTGTACCTCTTATTAAGTTTCACAACAAGACCTGCCACCCTCTCGTTAGTGCTATAGAACTCCTGTATGGTACCAGCTATATCCTTAGTAATCAGGAATCCGACTTCTAGTTCTCGTCTCTCCGCTAAGCCCCGGTATCACAGCACATGCCCGCTTTTTAGCTCTGTATATGCTTCTTTTGTTCTCCTAACTTCACTGAGCCCTATTATATACCATTTACTGCCCTCTAATTCCTGCAATAGCACTGCTAGACTCGCCCCACTAGATAACGCTCTAGCGTTAAACGTTGCCAGGTTCATATTCCAATGGAGGCCTGTCCGGACCCAAGGATTCTTAGCACCCTCTGCTGCGTCACAGGTCTGACCGCCGCCGGGGTCAGTTACTTCGCAGCTGCTGGGGACTGAGGGCCGGGGTTTGATTGTTGTATTCATATGGGAGGTTGTGGCCAAGTACTGCACCAAGGTGACCAATCCTGCTCGGGTGAGGGCGTGCATTACCAGTTCTGGTCACCGGGATCAGGCCACAATCCAGGCCTGTTTATGCAATTTTATCAACACGCGGATTTATTTCTTTTTTTTATCCGGTGGAAAATTGCGCCGGACCGGGATTCGAACCGCGGTCCTCTTGCACGCGAGGTGGATGCCCTACCGGTACGCCAGCGCTGCGTTTTTTGTATCATCAAATCAGAATCAACTTTATTTTTCCATGAATAATCGGAGGGAGGCGTGAACAAAATGTAAAAACTAGTTCACTTGACAGAGGTTCAGGCCCCCGTTTACATGACAGACAGCTGTGGCAACCAGGGAAAAAATGCACTTAGTAATACAATTCACTCGCAATTATTGTACAAGTGTGACACAAACACAGGTATGAGTAGCATAATGTGATGAAAAAGAGAACATAAAGCATATAAGAAGGTGAATTAATGTAATTTTATAGAATTATCCAAATAAAAACAACCTAAATATAAAGTGTCCTACAGTTGCCTAAGAAAAAGAAAAACGCGTAAATTTTTTTATTGATATGTTCTATTTGGATCTCGCTCTCATGCCCCTAGATAATTCAGAAAAACAAATCACCAAGATGCTCTACTTTCCTAGAAATCGGAATGGTACTTTTTTCGACATCAGGCTGCGAAAGTTTGTATTTCTTTAAAACAAAGGAATGTAGCAGGAAACAGTGATCTCGTAAGCACCACATGCTCTCGGGTTAACCAGGGACTATAGAAAAAAGAACACTTGAATGACAGAACGTTCCCTATGTATACAGAGAATGTTCTGTAGGTGCGGCATGCACGAAGTTCAGACAGAAGGAACACACATACAAAAAATGCTTCTTGAGTTGCTAACGTTTCGGTCGTGGCACGGCTTTCGTCAGAGGAAGCAGATATATAAAGGCGCAGCCGCTTTTGTGTACATCCATGCGTGGGCAATACAAGATTCCAGAGGGTGCAAATGCTGGAGAAGACAATAGTAAAGATAAATATGTAAGTCTAAGTCCCATACAAGGACGATCGAGAACCCACATGAAAAAGCAGTTACAGGTCACAGGGCGGGGGGCATTTCCCGCGCTCGTTCTCCTCGGACATGTTTTTTGTAGCTCCGGATTTTCGCCCCATTTGTTGGTTTTTCCCTGTTTTTTATAGACCGCTTTACCGGTTCATAATCACCACTGGCGCCTATTTACAAATTTCATCGGAATCTGCGCCATCCTGCTGCGGCGACGATCCCGAGTGCCCCCGCGCTACTTGTCGCGTCGGCGCGGAGCTCCCACGCTGCCGTCCGCCATGTCGAGGGAGCGGGACGTTACCGATGCAACCGCCATCCAAACCACGAAAGTCTCCTTCTCGGTGACGAGTGCAGCGTGTGAAGACGGTGCCCTGAGGATGGATACCACCTGCGTGGAACATAACACCCCTGCAATCACAGCATACACCTCGACCAGGAGAACAACGCAAGCTACTGGCCTTCCATCGCCTGAAAATGCAGCTCCAGCAGCGCCAAAAAGGTCGCGCTCTTCACAAGGCCTTCCCGCACAACCGAAACATACGTCTCCGGTGCCGCCAACGACATCGTGTTTCAAAGTTTTTATCAAGCCTCATGCTAGATCTCATCCACTCTTCCCAACCGAATCAATCAAGCAGCCCCACACAGCTGGCAAGAGACTTTCACATTTCAACGTTTCGCTATACACAAAGCTACTAATATGGGTGCGTGCCATAGAACCAGTTTAAAAGCTCGAAGAACTGCAACAGATACAAGTGTCATAAGAATATGTCATTCCAATTCAGGCGTACCTCACCAGTGGTACTAATTTAAGGCGGTATGTGGTTAATAGCATTGAGCTTGACGAAGAACCCCCAAAATTACTGTAGAAACTATCGCGCCACACGCTCAATGTCGTGGATGCTCATTACCTAGGCAGCAATCGTACGTGCCTAATCACGCTTCAAGGTCCTAATTCCTCACATTAACGTATAATGTATTACGGTTGCGTACCACACCCGCGTCGCTTCAAGCCCTGCACTGTGTACTGCCACTCTTGCTTCAAACAAGGGCACATAAAGTGATCCTACCCTTACCCACCCAAAGACGACACCGTGGAATCTGATCCATGACCATCGTTTCGAGGAGACCTATGCCAAACAAACAGCCATGGCATCACTTCCACGACGTGCCCTATGAAAGTGAGGGCCATTAATAAAGCTCGACAACGCCGTTTTCGACGGCCAGCAAGGACCCCTCAAGATCCAGTGGTGAAACGAGCCTCTGTGTACAACCTTTACACCGTTCTGTCCTCGCCGGAAGAGGAGGCTAGCCACGTCACAACAGCAAGTAGAGAGACAATTGGTGCTCCCACAACTACATATAGCGCGTCTGTTAGGTCGTCCGCTTCACGATCACAACGGATATCACAAGCTTTAGAAGACGCGCCGCTTCTCTTGACGAACGAAGAGTTCGAGATCGACGCTGGCCTAGGCACCCTCAAAATTGGAATCGAGCATCTGAAGAAACGCCGTACAGTGCTCCAGCGTGACGGTGCGCGGTCGTCGCATTCGCCATCCACGTCCATTCCTGCCCATATGTTTCACCCGGCACCTATGTCGAAATATTTTTCATCCCAATAACTCTTGCGCTTCGTTGCGCAACAGGTCCAAAATCTCACCTCGGTTCTAGTGGCCAACCTTAACATGTGGTGGCTGACCCGCCGTGGTTGCTCAGTGGCTATGGTGTTGGGCTGCTGAGCACGAGGTCGCGGGATCGAATCCCGGCCACGGCGGCCGCATTTCGATGGGGGCGAAATGCGAAAACACCCGTGTGCTTAGATTTAGGTGCACGTTAAAGAACCCCAGGTGGTCAAAATTTCCGGAGTCCTCCACTACGGCGTGCCTCATAATCAGAAAGTGGTTTCGGCACGTAAAACCCCAAATATTATTATTATTATGTGGTGGCTGCTGCGTGCGGAAGTGTGCCAGAAGGCATTTTACAGCGGAACTACCGCGGCATCGCTTGGAAGGTCGGAGAGTTGCGCCAGCGTATAAGATATGGGAAGCTGCGTATTTGGGCTCTACTGCTTCAATGATCCAACGGCCTGCCGCCAATTTCAGGATTTGTGGCATACTCATCACCTTCCATGTTGGACCGTAGGAATGCTACGCCTGAGTTCCTCCAGGAAAGACTCTACATGAAGCCCGTGTTGAGTTTTGACGTTTGTGCACTTTATAGCAAGAAGTCGTGGCCGAATTCGTGGAGACGAACCAATATTAGCTCTATTCCACAGATGCACATTATCATCAATTCGTACTATGCCAGCCTCTACAGCGGTAGTGCTGGTCGGTTCTGTCTCGGCTGGTTGGCTCATGTATGACAGAAACAACCTTGATGCCCCATTATGGTAGGAGGAGATTTTAATGCACCCCAAAGCACACGTACTTACGCCATTTCCAACGCGCGCTATACTTGTATGCTCAACACTTTTATGGGCGCCCAATTCACTGTGCTTAGTAATGTACCAGTACCTATCCGTCGGCGTGACCGCCCTCGCGCGCCGCCACACTCAGTGGACTTACCTTGGGGGCTAGTAACAACGACCATGTCGTGGTGCACTATCGGCGTCGCGCAGCCAAGCAGAACTTGCCTCACAGCGTGACCCTGCATCAAATTCCCTTCAATTCGATGCTCTGCGCCATGAAAACAGCTTACAACTTCGCCGCTGGGTGGACTGGTGCTCTTCTCTCCGTCCTTCGTTGTCTAATGCCTCTATTTAGCGCACCTTTCAAGTAATGCAACGCGGTCGGCGCCCTCCAGAACCCGCAGTCTGCGCCCTTTTGGAATCTGGCCAGATAGCAGCAGTAATCGTCGAAACAGTCGCCCACACCTTCCTTCGAGCTTTGGACGCAATACCACCCCCTTTTGTTGTTTAAGATGGCCTTCACGCAGACGCAGGCATGCCGCCTACGCTCGCCTACATTGAAGGTATACAAGCTGTCTTCACTATAGCGAAAGTTTTAGCAGCAATAGACCTGTTGAAGCCATTCCAGGCAACAACACTTGATGGCATACCGTATGAGCTTTATATTAATACGAAAGACAAGGTTTGATGTGCTGTTGGGGGTCAAAAACGACGCTTGGGCTACGGAAGCCATTCCTGATTCTTGTCGGCATGCAGAGGTAGTTTCTGTTCCCAAACCCGGAAAGACCGCGGACAGCAAAGCTCATATGCACCCAATAGCGCTAACCTCAGAGTTAAGCAAGCTGATGGAGAGTATGCTCACGACACCTGTTACATGGTGGCTCGAGCGATACTCCTGGTATCATCGTGGCCCAATTCGGTTCTGTCCTCACCTGGGCAATGAGGATGGCTCTGCATACTTTTCTTCTATGGCTATAACCGGAGGCCGCTCCCGAATCATTCGCAGCATTCTGGCAGTGGACAGTCGCTGAGCGTATGACCATGTCGGTCACCAACAATGGCTAGACTCCTTCGTTGGCTTCAGTTTCCTAGCCATGTCTGTATGCTCATCGAACCCTTCAAGCACGCTCGCGCCTTCTTCATTCACCTGGCTGGCTAACAAACAAGTCACTTCGTTGCACAATGGGGTGCCCCACAAGGATCTGTGCTCACACCAGTCCTTTTTAACATCGTCCTCTTTCCACTAGCTTGGAATCTAGTGACGATGCATAATGTATGATACATAATGTATGCAGAAGACATCACTGTTTGCTCAATTCATCCCGAAAACTGCCGACAAGAACAAGCCCTTGAAGAGGCCCTAAACGTGATGCACAACTGGTGTCGTCATATAGGGACTCAAATTTCCGAGGACAAGATGACGTACGTGTCAGTATGGATGGATGGATGCATGGATATTATGAGCGTCCCCTTTGGAACGGGGTGGTGTGTTGCGCCACCAACCTCTTGCTATTATACTACCTAATGTCCTACCTAGGTTAAACAATGTAGAAAAAAACACTATGAACAACCACGCCCAAATTTTCTGATCCCTATTGCGAACTGTGTTTTTGTACGTCTCCGTCTTTTGTCGTTTCCCTACTTTTCTTCCACCAATCCTTCAATCGCCTCTTACTAATGTCTATTACGGACATGTTTGCTTTACCACTGCTCCCGCTGAACTCAAGGTCTAAAGGAGGCCATTGGTGCCTAAATCGACCGCTGGGTAGGTGTCTTCACATTCTAGTAAAACACGCTCCGTCGTTTCCCTAGCTTTACCGCAGCAAGCACATGCTTCTTCTTCCTTCTTATATCTCGTTTTATAGGTGCGTGTTCTAAGGCATCCCGATCTCGCTTCGAAAAGTAATGAGCTTCCCTGTGAGTTATCATAAGAGGTTTCTTACCTGATTTGGTTTTTCTTCTTAAATAGTTACTCATGGTAGGTTTCTTTTCCATTGCCGCCACCCATGAGATTATTTCAGCCTCTCTGACTTTGCGCTCGACCTTCTTTGTTGCTGTGTTGCCCAACCTACAGACCGCATATTTGCTGGTAAGCTTCCTAGTTCTTTTCCTCCACTGTGAATCAACGTTTTTTTCCTGTACAGATACCTGAACACCCTCCCAGCCCATTTACTTGCTTCCATATTCCTCAGCCTTTCTTCATACTCAATTTTACTGCGAACTTCCCTCACTTCAAAACTATTCCAGCCCATATTACCCTGCAGAGCTTCATTTGCAGTCTTCCCGTGAGCGCCCAATGCGAGGTGACCCACTGACCTTTGGTTCCCGTCGAGTCCTAATTGTACCCCTGATTAAAAGTAAACAACTGCATTTCCAAAAGTAAGTCCTGGAACCATTACACATTTCCACATACCTCGCAGGACCTCGTACCTATTGTATCCCCATAGCGCTCTGTGCTTCATTATGGCTGCATTTCTCTTCCCCTTTAGTGTTATGGTTTTTTCCTGTGTTTCCATATATCTATTGCCTTCGTTTACCCATATACCAAGGTATTTATATTCGGTTACCCGAGGTATTTCTTGGCCCTGTATCTCCACTGTCTGTTCATGGTTTTCATTGAGTACTATAACACCTGATTTTCTAACACTAAATTTCAAACCTAAATTATTGCCTTCCTGTCCACAGATATTAGCCAGACGTTGCAAATCACTTTGCTTATTAGCTAGCAACACAATGTCGTCCGCATAAAAAAAACCTGGGAGTTGCTGCTCTACTACTGTACTCGCCTGTTTGTATGAGTAGCGGCCAAGTATGGGCGCCATCTACTGGAAATACGGCCTCTTCAGCTGATTCTGGAGCAGGAGCTACTACAAGAGGCTTCAACTGTCCGTGTACTGGGCCTTGAAATTATTTCTTACGGATCTGGGACAACATTGGGCAAGAATGCAAAGCAACAGGCCGCAGAAACGATACAGTTGTTGAGTGTTGAAGAAATCTGGCGGTGCGAGCCCCGATATGGGTCAACTTCTTGTCCATTCTGTGGTCAGACTCGACTCGTCTAGAGAGCCCAGTTTCATCATGTCACGAAAACAGGATGACCTTGCCTTGATGCCACTAGTCATGATACCATGCGTTCCATAACGAGAGTACCATGTCTCACTCCGCTGCCAACCATACAGCCCGAGGCCCAACTCAACACTATCGACGACCAGGTGCAGCAACGTCGAGCGCGCGCACTTAAGCCATCAGAGTTCTGCTCGACTGCTGCATTGACCCAGTACATGGGACACGAAATATACAATCCAGCTTCTGCGACACCCGATGTAGCTCTGTGAAACAACGTATAGTTAGTGACAATTAAGTACAATTAGTCGTCTGTACAATACGGCTCCTCACCAGGGAAGTGCTTAAGTTTCCCACTTTCTCTGCGCCGATGATAATCAAGATGATGCGATTCTCGCCGCATACACAGATTCCAGTGTTAATGGTACCAGGATTCGCGCAGTTATCGTGTGCCCATTGATACCAGAGGCAGGCCAGACGTGCTCGTATGTTGCCGATCCTGCACCGCCGGCCTTACTTGCCGAGGTTGCCGCCATACAACACAGTTTGGCCACCTTGCTCCCTTCTGTTCAAATTGCTCGATATTCTCATCTCATCGTTCGTCCCGATTCGATTCAAGCCATCCACGATATACGTGGGGTATGTCGGGTCACTCTAGTTTCGGATAGCATTCACGGCCTTGCTTCCGCTACTAATATCGTGATACGCGTCCAGTTCCTCGAGCAGGCCTGCCGGGTCTCCTTGAAGCAGATTTGGCAACCCACCCTGAGATTATAACATACCCACTTCAGCATTTTCCTGAAGACACCTGCGCACAACGGATCCGGGAAATGAAAAAACTCCGACGTACTACACAAGCCTTTATACTTCCGTGTGGGTCAGACCTCCCGGGTGGTTTAATCTGCCGAGAGGAGGTTACGTCACGGAGGCTACGTGGCGGGGCTGCGCTGATCACGCCTGTGACCGCTCTCTGGCCGCACTGTCTCCGTCACCTCCGGGCGACAGGCCCTCGGCCTCGTCGCCCACCCGACCTTAAACGTTGAATTCATGGACCGTATCGTCGTTTGCCTCTTTGTTTTTTTGCACGAATCAAATCTGTTCGTGTACTTTTGACATGCTTTGCACTATGCCAATGGTAAAACTTTCGGAAGGAAAATAGAACGTCACGGGACAAATCACTGAATTTTCCGCACATCTTGCGATTCCTGGAAATGGAGTAACAGTAGTGCGATATCAAATACTGCATGCCAAGAATTTGTCAGACTAAGTATGAGTGTGTTGCAGTAGAAGTGTGAAATGACGCACATAACATGATCCTTATGGCACAGAAAGACACATTCTTGCTACGTTCCATGCAATACCGGACCGTATAGTGTTACATTTAAGAATCAGAAAATAATTCGTACTTACCGCTCAAGGTGTAATTTAAAACCTCATAATAGTATTGTTGCTTTGATATGAGCAAATAAATTACCCGGCAGTGGAACATTTTTAGGCAATGAAAGTCGTCACACTGTTAGTATGGAACTTGTAATTGTTAAAACGTAGACGAAAGTATGTTTCGGTTTGAGCGATGTATTGCACATGGCAAGCGGAACACTCAAGCAAGTAGATGACGTTAGTGCTGTCGCGAGCAGAAGTGACGTGAAATTTCCGAAAAGTCACAAGCCGGAGCCGCACACGCCGCACAGTCACATCGTAGCCTGGAGCAGCGTATCCATAGGAGACCGTCTCCTTGCGTAGTTCTCCCGAGAATGAACTGAACTCTCTGACCAGCGTCGACTGGCAGCTGCGGCTTGTGCTGCTATCTGCACAGCGCTATGCTGAGGCCGAGTTTTCCTGATTGCCGCCACCCGCGTACCTCTACGTTTCGCTTCTTGAGGAGCGGTTCGTACTTTGCGAGTACGTGCATAACGTCCACCGTGGAGTACACGAAGGTACCGAGACTATGCGGCGTACGTGTCACATCCGTTGACACGTGGCACAATACGATGCGACAGCACCACGTCGTGGCACCTGGTGCAATAATATGCAACTACAATGAAAGTCTGCACGCATCAATGCGAGACGGCGCGCATCTCACAACGCGTGATTCCTCGGGCTCTATGACGCTTTATAGGGCATGTTTATACACAGCTAGCGATCGCTTGCGGGGCACGGTGGTAGTGTAGGTGACCCACGCGCAGAGATCCCGGGCTCTATCCCTGCGCGAGCTGTTTGTTTTTTTCTAATTCTTTCTGGTAGCTGCGACAGACGCCGGTGCCGACGGCGGTGGCAGCGAACATCGCCAACCGAAACGGCTATTTGCATGAAGCCCATAACAGAATACGCGATAAATCAATTTAGACGCTATTCATCTGGCACTATTAGATACGGTCATATGTACGCAAACTTTATCACCCGGTTTATTGCAGTGATGGCAAATGGCAAAGCAGAGGTTGTGGTCATATGAAGCTACCATATCGCGCAGGTCCTGGCAGCGGCGAAAAAACACTCTTGGCATTCCAGTGAAATCGTTCTTGAGGCGATTGCTCTGAGTCAGTACGTTTCAATGGCCCTGAGGATTTAAAATATATTTGGATTAGAAGAGGAACGAGTTACTACAAGATTAGTACCTGAGCTGGGCGCAGATTGCTTGTCGGTGCTGATGACAACATTATGGTCGAGGCTACCGGCCCGCTGGAGCGCGGCTTCAATAATTTGTGAAGCGGATTGCTGTTCAATGAGGGCTACACAAAGCTCGTCACAGTTGCGGGTCAGATGACTCTCTTCCAGCCAAACTATTTTAAATAGGATTGCCTTAATAAGGAATTCCCGTTTCACAGAGGTTGACATGATGGTTTTTAAAGTGTAAAGATCGCATTGTGTCGGGAGGCTTTCTCTAAAGCTTGGTCGCTAAATTATATTTGCACAACAATATCGTGGCCAAAAGAAAGTTATGCTAAGTGCTGAGTAAGACTGAAAAAGAAATTGTCTGTTCTGTGTTACTGCACTATTTACAAAGGAAAGTAATTTTGCTACACAATGGTGCCAAATTAATAAGACATCATCAAATAAAGCGTTCGTAATAGAACGGTTTAAAGTCGCGAGTAGCAAAGAAAGTTTTTCTAGCAAACCCTTAAGAAAGTTCGCATAATTGGGCGCTTAGCGTCGTATCTAAGCCAAGGTACCAGCTCAGAAAATATAGGAGTGACCCTGCCAAAGGAATCAACCGATAAACGTTTAGTGGCAGTAGAACTCGTCTTGTTGCACACTCTGAACATTTTATGAAGATTACGAAAGTTGTTGAAAACGGTGGTCGTTGTCATTTGCAAGCGTCCACGTTGAAAACCTATGTTGCAGTTCTACCGTACCTAAAGGTTTACGGCTCCATTTAAGGCCCGACACGTCTCAGATGTCTACAAATAATTTGTTGATGTGGAAAGATAGCCTCAATAAAGCTTCCCTAGAATTTACGCGAATTCTTAATAGCCATTTTGACTCGTCTGCGAAGCAGCTAGGAAACAAATAGACGGAACTTTTATGCCCCGCGTAACTTTGCTGCTGCTGTGGAGCGGGCACCACTTACAGGCGCGCGAATGCAGCGCGAGTGACCGCTGGACGCACTTTGCGTTTATTCGCGGGCTTCTTTTACGCTAGGAAAAACACATTCATCTAGCACGCATAGAGTAACAGAAAGCTGTACCGGTAGTTATTCATGTTGCTCTACAATTTGTTCATTGACACTTTTGACTTGATTTTAATATTGGAGGAATTTATTAAATGAATTGAACTAATTATGCAATTAGACGGAATGCGAACTAAAGGCTGAGTCTCCAAGCTTAGACAAACAACTGTACTTTGGTTCTGGCCAGCTACGCGTCATGTGCATATTTTGAAATCTTGGTGCATGATGGCTGGGACACCCTGTATATATATACTGCAGTGAAGAGAGGTGTTGCATTTTACAAGAACACCCCATGCACCAACTTAATAACGTAATTACAAGAAAGCAAGAAAAACCAAAACTAAACGCTGAGTAACAAATTTTATTTCGCAGTCAACAAACTTTTCCATTGGACTACTAACCTTCAATACTAACCGCGAGGTTATTTTATAGTGAAATTGGGTCGCGGGCAAATTCAGAAGAATGAACTCCAGTTTGCATATATGCATTGCGAAGCATTCTTAGCTTGGTCGAAAATGCTTATTAAGAATCGTACGGGTATTCTGCGGCAAACCCTTGCTGCTTTGCGTACATGGCTATGTTTGCCTAAGGGTAAATGCGTATGCAAACTCATAACAGCGGTACAACAACATGCGCACTTGTGTCTGTTTTTCCGGTAGACGCATTTCACAGGCTAACAAATGTTAACATGTTAACATTTATCGCTCAGCGCAAGACGCGTATTTCTATACCAAAAGCTCCTCGTATGTTATCGCCGTTTGTATCTGCTGTCTACGTTGCCTGCCCACCTTGTGTGTTCAGATTATATGCGCGATGCGATGAATGTACATTATGGAAGACACGTGAGTATCACCTATTATGCTGGAATTTCTGACGTGCCTTGAATAAATATACTACTCGTTTGGTGCGCCTATCAGATTTATAAGTTTGGCACATATGCTGGTCTCTATCGTGCTGGGCGGATATGACTTGTTTTCGTGGGCACATGTTCGCCCAAACATAGGTTTGTTTTGTGACTCGCCGTTGCGTCACGCTCGAATTCTTCGTCGTCACTACAACCTGGCAATATATGGCGCATTACTTCCAAATTTTGTTTTTAATTCCCTCGGAAGAATACTCAAAATATTCATTTTGGATATAAAGACTGGAACACATGGAACCATGCGGAGGCGCTCTACTGTTGTTGCTGTTATCTATTTTGGGAAAAAATTATTATGTTGATCCGTCTCTGTGTTTTCACATATGGCGGAAAGCAACCTTGAGTGTTTAGAATTCTTGGATGTTGCATGAAAATGCAGGGCGCAGCAGCAACCTAGCGAGTGACTTACTCAAATTTCCATCTTCATCTCTATCTATAGGCAGCAAAATTAAGTTTTTACTCTAGCAACCAAGAGGAGATGGTTACTTCTGCGATGTAGATACATGGCGATGCTGCTTTTGACACGTAACCGTGTTATTTAAATAAAAAATTGCATTTCGCATTCCAAACTCAGCAGTAGCCAACGAAAGCAGCTTCAAAAGCGATTATGCAGCATTGCTCTATTAGGGTGTCAAGATGATGTATATATGCATGCGCACATATCTAACGAGCGAGCGCAGAGAGGCACCACACTTGATGTGGCCCCTGGCACTATTATAATTTTGCCTCTTTTCTATCGACCCAAATGAATCAATATGTACGCTGATATAAAAGTTCCTATTTCAGCGGACTGACCAAAGAGATACTTGTGTACGAGTATTTAACGAAAATTAGGATGTGAGGGAGTACATATCGGGCATGTTGACGTCAGCCACACGTGTCTAGCGTTTCCCTGTTACATGAAAAAGGCCGGATACCATATACCCTTAACGGAAAACAAGGGCGAGCTTGTAAAGAAGGCTGCCCATTAAAAGCAAGCCACAGTTTCCCCTGAAATGCGAAGCATCGATTGTGGCAGCGGTAGGAAAATATTGGATAACTATGCGAAGTAAGGATACTAGTTCTTAATAACTAAATTAACAATCATGGTGTCACGCGTGCAAACGCAACTCACTTGATGACCGCGGAAATTTGCGATCAGAACGCTGGCGTGAGGAAGAGCGGCAGCAGCAGCAAGCGAGTCGATCCGTGTTTCGCCTCTCACTTGAACGCCAGCGGCGAGAACGGGCGCACACGAAGCTATCAGCCCTCGGTGAAGCTAGGCTCGGCACACATCGCAGGTCGCTTTCAAGATATGATCCGCGCTGCCGCGCTGAGCCGTGTGATACGCACCCGCCGCGGGAGTAGAAGCAGAAAGTTGTACACGGAATTCTTGTTTATCCTGACGCCCTTCGGTTAGCCTTTAGAACCGATGGTTGACTATGGAACACACTGTTCACAAAAGAAAAGCTTGGTGCCTAACCCGTGATTGAATGAACATTTACTGACGTCTAAAAAAATGATGCCGCACGTGAAGCAGTTCTTGCCTTCCAAGGACCAATTCAGTGAACCCTTTGAATTGCTCTTTAAAATTAGAGCCAATAATGCGACTAAGTGTGGGGACTGGTGTTTTCAGAGATGGTTTTACACGTAATTGCAGCAGTTCTCTACAATCGATTGCGCCGCCCCATTGTAGGTTATACAAAATAGTCTGCGAAAGAACACAATATGTATTATTGAAAGAGATATGTACTTCCCCATCAAGGCTACAAAATGAAATGCCTAAACCTTACTTAAAGAAAGGTCTTCACAGTGGGACAAAAACGGGTTCTAATTCGAGGCTTGAACGTGGAGTGGAACCAGCGCCTGTCTCAGGCAATTTGTTTTTTATTTGTAGAATACCTTACAAGGCCCCTACATGGGGAATGAGTAAGGGGGCCATGCAATCAAGTACATACAATAACAATAATAACAATCAAGTACATACTATAACAATAATAAAAAAACAGCAGCCAAGTGCACAGCCTAATAGTCAGAGAAACTTTAGCTACATAAAGCTGCATATGAGTACAATAAAAAGGAACTCTAAGTTTGTTACAAACGTATAACAGTGCAAGAAAAAGGTAGCAAAAATAATACAGACCAGTGAGTGTGATATTAATGGTTAACAAGGGTTAAGCGAGTTCAGTGAGTGCTTGAATTTTTCGCGGTCAGTTTCCGCAACTATGTTGTCGGGAAGGTTGTTCCAGAGCCGAATGGCTCGTGGGATTGCAGACCAGTTAAATGCCTCTGTTTTGCCATATATGCGCGTGAAGCTATGATGATTGCATAATCTGTGCGACGTGTGGTGACGTTTCTAGGTGTAGGTAACGTTTGTTAGTGTGGTGGGCGTATTTATGAAATAATTACAAAAGGGCTATGTCGCGACGTTTACTTAGGAGCTGAAGTGAAAGGTGAATCTTTATTTGAGTTACGCTAGAACAGTAGTCATAATTTCGGGAAATGAAACGTGCGGCTCTATTTTGGATTGATTCCAACATGGTAATTACGTAATTTTGGTGGGGAGACCAGACTGGCGCGGCGAACTCAAGTCGAGGGCGTGCAAATATTGAAATGCCAGTTTGCGGATAAGTGGAGGTGAGTTCCGAAGGTTACGTCGCAGGTAACCCAGTGATCGAGAAGCACTGGCACAGATGGTGGTAATGTGAGAAGTCAAGGAGAGGTTTGTTGAAAGATTTACGCCTAGATATTTAAATGATGAGGTCCGAGATAATGGGACATCTTTAATACAGTAAGAATAGTCCAAGTTAGTGCGTTTGCGGGTGAAGGACATCACTTTACATTTTGATTAATTTAAAGTCATTAGCCAGGTGTCACACCAATTAATAATTTGGTTAAGATCATTTTGGAGGGTCAGGTGGTCATCGGAGGTGTTAATAGAACGATAGGTAGTGCAGTCGTCGGCGAAAATTAGCATGCATGATGATAATTTATTGGGTATGTCATTAATGTATATCAGAAAGAGTAAGGGACCAAGAACGCTTCCTTGTGGTACACCGGATGAAACACCTGAAAGGGGCGAGGAGATGCTGTTAGCGAAAGTAAACTGCTGTCTGTTAGAAAGAAAATTTCGAAGCCAGGATAGAGTTAGTGAATCAAGTTTTAATGATGATAACTTGAAAAACAGGCGACAATGAGCTACGCGGTCAAAAGCTTTAGAAAAATCCAGAAAGATGCTGTCAGTTTGAAGGTTTGAGTCCACGTTAAAATGTAAATCTGTCGTAAATTGAAGCAGTTGCGTTTCGCACTACAAACCTCTCCTAAAACCATGTTGATTACGAAAAAAGAAGTTGTTCGACTCTAGATGTTGGTAAACATGAGATGCAATAATATGTTCCATCATTTTACAACATATGCACGTTAGCGATATCGGTCGGTAGTTCTCAATTAAGTTCTTGTCAGCGTCTTTGAAGATGGGTATGACTTTGGCTGTTTTCCCAATCATGGGGTATCTGACCTGTCATTAAAGATTGGTGAAAAATGTGAAATAAGAACTTCCTAGATACTGATACCCTATATTTAGTAATTTAGAATTAATATTGTCAGTACCTGCTAAAGATGAAACTTTCCAGTTATTGATAAGCTTAACAATACCATCAATGGTAATGTCAATAGATTGCATGTACCGGTAATGTAGGTCTGCAACAATGGGCAAATTATTAATACTTTCTTTCGTGAATACCGATGAGAAATATTTACTAAAAACTTGAGCGCACTCACTGTTAGGAATAGGAATGTTGTTTTCTTTATTGTGTAACGAGATGTCATTAGTATTGCGTTCAGGAGGTAAAATTTGCCAGGACTTTCTGGGATTAGATTTGAGTAGTGAAGGAAAGTCTTCGGAAAAATATTTATTTTTGGCTACATTGAGAGCGGAGCAGTAACAACTTAAACAGTTAAGATACCTTTCCCAAGCTGACCGGGTGCCGGTTCGTTTTGCAGTTCTGGATGAACGTTTCTTTTTGTTTCTAAGTAGATGAAGGGACTTAGTGAACCACGGTTTGTTTTTGTGTTCAGTTATTCTGATTAAAGGAATGTTCTTCTCAACCAATGCGCATAACTTATCTCTGAACATGACCCAGTTATGAACAGACCTAGTGTGGAACGAGGGTAGAAAATGATGTTCAAGAAATGATTCTAGCTCAATGATGATTACTTCGTAATTTCCCTTGTTGTAGTCACGACTTGTCTTACTTAAGACACCTGTAAATGGTAATGGGATTCAGTAATCTGTGGTCGCTGAAACCATCCGAGCATGTTACTTGTTCTATAGTTTCTGGGGCGTTAGTTAGTATAAGATCTATGATGTTAGAGCCACGGGTAGGTTCTTTAATGATCTGGAACAGATTATAATCTAATGTTAGGCTAATGAATTCTGATGAAAAACTGCACGATGACAACTTTGGCCAATCAATGAGAGGAAGAATAAAGTCGCCAATAAGGTATGGGAGCTCAGTTGGACAGAGCTGGGTGGCTTTAGCAATGCTGTTCCGCAGTTCATCAACGAAGCAATGACTATAACTTTGAGGGCGGTAACAAACGCCTATTAAAGCTTTAGCAGAACGGCAGCGGCGTGCGGCCCAGACAATCTCCAGACCTGAAGATGTGTCAATGTACGATGCGATAGTCTTTTTAATAGCGAGGAGGACGCCACCACCTCTTCTATCGGAGCGATCGCAGGGATAAATATTACAGGTTAGCTTAACGGGAAGAATTTCGGGATCGGCTAACTAGGGGGAAAGCCAGGTTTCGGCGAGAGCAAGAATAGTGCAGTCGCAGTCTTCAAGATAAGATGAGACGAGTTCGCGTTTCCACATCAGGCTTCTAATATTAGTGAATGATATTGTTAACGATGTAGCAATGCGATGAGTTAGCGGCGCTTCACATGTGTCTTGGTCTAGCTATCTGCTGATTTCTATAACTGAACGCTTTGTGGCATCATATGCATAAGATTTGTTATCAATGCGCAGTCGGTCAACTGAAAGTTGGAATGGTTTGTTTATTGTTTTTGCGTGATCAATCAATTGTTTCCTGGCTTGTGTCGAAAATGAAAAGTCCTCTCGAACGTAGAAATCAGAACCTTTTAGTTTGTGCGCAGCAGCCAAGATGCGTCCTTTATCTTTAAAATATGTCAGCTTAGCAATGATAGGTCTGCACTTTTCATCAGCGAACTTGCCTATTTTATGCACTCTGTCAAACTGGGCGCCCGTTACAGCGATACCAAGTTTCTCTGAGAAGAAAGAAATTATCTTCCGCTCCGATGCAGCCCAGTCTTCCAGAGCATTATCTTCTATGCCAAAGAACAGCAAGTTTGAGCGTCTCATTCTATCTTCGTTTTGATCACACCTCGAAGAATTTTTTTCAATCTGCTCAGTAAATTTACTCAATGAATGAGAGCCTGGGTCCGGGCAACCTGGGCATTCAAGTGAAGTCCTCGACTCTACTGCAGAAAGCTTCGTACTCAGCAGCTTGACCTCGCCATCTGCGGCAGGCTGCCTGTCGTGGGCTGCCCTTAGATCGGCCCGCAAAGTCGCATTTGCTTCTTGAAGTCGACGCACCGTTTCTGAAGCAGCTGCACGGTCATTTTTGACGTAGTTTAGTTCCGTAACTAAAGCAGCCTGCCCTTCCGCAAGTTTAAGTATTTTTTCCGTAGTAGCGACATCAGCTGCCTCTAGCCTGTGTATTGTTTCCAATATAGTAGCAAAGGAATCCGCCTCCGCCTTGGACATTGGACCCGGGTTTGGCTCAACATCACCAGAAAGTACAAGCAAGAGTACAGGTAGTGCGGAAAACACATCACCCGAAAACGCTAGCATTCGTTTAAGTACATCAACGAAATCCGTCGGGAACGACACCTCAAATAAGCAGTAGTTGCTCGTCTCGGAAGACGCAGCGCCCTTGAAATAACTAACCTGCAAAAGCAGTGGACGTGAGCTGGCCATCCTAGCAGTGGTGTCGTGCCCGGCTGGGATCATCGACGGTCGGTGTTTATATCTGGCCCCGCCGGTGGCGGGCTCAGTGGTAGGTGAAGTAACTGATGGTCCGTGTTGCCAGGCGCATGTGCTGATCGTGTCCAGAGTTGGCATCGGGCTTGGAATTATTGGCCAGACGGGTGGCCGATCGTCGGCGTTCAGCAGACAGCAATCCCACACCTCGGAGCAGATGAACCGTGTAAGCGTAATCTGCAAAAACAGTGGACGTGAGCTGGCCATCCTAGCAGTGGTGTCGTGCCCCCGATGTAGTACTTGAAAAGCAGAATGCTAATAAATTCTAGAGCGAAGAAAAATTTATTAAAGACTCGATGTTTACCATATTTAATGTGAAAACGGTGTTTCACAAAACTAGAAATATTTTGGTCCATCCAAGAGCAAGAAACGCTATGCAAGAAAGCTGCGCGAGTTTTCCAGACAGAATGTTTCGCAGTTGAAGCTTACTGAGATTTTGTTGTTAATGTGAAAGCATTCCTTGTCGATTACCCCGGCATGCCGCGAGAAAAGTGTATTGCCTTGTAGCTGCAGCAAAATGCGTTTTAGTGAAGTTAAGACATCGATAATCATTATATTAGTGTACATGTAAACTTATTTATTTTATTAATTTTTACATACTGCAGCCCAGTTAGGGCTAAGGCAGGAGTGAGGAATCATACAGTTGTAGGGCATGCAAAACGTGCAATTATAATTTGCAGGAGAATAAAAATATTAAGAAAACAAAAATGGAAATCGTCGAACGAAAGGGAACGAATGGTACCAGGTAGCGAGTTACAATACTGACTGGTTAAAGGGAAAAACTATATAGTAACATTTCAGCTCGTGGCCCAGATGGTACTATATTAAGATAACTGCTAGATGAGGAAGATTCCCCAAATTTAATGTATATACCAAGGAAAGACGTGTTAGATGAATTACATAATAAATGGAGCTTTAGCGATTCGATGTTGCGACGGATGCCGAGTCGCTAGATGTAAATCTGAGTGTTTAGCAGACGGAGAAAAGTTGCTATCGTATGAACGGTGGATGAACCTGCTAGTTCTTTCTGTACCCTTTCCAAGTTCTTGGTGTGTTATTTTTTATCATCATCATCATCATACTATTTTAAGTCCACTGCAGGGCTTATGTAGATTTGATACCACAAAGGCATACTCCAGAAGTGACTGGATAACTTATTTTTGAGTGACTCCCTTAAAAAGTGGCCCTGAACCACTTTTTATCGAAGTGGAGAAAGGTATATGAAGTGAAAATAGGCTATTTCAGAAATACCATGCCGCAAAAGGTACTTCAATGTGTTCAGCATTAGCGGAGTTATTGGCAATCAAACACGGCATCCGCTTTGCTCCCGTTCCTCCTTCAATACCTTGAACTGTGAAGGCCATGATGCAGTGGGGCGTGCCCACAACGCTCCGCCTTCTAAATGTCACCGTGGCGCGCAGTTCAGATTTCATTTTGGATGTTAACGTAGACGCCAGGACTTCCGCCTTTTGTGCGTACGACGCGCTAAACTTAAGCCAAACGCGTTTGTACTCAGCGATCCCCAGTGTGCTTAGTCAGTGGACTCGTGGCGGCACCCCGCGACGGCCGCGGTACCTACGCCGTGTAGCCGACTACAGCTTGATGTCAGCTGTCGGCCAAATTGCCACGATCTCAAGAAATGACAAAATAGTGCCTCTAGAAGATAGGGAGGACAGACTCTTCTATTGAAAAGAAAGCATTTGAGAGAAAGACGACTGCGCAATCCACTTGCGAGCTCCACGCATTGCGTACGACAGCAAAACTTGGCTGAGGTCTGCACAGCAGCGTATGCTACCCTGCAGACTGTGTTATTTCACCAAGCCCGAAAGATGGTTCAGGGTCCCTTTAAGTGCTGTGTTGCAAATATAATTTATATGATGAGATCATGACATGGTATTAGTAAGGATCCAGATATTTGCATTCTGAGAGCTTTTCAAATGCGCAACCCTTATATATACACATAAGGAAATGTGGATGGAAACTAACGCCTACAAAGTGGTATGTACTAGGTTTTCTTAAAATTTATAGTCATTTTCCAGTTTTTGCACGATTGGCAGAAATTATCAATATCATCGCTAAGATGAATATGATCTTTTGGTGAGTTTATAGTTTGATAAAGCACGCAGTAGTGCAGTTGTAAACGTATATTGACAGGTATGTTAGAATGTAAATCATTAATAACAGCAAGAAGAGCATTGACCCCTGGACGGAAAAATGCACCACACCAGATGTTACGTCAGCAGCAGAATTAGTGCTCCTGAAAGAAACGCTTTGCGAATCGCCAGTGAGAAAACTAGCGATCCAGTTAACGACAGGGATATTGTTAAATATTGAGTCAAGCTTGTATGAAAGTTTGGAGTAAGTAACTGTATTAAAAGGTTTGGAGAGGCCGATAATGAGAGAATGAATTTGGTAACTTAAATCAAGCGCAATTAATTGTGTTGAAAACAATTCTGTCCATTGAGCAATAATACCCTAACCACGGTGAGAACCGTGCTAAAGGTTAGATAAAATATTGTTATTAGCAAGTTAGTCATAAATATGCCTGTGTAGCATGTGCTCCAACATTTTGCACCAGTCGGATGTTAGACAGATTGGACTAACTTTACAGACACTGTTTGTAGCCAGAATTATATAACCGAAAAATTATTGCTGTTTTCCATGACCAAGGGACTATACTAGCCGATAGTCATTCCTTGAATGTACGTGTTAGGTAGCGACAACACCAAATAGAATAACCAACGGAAAAAAGGGAATCCTATCTGCGCAGCGACTCTTATTCATCTCAAGGTTCCGGATCATGTTAAAAACAGGTTCCTCAGAGGCAAAGGCACCCTAAATACGTCACACACATCTCTGTAAGGAGGAACATTGCGGTGGTCTATTGTGAAAGCATTGTAAGTGCGCTCAAATACTGTGGCGAGTAGTCTTATCTTTGGAGGGTGCATTCTTAACGATAAAAGCATTGCTAAAACATGCTTTAGGAAAATCTGAGCCCGAGAATTTTCAAGGATTACTGCGCAGCAAGTTCGTTAAGGGAAGATTGCAGTAAACATCCCTGGCTTTCTTTCTCTTAACGCGATATTCGTTCTTAGTAATAGGAAACTGCGTTGTAGCAGTCTGAAGGGAGCTTCATTGCAGAGCATTGCAGAGACTGCAGTAATTGCCGCCCTCAGTTCGACAAAACTAAATTTTTGAAGTTTGGAAAAGACATGTTCGTGCGGGAGATTGTGGAAGCCTATTTCATCAAGAAAGAGGGAAACAAATGCATCAGCAGGCCGTCCATTATGCTGAGTGACAAGGAAACTACTTTTTTAGAAGGTTTGATTTAGGCCTCATTTTAGAGTGATTTCATTTAGGTTTTTTTCTGTCTTCCTTTTATTTATCTAGTTTTTATTTTATTGACGATATTATAGTGGTTCTTAAGCTTTCGTTCCGTTCTTTTCTTTTTCGTTTTGATGCAGACACTGTTCTTTAGACCCTTTATCGTTCAACTGTTCTGTCCATTTCGTTGTTTGGCACATGGTTCATTTTCCGCGCGGTCACACGTTTTACCAACTCTTTAGGTGAGTGAGTATTAGGGATATTAGTTTTGACTCAGACGCTGTACTTAGAAGCCTTTATTCATGTTTTTTCCGTGTTATTCGTTGGTCATTATTGCCACAGTCGTGCAGGTTTTATCATTGACTGGGGCTTAGGCGTTTGAAGTGTGTTATGTTGCGGATAGTTTGATAGCGAAGCGCAGACGGTACTTTTTATGTCTCGTTTTTGCTCCCCGTTGGCTTGGAAAAGACTATGCTGGATGAATTGCTCCCCGTTCTGCTCTATGTGTGGTTCTTGTTTGCTCATTTTATATTTTGTGCCAGATATGATTCCTGAGTGGTCGATAAATTGCTGTATTTTACTTCAAAAGTTTCGTGTGTGATTCGGCTTGATTAACCTACATAAGGCAGGCTTGTTGAGGAAATAAACTTAGTTGTGAGTGGCGCCTCTCCTGTCGTTTGTGTTCTTCTTGAGTCCTGGTCTTCTGCGCCTTGCCTTTAGTAATTCCAGAAATTTGAAGTGGTGGACGCCTGTGGCAGTAATGGAGAAAAATTCTGAATTATGCCTCAGTGCAACAGGCGCAGTCTGTCACAACTACGTTTACATGGAAACACGGTGAACACCGTGTACTCATGAACACTTGACAGTTCTCGTGAACACTTGGCAGTTCCCACAGTGGCGGCTAACACGGTACGGCATAGCGGATCTAAACACGATGTCTGCGGGATCAAAGTCCGGCAACGGCAGCCGCATTTTGATGGGAGCTAAACACAAAGATACCCTTGTAGCGTGCATCGGGTGTACGTTAAGGAAACACAGGTAGTCTTAATTATTTTGGAGTTCCCACTACGGCCTGCAACGCAATGAGATAACCATTTTGGCACGTCAAACCGCACAATTAATTTTAAACCTGGCATTCTTCCTCGTAGAGCTTTCGCCCCATAATTCAATGTAAGAAGTTTTGGAAAGGCTCCAAATTTGGCAGTTTCTTGCAGTCAGCATGCGTAAGAATGTTCTGTAGAGAACTATCCCAAGCACATTTCTCCTAAAATATCCGTGAGGAGCAAGAAAATGGCTTACTTTCATTTTGACTTAATACATTATCAAGAGGAAGTTGCTAGAGATATTGCAAGCACTGTCTTCACTATTGTACGAGAACTTGTTCCTGCCGGTTTGGCATGCCGAAGGATTTTAGAATCGCATGTTCAATTTCAGCGTAAGAAAAAGATACGCAGTAGCGAAATAAAGTTTACAGCTTCCTGCCTAGTTTAAGGGAAGCATCCTCTGTGTCTACGAACAGGGCTATCTCATTTGCGGATTTTATTTGTACTGACTGAAGTAAACACCTCGCAAAGTGTTTCCATTTCTTCTTTCAGACGTCTGGTGCTGCCACCTACACGTTATATTGCTTAGCTATGAACCCAGCAGCCCAAGAGAAAGCACGACAGGAAGTTCTCGCTGCAATGAAGGACAGTTCTGGGACATTCCCTGGAGACATTATTCATCACTTAGACTACGTCAAAGCCTGCATAAAAGAGGCACTCCGGTAGGTGTTAATTTTGTTCAATACACTTTCCACGTCAGCGACAGCGTCAGTATTCCCATATTTTGTATTAAATGTTTCACTGCTGCTCCCAGCATGCAACTAATGATACAATAGTTTCTTCACATTTGTGTTATTTTGTACTGAGAATTGCTGAATACAAGAACTGACATAGCGGAGCCAATATTGCGTCTATGTCAAAGGCAACCAGAGCAACTGCTGCTACTGGAGCTTGTCTTATTTAGTTAGCTGTTTTTCTGCAACCATTGTCGGGTAGCCCCATCCACCGTTTCGCGGGGAAGAAGTGCACATTTGGTCAAGCTTAGTCTGCCTCAATGTGCCTCGGCGTTTAAGAGAACGTGGAGGTAATGTGCGAAATGTTAAGACAAGCGAGAAGAAATTTGACACAGCTTGTCGCGTAGTTAAAATATAAACAGGTGCAAAATAGGACCTTCTGCTGAGAGACCACTCGATCCCCGGTGCCCAAGGGTGAGAAGACGATGCTATGACAAATCAAGCCCGCGAGCCAGAATACAACCAACGTCAAGAAAGATGTAAACAAGCAGGACAAGGTCAAAGTAGGAAACGCGGCTGTCCGCATCTTATTCGGGGTGAAGTCGACCTGTCTTGAAACCATTGCCGCATGACGAGGGCGCAACGCCCTCACAAGGTCATGGCATTGCACTCTCGCGACAGGGCAATGAGCCTTTCAAAGAGTGGGCGAAAGGCTGCGTTCGATAAGGAAGACGATGATGGCGCCATTAAAATAGGAGAGGACAACGGAGATCTCAAAGGAGGCCCGGAATCGGTTGCTAATATGATGATCAAAGTTAGGGATGTGCGGCAGCGGCATTCTTAATAACGCTTCCCCCAGCCACTTGTAATTTTTCAGCGCACCCGAAATATATGCCGTGCTTATTTTTAATAGAATATTTTGCTACACCTTTTACTGTGGCAGCTAGTGCAGGTCTTCTTCCACAGCCTTTTCACACCCGGAATTGTAGCCTTGAGTTCTAGCTTTTCGAAGTATTGCAAAATTGAATTACACGGTGAATTGCAATAATCGTGTATTACAAGCTGTTTGTGATACCACATCTCCGAATTGCGTCGTTCATGGCTGTCTTTGCACTCACAGAATATCCGCTAACGAGAACCCTCCCACCCCTCTGCGAAGTAAGCTTTGCTGGAAGCCTTATTGAAAGACATGGTAGGCTTATTCAAGCTCATCGAGCGGACTTACACAACGGTCTAACAGCCGCGTAACTTGAAAGTAGGATATTTTCGTTTTCGAAAGAGCGTTGCTGGAGCTGGCTAAGTGGCACTAATGCTATCAAAACAAGAAGCTTTAAAATGTTCCTAAAATTTTACATGCATCATACGAATTGCGTGTATTGTCTATTCACTGTTTCTTTTTTGTATAGATTTCACCCCATCATACCAGGAGTGAACAGGAAAATAAACCACGACGTCGTAATGTCAGGTTACTGCATACCGGCTAATGTAAGTGTAAAAACATCACTTACGTAGTAGCGTTGACAGTCATATTATACATTGGATGTTTAGGTTCTTAGGTGGTCAAGGTCAAGATACACGGGAAATGCTGTGCGACACGCCGGTGTGACAACCTGCCATCTCAATCTTGGCGGTCGAATTATCTGTGGCGTTTGCGAAGTGGCTGTTGCTCAAGCTCACCGCTAAAGCTAAGGCAGAAAATCCAGTGTCAGTCCTTTAGAGTTTCCAGGGAATAATCGGCAGACATTCACCAAAAGTGAAGGAAGCCATTGAACAGTGTTAGAGATATTAGCACGCAATGGGGACCCTACTCATCCTGCTATCAGCAAGTAATTCATTGCAAATAAGGTCTGCGTATATATAAAAAAACACGAGTGAAGGAGCGCAATGAAGCTTCTCTGTTTCAGTAGTAAATAATAATGTCCACGTTATGTCCAATGGTTATGTCCACGTTTGAAACGCCTGTTGACATTTCTTGCTATTTGATTAAGCTTACAGGATCTGAACAATAAGGAGTACAAGTAACACAGTAAAACGCAAACGATTTACATTACAAACATTACCAGGACGGGTACCAGATATGCTTGCGCATTCTTCTCACTCAAGTGTTAGCATTAAGACCCACTCAATTTTTTTGCCTGCCCCTGTTGTGTACTTCGGTCATTCTTTTCGAGCAACGACTTCTTATCGCTATTGTTACGGCTCTAAACGGATATTAAAGCGATGAGGGCTGCAATATTGTACGTACAACTTTTTCAGACTGTGTTACGAACAGAGCATTTCGTAGCTGGAAGGCTGGAGGAGAACTTCACTAGGGCTTCGGAATTTCTACCGGAAAGGTGGCTGCGATCGAGCGATGAACATTCATTCAATAAGAATGATGATACATGGAATCTGCATCCATTCGCCTCTCTCCCATTCAGCATTGGACCAAGAATGTGCATTGGCAGAAGAGTCGCTGAAATGGAGTTGTGCATTCTTGTGGCCAAGGTACGTCCTACAGGGCAAAGAGATTATGGGAACGCATTGGGATCCAACGCGCATGTTGGAATAAATGTGAAGCAACACGTTGTTGAAGCGGATAGTTATATTATATGGAAAGGCGGTATTTACAACTTGTTTTCATTACATGGTATTTAGATGATGTCGCATTTAATTGGCGCCGGCTACTCATTTTCAGATAGGGATTTACAAGAAAGAATAAATCGTAATAAAATTAAGAAAATTATAACAACACAAATTCCGTTAACGTTAGATCGCCGTCATATTATAACTGAAAGACAACTCCAAATCATAAAAACACAAGCAGAAGATGCAGTACATCTTCATCAGCGTGGCAAGTGCATGCAGCACTATCAGCTCTTGAAATTGTACTTAGAAAGTGTCTTTATGTACGCCGCACCACGCCGCAGACGGTGAATAAGCGTTTCATGGGCTATGGTTGTATTTAATGTCGACGGAAATTTAAGTTAAAGTCATGGGTCAATATAAAATAAATCTGAAGATTTCGAGTTCTGATCAAACCATGTCACTTTGCAACTACAGACTGATATCTAAGTATGCGGTGTAATACGGCTTGTGCTAGAGGGACACCGTGTGTGGCGTTATTAACCTGCACTTGTCCAGCTGTCTTGACTGCTGAAAGACTCCCAGGGATATTGCAGTGGCCACGTTTTCGTTGGAACATGCTTTTAATGCTTCATGAACATGCTTCACTTGCTTTTGTGAGTTCCTCTAGTATCCCGTTAACTAATTCCATATTTTGCGAATTCCTGGTGTCACCATGAAGTGAAGACAAAGTTGCCTGCGAATCACAAAGGATGGCCCGTTGTTCCCCTTTTTGCATTTAATTTATGTTTGAATTTATGTAGCGTAACAAATACAATATTGGAAAAAACCCTGCTGTTGTTGATGATGTTGTGTGAGATAGTTTAAACGTTTGCATTAGGGTTCCATTCTGGAATGACAAAGGAAGCTGTAGAAGAATTTCTTTGGCAAGAACCATCTGTATGCGCTTGAATATAACCAGGGTATCGAAAGTATATTTGTCATAACGTCTGTTGTTGTGCTTCTAGCATAAACATATCTGGTTTGCAAATAATTCCCTCAAACGAAAGTTCAATTTTTTTGAAGTACGAGTTGCTGTAGATGACAAGATATATCTGAGAAAGAAAATCTGTGATGTGGTAGTAGATCTTTGGGCACCTGAATCAGCAAATTGATGTTCGCCCTGTCTCTCTCAATTAGTGCCCTTGCTAGTGGGTGCCTTTTGTGCTGCAATGAAATGCGAAAGTAGTGCCGACAGGTTTCAACCGTCCTGCTAATAGGAAATGGAGGATGACGTGCCTCTGCACTTACTAAGGAACGTGAGGTTGCCCGAGGAACGCCTAAGCATACTCTAAGCTCCTAGCTATTAATTGTTGGAGTCTCTCTTCAGATGAACAGGAGATCGCATGCAGAACAGGGGACGAATATGTTATCGTTTGCTTTATGAGTGCATTATGTAGATTTAGTAAGGACGAAACCGATGCTCCCCTTGTCGTGCCTGCTACGCGGCGAAGGACTTCTATTAATGAGTTCGTTGTACATCGAGGGCTTTAATATGAGAATTCCAACAAAGTTAGCGGTCTAGCATGACCCCCAGAAATTTGTGTTGTTTCACTAGGTCTAAAGGTTCTCCCTCAAGGCACAGCTGAAAATCCTCTGGTGAAAGGCAACACATCGGTCTTACCGTACGACAGTTCCATTCGTATTTCCTTTAAGCATTTTCGCACAATGTTTAGGGCTTTCTGCAAAGTTGGTATTTGAACCAGAGGGCCAAAAACAAACATCATCCGCATATGTAGTGTAGTGCAGGTGCGAATCTCCGCGATCAACCACGATCGCACAATTAAAGAGAAACAGACTAAAGCCACTGCCTTGTGGGACTCCTTATAAAATATTATGAGAGGAACGCTTTCCTTCGCTTCTTTCAGTAAACATTGACCTGCCATTCAAGAAGTTGGATATCAACCGTAGCCACGCCCTTCCAGAGATTCCCACTTCTAGCAGGCCACACATTATATGAGCATGACTGAGGGCGTTGAAGGCTCCTCTAACGGTTGAAAAAACCGTAATTATGATATTTCGCCTAGCTACTTCGTATTCAAGATTGGTAACAATATCCAGAAATGCATCCATGGTGCATCGCCGCCTTCGAAATGCTGTCATGTGATCGGGAAGTGCTTCTGTTTGATCACACCATCATTGCTCTCTCGTGTCAATCATTTTCTCCATGTCCTTGCATAAACAGCTCGTCAGACTCACACGACGAAAAGATTAAAGAGAAAGAGGTGTTTTGCCAGGCTTCAATGTAGGCATCACACGTGCCGTTTTTGAAGAGTCAGGGACAGGCTTTTTGGTAAATTCAAAAATGGCAATCGACGATAAGTTCCCATGTTTAAGCTACCGTATCTAATGAAATCTGAACCTGCAGCAGTCTTTGTCTTACAAGACGCAAGCGCATATTCTGGCTCCATCATAGAGAATTCGTAGTCTAATTGTACATGTTGCGACTGAAAACTCTAAAGAACTTTTTGTCTTGCCATTTAAACCGGCCATTCAAACTCAGTACTAGTAAGAGATGCGCTTGTTCTAGTTATAACTTTGCAGAATTGCTCAGCAATCGCTAATTCTGAAGTATTGGCTATTTCGAGAGCACGAAATGGTTCTGCGCGAATAGTCATCCGTAATCGTGGAACTGGTGTCAGGGGAGACAACGTATCGCCAAATTCACGGCATTTTTCCCTAAATTTTTGTAGTCATCTCCGCATGAATGAGCGGACTTGCTGCGAGTTTCTATATGATTCTATACTTCCACTCTGACGATAAGCTCTTTCTACTCTTCTTCCTGCAACTCTAAATTGTTATTATTTTCCGTCGACTGATGTGTACTCGTTAGGAATGGGCACTTGTTTCGTAGACATTTTCATTGTTTTTTGTATTGCTGATGTTTTCCTACGTCAGCTTCACGTTCCACTCCACTGGACAAGTGCTCACGAATGAGCTGCCAGCTTTTTACATCCACGTATCTTCTTTTAGTAGTACTATTTAAATGAGGATGTAATATAAGAATTCGGAAGTGATCGCCTCCACGTGCGTCCGTTGTCCACCCAGCGTCGGTAACAAGATTATTAGAGCACAGTGTTAAGTCTGTGCAACTAGCGTAGCGATACCGTCGCACAAATGTGACGGATCCATCATTCAATACTGAAAGATTGCATATTCCCATGGGCATCACAGTGATTACTCCCCCATATTACGTTTTGCGCGTTAAAGCCCCCACATATAATGTTTGATCCTGAGATGCTAAATATATTTATCAAATTATCAATCGTAATACATCTCGAAGCTTGCAGGTATATGCCTACGACTGTTACACATACTTTTCAGGTTACATATTCAGGGAAATCTGAACCGTTTGACGGAATGAGGCGAGGGGGCAAACTTTTTCGAACGCAGAGCATTATTCTAGGTTTCCATCTGGGTAGGAGAATTTATATATTATGTAATTCGCAAGACGTAAATCATCCCGTACTCCACCCTCTTGTATGCACAGTAGAGGAAGCTGTATTGTGCAACATGGGAAAATCAGGAGATTTGGATCGAAGGCTATCAGCGTTCCGCTGAAATATTGCAACATTTTCGTAAAGACTATTCAGGATTGCCATCCGGTAGCACTGATGTGGACAGCTAACTCATTAATGGCTCCATAGACAACAGTGCCTTTACATCTGGAAGCTTGTTCGCCTGAGGTATCGCTGTGACAATTGCTCTAACTGCAGCAAACGGCATAGGTAGAATCATCTGCCCAACACTGAGCGGCGCGGTGTTATCTTGGAATGCCGTTGTTTGGGTCGCCGTCTGCGGTGACTGTTGAGGGCTGTTCTGAGAAGATTGCTAAGGTTGTCCTAGGTCAAGTCGCTTATTTTGTGGGGCATGTGGCCTTCAGTGGCCGTAGCAAAATTATGACTCCAGTATCTCTGACACCCCTGCGTTGCTTGCTGCTTTGATGCCGACGAATATGATGGTTGTTTAGATTTTTGTTGAGGTGGTGTAAACTGGCGATTGTTTGCTGGGCTCACTGCATGAAAATACTGAAGGGGTTTCTTTCGTCGTGTTTGCTTCTCATGAATTCATGTTTGCGTACCATGGATGCGGCCTTGTTCTGTGGACATCCTGAGAAAGAAGCCGTATGACTACCCGCACAATGTTCACATTTAGGCTGTCGCACAGACTTGCGCTCAGCATGCTCTTGGTTCTTGGAGCAGATTTTACATAGCCGTGTACCGCGACAGCTGTTTGTCAGGTGTCCAAACCTCTTACAGTTATAACACCTCAAGGCTGGACCAAGGTACTCTGAAAACTGCCGTCTCTGTTTACTCGGAACTTTTCAACTTTTTCCTTTGCCGCCGAGACAATTTCTGATGCCGCACGATTTGGATTCGCTTGCCAAAATATGTGTCCTTCTGATGCTCGGAACATCACGGAGATTCCTTCACTTTTTTTGTAGGTCACGAATTTGAAAGGTTCTTCCTCACTCTCAATGGCTTCATAACCTCTTAGGCCATAGCTTGAAGTACAGTCGTTTTAGTGATTGGGTGTTTCATCAAGACGAGGTCTCTTGCTCTCACCTTCGCTGTGTTCCACCATGCTCACCAGAGGCGGGCCTTCAGCGCCTTGATGTTCAAGGAGTATGAAGGAGTAGCCGTGCCGGCTTGACGATGTCATGCACATGGTGTGTGCTGGACACTGGTTGCGATGTTGGACGCTGGTTGGACATGGTTTATCTTGGACATGTTCCTGCGATGCACTGTTTTAAATCCTGACTATGAGTTTAGTGTCACTGCAGCTGCTGATGCTGGGCCTGTCATTATCTGGGCATATATATATATATATATATATATATATATATATATATATATATATATATATATATATATATATATATATATATATATATAGATATGTATATATGTACACGAAGATCATACAGGGTGTCCAAGCTAGCTAACGCTTGCCCAACTGTTAAACAATATGGTACAATACACGATTAAAAGGCCTATGGCGTTTGTTGGGCACTACTCAACCAGCACCTTGATAACTTTATGCGCGAATTAACAAATTAGAGATGAATTTTTATTGAACGGTTGATTTGATTAGCGAGCGGCGTGAGTTGAGATGCGAAATCTGGTATCGTGTCCTCCGTTTTGAGTAGGTTTGAACGAGTTACATCCGACGTGGTTGTTCACTCCGCCCTTTACACGAAACTGGCGAAATGCAATAAGTGCCACGTAATTACGCTTCCGCACGCCGTTAGGCCAGTGCACCCGGATGTGAACCGCATAACTTATTATTAGAGCCGCCGTAGAGCGACATTGTTTGATCGACGTCAGCTGTAAGTTGAATTGTCTTCCAAAACATTTGTTAGCGGCTATCATCATCAGCAAGGCAGAATCGTCACCATAATCTTCTTCATTGCTATCATCGTCACATTGATCGTTGTACTTTTTTTAGACTGGACCATCTTGGCCATCCGACCAGGCAAGAGTCCAGAAAAAAATGTTAGAAAAAAGCATAGATGATGAGAAAAACTGTCAGTGACTCGCCAAGAAAAATATTTTCGTCAAAGTTGAATGAGAATAATGTTGCGACCATCATGATATATACATATAAAGATTGCGTGAGTTTACTCGCTGCATGGAATGAAAACACAGGCTTACGCGTAGCCTTTAGTTGTAGAGGATTTTACACCCCTTATCGAACCTAGGGCGCTATCACGTGTAGCTATTTTAAACTTTTCTATTCCAATTATGCAAACAGCCCTCCGCGATTGGTCAAAAATTTTCTTGGAACGCCTCCCCCCCCCCCCCCCACTTCGACTCTCTGTCGCGGCGTCACGAAAACTGCAATAGCTCTCCATCTGATATGACGTATACGCACTGATTATGCATGATTGTACCGAACAAAAGACGCAAGCGGCTTTTAATGTTATAGTATCAATGTGACTATTCTATGTTAAGCCCAAATATTTACCCCCAAATATTTTTACTAGTTTACTTTTCAAACAGTCTCATTATTCGGATAACAAGTGAAGATTAGTTCACTTTTGCGCTAAAGCAAATATGTCAACATTTTGAAGCATTTACACTCCTAACCACCTCTTGACACCAGGTTTGTACTACATTTTTATATCCTTGTAGCGCTGCCATGTTGCATTCGTCCTTGATTTCTTTATCTAAGTTATCGTCTGAGTACAACCTAACTGTAGAGGTTATGTGTTTACCAATGTCAATGATTCATATTTAAAATAAAATCAGATCCAATACCAATCACTGTCACGCGCCTCAAGATTATGGAACAGGGGCAGATTGATCGCGATCAACGAATAAATATTTTATGTAGAATGAAGCCTTAAATGTAGATCGAAGAAAACTTGTTAGTGGGATAGCCCGTGCTCAGCATCAGCCTCTGGTGAAATGATGTGTGCATATTGCTTGTGATTGCGCGTATGCGGCGCCTGCTCCTAGCCAAATTCTTGCACCAAACGCAACGACAACACCAGCCCGAAAGCCCGCGTCTGCTGCTGAACGAAGCCGCAAATGATCCATGTGATTACTGAACGTGGAATGGAAATTGTGTTGTAACATTCAACCTTAGCACTAGACTGGTTCGTCCATCGCGGTGCGTATGCCGTGAATATATATATGGGAGTGCTCTCTGAATATTGCTAAAGGCGCAAAACCCGAAGCATCAGTTTTTCAGCAGTTACCATCACTTTTGTAGAAACCTGTACGTTGTACAATAACATTCTAAAAGACACGCTCCTCGTCCACTTTGTTGTTCTTTCTCTGGTGCGGGTAGTTTACTCTGAACTTCTAACAAGAAGACCATATCAATACGCATTATGCATAATGCGGGAAGGTAGGCCCACGGCAGCCGCACTTGCCGTAGGGTTTTCCACCTTTCCCCGCAGCCTCGCACGCCACCCACAGTTAGCCTGTCTTGTGGAAACAAATATTATTATATGATCAATGTTATCAGATATTATAGTTTATTGAGTGCAATTTATAGCACTCATCCAGAGTTCTTAAGCTAGTCATGCATTTAATCTGTTTTAGATGAACATTCTACAACATGCTACGTGGTAGTCATTTTAAGCTGGACTCCTCCAGCCAGAGAAAGTACAAATGAAAGCCTCAACGTTCATTTCTATCTGGCATTCCTGTACATATTATATTTGCAGAATTTCATGCCCGCTTGCATTTCCTGCAATTCAATGTTCAAAGCCTAAAAATCTGATTCCTTTTCTTGCTGTTGAAAGGCTGCCTCAATATCGATAGCAAGCCATAATTACTCATTCTGAAAGTGTTAAGCAATGACTATATCTCTAAGCTTATAAATAGATTTTTCTTCCATGAACACAATTAAGTTAAATTTCTCCCTGACATTAACAGCCACGGAATGTGACTGGTTATTTTCACAAATACCAGGGTGCAAGCATTCTGGAGTTTCTCCTGGGCATCCGCATGCTATAGCGTGCACTTCTTTATCACGTTCTGGTGTTGCAATCGCAGCGATGTACGCATATTTTTAAATATGTTGCAACAAACTAATTTATTGAACTTGGTTTTAAATTTTATGCAGTAACAACCACATTAATAAGCCAAAAAGCTGCCGATTCAGTGCACATGTTGCAACCAATGCGAAGTGAAGCTTTTGTCAAGTGGTCAATTGAATGCTCATAAATTAACTGTGATATATACAATTGGTCTATTTTCAACAATCCAACATGTCATCTTTTGGAAGGTTTGTTTATGCACCGCATAGGTCGCAACCTTAATGTCATGTAATGGTTCGCACTGCACTGTTCACAAACCATACGAAAATGCAAAGTTCAGTTAGTGTAGATCCACACTGCGAGACATCAAGACAGTGACGTTTGTTGATGAATGGATGGGGCCAGGTGTATGCAGATGAATGAATTACGTGTGCTTACGCACATACCTATTTATTTACCTCCCAGGCTGTTGGATTCGAATATTAGGTGAGGGGAAATCAAAGAGTAGTTACAAAACGAAGAAAGGCACAACTTTAAGAAAAAAACAGCTAAAGAAGCAGCGCCAATACAATGTACTAACTAGCCCAACGACGTGTTTCACAGGCACATTATACACTACATAACAAACGATACAAGAAAGAATTGCCGCCCATGCACCCGGTACAGATGGTAAACCGGTGAAGATGAAATGTCCGGCCCCGGTGTTTATTTCTGGCGGTTTATTAAAGTCTTTCTCAATTATTGATTATGTCTGTGTTTCTTAATGAGGTTACGCACACGTTTCGCTTGGGTTTATCTCATAGTTTATTTGAAATGCCACACATCACGCTTCGCACAGTCACCATCATGGAGGGTGCAATGAAGGTTCATTGTGTTAATACAGCGGGTACATCAAAGTCTTTCTCAATTATGTTGCGCATTTTAGTTTCATAATGCATTAATCCTAGTATTTATGACTCGTTTATGCACTGTAGTTATCGAGTCCCACACCAAGGCTGTACATTTCATTTAATTAAATGCGGGGACACATTTTTTAAGCTACTGCGATGTCGGAGAGACTGCTGCAGGCGCCCTCTGCTGCGACAAACGACATCGCTATCAGTGTAGCCAATGGCCCGCCACAGGTTTGCTGCGAGATAATTATGTGATCATGATTTTCTCTTAACGCTGTCCCCCTCTTTGTCCCTTCCCACCAATAATACGTAGAGAAATGTATATGTTTTAAATGCATAAGCATTTCTATGCCTACCCAGCGAAACATTTTTCCGTCCGTTACGTAAGACGTATGCAATGGCTCATACACCCGCAGTGGGTTTTCCGTGTTCGGAACACGAGTGTTTCACCTAGGCATACATGGCTTTGCTGCAAAAATAATGATCATTTTCTGATAGATACCAAGACGATCATCAGATGCACTAACAAATGAAAGTTTATTGAACATGTCGAGTAAACGCTGGTTGAGAAGCAATCAATCGAAGTTACACAAAAAGGGGAAGCACAAACTGATGTGTGTCCATACAGATTCCAACAGGAAACACATCCATCTCTGAAAGTGTAACAATAGCCATGCTGACACAAGATTGTTTCAGTGTCTCTGCACCTACACTTCCATAGTTTCTCTAAGCAGCCGAGCTCCGCAGAATGCTAGCTTCTTCCTCGACAAAGCACTCTCGACATCTGAGAGTACATTGTAGAGGAAGAAGCTAGCATTCTGTGCAGATCGGCTGCCTAGAGAAATTATGGAAGCTGTAGATGTGAAAACGTTGGGAGAATCTTCTCAGTATGGCCTCCATTAGAAAGGGCTGCATTTCTTGTCAGGAAGCACACATTAATTTTTTCTTCTCCTTTTTGTGTATGTTCGGGTTATTGTTTGTCAGCCAGCATTAAACATTTTTGTACATTAAACTTTCAATTGTTAGATCATCTCGGTTTTCCTGTATGTCCTATTTGTTCTCTGTTGCCGTTTGAAGCCAGGCTATTCTTAAATTTTTTTAGACTGCAACAAGTCACTTTAATGGCCCTTATAATGGCTTTGTGTACCTTATATAATTTTTATTCGGGCAATTTCGCAAGAGCGTACAGTGTAAAGCATAACAACAGATGCACTAACTTCTAATTAGAAGGTTAGTTGGGAAAATACAGTGATTTGTAACGGTTGCCAGAAACCCGTACAGAAAGAAATCCTGATAAACACTAATGCTTGCTGCACCCATACATAATAAAAACAGCAAAGAAAGAAAATACAAATAAATATGCAAAAAATTGGGAGAAAAAGCATTGTGATCACCAAGAATGCATGCGGCTACCTTCCAAGAAACCCAATTTTTTTACCAACGGCATGGGACTTTGAGAATGTGCTTGCATAAGGAAGCAGTCAGTCGATCTATTGGAATAAGAAAAGTGTTTCTTGAAAGGTGCTGGCATATACCATTTGCGATTGTAATGATCTTTTTCTCCTGGAATTGGAATTTTTCAGTATTTTCTTTCTGCAGCATTTTTAGTTATGCTTGGTTACATCAAGCACCCATTTTTATTTAGCCTTCAAAGCTGCGTCTTTTTTTTCTTGTAAACTGTATAAATCGCTACATTTTTACAATGAATTTTAGTTTGAAGTTAGCCCTCATCCGTCTCTAGTGTCATCCTGTTGATACTGCTTCATGCTATGCACCCTGGCAACATATATGTGTATGTGTATGTGTGCTTGCGCGTACGTAGATTTGGATGTGAAATCAGGGCTGTGGGCTGGGGTATCATTCTTCTCCTGTGCAGCCTGATGAATTCATTAACTATAGTGCAAGAAAAATACAATGGACAAGAACGTAGTTAAGACACAGAGCGATTCGTTCTTGTCCGTTGTCAATGTGTTGCACTTTAGTTAATAATGAATACACGCCAACTCGTCAGGTTTTCTATTTTTATGTCGGGCTCATAAGCCTGCTTCTGTCCTGGAATATTTTCATGGCTATGAATCCTGTAATTTAATTTTTGGCCATGTGTTTGCAAGTCGCGTGTCAACCTCCTGATTTTCCTGACAATCTTGTATGATGTGCAGACCCAGACAGTTTCTGGTGAGTCCATGCAGGCGTGCAGGGTGTTGTAGTCTGCAAATTTGCAGTGCACTGTTGTTTTTATTGCTTTCAGTTAAGCTTTTCAAGGTGTAGGATGACCTGGAATGGTACTCGTATGGGGTTGCTTTACGTATTGTCATACTACTGTTATACCGCTATTGCCACATTAGTGTACTATATGTGTCTGATGTTCGCTCGCATCTTCATGATTAGCAACCTCCTCCATGTGTTTGGCAGTTGCATATAGTCTCCTTGCTTAATTTTTTGCTTCCATATTGCACGGAATGGGCCTGTTGTCTTTTCAAGTTCAGGTGCTCCGGCGGTTGTGTTTCTGAAGGCATTGGTAGTCCTCTTTGCATCTGATATGCTGGCTGGCATAGTACCTTGGGACCAGGTTCTCAGCTCTTGAGGCAAATAATTTGTGCTGCACGGGGCAACACAACTCTGTCTCGGTGCTTGTTCGTTTGCTCTTTCTCACAGAGGTCTTCAAGCATGGTACAGTTGCAAAGACTTGTCAGTTGCCGATGCCTGTATTCGATGAGTGGTCTTTTTTGTACGCTGCTGGTATTGACACCGTGCAATACCTTGGACACAGGTACAGCATCTACGATTCTCCATAGAGGCCGCTCATCCAACCCCCATCATTTCGAGATTATTCTTTTCCCCAGGCGTAGAATTTGGGTCCGCACATAGCATAATTGTTTCACCCACGTGCCAGCTCTGCCGCCATGGTCTTACACTAGCTGATGATTTGTGGATCTTGACTTGCGGCTATATTTGTCCAGCTATGTGCAGCGCGATGTACAATCTGGGATAGTACTTGATTCTGGTCTTTTTTCCGACGCCGATGTAAGCTGACTTATCAGCTTACATCGTCCAGGACTCCAGACATCGTCCAGGAGTCCAGACTGGCGAAGAAAGTCTGCAGTGTTGTCGAAAGCTTGTTGCATCATTCTTACTTTCTGTATAAGATAGCTTTCCGATAGACTGTAGTACATCATAGACTGTAGTGCTTCTTCAAGTATGCCTGAGCAAAACGAGAACAAGGTGAAAGCAGGCACCTTGTTCTCGTTTTGCTCATCGTCTTGAATTTCCATCTCCCGCCTTCCCGTGTTTTCCTTGAAGTATGCCTGTATTGTTGGCGTGGGTGGGCCAAATGTATGTCCAACTCCCACCTAGAATTTTCTGTCTTTCGATGGTTATTGTTGAACTTAAGTGCTCTACCGGAAATGTTCTTCCTCATCGTTCCTCTTATAAGAGTAGCATGAGGTACTGCTGTTAAAAGCCTCTTCTCTCTTCATTCTTTTATAAGCGGTATTACACAATGCCCTGCAATAATGTTTCTGCTGCTTATGGCCAACTCATATCTGCCAGAAGGGACAACTCTTGAAAATGGTTTCCTTTGTGCTGTGTGCATGATGTAATATGAGCATTTATGTCTTGACATTTACACATCTGTAGAACCAGCTTCCTGACAGAGTACTTGCTATGCCTCGTCATGCTTATTTGTGCAGTGCTGTTGAGCAGTTGCAGGGGCGTAGCCAGTGGGGGTTGTTATGGGGCTTCAGCCACCCCCTACCGAAATTTTTGGTGCTGTCATGCATCGCTGACCAAAACAACCCCCAGCACCGGAAATCATTCTGGGTTTTGTCTAGAATATCTTTCTCATGCTCGAAAAGACATTTCAGCTCGAACATTGCGAACTCGGACTGGATTTCGACGCAACGCCCATGTACCTGGAGACACATAATGCAAGAAGCCCCATGCAAGCACAAAGTTTCAAGGGCGCTTCGATTGCGAGCGGGCTCGCCGCGGCATCTCGCGGAGGCCGCAGTATCTACGGAGCGCATAGATTTCAATTCTGAAACTTTATGGGTATAAAGTTTACAGAAAATTTTGATGCGATAGGTGCATTGACATTTCCAAAGTTGTGCTTTAGATATTAAATTGGGGAACTTTGTGTATTTGACGTTGTTATAAACATTGAACGCCAAAGGTCCATTGACTTTTCTAAAGTCGTACAACGGACCATACAATAAGACAATCCAAATCAACACACTGTCAGACAAGTTGACAAAGCGCGCAGCGAGGTCCGATGAGGCGAATCGTTGTGCTGCTTTATTTGTGCCGTCATGTCACAGAAAAAAAAAACATGAACATTTTTTTTTTCAACCGCGCCAATGCACCCATGTCAAGGGACTAAATCCAGCAATGGTAACTACGTTCTTTTTTAGCTTTTTTTGTACTTTGAATTTTATTCGCGAAGACCCCCACACTGAGCCTCTTCAATTTTTTTGTTTTCGCTGCCCGCGGGCTGCCAGAGCCAGCCAGAGCGCATGCGTAGTTCTCGTGTCCCCCCGACCACAGTACGGCGCACGTTGGCGCACGTTCGTTTTTCTCTGGCAAAGCAGATTTTCGGCTGGCAGAGTTTTAGACACTTTTCAACTAGCAGACGCCATAATTGTGGGGACTCGATGGATTTCAACACGTTCGCTTGAGCGCAACCTCTCCGGAAAGTCTTGTCTCGCCGGTGTAGGATACCGAGCACTATGCACCAAGCGCCACACATGCACTATGCATTCTCTCTGCACCAGGCGTCTTACAGTTTCTTCGATATTCCTTCGGTAACCACATTAGGTGCCCAAAGTAGCCATTCGATTGTGACCAACATGCTTTCCTTCGAGCCTTTTTTTTTCATTTCCGTGCCCCCGACCCACAAAAGGAAAAAAGCACCTTGCTGCGGCGCAGCGGCTTGTCGCAGGGTGAAAGTTCGATTTTGTCACTTCTTTTAAGCAAAGTGATGTACTGAGGGAAGCTTCAGTTGCCGGATACTCTTACTATATTATTGCGATAGGAATTATATGGACACTCCTAGGCTAACTACTGTCATCGCCGTTGCCCTCATGTTCCATATAAAGTGCAAGTGCGATAGCATCTTGACCGCGCGCCGCGTGCTGTACGTGAGAGTTAAAGCGTCGGGGGAGGGGTAATGGGTGAGCCGACGATGGTGACTCAGTCTTGCATGGACAAGGAAGGAAAGCACGGAGGAAGCGCGCCACCTTCCGTCGCGCGAAATACTTCAGGAGGAGTGAAGGGAAGGAGGGGGCGGGCCTTAGGATTCTGTGATCTGTGTTTGTGTAATAAGTTTATTTTCCCTTTTTGACGCATTATATACAGTGACTTTTTCTCAGATACGTACATTTATTGGAGACTTATACGCATATTGAAATATCTTGTTACGTCGTTTTGTGTATACGTGCAGTGAACTTGATTTCCAGCGAGACTTTCTTGCCCTTTATCAAGCTGTTTTTTTTCGCATTTGTATATTTCATTGTGTCTTCCCATTTCTAATGTACGAGGGCGAGTCAAATGAAAGTGATCCAACCCATTCGACGCAATAATGGTTCAGTTAATTATCTGCGAGGCATGCGCGTAGAACACATGCATCTCTCATTTACAAAAGTTACGCAAAAGTGAGGATAAATGTTCTTTAATGCTCTCCTACACTGAGTTGGACATGGATGTGTGACATAATGGACGCTGCAAAAGTTGAACAGCGTGGTGTCATGAGGTTTTTCACAGTTGAAGGTGTTTCCCAGAAAGAAATTAATCGCCGTATGGCTGCCGTGTACGTTGAACATGGTATTTCACTGGTCACTGTGAATCATTGGGACAAACTGCTCAAAGAAGGACGTGAAGGTTCCAAATAAAATCCAAGACCGGACCAAAGCCGCCGTGCAATCACCCCTAACACAACTGCAAATGTTGATGAGGTGATTATATAAGAACGGAGGATAAGCGTCGATGAACAAGCAGAGCATGCGAACATGAGCCATGGTTCGGTTCGCAACATAATTCACGAATATTCGGTTATCTGCTCATGTGTGTGCAATGAATGCCCAAGATTTTGAACCACCGCCAGGAGACGGAGAGGTTCGGCGCTACCTTGAGTCATCTGATCTGGTATCACAATGAGGGTGGCGGCTTCTTGTCTGCAGTTGGGACCGGGGGCGAATCATGGTGACACTATTAAGAGCCTGAAGTACGACGGCAAAGCTTACTGTGGAAACATTCGAATCGACCGCCCCAAAGAAAGCAAAGACTATCATTTCCACGGGAAAGGTGTTGTTTACCTATTTTTCGATCGTCAGGGGCCATTACTGATCGAATTTGCTAAACCTCGAGATACTATCAATAGTTTCCAGTATTGCGAAACGCCGAATCGGCTGCGTGCCGCAATAAAGAACAAACGACATGGAAAATTGACAAATGGGGTCATCTTGTTCGACCACAATGCCGGTCCCCACGTCACTGATGAGCCTAACACAAAACTGGCACAGTTCAAGTGGGAAACGCTGCAACATCTGCCATACAGGCCAGACCTCTCACCTTGCCACCTCCACATGTTGGGTAATTAAAAAAGAACAGCTCAAGGGAACCATATTCGTGTCGGACGATGACGTGAAGGAGTCAGTTACAGACTTTTTGAAGTAGCAACCTAAGGAGTTTGAAGTGGTAATCCAAGGAATCACGCGAATCATTAGTCAGTGGGACAAATGTCTAAATAGTCATGGAAACTACTTTTAAATAAAGTACGCGGTTTGTCATATATTTGCACTAGCTCACTTTCATTTGACTCGCCCGCGTATATTTTGCAGAAATCCTTCTTTTTATATGTGCTCTCAGTTGTGACTATAATTTCAGCGTATTTACACGGCGGCAGCTGCTCCTGCGCAATGCATTGTAACAAAGAATAGCGTCATCAAGATTTTCCCCTGGCCGTAGCATTTGTACAAAAATATAAATCAGGCTCTTGAATGACAAAGTTTAATTAAAACATATGTCCACATCATGTGCATATTATGGCCTTTACACTTTTCATATCAGCGGCATTTAAGCAGATGAGCTAAGCGCACGAGCACTTTCCATATCAGCGAATTGAATCTAAGCACACGAGCTTTGTTTTTCCTCTGACTCCTACCGAAATGCGGCTGCCATGGATGGCAATTCTACCCCTCGTTTTGTGTTAGCAGCACAATGCTATAGGCACAGTGGCAGGGGAATAAATTGTACAACAATTTGGTTGTCTACAGGTTTGTTTTTTGTTGTCTGTATGTACACAATACTTCGAATAAGTTTGTCATTGCAAAAAGCACTTTCTGGTCCTTTATTGAATGAACCCCATTGTGTGTATAGTTGAAATGCAGAAATTTCTTTTAAAATACCAGGGTCATAGGTTCTTGAAATTAGCATGGTATCTGAATAATTATAAGAGTAGTAATCACAGCGGATATCGTTATATGCGTTTACACCCTTATATAGGTTGTTACAAACTTACTAGAAACTGGTATTAGAAACATGTAAGGCATGGATGTTTCTGCACACTCAATAAGCTGTGAACGTGCAAGAACCGTTCGTACTTAAAAGATTCAAAGATTGACAGGAAGGGATGCGATTGGCTGGCTTCACTGCACAATTTCGATTAACTTTTCTTTAACGTGTCCTCTTCTACTGTTTCATCTCCACAAGAAAAGGCTCTTTGCTTGCTTTTCGCATTGTTGCACTACATTTACATGACGGTGCAGGAGGGTACGTTGTCACTGTGCCACTATAGCAAGCGAATAATTTGCCTAATTTACTAATTGTAAAGTTAATTACCATTCAAAGCAAATGTTAATGCAGATGTAGTAAGCATACAAAGTCCGCAACATATTCACTATTTATTGGTTTCTGTACCGGAAAAACAATTCTCCAGAGAATAAATGCCACTTAACATGCATGAAATATGAGAAAACAAAGTAACGACGCTGTTTATTCAAACCACGGAGTTAAAAGGAAGCTGAAACGGTTTTCAATTTCCATGAATTGCTGGGATTGGGAAGAACAGGCCTAATAATATACGGTTCTGAAATTTTTTTCTTCGTTTTGTTAATATAAGGGGCGGAAATCGCTTTTTAATCACCCCCGCGGACACGCCCCCATCGCTTCCTGGAGCGCCGGGTGAAGTGGTTGCCAGAGGAAAGAACCGGCGAGAGTGACGTCATTCGCGGGGACCGAGCTGCCGGACCGGCGTGCTGGCATGCGCTGACATGCCTCTTTCCGTCCTGCGCTTTAGTGAACGACGCTACGAGAGATCTGCCGCCGCCGCCGCTCACGTTTATTTTCCTTTGCGATTTTCGTAAACTGTTCTTTCCTTCTGTGCTGCCTGAGTGCCTACAGCCAAGGGCGCCCAACATGCCCTCGTTCTGTGCAGCATTCGGCTGCGCGAACACAGGCGGGCGAGACGATGTGGTGTTTCACAGGTTACCGAAGGACAAGAAGCTTGCAGCGCAGTGGGTCCGTGCGGTGAGGAGAGATAAGTTCGTGCCGACGAAATCAACTGTGCTGTGCTCGGACCAGTTCAATTATAGCCGGATAGCCTTACGACAAATGCGGAAACGCGTTGTTGCTAGCGTTGCTATACTCTGTTTCATACATCAGGTGCAACGCTGTGGAGGCTTGAGATACTTCTTGCAGTGGCTGCGTTCGCACTTAAAAAGTTCGGTGTTTCTTGCCCGATTTTTTAGAAAATTTTCCATATATAAGCTCAGTTCCGAATGAAAAAAAAAAGAATTTATCCATAGAAACAATCCCCGTACTTATACGGCTGCTAACACGTTCTTTTAAATCAATTTTCTTTTCGGCATTTTTTAATTGCAGCCCGTCGCGGCAGCTTCACATGCATGCTCGCGCGAGCAAACGCCGCTGGCACGCTGCGAAACATAGACGGAAACGCGCGCAGTAATAAATTCTGGTGACCGGACTTCGTGCGTAGCTTCCGCAGCGTTGCACCTGAGGTATGAAATGGAGTATAGGCTTGCCTAGTGACATTCGACGTACGGTTGCAGCTATCGTGTTTAACACAAGGCGGTGCTACAACTGCCTAATATCGTTATGTCAACACTAGCATGCAGCAGGCATACCGATTCTTGATCGAGCCACAATCGCAAAGTCGTTGCACCATAGTATGAATATTGCACATATAATACCTCTGGCCATCTCTGGATGTGTGTGATAAGCAACTTCCATGACTGTACCTCGCAGCTCTGCATGTGCGCGCTTTGAAACGCGGCACTTACGTTCGCGATCGTGTATCAACACTAAAAAACCACGGGACTTTAGACAAGCAGCGGCAAGGTGCTTGACATCGCGGAATCGCACCCGTGTTTACAATCTAATGAGAAGTTAGTGCTTCGGCACTCTTCCAGCAGCAATTTCCCAGTGACACTTTAGCGCATTTTTTCTCCCGTCATTGGAACGTGCAGCTACATGGAAAAAAACATACGTACCAGCTAAGATTTCCAACGCGCGAGAAGGTGCACACATCGCTGTCGCTGTTGGCACACTCAACATCGTCGTTGCCGCCATTGTCGCCATCGTTTTCCGTATCGGCTGTCGGTTCGAACATGTACGGCGAAAATACAAGCTGTCCGAGACAGCGAGAACGTTCATAATGCTTACAACTCAGCTATGAAGCCCGAACAGAACAGAGTGCTACGCTCTGAAACGGCGGCGCCGACCGGCGACTGCCGCGAATGACCTCACAGCGGCCCCGACCAATCGGCGGCGTTCGCGCGATGCCCTGAGGCGCTGGAGCGCGTTTTCTTGAAAAAACAGCCGCTTGCGTTTGTTTCCGCCCTTTTTGAACTAGATATTCGTGTTCAGGGGACTCAAAACTGTATAATGCCGCAGAGAACAAATTTTTTTCGGAAAGTGTGTCAGCTTCCGTTTAATGCTGTCATAGAAAATTCATTACGATTCTTCTTCATTAAGAAGAAAACAATAAAGCTGGCTTTTTCCTTGTTGGCATCAGGAGTGCTGACGTCTGACCGCTTGAGCCTACGTGTTTGATGTTTAAAATTTTGTAAGTGAGGTGAGATAACATTTTAAGGTGCATCGGGAAATTCACGCTTGAAAACCGACAAGAAATGCAACTGAGCTGTACTGTGTTCAGCACAACGTTGAAACATCGGGTACTTGGCTGCCTTGTGATTTGCCCTTGCCAAGGTTGAAATTATGCAAGCTGCTCCGTACGCTTAATTTTTGTAGCTATTCAAAAAAAGAAAATTGTGACGACTCCAAAAGGCCATGTCGCCTAGTGGGAATCGAACACCTTGCAGTATTAAAGGGAAGCTGAAGAGTCTGTCGAATTCAATAAGACGCTCATATACGGTTGCGGGACCTTATAAACCATGAAGGTAAAATTTTGGGGGGGATTTCTCACTTAGGAGCGACGCAATCGTCGGTTAAAATTGCGCTGTAGCTCCGTCCCCCGTCGAGCGCCGCGAGCTGCTGCTGACGCTGACGATGCGAGCGGAGACCGGAAACCGCGGCTTAGTGACGTCAACACTGGTGTTCCTCTCCTTCGCAGTCTCCGCCACCGTGTCTGACCGGGCTTATTTCTGCGTGCGTGCCGTCCTAATCTGCTTCGCTCGACCCTACATTCCTTTGTTTGTGTGTATATAGGAGTGGTAGTTGACGTGCGCAGCATCAACTGAACTTGTAGGCCGATCATGTCGGCGTTCTGTGCAGCCGCGAAACAACTTCAAGCGCTCAAGAACAAGTGTTGTGCTCTAACCACTTCCGTGACGATTACTACCGGAGTTTATCAATACTGCGTGCTTTGGGTTCTAAAAAAAATAGTTAGCACGCTGAACGGAAGGTGCATGTTTATCGCCCACCCTTGACGCAGGTTTCATCGCCAAGCGCCGTGAATTTTCTATTCGCACGTGTGTTGTGAAACAGCCTGCATGCAGCTACCATAACGCAGTGCAAGCGTAAAGTTTGCATGTGTTGGAAAGCCTGCTCACGCCAAGACGCCGCGCTCCCCCTTCTCTCGCACACATAAGAAACCGACCATCTCACGTAGCCGACGCAATTCGCCGGTTACGAGTAGCGTGCGGATGGCGCGCTGATGAAAGTTCTATACTACACGTGCTACAACAGCCGGTAAGCTTTTCCTGCGTTTAAACCGTCTGTGTAGATTGCCGACAGCTTTGGGGCAGCGCACAAATGCTGAAGATCGCATCACCGCTTACGCTCTACGAGGAGGCATGCAGGAACATAACACTACAGTTGTTTGCCCGGAAACGTACTCACTGGAACCCTGAATGCAGCTTAGCAAAAAACATACTCACCGAAGAACATTGCCAATACAAGCAGATGCTAACACTTCGCTTTCATTCGCGTGGAAAGCAGTGATTGCACCAGCATTTTTTGCTTCTTGGAGAGGCCGGCTCTTCGCAATCGGCTCGAACATGTAGTATGTACAAGTATGTACGTACGTTTACTATGTACAAGTATAAACCCCTTACAAGTGATCTTGCACGCGACAGCCACAGCGCTACAAGCGAGGCGATGGCTGTCGCGTTCACTCGTCGTCTGCAAGCCGAACTCCACGCGAGCGACGGCTTTGAGCGACGACTTCCCGGTATGAGGGCAGCAATATACGCGCCGAAACTAGCGTGACGCATGCTTTATCAATTTAAGTTGATGTATTTTACTGAAGAAGCAGCATAAAATATTTCTGAAGGTCTTGCACTGGGTTCTTATTCTTGCACGTGTAAAATTCAATAGTTTGCTCGTTCCGTGCGACAAACAGTAGTATTTGAGTTATGTACATCCAGTTTCGGCGTCGCACTATTGGCTAGTCGCTCATAGCATTTCCGGGCGACGAGCGACTAGTTCTAGATTTCTAGAAACGAGCGATCGAGCGACAACACCGAGCGATTTGTTCAAGCGTCGGCCCGTTTTGTCGCTCGAAGCCGTCGCCCATCACCGTCGCGCGCAAAATCGCTCTCGTGGAGTTTGGACTTAACGCCGAACCTCAGAGAAACGCAAGCTCTCGAAATTTTCCATGACCGTCTCAGCAAAATGCCACCAAACTACCTTGCGCCGTGCTTCGTGTGTAGCGGCAGCAGTCGGTCCGGACAAACACCATTGTTGACGTCACGAGGCACCCGACCAATCACAGGCGGAAACGAGGCGCGCGAGCTGGGCGTGTCTGCTGCTGCAATTTTCGTCGAAATAAGATATGTTTGCGCTTTCTTTCGTTCAATTTCGATGCGATATTCGAATTCAGAGGGTTGAAAACCACGGCGTACTGCTCTTCACTCACTTTTTCTGGAAAACTTTTCACCTTCCCTTTAACTCGCAAAGGTGTGTGAAGCAAACGTGAAAATGCACTTCTTTTGCGGCGTAGCGTGTCAACGAACGCATCGAAATGGGAGAATGGAATCTGCGGTAGAAGTTTTTCATTTTCCCTTTGCATACGTACCGAATTCGGCAATCCACGTTTCCGCGTATTGCACTTGTTGAGCGAGACGCCATTTCGCAAAACAAACCGGCGAAAGGGTTTTTCGTTCAATTTCGACGGAAAATCGCAGCGATCGCTAAGATGGTGCTACTCTGGTGCTACCAAATTTATTTATTTTGTCGGCCTCAGAAATGAGGCGGGCGTTTTCACTTTCACTTGTCCAGATTCGGCGCGTGCGTTCAAAAATGGGCTTGCAACTGCAAGATTGCAAGGTAAGGTTGCAACTGCAAAGGTTGCAAGAACATTCCTACAGATTAAAGAACGCTGATCTATCACATTTAGCAACCCATTGCCAAGCTTGCAGTTGGCGGGAGTCGAACCCGCGACCTTGGGCAAACATAATTAATGTACACTTAATGACATTAGAGCTAATTAAGGCGCTTGAACCCAGGACCACTGGTGGGAGAAATAAATAGGAAGTAACGCATTCGAACAAAAATTAGAGGTGATTTTAAGTTCTAGTCAGCGCGCAGTCTTTCGCCTTCATCGTCTTTAGTGTAAGCTAAAGTGACTGTCAACCTTTTTCTGCGAAGCTGGTGCCGCTGACAGCATTTCTGCCAGATGGCTCAGTTCGCATAGCGTTTGGCTTCAATTTTGAAATAACAATATGCTTTACAAAGATGGTAAGAAGAAATAAATAACTTTGTGGTCCTCCTAAAATATACTTTTCGTGGCACCGACTATGAATTTTGTGTGGCCAACAAAATCGCTTCTTTACCTTGGGAAGATGCGTCTTTTTTCTTTCTTTCTGTTTTCAATAAATCACCAGTGAACTGCTTGTTACATACTATGTAAATTCGACAGACGGCCGCTCCCACAAAATGGACGTGGCGGCAAGCGTAAATACACAAAACGCGCGGAAAGGTTACCTTAAAGGCACGTGGCTCCAACATCGGGAACCGTGTCCTCAAAATAGGTGCATGTGACTTTCAAGGCGTTTAGATAGGAATGGGGTGTTACATTTATCGCGTTTTTCCTCCAAAAATAGCCGAAAATGATGTTGCTCCTTTTGCTCGCCTGTTCATGAAATTCTGCGGAAAAGTCGGGTTTTGTGTTTCGGATGATTTAATGTAACGATATACACAGTTACTTTGTTTCTAAGAAAAAAAATCGATGTTGCCTTTGTTTACGGTGAAAGCAAATCCTTGCCAAGACGGCTCTAGAATAAACTTCTTTCCCCGACTGTGGCCCGATGCGGCAAAGAGTCGTTCTGGCATAGTTATCGCGCGTTCCAGAGAAGGGGGTTAAACATGCGGCAACGCGCACCTAATGGCGTTTGCAGCTGCCAATAGGTGCTAATTGTTTTATGCTCTTTTATGCATGTTTCACAGGTACATTTGTAGTAATAACTTTAACTGCTTGCCGCTACATGCTCCTGTGCGCACACCTCGACGCATTCACAACGTACTTTGTTTCATGCGCATTTATGGTCAAACGCAACCATTGAACTCATCACCATTACCTTGAGCTATTGCACATTAGAACTGTCTCCGGAATCGCACTGCATCCACCTCCAATTGTCAAACATTCCGTGACAACCTGAATTCGTTGCGTGTTAATATTGTATAACGATGTTGCACAATGCCATTTTTATTATATAATTACTGTTGCCCCCTTACTCAATGCCCTTCAATGGGCATGTGAGGCAGTGTGAATAAATAAATAAATAAATAAAACAAGGCTATTGTAACACTGGCTTGGCAACAGCTTTACCCATAATTCTTTTGCTTAAGATCTAGGCAAGTAACTGTTCCAACTTTAATAGTGAATAATCCGGAACATCAGACTCCACCTTTCCGCGAAATTTTAATAAGCGGAGAGCAGCGGTAGCGGCAAAATTATTTTTCTGTGATTATAAGAGAAAAATGCCTGTTCCTGTATGAACAGGTCACAATCGGCTAACAGTGCATGCCGCACAAGAGTTGCATGAGACTTGTGAGTTTGTTTCCGGCAGTAGACGAAGCGTAGTGAGTTTATTAACAGAAAAGCAAGCCCTGCATCACCGACAACACTCACGACTGCCGATCACTGCATGTCCCCCCATCCCCCCATTAGCGCCCCCCGTTATGGCCACACTGTTGATACGCTCTCTTCACTTCTTTTGCTGACTGATGGAGAAGAGTGTCCTTAAATCTGCAGTCTCAAGCAGTGCTCCCACCTGTTGCTATCATATATGTGGCGCCACAGTACTGCACCTACAGGACTCGAGTGATACAAAATTTGGAGGACGCTTAAGCTTCACCTTTGCGAGCGGAATGCAATAGCATTTAAGATCCCTGACTGCTTCTCACGATTCCCGGCAACCGCACCTTATGTTACCGTCATGTTTACCGGGAAACACTGGCGGTGAATGCTATGCACGAAGGTCAGCGTTCTCGTAGAAACGCGGCCTCTTGCTTACTTGATTATTATGATTCTTACCCCCCGAAACCGGGTAGTGGAAAATAGTCACCTAGCCTGCTTGATTTAACCAGGTGTGCTATAGATGCTTTTTGTCTAGCATCCTTGTATATATCTCTTGTCTCTTTTTTTCCTTCAAAATCTACTTTGTACCGCTAGCCATGACAGCCATGACACTCTCGTATCAATCTCCTGCCTGCTTTTTTGGACCAATACTCTAAACGCCTCTTGGTCATCTCAACTGTTGACCGGTTGTCGCATTCGTCCACTCTAAAGCCAGCCAAGCGTTTCAAGAAGGTATAAGTTTCCAACAATTCTCACTGGGTGAATCTCTTCGCATTCCATGAGGATGTGCTGTGTGGTTTGCGGATTTTCACCGCAGCATACGCATGCCTCATCTATTTTCGAATATTTGCTCCGGTATGTTATTGTCCTCAGGCAACCGGCTCGAGCCTCAAATAGCAAGGCACTGCCCTTTGTGTTATCGTACAGGTTTTTCCTTATAATTTGTTTCTTTTCGGTCTTGTCAATCTCCATGATCCTTCTTTTATTTCCGTTCCTTGCATCCAATTAATTGTCTCTGTTTCTCTCCCTTTCTTTCTGATGACTCCTGGTTGCCTACGTATAGTTTCAGCTACCTTGTGCTCGCTTGCCAAATTTCTGGACCTCTTCTTGCATTCTGTGTCCACGCATTTGAAGTACAGATACTTGTGCACTTTAGCTGGCCATTTATTTTCCTCCATGTTGCGAAGTCTTTCGTCAAAACTAATTTTGCTGTATGTTTCGCTGACTTCAAAAGAGGCCCAACACATGTCACCCTGCAGTGCCTCATTTGTGCATTTACCGGGGGCACTTAAACCCAACCGGCCTATGGATCTTTGGTTAACTTGCCACCCAGAGAATATATCCGATTTTAAGCATCATTTGCGAATGTTAGCGCTGGCATCTTTACTCTAATCGAGATTCCACGCACTACCTAATACTTATTGTGTCCCTACAATGCTCTGTAGGGACACAATACTCATTACTGCAGTATTCCGCTCCCCCTTTATTTTCAGATTTTCTTGGTGGGTGTTTGAGTGAGTCATTACTTCGTGTATGTATACCCCGAGGCAGGCACGTAGCCAAGTGGGGGGGGGGTGCCCAGCAGCTTCCCCCCCCCCGAAATTAAGCGCCATAACCACACCCACGCCCCCACTCCTCACACAAATTTCTGAAGCGCCGCCACATCAATGCTGAGACTTGACAGCTATACATCAGTCCAGGGAGTTTCTGTTGCACCATTATTCAATTACGCATGCAGGATAACTCAAGCCCTAATTCACTGTTTTGTAGTAGTGTTTCAATGCGCTTCGCATAAAACGTGATGAATGGATGGATGGATGTTATGAGCGTCCCCTTTGGAACTGGGCGGTGGGTTGTGCCAACAAGCACTTGCTAGTATACTGCCTAATGTCCTACCTAAGCTAAGAATAAAAAAAATATAAAAAATAAACACTATGAACTCCCACGCCCAAATTTTCTGATCCCCTATTGCTAACTGTGCTTCTGTACGTCTCCGTTTTTTGTCGTTTCCCTATTTTTTGTCCACCAATCCTCCAATCGCCTCTTACGATGACGCGCATCACCGCATCACCGATTACGTTGATGCGGTGGAGGCGGGCGCCATCTGGAGGTGTTGCAAATAATCGGGCGCGCCGGTCTATGGCAATTGAGATTTGCGCACCCCGCAGCGCGCAAACATTGAAGGCCACGACCTCTCAATGAATGGTCGAAACGCTGGAAAAAGGGTTTGTGTCTTGAGTTTTCTCGTAGGACAATTATGTCTTCTCGTATATTCAAATTACAATCCGATGCTATCAGGTCTGTATGTATGCTGTGTGTAAGTCGTATTTCACGATTTTTCTGACATACTTTATCTTGAGAAATTCAATTACTTCAGAATCTTTCTGTACGCTACATGGAGGGCCGCCTGGTTGGGTATGCGTGGTTCGTACTGATTTTTTCCAATGCGATGGTCAACGAGGGACACCGGAATCTCTGCGACACGGGGCCTTTAACGCTGTCGCGTTAAAGCGTGGTTTGCGAACGTCGCAGCGTCGTCTGCTCATGCTGTGCTCGCACTGACAAATCTGCGCTGGCAACTATTCATTGCTCGAACACTCATTTCAATGCAATCAAATCCTGTTTGTGTGCATACTGCGTGACAACGTGGTCACAACGCATTGCTACATTGGTGTAACGATTGTCCCGCGTTTGTTTGCTTCAAAATGTACATTGTGTTCAGCTTTGGGTTGCCTCTGTAGCCGGACTGCCGCCTCTGTAAGCGGAGTGATGCCGACGGTGCTTTGTTTAGTAGCCACGACCGTCCTACAGCTTATAAGAACGTCTCCTGTCTTGTTACTCCTTTCTACTGGGGGAAGGTGCAAAGATGAGGGGCGTTTATTTTTTATGGCGAAAGCAATACTGCTCGCACTTTCGGCCTATCGGTGGTCGTGGCGCCTCCTTACACAGCTGCGCGTCACGTGACCATGTGACGTCACGCCAGCCCGAGAGACGGGGCCCCAGCTCGCGGCATCGATGGTGGAGGTGAAGCCTTGCGCGCCGCTGCTGCGGCGCTACCGAGAGAGGGCGCTCGCTGGTGTGACGTCACGCTAGGAGGATAAATGGGGCTACAGCTCGGCTCCTCGCAGTGGTCGGCGCGCTGCCTTGCGCTGTGTCGGATGATGTATAGCCGTAAGTTTAACAAAGGGCAACCATGTCCACACCATCAGCCGAACCAAGGCGCAGCCAAGGGTATTGCTTTCGCAATCTTCCAGGCTTAACCAAGCTAAGCCTTCAGCCAATTTTCGTATTGCCGATCATGTCAATGTAAAATTACATCCGTAAATTTCGGTCGTGTGATGATGCTTCCGGGACAATTAGAGGTACGTCACAAACATATAAAGAACGCACAATAGCGTTCGCCGATGTCTGTAGATTGCTTCTTATTTGTGGAAAGCGACACACGCTGACCTCTTTGATAGGCGCTATCGATTGTATCGATATTAATTTGGATTCGGTACTTCTTAATCATGAAGTGCACTGCAGTACCGTGATGCAGAGATTCAGAAAAAAAAATTCTGATGCAACGTTTACTTTAAATTTTTTTTGCTGTTAACATAGTTTCAGCGTTAGAAAATGGCAATTTACGTTCTCTGTGTTCGCGCAAAATGAATTTTTGTTCATAGAAAGTATTTCGTTCTCTTTCTGTAGTAAATAGCCAGTCAGAGGGTCACTCACAGTGGCTTATAAGCGAACACATGGTCGGTTAGAGATCATGCTATTTTCATATTGATTGCCACTGGAAGGGCGTGGTTTTGCATAGACAATGAGTAGCTGACCATGGAAATGGTGTATTGTTTCGATGTTCTCCAACAATAAGGGTGTTTATATATGAGAAGCACCCACTCACAGGATTAGAGAGTAAGGCTGCGCGAGGCAATGAAACGTACATATGGCTATAAATTCGTTTACGCTTCAGCGCTCATTGTTTATTTCGAAAGCCCTCCTCCTGAAGCTCGGTCTGTTAAGCTCCTTGCTGTCATTGCCGCGCTCGCTCATTACGTGGCGCGCAGTCGTAAAATACCCATAAAGTACGGTCGCTATAACGAAAACCTACTCCAAGGTCCTTCTATTCCACTTCTGCAATCAGACCTCGACAATTGGTCAAAATTTTTTTCGACCAACGCCCACTTCGCCCGTCTGTCACGTCGCGACAACCACGCCTACTCCATATCTAATATGATGATCTACAGAGTGATCATGCGGGATTTCCCCAAACAGAAGAAAAAAAATCATTTATCATTCGACGCCATTTTCGTCATCAGCCTCTCCTATTGGTGAAATGCTTTCGGGCTGGGTCCACTTCGAATGTCTCTCACGGCACCTAGCTAACATCACGAAAACTCATCCCGTCAGTCTAACCTGTGACGGAGTGATGCTTTACTATGCCGACAAAAATGAATTTTTTTTTACGATAGCCGGTGACTGTCCCGCTTGGCGAGGAATAGAAGGCGGCTGCCCTCCATCGCTCTGGCACTGGCTACTCGAAGCTGCCGGCGAGCATAGAGTAATTTGCCTACAATATAAATTTGTTTTTGGCAATGTAACGTTGTCGACCCCTTTTATCAGGTATCTGACATTGCTCTGCCAACTCTTCTTTGCTAAGGGTCCGCTTAAGTGGCAGCTTCAGCCTCCCGTTCCACCTCATTGTGGTTTTCGACGAGCCACCACAAGCAAAGCAAGGGAAAGCGAATGAATCGAAGACGCCGGCACACCTTCCTCATTCCCTTATGCCCTTTCACTGCGCTGGCTGGGCCCCCAATAACAGCCTCTCCACTCCAGCATGTGCTGACTTCTTGAGAGCTAAATAGATAAGAAAAGCTCTCAATTTTAGCAATGCCATTGGCTTCGAAAACAAAGAAAAGTGACCTTCCCTAGAAGCGGAGAACGTTTGATTGGGCTTTCCAGAAAATGATTTGGGTTACCGGCCAGCGTTAGCGTCAGTGGTTACGTAAATTTGATGTCCGCAGATTGGATTAAAAGGAGATTGGAATCGTTTTAAGGTATACTCTTGTGTTTAGAAAGGCGCTATAAATGCGGCAACGTTTTGCGTTATAGAAATCAGAAACAGGTAGTGAAAGTGTCAAGTTTCTTGGCCCTGTATATATCCGTGACATTCCTGAAGCCTAGAGAAAAGGGGGTTAATCGAGGAGCCCGAATTTTATTAATCATATCACAAGAAGCCAACAAACAAAGACACCAAGGTCAACATAGTTGAAATTACTTGTAATTACTACCTGAATTAAAGAAATGATAAATTAATGGCAACGAAAACTGCATGAAGAAACAACTTGCCGCAGGTGGGGAACGATTCCACGTCTTCGTATTACGCGTGCCATGCCCTTTTCACTTTTTTTCTCGTGCATTACATAACGAAGGTGTCAAATCGGGCAACATTGATGCCTTCAGGTAGCATGCGTAGGTTTATTGATCAGTTGACTTCACCCAGGAAGATCACGCACTCGTGACGCCTGTGGCAGAAAGGATGTTCCATATACGCCGCCAAGGTATATCAGTGGTGGCGCTGGCTAACACTCCCAAGGCTAGTTCTTGTAGTAAATGCAAAAATACCCAAGCAAGTAGATAAGGAAATAGCGCCGCGGCAGCTCTATTGGTTAGAGCATTGCACGCTTAACGCGAAGACATGGGATCGTTCCCCACCTGCGGCAAGTTGTTTTTTCATCCACTTTATATGGTCATTAAATTATCATTTCTTTAATTCAATTAGTAAGTAGAAGTAGTTTCCCCTACGTTGTCCTTGGTGTCTTTGTTGGCCTCCTATGATTCCTGAAGCCTGCGTTTTTGATTTATTTCACTTACTGATTTTTCTTTATTTCAAGTACTCTATAGGCAAGATGGCGTTTTAGGGAGAACTGGGACAGGAAAAAAATGCATTGCAATATGTTCAAGAAAAGGCATTGCAGGCAGTAAAAAGAATTGGTCAGCCACCCCGTGGCCAATAAATGGTCTTAAGTGCTTCGAGGAGATTGAACCAATCAACTCGCATAAAATCCCTTGTCAAGCAGTGAACCCTCCTATCGATACTACGACCGCTTGATCGCGTAAATATTGCCAGTTTACCCAAAGAGAGAACAATCAAAGCTCACAGTTATCGCTTATGAGTCAATCTTGCTTAGACTGTGCGGCTAGTTTACCTTATAAACTTGTGCGACGTGATCTGAAAGTCCGTGTAGATTTTGGGGAATCGTAAGAAATTAAGTACCACTATCCAGTGGTTACGCGACATCTTTACAGGTGTTCCTTTTAGTAGAGAAGTGTTTGTGTGGCTGTGTTTTGCTTTTTGTCGTTTTGTCAAGCGGAAGGTGCATTTGGCTGCTCCTGGCTGTTGCTGGGTCGGTTGTTATCTTTGCGGAAGGTAAAGCGCTTTTTCTGTGTGGATTATGGTGCCTACTAAAAAAATACATAATTTGAGCATCGTCATTCTGGCCTTCTCTACCAGCCTAAAATTTTGCTTTTGAGAAACTGCTTAGTTTATCTAAAGACTTTACTATGAAGAAACTACCTTAGTCTTTACTTAATATTTGCTTACAGATGCACGCTGCGTTCTTATATTTACAGAAAGTGCACTTAGTAGGCGATTTTGCGTGTTTATGATCCGATAATATTCTGAATGGCTAAAAACAAACTACTGAAAGCGCATTGTGTATGCTTCGGTGAAAGCTATTACAAGTTTTCTTGTCTTCTGCAGGTGCTGCAAAGATACCGCGTGGAGAACCATCACGGCGAAATCGGTTTTGTTACACAATTCACCAGTAGGCCTGAAAAGCCAGCAAAGTTTCGGTTTGTGGAAGTTAGCACTAGTTAGCATTTAACATATCTAAAAGCTAACAGAAGCCGTGGTTGCGGTTACGTCGTCATTGTGAAGATTGTAGCCTTCACCTGAAGTCAGAAATTTCGTGGAGAAATAAAGAATATTTTCCAATCCAAACGCACACGAAACGTTAAGGTTGCAGCGCCGCTTGTAGTCACTAACAATGTGCCGGAGCACTACCTAAATGTACCAAACGTCTTTTCAATATTCTTGCTATAATGCGGGTGTTCTGATTTGATTGTCGCCGACTGGGCACCTACCCCATGGTCAAAGTTGTCCACCATGATGAAACGTTACCTGGGCCACAACAGACATATTCAGGTATTTTCGATTGTTATAGTGGCATAAAATAAGTGCCTCACACGTACACATGGCATTTCTTATCCGCCTATTCTTCATTTCCACAGCAGGTCGAAGACCTCTCCCAGCGATCTCCAATTACCCCTACCTTGCGCTAGCTGATTGAAGCTATGCATGAAAATTTTCTAAGTTCATCATAGCACCTAGTTCTCTTGCTTTGATGGTGACGCTGCCGTTCCGCGAGCCCCTATTCTGTAAGTCTACCACGCTGCCAGTCATCTACCCTACGCGTATGGCCTTCCCAGCTTTATTTGTTTCATTTATTTAGCAGAAGATCGTTTACCCCAATTTGCTCTCGAATTCACACACGCGTTTTGATGTGTCTTAACGTATCGCAGAACACTTTCTTCAGGATGTAGTGGCACCTGAAAGCGGCCAAAATATTCAACAATCCCGAAGAGCCAGTCGGGCTATGCCAGTCGACGTTAAAATAAATATGGAAGGCGTAGTGATCTTCAGCAAGACACTCCTTCACCAGAATAGTGATTGGTCTCCCTGGGGAGTTGCTTGCCTACTACTTCCCTCGTGACTTGCAATTACCTCACTTTCTCTTTTTTCAAACGAATCCCTTTTGCCCAACCGGGGCGTTGTAACGCAAATCTGTTTAAAACTGTTTCTAACCCAAGAGCGCTATAGAATAAGGTTACTCCAAACTTTTCTATTCCAATTCTACAATGAACCCGCGACAATTGGTCGAAAACCTTTCGCGCCACACCCACTGGGCCTGTGTGTCACGCGACGTCACGCAAACCTCGAAAACAACCATCAGATGCAGTATGTGCACATTGATTATGCCTGATTAGACCCAAGGAAAGGAAAGAATAATTAATGTCCGACGCTTTTTTCGCCACTAGAGAGAAAGGCGCCGTTTGACTAATTGCTATTTCTCAAAACTTTTTGGGCGGCGCCCATTTTGCCTATCTGTCACAAGGCGTCCCAAAACCACGAAAAGTCATCCCGTCAAGTTACTTCTCCGCGTTAAAGATGCATGAATATGCCCAACAAAAGTGAATTTTTTTATACATCCGGAGACTGCCCCGTTTCGAAAGGAAAAGAAAATGGCTGCCCGCGAATCGCTCTGGCACTGCCGAATCAGAGCGGCCGGGTAACATAGATTTATAGGTGTTTAATAAAAAAAAATATGCGTGGCAGCATAAGGTTATCGAGATGTTTCGTCAGTTACGACTCAAAACGGCAAAGACGTTCCTTAGGTGCTTCCCACAAGGCAGCCCCCTTCATCTGTTCCCTACCCTGCCCTTGACGCAGCCCTGCCGCGGACTGGTGAAGGGTCAACAAAAAAAATGTCCCTTCAAGGTGACGACCAACACCGGATTCTGTAGACGTGGTAACCACCGTGAAGGCCAGACTTCCCATATCGCTTCAAGCTGACCAGCACGCACAGCCCACTAATTGGCGCAAGGGGCCAAAGGTCTTCTGTGGGACCGACCTCGAAGTCAGGTTCCCAGATTGCCATGTGGTTACCTCGTTTGCGGGGGCGATCGCGTAACATTTGAGGCGGAGTCCATCGGCACCGTGCCACTTCATGGGTAAGCTTTTGCGAACGATTCCACGATTGTGACTGGGCGAGACAAAGTTACAAGATTGCGCATTCTGGTCACCTAGAAATATTAACTGCTTCAAATGCGGACATCTTTGGTGCAGTGAGGTGTCCTGACGTCTGGTGACATGTGTGTCGTGATGTGCGCTCATACATGTGAGCTTAGACATTTAAAGATCTCCTGCATGGAATGGACTTCTATACCTGGCGCCAATGTGAATACTGTGAAATAAACGTTTTTTTTTCTTTCGCTCCTACTCCCACACCTACCCATCTGTGCCTGGAGGACTGCTGGCCTAATCGCTACTCCGAGCCACAACACGGTACGTATCCGAATTATAGTTGCCGGGAGCATGTATCTATTTACATATAGTAACTTCTGCCTGGCATTGTAACGTTATTGAGCCCTTCTGATACGTACACATCGCTCTGCCAACTTTCAATGTCCACGAGCTGAATACTTGCCCAACTTCTCTACTATGCTAGCACCACTGTGTGCCTTGTTGACGAAATGAGTCACCTGGAAATGGGAACAGGCGCACTAAAGCGCATTCCAAGATGCAATGAATGCTATGAAAAAGGTGAACTTTCACATTCACAATGACCTGCGAAGGCCACTCAGGCTTGAATGTGACGCATCGCTGTACGGTTTGGGTGCTGTGCTCTCTCATCGCATCAACGGTAAGGATTACTCGATAGATTTGCGGTCGAGAAAATTGACGACATAAGAGAAGATACAGTTGGAGAAGGATGGGCTTGCCTTAGTTTTTGGTGGGACCAAGATTCGTCATTATCGTTTAGGCAACCGTTTCACAGTGGTAACCGATCAGAACTCCTTGACCGGGCTTTTTCACCACGATAAGCCCATTCTGTAAATGACCGCAGCAAGGCTCCAACGCTACGCGTTACTCTTGTCCCCCTATCAATATGAATGAGAGTAGCGGAAAGGACAGCTAAACCCTACTTGAGCCGCTTACCTTTGCCTAATCTAGAAGGCGCAGAAGAAAATACGTCCGGCGAATATGTGCGGCACGCACAAGCATTGAACGAGTTTCCTCTCTGTCCCCCGAAGCTAGCAGCCAGCACTACCGAACAACGACGGCTTCGTCAGGCAAACACGTGGACCCTCCATGGCTGGCCAAGAGAATTGAGTGCAGATCAGCAGTGTTTGCAATATAAAACCACTATAGCGCAACATAGAAAGCACGAGACAAGCCGAGCCGGCCAGATGAAAGAATAGATGGACAGTTCTGTCCTTTCATCTGGCCAGCTCGGCTTGTTTCTTCCTTTCTATGTTGCGCTGTACCAGTTTTAGAATGCAATACCAACTCACCCAATCCTCAACACCAGTGTTTGCAACATTTTTATATTTGTAGGTATGAACTCCCAGTGAGTGACGGATTAGTTTATTTGGGGCACCTCGTTATTTTAACCGAGAAGGCGCGTTCATTCATGCTGTGTGATTACACGAAACCCATCCGGGCATGGCGGCAATGAAGAGCCACGCTCACACAGTCTTTTAGTATCCTGGGTTGGATCGTATTATGGACAGGCTGGCACTAATGTGGCCGTAATGTGTGCAATGTGTGGCGACCTCCAGCCGTTCAGGTTGCTTCAAGTTCTCCGGAAACGGACAAGCACTCGTCTCCGCGGCACGTTCTTTGCTGGTCCGGCGAAAGAACATATGATCCTTGCCTTGGTGGATGCAGGGACGAAATGATTGAGGCGGTGCCGCTCAAAACTGCGACGGCTCCACAGTGGAAGTGCTCGGGAGCAGTTTCATCCGTTTTGGCCTGCCTCACAAAGTCGCGTCCGATAATGGATCTCAATTACTACATGTATGTGAAATTGTACTTTTTTTCCCTTCACTGCTACCATTTTGCAAATGGGCCCCGGACCCCGTCAAGCTGCTCCAAGGCAGCTTTTCGTCCCCGGTCTTTTTCTCTGGGAGAAATAAATGAATTTTGAATCTTGAATTCGCCAGCGTGGTGACAAAGATCCACGCGCAGAAAAATAACCAGGTTAAAGCTTTTACGCAACATTAACAGCGGTAACACAGGAATCGATAAGAACATATATTTAAAACCACCTAATTATCAGTCTAAAAGACGCGACAATTACAAGAAAATAAGGGCCTTCCAAAGTCGCATTAATGTATTTAAGTTTTCATTCTTTCCGCGAACAATTGCAGAGTGGAATTTGCTCCCGGATGAGGTAGTGTCTGCACCCAATTTTTCATCTACCATACAGAAATTTACATGCATCTGTTTTAGACAATATTTCCAGTTTGCCGTTTTATGCATTGCGTAACAAATTTTATAATCGATTGTTGCTAGTATTGGATGTGTTCTCTTTCTTTACTAATTACAATGATTGTATTTTTAATACCACAGATTATATGATGCCGTTGTTCGCGAAGTTGACCTTTACGTTTGTAATGAACCTCCCTGCGATAGTGCCCAACTAGGGCGTTGTAGATATTTGTAATAAATAAATAAATAAATAAAATCTTCCGCGATAGCGATGTGTGCCACATAACAACTCCACCTTATTATGCGCTGTCGAACGGTGTATCAAAGCGCGGGGTGCGCACTGTCAAAGGAGCACTAAAGAAAGGGTCACTGCGATGCCGACTCGCTTAATTGTTGCTTCGGTACAGAATAACACCGACGAAGAAAGGCAAATCGCCTACAGCGAGGTTAGTGGACACCCATCCATGGACCAGACTAAGTATTTGCTTCCCAGATCAAGAGGCCAGAATTGCTCCAGTCAGGATTCCGGACTCGTCAACATCTACGCTGTTGTCTCCTACCGGAAGATACGTCTGGTCGCAACACTGTAACCGCACCGGACAGAGATGGCTGTCTGGAAGAGTGACTGCCGCCAGAGGTGGACGATTGATCACGGTCGATAGGACGGACGGAGAACAGTGACGACATGTCGACCAACCGCAACTTCAAGAAGTTCAACAAGAAACTGCCGTAACGCAACAAATATAGAACGAAATGGAGAATAGCGGCGGAAGTTCGCAACCTGATCAACCATCAGTATATTAAGTATGTGAGCAAACTGACATTGGGTCGGGTGCAGATCTAGCTGCAAGTACTGGGGAAAAGTCGAAGGTATCGAGACGACGAACTCGGAAAAGAAAACGCCCGGACAGAATTCAGACGAAGGAAGTGTCGCATCGCGCCAGACAAGCTCTAGAACGAAGGGCACTGTTGCGCCCACTGCTTAACTGTGCTGCGAGCACCAGAACGCCGCGTGGGGGGCACACTCGGAAGGGAAAGATTTGGGGGTTTACTGGTAAGTCGTTGCCTGACTTGCAAGGACTGTTTGCCTAACCTTGAAAACATTTCCCTTATCAAGAAAAGTAAAACGCGTGTGACACGGCAAATTGAAAAATCTGAACGGGTCTCTAGACTTGGGGAGGGACGTATCAGCATGGCTTCCATCACACTTGCAGACAAACAGCTGGCATATTTACGCATGCGCAGATGTTAACCCCCTGGCTCGGACAGCACGTATATATTTTCGTCAAAGATTCACAATCATGTCGTTGGAAGTTCAGCGCTCGTCTTTCTCTTCCTTTCTCCGTCCGTATATTAGTCTTTTGCGCTGTCGTCTTTTCAACTGCCCCATAAGCTTGTCACGTAACAAACTTGAGAGGGGAATTTTCAGTCGTTTCGGCGCGTCAGCCATTCAATAAAGCACAGATCAAATTCTGCCTTCTACCATATTGTTGCACGGCTGTTGGCCGACTTATAAATTTTACGGCAAAATATAGGGTGACTGCAAACATAATTATTTCGATACAATTTAATTCATCGCAGCTGCCACTTACCACGAAAGCATTTGATCGATTTTTTAAATCTAATCAATTACATGATTATAACTTACATTCCTACCAATTTTCATAACAGTTTGCGAAACTACCGTATAACTTGATTTTTTCAAAGCGTCCGCTGTAGTTGTCCTTCACACGTTAATATCTCTGACAATTCTTTTTGAAAATTGTCGTCCGTCAGCTTCCACGCTGTGCCCATGTGTATTCATCTTGCCTCGCTTTCTTTATGCGTGTGTAAAGACATCAATAGCAACGTTCAAAGCTCGCTCGGTATGTGCGCTGAACACAAGGTCACTTTTGCAAGGTATACGTTCAACGTGTATGCGCGGTTGTAATGTGCATGCCTGTTTTCCGTTAAATGTTACGCTACTACAACGTGCGCATTTACTCATCATCTCTTAGGTCCTCGCAGACATGTAGACGTTACAGAAAAATAATAACCGAGTATATTTACAATTACGCGTTCTGGCCTTCAGTCATCTGGCGTCGTTCTGTTGTGCTATCAGAGACGCGCCCTCTATTTTCTGCAAACGCCCGTCGAATCAGGCTTCAGCAAACAATGCGTCGTCCAAATATCACACAACGGAGTCAAGACCCTTCCATGTATTGATGCGAGATGGGTTGGCACCGGCGGCCGCCGGCAACTAGAACCAGAACGACGAAATGTATAGTGGCACGTGTGACAACCATTATTTAAGGAACACCGTTTTTCAAAGGCCTCGCTTGTTAACTTGGGACATTTTTTTCTTGTGGAGGTGTTGGGTAAATAATACGATTGCCCGAGACGCAGCGTACTCCTGACTCGACGCCTGTGAGTAGCCCGACATAGCTCAGCCCTGTGCATGTACGTGGCAGCCGTCGTCTTGAGCGGCTCCAACCACAGCACGGTCTGCTACCTGATCCTACCAGCACGATGAATCAACCGTCTACTGATGCGATTGCAGTGCCGGCGCATATCCGTTTTCGTCTGCTGCAGACACTTAATGTGTTCTACGGAGGTACTCTTGAAGACGTCGAAGACTGGTTTGACCACTTTGAAAGGGTCGGCGCATTCAGCGGTTGGTCCAAGAGCGCAAGCTGTACTTCTCTCTCGGGGATTCTGCAAAGACATGCTTTGAGAATCACAAGGCCGCATTGACGCCGTGAGACGAATTTCGTCGGTAGTTAGTCGCCACACACGCAGAAGCGCAGACAGAAAGGAAAGAGCAAAGTTAGCCATCCAGGCAAAAATTCAAGCTCCTAATTAGAGCGTCTCTATGTGCAATGAATACATGACTAGGCTCTTCAGGCGTACAGATGCTTCAATGCCCGAAGAATATAAAGTCCGACACCTAATGCGAGGTGCAAAGCTGCATATCTTCGCTAGCCTTATCTACAACTCAACGACAACACCGGCAACGCTTGCGGGCTTTCTTTCAGAAGCGGATGATATGGAAAAGGCACTACAACAATGCGCCAGGCAGTACAACCGAAACGTGACTGCACCTTCCAGTGACATCCCTAAAGTGACACTGGGAGGCGACGTCAGTGACCAGAGAATCAATGAGAGCTGTCATAAGAGAAGAGCTTAAGAAAATGCATGCGTTCCAGCCTCCGGTCGCGCAACTTTCTCTGGTGGAGATGGTGAGCGACAAAACCAGACAAGCTATACAAGTTCTAGAATGCTAAGGGGCACCGCAGCAGCAGGAGCAAGTTATGCTGACTTACGCGAAAGCCCTACGACGTCCGTCACTGTATAACACCACCCCAAATGTTGCCCGCAGCGCCTAGAAGACAGAAGTGGGGTTCAGGCGTCGTAATCCACCGTTAATCAACGCATCCAGGCTAAGAAAGAGTGGTGCCTTGCGTGCACCATGACCACATCCCTCTCTGTTTTCAGTGCGGCGAAGCCGGCCATATCTACAGGACGTGTCCCTACCACGGCGTGGTTCTCCGTGGGTTCTTCCCGAATACGCCGCGTCCATGACCTGGTGAGTGCCCTCGGGGGAACGAGAGCTTTTCCTCGCCAGTCGTACCAATTTCTTCGGACAGCGAAGGCACGAGTCTCAGTCGTCATCACTTGCTCCATCACAATACCGGTCGCCAAGTCCTGTCTTCTCTCGAGACGCCCCTAGGCGCCAGTCGCCCACCCTTGCAAACCGGGGAAAGCTGAGCTCACCGACCTCTCGAGGTATGGCCGCTGGCGCCGGGAGTACCGAATATCCTCCACTGCAGCGAGCATGTAGTAACGTCCCTACTCAAGCATGTAAGAAACGTCGGGTAAACGAGTAAGCATAGACGACAAATTCAGAGCTTTAGTCGGCACTGGCACGGACTCTTCAGTTATGAAAAGAGAACTTGCCGCTAAGCTGAAAAAAGTTTGGGTCACAGGTCCGCACTGCCAGAGGCCACTTCTTAAATACCGTGGGCAGCTGTGCAGCATGAGTGAATATTGTCGCGTGGTGGTGACGTAGGAGAACACAGTAGCAATACTGTGAACGACAAAACTAACTTTTATTGGGCGAACCTGTGCCCACAAGACAGGCTACACTTACAGCACAACGATAGCGGCGAACACGGTCGCCGATCGTCGAAAATCTGATCAGCGGGTCAAGCACGTCGGCTTTTATAGATCAATCGTCGAATGTTCCAGACTAATCGCTGAGACCCGCGCGCCTTCCACAAAGTTCTACATTATTCGCTTCGCGCACACATGCAATCAGATTACACAAGTTTCGGTCACAGACAGTGGATGGAACCATCGATAACATTCCAGAAACTTGCCACACATGCAAGCGCGTCCCGCGCTGTGCGATAACACTTGTTAGGCGGTGAAACGTGTCGCCCGATAAAGACAAGTACACGTGTCAATAACCCCCTCTTAAATAGCATCGACCCGATGCTGCACACAAACGAAAGTAATAAACAAAAGCACTCGTAGCAAAGAAAACAACAAAAATAGGAAGTTCGTCAGCGTCCGTAAACGTGTTTAAGGCGCACCACGTGGACCACTTCAGATCGTGCGCGGCGCCGCTGTGAATGCGAAATGCCGTCTGGCACGACCTCATAGTCCAGAGCGCCAATACGTCGGATGACCTTGTAAGGTCCGAAATAGCGTCGGAGTAGTTTTTCACTGAGTCTTCGTCGGCGTATCGGGCTCCATACCCAAACACGGTCGCCGGGCTGGTACTCGACGAAGCGTCGTCGGAGGTTGTAGTGTCGGCTGACGGTCCTCTGCTGGTTCTTGATCCGCAGGCGGGCGAGCTGGCGGGCTTCTTCGGCGCGCCTGAGATATATAGCGACGTCAAGATTGTCCTCGTCAGTGACGTGCGGCTGCATGGCGTCGAGCGTCGGCGTCGGGTTCCTGCCGTAGACAAGCTTAAATGGCGTGATCTGTGTTGTTTCTTCCACCGCCGTGTTCTAAGCGAATGTTACGTACGGCAGGACCGCATCCCACGTCCTGTGCTCGACGTCGACGTACATTGCTAGCATGTCGGCGAGGGTCTTGTTCAGGCGCTCCGTGAGACCATTTGTCTGCGGATGGTAGGCAGTTGTACTCCTGTGACTTGTCTGGCTGTATTGCAGAATGGCTTGCGTGAGCTCTGCTGTAAAAACCGTTCCTCTGTCGGTGATGAGGACTTCTGGAGCACCATGTCACAGCAGGATGTTCTCGACGAAAAATTTCGCCACTTCGGCTGCGCTGCCTTTCGGTAGAACTTTAGTTTCAGCGAAGCGGGTGAGATAGTCCGTCGCCACGACAATCCACTTATTTCCAGAAGTTGATGTCGGAAACGGTCCCAACAAGTGCATCCCGATCTGCTGAAAAGGTCGGTAAGGAGGCTTGATTGGCTGTAGTAATCCCGCTGGCCTTGTCGGTGGTGTTTTGCGTCGCTGACAGTCTCGGCATGTCCTGACGTAACGGGCGACATCGGCGGTTAGGTGCGGCCAGTAATACCTTTCTTGTATCCTCGATAGCGTCCGGGAGAAACAGAGGTGCCCAGCGGTCGGATCGTCACGTAGGGCGTGCAGTACTTCTGGACGCAACCAAAAGGTAGTTTGCGCGGACTAGTGAGAAGTTCTTCACGAGTAGGTTGTTTGGAAGCGTGAACGAAGACAATCGACGCTTAAATGCCCTAGGAACAACGTCGGTGGGCCCTTCCAAATACTCGACTAGGGCTTTTAGCTCCGGGTCCCCTCGTTGTTGTTCGACGAAATCTTCTGCGCTTATTATTCCAAGGAAGGCGTCGTCATCCTCGTCATCTTGCAGTGGTGGGTCAATGGGGGCGCCGGATAAGCAATCGGCATCTGAGTGTTTTCGTCCGGGCTTGTATGTTGCAGTGATGTAGTATTCTTGTAGTGTGAGGCTCCATCGTGCCAGCCGTCCTGAAGGGTCCTTTAAGTTAGCTAGCCAACACAACGCGTGATGGTCGCTGACCACTTTGAATGGCCTGCCATATAGGTAAGGTCGAAATTTCCCTGTAGCCCAAACGATGGCGAGGCATTCCTTTTCCGTTGTAGAATAATTGCCTTCCGCTTTTGACAACGACCGGCTAGTGTAAGCTATCACGTGTTCATGTCCATCTTTTCTCTGGACTAGGACGGCACCGAGGCCTAGGCTACTGGCGTCAGTGTGGATTTCGGTATCGGCGTGCTCGTCGAAGTGCGCAAGTACGGGCGGCGACTGCATGCGTCGTTTGAGTTCTTGAAATCCGTCGGCCTGCGGCGTTTCCCACTTGAACTCGACGTCACATTTAGTTAGCTGTGTCAGCGGCTCAGCGATGCGTGAAAAGTCCTTGACAAATCGCATGTAGTAGGCACACATGCCAAGAAATCTACGCACTGCCTTCTTGTCGATGGGCTGCGGGAACTTTGCGATGGTAGCTGTCTTCTGCGGGTTACGGCGGACTCCAGACTTGCTGATCAGGTGACCTAGGAACAGAAGCTCATCGTAAGCTAGCGGCACTTTTCTGGCTTCAGAGTGAGCCCTGATGACTTGATGGCCTCGAGTACTGTTGCAAGCCGCCTAAGGTGATCGTCGAAATTTCCGGCGAAGACAACGACGTCATCCAAGTAAACGAGACAGGTCTGCCACTTCAATCCTGCTAAAACCGTGTCCGTCACGCGCTGGAACGTTGCAGGCGCCGAGCAGAGTCCAAATGGGACTACCTTGAAATCGTAGAGGCCGTCTGGGGTGATGAACGCGGTCTTCTCGCGATCTCTTTCGTCGACTTCTATTTGCCAATAGCCAGACTTGAGGTCCATCGACGAGAAATATTTAGCGTTGCAGAGCCGATCCAATGCGTCGTCAATCTGTGGGAGGGGGTATACGTCCTTCTTCGTGATCTTGTTCAGTCGGCGATAATCGACGCAGAAACGTAGGGTTCCGTCCTTTTTCTTTACCAGGACATCAGGGGATGCCCACGGGCTTTTCGACAGCTGTATGATTTCGTCGCGCAGCATTTCGTCGACTTGTTCTCTTATAGCTTCACGTTCTCGCAGGGAAACTCAGTAAGGGCTCTGGCGGAGTGGTCGAGCGCACTCCTCGGTGATTATGCGATGCTTGGCGACTGGTGTTTGTCGTATCCTCAATGACGTGGAAAAACACTCTTTGTATCGTCGGAGTAGACTTCTGAGCTGCTGTTGCTTAAACACAGGGAGACTTGTATTAATGTCGTAGTCTGGTACCATGGTTGACGGCGTAGATGCGGTGGAATCCGAGAGGACAAACGCATTACTGGTTTTCAGAATTTCCTCGATGTACGCGATCGTCATGCCCTTGTTGATGTGCTTGAACTCCTGGCTGAAGTTTGTCAGCAACACTTCAGTTTTCCCTCCATGCATTCGAGCGATCCCTCTTGCGACTCTAATTTCATGGTCGAGCAGTAGACATTGGTCGCCTTCGATGACGTCTTCTACATCAGCGGGTGTTTTGGTGCCGACCGAAATAACAATGCTGGAGCGAGGCGGGATGCTTACTTGATCTTCGAACACACTCAAGGCGTGGTGACTACGAGGGCTCTCCGGCGGTATCGCTTTATCTTCCGACAGCGTTATTGACTTCGACTTCAGGTCGATGATTGCACCGTGTTGGTTCAGGAAGTCCATACCGAGAATGACGTCTCGTGAACACTGTTGGAGGATAACGAAGGTGGCAGGGTAAGTCCGGTCATGAATGGTTATTCTTGCCGTGCAGATTCCAGTCGGCGTGATGAGGTGTCCTCCAGCGGTCCGAATTTGAGGGTCTTCCCATGCGGTCTTAACTTTCTTCAACTGGGCGGCGATGTGTCCACTCATTACGGAGTAATCAGCCCCTGTCTCCATTAAGGCGGTAACTGCGTGGCCGTCGAGAAGCACGTCGAGGTCGGTGGTTATTCGACTGGCGTTGCAGTAAGGTCTTGGCGTCGGATCACGGCTGCGTCGTGTTGAACTGAAGTTGGAACGTCGCGTCGTCAAGTTGTCGTTCGTCGGTGTGGTCTTGCCTTCCTGACTTTGTCGGGACGGCGGCGTGTCGTTATGTCGTCGAGGTAGTCTCTTCGTAGTTTTTGTAGGCGGCGGAGGATCTTCGTCAGTTCGACGAACAGCAACCGCACCTCCATCGGTTGCTGCTTTTAGTTTTCCGGATATGGGCTCGCACAGCGGCCCCGTGCTGGGCCAGTGTATGGACGGCGCTGGGCGATAGGTAGCAGCCTGGTGACTGCGACCGGGACGGCTGTCGAGGGCTCCGCTGAGTAGCGGCGAGGTAGTCGGCGATGTCACGAGGGCGTTCACCTACCCGAGGGCGCGGTGCGTTGACGGCGAACCCTCGCATTTTTAGGTCGCGGTATGGGCATCGGCGGTACACATGGCCGGCTTCCCCGCAGTGGTAGCAGAGCGGGCGGTGGTCAGGAGCGCGCCAAACGTCTGTCTTCCTCGGGTAGCTGCGCTGGGCGACGGGTGGGCGTGCTGGCGGCGGCGGCAGTGGTCGACGGATTTGCGGCGTTACAGGTTCTTGGCGCGGTCGTGGAGGGGGACCTTGACGGCGGGCGACGGCGGCGTTGGTCATCGCTTCTGGCTGGGGCTGCGATGAATGTGATTGCACCTCGGGAATTCCGAGTGATCGCTGGACTTCTTCTTTGACAACTTCGGCGATTGAGGCCACTTGAGGTTGCAATGAAGGGAAGATCTGAAGCTCCTCTCGTACGACTGCCCGGATGGTCTCGCGCAGGTTGTCGGTTGCCACTGATTCAACGCCGGCGTAGCTTGTTGGCTTGGTGCGCCGGTGGAATTGCCGTTTCCGCAATTCCAGTGTCTTCTCGATGTTCGCCGCCTTTTTTCTGACTTCGATGTCGTCACATTAGAAGTGACTTCACCGGACGTGAAAAGTACTACCACCCTCAGCAGCCGCATTCACATTAATGCCGGCTTGTCGCAACTCCATAAGCAGCGAATAGGTCTCGCCAGCGAATTCTTTCTATACTTCTCCACATAATCTAAAGCTCAGCGCACCTCCCTTTCGAAACGCTGTGTTTTAACAGAGGAGTCGGCACGGCCAGTTCGTCGACGTTCATATTGAGTGTCGCCAATAGAAAGAGGCGATCCTGCCGTTCTGACGACACACTACACTTCTTTGTTGACTCCTGACGGCTTAAAAAAGTCACCAAATGCGATTATTACCCGCTGCCAAGGATCGACAACGCCTTGGACCATCTACGCTAAGCCCCAGTTCTTTACCTCATTAGATATTAAGTCCACATACTAGCAGATTGAAACTGATGAGAGTGAACACGAGAAAACTGCATTCGTGACTCCTGACGGGCTATAGGATTTAAAGGTCCCTAAGTTCGGCGTGTTCCGCTCCCGCTACATTTCAGCGAGTCATGGACACTCTACTCCCTGAAGTGCCAGACGTGCCTGGTCTAGGTGCACGATGTCGTTGCGTTTACGAGCGCGTTTAATGAACATCTGCCAAGCCTAAAAGGCGTTCTTAATGCTATCCGCAAGGCGAATCTTAGCATCAAGCCTAAAAAATGTCACTTAACTTTTCAGGAAATAAGGTTTCTTGAACACTCAATCTTCTTCGGCAACCAATCTCAGGGATCCAGCAGGCCACCTCGCCCGTTGGAGTCACCGCTTTCAGGAGTATAACTGTAGCCTAGCGATCTGCACAAAACCACAGCGACGCTGTCACGTGCTCCAACTCCAGTGACAACATCGGACTTTAAGCAAAATATGGGGTTTCTTGGTGTCGTTGACTCCGTACGGATGACTGACCTACAACGTGCAGACAAAGCACTTCCTCTTATCCGATATCTTCAAGGAGCTGACGTTGTTAGCCCACGTCCGCTGTCACACGAATTGACATCATACTGCCTTCGCAGCAATGTACTGTACGAGAGAAACTTTGAAAACAGTCATGAAACTTTCCTCCTCGTCCTCCACACGGCATTGCACGAAGAAGTTTTGAGGGAATGTCACGACGATCCCTTTGACGAACACGTAGGTTTCACCAAATACTAGCGCGCATACACCAGGAAAATGTTGGCCACGGCAATTTTTCTCGGTTAAGCATTATGTTAAAACGTGTCGTGACTGTCAGCGACGTGAATGCCACCCCTCAAGCCCGCTGGTGTGCTTCACCTTTTGGACCCACGTCCAGCGCCAACCCAAGTGGGAATGGATCTCCTAGGTGCATTTCTTAGGTCATCTTCGGACAAAAACTCAATAATCGTCCAACCTACCACCTAACCTGTTACGCCGAGACGAAAGCTGTACCCCGGGCCACCGCTGCTGAAGTTGCCAAGTTTTTGTCCACGACATTGTACTGCGTCATGACGCGCCCACTGTCCTGATTACGGATAGCCATGCAGCATTTATTAATTTTTATTTATTTATTCAAATACCCTAAAGGCCCGGGCAGGCATTACATGGGGGAGAACAACAGTAAGCACAAAGCAACGCAGCGCTATGATATGTAAAGAAGTCCTTGTCCGTTAAGAGCATGTTGAAAAGAAAAACTCAAAATATAAATACAGATAGCAACAAGCATCAACAAGCCTTCAATTTTTACAGAGAGTAGCGTTATATGGCTTCGACTTTCAGTTGGTGGTCAATGTGTGGGAATACGCTATGCGCTGGCGTGATACGGGACATAGCAAAGGTAGAGTGGCTGTCATATAGTTCGTGGAAAAACTACGGAGTGGAAAGCATTCTACGTCTTTCAAAAACAGGTGACTTGAGAGCTTTCTTTATTTCAGTCACACTTGCCGCACCCGAGTAGTTCTTTGATATGAATCGAGTGGCTTTATTTTGAAGATACTGCAATTTTACTATTAAATCTTGTTATATACTGATGACTTAGTATAAGAAGGATGGTGGGCAGATTGTTCTAGAAAAACTGCCTACCCTGTATAGGCAATGCCTCGCGACCTCGAATGTACCGAAATCTTGGAAGAACGCTAACATAATCCTAATCCATAAGAAAGGAGACGCCAAAGTATTCAAAACTTATAGACCGATCCGCTTACTGTCCGTTGCCTACAAAGTATTTACTAAAGTAATAGCAAATAGAATCAGGAACACTTTAGACTTATGTCAACCAAAGGACCAGGCAGGATTCCGCAAAGGCTACTTAACAATAGACCACATTCACACTATCAAGCAGGTGATAGAGAAATGTGTGGAATATAACAAACCCTTACATATAGGTTCCATTGATTACGAGAAAGCGTTTGATTCAGTCGAAATCTTAGCAGTCATGGAGGCATTGCGGAATCAGGGTGTAGAGGAGCCGTATGTAGAAATACTGAAAGATATCTATAGCGGCTCCACAGCCACCGTAGTCCTTCATAAAGAAAGCAACAAAATCCCAATAAAAAAGGTGTCAGGCAGGGAGATACGACTTTCCAATGCTAGTCACAGGGTGTTTACAGGAGGTATTCAGAGACCTGGATTAGGAAGAAATGGGGATGAGAGTTAATGGAGAATACCTTAGTAACTTGCGATTCGCTGATGATATTGCCTTGCTTAGTAACTGAGGGTACCAATTGCAATGTATGCTCGCTGACCTGGAGAGGCAAAGCAGAAGGGTGGGTCTAAAAATTAATCTGTAGAAAACTAAAGCAATGTTTAACAGTCTCGGAAGAGAACAGCAGCTTACGATAGGTAGCGAGGCACTGGAAGTGGTAAGGGAATACATCTACTTAGGGCAGGTAGTGACCGCGGATCCGGATCATGAGACTGAAATAATAAGAAGAATAAGAATAGGCTGGGGTGTGTTTCGCAGGCATTCTCAGATCATGAAGAGCATGTTGCCACTATCCCTCAAGAGAAATGTGTATAACAGCTGTGTCTTACTAGTACTCACGTACGGGGCAGAAAGCTGGAGGCTTACGAAAAGGGTTAAGCTTATCTTGAGAACGACGCAACGAGCTATGGAAAGAAGAATGATGGGTGTAACGTTAAGGGATAAGAAAAGAGCACACTGGGTGATGGAACAAACGGAAGTTGATGAGTGACATCTTAGTTGAAATCAAGAAAACGAAATGGGGGGCATGGGCAGGACATGTAATGAGTAGGGAAGATAAGCGGCGGTCATTAAGGGTTACGGACTGGATTCCAAGGGAAGGGAAGCGCAGCAGGGGGCGCCAGAATGTTAGGTGGGCGGATGAGATTAAGGAGTTTGCAGGGACGGCATGGCCACAATTAGTACATGACCGGGGTTGTTGGAGAAGTATGGGAGATGCCTTTGCCCTGCAGTGGCCGTAGCCAGGCGGATGATGAAATAAATGAGTGTATTTTAACTTGTACTTTCTATTTGGCGCAGCCGACTATATGGCTAGAAGTAACGTTGGTAAGAAGAACAGATGAGCGGGCAACCGTGAAGACCAATCAGCTTGATGGCGAAGACCGAGTGCTTCTTCAGGAATCAGCGACTCCATCGGAACTGCTTCGCATCATCACTGGGAAGAGTGAACTGAACGTAACGGCCCTCGTTGAGAAAGGTGCGGTACGACTCGATGCTTCTGTATCTGAATTTGAGATTATGTTTCCGGGAAATTCAAGAATATAGTCCAAGAATGAGACTGGAGCAAGCAAATAACGCCTTGTTGAAAGCGCTGTTGCAGCAGCAGACGACGCAATACGAGCATCAGTGTCTGATTTTCGACGCTGTTTGCTACTCACTAAGAGCTCAGAAACCACATCGAGAACACCTTGAGCCTGATAGTTTCCATGGGGCGTCCATTGCCGCGAACTTGTGGCTCAGATATTATGAATACGCATGTGTGCAAAACCACTGGACGTCATTGGACGACAAAGTCTGTGACATGCGCCGTTTTTTATCTGGTAATGCCAGAAAATGGTGGCACATGCAAATTGCAAGTCAATGACGTCATTCATGCCACAAATGCAAAGATAGTTTTCTTTCCACTTTTGAACGAAATCCGGTTGACAGATGGGATGACGCAATAGCTTTCAGACACAGAGAAGGGAGTCTTGGATTATTTTTTCGAGAAGGGGCGTTCACTCTACATTGGTGACCCTAATTTACCGGAGTCTGCAATCCTTCTGCTGATAATTTAAGGCATAACGGATCGCAAAGAGAGGTTTATGTACACCGTGCACCCTCCACGGATGGCTTACTTGCTTGCCTTAAGTATGTGTCCAGCGATTATCTGATTGATCGTCCCATCAAAAGGCATAGTATTCCACCGCTGAGCATTGATGCACATGGCGAAACGGTAGAATATTTTAATACCGAGTGCGACCATTGTGAAACGATGGAAAATGTATACCTTTTGAATTCAAATCTTTTATTTGTTAAAATGATGGAGAATGGAAATAGTGGGGACTCCCTGGTTGATACTGGAGCATCCGTAACCGTGGTAAATCAATAACTTGTTCAGCCCAGTGAAGTGTGTGAAGGAAGAAGAATGTTCAAAGCTATGCTGGAACAACTAGAAGGTTGCAGCATTGGACAGAAGTAGAAGTTGGATTTGGTGGAGGTCAGGTGAAGGTAGACGCTCTTGTCAAGCAGCGTGTTGACTTTGTGTTTATTTTATTTAGACCTGATATGAAGCGATTGAAGACGCAGTGACCATTGACGGATCATTTAAGCTTAAATTGTGTGGAATTGAAAATTCACATCGAAGAGGTAGAAATGCTGATGGGATACTGACAACTTTTCCCGAACCTATTTGTGTTGAGACGAAGCCGCCACCACCAGATGTCCCGATACATAATTCATTGCTCAATACGTGCTCCATAAAAGTGTTTGAGCCTGAACGAAACCCACGAATGCACGCAAAATCACCGCGCGACTGGCTGCTCGAGACACTTCACGTGTATTGCAGGGCTCTTTCACGCTCGGGAAAGCAGTTTTATGTAGCACGTAATGATCTAGTGAGGCGAGTCTAGCAGTGTTATTGGAGGAATTAGAGGGTAGTAAATGGGATATAATAGGGCTCAGTGAGGTTAGGAGGACAAAAGAAGCATATACAGTGCTAAAAAGCGGGCATGTACTGTGTTACAGGGGCTTAGCGGAGAGACGAGAACTAGGAGTCGGATTCCTGATTAATAAGGAAATAGCTGGGAACATACAGGAATTCTATAGCATTAACGAGAGGGTGGCAGGTCTTGTTGTGAAACTTAATAAGAGGTACAAATTGAAGGTGGTACAAGTCTATGCCCCTACATGCAGTCATGATGACCAGGAAGTCGAAAGCTTTTATGAAGACGTGGAATCGGCGATGGGTAAAGTCAAAACAAAATACACTATACTGATAGGCGACTTCAATGCCAGGGTAGGCAAGAAGCAGGCTGGAGACAAGTCAGTGGGGGAATATGGCATAGGCTCTAGGAATAGCAGAGGAGAATTATTAGTAGAGTTTGCAGAACAGAATAATATGCGGATAATGAACACCTTTTTCCGCAAGCGGGTTAGTCGAAAGTGGACGTGGAGGAGCCCGAATGGTGAGACTAGAAATGAAATCGACTTCATACTCTGCGCGAACCCTGGCACCATACAAGATGTAGACGTACTCGGCAAGGTACGCTGCAGTGACCATAGGATGGTAAGAACTCGAATTAGCCTAGACTTGAGGAGGGAACGGAAGAAACTGGTACACAAGAAGCCAATGAATGAGTTAGCGGTAAGAGGGAAACTAGAGGAATTCCGGATCAAGCTACAGAACAGGTATTCGGCTTTAACTCAGGAAGAGGACCTTAGTGTTGAAGCAATGAACGACTATCTCATGGGAACCATTAAGGAGTGCGCAATAGAAGTCGGTGGTAACTCCGTTAGACAGGAAACCAGCAAACTATCGCAGGAGACGAAAGATCTGATCAAGAAACGCCAATGTATGAAAGCATCTAACCCTACAGCTAGAATAGAACTGGCAGAACTTTCTAAGTTAATCAACAAGCGTAAGACAGCGGACATCAGGAACTATAATATGGATAGAATTGAACAGGCTCTCAGGAACGGAGGAAGCCTAAAAACAGTGAAGAAGAAACTAGGAATAGGCAAGAATCAGATGTGTGCGTTAAGAGACAAAGCCGGCAATATCGTTACTAATATGGATGAGATAGTTCAAGTGGCTGAGGAGTTCTATAGAGATTTATATAGTACCAGTGGCACCCACGACGATAGTGGAAGAGAGAATAGCCTAGAGGAATTCGAAATCCCACAGGTAACGCCAGAAGAAGTAAAGAAAGCCTTAGGAGCTATGCAAAGGGGGAAGGCAGCTGGGGAGGATCAGGTAACAGCAGATTTGTTGAAGGATGGTGGTCAGATTGTTCTAGAGAAACTGGCCACCCTGTATACGCAATGCCTCATAACCTCGAGCGTACCGGAATCTTGGAAGAACGCTAACATAATCCTAATCCATAAGAAAGGGGACGCCAAAGACTTGAAAAATTATAGACCGATCAGCTTACTGTCCGTTGCCTACAAAGTATTTACTAAGGTAATCGCAAATAGAATCAGGAACACCTTAGACTTCTGTCAACCAAAGGACCAGGCAGGATTCCGTAAAGGCTACTCAACAATAGACCATATTCACACTATCAATCAAGTGATAGAGAAATGTGCAGAATATAACCAACCGTTATATATAGCTTTCATTGATTACGAGAAAGCGTTTGATTCAGTCGAAACCTCAGCAGTCATGGAGGCATTACGGAATCAGGGTGTAGATGAGCCATATGTAAAGATACTGGAAGATATCTATAGCGGCTCCACAGCCACCGTAGTCCTCCACAAAGAAAGCAACAAAATCCCTATAAAGAAAGGCGTCAGACAGGGAGATACGATATCTCCAATGCTATTCACAGCATGTTTACAGGAGGTATTCAGAGGCCTGGAGTGGGAAGAATTGGGGATAAAAGTTGATGGAGAATACCTTAGCAACTTGCGATTCGCTGATGATATTGCCTTGCTTAGTAACTCAGGAGACCAATTGCAATGCATGCTCACTGACCTGGAGAGGCAAAGCAGAAGGGTGGGTCTGAAAATTAATCTGCAGAAAACTAAAGTAATGTTTAACAGGCTCGGAAGAGAACAGCAGTTTACGATAGGTAGCGAAGCACTGGAAGGGGTAAGGGACTACATCTACTTAGGGCAGGTAGTGACCACGGATCCGGATCATGAGACTGAAATAACCAGAAGAATAAGAATGGGCTGGGGTGCGTTTGGCAGGCATTCTCAAATCATGAACAGCAGGATGCCACTATCCCTCAAAAGGAAAGTGTATAACAGCTGTGTGTTACCAGTACTCACATATGGGGCAGAAACCTAGAGACTTACGAAAAGGGTTCTGCTGAAATTGAGGACGACGCAACGAGCTATGGAAAGAAGAATGATGGGTGTGACATTAAGGGATAAGAAAAGAGCAGATTGGGTGAGGCAACAAACGCGGGTAAACGACATCTTAGTTGAAATCAAGAAAAAGAAATGGGCATGGGCCGGACATGTAATGAGGAGGGAAGATAACCGATGGTCACTAAGGGTTACGGACTGGATTCCAAGGGAAGGGATCCGTAGCAGGGGGCGGCAGAAAGTTAGGTGGGCGGATGACATTAAGACGTTTGCAGGGACAACATGGCCACAATTAGTACATGACCGGGGTAGTTGGAGAAGTAAGGGAGAGGCATTTGCCCTGCAGTGGGCGTAACTAGGCTGATGATGATGATGATGATGAATGATCAGCAGAAAGCTGCATCGCGAGTTCCTCATGTTGCACTACAATTTTAATGTCGCTCTAAAATTCTCGCATTGACACTTTTCATGCAATTATAATATTTCAGAAGAAATGTGATTAATTGATAATACTTATGTAACTGGGCGAAATGCCAAAAATAACCTGAGCATCTCCAAGCGGGAGGAAGAAAAAGAAGCCGGAAGGAGCGGACGCACCTTACGTCGGCTCCACCATTTCATGAATGTTTTTCTAGCGCAAATCGCCAAAAAATTACCTGCAACCCAACACCAACGGACTCGGACCGTTCCCAGGAACAAGAATATGCCGAAAACCAAGCAGCATTTCTATTTTGCAAGCCTCTACGACAAATCTTCTGTCGGGCCTCGTGGCGGGAGCTCCTCGAGACCGCGCCGTAGAGCCGGTTTCCACAACAATTACCAACCATTCTCTCAGTAATGGAGGTCCACGTAGAGGGGTGCAGCATAACCCAGGTACAAATGGATATAAGCAAGGAATGGAAGCAGATCAGGCACAGATGATTAGAATGGCAAACCTCCCAACATCGCGAGAGCACCCTGTCGCAGACCCAGCTCGTTAAGCGCAACGATAAGCCAGGAAAGGCAGGTCAGAACAAATACGCAAGGTAACCGAAATGATACATTTGCGAAGAGGAGCTTACAAGGTTGTGATGAGACCACGTCACGGACACAAAATATCCGAACACAGTATAGTTTCCCTAATAGCGGCGGTACAAATTGCGGCAGGCATCTCTCGAGAGGAAAGGGAGGAGGACATCATCTGCCCCGACAATTATAGAAAGTCTAAAGGTGTTTATTTGGCACAGCTCGGAGTAGCGCAACGTCGACGGGCAGGGCAGTCTCAGCTTCCAAGCACGAGAGCCGTTGCTGAGCAGGAGCGCTCGACCCACTAGCGTTTTGAGCCAGTAGCGCTGAACCCACTAGCGTCTCTCTTCGCTACAATCACCCCCCGGGAGCGAGAAGGGAGCCGTCCGGCGACCTAACAGCTCCTCAGGATGAGCGGGTCGTAGTAACACTTTAAACGGTCGACATGGACAATGTCTCGTCCACGGCGGTGCATGTCTGAAGATGGCTCAACTGGTTCTATGACATAGTTCACAGGAGATGCGCGTTCGAGAACACGATAAGGGCCTTCATAGTTAGGGACCAGTTTTAATGAGAGGCCAGGGGCAGTTAAAGGAACAGAGAGCCACACAAGCGGTCCCGCATCGAAGGTGACCGTGGCAGTGGCGTCACCGCGAGTGCTCCTCTGGCGCTCTTGATCAGCGGAAGTAAAGGCCCGTGCGAGGTCGCGGCACTCTTCTGCATGTCTGACCGTGGCAGAAATAGGCACGCACTCGGATGCATCCGGCCGGTACGGAAGAATGGTGTCGATGGTGTGCGAAGGGTGTCGACCATACAGCAAGAAATAGGGTGAAAATCCAGTGGTGCTCTGCGTAGCGGTATTATACGCGTAGGTGACGAATGGCAGAACGGCGTCCCAGTTCGTGTGGTCGGAGGCAACGTACATTGAAAGCATGTCGCCGAGCGTACGGTTGAAGCGTTCTGTGAGGCCATTCGTTTGAGGGTGGTACGCCGTAGTCGTACGATGAACAACGTGGCACTCTTTGAGAATCGCTTCAACTACTTCCGACAGGAAGACGCGTCCGCGATCGCTGAGCAGTTCTTGAGGTGGACCATGCCGCAGGATGAATGGGCGAAGCAGGAATGATGCAACATCGCGCGCTGTAGCTGCTGGCAGAGCGGCGGTTTCAGCGTATCGTGTAAGGTGGTCTACTGCCACAATTGCCCAGCGGTTACCAGCCGACGTCAGGGGAAGTAGCCCATACAAATCGATGCCAAAACGCCCGAACGGCCGGGTAGGGCAGGGTAGAGGCTGCAGACCAGCTGGTGAGTGGTGGGGTGAAGATTTTCGGCGCTGGCAGTCGGGGCATGAACGAACGAACTTTTGAAAGTAGTTGTACATTCCTCGCCAGTAGTGGCGTCGTCGGAGGCGCTGGTAGGTTTTGAAAAGTCCCGAGTGAGCACACTGTGGATCAGAGTGGAACGATGCGCAGATTTCAGACCGCAGGCTTCGAGGTACAATTAATAACCACTGGCGGCCGTCAGAGGTGTAATTGCGTGGGTGAAGCAGGTCGTCGCGAATGGCGAAATGGCGAGCTTGACGGCGCAATGCACGAGTGGTTGGCTGCGATGACGGATCAGCAAGGCAGTCTATGATGGAGGCAATCCAGGGGTCCTGGCGCTGCTCAGAAGCGATGGTCCCAATGTCGACGGAAGAAACGTCAAGCTGGGATATTGCGCAGCAGGCATTGTCGTCTGGCAAGGGAGAACGTGAGAGGGCATCAGCATACGCGGATATCGTAATCCTGTAAGCGAAGCGCCCAGTGGGCGAGGCGGCCGGAGGGATCCTTCAATAATGACAGCCAGCATAGTACGTGGTGGTACGTGACAACATCAAATTGGCGACCATACAAATAGGGACGGAGCTTGGTAAGCGCCCAGATGATCGCCAGGCATTCTTTTTCCGTGACGGTGTAATTGGTCTCGGCTTTAGTAAGCATACGGCTTGCATATGCCACAACATATTCAGGAAACCCTTCTTTGCGCTGCGCTAGGACAGCGCCGAGGCCAACACCGCTGGCATCTGTGTGTACCTCAATAGGTGCCGTTGGATCGTAGTGGCGCAAAATGGGAGGAGACGTCAGCAAACGACTGAGCTTAGTGAACGCCTCGTCGCACTCGGACGACCACGAATGGAGAGGTCCGTTGCTGCCAAGGAGCTTCGTCAGGGGCGATATGACGGCGGCGAAATTGGGAAGGAAGCGCCTGAAGTAGGAACACAAACCTACAACACTGCGCAGTTCTTTGACGGACGTCGGTTTAGGAAATTCAGCTACGGCACGAACTTTGGCTGGATCGGGAAGGATTCCATCCTTCGAGACGACTTAACCTAGTATCGTGAGCTGTCGCGCTGCAAATCGGCACTTCTTTAGGTTCCGTTGAAGGCCAGCGTTCGCTAAGCACGTCAAAACACGCCGTAGCCGTTGAAGGTGCGTGGTGAAGTCAGAGGCAAAACCAACAACGTCGTCGAGATAACATAAGCACGTATGCCACTTCAAACCACGGAGAACTGTGTCCATCATGCGTTCAAAGATTGCTGGCGCATTACAAGGTCCAAACGGCATGACGTTAAATTCGTATAAGCCGTCGGGTGTGACAAAGGCTGTCTTCGGCCTGTCGACGTCAGCCATGGGTACTTGCCAATAGCCGGAGCGTAAATCTAGAGATTAAAAGAATTCTGCTCCTTGTAGGCTATCGATGGCCTCACCGATTCGCGGCAGCGGGTATACATCTTTGCGAGTGATCTTGTTCAGGCGCCGATAGTCCACACAGAACAGTACCGAGCCGTCTTTTTTCGTAACAAGGACGACAGGGGATGCCCATGGACTGTTCGAGGGTCGGATCACTTCGCGGCGAAGCATATCGCCCGCTTGCTCATTAATCACACGAAATTCTGTGGCAGAGACGAGATATGGTCGTTACCGCAATGGCGGTTGGGAGCCAGTGTCAATATTGTGCGTAGCAGCAGACGCCCGGCCCAAGGAAGGTTGCCCGACATCAAAAGAAGAACGAAATTCTTCTAAGATGCGCAGAAGCTGCGAACGCTGAGGTGGGGTGAGGCCATCGGCAATAGATGAATCGAACACACCTGTGGGCAAAGGGTCGGACGTAGAGAGAGAACCGAGCGTGTTGTAACTGGCGCAGGACATGTCTTCGGGAACATCCGTAATTTGTACGGCGTCGATCACTTCCACGTGGCCAAGGCATTTGCCTTGAAGCAGCATCAAAGGGTATGAGAAGGGATTACAGAAAAAAATAGCTATGGAGCCCTGTTTGACGTTCACAGTCGCAAAATGCAGCAGCAGACGTTATCGAGTATAAAAGCGGCCCGACGGAGAAAGTAGTGTGATGGCGTCAGAGAGGCTGCTGCAGTGCATTGATACAATCACTGACGAGATGGGAGGAACGTTGGTGTCGTGCCTGACGCGTAGTTTGTTCGCAAAAGAAGCATTATCGGCAAGCGTCATATCTGAGATCTGCGACAGTTCTAGTTCGGCCCGTGCGCAATGAATGAATGAATGACGGCATCGTGGCGGGCCAGAAAGTCCCACCCCAGGATAACTTCGTGGGAGCACGAGGAAATCACAATAAATTCAACGTTGTATACAACGTCCTCGATGAGAACACGAGCGGTGCACGCCGCAATCGGGTTAATACGCTGTGCGCCTGCTGTTCGGAGGGCGAGTCCAGCAATGGGCGTCGTAACCTTTCGAAGGAAGCGACAAAGTTTTGCGTCCATAACTGATACAGCGGCTCCGGTATCCACGAGGGCATATGTGCGCATACCGTCAACTAACACGTCTATCACATTGGTCGGGCTACGTTGAGGACTTCCGCATTTCGACGGGGTCGCAGGCCTTGCCTCATGGACTGCGACGATTAGTTTTCCTCATCCGGAGCATCGGGACGAGGCCGCATCGGTGATGGGGAGCGTCGGCGTGGGGAAGTTGAGAGGCGGATGTTGGCGGACCAGCGGAATGGTGGTGATGCAGCCCGAGGTTCGTCGTCGTAATAAGGGCGCGGAGAACCCGCCATAGAACTTGGCCCATATGGTGTAGCGCTAGGCGACTGCACGCGACTACAGTGGCGTGCGACGTGGCATGCATAGCCGCACGCAAAACATATCGGTCGATTGTCCGCTGTACGCCACCGAGTCGCTGCGGCAGGTCCCATCCATGTGGAAGGACGCGTTGGACGTGGCGGCTGGTGAAGTGATTGCATAGCAGGCTGTTGTCGGGGCATGGCGAGGACTTCGGCGCACGTGAGAGCTCCCCGTTGAGGGAGTTGTAGAGGCTGGGTAACGACTTCCGCGTAGCTGAGTGGCACAGCTGTCGGGATCTGTTGGGGCCTGGCCATGACTTCGGCGTAGCTGTGAGGCGCAGCCGCAGGAACACGCTGGTGGTGCTCAGGCAAAACCTCGCGCAATTCTTGCGGTATGACGCGGCGAAGTGGAGGCGCAAAACTTGGCGCAGGGGCGTGTACCGACTGCGGCTGTGCAAAATTCGTCAACGAGAGTTGCCGGGCAACTTCCTCGCGGACGAACGCCTTCATTTCTGCTAGCAACGCTGCCTGGTTGGACATGGCAGCCAAACAAGCGAGGTGTTCGTCACGCGATAGAGATCGACGGGTCAGTGACCGCTGCCTGCGGAGTTCTTCATAGCTCTAACACAGTGTGACAATTTCAGCCACAGAGCGTGAACTTTTGGCCAGCAACATGTTAAAGGCGTCGTCTTCTATGCCCTTCAGGATGTTTCGGATTCGATCAGACTCCGCCATGGTCGAATCGGCTTTCCTGCATAGGTCCAGGACATCTTCGATATAGCTGGTGAATGTTTCGCCTGACTGTTGAGCTCGTTCTCGCAAACGTTGCTCGGCACGCAGCTTGTGAAGAGCAGGGCGACCAAATACATCGGCGAGGGAAGTCTTAAATTCCGACCATGCCTGGAACTCTGCTTGATGGTTGTTATACCATCATCATCATCATCATCATCATCAGCCTGGTTACGCCCACTGCAGGGCAAAGGCCTCTCCCATACTTCTCCAACAACCCCGGTCATGTACTAATTGTGGCCATGCCATGCCTGCAAACTTCTTAATCTCATCCGCCCACCTAACTTTCTGCCGCCCCCTGCTACGCTTCCCTTCCCTTGGGATCCAGTCCGTAACCCTTAATGACCATCGGTTATCTTCCCTCCTCATTACATGTCCTGCCCATGCCCATTTCTTTTTCTTGATTTCAACTAACATGTCATTAACTCGCGTTTGTTCCCTCACCCAATCTGCTCTTTTCTTATCCCTTAACGTTACACCTATCATTCTTCTTTCCATAGCTCGTTGCACCGTCCTCAATTTGAGTAGAACCCTTTTCGTAAGCCTCCAGGTTTCTGCCCCGTAGGTGAGTACTGGTAAGACACAGCTATTATATACTTTTCTCTTGAGGGATAATGGCAACCTGCTGTTCATGATCTGATAATGCCTGCCAAACGCACCCCAGCCCATTCTTATTCTTCTGATTATTTCCGTCTCATGATCCGGATCCGCCGTCACTACCTGCCCTAAGTAGATGTATTCCCTTACGACTTCCAGTGCCTCGCTGCCTATTGTAAATTGCTGTTCTCTTCCGAGACTGTTAAGCATTACTTTAGTTTTCTGCAGATTAATTTTTAGACCCACTCTTCTGCTTTGCCTCTCCAGGTCAGTGAGCATGCATTGCAATTGGTCCCCTGAGTTACTAAGCAAGGCAATATCATCAGCGAATCGCAAGTTACTAAGGTATTCTCCATTAACTTTTATCCCCAATTCTTCCCAATCCAGGTCTCTGAATACCTCCTGTAAACACGCCGTGAATAGCATTGGAGATATCGTATCTCCCTGCCTGACGCCTTTCTTTATTGGGATTTTGTTGCTTGCTTTATGGAGGACTACGGTGGCTGTGGAGCCGCTATAGATATCTTTCAGTATTTTTACATACGGCTCGTCTACACCCTGATTCCGTAATGCCTCTATGACTGCTGAGGTTTCGACAGAATCAAACGCTTTCTCGTAATCAATGAAAGCTATATATAGGGGTTGGTTATATTCCGCACATTTCTCTATCACCTGATTGATAGTGTGAATATGATCTATTGTTGAGTAGCCTTTACGGAATCCTGCCTGGTCCTTTGCTTGACAGAATTCTAAGGTGTTCCTGATTCTATTTGCGATTACCTTAGTAAATAGTTTGTAGGCAACGGATAGTAAGCTGATCGGTCTATAATTTTTCAAGTCTTTGGCGTCCCCTTTCTTATGGATTAGGATTATGTTAGCATTCTTCCAAGATTCCGGTACGCTCGAGGTCATGAGGCATTGCGTATACAGGGTAGCCAGTTTCTCTAGAACAATCTGTCCACCATCCTTCAACAAATCTGTTGTTACCTGATCCTCCCCAGCTGCCTTCCCCCTTTGCATATCTCCCAAGGCTTTCTTTACTTCTTCCGGCGTTACCTGTGGGATTTCGAATTCCTCTGGACTAATTTCTCTTCCATTATCGTCGAGGGTGCCACTGCTACTGTATAAATCTCTATAAAAATCCTCAGCCATTTGAACTATCTCATCCATATTAGTAATGATATTGCCGGCTTTGTCTCTTAACGCATGCATCTGATTCTTGCCAATTCCTAGTTTCTTCTTCACTGTTTTTAGGCTTCCTCCGTTCCTGAGAGCATGTTCAATTCTATCCATATTATACTTCCTTATGTCAGCTGTCTTACGCTTGTTGATTAACTTCGAAAGTTCTGCCAGTTCTATTCTAGCTGTAGGGTTAGATGCTTTCATACATTGGCGTTTCTTGATCAGATCTTTCGTCTCCTGCGATAGTTTGCTGGTATCCTGCCTAACGGAGTTACCACTGACTTCCATTGCACACTCCTTAATGATGCCCACAAGATTGTCGTTCATTGCTTCAACACTAAGGTCCTCTTCCGGAGTTAAAGCCGAATACCTGTTCTGTAGCTTGATCTGGAATTCCTCTATTTTCCCTCTCACCGCTAACTCATTAATCGGTTTCTTACGTACCAGTTTCTTCCGTTCCCTCCTCAGGTCTAGGCTAATTCGAGTTCTTACCATCCTGTGGTCACTGCAGCGCACCTTGCCGAGCACGTCCACATGTTGTATGATGCCAGGGTTAGCGCAGAGTATAAAGTCTATTTCATTTCTAGTCTCGCCGTTCGGGCTCCTCCAGGTCCACTTCCGGCTGTCCCGCTTGCGGAAGAAGGTATTCATTATCCTCATATTATTGTGTTCAGCAAACTCTACTAACAACTCTCCCCTGTTATTCCTAGTGCCTATGCCATATTCCCCCACTGCCTTGTCTCCAGCCTGTTTCTTGCCTACCTTGGCATTAAAGTCGCCCATTAGTATAGTGTATTTAGTTTTCACTCTACCCATCGCCGATTCCACGTCTTCATAGAAGCTTTCGACTTCCTGGTCATCATGACTGGATGTAGGGGCGTAGACCTGTACAATCTTCATTTTGTACCTCTTATTAAGTTTCACAATAAGACCTGCCACCCTCTCGTTAATGCTATAGAATTCCTGTATGTTACCAGCTATATTCTTATGAATCAGAAATCCGACTCCTAGTTCTCTTCTCTCCGCTAAGCCCCGGTAGCACAGGACGTGCCCGCTATTTAGCACTGTATATGCCTCTTTCGGCCTCCTTACCTCACTGAGCCCTATTATATCCCATTTACTGCCCTCTAATTCCTCCAATAGCACTGCTAGAGTCGCCTCACTATGTAACGTTCTAGCGTTAAACGTTGCCAGGTTCATATTCCAATGGCGGCCTGTCCGGAGCCAGTGATTCTTAGCACCCTCTGCTGCGTCGCAGGTCTGACCGCCGCCGTGGTCAGTTGCTTCGCAGCTGCTGGGGACTGAGGGCCGGGGTTTGATTGTTGTGTTCATATAGGAGGTTGTGGCCAAGTGCTGCACCAGGGTGGCCAATCCTGCTCTGGTGAGGGAGTGCGTTACCGGTTCTGGTCACCGGGATCAGGCCACACTCCAGGCCTGTTTGTGCAATTTTATCAACACGCGGATTTTTTTTTTAATCCGGTGGAAAATTGCCGGCACCGGGATTCGAACCACGGACCTCTTGCACGCGAGGCGGGTGTTCTACCTCTACGCCACCGCTGCATCTGTTATACCACAGGCTGGCAACCCCAGCGAGGTAGAACCGAACATGGCTCAGTTTGGCCGCTTCGTCCCACTTGTTATGGTCGCCTACCCTGTCGTACGCCGTGAGCCATTCGTCCACGTCAGTGTCGTCCGCTCCAGTGTAGATAGGAGGGTCGCGATGACGAGGCACCCGGGGACACGCAGCGGGTGCAGAGGAGGCGTTTGCTGGGAGGTGTCTTGGGTCATGGTAGATGGTAGGGTACGGGACCGGAGTTCCAGGATGATCGTCTGAGGGTACCCCGCACACTCCACCAATTCTAAAGGTGTTTATTTGGCACAGCTCGGAGAAGCGCAACGTCGACGGGCAGGGCAGTCACAGCTTTGAAGCACGAGAGCCGTTGCGGAGCAGGAGCGCTCGGCCCACTAGCGTTTTGAGCCAGTAGCGCTGAACCCATTAGCGTCTCTCTTCGCTACAAAAGAAATATCCTTATCGTCGGTACATCAGATCAAGAGCGTGCGCACAAATATCAGGAAGTAGCGCGTATCATCATTCAAGGCACGTTTTACGAGGCCGATGCTTACAATACAACGCCAGTCATGACGGCCAAGGGAGTCATCAGAGGAATCCCTCTCGACGAGGGCCCAAGAGATATCACAGTACCGGTGGTTACACTTTCAGTTTATTATTCTTTTAAGACACATAGTTGGTTAATAGTTTACAGTCGAGGGTTCCAAAGTCAAACCACTGCCGCGGGATTCTCGTTTAACAAGAAGAATGGTTCCCAAGTGTATAATTAATACAGTAGTGTACAATTATACAATAAATAGGCGAATAAAAGGTGAACAAACAAGTGAAAAGGAGTACATTCGATTTTTATACAAGGAGTCATAGACGTAAAATAAAAAAATTGCGCATTACCAATCTAAGTTTTTATAACCTATTTAACAAATGAAGTACACACTTCATATACAAAGTAAGTTAATCAGGACAATAGTTTTACAAAATGAAATGTTTAAGTTCTTATTTGAATTCATCCAAAGATGATGATGATTTAAGAACATGTGGTATGTCATTCCCCAGTTGAACCACTGAGAAGGAGGAATATCATTAGAAGCCAAGAAACACTGACACCAAGGACAACATAGGGGAAATTACTTGTGCTTAATAAATGAAAAAAAAACGATAAATTAATGAAAATTAAAGTGATGAAAAAACTTGTTTCAAGCGCGAACCGATCCCACAACCTGCGCATTTCGCGTACGATGCTTTACCAATTGAGCTAGCGCGGCGCCATTTCCCCATAAACTTTCTTGGGTATTTATGTGTCCTAGTATAACCCTGGGAGTGTTAGCCAGTGCCACCACTCACAACCACCGCTTAAATTAAATGAGAGCCTATAGATATTTGCGGTAGATATGGGCAACTATTTGAGATGATTTAAAAATCGTGGACTGAGTTTTAAGCGGGTTCAAAATTAGGTTGTTGAAAGAACACCATTGAATAACTGTTGTCAATTCGTTGTTTATTTTAGTGATTAGCGTTGTTAAAGATTTGTCTCACATGGACGTGGTGGTATCAGTGTAAAGGACAACGTTAGGAAGATTAATGCGATAAGGTAAATCATTAATGTAGATACAAAACAATAAAGGCTGAAGTATTGAGCCGTGCGTTCTCCCTTGAATAACGCCCTTAACATTTCAGTAAACACCACCTACGCAGACTGATTATTCGCGATCAAGCAATGTTTTAAAAAAGTCAAAGGTGGAGCAGCGATACCCAATGATTATAGTGCTTGTAATCTAAAGAAGCATTCATTAGTGAGTCTGATAAGACTTTCATAATTGATCAGATGCGAAATCTAGACGCCGTGATGGGTGCTGCCACTGGTTGTACAGGAAGCACTGCGCTCAAAAGTGACGTCTTTGCCAGTGAAGCAGCAGTTGCATCAAAAAACAAACCTTTATGACCGGGTACCCAATACAAATGGACACATTGCAGATGGGCAGGAACTAGCAAGTGAAAGAGGTTTAGCATGGGCGATTCACTAAAAGCCGTAAGGAAACAGCAGACAGGTAGGGAGTCAGTAAGTCGTTTGGTGTAATTTACATGAAACTAGAATTACTCCTGTAAACTCACTAAGAAAATTACACAAAATCAGGCGACCTTGCTGAAAAACAGCTAAGGGCTAGATGTTCGAATGTGAACATTTTTCTCCGCATTGCGATTCATCTGCCGCAATGATAATATTTGTTGCCGGTGTGTTTCGATGCTCTTGTCATATTCCGCTTAAGATACTGTAACTCAGTAGTTTCGCGTGCTTTGGAAAAATTTCATCAAGTGTAATTTTTGGGGCAAGTTGAATGCGTATCCCTAGGGAGCACATCGCAAATTTGTAAATTTAGTGAGCCAAGTAATGTTTGCGCAAATAATATCGTGGTGTATAAAACCTGGGCCAATGAACGCCGAAAAATAATTCTGTATCGGAGATGGCGAGACACTCAGAGATCAGCATAAAATGGGTGGAATTCTCGCTTCCGGGTATAATACAGCATGTCCAACGCATTTTCGGAGTTCTAAGCACAAACGTATTGTATCTCGTTCTAATGAAGCTAGTTGTCGAGGTTTGTATGGCGTTACACCTAAGAATAAAACACATCCAAATCCTAATACTCACCAGACGCAGTTTTATTCATCATCAAAATTATTTTCGCTGCTTACTTGATCTTCGACTATTGAACTTGGGCAAAAATGCCCACTGTACGAGCTGTATTTCTCACAATATAAGGAATATGCGGCCGCCATCTAAATGATTCGTTATAAATAACTGCACACTATAAGACTCTAGTTGTGGCAGATCTGCTAGATGTAATTTAAGCGATATGTATACTGGACCTTTAAAGAGATAAACAAGAATAGTACACTTACTAGCATTCAGGCCTCAATGTAAGCTATCCAGCGAGCCTTCCATTTCCCTTAGATATGACTTCAAAACTTGGTAAGGGAAGTAAACGTCACAAGCCACAGCAAAATAAAGCACGGTCGTCGGCATAAGCGCAGGGACGAACACAAGGTGGACGAGGATTTCGCTGAGTAACATATTAAAGAATTCCGGTGAAAGTTCCGATTCCTGAGGCACACCTCCTGTTTGGTGTTGTTTAAAAAAGAAAAGCGCCTTTAAAAACACTATAATTCTCTTCATCTTAAAAATCAATAACCAATCTACAGAATAACCTTGAAAGTCTTAGCGCTAAAACAGCCTCATTAAAATTGTATTGTGAATACCTTCATAGGCTTTGGATATATCTGAGTTAAATAACCCGTATGCTGTTTTTTTTTTGTTTGCCGGGCGATGGTAATACGAGGTTCAAGGCCTACATGGGCGTGTAATATTGAATAAACAGGTCTAATTCCATTTTGCCAGGGATTCAACAACTGATTTACATTAACACACTCCATTATATTTATTTCTCTAATATTTCAGCAATGCCTACATACTTGGCGCCTACCGGAATATTGGAAATGTGCGTTAGTAATACCGGTATTTAAATCTGGTGACACTGCAGACCCTAATAGTTACAGGCCTGTGTCACTGACATCCATTTGTTGCAAATTACTGGAACACATCCTGTACTCACACATTATAGACTATCTTAACGAAAATTTCTTTCTCTTGAATAACCAACGTGCATTTCGTCAAAATCGCTTGTGCCAGACGTAGCTATATGAACATGTAACAGATATTAATATTTCTTTAAACAAACTAATTTCGTACAAACACCAGTTTTATTGATTTCTGTAAAGCTTTCGACCGAGTACCTCATAATTGACTAAAACTGAAAGTTAGAAACATACAGCTTGACTACAACACGACCCGATCAATTGAGAAGTTCCTAATGAACAGAGTTCAAGTAAACAGTTTAAACAACTGGTTTTCGAACCGCACTCACGTCAGCTAGGGAGTTAAGGGTCCATCCTTGGTCCACTGCTATCTTTAGTTTACATCAGTGACATCGCAACTAATATTATTTCACAAATCGTCTTTTCGCAGATGACTGCGCCTTCTATATTTAAATAAGCTGCCCTACCGATATCTCTTTGCTGCAGTCTAATTTAACAGAACTAACTGACTGGCGTGACACATGCTGGATGAAAATTAACATAACGAAAACTAAACACGTAAGATTTGCTTCGATTACTCGACTTACCTCTAACCAGCACACTATGCGTGGCATTACTGTTGACTCAGTATCTTGAAGGAGGTACTTGGGTGTACTGTTTACCTCTAATTTAAGCCGGAATGCTCACATTGAACACATTACCACAAATACATGCAAAAAACATGGTTACCTGAAACGGAGCGTACACCTTGCGAACACAGGTACCAGTCTTCGCGCATACAGTTATCTTGTCTGGCCCTCTTTCGAATATGCTCCATAATTTGAAACCCCCATCACTCTAATCTCGCGAATCTACTCAAATCAGTACAAAATAAAGTGAAGTGTTTCATCTTACATTCATACTGTCTATATAAAGCGTGTCCACCTTAATGAAATCACTCAATCACCCTTCTCTTTACATGCGCAGGAAATTATCATGGTTTCGTTCTTCTAAAGTCTTTACCATAGCAACACTGCAGTTGCTCGAGCCCATATTCTTCCCGCTCCCCACATTTCAACTCCAGCAGACCATGTTCATACAGTAAAACCCATATTTTCCAGAACTAACGCTTATGAAAATACGGCTCTAGTTTTACCTATTGCCGAATGAAACTCGCTACCTTCAAACATTGTCTCGCTTACAAAATCAGCATCATTTCATGCAGCACTGCTAACCTTCTCAGAGTGAATCAACCTGTCTGTAGCCACATATGCTTGAATATTTACATAAACATTGTTTTCATGTGCTTGGCATTGCACAGCAATCATTTCGTTTCATATGATACCTATTTCTGTGGGTTGTTTACATAAATCACAATTCGATTGTATTTCTAAACTCTTGTACTGATGGGTACAGTCGTCTCCATCGCGTTTTAAGTTCATATGCGCTTTTCGCGCTACCAAATATTCTATAAACTTCGTGTATGTTTTCTTTCTTTCTTTTCTTTCTGTTTTGTTTGTTTCTTTTCTAAGTTTCAATACATTTTTTTATTGCTCCTAATGTCTTCCGCGATTATTTGCGTTGTACACATTGCATTTACGCTTGACCGTTTTCATCCCCCCCCCCCTATGTAAGGCCCTAACGGGCCCTAAGAGTACTTAAATGAATAAATAAAAATATGTGAAAAATGTTGTCCGCCTGAGTTTCTTAAGCAGCACTTCAATCTGAGTACACGAGCGTTGCTGCACTTCGCTCCTATCGCACCAGCGACCCCGAGCTGCGCTCTGCGGTGCTACAGTCACCGCGTCCGGTAACAGAAAATGTCTGCCGACGCTAAGTAGCTGCGCAAATCTATTGTGAGTGCTAGTTTCAGAGAGCTGGATAGGTTTTGATTGAAATTTCTTTGTAAATTTACTTGGAATATTTTTCACAATAAACAGACGCACAATGTTAACAAATTCGTAACTCTACATCAAAACCGATATGGTACTTGAAAGGCGTGAGCGCGCTCGGTGAGCAGCTCAATGCAGCCGTATACAGCCCACGCACGGTGGGTGAGAGGAGGGGAGAGCAGGGGGGGAGGGGGAGGTGTTGCGCAGATGTCTATCTAGATGGAGCACTTAAAGCGGACAAATATTTTATAGGAATAAGTTTGCTGTCCAAATGAACTTACTCCATGTTTATAAGGGTTCTAAAAAACTCACATTCGCTAAAGCAGTATCTTTCAGAATCTATTTTGTTCGTTTTAGACGTGTTATTAGGAGCACTTTACAATATAGTGATATCGTTTTTTATAGCTATGTCACCATGTTTTCAACTGTATAATTTGCAGTTTTCGATACTTTCTCTAAAGATTGTGACGGTAAAAAAAAATCAGCATCTGCTTCCAGCACTCAGTAGATTTGTCATTTTATTTTAAACCCAACATACTTGATCGAAATACATGCTGCGATTGCAGAGGAAACCGATTTCGCCATTTCCATGTATCTCTAAAGGAGCTTCCGAGCTAAAGCAACAAGCGTTGTGAATTTCAGAGTGGGCGCTGTACTCGAGCACATTTATGGAGTTTCCTTTCTCCGTACTAACGGTGCCGCGTGTGCCACGACTGGCTGAGATGGAAGGAGGATGACATTGCAATTTTCTACCTTCCCTCATGCCCGACGTCCCTGGATGAATCTTGACGAGTCGAGCTGTCCAGTGACCGAATGCCTTGAGAGAGAGTGTTGCGTGAGCTCGCCCTCGCTCTGCCTTCCACATTTAGCGTTCTTTCCCCGCCTTCCTTTGCAATATTTCACCCTTTCACGTCTTTCACGGCGGGAAGCGGCGGTCGTTGCTGGGTTATGTCGGTTGGGGCCTTTATTTTTAATTTGGAACATCGCCGAGCATGCTCTGCATTTTAACGCGACAGCATTAAGGGCCCCGTGCCGCAGAAAATTCGGCCGGCGTCGTACGTCCACCGTAGACCGTCGTTCCAGCAAAAATCATTCCGAAGTACGCGTATCCAACCACGCAGGCCCTTCGTGTAGCGCAATGGAGTTGCTGAACTAATAGATTTTCTCAAAGTAAGATACGCAAAAAACTCGTAAAGTACGTCTCACAACCTACACCCATGATAGTGTCGGATAGTAAATTGAACATACGAGAAAACATAACTCTGTTAGGCGTAAACTCGAACACAAACCCGTATTCCAGCGTTCTAAAAATTCATAAACGGCCATCCCCTTTTAGATTTGCGCGCACTGGCACGCGCCAATATCAAAGGCCATGAAGAGAGGCGCCCGGTTCTTTGCAACACCTCCAGATGGCGCTCGCCTCCGGCGCATCGCGGCCCAAGCAAGAGTCCGCGTTTCTACCAGAAAGCTCGCCTTCGTGCATAGCTTTCGCCGCCTGCGTTTCTCGGTAAACGTTACGGTTCCATAAGCTGCAGTTGCCGGAAGCGCGAGAAGCAGTCGGGGGTCTTTGAATGCTATCGCGTTCCACTCTTGAGAGCAAGCTTTAGCTCGGGCACAACTCCGACGCGGCCTATTGAAATACATGTAAAACGCAAAAACGCTTTTATGAGGTAACCCCTGGACCGATTTTGATGAAATTTATTGCATTTAAAAGAAAACGTTAAATTCTAGTGACTGTTTGAAGCGGAATTTCAATTTAAGGCTTGCACTTTCTTAAAACGATCTTCAAATACTTGAACGTTTGAAAAAAATAGAAGCACGAAGTTTACAAATTCATAGCTCTGCATCAAGAACTGAAATCGCGGTTCTGTAAACGGCATCCATTAGATTATTCAAAGCGGACAAATTCAATATATCATTTTACATCTTACGTGAATTTGTTACGTTGGTTACAACGAATAAAGGGAAAATCAGACATCCACCCGTTCGTAGCAATTGCGACAAAGGAAACCCATACGGGTTCCTCGAAGAAAAAGCCTCATAGTTGAAGAAAAATTCGTCCTGGTCCGGGACTCGAACCCGGGACCGCCGCCTTTCCGGGGCAGCCGCTCTACCATCTGAGCTAAGCAGGCGGCTAGCAGATGGCGGGGCGAAGTCGAATTTGTCGACAACACGAAGCAAAGGCAAGAGTTTGACGTAGTAGTTCTCCGGAAACCCGGAAGGCTGAGAGAAGTAATTAATAAAGGAAAAATCAGACATCCACCCGTTCGTAGCAATTGCTACAAAGGAAACCCATACGGGTTCCTCGAAGGAAAAGCCTCATAGTTGAAAAAAAATTCGTCCTGGTCCGGGACTCGAACCCGGGACCACCGCCTTTCCGGGGCAGCCGCTCTACCATCTGAGCTAAGCAGGCGGCTAGCAGATGGCGGGGCGAAGTCGAATTTGTCGACAACACGAAGCAAAGGCAAGAGTTTGACGCAGTACCTCTGCGGAAACTCGGAGAACTACTACGTCAACGGTTTTGCAAAAGTTGTATTTCCCTATGATTAATTCTTTTATATTCATGTGTAACATATCAATTTTTTCAGCTTTAGATGTACTATTAGATGCAATTCACAGAATTATATTATCGTGTTTAGCGGTTGAGTAACAGAGTTGTAAACTTGATAGTTTCGTTTCTTGAAAATTTTCGATTTTTGCCAATTTGCGACCTGACTCAAAAAATCGAAACCAAAAGTCACTAGACCTTAAGTTTGTCTTTTAAATGCAACAAACCTCTTCAAATTTGGTGCAGTGGTTGCCGAGACAAACGAATTCTCCTTTTACATGTGATTAGATAGGGGCACTCGAGCTAAAGCTTCCTCTTAAAGGTGAAGCTTAAGCGTCCTCCAAATTTTTGTGGTTGCAGTGGTTAACCAACCATCTTTCTTGACCCTTTAAGTACGCACTGTCACATCTTTCACTCGCAAAGTGGATCGTGTCGCGTCGGTGCCAGCGTTTCGCCGACAAAAAAGAGTGGGTGCACGAAAGCGCATTATTTATTTATTTATTTATTTCAATTGACTGTCAACCGTTTCACAGGGTTGTTACACGAGTGGAGTAAAGAAGGAAAGAAATTTACACATATGGGGGGGGGGGGCAGTTAGAATAATAGTAATTGTCAGCGCCAAATTTGCTAAAGAAGTACAAAATAAAAAGAAAGAAATATGAGTACAGCAGTAAGTATGAATGCGAATATTGGCAAGCGTGCCAATTGCAAAACGATGTCATCATTTGGAGAATACAAACAAATACAAGGACATCAGGCTGATGAGTACGTATTAAGTGAGTTATGCAACAGTTAAAGGAAATCATCAATTCTTCGCTGTTCTAATACAAGTCGGTCCGGAGTATTGTATTCCCGAATGCATCTAGGGAGAAAAGAATACAATGTATTGTTGTTGCACGAATATTCTAGGGAGTGAGATCATGTGTAGGACGTAGGTGGCTTGGATTTCTTAGTTTCGACATATCTAATGTGGTCTATCTTAAAATAGTTGTGCAGTAGCATATATGAGAACTTCAGGCGGTGAATTTTAGCTCGACTTTGGAGAGAGGGTAAACCTGGAAGGCGTAGCAAATCTGTCCTTGGAATCAAGGCGTTGATAGAAGTTAAAAATAAATCTAATCGCTTTCCGCTGCACATTTTCAAGCATGCTGATAGTGCTACTTGTGAAAGGGAACCAGATTATATTGGCATAATCTAGGATCGGTCGTACAAGTGTGGTGTATGCTCGGTCAGCGTGCCGCAGCGTCCACTTAAGGAAAAAAAAATTTGATGGCTTTCGCGGCTATTGTTTCCGTATGAACTGTCCAGCTGAGATGAGAAGTTAATATTACACGAATATATTTGTACTGGCGTATATTTCTGAGCTTGACGTTATAAAAGCCACTAGGAAAGGTTAAGCTTGTTTTCTTTTCTGTTATTGACATCGCAACTGTTTTGCCTGAATTAATCACCATTTGCCAGTAAGAGCACCAACTTACTACTTCATTCAGGACAACGTTCAGCTCAATTTTGTCACTCGTAGCTGTTAACCTTTTTATACAATACGCAGTCGTCTGCGAATTACGTAATATTTGGGTTAATGTTGACTGCCAGATCATTTATAAACAAGAAATATAATATCGGTTCCAAAACGGATTCCTGGGGCACACCGGATGTGACAACTAACGTGTTAGAAACGTCAACACTACATAGCACAATTTGTTCACGGCCGGACAAATAACTTGATTTCCATCAAGTCACTGACAGATCCTCAAGTTTTCGGACAAGCTGGAAAACTAGCATTTCAAGGGAAACCGGATGGAACGCCTTTGGGAAATCCATAAAAATTATGTAAATTTGGTAGCGTTCGTTAATACCTTGGGCCAGGTCATGCATTGTCTCGACATGCTGCGTTACGGTCAATAGACCTCTCAGAAATCCGTGCTTGTTTGGGTGTAGCAGATCACCGTGTTCCACAAAATTAGTAAGGAATTTGAGGAAAATATGCTCGAGTATTTTACAGCTGGTAGAGGTCAAGCAAATTGGCCTGTTGTTTGATGGGATCATCTTGTCACCGGATTTATGCACTGAGATTATTTTTGCGACTTTCCATTCAGAAGAAGAATTGTTTCTGAGAATTGTTACCTCGAGTTGCTCTTTTCATGGGCAGGTCACGTTTGCGCGACGACCACGTAAAGTACACTGCGAGCGTGCAGTGTTGTCAAATTAAACGTTGAGATATCTAATTTCGCAAATTAATGAATGTTTTTTCCACGTTGTGGGTGATTTCACGCCCTTTCAAGTTTACTCCCTGATCCTCACACGCGTTCGAGATACAGACCTAACATACAAACTATAATTCCTAATAATATTAGTCACCCGTGGCCTGCGGAATCCGTTAGATAGAGTTAGTGGGACATTAGGCAGTGTTAACTACGCATGACAGGCTTATCACAGCGGGTGTTGCACGCATGCAGAAACTTAAAGAGTAAGCTTTGGCTCGCGAACAACTACCATGCAGCCTATTGAAATACATGTAAAAGGAAGAAACGCTTTCTTGAGACAACCACTTGGCGGATGTCAATGAAATTTGTTGCATTCGTGATAGATTGCTAAATTCTAGCGACTGTTAGAAGCGCAATTTTCATTTCGAGTTCGAATCTTTTAAAAGGAGCTTTCAAGAATCGATGAGCTTGAAAAAAAATGGAAACACGAGGTTTACAAATTCGTAGCTCGGCGCTAATAACAGATGGGACAGTTCTGTCAACTGCATCAATTATAGCATCCAAAGTGGACAAATGTGGTTCATCAATTTAGGTCTTACATGAATTCGTTACATTGTTTGCAAGATTCTTGAAAACGTCCTATTCGCATATTAGTAATCTATTTGAGAACAGTACATAATACATTAATTTTGTGCGCTTTATACATACTACTAGATACAAGTTACGAAATCGTGATATCGTTTTTCATTGCTGAGTTACGGAGTTGTAAACTTCATAGTTTTGTTTTCTAAAAATTTCCGATTGACAATAACTTTTATAAAACATATCGATGGCCTCAATGAAAATTCGCTGCACATAGTCACTAGATTTTACCTTTTTTTCTTTTGAATGCCGCTAACCGCATAATATTGAGTACAATGTTCGCCGAGAAAAGCGACTTTCATGTATTTAGATGGGAGCCCCGTAACTAAGCTTCCGACAGAGAACTGTTTGGTTTGCACTTCCACAGGCCCGCCATTCCCGCATTGTTTGCGATCATGAACGCAATCTGGCAAACTCGTGTAGCCAAAATAGTTCGTTTGCCATGCTTGTTTTTCTTCAATATCTGTGTGGCGCGGTGGCGCCGTTCAAAAAAATTCCCACTTTGAATCTGTTTCCCTTCGTTCTCGCGCTAATTTGCACGCTTGCCGTTACGGCAACGTGTTTTGTTTCAGTTTATATTGTACTGGTTGTGGGTTACACACCTGTTTTATTCTTTTCATTTGCCTTTGATGACGGTGAGGTGACTGGGTACTACGCATGCGGTCTAGCTACAGTCAGTCGCGCTTCGAATAGGCTCATTGCTGTTCGGCACTACTTAACTTAAAAAAAGATATATGGGGTTTCACGAGCCATAACTATGATGTGATTATGAGGGATGCTGTAGTGGGAAACTGCGAAAATCTGGAGCACTGGGGTTCTTTACCGTGCACCTAAGTACAAGGGTGTTTTCGCATTTCGCCCTCATTAAAATGCGGCCGCCGTGGCCGCGATTCGATCCAGCGACCTCGTGCTCAGCTGAATAACACCACAACCGCATTGTAATCACGCCGGATTACTAAAATGTTGCGATCCGCGTGCGTGAGTGCTAATGCTTTCATTCTCGAGAGCACGCCGTCATGCGCATAACTTTCTTTGGTGCCACCCATTTTGACTCACTAATTGTGATTGGCCAACGTTAATTCGCAACGGCTTTCGTACAATAGGTCATGAATCTAAATCTGCTAAATCACGCGGGCTGAAATAACGAAACTTTAGGCAAACTTGTAACTAAAGTTCATGAAAATCTTGGGTTTTACGTGCCTGAGCAACGATATGTGTATAAGTGGGGGACTACGGATTAATATTGACCAGCTGGGGCTCTCTATTGTGCACCCAATGAACAAGGGCGTTTGTTGCATTTCTATGTCATCCCCATTGTAAAGCGGCCGCCGCTGGCCCCAGCGGCCGGGATTTGGTGCTGCGCCTTCTAGGCGAACTGGTAGCAAGGCCATTTGGAGGTCTGCTGTTCTGTACAGCGGCTTCTTTGGACGCCATGAACATGCTAACGCCAAAGGTGCACGCTGCCCTAGATATGCATGTTAAAGTGCCGTGCCGGGGTTGAAGCTCTCATACTTAATACAGGGCCTCCTAAATTTTTAAGGCCTACCAGAATTTTTCAAACTCCTTTGGGGTAAGTACATACATACATTATATATATATATATATATATATATATATATATATATATATATATATATATATATATATATGATAAATTTTCTTTCCATTTATGGATTCAGAATTTCAGTAAGGCGCCTGGTTTAGCGGTTTTTCGCAATGACACGTCATGGTCACAATATGAGAAAGCGCTGCATCAACCTCGAGTTAATAATAATGCGAGAAAAAGGGACAGTGTAAGTGCCTTTGCACATTGCAAGAAAAGCCGTGGCCAACTCTACCGTGCAGAATGAGTCTCTGTGAACTGAATGCTACTAGTATAACTCTTTTTGATTACATACTTAGTGAAAGTCACGCTATTTATGGGATCACGTTATCATAGTTATGCAATCCAAATATCCATTCATAAAGATGGTTACCTTCATTTTCGCTGTATCGCTCGCCAGCGTGAGCCTTTGAGGTCATTCTTCTGCTTAGTTCAGTGATCAACCAGGCCTAATTTATGAAAGTGCCTGCTTCGCAAGCTTGTGTGAAGTGACCTAACACTAAGAAACAAATTTGTTATAATTAACAGTTATGTGGAATATCAGACCCTTCGACAGCGTGATATGTGAGCACGGAGCTCTTCTGGTATCTGTTTAAGCACTCCGATTCATCAAGAGTCCTCAGGGCGCAATGTGTCATCAGACTGCTCAAAAGTGTCGGCATAGAATCGTTGTCCCTACCCTTTTGCTATACTGACAAACACGTCAAGTACGAGGGACGTTCCAACAGTAAGTTTCGCCATTTATTTTGATATTCAAACTTTGCTGTCAAAAAAATACACCATGGCACCATGAACTATACACCTTGCACTATTTTTCCACATAGTCGGTACATTGAGACATTTGTCGTAGCCTGCAATCAGTTCGAAGAAACCACTCTTAAAAAACTCGGTGCTCTGCAATGAAAAAAAAACCGTAGCCGAGCCTGCTCCACCTCCGCATTCTTTTGGAAGTGACGACCCGAGCAAGGTAATATAGCTGGTAGCTAAGCTTCCATAGAAGCCAATACGTTCAAAACATGGCGGTTCACCAGCGGTTCATGAGGCTTAGCGCCATCTGTATGAGAAGGGAACACTTCCGGCCGAAGAAAAAACAATGTAACGCCATGTCCGTTAAAAAAAAAAAAGGTGTCGTCATAATATTCTCAAAGGCGCGAAATTTGTTTTGGTGGTCTGCCACTAGAGCTGTATATTTAAATGCCCCGCCATTCGACTTGGTGGGCGTTTCGAGCTTTTCAACGCGGAAAGCAATGCAAGAAAAGGACAATCGTGAGGGCATTGAAATTACCCCCCTGAACAGAGCGTGCTTTCTTTGGAGGCCGACGAAAGCTTTAGGTGTAGAGCGCTGGTTCTACCGTCGGACGCCAAGCCCGTTGGCCTGCGCAGTCACACGAAAACAACTCAAGTAAGCAATTACCTGGCGGTCGTAACTCACTACTTTTGACTGAACAGGTTGAGAAACGATGAAGCTACCCGCGTCACGAAATTCAGACAAACGTCGACAAGCGAATCAGCACAACCTGTTAGGGCGGCGTATTGCAACAGGTGAACTTTACGAGCACGGTTTTCTTAACACATCAAGAGCTACATTGCTTTGCGAGCGATAGCGGCGTCAACGCCCCTTATACGATGGGCGCTGAAAAAAATGTATTTATTGATAATGATAAAATAAAAGAGAGTTGTCTTTACTCGTCAGGCATATGCCAATTGCTAAGGAACTTTATTTTCGTTGAATGAATCTGTGTCTCACTTTTAAAAAAAGCCTTTTCCATTCCCAATGTTTCTTCCCTCGAAACATAGTTGCGTTTAAATCACTGCACCCATAACCACCCTCTCTGATGTCGGTGACAATTTATTCTGAGCCGCTTTTCGCCCGATGCTTAGCCACCTGTTTGGATCGACCTTGTCCCGAGAGTGCGGCTTTCAACGCAGTGCCCATTCATACCGGATAACAGCACGCACTTGCATTGGCGACGAAGTTGTCGGTACACGACTCACTGCCATCGTAATTTCTACTCGAATTCGAATGACCTAAGGCCCGCCGGTCTGCCGTTAATCTATTATTCGGCACCCTGCGCATGTACCATTCCTCCGCTGACGCTCCTTCCGTCGTTCAACCAGCAATGGGTGTAAATTCTTGTATGACGATTGTTGGTTTCACCTGTTGTAGGATCTTCTCTTCACAAATAAAGATATCGAAATTTGCTTTCCGAACGTCCATCATACTATCGCTTTACTTTATGTAGTAAAACACGACAAAAGGGTGCACCATACGATCCAGCCTTAATAGTAGCCTGTGATATGGAAGCTTTGCCATTTATGCCCGAATAAGTGAGGAAACCAAGCAACGCGTGCTGCACTACAGCACTCTAGGTGACCTGACAAGATTGAATTAGGCATTTGAACGGTCAGATTGATGCGCTTGATGACACCAATACGTAATTCAGCCCTTGATGAATGATGCAAAGGTTGAGGGTATTGTGGTCATCACCATTTCAGTGTTCAGTGTTTGTGGCATCCACCCAAGCGGGAAGGTTGCTGCACACAATAAGTTTTCAGGAAATGAAAAGACTGACATAGAGTCCTCACAGCGAATCGTTTCGCTTTTTTCGATACCAATGCATGAATTGCAAAGCAAGAAACTGAAGTTCCAAAACATGAAAACGTGATGCTTACGTTTCTGCTTCTTTTGAACATAGCATAGTGGTGGCGTTTGTGTTCGATCAGCAAGGAATTACTTGAGTGGAACCACGATTAGAGAAAACCGCTCACAGAGATTTTCACCAAGAAAACTACTTGAATAGGCTCACGACGAAGAGAGTGATGGACGCACAGGTCACCTTTATTCAGCTGCATATCGTGTGACAAGGTGTCTACAGATAGTCTGAGCACATAAGGGAAGCACTTGTCAAAAAATAAAAAGGTTATTTGTAGGCATTCTTTCCTGACAGTCGATCAGAGGAAGTTCGTGCTGACGCTAAGGAGTTTCTGGAACCGGCTCCTTCTGGAGTGTTGGCAGACGTACGATATTCGGTTAGCATCACGTTCAATGCAGAGGCGCAGTTTGAACATTTTGTACAAAATATTGTCACAATTCATTCGCAGCAAAACATGCTTCTCCGCCGGTATTTTTCTTTGTTCTCCTGGCTTGATTTTGCCTGGAAAAAATAACAGAAATTCAGTGCACATCCTTGAAACAGGCAACTCTGCGCGAGTATAATCAACACAATAGATGACATGGAATGTTGAAGAAAAATTTACACCAAGCGCAAGCACGTCCCAATATCTGTTCACTATCATAAGGCCCCAGCACTTCATTACCACGAATAGATGCCGCGCTAGTAATTTATTCAGTTTAATGTTCCCCCCTTTGGTCAGTTCTAAGGTAAATGAAGAGATCAGCAAATAAGTCGCGTCTAGTTATCCCGCCACTGTGTTCAAGCAGGTTCAGTGACATGAATAGGTTTGCGGCAATAATGTAACTGCCACAATAGCTTTGTATGATCTGTATTTTACATTTTTGTCCCAGTTCGGACATACTTATTTGAAAAGGTTATACAGCCTAAGTACCAGGCTTCAGGCTTGAATGAATGGTACAGAAGACTAACGGCAAATAATTCAAAAAAGTGCAGTACTCAAAACCGGGAACTGTGTAGAGCACACTCATTCTACCAATGCAAGTAAAAGGAAAAACGAAAGACAGACCAGAATGACAAACAAATTCCCAAACATACATTTTAAGAAAGCTAAAGACGTCTTTCACCAGCTACGGTGCGAATAGATGATGATATGGAACAAAACACCAATAGGAAAAACATAACGATGTACAGGTGACAGATCTACCTTATGTTATTGCGAGCAAATAGCGATTGTTTATGCACATCAGGGAGTATGCCTACAGAATGCAACCCAACAGTCGAAGCGAGTCACGTGGGGCAGGCTATGGTCCACGTGTTCATTGCACCAACGCTCAGTTTGTGTACCAGAGAAGGATAAGGTCAACCCATTATTTCTTCTTTATTTGTTTAGCCATAATCAGCCCTATGTCATTGGCAAAACATGTAGTGCCACTTCCAGATATATAGTTTATCGCGCAATGCCTCGAAGCATCAAACAAGACAGTCGATGACACGAGAAAACTTGTTCTTTCATGGAACAGGACTAGATTCCTGGAAATTTAGAATGCAACTTCAGAATGCCGCCTTTAGAATGCAACTGAAAATGGCTGCCCGCGCAGCCCTCAGCCTCTGTGTATTAGTGGCAGCAGGTAAAGAATTTCGCTCAAACATGTGTAATATGGTCAATGCTCAATTTTTATTGCTTTTTTTTCTGTACCTGAGCAGTCTCTACGGCAGCGAGGCGCTGAAGAAGAAGACATCCGAGAAGCAGCTGCGAAGTGTATTACTTTCTTCTCGTGGGAAGATGCAGAGCTGATTTAGCATCCTGAGTACGTGTTGGAGGGGGTGAATGAATGCTGAGCTCTCACGTGCCAAAACCACCCTTTGATTATGAGGCACGCCGTAGTAGGGGACTCCGGAAAAATTTTGACCACCAGGGGTCTTTTAACGCAGCCCCAATGGACGGGACAAGGACGTTTTTGCATTTCGCACTTATCGAAGTGCGGCTACCGCGCCCGGGATTTGATCCCACGACCTCGTGCTCAGCAGTGCAACACCATAGCCTCTAAGCCATCGTGGCTGGTCGGGTAGCGCAGCTAGTCGGCAATGCAAGAAAACAAATTTCGCCGCTCACTTCAAATGTATTTCTTTACTGGTACTAAAATGCGCTATCTGCCGAATACGTTCTGTGAAGATGTGGCCGTGCAGCAGGCACTTTTTTAAGCACGGGTGCCGGCTTCGTTGTTTTCAGCACTTCAATTCCAGCCTTACCACCCTTCTGGGACGTCTAGACGAACTGCTGCACTAATATTTTTAACCCAGGACACGGTTCTTTCAAAAACCGGTTGATAAACCGACCACTTAGCATTTGTTTAGATAACAAGTGTTGCTTTTTAGTTTCACTCTAGTGCGCGCCAAAATTATTTGACGGACTCGCCATCTGTCTATATTTCTGAAGATTTCCCCATTATACATCGCAGTGCTTGTCGATATGCGTGGAAGGGGCCATAGTGAAACGCTTTATTGTGGACTACATCACATATCTTGAGCTCCGTTTTCAGCGGCATGCCGCACAGAGTTCACAGCATTACCTTTCTCATGCCACACGAAATTTTACAACGTTGGTACGGCTTTCATAACTAGTAGAAAACCGTATTCAGTACTACACAGTCGTCTGGCCATGTTATGTATTCTACATCGTTTCTCATTGGCACTTGACTTCTGTAATTCATTTCGAATAGCTCAACAAACCCATAAATACTGCCATTTTTTTCTTACGGTGGGCAAGCGCATCGAAGAAAGGAGTGAGTATATAAGCGTTAGCCAGTGGTAATATTTTCGCTGTGGTGATAACGCGCTATCTGACTGCGCAACCAACCAGTGATTTTTTTTTATATATAATGAACACGAACGGCTGCACTTTTTCATTGTCTCTTTCCATAAACCGCAGCAAGTTTACAAATAATTTTCAAAAGGCACTCATGGCGCAGGCTGCGGCTATCCGGTATTGTCAGACGCTTCACTGATGTAGTGCTTAATGCAGCAAAAGTAGCAAATTCGTTGGATGCCACATATGACACCTGGTATCGTCCAGTCTATACTTTAGCGGTGTTCAGTCGAGCGTGAATTGAGTGTTAAAGCGCTATCATGAACTACATCAGAAACTGCGTCGGGAAGTATTCTTGACGTGACAGAAACGACGCTGAACGAGTCTTTTGGTCACGCTATCTCTTTGCTATACTTTGGAGCAAAGGTGCAGTACACCCGTTCAATAGCATTTCCTTTCCCTCCCCATGCTTTTTTTCGTTTGCCAATGTATTTCCGTTTTTATGTTATTAAGTTCCATAACGCTATTCTTTAACGCTTTCAGCAGCGGTTGTTTCCCTATTATTCACGCAAGCGTAAACACCTTCGGTATCGCAGTGTCTCTGTAGGCCATCGGGCAGCAATGGGTTCCAGCGCACATCGGCCTGCAAGGGAACGAAGCCGCCGACGCTCTCGCAAAGCAGGCTCACTCCCTGCGCTTCCCCCTCGCCACCTCGGTCACCGGCTTCGACGTGGCCAAAACAACCATTCTGCGAACGCTCCGTGCGCAGCACCCGAACCAGCGCGTCGCCGCAGGTACGTCACTTCGACTCCTCCCCCGCGTGGGCTTCTCCCGGGCGGACCGCTCTTTCCTGCTTCGCCTGCACGTCGGCTGCTACAAGACGGCTGCTAGAACACACAGGCTGCAGGGAATTTGCGTGCAGCAACTGCGCCGATATGGAGACGCTCGACCACTTGCTACTTCACTGCCCTGCCTTCGATGTGGAGCGCACGGACTTGTGTACAGTCTATCGGCGACTGGGACTGACTTGCGATACGGCGACCGCGCTGCTATTCCCTGCAGCCCACTCGTCCATCGCGAAGCACGCTCTTTCGGCACTGCTAGACTACTGCAATGCGATGCACTTGAGGGCGCGGCTGTGAGCCACGCACTCACATTTTTTTTCCCTTGCCACGTTCATCCTGTCTTTCTCTCCTTTATCTTTTTCTTCCCATTCCCCCCTTCCCCGTGCAGTGCTGTTGAGGTGTCCTCCTGTGAGAGACAGTTACGGCGCTGCACTCATCTGTTCCATTTCCTTTTCTAAAATCACTTCACACACACACACACACACACACACACACACACCATCAGGCAGCCAGCACAAATGATTAAGCCAAATACCATATTCTACCCACCTCGTATCACCAGGGTGCAATAGCTGTGTTGCGTTTCGATAACACATCCCGCCAGGTGAGCTTTAAGAGAAATACTATTGCGCTGTTACAGAAGATGCGCAGGAAAAAAGGTTCCGACTGAACGTCTGCGAGTGATGCCTGCTACAACAACTGAAAAAGAAAAAAAATTACCGACGATTACGTTACTTCCTAATGCGAAATTTGAGCGCAGCAAATAAGCTGTTTCACCTTTTGGATAGATTGAGGCAAAGAAATCGAGCAACACATGTATGCGCTATCACATAATTTTTTTTTATTTTTCACACGTATTCCTTTAACAAAGACTCCACTAACAGTTCTTGACAGTCATGAAGGAAGCTTTGTGGTCGGAGAAATAGACTGATATATGTTCGACTTAGTACACCAATGCTTGATTCTCAAAGACGAGATCTATACAAGTGCCTCGCGAGGTTGTCACAGCCGTGGGGGAAGCAGAGGCTAAGCGCCGCCGCCGAGAAGACCCTGCCGTTCGCGCCGCCGAAGCGGAGGCTCATCGCCGCCGTCGAGAGCAACCAGCAGTAAGCGAGGCTGAAGCAGAAGCTCATCGCCGCCGCCGAGAAGACCCTGCAGTTCGCGCCGCCGAAGCGGAGGCTCATCGCCGCCGTCGAGAGCAACCAGCAGTAAGCGGAAGCGGAGGGGGGCGGCGTGTACACCCAGCGGCAAACGATGGGGGCAGAAGCGCGCGCAGCAAGCGGACAACACGATAAAGGGAGGAGGGAAGAGATAGCAGCGACTGACTGATGCCGCTGACGGCGATAGTGAGTCAACCCCAGCTATCCGCCACACAAGAACAGGGGGGGGGGGGGACCCTTTCCTCCTCTTTCTGCATGGCGGCGACGGTGTTCTATGCAGTCACGTTATCTTGACTCTCTAGCGGCGTCAGCGGCATCCAGCGGTATCAGTCGGTCGCTGCTAGCGCTGGGGGGATGAAAGGGGGGCGGAGCTGGTTACGAGGCCGACGACGACGCCGACGACGACGCCGACGCGAAACCCAGGAACGGACGCCAAAGAGCTGCGCTCTAAAATGCCAAATGGCCGACCGAGGGCCTTCACTCCGTTCAAGAGACCGTCGGTCACTACATTTGTTGGAGTCGTCTACGCTAGCACTTTAACTTTCTTATCGGGTGTGGATTTACTGGGCTGACTTTTCTTAGGCTTTTGATATCGCGATATACGGAATCTCAGTGGATAAATTCATTCTGACGTCATGTATGGTTGTCCAGTATAACATGTCAGCATGTCGCCAACTGTGGCGCCAGAAACAAAGTGTTGCGCATGTTGCTTCCAATCAGCATTAATGCTGCGAGAAAGTAGTTTTCCTGCAATCATTACGGTGCGTATGCTGAAGTCACCATCTCTGCACTATCAACTGTATTACAGAGAGTCATAACGCGAGAAGGTTCCCCTGCCAAATCGGATTTTATTGAATGTAAAAAGCGCGAAAAAAACGCAGAACTTCTTCCCGGATGCCCATTTTAAGTTCCCTAAATACGTCAGCAAATTTCACCTGTAGCAGCAGGTTACACGAGAGCAAATCAGCCTTCTTACCGCACACATAGTATTTCTTAAACTTCAGTGTTTTTCTTCTGGAAAAAAAATCAGGCCATACAACACTAAAGTACAACTTTCGGCACGTTATGCAACGGCAACGCGGAATTTCCACTGATCTAAGCAGGGAGCTAATGACACACAGGCAAACCTACATTTCCATCACTTTCGTCTTGATTTAGAATAAGAGTGAATAACCGTGATCCAAACCAGGAGTTCCAGCAGCAACGTCTGCCTCAGCTGAACCGGTGATTACAGTCCGCCGGAAACACTCTGACCTACTTTATTTGTTGCCTCTCACAGACTCCAGGGATATTTCCACAAATAACTGCGCGACTACTTGACAAGAAGTCAACCAGGACAATTTGATGCGAGTCATTCCTTTCCGCACTTCAGACAGCTTGCGGTTGGTGGGTAGGTAGGTTCTAGTCTCGTCTCGTTTTATTGAAACAACAATATTTATTGACCGATGGCGGAATCGAACCTGCGCCGTAGAGCACAGCGGCCGGGTGCTCTAACCATGAAGCCACGATAACTTTTTTTAAATTTTTTACAATAATTACACGGCGATTGCACGCATTCTTGTGTACGATTATTCGAAAGCCAGCAAGCTCTTTCAAATATGTGCGTCCCGTTCCGTTTTATGGACTTCGTTTCTCGGGACAGCTCGCCCTTTGGGGTGCTGTGTTAGGTTCAACTTATCTCATCGATCAGCCAACGTTCCCTAGTACTTTCCGTGCAACAGCTGACACTACTTATAAGGTGCGCGATATTCTGAAGACTTCTCGATCGGCCCCAGTTAATCATGTTTTAGCATTTTGTCTGTCAGAGTAAAAATGCCATTGTCTTATCACAAACCGGTTGACATCAGCGTGGCTACGTACGGTCATAGAACACTTCGTCGCAGATCACATCACTGCCCGTGTTTCCTTAGCTAAAGCCAGTTGAGTACACGCATGGACCCCAACAATCGGCATGTATAAATTCGCGTCGAGCGGAAGGAGTAGAAATTGTACCCCAAAAAATGCCCGATGGCTAGTTGCCTGCAAAATGCTACGCATAACATTGATTTTCGCAGGGAATAAAATCTGCCCCCTTTATTTTTTTGATAAAAATTGTAGTTGCATTTATTAACACCCGAATAAGAGTCACATCCAACTATGATTAACATTATTTCAATAGATTGACACTGACAACTCCGAGAACTGCAGTATTCGCTGAAACCAGAACAAGCGCGCTATCGTCTCGATATTGGTATCACTTGTTGAGTCTACTCGATAATTATTCACTGTCACGCTCGCGCTCACGGCGTGTAATGATGAGCAATCATCGTTGCAGACTAACATGAAAAACAGTGATGTAAGTGAATGTAGCAAAACAACGCAATAATGTGTCACGCTATTGTCATAACGTGGGCTTTTCCCCCACCTGTAACAGGTGCTACGTCTGTCGCCAAGGCTGTGCTGTTCGTTTAGTTGGTTAGACACCATCTAATGGAAGAGAGAGAGAGAGAAATTTATTTACAGAAAGGCAGAGAGGTCGGCCTGAGCTATAACTTGCTCTGGCCTGCTACTCTACTCTGGGGAAAAGGGACGGGGAGGGAAAGGGCTGATGAATGATGATGGTATAAGGAAGAGATGCGTATATACAAATTCACAGAGTTGTGGTATCTCTAAAGGCGTGCGTCCAGCCCAGTGGCTTGGAGAAAAGCTACAGCGGCTCTTGTGACCAGGGCTGCGCTGGTTGCATTAGGCCAAGGACCTAAAAGAAACTCGTCCGATAGCGGTCTCTCATGGATGTTTGCTATGGAAGAGACAAGTTGCTGTCGTTCTTGCGCGTACGCGGGACACACGCAAAATATATGTTCAAGTGTTTCTGGCACCTCACAGCATTCACAGTTTGGGCTAGTATCACTGGCACCTATCATATTTCTATAACGGTTGGTGAATGCGACACCAAGGCGAATCCGGTGCACCATGCTCGTGTGGTTTCTATTGAACTTTTGAGGCATACGAAATCGCATTTCTTGGTCCCATTTGTGTAATCGCTTGTGTCGTCGATCAGGTTGGGCCCAGTGTTCCAACGTAGAGTTGTGGTTTACGCGACGAAGTAGGGCGTTTGTGTCTGTTCGTGAGAACGGAATGCGTACTTCACAAGCATTATCTAAAGCAGTTTTTGCTTCAGCGTCTGCCTGTTCGTTCCCTATCACGCCACAGTGTGACGGTATCCACTGAAAGGTGACATTGTGGCCATTTCTAGTTGCGTGGTCGAGATACTCTGTAATTTCTATAGCCATAGAATGATACGGGCCCCGTCTGAGGACACAGTCAATCGTTTGCAGAGCTGGCTTGCAATCGCAGAATATAGTCCATGCGTGAGGACGCTCCTCGGAGAGAAATCGAAGTGCTTCCCGGATAGCAACAAGTTCTGCGGCAGTTGATGTTGAGCTATGGTCTAGTTTAAACCGGCGAGCGATGATCATATGTGGAATGACGAAGGCTGCAGTGGAGGCATATGGTGTGACAGAGCCATCGGTATACACATGTACAGTATCTCCGTACTCTGTAGAAATGTGCAACAAGGTGAGTTGCCTGAGGCCAATAGATGCAACGAAAGACTTTTTAGTAATTCCAGGGATCTGCAATGTAACGACAGGTTTAGGCAGAACCCACGGGGGTGTTCTCGGAATACAGGCGGGAGAGAATCTCGACGGCAAAACACTCTGATGCCACAAAGGTAGCCCTGCGTAATGTTTATATGGTTGTCTTGTTCTCTGCGCTGAAAAATAAGCTTTCATTCGTTCTGTGACTCACGTAAATGGATTCGCGCAGGCACTCTTTCTACTGCAAGAACAAGAAAAGAGAGGCTGGTTCACTGTGCCAACGACCGGCCCGAAATGTAAAGCTATGGCAGATGTTGCAACGCACTTTTGTGTTTACACTTGTTTCACTCAAATTTGCGGAGCCAGTCGGCGAACACCGCGGGGCTCCTACACACTGTTCTGCTTTCGCACGCGCCATGAATCGCACATTATAGCACCTAAAACGAATATTCAGGACAAACATTCCGCAGTCGGGATGCTGCAGGCTTAGGTATATTATAGAAGATATGTAGTAGAAATATTTATACATGGAAACAGTTTCACGATATGCCCTTAGTCTAGTGATATAAAAGACATGTGTGCTGTGTTCGCACATTGCCTTCAACAAAAGGAACGAATAACTAACTGGCGTATATTGTAGTATTCAGTATTTCAAAGCCAATGTATAATATGCCACTTCAATTGCCCCACAATATAGATACGTGCCGACTGGTTTTATGCCTTTGGATTTATCGAAACAGCTTGAACGTACGAAAGACACCACGCACCGGAGAAGCATTCTACGAAGCCTATATGCGCATAGCGGCGTCATGTGGTGCCCCTAATTGATGAGAATGAAAAGAAATCTTACCAGAGTTTAGTCTAATGTAGTCACCACTACACTAGAGACGTCGCCCAGGTGTCGTCGGGATCATGTAGTTCGCTTGCGACGTTGCACGGCGAAAGTTGAAGTCACGGACAGCGAAAGCCCAAGCGGTGCTGAGCATTTGGTGACAGCCAATGATAAGTTGGTAGAGCTCGCCTTCCAACAGGACTTTCAGTACAGACCGCAGTTTCGGGATGTCTTGAACTCCGGCGACACGTACGGCTACGTAAGGTATGTCGACCCAGGCACACAAGCATATGACACAGTGTTCTTCCACCCCGCTTTCGGGCTCTCTGGTCATTAAGCAGGCGTAGCGCCCAGCACGGTAACTCAAAGATTGAAATGCGTTGCTCATACCGGGCGAACAGAACGCATTCGCTATCTTCTTGTGTAGCGTGAAATCCTTGGCATCCGCTGTGGGCCCGCTGAAGCGATAGAGCACCCAAGAATGCAGCCTGTCACGCGGGATGAGCCAGCAATAAATCCATGCCACGTCGTTAAGCCGTTTTCCCCGCGTGCTGATGTCCTGCAAACTCGTACGGATCGCCGCAACGGCATCACGCTGCGCGACACCGGCGAGCCGCAAGTCCGGAAGGATTTTGGTGAATTCTAGCATTCGTAGTTCCTCTACTGGTAAGTGAGATAAGTTGAGACATAGCACGTCCACGTCGATGTCCGTCATAACTGGCAGAGTAACAACTGCTGGGCAGCCTTCCCTAAAGTTGGTAGTCAGCCCGTAGATTCGGCCGCAGTAACAAGGTGTCGAACAAACTCCTGCGGTCCACGAAAACGCCTACTTGCCGTCGATGCAGTTGTAGCCGAAGTGCGTAGCCACAGCAATCTCCTCTTGCCCAGCACGGGAGAATGACGGTGAGAGTACTTGTGCAAGGATTTTACTGATGAGCCGTGCTTTTCTTCACAATTCTCTTGAGTGCGCAGAAGCGTAACAAGCAAGTCGCCACGCTTTCCTAACATAAATTGAAGTTTAAAAGAAGGCTGTCACGTGCTTCAGTTCTATCAATTCTGTCACGCGCTTCCTACTGCATTCTTATCAAAAGGCGTCCCATACGAGCGCGAGGGTGATGTGGGGGCGGTGCCCTACCCCCAGAAAGATTTTCCGTGGGTTATTTTGTAAGAACGGTCAGGCTCCTGTTACTAGAGCCACATTCGTGTCTGTACCAGGGATGGCGCCGATGTCATAAATTACTTTTCACGCCAACTACCAAGGGAACTTCTTTCGTTAAAAAATGTACTCTCTTGCCTATGCAGAGCCTTCCCACATTTGTACCATAAATTTTTATAATATAGGAAGAAAAAGTGGCAAGAATTCGCGTTTTATAACTTTGCGAATTGGGAGTGACAAAAAACAGCGATCGCGAGCAGAAACAAGCTGAGTTCATAGTCTAGCCAGTTCTGGCAATGTTATCGTCGTTTGCGGCTTCACGCTCCTTTTTTACAGCGAAGCTAGGTATGGCTACCCTTCAGAAAAATCGTGACGGGGAACAGAAAACGCCCTGCGGCAGAACCAACTTTCTCACGATTGCTCTGTAGCTCTCAATCTTATGTATGTATCTTGGAAAGAAAATTGTACGGAAATTGGCCGCTAGGACGACTCTACCACTACGCCGAGTTTAACTTTCTTCTTCTAATTTCTTAGTTCACAGTGAAGTTGAAAACGTTACAGAATTCCCGTGTGCTGCCAATACAAAGGCAATACATAGGAAATGTGGCTGCAGTAAATTGCTGTAACTCTTGTTTTATTTCGAAAGCAAATATATGGACATGAGGTTCCGTATGAGCGAAAGCGTGTGAGGGTGAGCAGGCGAACGCGGTTCAATCTCGCGTGCGGGAACGAGGAACACGGCTCGGATGCGTGCCCTCGCCGGTGGCACAGGAGGCAGGGCGATGAGGCGAAGGAGGAGGGGCGTTCTTCTCCGGCGGCTGCGACGGTGCCTCGATGTCCTCCTCGCCCTTCGCTCCGTACAGAGTGGAGACAACTGCGGCGTTTAGAAGAGCGTTGCGACGAGAATCGAGGGCGTCGTAGTAGACGCTTTGGCTGATGCCACAGGGACGCGTTGCGGGCGCTCGTGTCTCCGACGTTGACTCCGACGGGACTAAAGGCTCAACCAGACGTACGCGTTCCAATGCGTCCGCACACGCCGCGCTGACTCGACGTCGCGTGGCGCCCGACGGAGGAAGAGGGCGCGCACCCAAACGATGCACGAGTTGCCGCGCGTAGCCGCGCGTCTCGTCGCGGCAGCGCAGTCTTGCTAGCTTGCCATGTTCAAGGCAGTCTAGCCTTCGCTTAACGGCCTCGTTAAGCAATGTGTTACATATTAGACAGTTTTAGTTTAGCGTCAGCAACTACAGCGTACGCTATACGCTATAATATAGCGTACGCTAAGCAGCGCACGTTTTCTACAATTTTAGTTGACCGGCGATATCTTCGAATCTCAGAGGCCATATGCCGTTGTTGCGGCTATTTCGCGCCATTAGCGACAGGTGGCGTTGACATCTCGAACGTTTCTTTCGTTAGGCTTCGACTCGTTCGAAACGAGAAGCGATGTCGAAAACACCACGAGGTTATCCATAATACTCTGTCGTCGAAGCGGCCTGAGACTAAGCGAAAGCCGTTTACACAGTCATTTGCTACGAACGAAGTGCATTTTACAAAAGCAACGCCAAATTCAATTCGAAGCGGGCAGTCGGGACCGCCGCCATGTTTCCCGCAAGCTTGCCTGAACGTCGCGCGAAGAGTCGTTCCGGAAGTGACGTTGGCTTGCCGTGGTCATGTGAGGTGTGTCATGCTACTGACGCGAGCGGCAGCTTCCGGCGCGGGCGCAAAAATTCTAGCGGTTGTAGGTCTCCACGCCGCGGCGCGCCGACACGCGAAACAGCCTCCGCGCCTGACGCCGTACGCGCCCAGGCGTGGTGCGGCGCGTGCGGGCGCATTGGAACGCGTACGTCTGGTTGAGCCTTAAGGCCAAGTTATACTCCGACGTTCTCGGCGCGCGGGCTAGCGGCGGTTGCGGTCGGTTACGTCACGTCGGCGACGCCGCGCCAAGCGCAAGTCCGACGCTCTACACTCCAACCGGCGGCCGCTGCACCGAGCGCTCCGAGATCGCGCGTTGCCACAGCAACCGTCCCAACGCATGCGCAGAGAATCAACACCGCGGACGCGCGCCGCCCGCCGTTTTGTTTCTCTTTTTCTTTTCTCGAGATCGCGCGCGTTTTGCTTCTACGTGCGGAACGCCGCGAACTTTACCGCGAACGCTTCGCCGACGCGGCCCGGCGCGGCCGGCGAAAAGTAGGAGCGGAGCTATTCATGCGCCGGAGACGTTGGAACGCGCCCGACGGCGCCGGTCACGCCGGTTACGTCGTGTCGCCGGAGTATGGACAAGAACGGCACCGAGAGCGGCGCTGCTGCGCCGGCGTTGAGAGCGCCGCATGCGAAGCAAAATTCTAATAGCGGGTGGTACCCCTCTCCCATCTCTCGTTCGCACCGCCTTGATTGCCTCCTGCACTGCGCGTGTTTGGGCACGTTTCGTGCCGCGCGCGGTGTGTGCCTACGTGTGTGCGCGTGGACATTTCATTCGAAGGGCGATTTACAGTCTGTTTCACATTTAGGGAAACTCGGAGCGCATTGCATCGCGATGCGGCGAGAGCTTGAGTCAGGCGGCGGCAGCAGCTCGCGCAGCTGCTCGAGGGGCGGGATCCTGAACGGCGTCGTCTGCTACGGCGGCGCGCGCTGGCCGCATTGTCGGGAAGCGTTCTACTGTCAGTTGCAGGGCGCCGATCTCATGGTTACTGCGTGAAATGAGCCGGTATTCTTTACTAAGCGTTGTGCGACGCCCACTGATACGCCTCGAAGGTAAGTTCATCGCTGAAAGGTGCAGGGCAGTCATAGACGACGTACTGATTCCATACATTCTTGACGGCCCGTTTCTGGAAGGCGACTGTATATTCTAACGCGATAGGTCGCCGATCCACACTGCTCCTGTTGTGCAAGAACTGCCGGAAGAGCGCGCAGTCACTCTCTTGGAGTGGCCGCCTCAATCCCCGCGCGCCAACATCATTTAAAATGTCTGGAGCTCGTTGAAAGTATCACTGGCACAACATCCCCTCTATTAGTCGCCCCCGAGGATAGGCTTCGATCCACCATTGTCAGCGACTGAGACGTGTTGCGAATGAAGACATCCCTGATCAAGTCATTCTACACTTCACTGCCTCCAGGATGAGCGCTGTCATCGCTGCCGCTGGGGACATGACGAGATGCTAACTGAAGTTCCGAGCATGACGTGTCCGATTCACCGCCGGCGGGCAGGGTCTGCCTGGTGTAGTGAATGATTGTCGAGAAAAATCACTTCCGGCTCATTGTCTTAACCTAAAACATTTCTTTAATCGTATCCGTTTGTTTCATCGTGTTCGACCCCCATAGTTATCATTGTTGAGTGCTTTGTTTTGCTTTCGAGTCAAACAAAGACTGAGCACGTTCCGCGCACATCTTGGTGCGTCTTGTCACTGCTTATTACGGTAGCACACACAGTGAAGAAATATACGTGCACGCGCTCAGTACCCCGGCCTTTCGAAAGAACAAACGAAGCATGCTGTCAAAAGAAGTTTGTGGAACTCCATTATCGCCAATGCCTTCATTGCCTCGGAGTTTGGCTTCGCACAACGTTTAGTAAAGAATATAAGCTCAGCTCCCGCAGTACCGATGAAATCGGTGCACTGTCCCTGACAGTAGCACGCTTCCCGACAATGCGGCCAGCGCGCGCCGCCGTAGCAGACGACGCAGATCACGACTCCGCCTGTTTGGATCGCACCGCTGGTACGATCTGTTGGGAACTCGGCGCTGACGCCCGTGGTTGCACCTGGGTCGCAAGCCCCAAGGGTAGCGTTGGCCTGGCGGCCTGGGGTACAACGGGAAGCATCCGAAGGTCCCGGCAAAGCATGAGTCGACTGGTAACAACAAAACAACTTGTTTATTTTAACATCGCAAAGAGTTGGCGGTCAGGTTGACCGAAGTAGAGAGACGGGAGAGCACTTTACTCAGTGAGACGGGAGAGCACTTGACAAGCTGACTTGTCAGCTTTTTTTCCCGCACTCCCTCACTTCATGAGTGAAATAAAGATTATTATTATTATTATTATTATTATTACTCTACAGAAGAAATCGGAGCCCTCCTTTTGGCGTCCGGGGGCAGCTGTCTTTATACTCTCGCAGTTGAGGGCAAGAAGGAACCCCTCAATAGACGAGCACGTGAACGTACAATGTCGTAGCGCTGTCGTAGCACAATGTCGTAGCACAATGTCGTAGCACAATGTCGTAGCACACTGTCGTAGCGCTGCCGGTCGGGCACAATGACTGTAATGAGAGGGTGATCCCTGCTTTCGCATCGCCTGGTTCGGGCACAATGACTGGAAGGAGAGGGTGATCCTTTGCGGTCGCATCGCCGCAGTCGCGCCTGGAAACACCTGGCGGGGAGCGTTGCGGCGACGACGATCGGGCCAAAATGTCTGCCGCCCCGCCGCAGTCGCGCCGGCAAAACCACGTGTCGCAGGCGAAACGCAACAGACCGCCCCGCCGGGGGAAGGAGATCCCGATGGACAGGGGACTGCATCCGCTGTCCGGAGGGATGTCGCTCGATGATGCTCATAACCGAAGTCGGGCGTCCCTCGACGTTTCTTGAGCGCAGCGCACAGAGAAGGCCTCGTTCTCTCGTTCAGGTTCGCACGGGACACTGCAAAGTGACTTCGGGAGAGTTCACATTTTTGTTCTCGTTCCCGGCAAGCGTTAGAACTACGCTGAAACTCAACCGCTCAGTCAGCAAGCACGGCACAACCCTCACTAAGCCCTGCCAGGCTCTTTCCCCTTTTTATACCACTGCCTAGTTCCTTACAGTAGTCTAGCATCACTCAGAACGCGTCCACAAATTGGAAAATTGCACTAGAAAGCATATCATCACTTTGAAACACTAAACAAAAGCAATATGTTAAAAAAAATCCTGCCTCAGGAAGAAAAACATCAGTAACAAACAATTTTGAGGCTGATTCCTACGTTAGGGGCTTCGACTTAAGCCATCGGCGTTACCGTTGAGACTCCCCTTTTTGTAACGCACCTCAAAGGAATATTGTTGTAAAGCGAGGCTCCAGCGCAGGAGGCGGCCATTTTTGGGAGAGATGGTCTGCAGCCATTGGAGAGGGCAGTGATCCGTCTCAATGATAAACCTCGAGCCGGCTAGATAGCATGACAATTTCTGAACGGCCCACACGAGACATGCACACTCTTTCTCGGTGGCGCTATACGCCTGCTCACGACTGGTCAGCTTACGACTAGCATACAGGACGGGGTGTTCTACTTCTCCCTTTTCCCGTTGGCACAGTACAACGCCCATGCCTCGCTCACTAGCATCGCACTGAACAATGAACCCTTTTGTATAGTCTGGCGATCGTAGCACAGGCTGGTTTGTTAGGGCACTCTTTAGGGCGCTAAAAGCTCTTTCCTTTGTCTCGTCCCAGACGACTGTTTGAGGCTCTGTCTTTCTTAGAGCATCCGTCAGGGGAGCCGCGATATCAGAGTACCTAGGGATGTACCTCTGATAGTAGCCGGCGACACCTAAGAACGACCGAATATCGGTCTTCGTGCGCGGTTGCGGAAAGTCTCGCACAGCGGCCACTTTTATTTCAGAGGGGCGGCGACGACCCTGACCAATCACGTGACCGAGGTAGACAACCTCGGCCTGTGCTAACTGGCACTTAGGAGCCTTTACTGTCAAGCCCGCTTCGCGCAGGCGGGTTAGCACTGCCCGCAAGTGTGTCATATGCTCAGACCAGGATGCGGAGAATATCGCTACGTCGTCTAGATACGGTAAAGCGAATTCTTGCTGTCCCCGCAACACTTTATCCATGAGGCTTGAAAAACAGTATGGCGCGTTCTTCAAACCAAAACTCAACACTTTAGGACGGAATGTTCCCATTGGTGAAATGAACGCCGCATACCGACTAGCCTCTTCTGTAAGTGGAACCTGCCAATAACCCCTGACAAGATCTAGGGTGGAAATAAACTGAGCGCTACTAACTTTCTCAAGGCGCTCCTCGATGTTAGGGATCGGATAAATTTGATCCTTAGTGATGGAATTAAGCCTGCGGTAGTCGACGCAAGGACGAGGTTCCTTGCCCGGTACCTCAACTAAAATCAAAGGGGAGGTATAATCACTCTCACCTGCCTCAATAACACCGAGCTGTAGCATTTTCTTTACCTCAGCCTCCATAATATCGCTCTGGCGGGGTGACACCCGATACGCCTTGGATCGTACTGGCTCTGGGGAGGTAAGTTCTATATCATGAGTAAGTACAGAAGTCCTACCAGGCCTCTCAGAGAACAGACCTTGAAACTCTTGTAATAGCTGGTGTAGTTCGGTTTTCTGCTCGGGCGACAGCGGTGCTTTACTGATAAGGTCACTAATGACTTGACCGGTGTCTTCCCTGTTCGTCACTGAGCCTAGTCCCGGAAGCTCGACCGGAAGCTCTTCAGGAACGTTTACCATCATGCACACCACTGCTTCCCTTTGTCTATAAGGTTTGAGCAGATTACAGTGGTAAACTTGCTGTGCTTTCCGCTTTCCTGGCAGACTTACCACGTAGTTAACGTCCGACAGTTTCTGAACAATTCGTGCTGGGCCCTCCCACTGCACGTCTAGTTTGTTGTTTAGCGATGTGCGCAATATCATGACCTCATCGCCCACCTCAAAACGACGGGCCCTGGCGGTCCGATCATAATAAACCTTGGCCCTCTGCTGGGCCTTTGCCATTGCTTCACCTGACAACTCCTGTGCCCTTCTTAAGCGTTCGAGGAGCTTAAGCACGTATTCCACCACGACTGGGTCGTCGCCCCTACCTTCCCACGATTCTCAAAGCATGCGAAGCGGAGATCGAAGCGAGCGACCGTACACCAGTTCAGCTGGCGAAAACCCCGTAGCCGCATGCGGCGCGGTCCTTAAAGCAAACATCACCCCAGGCAGACACAGCTCCCAGTCAGTTCGATGTTCAAAACACAACGCTCTCAACACGCGCTTCATGACGGAGTGGAGCTTCTCAACGGAATTCGACTGTGGGTGGTACACTGAGCTGTGTAGCAGCTTTACCCCACACCTTTCGAGAAAAGTTGTCGTCAAAGCGCTAGTAAACACTGTGCCCTGATCTGATTGGATTTCCGCAGGAAAACCAACTCGCGCAAATATGGACAGTAGTGCATTGACTATCTCAACTGAGCTGAGTTCTTTAAGCGGCACTGCTTCAGGGAACTTTGTCGCTGGGCAGATCACAGTCAAAATGTGTCTGTACCCCGTGGCTGTTACCGGCAGAGGTCCCACTGTATCAATAACGAGCCGTCTAAAAGGCTCCGTTATGATAGGTACCAATTTCAACGGCGCCCTTGATTTGTCCCCTGGTTTGCCCACCCGCTGACAAGTGTCACATGTCCTCACGAAATGGTCTGCGTCCCGAAAACACCCTGGCCAATAGTACTCTTGCAAGAGACGGTCCTTAGTTTTCTTAACTCCTAGGTGTCCGGACCACGAACCCCCGTGTGACAAGCGCAACAGATCCTGACGATAGCATTGAGGCACGATCAGCTGATCGAACTCCACTCCTCGGCGGTCTAGATACTTCCGGTACAGGACTCCACCTCTTTCCACAAAACGCGCAGTTTTCCTGGCGATACCTTCTTTGACATTGCAGCGCACGTTTTCCAGGCTGCCATCCTTTTTTTGCTCGGCTATCAAAGCCGACCGGCTGACTTTTAGCAACCTATCAAGTCCGTCTGACGTAGGCGCGATGAGCAAATCAGTAGATAGCTCTTCTAACTTTCCCGTGTCGGGCGTTTCCTCTCCAGTATCTGGCGCCTTTAACGTTACAGACTCAAGTTTATTCAGTTCGGGCGTGCTCTGAATATCAGCTTGCTGCGCCTCTGACCCTTTTTCGTTGTTTGATAACGTCGGCCCCGCAACTACCGCCTTTGCAGCGAGCTCCCGAACCTTCGATCTGGTTAAGGCCTGAACACTAGCTTCACCAAACAAAAGCCCCTTCTCGCGCAGGAGGTGATCGGACCTGTTTGAAAATAGGTACGGGTACTGGGGGGGCAGCATAGATGACACTGCCGCCTCTGTCTCAAGCGCTCCGAAAGGTCCTTCAATAAGCACCTTTGCTACTGGCAGACACACGCTATGAGCTTCCACGGCTTGCTTGATCCACGCGCACTCGCCCGTGAACATATGGGGTTCTACGTAAGACGGGTGAACCACATCCATCGTAGCTGCGGAATCGCGAAGCACTCGGCACTCTTTCCCGTTCACGAGGAGGTCTCGCATGTAAGGCTCGAGAAGCTTCATGTTCTCGTCAGTGCTGCCTATTGAAAAAAACACAACTTTTGGTGTTGTTTCCGGACACTGCGCCGAAAAGTGACCCGGCTTCTGGCACGTATAACAAACGCGCGCTTGCCTCATCTCGAACCGCTTTCTGCGTTCGGCTTCGGCTGCCGCCGTCTCCTTAGGTTCGGTCGCACTGCTTCCACTCGCATCCGCACTACGCGTGTTCCCCTTTGCTCTCATGGGTGTGAACTTCGGCCTCTCAAACTTCGAGCCAAATTCACCCTTTTGACCGTCCTTAGCTCCGCGAGCCCGACGCGTCACAAACTCCTCGGCTAGCTCAGCGGCTTTAGCCACCGTACAAACGTCTGGCCTATCCAAGACCCAGTATCGCACGTTCTCCGGTAACCGACTATAAAACTGTTCTAGCCCGAAGCACTGCAGAACTTTATCGTGGTCACCAAACGCTTTCTCTTCTTTGAGCCACTCCTGCATGTTCGACATAAGCCTATACGCAAACTCTGTATATGACTCACTTTTGCCTTTCTCATTTTCCCGAAACTTCCGACGGAACGCCTCCGCAGACAGCCGGTACTTTTTTAGAAGACTCGATTTCACTGTGTCGAAATCCTCTGCCTCCTCTCTATCCAAGCGAGCGACTACGTCGGCCGCCTCGCCGGGTAACAAAGTGAGCAAGCGCTGTGGCCACGTTTCCCGAGAGAACCCCTGCTTCTCGCACGTTCGCTCAAAGTTAACCAGGAACAAACCAATGTCCTCTCCAAGCTTAAACGGCCGCATCAGGTCAGTCATTTTGAACAATACGCGTTCTCCTGCACCGTGTGCCTGACTTCCATTACGAGCGCGTTCGATCTCTACCTCAAGACGCTTCATTTCCAAAGCGTGTTGACGGTCACGCTCTTGTTGCTCTCGCTCTTTCTGTTCTTTAAGTTCGCGCTCCTGTCTTTTTGCAGTCTCCCTCTCTTCAATGGTCTCAAGGCATTCCGACAGCTCGTCATCCTCAGCCTCTAACTCAAGAATAGCCTTTATCAGTTCTCGTTTTCTGAGTTTGTCCGAGACATCCAGACCCAACTCTCTTGCAAGCTCCAACAATTTCGGTTTGCGCAACGACTTCAAATCCATGGCTGCTCTGAATGCTGCTTTCTCTACTGCTTACTATTGTCTTGCCGCAAACTAACCCGGCAGCAACGACAACCACAATTACCAGCTCTGTTTCTGACACTAACAAAAGCCTGGCAAAGCTCAGAAGAAGAAAGTCCCGCACTCACCAAACCTCGCAGGCAGGAATTCCGCGCAGTCGTTCCGCTGCAGGCAACCAGTCATCACACAGGGCTCGTTGCACTGCTCCCGGATCGTCGTTGAGCTGCTCAGCATACAGTCAACTGCATCTCTTTGCTGCTGGCCTCCGTTGTCGCGATCTCACCGCTGGCAGACAGTTATTTGGAGTCGCAGGCGATCTCACCGCTGCCAACCAGATGTTTTGATCGCACCGCTGGCACGATCTGTTGGGAACTCGGCGCTGACGCCCGTGGTTGCACCTGGGTCGCAAGCCCCAAGGGTAGCGTTGGCCTGGCGGCCTGGGGTACAACTGGAAGCATCCGAAGGTCCCGGCAAAGCATGAGTCGACTGGTAACAACAAAACAACTTGTTTATTTTAACATCGCAAAGAGTTGGCGGTCAGGTTGACCGAAGTAGAGAGACGGGAGAGCACTTTACTCTACAGAAGAAATCGGAGCCCTCCTTTTGGCGTCCGGGGGCAGCTGTCTTTATACTCTCGCAGTTGAGGGCAAGAAGGAACCCCTCAATAGACGAGCACGTGAACGTACAATGTCGTAGCGCTGTCGTAGCACAATGTCGTAGCACAATGTCGTAGCACACTGTCGTAGCGCTGCCGGTCGGGCACAATGACTGTAATGAGAGGGTGATCCCTGCTTTCGCATCGCCTGGTTCGGGCACAATGACTGGAAGGAGAGGGTGATCCTTTGCGGTCGCATCGCCGCAGTCGCGCCTGGAAACACCTGGCGGGGAGCGTTGCGGCGACGACGATCGGGCCAAAATGTCTGCCGCCCCGCCGCAGTCGCGCCGGCAAAACCACGTGTCGCAGGCGAAACGCAACACGCCCCTGGAGCGTCTGCGCCTGCTCGAGCTGCTGCCACCGCACGTCTCCATTGCTTGCCCCATCGCGATGCAATACGTTCCGAGTTTTCCCCAAAGTGTGAAACAGACTGTACACGCTTCTATTTGCCTTTAAGAAGATCGATACGATTGACGATTATTTTTAAGGCTGCAAAAGGGCAGTGTCTGTTTAACCGTGTAAGTGACGCTGAGCAGGTAATTGTAAACGACATCGTATGTGCCGCTGGAAAAATCGTCAGCACATACGATGCGGCACATACGAGCTAAAGTCATTTTTGCAGTGTCTCACAATGTTTGCTACAAATCCGTGTTGTCTCTGATGGCGACAACGGACTTCCATCGACACTGTGCGGAAATAAAAAAAATATATCGCTGCATAGCACAAGTACGACATGCGCACACAACTTTAACTAGTACGTCCCCTACAATATGGAATAGAGGCAGCAATGTAGACAGCTTGGCCATTTTTTAACAGTGCCCAAGAGACGGAAGTTGAAAGTATTAGTAATCATTCCTGCTTCAGCAATGCCGTCGCGACCAAGACGCGGGCGTGTATCGTCCAGTAAGTCGATCGAGCGATGCAGTGGTGAAGCGGGAATGAACTCCGGTCATGTTCAATGCATCGTGCATGTATTCAATTTCTCGGCACGCGTGAACTTCGGCCACTGCTAGCGCATACAACAGAAGTGGTTTCCATTTTTTGGCAGCGCACACACAAACGAAACACGAGAAAGAAGACAAGACAAGCGCTCGTCGAACAACTCAAAGTTTTTATATGAATAAAAGAATTATGTACCGAGTAATTTTTAAATTCATGTGGGTTACATATAAAAACCGTCATACACTCAGGAGTGATTAATGAACGCGCTCGCTTCGTTTGCCAGTTGTTTACTTCACTCGGCGCACCGCAGTAATCCATGTCTGTCGTCTGCTTTTTTCGTACCATTTTCTTGTGAATCGGCAGAATTTCACTGGTGGCATCAACCCTTTCGCGTTTACATTGCTGTCGTGACAGTAAACAACGCAATAATAATTTCCGGTCATCCGGAGAGGCGCCGTCGCAAACAAGAGACGTTTCGCGTGCAGCGCGAACTGAACGCGGGCACGACCGCTAAGGGAAGCGGCGGCGGAAACCTACACCCGTTGGAGATGAAATCGTTCCGCCAGGGGAGAAACGAGCGCTGGCGTCTAGGATGAAACTTGGCGTGCGGTCGTCCAGCGTGGCGTCGCGGAGTTCGACGCGCGCGCGCGCGCACGCTACGTCGGAGTATATTTGCGCCTGTGCTCGCCAGCGCATGCCTCATCTTCAAAGCGATGTGCGATGTTTGCAGAGTGCGCCTAGTGCCGGTAGCTGCGTATGCGCTGTGCTGTTGACGTTCCCTTCGCGCTGAAGCGAATAATGCATGAAGTTCAATTCGCTTCCAGCTACCGCGATTCCTCACCCCTGAATTTTCAGAGCGAGTTTCCGCTCTTATCGAGCGAGATGTGTTCATGTTTACCTGCGCGCGCGTGACACCGTGCTGGTAAATTTAGTTAAAACACGTTCGCAGGCTAGTCGGTCTGAATCGCTAACAGAATGAGTTAGCGCGACTGAACAAGGACGTAGAGAGAAACAGACACACAAAGAAAGCGCTGTCTCTGTGTGTCTGTTTCTTTCTACGTCCTCGTTGAGTCACGCTTACACATTCTATCATTGTTAATTTAGTTAGTAAGCATATTTTTACAAGTTTATACTGCGGATAAAACGAGTATTGTTAGTTCGTACTAATCTATTATTTGCTGTCGCAATCGGTGCTTCGCCTTTCGGGCCGCACTGCGATTTTTTGCGAAACAAAATTAGATGACAATTACCCGCTAATATGGCTAACATTACGCTGGGTTTCATTTATTTGTGACAATTACCTAGCTCACAGTGAAGTTGTAAGTATAGTGGAATTCCTGTCTGGCTATCAATAGCTGGGCTTCTGCAGGAGGGAAACGGACAGCCCCATGTTTGTCCGCCATAAAAAAACTCTAGTCATTCCAAGTTTCACTCAACTACTTAACTAGGAACTGTGCGCAATAGCAAATTACAAACAAACGTGTTTTCTTTTGTGCCCTCTTTTCGATTGCCTTTTGACGAAACATTGACGGAACATCTTTTCGATTGCCTTTTGACGAGACATCGGGGAAGAGCCAATTGTGGAGCTAATGAAGCACAGACAGACAAGCATCAATCACACATACTTCCCGCGCCTGCACAAGAATGACGTGTGAGCCTAAAGAACGACTGATGATCACGCAAGGCCAGAGTGCTACACACTAAGAAAAAAAAGAGTATCCCTTACTCTTTTCGAAGAGTCTGGACTCGTCACGTATATGACACACTTTGTGGGAGACACCCGAACTCTCTTTGGGCTGAGAGTCCCACGAGTATCTGTGCTCGATACAAGGTGTTTACGTGACTCCGCACACAATAGTCATGCATACTCTGTTGTAGTAGTCGCCTATACCCTCTCAAAAGGGTCAGAAGACTAGTGCTGAGGGCGTCCGTTAAAAATTCTAGATGAGTCAGGTGACTCAAGATAAAGTGTCACATGAACACTGCAAGAATGATTCAGGTAACTATGCTAGATGAGTCTGAAGACTTCAGCAGTGTGTGTCAAGTTAACCTTACTGCATGGGGCCGGTCTCTTGCAAATAAAGTAAGCTAATTCATGTAAATCGTTTCACTCTTGTATGGCAGTGTCGAGCCACTTTTCAATATGTGTCAACAACTCTTGCTGTAAGTACACACAACTATAGCTAGTTCTCAAGAAGGCTACTGTGAAAAGACAACATAGGATAACAAAGAATCCACAGTAAGCTTGCCCAAAAGCACATGGGAGGTTAGCAAGAAAAAGTTAATATTTCATGAATCTTTGTTATTGTCTTCTGGAAAATTCAAATGTATCAGTCAGCACAGAATCACTATGTAAGCAAGACAGTTGTCATTGCTATTAAACTGGAATCAAAAGCCAACCAAGCAAAACAGTCTTAAATATCCAATATGTAGCCTGCAGTGTATATGCATGACACTGCAATGCCACTCGGAACCATAATGAGACCGCAAAATATTGTGTAACTCATGTAGAAGTTCAATTCACCACCTCACAAGTCTCTTATAATATGTCAAAAGATTTATAAGTTCAACCTATTTCCCTGTTCTAAAAGACTTAACTTACGACTTGACATTCTAAGCAAGTAAGCTACGCATAACAAGCTGCATTTATGTACAGAAGAGACCCAATAATGAAGTGCAATAAAAACAATATTCCAACTTAGATTACATTATCTATGCATTATACTACGCTTGCTGAAAATAACTGGCTGGCAATTGATAATCCAATCTAACAGTAAAAGCAGCTGTCTTACCTTATGGTACTCTTGTTGGCACTTTTTCCCACACAATTTCTGCGTGTTAGCGTGAGATGAAAATTGATCTGAACAACACCACATTAGAAAAGTTGTGCATCAATTTTATTCTGTCATACAACATGCAATAGTGTATAAAAACTTCATAACTGACAAAATTACAAAAGTAAATACAGCAATACTTATATTGGTCATTTATTTATGTTGAGAAATGTACTTTTGAAAGACTAAGTATAATAGCTCACACAGACAATTTCACAGGTAGAAATAACCGCTAATACAAAACTTTCCATAATGGAAACACGTTGACAAAATAAGTAGCACAGGTAGCTGTATTTTGTTACGGCAAAGATAGCGCATGAATGATGAGGACAAGGGAGGAAGCAGAACACAAAAAAACTATACCCAGCTGCATGCATGCAGCTGTAACAATACACATAGTGCACAAAGATCCAAAAGAAACAAAGAGGAAGATGTGAGGAAGGCTTTTACTCATCACAAGTCATCCTTTAAGAGCACATTATGCACTGGCTGTAATCTATCCTCAGCCCATACATGAATAAGTTACACTAGGTGCCACATTTACAAATCACTCATACAATGTTCTTGTGATTTTCCTTATTCTGATCTTTAACTTAGCAAGCATGACTGAGTTATGTAAATCCTCCCTACGGCTTGGCACATATACAGAAAGAAGTATTTCTATAAACACTGGAGGTCACGGACGGATGACTGACTTTTGTCTTTGTCATTATGATTACCGCAGTAATCTTTTGTAGAGTGAAACACATCCAGATAATACACTGTGGGCAACCAAGTGTGAATACCTGTTCTCTATTTCTACCTTCCTCTGTTGTCCCGCTAAGGTAACAATGGTGCAAAGGATTATCTTCCCAATGTATGCGTTCCCACAGAACAGGAGCAGATGATAAGCCACATTAACGATGCGTGAAATAAAACATCTGTGCTTAACTTTCCACTGCCGCTCTAATCTGGAGTGATTTTTTTGCTTTGTTGTGTACACTAGCACAGGTTCTACGTAGTCCCTTTGGTGCCCAAAGCAACTCTCACACCAGAGCAAGATGTAAATTTTTTTTAATTCTAAGCGAAACTCTGGTTATGGGGGACAATTGCGAACTTATATTTTTGCTTTGTATCTTAATTATGTTGTTGACCGTTAACTTTAGCCACTTCACTAGTTTTCTGCAGCTGCTGACAGGCCATTGCACCAATGCTAGGTTTTGAAAACACCAGAGCAGGGCAGAAAGCAAGAACAGACATTTATAATTTGGGTGCCCACTGTGCATTGCGTGATATGTTTCAATGAACGATAAAACTATTTCGTAGATAAACATATGTAAAAAAACTGAATTAAGCTCGAAGCCTACCATATCAATAACTGGAAATTTTATACGTAAATTAAATTTCGTGATTCCCAGTGATGAAGAAACAGTCTTGAGAATATGTGCGAAGCCGATCAAATCACTCATGCTCACAAAGGAAAAGAAATAAAAACTAGCAAGATTACAGGAACTTCGAACTTGCAACCTAAAGTAAGACACCTGACATGACTGATTTATGTATTTACTGAGCATAAATTACACCTAGCGCATAATCTGCTTGTACAAGATGACAAACAATTGGACATTTGGCTCTTCCGAACACATGCACATTTATTTATTGTCATATTCTCAAGGCCCGGAGGCATTACAGAGAGGAGTGGCGATTATTACAAACATATTCGTTAACAATATTCTTGAAGTTTGTGGCGTCAGAAATGGCAGTAATGGAGGCAGGGAGGCGGTTCCAGTCATTCGTCGTTCTTGTTACAAAGGAATCAAAATAAACGTTGGTGCGACAAGTTGGAACTTCAACCTTAAAACGATGATCCGTGCGTGACGATATGTATGATGGCGGGGAGATTAGTTCATCCTTAAGTGTTTCGTTAGAGTAATAAATCTTGTGAAAAAGGCATAGGGGAAAGTATCTATGACGTAACCCTAGGTTAGGCAAGTCAAGGGTTAGTTTCATTGATGAGACACTTGCATGACGAGAATAATTCGAAAGAATAAAACGAGCAGCTCGGTTTTGAATGGATTTGATGGTGTTTTTTAGCTTTAGAGTAGAAGGGTCGAAAATGGAGCATGCGTATTGAAGTTTAGGCCTCACTAAGGATTTGTACAGAAATAACTTGACAGCTGCAGTTGCCGATGAAAAATTACGCCGTAAAAACCCAGGCATGCAATTAGCGTTACCGTAAATGTAATTTATATGAATGTTCCATGCAAGATTGTGCGTAATGTAGATACCAAAATATTTATATGATGATACATTTTCTACAGGTATGTTGTTAATATTGTACGTAGGAAGGGTGGTATTTCTTACAACACGGGACACACGCATCGCCTTACATTTATTAGAATTGAGCTTTATTTGGGATCTAGCACACGATGATCTTACTATGCCAATGTCTGATTGAAGAGTATCGCAGTCGCGAGGGTTAGAAATGACACGATAGGGAACACAGTCATCGGCGAATAACTTAATTGATGATTTAATTTGGTCTGGGAGGTTATTAATATAAATTAAAAATAATAATGATCCTAGAACCGAGCCTTGCGGTACACTGGACGTTACTCGACCAGTGGAAGAGAAGTATTCGTTAGCATAAACAAATTGGGAACAGCTAGACAAAAAAAACTTGATCCAAGCAAGCACGTTAGGATCAATGTTGAGGTTACTTAATTTAGTTAAAAGTAATTCGTGTGAAACAGTATCGAATGCTTTGGCGAACACATGCACATTGTATGACACAGCTGCGTGGATGTAGCTGGGCATAGCTGTGAGTCAGCATCACTGTTTTTATGGCCCTGCACTATTATTGTCATATTTTATAATTAGCAAGCAGCCTAACTATCGGTTTGATCAGCTGTATTCTAAACAAAACACACTGACAGATTTCCCTGTTTCTTGCTAACATAAGGAGGCGGGTACATCCTTTCAGATTTCAAGAAACAGCTGTGCAACAGAACAAATGCTGAAGACAGAAAGTCTACAATGACCACTACCTTTATTATCAAATGCCATGTACTAGCTCTTTCTGCAATGAATACCTCTATTTCCAAAAATTGTACTCTGAAAAAATAATTGGAAAAGATTTACAAAAGTGACGGAGACTAGAACTGCATCATCATTGCAAATTTCTTCTTAAACAAGATCACAATAATTGGTTTTAATAATTTCAGCAAAATGGCTGACTTCCCATTATTGAGGCTAGTCAGTGCTCAAGGTATTGTTAGTTTGTAGGAGTCCTCAGACTGAAAGCTCTGAAATATTTATCGCCATACTTGGTGGAACATGCTTTGCTGTTGCAGATATTACTTTGCCACAAAATATTTTGCAAGCCTTGTGGGACAATTCTGTGTGGAAGATAAACCCATTTGATCATGTGTTTTTGGGTTGTCTATCTCAGAACTGGTGCTAGTCTGAGTTCTTACAAACTAGACTTATTGAGTACTGTAATTATAATGCCTGCCACTGCTATAAATTTTTGTTAGCGAAAATTGTCGCATTGTCATGAAGCAGTTATGTTCAATTTTAGCGGCAGTCACTGCTGAAACACTCAGTACAAAACACAAAACAAAGATATGGAGTCAAAATGTAAATGTCGAACAAAGTTATAGTCTATTCTACATTCCACGGAACTGTCTTTTTTCTGTTAGTGTGCCAATACCAATTGCACATTCACAAACATTTTAGTATTGCACTTCTGGCAAATGCAGGAAATTTCAGTGTTTAACAGAAGCCTCTGGGAAGACAGCCCAGAGTCGCTTCGACAAAAGGACTTGCCTGCAATTTGCGTCGCTATGTTGTAGGTCACTATAGCAAGGGGCATGTTTTGCTGATTGAATATCACTCGAAACAGCTTTATTACTTGTACTAGAGGTTTGAAAACAGAGCAAATTGTAGAGTTCTTCATAGAGATTTCATATATGTCATTAGTATTTTTTTAGGTGCTTCTTGAGTTATGTCCTACACAATGGGAAAATACGGTGATCTTTGTGGACACTTTCTAGTGTACTAAATTTTCCCAAAAAGCAGTGTGCTGTAGCTAACTAAGCTCTTTGTAGACTGCAAAGTGCCAATATCTATTCAAACAGCATGCAAAGTTACTAGAAGTATGCAAGATTAGTAGGCAGGCAGACAGGCCTGCCTACTAATCTTGCATACTTCTCACGCTATTGTAAAAAAAATTATTGAATATACTTCAAAAACATTATATCAAAATAGCATCAGAATAACCTTATGCACTTATAATTCTCCTATACTAACGAAATTTGGCATACATACTTTTCCAGATATGCAGAATACTGATATCTAATTGAAATTGCAATCTGTAAAATTATTTATAGTGGCCTAATATCTTTTGCATAGTTCAAGTAATTGTACAAGCCATTTGGGTAGGTATCACCACTTTCTAGTATACAACTAGCTAAATAAGATACAGCATGAAGCTATTTCTGAAAATTTTATACACCAGAAAGTGCCCACAAAAATATTTTGCCACTGTGCAGGACATAACTAAAAAACAGCAGCTACACAAAAATCAATGACAATTCAAATCTAATAAAACACTTCATGAATGATAGTATATTCAAATCCAGTACTAATATATAAAAAAGTTGTTTTGAGGAGTATTTCCCCTTAATAAGTGGGTGTCAGTGTATTCTACCACAGCGTTAGAAAATGCCTTCAGGCATACCATGGGGAGCTTTATAAATAGCACAAGCACGCATCTGCCTAAAAAGCCCCACGCCCTGCTTGCATTCTTTAGTCAGTTCTGCATTCTGTGGTATGTCACCATTTGCATCCCTTTACATTGAGTGCGCAAAACCAAAAACAGCCTATTACCATATTTACTCGCATAATAATCGCACCCCTAAATTTTGTCGTCAAAATTCGATTTTTTATTTCCAGTGTAATGATTGCACCTCGAACTTGCCGAAGCGATATGTCATGTGCCAAGTCTAGCTAATAATGATCGCGCTTACCATCTGTCGACTGCTATGCGAACGACTCAAGACAAACCAAGCGGTCTGCATGCACCAAACATTCTTAAGCAGATGCCCCTTTTCATTCCTTTCATCACTTTCCGCACTTCTATGACAAAAAAAAAGCTACAACCAAACTTGCCTTTATTATGTGCAGGCTTTATAATGGTTGTGACCAACAAAAACAAAAAAAGGCGTCTTTTGATTCTTCTTGTCTGCACTCCTGGGAACGCAACAAATCACGAGCGGCAATGATAGCAGCCACGTTTACACTGACACGTTAGAAGTGTACCCTATTCATTCGCCGACGTTTGTAACGTAGCTAAGATATTCGCCCACCCTTAGCGGAAACGTGCCATATTAGGATAGTGGTGAAGACAAATGCCGCAGTTTCCGCAGCATGCCCGCCATGTGTTCCTATGTCACTGGCAGCTAAGCGCCCATCTGTTTCTGTCCCCTCAAAGTGGACATGGCTATGTTATTGCCGCAAGCTTGCCGATATTATTCATTACTGATACGGAAGAAACTGTTTGAATGCACGTAATGTACTCACGAGAAGAAAAAAAATCGCGTGCGGCGCATTCGGCTTGCTCTGCCGGCCACCATTTTTTTCTGTGTCCCGCACTACATACAGTGGCAGCCGCCTATTTGCTGACCTGTTGTCATCCTGTAGCAAATGCCAGATGAAATTCTTTTTCTTTTTGCGGGAAATTTAACCCGCGTAATGATCGCACCCCTGAATTTGAGTCATTTTTTTTAAAAGTGCTATCATGCGTGTAAATAGGGTAACACTCTGAATTTTTAGCCTGTAAAGGGGTTGTATACAAATGGGGCAGCCAACCCTAGTGTGACAATAAACACACATTTGTTCTCACAATAGTGAAGCCACTCATAAAATATATCCTCACAAATTTGGAAATGAATGCCCAAAGAACCTTGCTGATTGTCACATTAGAACTCTAATAGAAAGGAACCATTAAAAAGTAGGTACTAAAGACACATATGAATCATAGTAACACAAGTATTTGCAAGTTTTGATGTTTATAATTCCTAGTTTAATTCACTTTCTCTAGTAAATGGGCTCTGACCTAGACTACTCAGTGCAGGAGACTAACCCAGACCTGGAAGCCAATATTTAAATCTGAAATAAAGACATTCATCCCACTACCATGTCACTGCTATGTCATCAGAAGCATGCATCCATGGACATAGTCTGTAAAATAATTTTACATGATCTGTACTGTTACTCTTGCACTAATAAATTAAGAAAGGCATTTGCTATTTAGAACACTGCTGTAAACCTTTGTGTTTGAGAAATGCAATACTCAAAAGTGTAACACAACCAGTGCGTGCATGAAACCTACAATGCCTTTGACATTCGTCAGTGTGGCAAATAGGCACTGAGAAATGCCAAGGGCACCATAGCTTTATGCTATAGTTTCTGCTATTTATATATATGTTTCTCTAGTTTAATATTTTTTTTTCTGTGCTCCTATATTCTTAACTTGTCCAAAAATAATGGGTGTTCGAAATAAGTACCCTATATTGCTCTTAAATTTTTCCTGCACCAAAGCCCACGTTAGGCTACATTTCTTGAACACTTTGCAGTGCTGTAGATTATCAAAATGAAGAAAAAAATGCCATAAGTTTGCATTTTAGCCTTCTGTATAACAATTATGAACCTATCAATTACATACACAAGTGCAAAAGAACTACGAAAAACCTGGCATAAAGACAGATATACATTATAATAGCAGGAATCGATGGTGAGAACTCTAATAGAAAGGAACCATTAAAAAGTAGGTACTAAAGACACATATGAATCATAGTAACACAAGTATTTGCTAAGAAGTTGAAGAGACACATAGAAAGCCTCTTCAAATCACTCCACCCCAACATTTATCCATGGTTTGATGAGTGACCACTGCTGCTGATGCTGTTGGGATAGGTGGGAGCTGAGGTACAGCTGTGAAATAGGTGGAACATGTAGAGGGGTCACCAAAGGTTGCACGCTGGTTGCACAGCAGGTTGCCTTGATCTCCGGACTCACTCGACACTCATGCGTTGAGCCTGCTTATACGTCGTTTGCAGGAGGCCTGGCCAGTGTATGGCACGGCTTGGGTAAAATTTCGAGGCAACCTGAAAAACACAGATCCATATCTATAAGCACCAAAATATTCTTCACAATAGGGCAAACCTGAAGTTTACCAACGGTACATAGCAGATAATGAAAACAGACACAAGACAGCAGACCTGAGGTATACAAATGTGCAAAAGTGTAAATGAATGTGAAGAGCTGCTTATAGGATGGAATGTTTCATTTTGTCTTTTGTAGGTCAATAATAGTATCTTAACATGAAGTCAAGTGTACTTGGCCCTCCCTAAAAATTTATATTATGGGGTTTTACGTGCAAAAACCACTGATTATGAGGCACGGCGTAGTGGAGGACTCCGGAAAGTTCGACTACCTGGGGTTCTTTAATGTGCAACTAAATCTAAGTACATGGGTGTTTTCGCATTTCGCCCCCATCGAAATGCGGCCGCCGTGGCCGGGGTTCGAGCCCGTGACCTCGTGCTCAGCAGCCCAACACCATAGCCACTGAGCAACCACGGTGGGTATAGCCCTCCCTATTTGTGTAAGTAGGCTATTCCATGCGAGCTGTCCCGACCTGGCACACGACCACTTGAATTTTTTTTTTTGAAAAACTGGAGGCCCTTCAATATAGGACAAATGTTAATTTCAAGAAATACTTAAAAAGTTTTTTACTGGCGCGAGCACTACGCGAGATTTTGTGTAACACACCAAACTATGCATCATAAAAGGCATAGCTAAAAAATTGGTTCCTTCATTAAGGGGGCCAAATTTTTCAGGACAATAAACAGAGGCCTTACACCAAAAATTGAACTGCTTATTAGCCACTGCTCAGTTTAATATGGGCCACTAAAAATGGACAACATGGCCTATTAACTTTAATTTCATAGAACTGGCTTACAGCAAAAGCTGCAAATTTATGTAATCCACATATTTTTACTTGTGCTGCATGCAAAAACTGGTTTCAGGAAGGTAAATTATGCAGCAGTGCACAGAGATGAGGATGAACTAGCAAAAAAAGTCAGTTTTGGTGTAAGTTTATCAGCATACTAACTATTGAGGCAGTCCTAGTAAATTTATGCCCAATACCATGTATGCGAGTACACTGTATAGTTTTTAAATTGCTAAACCTTTATCAGAGCAGCTTTGTGTTAAGCAAGAAAAAAAATTTACAAGTGGTCTCCTACTAGTTTCAAAATTTGCATCGTGTTTCGTCTAATCCACATAGCCTCTTGGCGGCTAAAGCAAAATGCATGGACTTGAGCATTCCTGCAGCGATAGCAGGGAGTCTAAACTGCTTTAAAGTTAATTCTTTCATTGCTGAGTGGCTACAAGCCATTTCACTCAAAAAGTTGCCAATTAATTACATGCATTTACCTTAATCTTTCTGTCGGCTTCCAGCCTGCTTGGCATCATCACGAAGGCTGCCAACTCCCTAGTGGACGTAGTCAGGACACGGTGGTGGCAGGAGCCGCCAAAGGCTTCGAACTCCCTAGTGGACGTAGTCAGGACACGGTGTTGGCAGGATGCAGGGGCGGGAGCCACCAGAGTGTACCTGCAGCAAATTTCCACAAATGCGCTTAGTCCTACCATGTCACAATTTATAAGAAAAAATCAGTTGTCTGTGTAACATGGATACCAATACAAATAAATGTAAACAGCTACGTCCTACAACGCAACTAGAACGTCGACAATAAAGAAATGGTACTCATGATTATGAAAATCCAAGCAATGACAAAAAAGAATGTGCATTCGATTTGTGCATGGAAGCTCGGTGGAAACCTGAGCTGCTAGTCAACTGCAAGCCTCCTAAAATGTCATTGTATATTTTTTACACGCACGATGTTAAGCTATATTAAAACAAGTTCAACATCTCTAAACATAAGTTAATCACGAAGCAATTCAATTAATGAATCCCAGTGGTCGTTAATGCAACAAAATGCAAGCTCTGAATGAAGCTGGCCAAACTGGGTAGTGAAAAATAACAATGTGGTTCTCTATATTTTGTTTTTCTGGCTTTCGCTGTAGCATTAGAATACACAAGAAATTTCACATTCCTGACATTTCAACCTGTTAATTTTTATTCCATAATGCATAATACTTCAGAAAGAACAATAATGCTGTCTTTTAATCGTAAATAGTGATAGAACAAGAAATTTTACTGGAGCCAATGTTTTGACAAGAAAACTTATCTCCTTCTCTTTGTCAAAACATTGGCTTCAGCGATGCTCCTTGTTCTACTGCTCTTCATCTCTCAAGTCTCTCTTCCTGTGTGCCTCTGTACTTTCAATGTTGTATCAATGAAATTGTAATAACGGAGAATTAGTAAATGTAGCTGATGAAGAACTTGGGCTTGTTGGTAGATAACGAAAGATTAACTGCGCAACATAGACATACGGACAAAGGAGGCTTATGTGTGTCGTCTCCTCCAGCCATGTCTCTCCTTTGGACAATTACTCCACATCGATGTAAAAGTATTACCCTTTGCCCAATAACGCTGAAATGAATAAAGGACAGGAAAGTGGACACAAAAATTACAACTAATAGCATCATATGTTAATGAGGTATGCAAAAGTGCCTGCTACGATCTGTCTCACCCATAACGTGCTGGATAAGATGGCGTCTTCTTCTGGATGTTGCCATTTCTTGAATACCTAAAATAAAGTACATTTCAAAATTACAAAAATACACAGAACAACAGCAGTAGCAGAGGAGATAACGCATTGTGTAGTAAAAGAAGGTAAACTAATCTCTGATATACCGCAGACGAAATTTCCTTTATTAAATTAGTACAAGAATACACCACACTTCATTTCATTCAATGCTGTGAGCGTTTCTTTGTACAAGAAAAAAAGGTATTTCTGCATGAAAACAGTAAAATAATCATAGCCTTCTACTTTTAAAAATACGCGACAGCGACTAAGCCAACTACAGCTGTATATACTTAAAATTGTTATATGCACATTACAATAGCCAAGACAGGATAAACTTGGGTTCATATGCAGCTCACCGGGAGGTACAACTTTGCAATCAACTCATTTCTGCTTGCCAAATATCTGCACTAACATAAGACTACAAATAAAAGACCCTCTTTTTCATAAAATACCGAACTCCAAATAGAAAATCCAGTAGGAATACCACAAATTCTCTACATGACACAGCCAGGCTTTGTAAGCCTAGTAGGATTTACAATATAAAGGTTGCAACAAATTCATGCTTTTGAATATTTAAAACCGTGAAAATAAAGATTACATAAAAAATAACATTATATATCGGCTTATATTGTGAGCTAATGTGTTTCCGACTTGCAGCCAAATGCACATTAAATTTGTTCTGTTTCAGCACTTTTAAAGCGTTGCCTCTGTTCGCTCGTGCATGCAGCCGTCTTAGCGCTACGAAAATATCCGTGCTGCCACGTCGCCTGACACTGCCATACAGCGTTGTAGCGTTTTTATTATTCGCGGTAATATACCTAAAGCGCTAGTAAATCTTCAGAATACACAAGCTGTTTTTTCGAGAACCTGTCTTCGCCAGCGAAAGTCACACTGGTGCTAGTATTGTATCTACACTTCAAGTTACGCAATACTTGGTATTCTACGGATTTTTCGATGCGACAGGCCACTCGTCATTGGAGTCGTTAAGAACGATGTTTATCTATGGCAGTACAGCTTTGCTATAATTTCAGATGCTCTCCTGAGGCTTCCGTCTGCCAGTAGTATTTTCGCATACATACGCGCACGCATGCCTATGAAACGTCTGTGAACTGCTAAGAGAAAAGTGGCGCAAAATGTAGCCGTACCGGAAGGGCCGAGTACGTGTCGTTTGCAAACTCGGAACAAAAGCTGATACGCTTACCTGAGAGGTTAAGAGAAATATGGCACAGGTCACTCTCCGCTGGTAGTCCTTCGTATGCATCTGGTCGTCTCTGCGTTGCGATCTCCCATATCACAACGAAAACGCAGTGCAAAACGCAACGCTTCCGGCGCTTGTGACGGTCCGGCAAGCTGCACTTGCTCGATGTCGGCAAAGACGAAATCGGCGACACGCCGCTGCTGGCGGAAGTCCTCTTCGTCGCAATCACACAGCACGGACAGACGTTCCCACCGTAACTTGCCGCAACGCCTGGTTGCAGTCGCCCCTAACGCAGCGCTTTCAGAACCACTCCATAGAATAAAGAACCACCACTCGACAACAACGTACACGCGCGAGATGCAACGCAATCGCAAAATGGCGTCATGCTATTGACGGCTTCGGCTTTGGATCATTCGTATCCGCACAACTGAGCAAAACAGTTGCGCTAGTTTCGGTTTTCTTTCCTCGCGTTGAAATAAAAACTGTTTTGCTGACTGATAATTTTACGTCACGTAAGTAATGTTCACGAATGAAACAGCCATGAATTTAAGAGCGTCTTGAAATACCCGCTGCGTTCACTTCGCAGAAGCAAAATTTGCTCTTCCAAATATGGTTACGTTTGAAATATCTATCGTTGCGCTGTCGGAGCGTGCTCGAAGTGGGAAGACGCGGCCTAATTGTGCTTAATTTGCTTAGCTATAACGGTGCGGCTGCCCTTGATCTATGTCGAGTGCAGTTTGCTCTGATGTAAGGTAGAACTACAAAGCCGCCGACGTTACCGAATAATGTAGTGCACCTGAAGCTGACAGAACTCCTGTACTTCCTACACAATTTCTTGCAACTGCGTTCCGCTGTCACCAAATGCGAGCGTAGTCATTTGGCGAGAGATTTAGCAACACATTTTCCAGAAATCTCGTTCACCGCTGTATCACGACGTGGAGAAGAAGCGTTGTTGGTCGTTCGAAAAATTTTGTTTATTGCGAATTTTGCGATAGCAGTTATATGGATACAACCGTCCAAATATATCTAACGGTGTTACCGTGAGCTTACGTATAAAGTCAAGTTCGATAAGATCATATCCCGCGCCGTTGGCTGTGCGCGTTAAAGGAAATGTTCGAGGCTGAGCCGGGCTGGATGGGCGCCCGAAGTCAAGTGTCTATCGGAGGTCACGTGATAAAACGCGCGCACTCTGGCCGTTGCTCTAGCCCGGTCTTGCGCCACCCGCGCTCTGTTTTGGAGATAATTTCCGAGGGATGCAAAGCTGGGGGGGGAGCGCTCAGATAGCGCAATTTTTCGGAGACGCTTTGAAGGAAGAGGCAGCAGAAGCGTTCGGTCCGCTCTGTTCGCGCCCTCCATCACGCCAACGCTGTGACAGCGAGTGTTCGCGTTCATTGAGTGAGATCTGTCGATGTTTGCACGTGCGCGCGTGACCCAGTGCTTGTTAATTTAAGGAGTAAGCGAATGTTTACTGCAGTTTATTCAGCCGATGAAACTACGAACCTTGGTTCGTGCAATAGTTCGTGGAGTGGTTCATGCAGCATTGGGGTGAAACTGCTACATTTTTGTTCTTATATTTCTAGGGTGTTCCAAAGCAGTGTTGCGCACGCTAATATTTGTTTCTGGTCGCGGAACGCAACGCACTGCGGCAGCCCAGTGGATTTGGTGTTGCGCTGCTGAGTTCGAGGTGACGGGTCCAATCACAACCCCGGCAGTCGCTTTCCAACGGGGTCAGAATGCGAAAACGCGCGTATACCGTGCATTCCATACATGTTAAATAATCCGAGCTGCTGAAAATAAATCTGCAGCTTCCCATTACCGCGAGCCTCATAACAAGATATTGATCTTGGAACTTCAATCTTCAAAATTTTGTTTTAAGTCGCGGAATTACATTTACAATCGACACTGTTGAGTGCGCCTATTGAACTTGTTATCTCGTTGCTGTGCTCTGTTTAGTAGTCAATATCTTTTTTTAGAATTACTTATGGTAAGAATCCAGTGTGACAAATCCATATCTTCCTTAGCATAGGAAACCAGCTATCCCTTAAGCATGTGAGGTACCAACAAACATGGTAAACGAGAATCAATATATAGAGTTCGAAGTAATTGCAGAACATGACAAGGATGAAAGAATGATACACCGCATTACAACCAGGACAGGAACCAGAGGGCCTGCCTAAAACAGAAGAGGTTATCTGGTATTTCTTCTCCTGCATTAAAATCTTTCTCTCGCCAGACTCATCTCGAATATCAGAGGAATCGCGATCTTCCACGACGACTCTTCGCGTGCTATTGAGAGTCAAACGACCCATGCGCAAATGTTGACTCTTGTTTTCTGACTCTACTCGCGCAAAAGTGGGTCTTCGGAACAAAAAAGAGAGTCAAGTTGCCGTGACTCACATTTTACTCTCTTTTTTCTTAGAGTGTAGCACCAGCAGGGCTGAGGTCCTATTATGTTCAGATGGCAGACGAGAAGCTGCCACGGCACAACCGCCAACTCTTGCAGAGAACGAAAGTACGTCCACCGCGAAGCATCGAAGGATGAATCGAGTGACAACTCTGATGATGATGCAAATCCATCGGCTAAAGCACACCTGTCGTCAATAAACGTGCTACTGCCTGCGATACCATCGCGGCCACCCTAGTCTTAAAGAAGATCCCACAAGCAAGTTAGGCCACTCGAACGCTTGGGCTACATGGGAAGCTGCGAACAATTCAGCGAGCGACGGGGAAAGTTGCGCACCTGCTTGTGCGCACATCTATCCTTGCATCCGGACACAAACGTGCCGATATTTCCTTTCAAGGTAACGTTCCCTCCCAGCGGTACTTTTCCTTTCACACTAACCCTCTCGCCCAACGTGGCTCCATATACGATGCAAGAAACGATTGCTGGCATTCATTCTGTCAGCGCGAACTGGCATCCGTCATTAGAGTGCCTTAGTTGAGCATCTTTACGGTACGCTCCGCTCCGAGCTGCCCCGCTAAGACACAGCGGAGCGACGCGCAATTTTCACGTTTTAATCATACGTTTAGCACAGCGGAGCGTACCTCTCGTAGTTTCAGCGCCCCCTGACCAAATTCAGGATAATGAAAAAAATAAAAACACCTATTGATCACTCTTATGCAGTAAAACGTATATATGTATATATGTATAACTTCTTTCTCCATGAAGTATCTAGACGTGCACTTGTAATGCGTTACCGGTCCATTTTATCCAATCGAAAATAAAGCGCCGTCTTGAGGAACGCCACGTGATAGCCAGCGCGCTTGCTTTCTCCAGCCAATCCATTTCTTTCTCACGCCAACGCTAGCCAAAGCGCTGCGCAGCACACTGCACAGCGGACAGTGTTTCTCGTTCCGCTAGCCCGCTTACGGCTGAGCGGACGGCGCATGCGTATTCGCGCTTCCGCTCGGCTTAGCTGCACAGCGGAGTGTAAACACGCTCAACTAAAGCACTTTATTACGTCCGTCGACTTGACTGATACGGAGCCTAGCGGGGGGAAAGGAGCGGCGCGGCTGGGACACGGGGTGTTACCGCACTCCTCTCCAATAAAAGCCCACGCGCTCGCTTCGGCGGTCTTTTCTCGCAGTGAAAAAAATAAAAATAAAGCGTTATTGTCTAATTGAACGCCGCAGAGTGGTCCTTCGAGTTACGGTCTCCTCGCGGGCTAACGAGCGCGTTCAGACGCTTCGCGTGTTTTGATTTCGCCTTGGCGAGGCGTACTCAGAATGCAGGCGAGAGCTTGCGCGGACAAGGAACGCGGGGGAACATTTATGCGTGGTTCTGCTTTCGCAGAGACCAGCGGAGCTGGGGAAGCCCAGCAAAAGTTAGATTGAGCGCGCGGTTTCGCATTACTTTACTGGCCTTCCCCCCGCTCCGCTGGTCTCTTGTGTTTGCGAAAGCAGAGCCACGCATATCTCTTTTTTTTTTTTGTCCCTAGGTGGTGCGCCATACGTTAAGCAATCAAAGCGGTTCCAAGGTCGATTCAAATAGGTCGCGACGCTTCGGGCGAAAGGCGGTTCAGCACAAATTGCCACCGACATCAGCAAGGGGGCTTATGGGAGCAGCGATTGAAGCGCGACTAGGTGTGGAGGAAACAAACATTGGGAAAGGAAAAAGCGTCTTTTAATTCAAGCGAGACATAGTTAGATTCATTCAATGAAAATAAAATTTCTGGTCAACTTGATATATTTGTGACAAGTTAAGAAAATACAAGTTAATTTAATTTTATTATTATTAATAAATGCATTTCTTTTCAGCGCCCATCCTTAGAGGGGCCGTTGACACCACTATCACGCGCAATCCAATGCACGTCCTGAAATGAACAAAAAGGCGTGCTCGTAAAGTTGACCTGTTGAAATACGCCCCCTCACGCGTTGTGCTTTTTTTTTGCTTGTCGAAGTTTGTCTGAACTTGGTGACGCGAATAGCTTCATTGCTTGTTAATCTGTTCAGTCAAAAGTAGTGTGTTACGACCGCCAGATAATTGTGTATCTTTTTCGTGCGACGGCGCAGGCCGACGGGCTTGGCGTCCTACGATAGGATCAGCACTCCACACCTAAAGCTTTCGTCGGCCTCTAAAGAATGTTCTGTGCAGGGGTGCGATTTCGACAACCGTACGGCTGGCCTTTTCCAGCTTCGCTTTCCGCGCTGAAAACTCGAAACGCCCATCAAATCGAATGGCAGGGCACTTGAATATATAGCTCCAAAGGCAGGCCAACAAAACAAATTTCGCGCCTTTCTGCTTTTAACGGACATGACGTCACATTATTTTTTCTTCCGCCGGAAGTGTTCCCACCACATACCTATGGCGCTAAGCCCCATGAACCACCGATGGACCGCCATGTTTTGAACGTATGGGTTCCTATGGAAGCTTCGCTATCAGGTGTAATTTACCTTGGCGGTTCTCTGGGTTTATGTCGCGGCTCTAATACGAGTTTGTTTCGCCGGGGCTGAACTTCTTAGGGTTATCCCTAATGGCTGTAGCGACTGCAGTAATCAGGTGGCTGGCTGACGGTTGCGACAGCCCAATAGGTTCCACATTCCCGACGCACTACTGAAAAAAAAAAAGAACGTGGCGAAAAATCAAGAACGGCGCAGTGCGCACAGCACTTGCGTCGCAGTGTCAACGCTACTAAATCTTGTGGTCCGAGATGTATTAGCTCGCCGAAAATTCATTACACTGTGTTTTTGGGGAGCCTAACATGCCTTCGGAACTCTCCTTCGCCAATGGAGAACGCGTGGCGCCGTGACCTCTTGTCATGTCGTCTTTTGATAACGCTCGCCAGCAACGCAACCGACGGAGACACACAGGTTGCAATCGCCATCTCTCTTCTTGCGTTGGCAAGGCGAGACTTGCAGACGATCACAGTTGTTTTCGCCACCATTTATATGATCCCGACAGCGCATGATGCTCGAGCTAGCCACTTTTCTGCGGTTCCGCTCACAGCCTTCCGCACGATGGAAAATGGAGCGAGACCCGCCGTGGTTCCTTAGTGCCTGTGTTGTTGAGCTGTGAAGCGCGAGGTTGCGGGTTCGAAATCCGGCCACGGCGACTGCAGTTTGATGTGGGCGAAATGCGAAAACACCTGTGTGCTGCACGTTAAGAAATCTCAGGTGGTCCAAATTTCGCGAGTCCCCCGCTATATGGTCTGCCTCATAATCAGTTCGTGTTTTTGTCACGTAAAACCGCATATTCTTCTTTAATTCAAATTGAGCGCTGTCTTCTTGTCTTCCTGCCTTGCACGCGCCAAATAGGGCCACCCCCCCCCCCCACCTCCTCGGCTCATCTCTGCACGCTTTCACTCCGGCCCACAGCATAAGACGTGCGGCAGCGATGTTATCACTCTTGGACTTTATGCGATGCACTATGGTGCCGACGAAGCCGACGGCCGAAATTCGCCGGGAGTGTCTGTGGTGCTACGAACAGGAAACCTGATGCGCAAATGTATTAGGACTATTTATGGGGAAAAGCTAGTAATAATTGCGCAGGCTCGCACAAAGTCACAGCTCCAAGAGCTAGTCTTCCACTTGCTCTTCGTCTCCCTCTTGCGCGTATGGTCCTGTTTATATACACCGTAACATAACCCGCGAGGGCTAGAGAGCAGTGCCGGAGCTTCTTAGAACGACAGCAAACCGGATGAACAGTACGGTTTTAAACAGAATATGTGGACGACGTCTGTTCGTAGCTAGAGCGAGGACGGCATGTCTTCAACAGGGGCGGTTTCGTAATTTAATTGACCTAATCGTTGCAATACCCGGTAGGGCCCGTTATAACGTGACAGCAGTTTTTCGGACAGGCCCGCGTGGCGACTCGGAGTCCGCAGCAGAACAAGATTTCCGGGAGAGAACTGAGGGGTCCGGTGGCGACTGTCGTAGCGAGTCTTTTGTGACGCCCGAGTCGTTGTAAGTCGATCACAGGCAATCTGGCGAGCCATAGGAGCCCAACCAGCGGCGTTATGGGCGTATTCAATGGTGTCTCGACACCGAAGGTAGCAAGGTGTTAAAAGTAAGAGTTGGATGGCGACCAAACAATAGGTAGAAAGGCGAGCAACCCGTGGTATCATAACGTGACGAATTGTACGCAAATGTCACTTAGGGCTAAGTGCTTTCCCAATCCCGGTGGTCTGCTGAAACTTACATAGACAACATCTCTGTAAGGGTGTGATTCAGTCGTTCAACCAGTTCAACCAGATTCAGTTGTTTTGCCTGGCCCGCTGTTGAAGGGCCTTTTCCATAGTAGTGGCTTCGTCATGGAACTCTGCAAGTGTCGCCGGCGGATTTCGAATGAGGCCAGCAAAGATTTCCTCTTTGACGCCGCGCATGAGATGGCGCACCTTTGTTTCAGTCACAGAAGGTCCCACACGCCTGAAAAGCCGATTCATGTCTTCTAATTACGCCGTCACTCGCTGATTCTGGCCTTGAATTATTGCCTCCAACGCTAACTCCGCCCTCTAATTCCTGTGCGCCCTGACGAAGGCATTGAGAAACTGTCCACGAAATTCTTCCCATGACGTCAGTGTCGCCTCGTGGTTCTCAAGCCATGTTTTCGCGGAATCCTCAAGATGGAAGTATACGTAGCGTAGCTTACGCTCGTTGTTACAGTCGTTGAGGTGGCAACCCGGTCAAAATGTTCAAGCCAGTCGACGGCGTCCTCTGAAGCACTTCCGTGGAACAGACTGACGACAACGTGCGATGCTGCAGGACGGCAAGAGGTGGTTGGTTCGTAATTCTAGTTCGTTCGGATAGCAGACTGTGCTGCGGCTGGAGTCCCTGGAGACGTCGGCTGGCATGTACGTGCACAGGGGTAAGCTCGGCTCAGCTACTCGCCGGGTTTAGGTCTAGGGTATGCTCCGGAGGTCTTAACATACACCGTACCCAGCGCCTCCACCAGAAATGTCACCCAGCTATTACAACTAGAACAGTTTACCACCGACATACTGGCAAAAAAACGACTGCCTTTTGCGATGCCTTCGTCGTTCTCGTTTTGCGTTTTGGTTCGTTTTGCGAACTTCGTCGTTCTCGCCTTAAGTGCCCCGTGTAATCACATGCAAACTTATTTTGCGTCAATATGCAGAAGACAAAGATAATGATAAATAGCCGGGCAAAGGAACACGAGTTCAGGATCGCCAACCGGCCTCTAGTGTCTGTGAAGGGGTACGTTTACCAAGATGAATTAATCACAGGGAACCCTGATCATGAGAACGAAATTCACAGAAGAATAAAACGGGGTTTGATTGCATACGGCAGACATTGCAAGCTCCTGACTGGGTGCTTATCATTATCATTGAAAAAGAAGGTGTATAATGCGTGCATTTTACCAGTGCCGTCATATGGCGCAGGGACATGGAGACTGACAAAGAAGCTTGAGAACACGTTAAAGGGACAGTAAAGTGAAAAATGATTTCTTCTGCATCAGTAAATTGCCGTTCGACAACACCAAAATCACCACTCTCACCACGATAAGAGGTTTGGTAAGAAAGAAAACGCGCAAGAACGAAATACGGTGGCGACGCCTACTTATGTTCCCTCACCTGGGGGCTGTGACGTTTTGGATTTTGATGGCATCTTCTAGGTTCTACTAATTAACATAGCGGTACAGATTGACTACATTGTGTTCAAAAGGAACCAAATATTAAACATGGCAAGTTTCGACAACCTTTATTCAGCCGACGCGGCCAAAATGCAAAAACATACTTTGGAATCCCTGACGTCACGCTGACGTACCGGCGCTGGGGTTTCGGCGCGAATTTCAAAAACTGATACTTGGAGCTTCATTTTCTCATCTAATAATCAAACTATTTTTTAAATGACTGCCTGCAGGGTTTTCAAACAATGCTGCATTAGTCTCAAGTGATTTATTGTTTCGCTTTAGTGTCCCTTTAAGGACCGCGCAAAGTGCGATGGAACGAAGATTGCTAGGCATAATGTTATGAGATAGAAAGAAATCGGTTCGGATCAGAGACCAAACGTGTATAGACAATATTCTCATTGACATGAAGAGGGAAAATGGAGCTGGGCAGATCAGAGCCGCTGTTAGATAACGGTTGAACCATTAGGGTTACAGAATAGGTATCAAGAGAAGGAAAACACAATCGAGGACGACAAAATACTAAGGGAGCGATGAAATTAGGAAATTCGCAGGCGCTAGTTGTAATCGGTTGGCGCAGGACAGGGGTAATTGGAGATCGCAGGGAGAGAGGCCTTCGTCCTGCAGTGGACATAAAACAGGCTGATGATGATGATGATGATGCTGATGCTGATGGTGGTGACAAAGCTATGTTGTGGCGCTGTCTTCTATGCCATTTCGGCAAAGCACCTGAAACCATTGGCCATTGTCTATTAACCTGCCACTGATATGCAATCCAGAGAAAGAAATAATTCGCAATTCCATTTCGAAAATTAGTAATATCTATAAACACTGAAAACATTCTCTCTTTTGGGGCATCTACATTGGGTTTTAGCCACAGGAACGTATGCATGGCCGTATGCGAGTCCCTTGGTGACAAAGGGAGAACACCTAAGTAATTTCCCGATTTTATATTTATTATTTTTAATATTCCAAGCAGATTGATTATTATTTATTACCCTCTAGCTGGCTGTCTTTTCGGAACACGTTTTCCTCTAACTGTCTACTGTGTAACCGACGGCTTCTTGGCCAATCTCTCGTAGTGGACACGCGCCACGGTATAGCAAGTAAATAAGCAAGCCAGAAGGCGAGGTCCATGTAAAATTGTTTTTTTAGATTACCTAATTAAAATACACTACCTTGCTTTCCCAGTTCCTGTTGTTCGCGCATCGTGGCAATATCTTCAATCGTGCACCACGGCTCATTCCACCAATACCTCTTTTTGGCGCGCCTTATAAGTACACCAGCACACTGTCCTGACTTGCACAAACACCACCAGATCAAGTTAAAACATTAAACTGCCTACCCAAATAAAGTTCCACCGTGCACGCTAACCGAGAGTCATTGGTAGCCGATGCCATTTGGTATCACATTGCGAAAGTTTGTCTCAGTGCGTAACCCACGGCCCCACGAGCTGCAGAATTTTGTCAAAAGTGTCCCGGTGCTAACTAAATAGATCGCTAAAATAGGTTGCAATGCTGTAGGCTTACTGTTTGAGTATTATTTCACTAAACATTGGGGCAAAACTCATCTCACGATGACTCTTGATGGTACTGCGATTTGAAAATGCTCAATGTATCGAGACACCGCATTTCTGAAGTTGCGTTTATTCAACATCTGTAGTGGTCACTCTGACACTTTCGTTGCTTCAGCTGGGTACGAAATTCTTCGCTATTGTCGTCCCACTTTGCTATGGCACTCACTCGCCGAGGTCTCTCATAAGCATGGTGGCAAGACGACGAGCGTATAACGCCACCGTAGTGAAAAAGAATAAATGACAAAAAGGGATGACATTGATGGAACGACCAAAGTGGTATGACGATGGCAGCATGACGACAATGAGATGGCCACAGCGTGATGACAATGACATGAGGACAGTGGGATGACGACAAGTGTATGAGATGATGGTGAGACGACGACAGTATGACAACAACGGAATGACGACGACGGTATGACAACGAATGCATAATGGCAACTGTCTCACGACAACGCAATCACAGCGATTACATAACAACGGTGGTATACTCGCGATTAAGATTTAGTGATGAAGAAGGAATGATATCAATGGGTCGATGGAGGCGGTATGAAGACGATGGCTTGACGTTACTGAAGTAATGACAATCGGAAGGCGACAGCGCGATGACAGCAGCATGACGACAATAGCATGATGACAACTGTGGGACAAAGACGGCATACGGGAGTGGGATGTCGAAGTTAGAATAACAGCTATGCAACAAACATGACGGCATCAAGACGACGTTATGACAACGAATGCATGACGATGACTGTATGACAACAGATTGACAACGGTATGAGGACAATGAGATAACGACGAGTGAATCATGACAAGAGCATGACGACGATGAGTCAGAAAGCCTGTATGACGACGATGCCGTAAGGGACCTGACATGACGAGATTAGGATGACGAAGCTGGGGTGACGATGATGGCACAGCTGCGTCGGCAAGATAACGAATAAGATAACGTGCGCCAACGAATGCGTCACAGTGACTGCTTGACGATGACGCAGTGATGACGATGGCATCAACTTGGCGGCATAATTATGACGTAATGGTTGCAGCATAAATATGGTAGACGATGAAGTAATGAATAGATGGAACGATAAAGGCAGCATAAAGACGACAGTATTACGTTCACCTACCGCGGTTGCTCGGTGGCTATGGTGTTGAACTGCTGAGCAGGAGGTCGCGGGATGGAATCCCGGACAAGGCGGATGCGTTCCGATAGGGGCAAAATGCTAAAACACCCCTGTACTTAGATTTAGGTGCGCGTTAGGGAACCCCAGGTGGTCGAAGTTTCCGAAGTCCTCCACTACAGCGTGCCTCATAATCAGAAAGAGGTTTTCGCACGTAAAACCCCCTAATTTAATTTAAATTTTTTATAACGTTCGCTAAAGTCCACCACCAACCAAAAGAACCCGCAATGTCACGTTGCTTTTACTACAATGAGAGATTTCACGCATTAGCAGTAAGCGTGCCACAGGATAACATGAACATCTCGTTTTTGTCGACGGCTAATGCGTGCCTCTTCGCGCACTGGATGTTTTACCACGAACGTGCCATTAGTGCTTCCGGACGATTTAAAAACTGGCTTACACAGCTTCCCAAGCTTTTCATGCATAAGTCACTAAGAAATCTGCAAAAATGTTTTGCCTGGCACGGGAAGTTCTGCTGCTGTAATATGCCTAGGTGTGCGTAAGCTTTTTTATACCGTACTAGGGTAGGTTGTACCTTACCGTTTGTGGTGCGGAACTACTATTCAAAAATACAGATGAAAAGTGAAAGAAAATTATGAATACGCCCGTGCTGGAGCTTTCACGTCTCCGAAGTTGATCTTATGATTGGTTTCGAACCCGGTTCCATCGCCACAGCAGCTCAGTGCTCCACCCATTACACCATGGACTACTCAGTCGTACTAGCTGGCGGTAAAAAGACACGCACAAACACACACACACCGGAAAGTGCATGAACTGTCCTGAGAATCCTAATCGAAACAGCGTTGCACAGTAAAACAAACCAGGCATAAAGAGACGGGCGCACAGTGACATCCGGATATGTGAAGGCCGAAGATTATAGGAACGCTACTTTTCAAGCGCTTCAGGGAGTATTCCGATAGGCGTTTTGAACGCCTTCACTTCGAGACGCATTTCAATCTTACAGCGTCTAGCAGCCCTGGCGGCTTTTTTTCTCTCGCTTAATTATTGAAAATACTTTTTTAAAGCGAAAGCTTTACTGGCCGCGAACTTACAATTTTGCTGTGGCAGTGTTCCGAGGAGGCAAATGTAGTCACAACGCGTGCCTCGCCGCGGATATTTCTCTCTCTCGCTCCCTAGTCACTACTGCGCATGCGTCTCTAGCAGCACCGAGCCACAGGTGTTCCGCCACTGCGCCTTTCAACAACCGCCGTTTGGTATGACGTCATGTGCGGTCGTTGCGCTCACCTCCACTCGCTTCGCCAGCTGCGTCGCATGACTGACTGTCGGAGGATTGAAAAGGAGAGCGCCCGTGCGCCGCAACCACAGTTCAGGCGGCAGTGTGGGCGGCGACAATTCTGATAAGCAGGAGGAGACCTATTATCGACATCGGAACGAGATAAGACAGGAAACGAATCGCCCAGGAAACAGAAGAACAGCGCGCCGAAGGACTGGCTGAACGCTGCAACATAGCTAGACAACCAGACTAACCTGGACTTGCAATCAGGATTCACCAAGGCTAACCATGCTATGCCTTAGCTTTTGCTACGTATATCATGGCATATCCGAGCTAAGCCACTGCCAATTTTTTTATTTTTTGATGGTTAAGTTAGGAAACTGGAATCTGATTTCTCCTAATATCTTCCACTTCTACTCTCGAAAAGAATTATTAGGGAAGTTCTACTCATTTCTTTCTGTACCTGATAACGCAGCAGTCGCCGGTTCCGCCGAGGCAGGTTATCACTACACTAGTTCACGAGAAAACAGCGCGGTGCCTCTACCATCTGTGAAAGTTGCGAAAATGCTGAAGACGGCGTAAGGGACAATTTCGAAAATTGCGGTGCGGCAGCCCAGAGCAATGATAAAAATATCAATATGAGGCAGTTTTGCCAATAAAAATGACATTTTTCGTGAAGAATAGCAATTTTCGAACACTTGTTTCTTCTTCTGAAGTTGTCTTTAAACAGCAGTACAAATTGGAGACAAATTTCTGCCGGTTTTACAAGCAACGGTGGGTAGGAAAACACGAAAACATAACTGCTGTAATAATTTTTTTCCGTAACCTTGTTTTGCGTACATGACTTGATCGTGAAAGCCCGTCGCGTGAGTAGAATTATTTTAGAGCAAAAATATGTGATAGGAACTCTGTACAATTATACATAACCCTGAATTTGGGAAAGAAAATCTGAGAGGGTCCAGCAAAACATGTGGTATGCGGTGTGGAACAACCTAAATGGAGCATTATCTAAGGAGCTTCATTGTCATTCTTCGCAACGTTAGATAACATGTTGTGCACTGTGCCAGCAAGCCCTTTAGGCAGGACAATACATAATGCGCAGCTGTGTCCTCTCTACGCGTACAGGACAAGCAACATTATTCAATTCGGCAAAACCGTGGCAAATGTTTTAAAACAAAAACGACGAGCCGTGAATACGCTTGATCGTCTGAAACGTAGTAACTGAAACACCGCATTTTATAGTTTTGTCCCTATAACAAGGATATCATTCATTCTTCATGCGATATTTCATGTCTGAATATTTATTAACTGCAAGATAGCCAAATGCCAAGCACAAATCTCAATAACAAATAATACGTTAAAAGGCAGGACCCCAATAAATGAAATACCCTGCAATAAGAAACACAGAAACTGCATTTGTTCACAACAATGAGAAAGCGTTTTTTTTAGAACCGTGGTGAACGTATCATCAGTTAACCGGAATGGCCTTAGCCTCATTGCGCAACTGCAGACGGTCCGACAGCAGGTGGGAACCTAAAGAATTCTCACAGAAGATCCCGAAGGTCAAAAACGCTTTACAATAAAGCCGACGTGTACTGCACGTAGGTAAGCGTGAACAGGAAGGCAAAAAAATATTCACCTATAGCACAGCTGCCATGATTTCTTTAGCAATGGGGATATTTAACAATGGGAAGAACAGGTTTTTGTGTAAGCTGGCAATTTCAACGGAAAGAACGCTGCCGCGTCTGTGCCTATCCGAATGATTTTTGTGGTGAACCTGGCTGTTTTCGCCGCGGTGGCATTCTGCATACCAAGTTGTGGTAAGGGTTGGTTGAATCAACGCTTTGTCAGTCATACGATTACGTTTTGTGGTCATAGCAGACGACGGCTTATCACAAGTAAACATTTATCTGCAGGTTATTTGCGTGTGCTCCTGAGCAATCCTAAGCTATATTTAGGTCACAGTGGCTGCCTTTGGTTCAGAGCATTATGCACACCGGAGCTCACCTCAAAGGAAGGTTGTTGTGTTTTGACGCTAAAAGTATCACTAAAATAACGCCGCAGTTTTAATGCATAAGCATTTATATCCTTACTTAATGAGAAAACTGTCCATCACGTAAGACAAAAAAGTGGACCGATCCCGGAGATAGTGCAATGCCGGACCAACCCACGGGGGAAGTGAAGCATGCTGCAAGCGCTCAGCAAAGTAAAGCAAAAAGTACTAACAATCTTTGAATCACGCTTACAATATAGATAGAACCCGCAGCTACAAGCGGCTTTCTCTTCGTGCTGCCTGTCGCATCCAGGCGAACGAAGCGGCGAGAACATAGCGCTCACAAAGCGTCCTGCTCCTTTCGCGAACCGACTTCAAGATATGAGCCTGCGCTTCTCATCAACGCGAAGAGGCGAGAACACGGCGCTGGAAACTATCGGCAGTCGGCGCACTCTGTCTGCATCGCAGATTTCAAGATTTCAAGATATGGCCGCGCGGAGCATAATGGTTCGACGCGGACCCACAAGGTGTTGAGAGTGATACGAGCTTATAACAATCAGACCGGCATCAGCGATCCTGGCGCGCCACCTGCGGCAGTTAGCTTGCCTCATCAATTCACCTTGCGCCGCCGTCGGCAGCAGTGCGTGTTGCCACCGGGCTGTCGTTTACACCGGTCGTACAAACATTCATATCACTGATAAGGACACCAGGCTATACGTGGGGATGACCAAGTTGTACTATGCTTACGCATACTTAAAGAACTCCCAGAGGACGTTCTGCGTGATTTTCTTCTAAAATATTTAACCTTTCAAAGCACGGATTGGTGAGACAGCGTATGTATATAGGCAGGTGCCACTCAACCGGGAAAACTTGGTATATCCACCGCCCGAAAGATACTTGCTCTCAGTCTGCACTATAATAAATACAGGGAACGCCCATGAAAGACCACTAAATACGGTGTAAAAGTACATCCATAGACTCTTCACTTTGAAAACTTAAGTATGTTTGCAGCACAAGGCAAATCGGAGGAGAAATCATGGTTTGTTTGGAGTCTTGAGAATTGGCTATGGATATTAGAAAAAAAAAAGTTATGCCGAAGCAATCCCCATGTTGGAACCAGTGTTTAGCGACGCTTTCGTGCAACGAGTAAATGCTATGACACTAAATGGTATTTCTATACAACAGCAGCTTCGGTTTGTTGGTTTTGCACACACTTGTGATGTCTTCTTCTCGTCTCGTGTCTCCGTCTACTTTTGCGCTGTTAATCCCAGGACTATACCCTATGCGTGCAAATGTCTTGATTACCATCTATGCAACGTGTAATATCACGGAATATGTTTGCGCCCCGTACCAGTCGCACTTTAATATGATACATTGTTTATATTTATGCACTACACCGTTCAAAATCTAAGCCGAGATGCAAACCCCAGTTAATCTGAACGCACACTATGGGACGTTGATGCATTGATGTCGTGAGGACGATGGGCATTTTTTTCCAGGGAAGAATGGTCAGGACAGACGTATGCTGAGAGAAGCCCGACACGTAAGAAAGTGGTAGAGTTTACCGTTATTTTTTCTGTTTTATTCCTGTGTCAATGGGCTAATGGAAGCTAACTCATGCACACATGTTCTTACGCGAACGTGGACTCAGGCGCATGAGCTTCGCGACGTGAGTAATGATTCTATTCAGCCAGACAGCTGCAGTAGCAGCCATGGCCAGGGAAGTCTGGTAGGGTTTGGTAAAGAAGCTTTAGTTTTAGACACGAGAGCTTCTAGTCACTTTCCAAGGCAAAACTTAATTGACGTCTAAGAAATTATACGGCCGGGTTCCTTGTGGATAGATCTTGCCATCGCTTTCAGTGCTTCAACCTGAAACTACCAAATTTTATTGCGATAGCAATTATATGAAGACTCCAGGCGCATTTCTGTCGTCGCCGTCGGCCTCGCCGTGAGGTACCGTACAAAGTACAAGGGCGAAAAAATCGTCGCCGCGCGTTGTCTGTTGTATGTGCAAGTGAAGCATGCGAGAGTGAGACGCCGATCGCGGCTCAATCTCGCGCACGATGGCGAGGAAAGCGGAGAGGAAGAGTGCCGTCTTCCGTCGCACGCCTCCAGGGAAGGGTACGGAGGGGGGGCGCGTTCTGCTCCGGACGGCCCGGGCGGCCGCGCACACCCACCCTAGCCGGTGTATCTTGACAGCCATCTGCGACGCTGATCCGGTGTGCCATGGGTAGGGGGCATGTTCTACTCTGGACGGCTCCAGTGGACGCGCGCGATCGCTCGTGCCGCTGTATACTTTGAAAGCGACAACCGAAGGGGACTGGGTCCCCCGCGCGCTGCGTTTTGCCGGCTTTGCGTTCATGCGAGATGCAGAAGGAAGGTGAATTCGCTCGCTGCTGCTGCCGCATTTACTTACTCCAGCGTTTCGACAGCGAGTTACTGCCATCCTTGAGTGAGATGTGTTCATGTTTGTTTCTGCGAGGGCGACACAATGTCTATCAGTTTATTTAGTATGCCTGTGTTTACAACTTTATAGGACCGGTAAAATTACTATACTTAGCTGGTATAGCTGTCCACTAATTTGCTATCGCGATCGAGGCTTCGTTTCTGAGGGAAACTGCGACATGTTTTTCTCAATCTGCTATCTCACCAGACGAGTTTTCTTCAAACCCTTGCCTAAGCTTTCAATTGCATGTGCTTCCCCATGGTATTGCATTGATTGCTTTTAGCGTTACTTGTGAGCCGTATTTTTATGCATATATCCGCAAGTACAATTCGCAAGCGTTAAACGTAAATTTAGAGACGAGAGCTGGCAAACTGCATAGAACGGTTAATAGCGCCTTTTATTTCAAGTGCATGGTGTTGTGACCATCACGAAAATATTACATTATTACCTGTCGTCATAAACCATAAAATTATTGAAATGACAAGGAAGAATACTTAGCAGGTACATGCACTTGGGCTTGGAAATTAAAAACTTGGAAACGCTTGGAAACTGACGCTCCAATACAGCATGTTCCGTAGCTATATTTTTTACGCTTGCACTACCCGTGTTAGTGACATTTTTCGACTTCTTCGTGGTGGTAACTTATTTAGAGCATAAAATGACTAATGCGTTGGAAATGTGAAATTTCACTGAAATCATTTCAAATAACGACTCGGATAGGCGAAAGGAATTACTTCTCTTCTGTGGATTTTCGCGCCAACATATCCTAACCCAAGGCAACATCTTCTACGACGCTCTTTGTGCTTTCCTTTTTAGGGGTTGCATTTTACTTCTGTTGCTTCCCGTTTATTACCCTCTCCTTAAGCATATTTCATACATAGTGACGGATACTACCACAGGTTCCGCATAAGTGATTGCTGCTTTTAGGCTAGTGTTGCGTGAATGCTGTCTTAAACTTTACACGGGGAGGGCCATGGTTCGGCACTGAAGGCTCAAAACCATTTCAGTGGAATTTCTACTCAGGGTGCTTCAGAGAATTAGTTCGAAATTTCTTAAAAAGTGAAGTGACCAATAATAAAATAAAAATTAAAATATTTCGTCGAAATTATTTTTGTCACGAAGGCGCCCAGTATAATTTGTCTCAAGATACCAATCAGACGTCTAATAATGCGATTGACACTCACCCGACAGGGCTGCGTTTAAATTTTTACTCACGACTCCGCACTCACAGCAAAAACCGATTTGTCTTTCGTAAATGCCTGTTGTGTGCAAGTTATTATATTTATTAGCAGCCATCGTGTTGCGTTTTCTGTAAATAAGTAACGCGGATATTGTTGCTTTGTTACAGAGAGACCGAAATGCCACTACCCTGATGGTACGTAGATAGAAGACTAATCATTATTCTTCCATCTTGCCGAAAACCGTTCGAAATTTTCAATGCAAGCTTTTATTATTCCGTAGAAGGTGCCACAAATGGGACAATACATTTAGTGCCTCTTTTGTAGTTGCAGTGATGGCAATATGAACCTCGCCACCAAGCTATGCTTTGGAGCAGGGTTTGTGAGCCTTTGACAACGCTATGATTTTTTTCTGCACTAAAAATGCTGCCGCACAATTAACCCATCGTAATTATTGCAGCTGCTCATATATCTCATGAATAAATTGAAACTAGCGTTAAAGATCGTGTGCAGCAGGGCAAAACGGCCTCGTCCCCTCGAACGAGTGGTAAGAATGGTAAGAATGGTAAGTGGTAAGAAAAGAAAGGTACACGTGTTCAACAAAAGAAAAATCAAAATTGACGTTTTGTACGAAAGCCTCAGGAGCTTAACATACTTAACGTAAACTGCCGGAGTGTGGTTAATAAAGTCACAGAACTTGAGGGAATCTTGGTGGCCCATAACCCTGAAATAATTATCCTCACGGAAACATGGTTAAATGATTCTGTCAAAGATAACGAATTTGTTCCTCGTGGGTACAGTGTGCACAGGAAAGATCGAGGGAGCAAAGGTGGGGGTGTGGCTTTGCTGTTCAAGGAGCGTTTTAATATTCTGAGAATGCCAGATATACCGAACATTGAGGGAATATTCTGTAAAGCCTATCAGGGCGCAATTAGATATGTATTGGGAGTACTTTACCGACCACCTAATTCCTCTCCTGATTTCTTTGCTCATCTGCAAAGTTACCTGATTGCTCATGTGAAGCCTGGTGATCGATTAATTCTGGGCGGAGACTTCAATATGCCAAACGTAGATTGGTCAACCTTCACACTAAATGTTTCTAATGACAGGCTACAAGAAGGGTTGTTTGATATGATTTTTTCTTTTGATCTACGGCAAGTAGTTGACAGTTTCACTAGAATACAAGGTAACTCCCGCTCCATCCTTGATCTGTTTTTCTTAATTGGATCTATCACGGGGAAAACAAAGTGCGAAGTACTGCCTGGAATTTCCGATCACTCTGCTGTGTTGTTGACCCTTTCGGGCGTCTCTGTGAAGAAATCTGTTGATGTCACTTCCGTGCTCAACTTCTCGCGTGCAGATGATGTCGCCATATTGGATATGCTTTCGTTTAGTTATGACTCATTTAAAGGCAGCAGCGCAGACATTCATACACTGTGGAATCAATTTAAAGATCTTTTAAATGATTGCATCAAACGCTTTGTCCCTTGCATGCTAAAGAAAAGGAAAGGCAAATCTCCTTGGATTTCTCGAGACACATTGCAATTAAGACGATTAAAGCGCCTGAAGACAAAAAGACGTACCGCAAGAGACTTGGACGCTTTGCTTACTAAAATTTCCGAACTCTCCTCTGAGCTAAAAATGAAAGTTTCTTCAGATAAGCAACGCTACTTCGGGGCGAAACTTCCTAAATTTATTTCAACATCTCCTGAAAAGTTCTGGAGGCTAATTTCTCCCAGTAAGCAAATTAATGATGCTTTCGTCGTAAATGGTGTTTTGAGTAAAGATAGTGCAGTAGTAGCAGATGCATTTAACTTACATTTTAGATCTGTGTTTACGCAAGACAATGGTTCATTGCCATACTTTCATGCTTCATACCCTCCTATGTCTGACGTTACTATTAATGAGAATGGAATACTTAACACGCTCCTTAACCTTGATATTAGGAAATCACCTGGTCCTGATGGTTTGCCAAATGAATTCTTAAAGCGTTATGCGCCATGGGTCTCTAAATATCTGAGTGTGCTCTTTTCTAAATCACTTAATGAAGGCGAGATTCCAATCGACTGGAAAACGGCAGCAGTGAAACCTATCTTCAAAAATGGTAATTAGCAGCACGTCTTGAATTGTCGTCCTATTTCTTTGATTTCAACATCATGCAAACTTCTGGAGCATATAATACATAAACATCTTACTGAGTTCCTTTCAAAGAATAAAATATTATCATGCCATCAGCATGGCTTCAGAAAGGGTTTCTCTACATGCACAAAATTAGTAACTACTGTACACGATTTCGCTAAGGCAATAAATTCAGGTAAGCAGGTCGATGCAATCTTCATGGACTTTGCGAAAGCCTTTGACAAGGTTTCCCACAAAAAGCTACTCCACAAGCTTGATGTTACTCTGGGTAATGCCAAAATTGCTACTCGGCTTTCTGCATATCTTTCAAACCGATATCAATATGTTTCATTTAAAAACCATGCCTCTCGGAGGCTTCCCGTTGAGTCTGGTGTTCCACAGGGTTCGGTGCTCGGACCACTGTTGTTTCTAGTTCTCATTAATGATATCGTTAATGACATTCCCGTAAAAATTAGATTATATGCGGATGATTGTGTAATGTGTTCAGAAATAGATAGCGTCAGTGACCAACTACGACTAAATGAAGCCTTTGAAAAAGTTGTAAAATGGTGTAGTGACTGGCAAATGGCTATCAATTTTGACAAAACTGTATTTATGAAAATTTCGCGCAAACTTAGAAATCTGCACTTCCAGTACTCGGCGTGTAATGTCTTACTATCTGAGGTTGAGCACATAAAATATCTTGGTATTTGGATTTCTAAAGATCTTAGATGGAACAAACATATCAACACTGTATGCAATTCCGCCAATCAGAGGCTTTTCTTTCTCAGGAAGGCCTTGAGACTGACAACACCTGAAGTTCGCCTTCTTGCATTTAACGCAATTGTGCTGCCACTTTTAGATTACGGATCCATCATATGATATCCTTTCACTAAAAAGATATTAATAAAGTAGAAGGTATTCAAAAGCGGGCTGTTCGATATGTATATAACAGCTTTGGGCGCACGTCGATGATAGCCTTGCTAAGCAGAGCCAATTTGCCAACTCTAACCCAAAGGAATCGTGTTCTCAGATTAAAATTTTTCTTTCAGCTCATTAAAGGATACTACAGCATAGATATTTCTGAGATTATTTCCTTTTCAACAGGTTATGCTACTAGGCAACGGCATGCACTTACAATTACCCCCTTCACTAGTCGCAAAAATTGCTTTAAATACTCATTTTTTCCTAGGGTCGTAACTGAATAGAATCAGCTATCCAACGATGTGGTGTTGCAGCCATCTCTGAATTTGTTTATGTCCCATATTGTGTAATTTTCTTATTTGCGCTCTGTTACATTTGCACTTGCAGTAGATGCATTGATTCAGTTGTACTCGTAGCGTATCTTTTATTTCATGATATCTGTATTGTCTTTTTTCTAGTCCACGTAATTTTTCTTTTGTTTGCCCTGCTAATCATGTCATAATGATGTATCCCCATCCTGCAAAAATCCCATAACGGGATTGCAGTATTTGTAAATAAAAAAAAATCATCATCGTCATCATAATCATAATCGTCATCATCAGCCTGGTTACGCCCACTGCAGGGCAAAGGCATCTCCCCTACTTCTCCAACTACCCCGCTCATGTACTAATTGTGGCCATGTTGTCCCTGCAAACTTCTTAATCTCATCCGCCCACCTAACTTTCTGCCGCCACCTGATACGCTTCCCTTCCCTTGGAATCCAGGCCGTAACCCCTAATGACCATCGGGTATCTTCACTCCTCATTACATGTCCTGCCCATGCCCATATCTTTTTCTTGATTTCAACTAAGATGTCATTAAGTCGCGTTTGTTCACTCACGCAATCTGCTCTCTTCTTATGCCTTAACGTTACACCCATCATTATTCTTTCCGTAGATCGTTGCGTCGTCCGCAATTTAAGTAAAGCTCTTTTCGTAAGCCTCTAGGTTTCTGCCCCGTACGTGAGTACTGGTAAGATACAGCTGTTATAAACTTTTCTCTTGAGGGATAATGACAACCTGCTGGTCATGATCTGAGAATGCCTACTAAACGCACCCCAGCCCATTCTTATTCTTCTGATTATTTCAGTCTCATGATCCGGATCCGCGGTCACTACCTGCGCTAAGTAGATGTATTCTTTTACCACTTCCAGTGCCTCGCTACCTATTGTAAACTGCTGTTCTCTTCCGAAAGTGTTAAACATTACTTTAGTTTTCTGCTGAATTATTTTTAGACGCACCATTCTCCTTTGCCTCTCCAAGTCAGTGAGCATGTATTGCAATTGGTCCCCTGAGTTATTAAGCAAGCAAACATCATCAGCAAATCGCAAGTTACTAACGTATTCTCCATGAACTCGTAACCCTACTTCTTCCCAATCCAGGTTTCTGAATACCTCCTGTAAACACGCTGTGAATAGCATTGGAGAGATCGTATCTCCCTGCCTGACGCCTTTCTTTATTGGGATATTGTTGCTTTCTTTATGGAGGACTACGGTCGCTGTGGAGCCGCTATAGATATCTTTCAGTATTTTCACATACGGCTCGCCTACACCCTGATTCCGTAATGCCTCCATGACTGCTGAGGTTTCGACAGAATCAAATGCTTTTTCGTAATCAATGAAAGGTATATATAAGGGGTGGTTATATTCCGCACATTTCTCTATCACCTGATTGATAGTGTGAATATGGTCCATTGTTGAGTCGTCTTTACGGATTCCTGCCTGGTCCTTTGGTGGACAGATGTCTAAGGTGTTCCGGATTTTATTTGCGATTGCCTTAGTAAATGCTTTGTAGGTAACGGACAGTAAGCTGATCGGTCTATAATTTTTCAAGTCTTTGGCGTCCCCTTTCTTATCCATTAGGATTATGTTAGCGTTCTTCCAAGATTCCAGTACGCTCGAAGTCATGAGGCATTGCGTATACAGGGTGGCCAGTTTTTCTAGAACAATTTGCCCAGCATCCTTCAACAAATCTGCTGTTACCTGATCTTCCCCGCTGCCTTCCCCCTTTGCATAGCTCCCAAGGCTTTCTTTACTTCTTCCGGCGTTACTTGTGGGATTTGAAATTCCATTAGACTATTATCTCTTCCATTATCGTCTTGGGTGCCACTGGTACTGTATCAATAGAACTCCTCCGCCACTTGAAAGATCTCATCCATATTAGTAATGATATTGCCGGCTTTGTCTCTTAATGCATACATCTGATTCTTGCCTATTCCTAGTGTCTTCTTCACTGCTTTTAGGCTTCCTCCGTTCCTGAGAGCATGTTCAATTCTATCCATATTATACTTCCTTATGTCAGCTGTCTTAAACTTGTTGATTAACTTGGAAAGTTCTGCCAGTTCTATTCTAGCTGTAGGGTTAGAGGCTTTCATACGTTGGCGTTCTTGATCAGATCTTTCGTTTCCTGCGATAGCTTACTGGTATCCTGTCTAACGGAGTTGCCACCGACTTCTATTGGAGACTCCTTATTGATGCCCATAAGATTGTCGCTCATTGCTTCAACACTAAGGTCCTCTTCCTGAGTTAAAGCCGAATACCTGTTCTGTAGCTTGATCTGGAATTCCTCTATTTTTCCTCTTACCGCTAACTCATTTATCGGCTTTTTATGTACCAGTTTCTTCCGTTCCCTCCTTAAGTCTAGGCTAATTCGAGTTCTTAGCATCTTATGTTCACTGCAGCGCACCTTGCCGAGCACGTCCACATCTTTTATGATGCCAGGGTCAGTGCAGAGTATAATGTGTATTTCATTTCTAATGTCGCCGTTCGGGGTCCTCCACGTCCACTTTCGGCTATGGCGCTTGCGGAAGAAGGTATTCATTATCCGCATATTATTCTGTTCTGCAAACTCTACTAATAACTCTTCCCTGATATGCCTAGAGCCTATGCCATATTTCCCCCACTCCCGTGACTTGTCTCCAGCCTGCTTCTTGCCTACCATGGCATTGAAGTCGCCCATCATGGTAAGAATAAGCTATACGAAATATGTGTGCAATCGGTAACCGTATGCGGACGTATTGAGCAATGCTTCAGAATTCCTCTCAGTGCATGATTATGGGTTAACATTAAGCTGGGCCTACTTCCATATTGTGATTAGGGAGTTAAAGCTTTCAAAAAAAGGTTTTTAGTGGCCACCCTGTCTACCGGTTTAATTGTAGTATGTTCCTTTTGAAGGAAATCCGAAACTTACCGTTAGTGTGAGAAATCCTATCTAGGTCTTAACATATTCGTAAATACTGTCGCAAATGATTCATTATAGCCGGCTGCCCTACTTCTGTTTGTTGTGATCGACAACTGCCCTCACGACGTTATACTTGGATCGGACTTTTTATCTAGTCATTCAGCTCTCATCGACTGCGTGACCGGCGTTCTACAATTGGGAATGACTCAACTCACCGAAGCTCCGAGCACCGCCACACCGCACTTGTGCTCGCTTCACAATGTGCGTCTGTCACCTGAGGCAGTTACTTACGTCACTTTGACCGCCCAACCACAGGTTCCTGACAGTGAACATGTGCTTCGCCCCATCATCGACGTGCTTTTGAACCGGAACGTTACTGTTTCGCATACGTTGGTCACAGTTACTAATGATGACGTCGTTCTGCCTATTCTGAATTTCAGCCTGTGCCCTCAAGTGATTCCGGCCGGCATGTTCTTGGCCAGCGTTTCTAGTGGTTCCGAATTTGACATTGAGAGTCTGAATGCCGAAAGCGCCTTATTAGCGCCGAGCTCTAGTTTCTTAGCGGATGACTTCGCGAAAATTATTGCACATGACCTCACCTCTGCAAAAGCCACGCACATACGTCAACTGCTTGAATCGTACACTGACATCTTTGATTTCGGCGACAGGCCTTTAGGCCAAACATCTGTTGTTCACGACCGTTATAGACACTGGAGATACGAATCCTATTCGTTGGCGCCCCTTTCGGATATTTTTTTTTGTTATTTATTTCTTTCCACAAGTCAGGAGGTTCGTGGTTGTGGCGGAAAAACAAGGGGGAGAAAGCTGCAGAGAAAGCAGCTTGACCGGCCCCATGCTGAACTATATTGACTGGCCCCATGTTGGAGACTTCCAGTTGGTGATAACCTTCTCCTTCATTATTTTGTGCACTTGCCGGTTGTGCCGGTGTAATTGCAGTTAGACAGCACACGACCTTGTATATCGCGACAGAATAGCCCTTGCTGTCAAGCTGGCGTTTAATATGTTTTCACCAGCCTTCCCTATTTGGTTCCGTAGTCTCCTGGACGGTACTTGTGTGATTCGCTGATTGTATTCGAAGGGTCATTCACAGATTCGAAAACGGGGCTTCCGATTTCTGTAATAAACTTTCTTCGTGAAAAATTCATCATTTGCGTTCATAATTTCTTCGTCTTTTGAGCAGATGGGTGTGGCCCGCGTGACGAATGACGTGGCAACAGACTGCTTATGTCAAGGTGGTCTGCCCGCACTGAAATGACGATAACGGTCAGTGTGACTATTTTTCCTGTGCACAGCAAAAGAGAGCGTTGCACCCTTTCTGTGCGCGAATATGTTGAAGAAGGGAAGGCTCTTGTTGATGTGTGCACGGACTCCAGCTGACCCGAACGCACGTACCCGAACCAGCTTGTGGGTCAAGATTGGGCAGCCCGACGTCATGTTTACTCGGGCCTGGGCAGGGCCCGCGTCACTGTATCTTTCCGTCGGGCAGGCTGCGCCACGCACAGAGTCGGACTCGAGCCCAGCACATGAACGCTGTGGTAGAATGGTCCTCGCGCACGACATGCGTAATTTCTTCCTAGAATTTTAAAGGCTTGTTTGAAGCCCGAATCAATGGAGAAGTTTTTCTTTGCATGATAAATAAGGATGTAGTTGTGTGTGCTTTCCGAGTATATTAGGCTATGTATGTTTAATTAGAATCTCGTTCGACATGGTAAATTACATGTATGCCGTTTAACCTGGAGAAAAATTTAGAAATCTTAGCACTGTCGGGCCAGGCGTAGTACGGGTATACAGGCTCTGATGGACGACTGGTCACGCCAGGTGCACTCATAGCTTTTTACAGTCTGATGCGGGCATGCTTTTGAAGCATTCTGGGTGTCCGTCTTCTTAAATGTTGTCCGCGAAGAGCTCGACGCTTGTAAAGCAATGAAGGGGGCTAGTTGGTGAACGTTCATGGTTCACACTCGCATTCAGTGGTGAAATGGTAACACTCGCATTCAGTAGTGAAATTAATAGCCACTTCTATCGAGTGGAGAACAAGACGCGTTGTATCCTACTTTCGTGCAATGCAGGAGTCATCTACATTGCGGGCTAAAAAACGCAGCTGATGTATCGCACGCCTTTAGATGCACCTAATGTGTATGAGCCGTTGGAATTCTGGTTGCGGAATAGCTGATAAAAATTAATTCTACATTTTTTTGCTAACCAAAACCGCGACATGTTTATGAGGCACGCCTAAGCGGGTCATTTCAGATTAATTTTTATCGCGCGGGGTTCCCTAATCTGCACCCAGTGCATTCGTGTGTCTGCATTTCGCCCGCAGTGAAATCCGGATGGCGCGGCATAGATTTGATCATGCTACATTGGGCTTAGCAGCCCATTCCCAAAGTCACTACACTACTAAGTGCGTACACCTATTCAACAATGGCAAAAATCTTTACAGATCCGCGTAACTGCAATGGGGGTCCTCTATTTCTGTCACTACACAACGAATCGGTCATGGAAGACATTGAAGAGCAAGCCCTTGCTGACTTCGCCCCGGCGCTAAAATTTTTTCATTATGTCAAGGAGAGTAACATCAGAAATGTTCGGATCGAAATGTTCTCCTTGCGGCATTCCATCGAAAACCACGCGTGGCCTCGTTCCACAATCAGTGTGAAGTTCATATATTACAAGGCGTTTAAGATGGTTATATTAAAAGCAGTAGAAACACAATTGATATACCCGAAAAATCACGAGCCGGCTCATATTCAGACAATATGTGCAGGATGGTGGTATGCAGACTGCTGCTTTACCAGTGTCAAGACTTCACCATTGTTAGACCATTGTTGGAGCATTGTTAGGAATGTGACCCCTGAGGGTCGGACTCTCAATGTATGGTGCAGGTCACCCAAATTGTGATCTTTTTGAAAGGGTTCGGCTTTCGTCTCTACGCTTTGAGTATACATGCGCGTTATCTGTTTCTCTGCTTTCATGTATTCATCGTCGCCCTCACCATGTTTTCTTTCATTCCCATCGCCCCTACCTTTAGCGAAGTGTAGCTGGCTAGACGAACATGGGTTGATGTCGTTGCATTCCTTATCATCGTGAAACCTTCTCTGAAAAGAAGGAGTGGGGCAGGGCTAAGAACGACAATCGTCAGTGAAAACAAGAAAATATGCCAATTCAGTGCACGACCTAAGTGTTTCAGCAAGTCACGCCTTATGAGTATCTTAAGCGAAAATATGCGGCGTAGCTCTGAATAATAATTCATGTTAACCTGTCCACAAAAGTACTGCATTTTAGGGAATACCGGTTTACAGATGACGTTTGCTTGATTGCCTGCTTTGGTCGCGTCCTGTTGTGGCACATAGCTTAACCTGGGAGGACGCAAAAATATTCTTGTAGCGACCTATCATAATCTACTTAGCTGATATTGCAATGCGTCGGTGGCCACGAAATTGTGAACATCGCAGTTCGTTTTTATATGCCTTCGTTGAAAATGCCCATATAACCCAAGAACGTTTCTCAAGCGTAGCGTTTGCAAAAAGCGCCACAAGGTGTCGCTACCTGTGTTGGTACAGTGGGCCAGGCCACGTCCCCAGTAACTCGATATTCTAGGAAGGGGTATTGAGTTGACGGAGAGGCTACAACTCTGTAACAACGTGCCCCATAGGCGCCGACTACGGGGAGGCTCCGGGGCCCGATCCCCTCCCGATGTATTCCAGGTCGGGGGTAGAGCCCCCCGAACCACCCCCCCCCCTTCACCCTCCCCAAAGTGTCATTACCAGACTTATGTCGCCACATCATTTGAAGTTCTTTCTTAGTTGCCTCTACTTTTTCACCTAAAATGTTATTGTGGCTAAATGCGTACTGCACCACTTTTGGCGCGGACGTACACGGCTTTTAATTCATACTTTCGCTTTGCTTCTACAAATCTTGACAAAGGAGAACACGCTAATTAGAAACACCAACGGCGGCTACCTCATCCGTACATTTTTCGCTTGAGCATCCTTAAAAACATTTCCACTGTGAACACCATGCACTAATAAAATACATTTAAATATATACTCAGGACGACAATTTGTCATATATGTTTAAAAGAAGGAGGTAGCCAACTAAGAATTATTTCTAATTATATGAATAGCCTATGGCTAGATAATGAGAATGTTGCTTTGTGTTCACATCGCTTCAAATTGCTTTGCGTACATTTTTCACCCTGAATAAAACCTGGAAACTTTAGCGACCCTTTCGGCAGAGTCTTTTATAAACGGCGTGTGAAGTGCGCGCGAATTATGTGTGCCGCAGTACTGTTTCTGTTTCCAGTAATCAGTGCTAACGACTCATAAAGAAAGCTGCTCTAATAATTTGCAACATCTATTAGGGATGGAAACATCATTACTTACATGCAGACGTTATAAATATATCTTAATCGCCCGCAACCGAAATTAGACGAGCTGGATTCACTCTTAATGAGAATCAATAGCAGTCATGCGTAGTAGCGCTTATACTGGGACTCAAAAATAAGAAAGGTTGCAGTTTTGCCTCACTGGTGAAGCCGTGTTTGTGAGAGCGAAGTATAAGAGAGTTACACGAAGGAAGATTCCTACATACATACATACATACATACATACATACATACATACATACATACATACATACATACATACATACATACATACATACATACATACATACATACATGGGTGGGGTTCGGGAAGCTGGTCGAGGCGCCCCTTCCCCTCCCGAAAACTCATCTTCTTATATAAACCACTTATAACAGTCTTATTTCTTCTCTTGCTATTTCAATACACTGAGTTTGGACAAATAAATTATCATCCAAACACCTACCGATTCTTAAGCCATTCTGAAGTTCTCCCACTATGCTATTATTCTCTGCCCATGCTTGCAGCTTCTATCGCCTGCATTGCTAACCTGTACATTGCCCATCTAATAGTAAACGGTCTATATAAGAGAATTCTATCTCCCCCCCCCCTACCTTTATAATTTAAATTCATTCTAATTTGTCACCAACTCTGTCGTCAAATATTTAACGTTTTGTACTGCTTTTAACAGAGCTTCATTACTTTTTGGTCCTAGCTGAGGGACATCGCCGAAGAGCGCCTCTAGCGGCCGCCCCTGCAAACATGCGCGTTTTCTATGGGGGAGCGTCGTTTTTCGCTAATAACTGATCACACAAGCCATTTTTTCAAAAATTTCCGTAGAAATCGGCTCTGCGCGCCTAGCCTGAGGTCTCATACAAACACTATCATTACTTACGGCAAAAAACCCGTTCTAAGTTGAAGGCGAAATTTCAAGTCTGGTAGTCTATAGAAACGTTCAAATTCTGGACGATTTTTCTTTTTTGCCCACTAAAAATCGGTATGTGTTGAAAATTTGCATGGAATAGTATATTCCAGGGAATTTAGCATCTTGAAGGACTCAGATTTCCGCTGGTTGCAGCAGCAGCTCTTGAAATCGCAAAATGTCATTCCAAAATCAGAGTTTTCATAACAAGGTCGAAGTTGTCCTTCGATGGGTCGTGCAGCTGAGTTTAAAAACATGTTCAATTAGATGTGCTTTAAAGGCTTTGCCTCGGTCTGTGATGATGTGCGATGGGGCGCCATGTCGTAGGACGATGCTCTCCATGAAAAACTGGGCAACCTCGGAAGCTGTGCCTCGAGGCAGCGCTTTTGTCTGAGCATACCGTGTTAACTAGTCCGTGGCGACGATTATCCACCTGTTGCCAGAAGATGACAGTGGAAACGGGCCCAGAAGATCCATGCCGACCTGGTCGAAACGTTTGCCAGGTGGGTCAATCGGATTCAGCAATCCCGCAGGCTTCACAGCTGGCGACTTTCGGCGCTGGCATTCACGGCAGGCTTGGACGTACCGATTAACACACTCGCCAAGTTTCGGCCAGTAGCAGGATTCGCGCACTCTATCAAGCGTCCGCGTAAAACCCAAATGGCCAGACGGAGGCTCGTCAAGACAGGCGAACAAAACTTCGGCACGGAGGTCTGCTGGAACGACCAAAAGGTAGGTCTTGTTGGTGGCAGCGGAATTCTTCTTGTACAAGACGCCATGTCGTTAACCAAAAGACGACAATCCTCGAGCGATATGCCGGGGTATTGATAGGTTTCAGCCTTCCAGATGGCCGAATATAGGCCGTAGCGCGTTGTCTCCGCGCTGCCGTGTGGACAAATTTGTACCGCTTACGTCCCCAAGGAAAGCGCCGTCGTCCTCAATGTCGTGGTCGGTAGTGGCGATAGGGGCGCGCGAGAGTGTGTCAGCGTCTTCGTGTATGCGGCCCGACTTGTACACGATGGTCATGTCGTACTCCTGCAAACGTAGACTCCACCGTGCCAGTCGTCCAGAAGGGTCCCGGAAATTTGCAAGCCAGCATAATGAGTGATGATCAGTTACAACTTTGAATGGGTGGCCGTAAAGGTAAGGTCGAAATTTAGCCAGCGCCTATACGACGGCAAGACACCCTTTCTCCGTGGTGGTGTAGTTGGTCTCTGCACGCGATAGTGTGCGACTTACGTAGGCGATCACTCTTTCAATACCTTCCTGCCGTTGTACATGCAGCACACCAAGACCAACGTTACTGGCGTCTGTATGATCTTCCGTGTCCGCCTCCTCCTCAAAGTGGGCCAAAACTGGTGCTAACACCAGACGCTGTCGAAGCTCGGTGACAACAGTCTCTTGCTCTGAGGACCAGACAAACGATACATCGTCCCTCGTGTGGCGACTCAGTGGCTCCGCCATCTTTGACAAATTTTCGATGAAAGGCCGGTAGTATGCGCAAAGGCCCAGGAAGCGCCGGACACCTTTCTTGTCGGTCGGTGTGGGAAATGAGGCTACAGCGGCAGTTTTCGCGGGATCGGGGCTAACGCCTTCCGGGCTGACCACGTGTGGGAGAAACATCAGCTCCTTGTAGCCGAAATGACACTTCTGAGGTTTAGGGGTGAGGTTAGCCGATCGGATGGTTACGAGAACTTGCCGCAGTCGTGTCAGGTGGTCGTCAAATGTCGCCGAAAAAACCACCATGTCGTCGAGGTAGACGAGGCAGCTTTGACACTTTAGATCAGCGAGAACGGTGTCCATCATTCGCTGGAAAGTTACTGGTGCCGAACAGAGACCGAAAGGAAGTACTCTGAATTCGTAAAGGCCATCTGGAGTGATGAAAGCAGTTTTTTCGCGGTCTCGTTCATCGACTTCATTTTGCCAGTAACCGCTCTTTAGATCGAGAGACGAAAAATACTTAGCGCGCCGGAACCTGTCTAAAGAGTCATCGATACGTGGTAGTGGGTACACGTCCTTCTTGGTAACATCGTTGAGGCGTCGATAATCAACACAGAAAAGAAGCGTTCCGTCTTTCTTCTTGACTCAAACGGCCGGGGAGGACCACGGGCTGTGCGAAGGCTGACTGGCACCATCATCTAGCATCTCCTTGACTTGTGCTTGAATAGCCTCACGTTCTTTCGGCGAGACACGATAAGGCTGTTGTTTGATGGGACGTGCGTCGGCGGATGTCGTTATTCGGTGCTTCGTGATTGGCGTTTGGCCCACCTTAGTAGCTTGAGCGAAGCACGCGCGGAATTCGTTCAAGAGTTCCTGCAGTGCGCTCTTTTGGTCGTCCGTAAGCTCGGCGTTTACATCAATGTCTCGTAGCGAACCGTCGTCTGTATCCACTTGAGAAGCAAAGCACTAGACGATGTCCGCTGATGGTTCGGCGTAGGCGATGGCAGTGCCAGGAAAAGTGTCCCGATGCTAAAAGGTAAAGTTGGTAACGAGGACCTTTGTGTGGCTTTCTGTAAATACCGTGAGCCAGGAACACAGAAATATTGTTTTCTACAATAGCTTCACCGTCTTGTAACTCGTCGGACTTGTCCGGAACCATAACACTCGCACGCTGCAGCATCGTGATGCTATCGTCCGAAACTTGAAGTGCAGAATTATGTCCAGTGGCGTCGGTCTGTGTTGCCCTTTATGTCGAGAAAGTAATGCAGCGCTCGCGGAGGTCAATAATGGCGCCGTATTCCCGGAGAAAGTCCATCCCAAGAATTAAATCGCGGGAACACTCGCGTAGAACCAGACAAGTGGCGAGAAAAGCAGCACCGCGAATTTCTACTCTGGCCGTGCATAGGACAAGTGGTGTGACGACGTGGCCACCGGTCGTACGAACTGGTGCCCCATTCCGGGGCAATGTAACTTTTTTCAGAACGCTTTCCAGTTTTTCACTAATAGAGTAATCGGTGCCGGTATCTACAAGTGCACTCATTTTTCTGCCGTCGATCAACACACCCTTATAAAAATTTCTAGCAACATTCTTTAGACACTCTTTAGACTTTTGTTACTAGAACCTACCAACAGTCAATTGAAATCCTACCAGCTGTCTTTATACATCCTAACAACGCTCTAGTAACATCCTAGAAACAATTGGCCACCAACTTCCAATAGAAACATGTTCATAGGATGTCTTTAAACTTCCTACCAATTTCCTATGAACATTTGTCTTTATACACCCTAGTAACACACTTTCAAAAGAGAAATGTTCATATATATTCTGTTAACTTCCTACCAATCCCCTATTAACAAGCTTTCTTTATACACCATATTAACATTCTTTCAAAAGAAAAATTTCCATATATTTTCTGTTGACTTCCTACCAATCCCTATTAACAACCTTTCTTTATACACCGTATTAACATTCTTCCAATTGAACAATGTTTGTAAACGTTCTGCCAACTTCCTAACAATCACCTATTAACATTTGTCTTTAAACACCCCAGTAACATCCTATCAAGAATTGGCTACCGTACTTCAATTGAAGCATGTTCATAGATGGTCTGTAAACATTCTACTAACCACCAACCAACACAAGTCCTTAGGCTCTTTAGTAACACTCTGGCAATATTTTACTTCCATGTACTTGTGTACTTGCTACTGAGGTCTTATTATCCCCCTAGTAACATTTGTCGCACATACGACCTAGTAGCATAGTGTAAAAACTTGTCAGTATGCGTGAACATGTTGGTAAAAGGCAGTATGAAACCTAGAAGGTGCATGTACATGGAAAACAAATGCAAGTTTGCACTGAAAGAATTTTATTCACACAAAAATATTTACACAGAATTGTGAGAGAAGTAGTAGAGAAATTAATAAAAATAATAAATGAATAATGACTTAGTTGATTGCGGCATGGCAGCTGTCGCATAGTCTCTAGCAATCATCGATTATAATGTATTTTTTAGATTCAGAACTGATGTCTGAGAATGTTTGCAGAATGAACCAACCCTGCACAGAAACAAGATGGTCAGTGTTAACATCATGTTCAGGTTAGCATATCACATACACAGAACAGCTTTTTAACAGGGTTCACATGAATCCTAAAATTGTAACAGTCATCCCTGCTTACTTGCAGAGGAGATGGCAAGGATGAGGAACATTTTGCAATGCGTATCTTTTGCTGCGTTGTATTTACTACGTGTTATTAAAATTAGGAAAGTGTCCAAAATGTTTTCTCTACCAATTATCTGCATAAATGAGTTACTCACTCAAAAAGTTAATTGCATGGTTTATTCGTGGTGAAATTTGTAGCGCGCACATCAGACACGGACGCAGAGACGGTGGACACGCGAGCGCTTACTCACAGCTGGTTATTTTTGGAAGGACTGAACGTAACAGCGCCAGCTAGCTGCACCGAGCATGTGCAAAACGTGTCATCCATATTTATATAAGCAGATTACAGAGCCTGAAGCAGTATTCAAGAATACAAATGCTTTGTCAGTGATAGCAACCAATGGCTGACTGACGCATATTTAAGCACGCCTTATTATATGGAACGCTTCTGTAATTTGACGTGATCGTTTATTTTTACTCGAAAACAAAATATCAGTGTCAAAAAATACCAGTTCACAATGACATTGGTTGCAATGGTTAAACAAGTGCGAATGATTTTCTTTCACATTCGCACTTGTCTAACCAGTGCAACCTATGGCATTGTGAACCGGTTCGCTGAAACATGTAATTGTGAACCGTGAAACTATACGCTCAATATTCTACTATCTCTCACTAAGTGCAGCCAGAGTAGGAAAGAGCAAAGAATGATTTTAATATCAGACAATATTTAATACATTAAGTCATTGCGAATGCTGTGAAAACGAAGTATTCGCACGCTTCTTGTTTATAGCAACTTCAAGCGAACCGCATGACGCGGGGCAGCTGGAAAATGTAAGACAATCGTTCTTAAAACATTTCACGTCGTTACAGTTCGCGCTATAATAACCTGCCAAAATGCGGCGTGAGAAACAGAAATAAAATAACATCAAAATAATATGTTTATGAAAAATGATGGAAAAGAACATACCTTTTATTAGAGTTTGGAGATAGAGAAAACTTCGGCGCATAGCAGTCTTGAGGAACAGCTGTTCGCTATTTGCGCAGTTTAAAACACGGACAGTGCCAGTATTAAATCACTTCACGCGACACTGCATCGCAGCTGGCAGAGAAGTTCCAGAAACGCTCACATCACGGAACGAAGAAAGCACCGTGGGCTTCGAAAACACCTTGCTGGTTGGCTTGCATCGATCAATTAGCCACAACACAGCATAAGAATAAATAGAAGCAAAAATAGCTAGATTTCTGCTACAATACGCCACGAAACCTACATCGCTCCGACCGTGCCATGCAGGTGTCGCAAAGCAACTGATGGCGATTGCGATGGTCTCCCTCTTTGCCTCGACTCGGCCAACTGTCAAATTTGTGCGCATGCGCGGGAGTGGCATGGGCCATTCTTTCCATGCACCTGCTTCGCCTTGACCACCGCGGAACTAAAGCCCCTCTTTAAGCCGAAACATGCCCCCCCCCCCTTCCCCACTACCTTGCGATGGTTGACTCACACCTAGACATTCTTGCCTCTCGGTGAAAGCTGTGACCGGCCTTTTTGTACGCACGCCTTTCTGGGAACGAGGGACATTCCTCCCTAGAGGGAGGAATGTCCCTCGTGGCCAAGGTTGAAAAAAAAAAAAACTGACCGGACAGCCGGCTCGATTTTGTTGGGCATTTAGGGGCTGCATAGTTTTATCTTTCGAGACAATTATTGTTCTGAAAACCAACTAGTTCTCGAAATGTAATAAACATAATAAAATAAAATCATATTGGGTATATTATGTGTTTATTCTATTTTGCGCAAGAGCATCCTTTAGCACTTGCTGCTTTCGAAGACAAAACTTTGCTCTCTGGCGCCCAACGGTGAAGCACATTGTAGTACTATTTTTATAGTCAAATACATGTCCAAAGCGTGGCGGCTATGACGTTAGCAGTTTTCAGACGCGCGAAGCACGGCAAAAGCATGGCCTTTGATATCCTGGCTCTTGGTATACGGAATGCCATTATTACAGATGTCATGATGACCCCTTGTCGGAGCTCAAAATTTTGTCGCTGTTTTGTGAAGCAAGATCACTGAATATTAAGAGTGCATAATTATTTCTTTTCAATCTGTTTTCACACACAGCAAGCTACCATCGCCATAAAGCACATCAACTGACATAGTTACTTCGCCTTCACTTTGATGCAAGGTCCTATTTCCTTTAATGTGCAGAGGCCGTCGGTAGGAGGCAGGGACGAAAGCGTGCGAATGGGAACGCGTAGAAAGCTACATTTTTTTATACAGTAAGGGTAATTTAATTATTTTTTTCACAGAAAGGTGTTACTTGCACAAAGTTCAGCTTTTCTTTCTATTCGACCTGTGCGCTTCTCAGGTCAATACTCGCTCTCACTCAGCAGCAGCTGTATTTTGAAGCCTTTTGGACATTTGAGCGGCAACGTTCCAGCGCCGTGTTACCCTGAGTTTCGGCTCTTTTTCTTCTTTTTAACAAATATCGTGACGCTACTATGCTGACACGTTCCAGCTTAGGGCGTACTATTTATATCGCAGAATGCACTGACCTGATTATTTCGTTGCAAAGCTAATTGGTGGCATTGCAATAGCAGTGCGTGGTAAGGGCAAATTTACGCTCGAGCCCCACGCCACACCACCCGCCTGCCCGCACGCATGTGGTCGGGTGAAAATTTGCACATTTCGTAGACTGGTACACACAATTCGGTTTACACTGCATGTGCGAGCCCAGTGAATGCCAAAATTTGTGAACCAGTGGGCGAAATGTACAGTTTTTGGCACGACCGCACGCGTCACGGCTCAAGCATAAATCGGCCTTTAATTAACCAGCCCCAAGGTCGGGATAAGGCTCTGCAACTGGTGCGCGGCCTGCATAGTAGTCCGCTATCACACCGGTCAGGTTGTGTGGCGCAAGCATTTTTTCTCGGAGTGTGCTGACGTCACCGCACGCTCACGTAGTCCAGTAGAACCTTTAAAAATATTAGTTCTAACAGTTTACGAACATATTTCTTTAAACATTTTAGTAGCACTCCGTCAACAATTGGCTACCGACTTGGATTGGGACTATTATTTAAAACGAAGAGCTTGACACCTGAGTATGTCATATATCGGCATTAATGTGTGTTAGAAAAATTTATCAAAAACTTTCAAGTTACTTCCCATTCTAAATATTTTTAGGCGAACAGTACGAGCTGTGGACGTACTGGATACATGTCCTTCAAACAAAAAAAAATATAGTTCGGTGATGTATAGTAAAACATTCTTTACACAAAAGTAACGAGCCTTTTTTCGCAGTACTAAAGTGGTTATAGAGACAAAAGCTAGAAAAATACATGTTGATGGGGACCTTAAAATATTCTGCCACTAAAGTAACAATGAAGTCTTTTACGGTGTATTAAAAATATTCTTTATACAAAAGTAAGAAGGAAGTCTATTAACGGTGTATTTAAAACATTCTTTATACAAAAGTAAGAAGGAAGTCTGTTAAGTGTGTATTGAAAATATTCTTTATACAAAAGTAAGAAGGAAGTCTTTTAACGGTGTATTTAAAACATTATTTATACAAAAGTAAGAAGAAAGTCTGTTAACAGTGTATTGAATATATTCTTTATACAAAAGTAAGAAGGAAGTCTTTTAACGGTGTATTTAAAATATTCTTTATACAAAAGTCAGAAGAAAGTCTTTTAACGGTGTATTAAAAACATTCTTTATACAAAAGTCAGAAGAAAGTCTTTTAACGGTGTATTGAAAATATTCTTTATACTAAAGTAAGAAGGAAGTCTTTTGACTGTGTATGAACAAAGGTTACTAGAATGTAAATGTAAATAGACTGTCAATAAAGTAAATAGAAAGTTGGTAGGAGTTCTAAAGAATGTTAACGTTCATTTTTATAAGGGCAGGTATGTTCAGTGAAATCTTGTTCGCGGAAACTGGTTTTGGCATCATCGTGTTTTCGCTGTTCTGCGGTCGGCACGATACGAGGTCTTGAGCGCGTCGAGTATCAGCGGACCCGCCTCGGAAGGTCGCTGACGTCAGTTTTCCCGGCGTGGACTTGGTGACCGCCCATGCGTCGTCCTCGAGGTGATATCGCGAGCAGGGAAATATCGCCGCGGTGAGGGTGAGCGTGACTGCCGCTGCGATGGGCACCGCCTGCGCTGCTGTTCGAGGAATTCTGCGATGTAGGGTGGCCTTTGGCCGAACCTAGGTCGAGGTGAATCGATAGGAAAACCCCGCAGTCCGAGTCGTCGGTAGGGGCACTCCCGATACACATGACCCGCTTCGCCGCAGTGGTAGCACAGCGGTCGTCGATCGGGTCTTCGCCAAACTTCTGATTTCTTCGCGGGTGTTCGACGATCGTCGAAGTACGATAGCGGAGTTGTCCGAAAGACTTGCGCCGATTGCAACGCGACTGGCGGCGCCACATAAGTAGGTGCGAAAGCTTGGGCGGGACCCAGTAATGTTTCAGCTCAAGTCTGGCGCCGGGATTCGCTTGGCAGAGGTGGTGCTTCACTGCTGGAAAGAGATGCCTGCTGTACTTCGTTGCGTACGACGCTGGCGAGGGAGCTGACTGGAGATGGCGGCGTACCGTGGTGCTTCTGCAGCTCATCGCGAACCACTGAGCGAATCAGCTCGCAAACCAAGGCGATGTCGCACCCGAAGCCTACCGGCGTATCCGGAGTGCAGGCGGTATTTACTTGTCGGTTGTACAAGTTCTACCGTTGCTGAAGGGTTTTCTTCATCGCGGTGGCTTCGGTGAGGAACTCCGCAACAGTCTTGGGCGTATTCCGAACAAGACCGCCAAAGAGCTGCTCCTTTACGCCTCTCATCAGATGACGCATATTCTTCTCTTCCGACATGCTCGGATTAGCACGCTGAAAGAGACGCATCATGTCCTCCACGTACATCGTGACGCTCTCGTTGGGCTTTTGAACGCGTGACTGAAGGGTCCACTCCACTTTTTCACGGCGATCTGGGCTGGAGTAAGTCTCCAGTTGCTTGCGCTGGAACTCAGGCCAAGATGACAGGGCACTTTCACGGTTCATAAACCACGTGCGAGCACCATCATGGAGGCTGAAGTAGACGTTCCTGACTTTGGCGTTATCCCACTCGTTAAACGCAGCCACGAGCTCGAACTCCGCCAGCCAGTCTTCCACGTCTTCAAATGTGTCGCCATGAAACGCCGCCGGCACTTGGGACTTCAGCAGCGTTAGGTAAGTCGGTGTCACCCGTTCCGTAGAAGTCGCAGCTGTCACAGTCATTACTTTTTCCTGGAGGTTTCCAAATTCTGGAACGGGGCCTCGGATTCACCGGCTTGTGCGCTGAACTGGAGTCAACTCTAACTCCGGGGCGAGGTTCTTGCAGCCCAGTGGGGTCTCCTGCATAAGTTGAGCGTACCCAGCAAGCTCCATCAAATTGTCGCGTATACCCTGCTGGAGTATACAAGCTGAATGAAGATACAGGCGGTTGCGCTTTACGAAAACGCAAGCGGCGACGCGCGATGCCGAGACGAACCTCGTTCTCCTCTTCTTCAGTCCCTTGCTGCGCCACACCATGTGGCAATATAACATGTTCTGCAAGTTCATATCTTTTATTGAAGGTGAAGTTTTTTGACGGCCTTACGAAAAAAAATCTTAGTGCCCTTCCACACTGTGCAGAGTGGAAGGGCACCAGCGAAGCTGCATAGGTGGTTCCCTTAATGGCGAACTGCAGCTCCGCCGGGTCCGCCCGACAGCGCACTATCTTCAGGCTCGGCCCGCGTATGAGAAGTGCTTAACGCCTGGTTCAGCTTCGCCGCGGGTCGGTCCGGCATTGCAGTATCTCCGGGATCGGCCCACGTATGGGAGTTTTTAGCTTACGCAGTTTTTGCTTAAATAAGCTTTTTATTGGTAGGCAATCCTTCCTGTACGACCCAACTAATGACTGCGTCAGGCAAATCAAGCACGCATTCACTGATGGCGAGACCACAGCTGTCAGTTCAGGCAGTCCCTTTGCTACGTAGGAATCGGCAAGCTGTAGTGACGTTGTTTCATCAGCACATGTCCCAGTGCTTCTTGCTAACGTAAGAAGTGTGATGAACAAGCGCGAAGCAATTAACTCTCTCGTAGACAACTGGGATGCCAGTATTATCGCTCCAACTGAAACGTGGCTGCATCCTCAGGTGTACGACTGTGAAACTTTTGACGTATCCCGCTTGTGATCCCTCTTACCCGTCTTCTTTCATTGCCGAACTTCATGACGCACTAAACACACTTCTTGTGCTGCATCCAAGAGCACCCGTTATATCAATGGGGGACTTTAACTTCCCGGATATAATTTGGAACGCTGATCCACCTGCTTGTTATCCATATTCTTCAAAGTGTGATGATTTTCTTGGTCTGTGTTCTTTATTTTCTTTAACTCAACTAGTATCTGAACCAACAAGAATTTCAAGGGACACTGCCAATATCTTAGACTTGATATTATGCTCTCATCCTGACCTTATTACGGATGTTTCATGTATACCTGGTGTAAGCGACCATATAGCTCTTTCATTTAACGTTACGTCTCCTCTGTCAACGCCGGCTGTTAAAGAAAGTTAATATACGCGTCTAAGACAAAGCAAACTTTAATGATATCAACTTGGAACTATCTAACTTCCTTGACTTCTTTTTAAGTAACTTCGATGATCGCACGATAGACAATAACTGGATCATATTCAGAAACAAAGTACGTGAACTATCTGATAAGTTTATTCCGTGAAGTATAATAGCATCAAATTCTAAGGCGCCTTGGTTTAATTCCCACGTAAAGAGGCTTTGCAATCGAAAGAAGCGCCTGTACCGCATTGCAAGAAAAAAGTCGCTTGGCATCTAAGTGGGACGCTTACAAGGACGCGAACGAAGCTTACATATCAGCTAAAAAGCTCGCTAAAAGTATGTTTCAAGAACACACTTTGCCTACAATACTTACAGAAGACCCGAAAAAGTTTTGGCGCTTCATAAACCCTTCCAAAGATGTTACGCTAACCTCCGCTGATTCTTGTTGATCAAAAATACCCGACGCTGAATATCCCCGAATCCTGAACTCCGTGTTCTGCAGTAATTTCGTTCTATGTCCTGATCTTGTGTTTCCCAATCTAGACAGCTGCAATTACCCGGCTATGGATTTTATTAGGATTGGGCCACTTGGGGTAAAAAAGGTAACTAAAAATATAAAGGTGTCGTCAAGCCCTGGCCCAGACCTGGTTACCGCAAAGTTTTTGAAAAGCACTTCTGTTTACTCATCTTTATTACTTTCAAAAATATTCCAGCAATCTTTGGACACCCGTCAGCTCCCTGCAGACTGGAAAATTGGGAAGGTGGTTCCACATCACAAGTCCGGCAACAAATGCTCGCCTCATAACTACCGCCCCATTTCCCTCACTAGCGTTCCTTGTAAAGTACTCGAACATATCTTGTTCTCTCATTTAGTTAAGCACTTAGACGATAACTCATTTTTCACACGCGCGCAGCATGGTTTCCACTAAAGTTTGTCCTGTGAAATACAACTGCTTTCGTTCACTCACGATCTTCATCTTATTCTTGATAAAGGTTCATGCGCAGACTGTGTTTTTGAAACTTTGAAAAGGCTTTCGACAAGGTATGTCACAAACTACTCATTTTTAAGCTTCGTAAACTAAATCTCGACCCGAATCTGTTTGCATGGCTAGAGCACTTTCTTCATAATCGATCCCAGTTCGTTGCGTGTAATAATCGCTTCTCTACATTTAGCCCTGTTGAATCTGGCGTTCCTGAAGGATCAGTGTTCGGCCCTCTCCTTTTTTTTAATTTATATTATTGACTTACCCAATGATATTTCTTCTAACATTTATATCTTTACCGACGATTGCAATATTCTTCGTGAAATTTCTGGTGCCGCTGATACTAACATTCTGCAAAAAGAGATTAACGCTGTCTGTAACTGGTGCGACTCGTGGTTAATGAAACTAAACCCATCTAGGTGCAAAACCATGCGTGTAGCCCGCCGTGAACTTCCTCTTCCGACCTATTACCTTAATAATACAGCCATGGAAGCAGTTAAATCTCACAAATACCTAGGTGTCCATTTAACCTGTACTCTTTCCTGGTCTTTACAGATCGACAGCGTTATCAATAAAAGTAATCGCATGTTAGGTTATATCCGTCGAAACTTCTCTTCCGCTCCGTCATCATTAAAGTTAATTTTGTACAAGACGCTAATTAGGAGTAAAATGGAATACGCTTCATAAATTTGGGACCCATATGCTGAGACACTAACTCAGCCTCTAGAACGTGTTCAAAATAATGCCTCGCGTTTCAACTTAAGCAATTATAACCGCACGGCTAGCGTAACCTCTATGAAAAACATCCTCCAACTTCCACCACTTTCTGCTCGCCGCAAATGCTCTCGCCTGGCTCTGTTTCATAAAATATATTTCAATAATTCACATCTGCGCGAAAATCTTATTTCATCCCCAACCTACATATCTCCTCGCATTGATCTTTTTCACAAAGTTGGAGTTTTGCAGTGTCGCACTAGAGCTTTTCATGAGTCTTTTCTTCCTAGAACGTGTCAAGAATAGAACCACCTTCCCGCCGCGCTGATTGCTGTTGAAGACCACGCACAATTTCGTACGGCTATAATCGACACCATCGCTTCGGGCTTCACATATCTATAACTACATCACTTGATGCCTTCTTTGTTTTGTAACTTTTTTGACCCCACTCCCCTCTGTAATTCCTTGTGGCCTTGAGGGTATAATAAATGAAATGAAATGACATGAAAAAGCGAATGCGTGTATAGTTAAGTATTCAACTCTTCCACAAATAAATCAATCCACCGGGTGGGCACACTCTGACCATAATATACTAGATGTCAATGTGCTATCATTTCATGCAGATTGTTGGCAGCCAGCTGAGAGAGGACCGTGCCGAGCTACCATTGCAATGTTCGTCTTCAACACGACCACAAGGCGGTGCGAACCTTTTAAATGGGGAGGATGCTGCGAGAACTGCAACCTCTTCAAGACGAAATTTCGATGTAAAAAGAGCTGCTTGTGGTCCCGGCCAAGGGCGTCAACCTCTAATTTGCTTCCGGGAAACCACAATAACAGATTAGTACCATAATGTGAAGGAGTGGCCACACAGTCTGGGCTTTCATTAGGCCGAATTTTTAACACTCAGACGATGTATTCGGCATTTCCACACAGCAATCGGCAAACAGGAACATAAATATTAAACACAGTACGGATCTTAAAAGCTGACTTTTATTCTTTATAAGCTTTTGTTAGCTTTCGCAATTCTTCGTTTATTCACCGTAGAATATTTTAACAAAAGCGTGTCTTCAAATTTTTACACAACCAATAAAATGTCTGCGAAGAACACCTATTTTCGTGTAAGTATATCTGTCTTTATATTTGAAGTGCGAATAAATTCTGATAGTTTTTTTAGGTTAGCAGTGACAGTGTCTACAGTGCTGTCCACGGCACAATCCTCGGAAGCAGCCTGATGATCCACACCGTACTATAGTATTGTCAGCAACTAGATCACATCAAGGACCCTTTGAAATTGAAGGTTCCGAATGGGCTCAATTGTGTCGTTTTTAAAAACTGCGATGCGCTTTCCGAGGGCAGTGGTAAACCAACGAGTCGGGGAGGGCTTCTAATGGTAAATCCTTACATAGGCGGCCAGTTCACCAAGGGTAAAATTCCTGAAGATTCTCATTCGTAAGTTCTATGTCATATCGGCTAGATGGCTTTGCTAAAGATATATCCAGCACCAAACTTGGCTAAAATTTTACCTTACGCACAATTCTAACGAAACAGCTTTCTTTTTCTTTATATATGAGCCGTGATATCACCGTCTTTATTCGTTCTTTATTGCACAGCGCGGGATACAAGAATGAACAAGAATGTCACATTACATTGTCCCTCAAGAACATTTACGCAAATACAATTTAAAGAGAAGCTTCCTGTGCCACTTGCACGCGAATTGGCAGTCGTCGTTCTTTTCTGGATTGTTACATTTGTCGATATACCGGGTGTATCAGTGAACATTTTCACAGTTTCTTAAAGGTTGCCTGTGGGAGATAGCGCAATTTTAGTTCATGAGCTCATCTACGCGAAGCGGCGAACATTACTTGCACAAACAATTTAAAAGCATAATCGACTAAATAAGAATTCACCAAGTTCGACCTAATTACCCTATGACCCACATTAAAATTCACAAATTCTAGCCACGGAGTTCGCTAGGCGGATCCACTTGGAACGAATTTTCAGGATGACACTAGTTTCGAGATATTATTTCGCGAAGTTTGCAGCGATATGTAAGGGCGTTCCAGTTACCTTCTTAACAAAAACGTCGTTTTACGCATGAAAGCCCGAAAGTAACATGTGAAGCAGGAACTATCACTGAGGCAAAGTCGAAACCTGAGAAGTTGCAAAGACGTGCACTATGGGTGAACGTAAATATGGATGTTACAAATAAACGAAATAATTATTGAGTTGTCAGCCGCATGGTACTAGCAACACGGCATGGATGTGAAGTTTATTCCTTCCGTATAGTTCGTACGATGTGCACATACACCGCTAATTACACACAAAGATCGTAGCTTCATCTAAACACACTGAATTAAGTGGTCGAACTGTGCGACGCAATGAAGGCGCACAAGAGAGCATGATTCGAGCAACGTATACGCTCATCTTGCTGATATTACGCGGTCTAGTGACCACGCGTCGCGTCGTGCACGCTTCATATTGTTCACAAGGTCGATCCAAATAAGTTGCGAAGCTTCGGGCTAAAAGCGGTTCAGTACAAATTGTCACGGCCATCAGCAAGGGTGGTTATAGAAGCAGCGACTGAAGCGCGACTATGTTTGGAGGGAACAAACATTGGGAAAGAGTAAAAGCGTTTTTTAATTCCAGCGAGACACAGTTAGATTCATGCAACGAAAATAAAATTCCTGGTAAGTTGTATATATTCATGACGGGCAAAGAAAATACAAGTTCATCTTATTTTATTATTATCAATAAATACTTTTTTTTCAGCGCCCATCGTTACAGGGGGCGTTGACGCCGCTATCACTTGCAGTGCAGGGCAGTTGTTCAAGTGTGCAGAAAGGCGCGCTCTTAAAGTTCACCTGTTAGAATACGCACCGCTCACACGTTGTGCTGTTGTGCTTGTTGAAGCTTGTCTGAATATGGTGACGCGAGTGGCTTCATCGCCTCTTAACCTGTTGATTCAAAAGTAGTGAGTTACGACCGCCAGATAATTGTTTAGTTGTTTTGGTGCGACTGCGCTGGACGACAGGCTTGGTGACCAAGGATAGTACGAGCTGTCTACACCTAAAGTTTTCGTCGGCCTCCAAAGAAATTATGTCCTGTGCAGGGTGCGCTGAAAGCTCGAAACGTACATCAAGTCGACTCGCGGAGCATTTGAATATAGAGCTCAAATGGCAGGCCACCAAAACTACTTTCGCGCCTTCGAAAACAAAATGATGTCACTTCTGTTTTTACCGGATATGGCAACACATTATTTTTTCTACCGCCGGAAATGTTCCCTCCACATAGATATGGTGCTTAGCCCCACGATCCGCAGGTGAACTGCCATGTTTTGAACGTATGGGTTCCTATGGAAACTACGCTACCAGGTATATTTGCCTTGTTGTTCACTTCGCAATACCAGGACCCTGTGGTCGGCTTTTTCATGTCGTCATATTGACCGGACTACTACGCAGCAGGCGCGGAGTACCTTAAGACAGTCGAAGAAAATTCTTGCTCTTAATTTACAAACGCATATGAAGGCTTTCCTAAGTGAAGATGGAAACTATAAATAAAACATCGGGCGAAGCGACTGAAAGACGTGAGTGACGTCCTTTCGCCAAGGAATGATGTGAGTCTGGGGTTTAGAATAAGCATCTTCAGACAATCATAAGACGACAATGGCTGTCGTCTTCAAGCGCCCTTACACCGGAGGAGCGTTAGGGCGCTTGAATTGCTGACACTTGTTACAACTGGCCACATACTTTTCTATATCACGTTGCATACTAGTCCAGTAGAATCGGCCCTGAATGTTCATTGAAGAGCGGCACATACCCATTGTCACATACCCAGTCCCCCAAGTCGGTCACATGGTTGATTTCGAATGCGGTTTTCTCAACACAACAGGCGGATGCACTATCGATTAGACCATGGACAATTCAGCAAACCGGCGAGAAAGTGTTAAGACACATAGATAGATAGATAGATAGATAGATAGATAGATAGATAGATAGATAGATAGATAGATAGATAGATAGATAGATAGATAGATAGATAGATAGATAGATAGATAGATAGATAGATAGATAGATAGATAGATAGATAGATAGATAATCAGTTAGGCAGCGGGAACTGGGAGAAATATCCAAACAGTGCTAATCTAATTGAAGAAGAGTTTCAGCGCAAATTTTGTTCTGAGCACGTAAAGCAAACTGAAATACACTGAATCGCCGGCGGTTTCGTCGAAGCGCAATACAAGAAAGCAATTTCGGTGTATTTAACACTGAACGCAACTAGCCGACGGCGAAATGTTTCTTAATTACACTTTATGCGCTGATCTTTAATAATTTTGTCGAGCTTTTTACATAAATGACTAAACCGTTATAATATTCGCGTAGCTAGATAGACACCTTCATGCATATATAGCTCTGACTGTTTTCGCTACGTATCCATATCCGAAAACTATCATACATTTGCATGTTCTGAAGAGCCGATGGTAGTGGGGAAGTGAAAACAACAGAGATACATGTTTGATGGTACTGAAAAAAAACACGTTGATTTTGTTTTATTTCATTCTAACTTGTAATTTCTGCATAGCCACATCGCCGCATCATGTAGTGCCCTTCTAAATTGTTTCTCCGAAACATTATTCATTATTCATCGAGTTCATTATTTGCTCTTTTGGATAACAGGATCTTCAGTCATGATCCATGTTCCAGCGTTATCTAAATTATGGAACCAAATGTTAAGCTCACGAAAACTTGGGGAGAAATTCAGAAAGTCCAGTTACGTTAAGCTAGAGGCCCAACCAATGTCACACTGCACTGCCTCGTTTGTGGTTTTGCCGTGGGCTTGGGTGGACGCCAGGTGGGGCGCCGCCTACTTCGCTTTTGCTTCAGGCGTTCCAACTCTGCAGAACTTGCGAGCGGCAGTAGTAGTGCACAAACAAGGGCTGTGTTAAATATTGATACTGTTATACGTATATATCGCGTGTTGGAGTTAGCTGCCGTTCTCTAAACATATTGGGGTATGATGTCCCGAAATGTATGCATAATTTGTATAGCGTGCGTTTCCTATCAATAAAACTACTCGCTACTCTCTAGCCATGAACATATATCCCACTGATACGCCCGTGCCCTCCGTGACCTCACAGTTTCGGGAGCGCAGAGTTAACGGAAATTCACGCAAGTGAGAAGACAATTGCTGGTTGGGGCCAATAAAAATTTTAATGGGTAAACATTTTTGTTAGGATGTAGTACTCTGATAGCCGAATACGTGGACTACTATTTCAGTACTCTTACATTTCGTCATTAGGTTGGAACCTTATATTAAAAACTTGTACGTACTCCTCCCTTCACAAGCAAAGCGACATAGAGAAAATCTTCTCTCATTTGATGAGGAAGCATGCCTAGTATACCGGCGATGTTGGGCAAGTTTACGGGAATTCTTAGAAATCGCCTGTGGCAGCACAATGCCTGTCTTTGATCTAGTATATTTGAAGATGTGGACATTAATACCACGATAAATCGAAAGAAATAGCAAACTAAGTGACGAAAAATTGCTAACGTAGATATAAATAGTTTACGGCATACATTCCAATTCAGGAATTGTACCGGTGAAGTTGTAACACGCATCCATTTGAAAGGAAATTCCAGGACAACACCAGTTTCGAGATATTATATTCCAGATAGTGGGTCGAAATACCTGGGTGTTCCAGTTACATTTGTGCCCCGATATATAACAAAATGTTTAATTAGGAAGAAGCCGAACAATGCTGCATTTTTACTGACAGTTTGATGGCGCATATCACTAAGTCAATCTGGAAATTAAAATGTGGCGCCATCTAGGAAGGATGTAGCGAAGAAGCATTTTACGAGCGAAAGAAGTGATACGAAGCGGCGCCACCGTTTCAAGTGCCGAAACTAGTATGAACGCGTCCGGTGGGCCAAGGTGGGTGCTTCTCGCGTCAACTGCCACCGAATCACTTCGGTACGCTTCAATCTCCATGCTACACCGATGCCTCGACCGCCGATGGTGCTCACTACCACTTAGCTTGCCGAACGCAAGCGCAAGCAGACCGCAGCCAAACATGGTCGGTTCGCCGCAAAGACAGCCGAAACCCGAACCACTCAATTGAGGATGGGTTAGCCACCCGTGAACGACGGCCAGACCAAACGAAGCAAACACATGGAGACGATCTACGAGCAGAGCCTGACCGCGATTGGGAAGGTGGCAGGAGCCCTTGCTCGCCCGTACGCCTGCGCTAACGCTTATTTCGAGAAGCATTTCATCAAGGACTCATTTGGTAATTCTCTTGTGTCAGTGATCGCCTTTCGTTTTCCTAGGAAATTAACCACGTTTAAGAGAGGTTCGTGTGCCACTCTACGGTCACATTTGCGATCAGGCCATGTGGCGAACTTCGTGGTGTGTGCGAGCTGCCGAACTAGCTTGAACGAGAACAAATTGAACGGCTTCATGTACCCGCAGAAACTCGCCCACTTGCCTCCACTGAATGCAAATAGCGAACACTTCGTTTCGCGTCACATACCCTTGGACCTGACCGTGTGCTTTACTACCAGTGCTCAGCTGGTACCAGTACCAGTCAGCTCTACCGGCGCTACAACATCCCGGTGCCCCACGGAGCAATCGGTTGGTGTCTCGCAGAGTTAGGGCTCTCTGAAGAGGCTCATAACGCTGAAGAATTTGACACCGTCTTCATGGAACATTCAGTTCAGACCACAATGATCCTCAATGTAGACTTTACTCCCGTACGAGTCATCAATAGTGCCAACTCTACGCCAGAGAGAATAACACATCCCTAAGCATACTTATGGAGGAGCACGCCATTTCCATTCATTTTCTTAAATTTACTTGAACCATGCCAGGTGCATTCACTATGATGTGCGGCCCACTGTTCTTGACCTTGTCACAAGCTACATTCGCCGCATGGATCGACACAGAGGGGTGCCTTCGCATCAGTTTTACATGACAGTGCAGCAACTAAAATTTAAGACCACTTGCGGTTAACGTTACACGCACTTAGTCGTTTGCTGAGGGCGAAAATGAGTTATCGTACCCATAATTACTTTGGCGCAAAACAACGGATGCAAGAAAGACGACAGGACAAGGCCCTACTCTCAACTCACATCATTTTATTGCGTCACTACTTTATAGAGTGCAGAATCCAGATGAACATGCGCAGTGAGCCCCATGTGCAAGAACCGCCACAACATCAGATCACCAGAGCGCACTTGTGTGACAGAATCCCAAAAACCATATTCAGCGCTGTATAGGGTTAAAGAAGGCACACTAATGCAGTGCGAACCCAATGAGTGTATAAAAGAAAGCTTTCAATAATTCTCGGGCGCTGGTATCACGGCTCATCTTCGAAACCATAGTATCATGAAACATAGCTTTGCACTTGTATATTTTACAATGTTGAGCCAAATGGGAACCTGAGACTGTCGGTAAGGATCGCTCATGTTCTCTAAGACGCTTGTTAACAAAGCGGCTTGACTGCCCTGCATACACTTTGCCACATGACAATAGAATCGTATACACGACACCGACGATAGCATCTGCAACCTTCGCGTGGTTCATTATACAATCTGCTTTATTACTTGTTTTTGAAATACGGCTGCACAACATTGACAGTTTCTTAGGAGCGGAACACCCTAATGAGATGTGGTATCTATTGGCGACATTCTTTAGATTGTGAGACACTCCATGGCAATACGGCACAACTTCAGGCCTCTCCTTTTTTTTGTAACACAATTACTTTTGTGATGCTTACTTTTCAGATTCTGATCCCGCAGGGGCGTCTGCGTAAGCAGGCGTTTGGTGTGTTGCGACACCACGTACCCGAGCACACGAGGGTTGGACCCCCCCGCGTGTAGCCGTGCGCGGCTTAGCCGTGTCCGGGGAAAGGGGGATCCTGGGGGTTGAGTCGATGCCGGGTGTTTGGACCTTTAAGGCCCCCCGGTGGAGGCAACACACCTCTTTGGCCTCTGCTTCACGTATTGGCCTCTGCTTCACGTAGACGGCACCCCCGGACTGACCCACCCGGGGGAAATCGGTAGTTGCCTTTTCCTGTCTCTCTCTCCATCCAGCCTTCGTCTTTCTCTTACTTTTTCATCTTTCCTGTCTTCTCCTAGCTTCCGTTTACTTCCAATATTTCCAGGCAGCAAGGGTTAACCTTGTGTGAATAACCAACCTAGGTTATCTCATATTTGGTTATAGTGATAACGTACAGCTGGCGTTTGCAGGACCTGTTTTTACAGTCCCTGTAACGTCCCCTTGTTGGGCTCCATGGTGGGTGGCTGGCGTTGTTGCCGAAAATTAAGCTCTCCTATGGCAAATTCCTTCCCACCCCTCCTTGATCGCCCTCAGAAAAGAGGGCGCACCGAAGATGTATTCAAGTTCTTTGGTCGTGAAAGACCCAACTTCCCACGATTTCATGTGATTCACTCGGAAAAGTCAGACACACAAGTACCCACAATCTCCCCATTTCTAGTTTCAAAGTCTTTAACTGAGGCCCTTGGTCAAGGTTACAAGGCAACAAGGATGGCAAGTGGAGATCTCCTCTTGGAGCTCCAGAATCTGAAACAATTTGAAAAGCTACCCAGTCTCGTGTCATTTGGGGACGTTCAAGTGACAGTGACTCCGTACCGCACTATGAACACTACCCGCGGCGTTGTATCAGACGATGATTTGCTTCAGCTGACAGACGCAGAGCTCTTGGAGGGCTTTAGTGAGCAAAATGTTGTCAATGTGAAAAGAATAAAGATGAGGCGCGACAGTAAAGAGATTGCGACCAAACACATAATACTCACCTTCAATTCAAGTGTCCTGCCCGAGTCAATCGAGGCCCGGTACATCAAGCTCCGTGTTAGGCCGTACGTGCCAAACCCACTCCGTTGTTTCAAATGCCAGCGCTTCGGCCACAGCTTGCAGAGCTGCCGCGGCCGCCAAACTTGTGCTAAATGCAGTGCCAAAGAACACACCACTGAAACTTGTGAGAACGCTCTCCGCTGTGTAAACTGTGATGGGGAGCACGCCGCGTACTCGAGGTCGTGCCCATCCTGGAAGAAAGAAAAGGAAATTGTTACATTTAAAGTCACGGAAAATATCACCTTCAAAAAGGCACGCAAGCGGGTTTCATACCTGCCCAAGAAAAGCTTTGCCGATGTGACGCGTCAAGGGGCAACGTCACAACGGCCTCCGGCGGCTGTCCGGCCCACAGTCAGTGAGTCGGCAGCTACGCCATCTGCCGCCGCGGCGGTTGCAGCTAGCGCTGCTCCGCCAACCCAGCCGACGGGGCCATCGAACCCGAAGGTGGACGCAGCCGAGGCTGCCCCAACCTCAGAGGCCCCTTCCAGCGCTGGCAACTGCCGGCGCAGCCAAATCCTCCAGGGAGCCCCATCGACCTACGGGCTGGTGGGCGCAGGGGTCTTGCCCTCCAAGGCGGGACCCTCGCTGGTAACTTCCCGCTCGCAAGAGCACGTGTCCGGCGCCTCACAAGAGGCGATGGACACCCATCCTCAAGGCGCACCAAGCGCCTAAGGAGCGGCGAGGCTCCCTCGAGCGCTCCAGAGAGAACAAAACCCCTATTACAGGGCCTCGAAAGGGCTCTGTAATTTAATCACTGAAATCTGCGTAATTAATACTTCTGTTTCCGTATACACAGCACCCATTTGCTCCCAATATGGATACACAAATAATTCAATGGAACATCAGAGGTCTTCTTAGGAACCTTGATGATGTGCAAGAGCTTATCCAAAAACACAATCCAACAGTGCTGTGTCTACAGGAAACACACCTAAAACCACAACATACAAACTTTCTCCGACCGTATGTCAAGTTTCGCAAAGATCGCGATGATGCAGTCGTATCATCAGGCGGTGTTGCCATTTTGGTCCATAAAAGTATCTCCTGTCAGGGTTTACAGCTACAAACGCCCCTTGAAGCAGTGGCTGTTCGAGCTGTTCTTTTAAATAAACTCGTCACCATTTGCTCGCTTTATGTACCCCCCCACTTCAAATTCCAGATTCCAGAGGAATTCCAGATCAAGCTACAGAACAGGTATACAGCTTTAACTCAGGAAGAGGACCTTAGTGTTGAAGCAATGAACGACAATCTTGTGGGCATCATTAAGGAGTGTGCAATGGAAGTCGGTGGTAACTCCGTTAAGCAGGATACCAGCAAACTATTGCAGGAGACGAAAGATCTGATCAAGAAACGCCAATGTATGAAAGCATCTAACCCTACAGCTAGAATAGAACTGGCAGAACTTTCGAAGTTAATCAACAAGCGTAAGACAGCTGACATAAGGAAGTATAATATGGATAGAATTGAACATGCTCTCAGGAGCGGAGGAAACCTAAAAAACAGTGAAGAAGAAACTAGGAATTGGCAAGAATCAGATGTATGCGTTAAGAGACAAAGCCGGCAATATCATTACTAATATGGATGAGATTGTTCAAGTGGCTGAGGAGTTCTATGGAGATTTATACAGTACCAGTGGCACCCACGACGATAATGGAAGAGAAAATAGTCTAGAGGAATTCGAAATCCCGAAGGTAACGCCGGAAGAAGTAAAGAAAGCCTTAGGAGATATGCAAAGGGGGAAGGCAGCTGGCGAGGATCAGGTAACAGCAGATTTGCTGAAGGATGGTGGACAGATTGTTCTAGAGAAACTGGCCACCCTGTATACGCAATGCCTCATGACCTCGAGCGTACCGGAATCTTGGAAGAACGCTAACATAATCCTAATCCATAAGAAAGGGGACGCCAAAGACTTGAAAAATTATAGACCGATCAGCTTACTGCCCGTTGCCTACAAAGTATTTACTAAGGTAATTGCAAATAGAATCAGGAACACCTTAGGCTTCTGTCAACCAAAGGACCAGGCAGGATTCCGTAAAGGCTACTCAACAATAGACCATATTCACACTATCAATCAAGTGATAGAGAAATGTGCAGAATATAAGCAACCGTTGTATATAGCTTTCATTGATTACGAGAAAGCGTTTGATTCAGTCGAAACCTCAGCAGTCATGGAGGCATTACGGAATCAGGGTGTAGATGAGCCATATGTAAAAATACTGGAAGATATCTATAGCGGCTCCACAGCCACCGTAGTCCTCCATAAGGCAAGCAACAAAATCCCAATAAAGAAAGGCGTCAGGCAGGGAGATACGATATCTCTAATGCTATTCACAGCATGTTTACAGGAGGTATTCAGAGACCTGGATTGGGAAGAATTGGGGATAAAAGTTAATGGAGAATACCTTAGTAACTTGCGATTCGCTGATGATATTGCCTTGCTTAGTAACTCAGGGGACCAATTGCAATGCATGCTCACTGACCTGGAGAGACAAAGCAGAAGAGTAGGTCTAACAATTAATATGCAGAAAACTAAAGTAATGCTTAACAGTCTCGGGAGAGAACAGCAATTTACAATAGGCAGCGAGGCACTGGAAGTCGTAAGGGAATGTATCTACTTAGGGCAGGTAGTGACGGCGGATCCGGATCATGAGACGGAAATAATCAGAAGAATAAGAATTGGCTGGAGTGCGTTTGGCAGGCATTCCGAAATCATGAACAGCAGGTTGCCGTTATCCCTCAAGAGAAAAGTATATAATAGCTGTGTCTTACCAGTACTCACCTACGGGGCAGAAACCTGGAGGCTTACGAAAAGGGTTCTGCTCAAATTGAGGACGACACAACGAGCTATGGAAAGAAGAATGATAGGTGTAACGTTAAGCGATAAGAAAAGAGCAGATTGGGTGAGGGAACAAACGCGAGTTAATGACATCTTAGTTGAAATCAAGAAAAAGATTACCGACGATTACGTTACTTCCTAATGCGAAATGTGAGCGCAGCAAATAAGCTGTTTCACCTTTTGGATAGATTGAGGCAAAGAAATCGAGCAACACATGTATGCGCTATCACATAATTTATTTTTTATTTTTCACACGTATTCCTTTAACAAAGACTCCACTAACAGTTCTTGACAGTCATGAAGGAAGCTTTGTGGTCGGAGAAATAGACTGATATATGTTCGACTTGGTACACCAATGCTTGATTCTCAAAGACGAGATCTATACAAGTGCCTCGCGAGGTTGTCACAGCCGTGGGGGAAGCAGAGGCTAAGCGCCGCCGCCGAGAAGACCCTGCCGTTCGCGCCGCCGAAGCGGAGGCTCATCGCCGCCGTCGAGAGCAACCAGCAGTAAGCGAGGCTGAAGCAGAAGCTCATCGCCGCCGCCGAGAAGACCCTGCAGTTCGCGCCGCCGAAGCGGAGGCTCATCGCCGCCGTCGAGAGCAACCAGCAGTAAGCGGAAGCGGAGGGGGGCGGCGTGTACACCCAGCGGCAAACGATGGGGGCAGAAGCGCGCGCAGCAAGCGGACAACACGATAAAGGGAGGAGGGAAGAGATAGCAGCGACTGACTGATGCCGCTGACGGCGATAGTGAGTCAACCCCAGCTATCCGCCACACAAGAACAGGGGGGGGGACCCTTTCCTCCTCTTTCTGCATGGCGGCGACGGTGTTCTATGCAGTCACGTTATCTTGACTCTCTAGCGGCGTCAGCGGCATCCAGCGGTATCAGTCGGTCGCTGCTAGCGCTGGGGGGATGAAAGGGGGGCGGAGCTGGTTACGAGGCCGACGCCGACGACGACGCCGACGACGACGCGAAACCCAGGAACGGACGCCAAAGAGCTGCGCTCTAAAAGAAATGGGCATGGGCAGCACATGTAATGAGGAGGGAAGATAACCGATGGTCATTAAGGGTTACGGACTGGATCCCAAGGGAAGGGTAGCGTAGCAGGGGGCGGCGGAAAGTCAGGTGGGCGGATGAGATTAAGAAGTTTGCAGGGACGGCATGGCCACAATTATTACATGACCGGGGTTGTTGGAGAAGTATGGGAGAGGCCTTTGCCCTGCAGTGGGCGTAACCAGGCTGATGATGATGATGATGACACTTCAAATTAAACAAGCATGAATTTCAGTCATTTATAGAGGAATTGCCAGAACCTTATGTTGTTCTTGGCGATTTCAATGCGCACAGCTCCCTGTGGGGCGACTCTCGTACAGACGCGCGAGGTCGTCTTGTTGGACAGTTCCTCTTTTCTTCCGGTGCGTGCTTGCTGAATAAAAAGGAACCCACATATTACTCTCTAGCAAACAGAACATTTTCTTCAATAGATCTTAGTATAGTTTCCCCGTCTATACTGCTCGAACTTGAATGGGAAGTTACGAAGAATCCTTACGGGAGCGACCACTTTCCCATACTGATAAGAACATCTAAAGAAAACGAATATCCTCCGCAAGCTCCTAGGTGGAAGATAGACACAGCCGACTGAGAGAAATTTCGAACTCTCACTAACATCTCATGGGCCGACATGTCTTCTCTAGAAATTGATGCTGCTGTAGAGTATCTTACATCATTCATAATAGATGCCGCATCAAAATGCGTATCCGAAGCGAGTGGTCTGGCATGCAAACGACGTGTACCGTGGTGGAACAGCGAATGTAGGATCGCCCGTAAGAATCAGAACGAGGCGTGGGGGTTGCTACGCGCTTCTCCCTCTGCAGAGAATCTTATGAACTTTAAAAAAATAAAGTCCCAAGGCAGGCGAACCCGCCGACAGGCCAGAAGAGAAAGCAGGCACAAGTTTTTATCGAGTATTAACTCGTTTAGGGATGAGGCCAAAGCCTGGAACAGAGTTAATAGGATTAGAGGGCGGCAAACACATTCACTCCCCCTGGTTAACACACAGGGCGATACACTACAAGACCAGGCAGACTCACTTGGGGAGCATTTTGAGAACGTGTCAAGTTCAACAAATTATTCACAATCCTTTCTCAAACACAAACAAACAGAAGAATGTAAGCCTCTAATCAGAAAATGTCGTCAGAACGAACTATACAACCGTCCTTTTAGTATTGCAGAGTTGAGAGCTGCCTTGAACGCATGCAAGAGCTCTGCGCCAGGATCGGACAGAATAATGTATGAAATGATTAAAAACGTACACAGTGACACGCAAGTTACAATACTTGCACTTTTTAACACTATTTGGGCTGTGGGGTACCTTCCAACCGCATGGAAACAAGCCATTGTTGTCCCTGTTTTGAAACAAGGCAAAGACCCTTCCTCAGTGGCAAGTTACCGCCCGATAGCCCTCACAAGCTGCCTTTGTAAGGTGTTTGAAAAGATGATTAATCGACGACTAATTCACTTCCTTGAACTGAAGAAAGTGCTAGATCCCTGTCAGTGTGGCTTTAGAGAAGGGCGGTCCACAACCGATCATCTTGTACGTATTGAAGGATATATTCGCGACGCTTTCGTCCACAAACAGTTTTTCCTATCGGTATTTCTGGATATGGAGAAGGCGTACGACACAACGTGGCGGTACGGAATCTTGCGAGATTTGTCGAGAATGGGCATCCATGGCAATATGCTAAAACTGATAGAAAGTTACCTGTCCAACCGTACCTTCCGCGTGAAAGTCGGGAATGTACTATCACGTCCATTTATACAGGAGACTGGTGTACCCCAGGGAGGTGTGCTCAGCTGCACGCTCTTTATAGTTAAAATGAACACACACCGCGCTTCATTACCACCACCTATATTTTATTCCGTGTACGTAGATGACATACAAATAGGTTTTAAATCATGTAACCTTGCAGTGTGCGAAAGACAAGTACAGCAGAGTTTGAACAAGATATCCAAGTGGGCAGACGAAAATGGATTTAAAGTCAACCCCCACAAAAGTTCATGTGTTCTCTTTACAAGAAAGAGAGGCCTGGTTCCAGACCCGTGCATGGAACTGGGTGGACAACAAATACCTGTCAACAAAGAACAGAAATTTCTAGTTGTAATACTTGACTCTAAGCTTACTTTCATCTCGCACATAAAATATCTCAAAACTAAATGTCTAAAAACTATGAACTTACTAAAGACGCTATCACACACAACATGGGGTAGCGACAGGAAATGTATAATGAATATTTATAAGAGCCTTATTCAATCTCGGTTAGACTATGGCGCCAGAGTGTACAGCTCTGCCGCCCCGAGTGCACTAAAGATGCTGGATCCCATCCACCACCTGGGTATCCGTCTGGCCACAGGCGCATTCAGAACTAGCCCCATTCAAAGCTTGTATGTAGAATCGGATCAGTGGCCACTCAACCTGCAAAGATCTTACATCAGCTTCACATACTTCCTTAAAGTGCGCTCCAATAATCAACATCCATGTTTCAACACTGTTAACGATATGACCTGCACTACACTTTTCCATAATCGCCCCTCTGTAAGAAAGCCTTTCTCGCTTCGAGTGAGGGAGCTTAGTGATGAGATACATGTCCCACTACTCAGCCTCGCCTAATGCATCCAACCCAATTGTTACCGCCTTGGGAGTGGCAGGTCATAGAATGCGACATATCCTTTTTAGAGGTAACAAAACACGCACCAGAGATCGAAATACGAATTCATTTCCTAGAACTCCAGCACAAGCACTCCTGCGCCGAGTTCTACACAGACGCTTCGAAGTCTAATGCCGGGGTGTCGTATGCTGCCGTCGGCCCATCCTTCTCAGAATCCGATGTACTACATCCGGAAACAAGTATATTTACGGCCGACGCCTACGCATTACTGACTGCTGTGAAGCATATAAGAAAATCAAAACTCCAAAAGTCAGCGATATATACAGTCTCCCTAAGCGTCGTGAAGGCCTTGATGTCACCCTATAGACACAAAAATCCAGTACTTAATGAACTATATTCCGTCTTGTGCAAAGCGTACATATCTAACCAGCATATAATTATATGCTGGGCGCCTGGCCATAGGAACATCCAGGGCAACGTTCTGGCGGACGAGATGGCCACATCTATAGCATCGCAAGCCGTTAACCCTACCGCCGAGGTGCCTGTCACAGATCTGAGGCCTTTCTTGCGAAGGCGGCTGCGGGCCCACTGGCAACGCATGTGGGACGCGGAAAAAGATAATAAGCTCCACCTAATAAAGCCACAGTTAGGACTCTGGCCCTCTACAACAAGATCGCGCCGAACAGATGTCCTATTCTGTCGTTTAAGAATACGACACACATATGGCACCCATAACTTTCTACTGACCGGAAGTGAGCCTCAAAACTGTGGTAGATGCGGGGAGAGGCTGACCGTACTCCACGTCCTCCTGGAGTGTCGCGAAGCCGAATCTGAGAGAAGGAGACATTTTTCCTTAGCATACCGCCAACACATTCCTCTTCATCCTCTAATGTTTCTCGGTCCAGAACCGCTTTTTAATACAAACAGTGTCCTAGGTTTCCTCAGAGATGTCGTCTTACATGTTATTAGTCCCATGAATTCGTAGCGCCGCCTCTCTCGAGAGGATGCCACTACGATAATTGTTTTGCGTAGCACATGCCTCCAGGCCCTTGTGCTTCAAGGGCTCTAAGGAGGCAGTAGTGCTCTGGCATTTCTTATAATCGTGATATATTTTACCTATCGTATCATTCTTTTTATATGCATCTAAATTTTCATAGTACAAGTCATACGTCATCGCCATAATTTTATCATACAGATTTTACGCATTTTAGAGCGTATATTTTAAGGCCTCTTTACAGCCACCTCACACCAACTTCATAGCAATCATAATTACACCGCAAACTCATTACCACAGACATGGCGCTCTTTGGCCACACCTGGCCCTTGCGCCATAAAACTCCACACATCATCATTTCAGATTCTGAAGGAATACCTCAGAGACTGACGTCACCACCACACTTCGGTAACCCGCAGCCTGCAGCCTATTTAACTGTGCAACTAAACTATGGTTCGCAATGTGATGACAGGATTTCATTAACGAAGATTCTAGACATATCAAACAATGGCGCGTTTCAGAATCTTTGAGTGCGCAAACGTATAAGGTAAAAGTTCCTTACATGTACGTGGCGAGTACATCCAACAGGCGTGACCTGTTTGTAAGGATAGCTGCATATCTAGAAACTGGAGTTTAGCGTTACTAGAGAGCTCATGTGAGAAAGTTAACCTTTGCCATTGTCAATGAAAATAGTTAAAACTATCAGCTACCGTTACAGAGCATTCATTGTTAGACTGTTTTTAACAACAAAATCGTCAGCATATATGAAGAATTGAACCAAGTCATTGCTTAAGCACTCTTAAGAGCGCGATCAATAAACTATAAAAAAATATTACAAGGACCAGGTGCCACACACGAACCAATCAACACACCATTTTTTAAATAAATAGCTTATTTTCTAACCAGATAAAAATTACCCTTAGATAAAATTCGAGAAGCGACAAGAAATTTCCTGAGGACAACCTGGTTGCATTGCGAAAGTGTACCTGGCCACTTTCTTCGATTCACGTCATCACACTACGGAATAGCTCATCGTGCGGTATTGAGTAATAAAGATCTTCGATGTCCACAGAAAAGATGTCGGCTACTGAATAGTTTTCTTCCAGAAAGGAAACAACATCGCAAGAATACTTTATGCTATAAGGATCATCAACAGTCAAATGCTTCAACTGTTTTTACAAAAAGCGGCTAACGAAAACCTGCCAACAGTTGCATTCACTGACTATTGTACGGAATGGCACATCCGGTTTTTGCGTTTCTGCAGTGAAAAAACCTCCAGAGCAAGCACCTTACATTTTTTGACATCTTTCACAATCTTAGTGGGCCCTATATTTTCAAACGAGTAAACAGCTTTGCGTTTTACTTTCTGAGCTTTCTCGTTTGCCAGAATGAAATTCTTGTCGACAGCCTCAATGGCTTCTTTGTTGAAGACAGCAGCCGGAGCTATCACGAAACCGCCTTCCTTGTGATTCAGTAACAACCGAAGTTCATTGTGTCTAAAGAAAGATACTACTCTCTTGATCACAGCAGTCGAAGGTGGCGCGCTTTTGGCGACGCTCCTACGAAGGCAAGCCACTATATCCAGGAGGCACCGTTCTTCGTCTTGTAGTTCTGCTTTCCTTGCGATACGCTGGTTCAAGGCCAGTAGGACTTGTGCAGGAATTCTTAGTTCCGTGCTAAACTTAGGCCCTTTATTTAAAAACACTGCAATTTCGTCAGGAAGCCTGACGTCACCCAGTGCTTGATATCCGGCGGTGACAGGTTGTGTTTCATCCTTCCTTTGCGGGGTCTGGACCGGAGGAGTAGCAACAGCTGTGTCCACCAGAATTCAGTAGTGTGAGCTGACAGACGCCTGTAGAACAGAAACTTCCTCTCGGCCACAATATAACCGTCCCGCGAGTAGCAGACGGCACTCAACCAGTCGTACAGAAGACGTACCTGCCACCAAATTTCAGAACGGACAATCCGACACATTCGCCGCACGTGACCATCGGAAGTCTTGACGCTCCCCAAGAGACCTGCCAAGTCTCGAGGAAAGTGTGCATTGTTCGTGCAGAACGGAAGCATCCTTCACGGCACCCAGCAAACGCCATGTGACTCACTAGAACAGCAGCTTCAAGAGACGACACACAGGCACAAAAATCAGAGCCCACAGTAGAAGAAAGATAGCGCAGCACATTCCGTTGGCGGGCTAGTTAGTGCGAATCCATAATTACTTCGTTTAGCGCAATACGACGGACACAACAAAGACGACGGGACAAGGCGCTACTCTCAACTGACATCATTTTATTGCGTCACTCCTTTATAGAGAGCAAAATCCAGAAGAACATGCGCATTGAGCTCCAATTGCAGGAACCACCGCAACATCCGACCACCAGAGCGCACTCATGTGACAGAATAAAAGAAATACATATTCAGAGCTGTGCAATATTAAAGAAGGCACACTAATGTAATGTGAACCCAGTGACTGTATGAAAAAATCTTCCGATAACTCTCGGGCCGTGGTATCATGGCTGTTTTTCAAAAACCTAGTATCATGAAACATAGCTTTTCACTTGCATATTGTGTTAACGATCCCCCTAGAGAAACTGAGTGATCCATACCGACAGGTCAGGTTCCCATTTATGCCAACGTTGTAAAATATGAAAATGCAAAGCTTTGTTTCATCAAGAGATACCGCCAGTGGGCCACCATACCTTAAATGTTAATGAGGACCAAGTCAGCATTCCGGCTCGCTCTAGCGTTGTCATCTCCGTCTCTAACGAAACACCCGCAGATGTAGAACGCGTCAACGAGGGCGACGAACGTGTACTGCTCGACCGCGAAATTTGCGTCCCGAGAGGGATTGCTCAACTGCGTGGATACAAAGCGAAAGTGATGTTGACAAACTTGAGCCAGCAGTGCAAGCACATCAACAAGGGCACGACGATTGCATACATCGATGAAATTGTGGAACAAGAAATGTGTTTATTCTCTAGGATTCTGTCGCATATACCCCGACGGCGAGAGTTTTCGAACTAGACTTCAACATAAATCCAAGTCTCCGCCTGAGCAAGCAGCAACAGCTCAGCACTCTTCTCCGACGATACGACGACTGCTTTTCGACGTCGTCTAGGATTCTACTAACACCAATTGTAAAGCATCGCATAATAACCAAAGAGTGCACTCGGACACTTCGCCAGAGCCCTTATCGAGTTTCAACACGAGAAGGTAAAGCCATAAGGCAACAAGTGGACAAAACTCTGCGCGACGACGTCATCCAGAGGTCATAAGCCCATGGGTGTCTCCTGTGGTCTTGGTGCAGAAAAAGGACGTATACTACGTTTCGGTTATCGAAATGTGGCATGTCGTAACGCAGTAGTAAACGTAAACGTATACTCTAAGAAAAAAGAGAGTGAAAAGTGAGTCACGGCACCCGGATTCTCTTTTTTCTACCGAAGACCCTGTTCTGTGCGAGTAGAGTCACAAAAGAAGAGTCAAGATTTCTGCAAGGGTCATTCGACTTTCAATGGCATGCGAAGAGCAGTCGTGAAAGATCACGACTTCTGTGAGACTGGAGAAGTCTCGGCAAGGGAAAGCTAAAACTTCAGGAGTCGAAAAGCTCGACAATTGTTTTTCGAAAATTTTCGGACTTTGTATGTAAACATGTTCCTAAATACAAGCTTTTAATTTACCCGTTACTTAAGTTATCGCAATAAGGTTACTACACAGTTCTACACACGTTTTACGTTTTAACATTGAACCGATAAGAGATAGTCATTATTTAATGGCACTTAAAAATTATTCTTGACAGTGAATAGAAGGGCACCGTGGCACAAATGACAATAAACTGTCCAAATATGGCATGTTACAAATAACTAAAGAACCATCAATTTACATCAAGAAAGTAATTTAATGCATAGAAACTTCCTATATTAAACTATTGCGTGTCCCTGATATCATCTATAAGCACACCATTTATAGAATGTGAATTCGGTGTTTGCATATCCATACAAAAACTAGAGCCTTTTCATTTGATCCAGTTAAGTGCATGACAAAAATAATGATTTATTAATGGCACATTTATTTGCTTTCCTTAATAAGCGATAAATGCTTGGATTAGTTATTTACATAACAGCAATAGAGGTAATGCAAGTTGAATGCACGTGCATGCACTTTTATTTATTTTATTTATTTATTTCTACAATACTGCAGGCCCAAATGGGGGCCCAAACAGGAGGGGCAGATTACATAAATATTTACATATGCACATATATACATACACATATGAAAAAGAAATACAAAAGCAATGCAATGTTTGTAAATATCAGAAAGAAATAAGAAAGCGCCGACTAAGTAAGATTACGAGAAGGCACACTGAAGTAAGACAACTTGACAAAGATTAGATCAATATCACACGCATATATGAGACTTGCAACCACTATCGCGAGAACGGGGGGGGGGGGCGAGTACCAGAAGTTGAACGAGCGACCATTGCAAAGTACTGAAAATAATAGAGTAAGGAAGATGTGGAAAGTATCAAATAATATTCACGTGTAAAAGAAGAAAAAGAAAACAGTAACAAGGCTTGCCGCAATGGCAATACCTTTAATATTAAAGACACATGCGTTTAATATAATAGGTGTTTTTCAATTGTGATAATGGCAGGCTGTTCCAATCTGTTACAGTGCGCGGGAAGAAGGAAAACTTAAAGAGGTTATTTCGGGTGTTATAAGGTGTTAAAGAATCGGCGTGACGATGCCGTGTTCGACGCGCTGTAAGTGGTTTAACATAAGCCTGTGGTGGGAAGGACAAACAGTTGTTTTTAAGCAAGAAAAGGAATTTTAGTCGTATTTTCCTGCGTAGCTGTAGCGTTTGTATATTATGTTGATTCATTAGGCTAGTAGGAGAGTCACTCAGTCTATATTTAGAAAAATAAACCTGACAGCTTTATGTTGGACCATCTCTAAAGCCTTAATATAAATTTTCTTATAGGGATCCCACACAATGCATGCATATTCTAGTTTAGGTCGGATGAGGGAAGTGTAAGCCAGTAATCTAGTACCAGAGGGAGCGTGCTTTAGTTTGTGCCTGAGGAGACAAAGCTTCCTGAAAGACGAGTTACATACGTTAGAAAATGTGGCTATTCCAGCTGAGATCACTGGTTATTGTGATTCCAAGATATTTATATTGGCTGACTTTGGTTAGCGGTTCAGAGTCGAGGTTACAGACAAACGACATTTTTAATTTTTTTTTGTTATGGACATGTAAACAGTTTTTCTCTGTTCAATTTCATAGCCCACCGACAGCACCAGGAAAGAATGTTTTGAAGGTCAGAGTTAAGCATTACTTGATCTTCCTGGCAAGTAACCTCGATAAACAACACACATTCATCAGCAAATAGTCTAACTTGGAACAGGATGAGAAATTTCGTTAGTGATGTCGTTTACGTACTTTAGAAATAGTAAAGGTCCTAGCACGCTGCCTTGAGGTACTCCAGAGGTTACTGAAAGTTCGATAGAACAGTAATTATCAATTGAAACAAACTGCTTGCGATTAAACAGATACGTTAACGTTGGTTATTGTGATTCCAAGATATTTATATTGGCTGACTTTGGTTAGCGGTTCAGAGTCGAGGTTATAGACAAACGACATTTTTAATTTTTTTTTGTTATGGACATGTAAACAGTTTTTCTCTGTTCAATTTCATAGCCCACCGACTGCACCAGGAAAGAATGTTTTGAAGGTCAGAGTTAAGCATTACTTGATCTTCCTGGCAAGTAACCTCGATAAACAACACACATTCATCAGCAAATAGTCTAACTTGGAACAGGATGAGAAATTTCGTTAGTGATGTCGTTTACGTACTTTAGAAATAGTAAAGGTCCTAGCACGCTGCCTTGAGGTACTCCAGAGGTTACTGAAAGTTCGATAGAACAGTAATTATCAATTGAAACAAACTGCTTGCGATTAAACAGATACGCCGCCACCCAGTTAATAATATAGGCTGGAAGGTCTATCGGCTGTAGTTTTCCTATAAGTTTATTGTGAGAAACAAGGTCAAACGCTTTCTTAAAGTCTAAAAATGTTACGTCAATGTGGCTTGACTTGTCAAGAGAAGTTGCAAAGTTGTGAATAATTGTGGTTAATTGTGTTACATACAGTAGAGAAACCCTTCCGGAAACCATGCTGATGAGGAGTCACAAACTAAGCTGAAAAACATTTTTTGTAAACAAGATAACGAAAATATGAATTACCAGATACATAACGAAAGGTATAACCACAAGGACAACTCAGTAACACTGTGAACAGCAACATTAATAAAACAAAACAATTTCCCATCTTGTTACAAGTTCTTCTCCAAAATAGAGATCAAGGCACTCTGAAAGTGCTTCATCTCCAGGTTTCACAGCATACATTGTACCACACCTTGCGACCCAATAGGAATATCGGTGCCTTCTGAATTCTAGTACTTCAAATCTTTCGACTAAAAAAGCAATTTCATTGCTCACAATGAAAATGCCAATAATCTGACAAAACTCTGGATCGTCCCCTCTGCGCATCAAAAGCACATCTTCTACTTTGTAGGTTACCTGCCGCAGTGTCACTGACTTTGCCTGCCAGGTGACGCCAACTGGCAGCGCCTCTTGAATGCATGGGTGAAGCTCAGCCCTCTCCACAGATTTTGCACTGTTTGTAGATAGTACATCGTCTAAAGCTAATTCACTGAACTCAAAGCTTTGGAGCAGCTGGTGCCTCTCTGCAGGGGTCTTGCAGATATTCCTGAAATTTTTGGCACGCGTTGCAAGGATCTTAAAATATTGGTGCTTTGCCTCGAACCTCATGCACCACAACTGCTTCAGTGGTACAAAAAGAGATATCATGCGGGGGTAATGTATGAGATAGTGCATCTTTGGAATGAGACAGACAGATGGGTAGCGACTGACGAAGGAACGAAGGAACTCTTGAACTTTAATTTCGAGGTATGAAAGGGACTGCAATGGAAGCCTGTCTGATAGAAACATGTCTAAAATTTCTCTTCAAAGTAGGTATACTTCCCAGTCCTTATTTCCCTCTGGAATGCTAGATCCAAATATTTGGGGCAAGAGTCGGAAAAAGGCACCATTTTTGTGATGCAGTGCCCTTCAGGGCACTTTTGCCTTGTACAAAGGCTTCACTTGGTGGCAGCGGTTTGTTTTTAACATCACTTCGACCATACTAAAACTTGCTCACTTTTTCAAGGTCTGACGAGGTCAAAATATGCTCATTAAACAACCCTTTTAGCACGTTCTGTATTACAAATGGCAATACTCCTTCAAACATATCGTGCATGATATCCGGTGGCAACTGTGATGTACCGTTAAAGTGTTCAAGAGAAGACATTACTGACTCACAATTCAAGCCATACAGCCACTTATACAATGCTGGGTTTATTTGAATGGCTTTCAGGTGGTTTTCATGGAGCTCTTTAGTTCTTATTTGGCATAAGTTTTCTTTTGTTATTGATGAAAGGTTTTTGATTTGTGCCATGCAAAATCGGCAAACAGATCCATGAGAAAAATTGCAGGAGAAACCACCTAAGCGATGCATGGACAAGTTGTCTCCACAGAAAGCTAAAACTACCACCTTTAAACACACTTCTTTGCCATCCAACATGATACCAAGGCCCCTATCCTGCAAAGTTTTTAACTCTACAAGCAATGGCCAGAGCACAACCTCTATGTCATGCTTTTGTACATCTACATACTTTGCCATGATTGAGAGATGCAGCATTTTTATCTGTGAACGATAGGCAGCAGGTACATTGAGTACATTGTAATAGACTGCCAGAAGCTTGTGCACACCTCTCGCTGCTCCAATTGGGTTAGCAAATTTCAAGCTCATCTGTATACAATAAAAGGTGAAGCAGCTTCTCATTAAAGTTCGTAAGTATATCAGTCACATGCTTCTTATAAATCCTGCCTTCATGATAGCTTTGGAATGCAGTTGCTTCGGCAGCCTCAGGTTTCATTATATGTTCAGAGATACCTTTGCACTGTATAAAATTGTTCAACACACTGCCTACAGGAACGTAATAGAAAGAAGCTTGGTCACTGTCAGTATATATGCACTTCTGGGCCTCGGTGTAAGGAAACTTAGATTTAGCATACTGAACTCCTTGGTACTGTGAGCGAATATCATCAAAAAGGCCTTCAAGGAAGTTGCAGTTTAACAAGTTAGTAAAAGAATCAGGCACATCAGAAATAAATGAATTCAGTGCACACCTTATTTGTTCTGCAAACTGTTGCATGGTGCATCTAAGTATGGCCTCAACTTCTTGGAACAAAGTTTCGCAGGTTGAATTGGGCACCTTTCGTGCTTCAGCAACACGAAAGAACAGGTTTGCAAGGGATTTTTTCAATCCTAAGGCAAAGTGTTCTAGCGTTGGGGGCACCGGCATTTCCTGGAACCTTGTATCACGTGAAGAAGTTGGTTCAAGCTGTGAATGGTGAGCGGCGAGATGGCCAGTAACACCCGCAGCGCCAGGGTCATCTGCTGCGTCTCCGTCGAAGTGTTCTAGTGATGGAGGCTCTAGCGCTTCCTGCGACCTTGTGTCACGTGACGAAGTTGGTGAATGGTGCGAATGATGAGCGGCGAGCTGGCGACGAACACCTGCACCAGGATCTTCTGTTGCGTCTGCCCCATAAACATCAGGATTGTCATCCGACTCTCCTCGCGTTTCTCCGTCAACGTGCGAAATCCACTGCTGGTGCTTGCGATAGAGATGTCTTCGGAGGCTCGACACAATTGTGTATCGCTTCTTTACAGCCTTCAACGCCACACTTTACTTCGAAACGTGACTCTGCGAAGTGGGCATCTTCATGATGCCAAATCATGCGCGTCAACTTAGCCGCAAAAAATGGCGTCGCGGACAAGGAAAGCAGGCAACAGAACTCATGGCTACACACTCAAATCGTAGGTTTCTTGAGTATCTCGTCAGTTATCGCGCAACATACACAAACTAACTTCCATAGAGGACGTAGCGGACGACACGAAGAGCGCAGCTGCCCCACTGGCGAAGCCTGCACAAGGTATGCAAGTCTATCGATGAAGGTGTAGACAACACACCTTCGATAGTGCCGACTGTGGCAGTGACGGGGAACGCTAGCAGAAAACGAAAGTAGCAGCAGTGATCAACAACTCCGCGCCGCAAGTGATCGCCTGCAAGATACCGCTGATACCGCTCGCTTGGCGTTGCGATTACTATCGAATCTCACGCATGTCTCGCGCTCCATGCACATCCGCTTGTTATCTTCGAGTAAATATCGAAGGCGGTAGCTTGCCGTAGCCGCCAGCTAAGCCTCTATCCTGGACCTAACATGCAACATGAAAGCGAGCATGCCGATTAAAAATATTGGCGGCAACTTAAACTCAAAAGAAAAGAATCACTGTCAAATAAAATTTTGTACGCCCAACAGCGGTTCTAACCGAGCACCCTACGCCCATGCAACGGCTCTGGTAACAATATACAGATCTCGAAGGCTATGCTTGTGGCAATTTCAAGTGCCAAAAGTTATTCAGAAATACAATATACATCAAAAATGGCATTATAATTTAAAACATAGCGTTTGTGACAAGCTTTATTTCCTGCGATTACTTTTGACAAAGCTAAAGAGTTAACGTAGACTTCGAGATTTGCTTTAATTACACGGAGTGAGCCGTAAGTGTTTAGCTTTGACCAGCTTTGACAGCTATGACAGTGACCGGGGTTGCTGGAGAAATATGGGAGAGGCCTTTGCCCTGCAGTGGGCGTAACAAGGCTAATGATGATGATGATGACAGCTATGGATTTGGCTTTCGGATGGCGCGAACACATGCGAACACCGGGAACCGCTTGACGTACCGCGGCGCGAGACGATGGCGACAAATTCGCTCGATCTTTTTGAAGAAGCGAACAGCGGCGCGCTTGACACAACCTCGCAAGCTGTTTGTTTACTTTCTTTCGGCCAGTCAAAGAATATTGTTCCACTGACGGGTGCCCGGAAGCAAGCTGACCTGCGCGCAAGCCTGCTTGGAAGCCACTTAGGGCTATTGTCTGGCAAATGCTTTCTGATTCAGGTGAGTGTGCGAAGGATTAGTTTGTAGCTTCGTACGTTTTTAACAGCGAAGCTGTAATTTCACTAGAAGTATTTGGAAACTTCATATGGGTGTTTTGACGGGGCCCTATCGAATTTATATTTATGAAAAATGTGGGTTGACTACTTGGGTTGATTAAGGGTACAATTAGAATTGCTAATACCTCGCTTCCCACCGGTTTAGAAGCGCTTTAATAAACAAAACAAAAAGTTTTCTTGCCGCCCTGGAACAAGCAAAGCTGGCAGCACTTTCATATTTGGACTGGTCGCGGGATCGAATTCTGGCCACGGCGGCCGCATTTCGATGGAGGCGAAATGCGAAAACACCCGTGTACTTAGATTTAGGTGCACGTTAAAGAACCCCAGGTGGTCAAAATTTCCGGAGTCCTCCACTACGGCGTGCCTCATAATCAGAAAGTGGTTTTGGCACGTAAAACCCCATAATTTAATTTTTTTTTCATATTTGGACTGAATGGAGTGCACGTAACGTTATTGGTTATACGTGCCGAAACGCAATACTCGGATCGCGTGGCAGCCAGCGCTTTTTGCGCCACCGGTGAGCGCTGCGTGATCGCTAAGACAACGCATCACAAAGGCTGTCGCTTTCATGTGATACAAAAATTTATCAGCTCGGTGGCCCCAGCGCCTGCCGGTTACACGAAGAGTGCCAGCGGCTACGCGCTCAGTATCGCGTTTCAATAATCTTTTCATGCAATGCATACAAGCGTGCAAGAGTACAATCTTATTTTGCGAACCGCATGGGAAGTTTGCTTAATGTCCTGAGAGAACTCAAGGTGCTACAATGTGGTTCCTTGGAAGCGTCATATGGCAGTTATTCGCCGTTTCGCATTGTTCCGAAATAACGACGTTGCACCGCGTTTACATTTACAAAACAGTGTGGCCTGTGAAGTGTAATTGTGGCTAACCTTATGGGCCCTTGAAGATGTTTTGTGCTCATTTCCTTCTTTTGTAATTCGTTTTTTTTTACACTCGGCGGTTTGCGGCTCCCGACACTTAAGTAGTCTAATCTAAAACCCTCTATTGGCTCAAACATTGCGGCTGATGTGCATGGGAAGTCGAGTGTGTATAATATGTGAAGTGCAGTACGGCTAAAGAATTCTTAAACAAGTGCTCAAAAACTTGCACAATTTCTCATCACAAGGAAAGTGATAATCTCGTCTATTGCCAACATTCTCCGCATTCATGGCCGCACCATATCAGCAGCTTAGCATTAAGTGCAGTGATGTTTTCAAAGTATTTTATATTAATAATATTTCATTCCGTTCCAAGCAAATTGAATATTTTCTACCCTGCTAGTGGCTGTAACATGCTTGCGAATTTGAACACGCTATGCGCTGTAGTACTTGTCAGCTTGTAGAAGGTTACTGAATTTCAAACCTAGGGAGTTCTGAAGCGTTAATAGCCACTGTGCACCGTTAAACACAAAACAAACACATTTTGTTTTATGACACATCATTGTCAGGTACATCACTATACCAGCAGGCTATCCTAACGAAATTGTGCGTTTTCAGATATACAATGAACGGTTCAAGTGTTTTGTGGACTTGGACGAAGGCACTGAAATTGAGGATGGAGCAAGAATTAGTTTGCTCATTTGCGAAGACCCTGACAAACCAATGGCAGAAAAGTAAGAATTGTCTATTTAGTAAATGCCTAAATAATTGCTTTTTTGTTAATTGTTCCTTTACTGCATGTAGCAGATGCACTTGATACTCACCAGGTCATTTTTTTAATCACTTATGTCACATTTGTTTGTTGCATTGTGTTTTATGCAGATATATGTCATGAAGGTCTTCTTGAGAGCATTGATGAAAGTACAGCAGTTTTCATAATGTGTAAGGTTCACCAGTTAAGCTCACCAGTTAAGTCATAAAGCCATAGTGACTCATCGTTTGCGCACCATAATTACTTTTTTGTCGTGGTGAGGTTACCTGCACTAGTGGTGAGTGATATGTCGCCTCTATTGAAGCATTCTGTGTCAAAATGTCATTTGCATTTTTTGAATGTGCAGAGACTGGTCCACCAATGATTCCAGCTTCAGCACAGAGATACCTATAACGATTGATTTCAGATTGTTTGCTCTTTTCTGCACAGAGTTCAGGTTCTTCCTTGCACTCAGCTTCAGTAGATTGCTAATTATGGCAACTATTTGCTAGACAGCCAAACACAGGGCTCAGGACCTGCACCATGTGGGGAGCACAAAAGGCTCATCTGAAGAGGTGGGCGAGTATGTGTTGCCTCAAGTGCCAGTCGACATTGCTGTGGAGCTGAAGACGCTGAAAAAAGGCGATGTTCCAGACCGGTTGAGGAGGAGAATTGTAGACTGGATTTTCTACGACTTATCACGTGGAATGTAAGCAAATATGATTATTTTGAAAAAATCTGTTTTTATGTATGACCATAATTCATTCCATGCACCTCATAATTCTGTTGTGTTACTTTCTTTGAATTTCGTTTGCTGGCAAATGCAATATTGTGAATTTACCTGTTCACCAAGTAGCCAAAGAGAAATTGCTTGCATAGCTGTTTAATAAACCTCACTAACCACTTAGATCTTAGTGATACTGTACATGCGTAGGGAAAAAAACCTATGCCCCTCTTTTCACCATTGGGTTCATAAGTTAACCCAGATGTCTTTGCATAAGTTATTGCAGAGTGTTTTCCTTGTCCTGGAGATTCCCTTTTAGTGTTCATAGCATGTTGTTGCCGCATTTTTTAAAACTTTATATATACCACATGTTTGAAGAAGACTTAAAAAGTCAAGAAAATTGCCTATGGCCAAGAGATTAATTCCAACCCTCTATGTCCATTGCTTAAGAGTGGGCATTACTTGCACAAGAACTTGAAATTCATAATTGAATAATTAGAAAATGTTAGCGAACTTTCAGTTAACAACTCGGCACTTGCTAACCTTGCCGTGTTTACTCCATTAAATGTTGCCAAAATGTTATTCCTAGGTACCCAAAAAGGATTTACAATGCCGCAGCAAGGTCCCTGGTGGCTTCATACCCGCAGTTGAAGGACAGCTCTGACAATGGCTACGTATGAAATTTTGCTGCTTGTAACTCAAAAGCTGCATAAAACCAGGCAACGAATAGTACCGCAGAAGTCAGTACATGTGCTGTGTATTTTTATATCAAAGCAAGTTTAATATTGGCGTGATTTAGCTCTCCAGTACATGACCTTACGGAAACCATTATTTAGAATATCCCTCAAGCCTTTCTTTTAAACGTGGGCAATTTATCTAAACTATACAATCATCATTCTGGTCTCAGAGGTACAGGAAACTAGGCTTGCTGGTATGGTTTAATTTCATGCCTAATGGCTCTGCAGAAATAACACAAGACAAAGGAATATGCTGTGAACACATGCGTCAATGGACACAGCTGTCAGTTTACTGTTGTCCTTTCCATGTCAGTTTTTTTTTCTGTGGCGCCGTTAGCAAGTAATCATATCCTCGCACGTACCTTTTATAAAACTCTACATAGACATGATTGAAATATGTCCATTGCTGCTTTTATCCTGAGTTTGTACCTTGTGACCCGTAATTTTCTTAAGCAGTGCTATGACGTCTTTTTATGTTGTCTACCTCCTTTGCTCGATGCAGTTGAATATAAATGTGTCATGTCTTTGTGACATCTACTATTTTGTAGGCATTCTGGGGAGGATTGCATAAATGTCCTCAACATGCACTGTACCAATTCTTTTCATGTATCAAAAACTGGAAGAAGTGATGGTTGTTCTAACGATGTCTAAAGTACTTTGTTCAGCTCCTGTTACGTACGTCAGCATTTACCATTTTTTTTGCAGTTTTCATGGTTGCTATCTCTCAAAAACAAATTTAAGAATGTTCGCAAACGGATGCCACCTGGGTGTCCTGAAGTTGATGCACGAAAGGATAAAATACGAATGCGAAAACTGGGTGACGGCTGTGATCAGCAAAGAGTACCATTCCGCCGTGAGGTAATAAATATGTATTTTCATGCACTATGTTAGCAGGCACTTGTCGACAAGCAGCCATTAGCTCTTGCACAGAATAAAGAATCCTTTAGTGTCATTAATGTGCATAGACATTTGTACGATTATTTGCTCATTTCTGTAAGTGCTTTTTGGAACTAAAGCACTCATTTTTACTTTAATGTGATTTGGCAGTTTAGCCAGTTTGTAGAATTCAGTTGCTTATTTGTAAATATCTTAACAAATGTTCTCATCTGGTAAGAGCCTCAAATTCAAATCAAGTCAGACAACTTATACATGTGATAAATAATCTGACATAATACATTCTATCCTCGTGTGCTTGTCACAGTGTTACTTGTCAGCAGTGAAGCAGTTTTGGAGGGATGTTGTAGTGTCGCATCACAGGCATTTATCTTCTAAATCGGTGTCAATTTCAACCTTGTAGCATAACATTTCATTATCTGAACCATGGATCACTGTGTTCTGTAAGGCATGAGTTTGGTGTGCGTAGAAGTGCTTGCCCTAAACAAGAAGTAAAATGTAAGTAGCTTGCACTTTAGTTACTCAAATAATACATCATTTATGATCACAGCAGAGGAAAAAATATTTAGAAAAACTGAAGTGGTTGCTAAATGTTTCAGTCTGTGCCTGTACATAGGGAGCATGAATCAGCACTGACATGATTTTGTTGCATTGGCTAACAGTTTAAAAAGAATGACAAAAATAAAGGTTATCAAAAGTTCCTAAGTGCCGACAATGAATAACTTTAATTTCTTCTATTTTCAGACTGCTGTTTCAACTTCTTTTGAGATGGATCCAGTGTTTGTCACAGAGACCATAAATTTCATGAAGAAGGAGTTGTCGAATTCGAAGCCAAGCATGGAAAAGGTCAAAGATGCCATGGATCGAATATGCCAGGCTAGGAGAAAGTGCCTAGAAGTGGACGCAATGAACATACAAGACTTCCTGAATTTGTATCCAGCACTAATGCCTGAAAAGGAAGTGAGTGTTGCAGTTGTTGAGTCCCATTAATACAGTTTTGTGTAGCAATATCACTGAAATATCCTTTATCTTATACAGGTGTCATGTAATACCATTCACTTAGTGCCATTTATGCAGTGTTGTCTGCAAAGCGCGTTCTTCAGTAAACCTGCTTATTTGTCCAAGCTTGCATGGAAAGTACTGGAAATTGCTGCATGGTGTTGAAAGTGGTTCAGGGATGCCATTCTGTTATGTTCTGGTATTTTGGCAACTAAATCATGAGTACGCTGACTCGTACTGCAGTCATTTATGACTTATGAATACAGCTTTGGTGAGCGACGAAAGGTTGAGGGACCTGAATATGGACGCATTAGTGCCAGTAAATTTCAGTACAAACGACAGTCAGTGAAGGTGAGTTTGAGCGGAAGTAAGTGTTAGTGTGAGTGGATGGGAGTACGTATACGAGTGAGTGGTTGTGTATGAAAGTAGGCAGGAGTATTAGCGTGTGTGCGTGCCAGTATGTGTGATAGAAGCATGACGCGAGTGGTTGTGAGTAGGAATATGAGTGAGTGTTCACGAGTGTGAGTACACAGCTCATGAAAATATTCGTGACTGAGCATTAAGACACATTCGCACCGAAAGCGGCGCGCCTAAGCGGACAACCGGATTTTCAAAGCGGTGAGGCGGCGAGCGCCCGCGCCTGTTCAAACGAGCTCGGTTGTCTGGCTGCCCGCGCCGCTGGGAAGGCAGGGCATCTCGCAATTTCTTTAGCAATTTCAGAGACGTGCTGCCATCTCGCGGCACTTTGGGTTTGTACGCGCACTGTCGTTATTAACGCGATAGCGTTAAGGAGCTGGTGTCGCAGAAAAGCCGGTGTCGTCGGCGTCCGCGGCGTTGGCCGTGAGCGATAAATCACGGCAGGCACTTCATAAATAAAAAGCAACTTCCAAGATGGGCTGGGTGGGAATCGAACCAGGGTCTCCGGAGTGTGAGATGGAGACGCTACCACTGAGCCACGAGTTCGATGCTTGAAAGCGGTACAAACGCGCTTCTAGTGAACGCGGTGTTGCCTTAAAAACGTGCCGTAGAAAGTTATACTGCGGTGTATATTGGTAATTATGAGCATGTAACTTACAGAAGTCGCATTTACACGAGTAGCGAAGTACGTTTCCGCTACATTTCTTCTGCGCTTACCGCACACGCAGAGCCATCTTGCGGCAAACACAGAAGACCCCCTCCTCTCAATGTACGGTGCTGCGTCGACAGGTGGCGCGCCATGGGCGCATTGGGGCTGTGCGCGGACCGGTGCCAGGCGCCTCGCGGCCCCGACTCCCTCTCCCCTGACGACGCTTCGTCGTGCTCCCACGCGGGTTGCAGAATCAAGCGCCGTTCCTTTCTTTAGATTACTATCTCTCTGCCCGTGTCGATCACGACGTTTGGCTGGCGTAGATCGTTTCCCTCTCAGAGACACCGAGTTCTTTGGTTCGTTCCGTTTGCTCAGGCGCACGTTTCGTTGCCGCGCCGAACGCTGCGTTGCTCGACGCTCTCCGTGTGATAGGAGGGCGCAAAGTCCGATGCGGGGCGCCTCGTAAGTGATCCCTGCTCCGTAGCTCATTGTTTTACACCCCTTGGCGGGTCGATGGGAACGCTGTCGCGTTCCACTATTGAAGGCGAAGCTTAAGCGTCCTCCAATTTTTTTTTTCGTCGTGGGTTGGCGCGCTCCCGTCCACTATTTAATTTGCAAAATGATGAGCTCAGACGAAGAAGACGAGATCGTTGGCATTTTGCTCGCCACTTGTCTCGTCGCTTTTCAAGATTTGTTACAGGGCAACACAAGACAAGGACAAAAGAAGGTATAAAGCGACGACATGGCGCCGTGTCGTCGTTTTTTACCTTCTTTTGTCCTTGTCTTGTGTTGCGCTCTAACAAACCTTAAAACCTTACTATGGATCCCAACTAACTGGCCCAGCTTGCTGTTCTGACGCTTTTCAAGAACAGAAGCGAAAGGCCCAGAGAAAGACATTCGTTTCCATTCGTTCACCAGAGCTTCCGCCATGTCGAGTTCTGATTGCCTGCGGCCAAAGCGGGCAACTTGTCTGCGCGTAAAAAATCGGTCCGTGCGCAATCCGGCCAAGCAGTCGTGTATTTTCCGCCAAGCGGAAAATCCGCGGCCGCTTGGCCGGATCCGCTTGTCCACTCCGCCTTCGGTGTGAACGTGCCTTTAGTGTCGGCTTACCATGCTGACCTGTGTATGTTTAATGTTTCATTATGCATATATGTATGCAAAGCTGCATTACCACAATTCCTGACAGGGAAAAATATGGTATTCCTACCCACTCAAAGAGCGATGTGTACTAGCCCATTCCTGTATTGCTGTTCTTAAGAAAATTGTCCATTAGACTTTTATTCTATATAGCTATCCATTCGGCCCTCGGTAGCATGCTAGGAGCAGCCAGTTGGCTACTTTTGTTTCTTCAGGACAGAATGCTTTGAAGCGGCTCGGTGTGGTAGCCCAGTAGCTATGTATACTGTTCTAATGATGAGCTTGAGGTTGGGGCTCAATCCCAGCCACCTTCTGATAGGGGCAGAATGCGAAAACATTTGTTTACTATGCATGAGGTGCATGTTAAAAACTGCAGATGGTCAAAATCAGGACCCTCTACTATGACGTACCATCAGATTGTGGTTGTAGCATGTAAAACCCCAGAATCGAATTAAATTTGTTTAAAGGGCGTGCAAATTGCATTCATGTTTTCAATCCTGAAATCATTTACCAGATACAGTCGCTGGCCGTTTATTCGGACCTCACGGGGACTGCGAAAATGTCCGAATAAACAGGTGTCCTAAAAAGCAGATTAAGGGGGGGGGGGAATGAAATCCTTTATTTCCACGCACTTATTCGGGCTCGGCAGTAGGCTGGAAGAAATCGTGAATGCGCCGTTGCACGCTGTTCCGTTTACGCGCAATCAGATAAGCCTGAATCTCGGAGGGTCGTACGGTCACTATAGGCAGCTGAAAGCACAGTCACTGCTTGTGCACGCTCCGCATGCGACGGTATTGTACCACATCGTGCATCATCTTCCGACTCGGAGTCATCCTCCAGCGGTGCAGCAGAAACCTGACGAATGATATCGCCGTCGTCGAGTTCTGCGCATGTCAGTACAGCAGTGTCAGCACCTGTGAAACTGTCAAATGAGACGGTGTCCGGAATCGCAATGCAACCACTGGGCAAGTCTCGGCAGAACATATTCGGTGTCGGTAGGGAGCACATCGGAAGGCGACAAATCTTAGGCCTCCCGGCACCCTCTTGCCGGCATTCCCCAGCACAGCCTGTGCGGGCACTGTCGGTGCGATTAGACACTTGACGCGATGTTTCCATATGCCGCGTTGGATCGCCGGAACCTCGACACAGCACACAAAGCAAACACCACCGTGTCGACACCAGTCGCACAAACGAAAAACGTGGCCTACTCGCAGCATCGTCCGCGAAGAAACAAATCAGCTACTGGATTGTCTTGACATGGCTTACTAAGCTGAAACGAGAACTGCTGTAGAACCACTCTATCGAACCAGGCAGAAATGATGATAATGACCGGGGATTTGCAGTAGCGCCACTTCGTGGGGCTGCAAGGAGGCTCCGTTCAAAACAAAAATGGCGTTCAGCAAGTTGAACCATGCACCAGTCAGAGTCGGTGCATGGTGCTCTCGATCGAGTTGGCTCGAGGAGTGTCCGAAAAATCAGATGAGAGGTTGCAAGGTGTCTGAACTTTCTGCAGTTGTTATACATTATTATCCATGGAGAGAATGGTGGTGCCGCAAAACAGACCGAATAATCGAGCATGTCTGAATTTTTGGAGTCCGGAAAATCAGTCGGCGACTGTAAACCAGTAGCACTGACAGTGCCTATAACTGCAAATGTCAAAGGACAAGCTAAACTCCTGCCATTGATTGTGAGAAATATTGTCATTACATAGTCTGCATCATTGTACAAGTCATGTGCACAATTTCCTGCAGTTATGTTGCCACATTATCTTACTTCAATATGTGCTACTGCTGCTAGGGATTCGTTTATATCGGCAAATTCTTTTATTCTAAATTTATAATATGCCCAAAATGGACAAGAAGCGAAAAGTTTGTTTTGTAAGACACTAACATTTATGCTTGTGTTCTAGATCTTGAATGAATGCAGGCGCCTGACGTCCATTTCACCTGACGAGTCCCTTCTACAAGCACTTCGGCAGCATGCCGATGTAATTCTTCAAGCAGTGCAATATAAGCGACCTGCGCTGCCTACCTACACCACGGTGACAACAGCAATAAACGTGGTACAAGAGATCTCCAAGAGCTGTACGTATTGAAACAACAAAATTTGTACACTTGAATCAGGGGAGGTGTGTGTACAGTGTGGTTTGCTCAAGTTCAATTAAAACTAGGCTTCAAATGAACCCTTCAGACACTTGCATTTCATGGAGATATCCATTAATCTTCAAGACACGTGAACCGATGTTTTTAAGCAGAGTTGCATAATAGGCCGTGAACCACACTTAAAATCTTCGTTATGCTTGAATGTTTTTTCTGGTTGCTTGGTCAATACGAATGCGTAAGCATATTGGTTAGAGTTTCCATACTGCAATTTGTCCTGCATTTTGTGCACATTTTAATGGTACCGTATTTACCCGCATAATTTGCGCACTCCTGATATTTAGCCAGCTTTACAAAAAAAAAATTACTCGCATATTTTGCGCCCCCCGTCCCGCCGGAGCCAGCTTGCCAGCGCACGCGCACGGAGGCTTTGGACAACCGCGCCCGTCGCCACGAAGGCGAGCGCAGTCATACACAAGACGGGCTGTGAGTGCAAAGTCCCTTCTTCCTAGGACTTCGTTGTTTTCTCCGGAAGCCCCCAAACTACGGTCCCTAGAATATTACATTCTAGGGACCGTACTCGAACACGCGAACCTGTTCACGGGTTGCCGGAACTGCTCTAGCGTTTGCCTCTCTCTACCTCCCCTTCTCTCCCGCCATGAGAATAACCTAACCTAACCTAACCTAACGCAACAGTGAGTGAGAAAGGCGCCTCTTCCGTTCCTACAAGGACAACTGGCTGTGGAAAGCAATGCTGCACAGTTATGCTTGCGTGACAGCTGATGGCCGAAAACTACCGTTGTTCGTAATCTTCAAAGCAGAAGACATCGCCCAAATTGAAGGTTGAAGGCCATATTCACATCTGTGTCCAAGAAAAAGGCTGGATGAGTGAAGAACTGATGAACGACTGGCTCGACACTGTCTGGGGTAAGCGACCAGGGGCCTTACTGTGACTGCCGTCGCTGCTGGTGTGCTCGACAGTTTCAAAGGCCATTTCGGGGACAGCATAAAGGAGAAGTTGCAGGACATGAGGACCAACATGGCTATTATCCCCTGCGGACTATCATCTGTTCTGTAGCCCTTGGATGTCTCCGTAAATAAACCCTCCAAGAACTACGTGCGCAACATGTATGTGGAATGGATGGCCAGCGGAGAGCATGGGCTCACTCCCACTGGCTGAATAAGGAGACCGCCACTAGAGACGATCTGTGAGTGGATACTCGCAGCGTGGCACCTGGTTTCTCCCAGTATTCTCCAGAACAGCTTGAAGAAGAGGGGCCTGTCGAACGCGCTCGACGGAACCGAGGACGATGCGCTGTGGGAGAGCGGTGGCAGCGGCCGCGACGATGATTCCCAGTCGGACCTCTTAATCAGCGATTCTGACTAGGTCGTGTATGACCGAATCTGGCTTGTTAAAGTACGCACTGATTCTGTTTAATAAACAAGTACCCTTCAGTTATGCTACAATTTTTCTTTTTAATGTATATACTGCGCGCGTTACTACATATTGCACATTATTTTGAATGCATTCGCGAAATCTCCGCGTAATTTGCGCACCCCCTATTCGGAGCTCTAAAATCACGAAAAGAAGTGCGCAAATTATGTGAGTAAATACGGTAGTGGTCTGCTCAGCATACATAAATTACTTTTTGTTGTTGGGCCGCAAGTGTCCTTCAATGTACAACAGCAAATGGTGCACACGGCAACCAGTAAATATTTTGCATGATGGATGCAATGGTTGTCTCTCTGATGATAGCTGTATCACTGCAACATTAGAAATTGATTAACACCTTGTGGTTGTAACACAGTTCTTGCCTTTTTAGTTTCACTTTATATTGTGTGTGTACAGCATGCATGTATACATGCGTCTTGCAACTATGGTATCAGACTCTAGTGAATAGACGAACAGAGCAGTTTATTTATTAGGTCAAGTTGGAGAATTAAATCCAAGAACTTTACCTTTTTCAAGCTTAGTGTACAAGATATAATTTCTTCCAGAGTTTGATGTTATAATGCCAAATGCAGCCAAATTTTATTACCGAACTGTTGCTCGGTTTGCGTCTACGTGTTTCTTGGGTGCTGGATTATGTAGTTTGTATGATCATGCTGGGGAGCCGTAATGGTAGTAAACTTTCCCAAAGAACGTTCCCTACTTAGCTGAATGCTGCTTTTTGTTAAAGCTATAGGACATGCGGTTCGGCACGCACTGCAGAAGCATATTTTCAAGATACTCACCCTTAATGTGTATAGAGTAATTAGAGAAGTTGCCCTGCATGCTAACTATCAATGTAATGCCAGTAAGTACATACACCTGTCATCACCATTGCCTCTACAAGCATAATGCATCACCTTCATCCTTTCGACTTTGCTATGTGGACGGCTCGCATCATGTATTCAGCAGATTTGATGTTTGCATTTTAGCATGGCGTGTAAACATTGTAATACATAAATGTAAAAATTGCACGAGTTGCAACCTTTATGGCAGATAAACATAGAGATTGTATGCAGTTGCATGTTGCATATGATAAAGGTAAATAGTTGCATGAATGTTTTAGTTGCTTAAGGTTTGATTAACACTGGTTGGCTAAAGCTACACCTCTCATAGTTTCCGACATTTGCATTGGATCTGCATAGTCTTTTGCATTCATATATGCGTCATTGTATCAGTAACCTAAATGTTTACCGACTACACACAGTTGAGCTAAGCTGTGAGATGGTTCATATTACGAACGAGCTCCGCCTAAGCCTTGCATTTTCTATGTTTTAGATGCCAGAGGAGTTGGTGATCTCATTCTGTTGCCATTCCTCTTGAATGAACGTGGGGATGACATCTTTGCCCCATTGGTAAGACCTCATATGTTGTAAGCATTCTTTCAGACAAACACAAAAAGAACTGTCACGATGGTATCCTATTTGTGGGTCGGTTGGACATTGGTCCTTGAGGCTAAAAAAATTGAGAAAACAAGTTCGGAAAAAGTTATTCTTTAGTTTCATGAAACAAGGCTATAGGGCTTTCATGAATCACCAGTAAAGCCTTTGGTGCCACTCATGCAAGTTGCATTTTAACTAAAATTTTTCTTTTGTCGAAGCTCAGTCAGTTTGTGATTTAGCAAAGAGATAGGTTACATCTAGCACATCTACTGTTATAATTGTATTTGCCACGTTAAGTTATGCATATAAGGCATACAATGCTGGGAGCAGATTATTTATTGCTGAAATTCTTTTTTTTTCTTCAGAAGGCTTACTGCAAGCAGTGGGCTTTTGCTGGAAGCTGAATCGTTATTAATGGTTTATTTGGCGACTGTTTCTAGTATTGCACTCGTGCATTGTGGTTCTATAACCGTAAACTGCAATAGAAGATTATCCTTGTAGTGCAAAATATCAGTAAAGGAAAACCAGCGAAAGGAGAGCAGACATGTTATCTTTCTGCACATTGCAGATCTTGCTTTCGCGAACTATGTTTCTTTACATTAGGATTATGGGTGGAAATAAAGAGAAAACTGCATGCCAACTATGAGTAGCACATCATATTCAAATAAATGGTGAAGGCTGTGTTAGCCAAAGCTCAGTTTACTTATATGGTGTGGAAATGAGATTGGCAGGTTTTACGCTTGCAACTTTTCTTCTTTTTGTTGCGCCTTGTTAATGTGTGTCGGCACCATAATATGTAGCACACCTTGCTTCTGAATTAAGTCTTGTAAGTGTAAAGCCTGTCTATCTCCCTTTCTGTTTCACTAACTTTTCTTTCCCAATTATTTGTGCTACAAAGATATGTCCTATAGCAAAGATCAACTCGCCAAAAAGGTTATCGTGTTGGCTACTAGCTTACAGCATAGCTTTTTCCTTTGTGGCTCTTACCACTAATAGATATAAAATTTCAGTATTTTTCAAAGCTAATTAACTCATAGTAAGGTTTGTTACAGCACCATTGTTGTTTTATACCTTCTTTTGTCCTCGTCTTGTGTTGCGCTGCAACGAACCTTACTATGAATCCCAACCAACTGGCCCAACTTGCCGTCTTGATGCTAATTAACTCACCAGGCATTCTTACTCTAAGTGAGAAGCTGATTAGGACCCAAATTAGGTTTAGTGATAAAAATGTTGCTATAAGGTCCATGTCTACTCATATGGGTGAGATTTATTTCTGTTTCAGTTATCAGAAATGCTTAGCTTGAGATGCTTGCACTCTGTAAAGCTTCTGAAACTATATATACACTTGCCTCTAGCTACCTAAAGAGCAAACTTTTCTCATTGTTGCACATAATGAAAATAATGAGACTGTACAGCTTTTAAACATCTAAGGCACCTTGTCCTGTTTCATACCATTTTTATCATATAGTAAATTTGCTTCTCAATATTTTCATTTTGTCAACATTATCAAACTTCATTTGTCTGCTCCAGCAAAATAGAGAACATTTACCCAGTCTAGAGACTGCATATGAATGCAACCATTTAGAATTGTGAAAATTGATTTCAAGCTTTCCACGGGCTAAAAGAGAATGTACTCCCAAAATTACTTTCATGACATTGTTTCCAAATTTATGCACTTCATTAAAGGCAAGTCATGGACAGGCACGCTGCAGCAGCATATGCAACTCGGTGATAAAAACAGTTGTCAAAGCAAAGACTGACTTTCACAACCTCGTGTTAAGAAATTTCGCTTACTTAATATAAATGCACGTAGTGTTGTAAATAAATCGGAGTCTTTGGAGGCTATCTTGTTGATTCACAATCCACACGCCGTAGTTATAACCGAGACTTGGCTGAGAGATGATATTGATGATGAAACTGTTTTCCCCCGCTCTTATCAAGTTTTTCGCCGTGATAGAGCAACACGTGGAGGGGGAGTTGCGGTCCTGGTGAATCAAAACACAGAGGCACACACGTTGCAGCAAATAGCTAACCATGAAAGTATGACTTTAAAACTGTCGTACGGGGGTAGATCGTTTGTGCTTTTTGCTGTATACAGACCACCTGATTCACCGCCTCAATATTTATGTGATCTGGCCGATCACATGTCTAAATTTCGCCGTGATAAAATATACCTTGTCGGTGATTTTAATCTCCCAAATATTGACTGGAATAGTCCCTTCCCTAGTACAAACAATGACATAAATGCTTCATACATGTGTGATATTATGCTGATTCATAATTTGCAACAAGGAGTTAAGCACCCAACGCGCATACACGGTGAAGCTGCATCTATTCTCGACCTCGTCTTTCTCAGCCAAGAAACAGAACGTTTTACTGTTTCAGTTGAAACTGGGTTATCTGATCACTGCATGGTGGTTTTTACTTGTCCCATTCAACAAAATGTCGACAGTGAACCAGCAAAAATTATTTCCCTGAAAAACTTCTCCAGAGCTAGTGATGAAAGTGTGTTAGACTACTTCAGCTTACACCTTGACATGTTTCGAGGAACTAATGTTGATGAACTCTGGAATAAATTTAAAGAAATCTGTACGTACTGCATTGATAACTACATTCCTAATAGGTCAAAGAAAACGTGTAAAAAAACATGTTGAAGGGGCAGCTCAAAAAAACGACGACAGAAGGCAGGAACACACAGGACAGCGCTGAACTCACAACTAACTTTATTCGAAGGCATACATACACTTAAGTACACAACCCATAGCCACGTGCTCTCCCATCCATGGCGTCATTATCAGTGCGCAGGCAAAAAAAACACGCGAAACCATTTAATCTAATACTACGTTATGGAGCTGCTTAAAAATTCAAATTCACTATCGTGCAAATTTATCGATGGCATGCTTACACAGCGCGACCCTTTTTTTCTGATATAGAAGGCCTCAATAATCTCCCTCGTAGTCTGATTTTTGTGCGTGGAAAGTATTGTGGTGTCTTTATATATTGGAGTGCACCCATGCTCAGAGCAATGCCGCGCGACATGCGAGTAGGCATTACCCGTTAGTGAGCGCCTATGTTCAGACAATCTAATATTGAGGCAACGACCTGTTTGACCGATATATGCGTGACCGCAGGAAAATGGAAGTTCGTACACAACTCCCATTCTACAGCGCACAAACGGGGACAAATGCTTAACAGTACAGCCTTTCCCAGCATGAGTGGAGGCAGCCTGGGCCAATTTCCTATCGATCTTACCACAAATTTTGATCAACTTGTTAGGGGCAGAAAAAACAACCTTTATATCAAATCTGCCTGCTACATTCCTGAGATTATGGGATAGTTTATGCATATATGGAATTACAACCAGTTTTTTCTTCTTGTCAGCAGGTCAGCAGGTCTCGGAATACTTACAAAGGCATTTGCAATCATTGGTGATCAGAGATCCGTTTGTGGTAAAAAACTCGGATGATCTTATCAGCTTCCTCATTCAATCTAATCCTGGTAATTGTAATATTTTCAGCATCGATGTTCAAGACCTGTACTATAACATTCCACATGACGAACTAATGATAAGCGTTAATTTTTGTATCACCGAGGACAATGACGAGCTTAAATTTTCTAGCAGCTGTGGTGTATCTGTCAGCAGTTTTCTCGAGATTCTCTCTTTTTATTTAGCTTCAACCGTTGTTGAATGGAAACGAAATTTATACCGACAAAAATCTGGCATTTGCATTGGCTCCAAGGTTGCACCGGTACTAACTAACATTTTCCTAGGTAGCGTAGACAGAAATATAGAAAGTAACCTAGATGACCGAACATTGAAAGTGTTAAGATATGTTGATGATTTTCTCATCTTTGTGAAGAGTACTAATCTCCAACAAATGATTCATAATGTACTTCAAGTATTCCACAAATGTGGCTCAGGACTAGTTTTCACACATGAAGTGCCGGATAAGAACGAATTACAATTTTTAGATACGAGGCTCAACTTAACTGATACGCATGTGTGCTGGATGTATTGCCCAAGGTCAGAAAAACTAATTTTAAATTTTCACTCCGCACATTCCAAGGTTGTAAAAAACGGCATTGCGTTTTCGGTTTTATTTTCCGCACTTTCGAAATCGTGTTTTCACAAGACGTCTAAGAGTTTCTTAACACAACTGGAGCGTTTGAGAGCGGCAGGTTTTCGAGAGGATGCTATCCGCATGACAGTACAGAAGCTGGTTAAACGTGTGAAATTAGGAGCACCCTCAAGAATGAATAATCCAGAGCCTGCTGACAAGAAGAAAAAACTGGTTGTAATTCCATATGTGCATAAACTATCCCATAATTTCAGGAATGTAGCAGGCAGATTTGATATAAAGGTTGTTTTTTCTGCCCCTAACAAGTTGATCAAAATTTGTGGTAAGATCGATAGGAAATTGGCCCAGGCTGCCTCCACTTATGCTGGGAAAGGCTGTACTTGTACTGTTAAGCATTTGTCCCCGTTTGTGCGCTGTAGAATGGGAGTTGTGTACGAACTTCCATTTTCCTGCGGTCACGTATATATCGGTCAAACAGGTCGTTGCCTCAATATTAGATTGTCTGAACATAGGCGCTCACTAACGGGTAATGCCTACTCGCATGTCGCGCGGCATTGCTCTGAGCATGGGTGCACTCCAATATATAAAGACACCACAATATTTCCCACGCACAAAAATCAGACTACGAGGGAGATTATTGAGGCATTCTATATCAGAAAAAAAGGGTCGCGCTGTGCAAGCATGCCATCGATAAATTTGCACGATAGTCAATTTGAATTTTTAAGCAGCTCCATAACGTAGTATTAGATTAAATGGTTTCGCGTGTTTTTTTTTTTTGCCTGCGCACTGATAATGACGCCATGGATGGGAGAGCACGTGGCTATGGGTTGTGTACTTAAGTGTATGTATGCCTTCGAATAAAGTTAGTTGTGAGTTCAGCGCTGTCCTGTGTGTTCCTGCCTTCTGTCGTCGTTCGTTTGCGCTTTCCTTCAACATGTTCAACCAGTACCAACTCGCCCAAATGTCGATCCTTCTACAGTGTAAAAAAACTCCTTGGATCACGCGAGAAATAATACATTTGAAAAGAAAATCAAACGACTGAAGCGTGGGGGTGCCTGTCGAAATATATTTAAAATACATCAGGCTAACTTCACAAGCGCTTTGCGCCAGGCTAAACAAAAACTTTCAGTATAGCCTGCCAAATTTTCTTCGTGACTCACCACATAAGTTCTGGAAATTTTTATCGGAAAAGAAAAAAACAATTACGCGCATTTCATGTCAAGGTGTGCAGCTTGCTGATAAATCGCAAATCTCTGAGGCATTCAATAAGTATTTTCAGAGTGTGTTTTCCCATCATGGTTTATTTGTTCAACCCAGTACCATGTCTCCCAACTCGACCCCCGACATTGTTTCTTCATCTGGCGTATTCTCCATGCCAGTCAACCTCAAAACTAAAGCGTCCGCTGGACCTGACGGGATACCAAATATTTTTTTGCGCCGTTATGCAGAAGCCATCACAGAGTTCCTGGTTGTTATTTTCCGCAAATCATTTGAAACAGGAAGCATTGCTTCCGACTGGAGGAAAGCGCGAATTGTGCCCGTGCTGAAAAAGGGTGATCCTGCCTTGATTGCTAATTATCGTCCCATATCAATAACTTCCACATGTTGCAAACATGCTGAGCATATCATAGCTAAGTACATAACTACATTTCTAAACGATAACAAGGAACTTACCCCCCATCAGCACGGGTTTCGAAAAGGCTTTTCCACTGTCACTCAGCTAACTTCTGTCATTCATACTTTTGCAAGTGTACTAAATAGCGATGGTCAAATGGATGTTATTTTTTTAGACTTGAGCAAAGCCTTTGATGTTATTTCTCATGCCAAACTAATTTACAAACTTGAACTTATTGGTCTTCCTAATTTCATAATTCGTTGGATTTCCTCATACCTTTCTCACCGCACACAATTTGTTTGTATTGATGATTGCTATTCAAACCAGCTGCCGGTCACTTCAGGCGTCCCACAGGGAAGCGTCCTCGGACCTCTCCTCTTTTTGATATATATCAATGACATTACTAACGTTATAACTGCCCCTGTTCAAATTAGATTATTTGCAGATGACTGCGTTTTATTTCACCAAATTACTTGCCAAGATGATCAAGTTTTACTAAACTCCAATCTTCAGAACATACATACATGGTGTAATAAATGGGACATGAAGCTAAATTTAGAGAAAACAGTATACATGACGATAACTAACAAAAAGGCTTCCTGCTCATTTCCTTACAATATTTCATCTCACCTTCTGACCGAAGTCAGCGAGTACAAGTATCTAGGAGTTACAATAACGAAAAACCTTAGCTGGAATAAACATGTATCAAACGTATGCTCCTCAGCCTTTCGTAAACTATGCTTTCTTAGATATAAAGTAAAACTTGCCCCACCTGAACTTAAAAAATTAACCTACTTTTCAATAATAAGGCCATCACTAGAATATGCGTGCACCGTCTGGGATCCCTACACTAAACGTAACATCGAGGCCCTTGAAATGATTCAACGCAAAGCCGTCCGTTTTATTTTTTCAAAGTATCGTGTAACTGACTCACCAACGACCCTCATGCGAACTCACGGTATTGAAACATTACAGCTGCGCCGGAAAATTCAAAGACTGAAACTACTTTTTTTTACTAAAAAACCATAAACTGTCTATGAATGCAGAACCCTTCCTTAAACCTAACACTACGCGCCAAACACGAAATCATCATGCATAATCATTAACCCCTTACAGTGCTAGGATTAACGCCTTTAAATACTCATTTTTTCCACGCACCATTGAGGAGTGGAACAGGTGTCCGCCAGATCCTTTAACCAGAGCTGCTTCTTTTGACTCAATGTTTTCTTCACAGCATTTAATTTGAGAGCCATTTATTTCTACGTTTACTGTTTGTATTTTGCATCTGAGCCTTGTATTTATTGCTGTATTTTGTGTTACAACTTGTATTTAACATTTTTCAATTTTGCTAATCCTGCTTTTTGCATATATTATGTATTCGCCCCTCCTGCTTGGGCCTACTGTAGGCCTGCAGTATGTTCTAAATAAATAAATAAAATAAGTTATTAGTTTGTTCCGTTCATGTGTCTGACTTTTTATCTTCACCTTAGTGTTAATTATTTTCATTCAAAGGCTGCAATCAGTGTGCAAGGTCTATATAAAGGGCACATATTTCAATTTGTTTGTGGTTCCCTTAATGCATGCCTTACTTTTTCTTTTAAGGTTGATGGAAGGACACGCCCATACCCAACATTAATTTTCACCGGCGATAGTGTGATGTCTTCGGTAGAGCTGAGTGTCACATTCGAAAAATGTGCAAATTGATGTGCTTTATGTGACGGCTGGTATGGCTCTTCTCTTTTCCATGTACTGGGCGTATAACATTGAGTATGTACAATCTGCGAAACTAACCTTTGCATTGCTTGAGCACCTGATGGGCATAAAAAGGACCAAGCTTTCAACTAGGGCTATTAAAATGCTCACCAAGCTCAATGCATGTGCAGCTGAAAAACAACAGTGAAGAGCCGTCAAGGTGGTTAAATGTTCTTGCAAAATTGTTTTTTAGCGCACACAGTTTCTTTTTTAACTTGAAATAATTATTGGGCAGTTGTAGAAGGAGAGAAAGTGCACAGTTCCTACTTTCGCTAATAATATTTGGGGTTTTACGTGCCCAAACCACTTTCTGATTATGAGGCACGCCGTAGTGGAGGACTCCGGAAATTTCGACCACCTGGGGTTCTTTAACGTGCACCTAAATCTAAGCACACGGGTGTTTTTCGCATTTCGCCCCCATCGAAATGCGGCCGCCGTGGCCGGGATTCGATCCCGCGACCTCGTGCTCAGCAGCCCAACACCATAGCCACTGAGCAACCACGGCGGGTCTACTTTCGCTAGTGCAACAGCATGAGGGCAAAGTAATGAAGTGAGAAAAACATGCGCGGTTCTTGCAATTGATTTTTTCTTCATGGCCAAAAATTTAATTAGAGCAAAGACTGTGAGAAGCAATACCATTTAAGTGCAATGATCAAGCCATGAATGTGCATTGCAAGGCAATGTCATTATCGTCAGCTTTTAAGTTCAAGATGCGTAATTGTAACCGAGCCTTCTGGGCATATCCTAATCTTCCCGAGGTGCTAAAGATGACCTGCACACCGTATCTGTGACTGGTTCTTTAGCTGTTGCAACATTTTATGAGTATAGACACTTTTCTCTTTTCCTGCTGACCCTGTGTTAGTTTTGTCCCGTAGTTTTCACTCATTTGACTAGATTTTACAAGTTCACATTATGATATCACTGGATATCCAGAATCTACCACCTGCTGCACCTGTTGCTCAAACATTTACCACAATAGATGGGTAAAAGACTCATTCAATGAGACACCAAGGCAAGATCTTGGCTATTTCTATTCTTAAGAACTTGTAGGTGGTGTGATGTGAACTTGAGGAGAGAATTCAGAGTGGAGCCGGCACTGCCACAAAACGAGAGGTCGAATTCCAACCAACTCATTTTCTTTATTTTGCATTATGTTGACAGCTTAATAACCAAACCCCTGTTTACCTGTGATATGCCAAAAAAAAAACAACTTGCAATTTTTGGATACGTGCCTCAAGTTTTGTGACCACCATGTTTGTTGGCAGTACTCATACCGTGCTGTTAAGTGTCCTAACTTCCACATGAGACCATTAAAAATGAAGATTTGATTTGGCTGAACTGGCTTTCAGGCAGCATTGACAAAGTTTGGCATTCATCTAATAAGGGAAGTGTCTGAGCAACAGATGATGGATTCTCGATATGCAGTGCATGTCAAGGCATAAGCTTGTGGAAAGCTAGTAAAATGGTTGAAAACTATGGCAAAAAAAAAGCTGGCACAAGAAAAGCAGGTTTTACTGTTTTAACATTGTACTGCCCTATATCCGCGAACTGTCGCATGGGGCAAAGGACATAGGTGGCACGTGATGTGGTATACACATCGATTTATCAGCACCAGGAAAATTATGATATACCTAGCCATTCATTGAGGGCTCGTTTACAGTTGTGTGCTTTGAACCTCTAAGTGCAGCGTAAAGCAAAAGCATAATTATCTTCAATGCGGAGTGAAAGAGGTGCTTTCTCTTCCCCTGTTGAGCAGCAAGATGTATATGGGCCACATCTTTGTAGAAAATGAAATTAGTGAGTTCAGCACTTGTCCTCTTGTTCTTCACTTTGCACTGCATTTTTCGTGTTGTATTTTTTCTCCGGGATGTAAGCTGAATCATGCTGGGAGGACTTACTAAAACCCATGTTTTATTCATAACAGAACTTTCTTTGTTGCCCCCTGTTGCTGTTCTTTGGCTTACAATGCTTATTAAGAGGTGACAAATCTTTCCAAATTATAGTGGTTATGGCGAAACAGTGTTAGGAATTTAAGGAATGTTCTCGACGGATTTAATATCAGCATTGTTTTATCATCACTAAATTTTGAGAAAAATTTCTCATTTGCCAAAGAATGCCAACAGACATTTCCAGTTGGGCTTGCAGGTTGTTCATCATTACCATGAAACAGCGCAGAAGTCTGATGATAATGAAGAGAGGCACAAAGCGCTGTGAGTGTCTTCTTTTCTCATCGAAAGGTTTTTATGTTGTTCCTTGGTCCTTGGTAGTAAAGAAAAATCAGACGTAACACTTTTGTATGTGTCCTGCCAGCATCATCCGGTTTGCATAAACGATTCTGTTGTGTGGGAAGACATGTGCAGGCCAGAATGATCTTGTCAACACACACATGCAGGATTAAATCAGCCTCTCTGTTCTCTGCTCCCATTTGGCGATGAATTATCACACGTGTGAGTCCACCCTAATTTTCTTGCAGCATAAAAAATAAAGCGATAAAGCGCTTGTCTTTGTTTCGTTGCTATCTTTTTGCCGCCTTTTCCCCATTCACACACCACTATGGATTACAACTAGCCCTGTCAGCCACCTTCCTTGTTGACAGCTTTATCATCAAGCGGTTGCAGTACTGAAACTATAGCTGTGCATAGTGTAGCTTTTCACTTCATTAATGCTTAATGTAAATTTTCTTATTTATGTCTACACCTTGCCACTTTCTCTATTTTTGTTTATATGTTGTAGTGCATCAACATATTGAAACTTTGTAGTTGCAAAGTGAGCTAAGTGCTTAGTGTGCCCTTTTTACATGTGTATCTTGCCATAGAGCGTTTGTGTCATGTGTAATAGTGCAACTACTTACATTACCGCACTTGCATAAAAGATGCTCAAAGTGCACTTTTCATGTTACATGGAATTTTTTTTTATTGCTGTGGTAGTGCATTCATGTATTGTAAGTTTGTAGCTGGCATGTCAGATGGTTAGCGTGCCGTTTTCCATATCTGCATCTTGCCACAGAGCTTATGTTCCACGTCATAATGCAACTACATTACATTACAGCATTTGCAGAAATGAAGCTTGAAGTGCACTTTTTCTTGTAACCATTAATATTTTTTGCTCTAGCAATGCATCTCATTGTGTCATTAGTTTCAATGCAAGATACTTAGCACCTGTTTTATGTCTACATCTTACCGCAGCGCTTTTGTTTTGCTGACTCGTGATAGTGCAACTACAGTGCATTACTGCACTGTTGTAAATGATGCTCAAAATGCGCACTTTCTCTCGTGTACCTTGTCACTTTTTTTATTTGCTGTGACACTTTATCCACATAGTGTGCCTCTTTTCATCTACATCTTGCCACGAAGCTCTTGCTTTTAGTATTTAGTAGTATCCTACAGTAGATTCTTATTGCCATGGCTTTTATATCAATTCCATGCACATACTTCGAGGACACTCCTTTTCTTGTATAGTTTTCCATATGTAATTTGTCAGCATCTGAAAGTTTAGGAGTTTCTTTACCCAAGTCTCATGTAGCTGTGGCCATCCTGCTGTGTACTAGTAAGCAATGTCATGTTGTTATAACGAAAATAGTCTATAGCTGAGTAAGGTGGCCTTGCAGAGTGTGGCTAGCTTTAGCATAGTCTCTATTGTGCCTATAGATAAGACAAGTCCCTCTAATATTTACTCGGCTAATTTCCAGTTCAGCAATAACAGCTGCCAGTGTTGAAAATTTTTAGCTTCACCGTCATAGGTGTGCTCTTCTACTCTTTTGATGTGCATTTCTCATTTCCAGCATTCAATGTGGTCACTGCCTTCTTTGCATTTATTCCTTCTAGTCATGCGATTGTATGATGACGTAATATCAGTAATGTACAGGTCTCACCAAGTGAAAGTTCCCTTGCAGGTTGTCAAGAGACACACATATATAGATACCTTTATGTGGTGAGGCTATTGTCAGCCGCGTCGACCCGACTCATATTGAGGAATCGCTTGAGAATGTTGCTAAGAGTCAGCTGGCGCATTTTGAATGGTAGCTTGACATTCCATTTAGTGTCACTTGACCCACTTAGAATAGTTACATTAGTCTTTTCTGGAGAGTCCATTCTCGACTCCCATTCAAAGGTCACTTGACACCCACAGAAGTAGTTAGGTGACCCTTTAAGTAAGAGTTCTTGTGGTCCATATAAGAGTGTACAGGTGACTCTTACAAAGTAGTCTGCACGACTATTGCTTAAAGAGTTATTTAACCACTTTTTACACAGCACAGATAGTCTCGGGACTCTTTGCAGAAAGGTAGTTCGGGTGTCTCCGCCAAAGTGTATCATATACGTGACGAGTCCAGACTCTTCGAAAGGAGTACGGGATAGGCTTTCTTTTTCTTAGTGTGTAATATGGCGTAGTATGTCGTACAAGTAGTATTATCCAAACGGTTATCGAAACGTAGTATGTCGATTATCGTCGACTGAACCTTATCACAAAGAAGGACGTATATCCCCTCCCACAGATAGACAACGCATTGGACCGGCGCTACAACGCAAAATACCTCTCGCCGATGGATCTCAAGACTGGCTACTGGCAAATAGAAGTCGTCGAGAAGGGTCGAGAAAAACTGCATTCATCACGCCAGACCACCTCTACGAGTTCAAGGTTATGCCATTCTGTCTGTGCTCGGCAACGTTCCAGCGCGTGATGGACACAGTGTTAGCAGGGTTGAGGCGGCAGACCTGCCTTGTCTACTTGGATGACGTCGTCGCCTTCGCCGCGAATTTCGACGGTCACCTTAGGCGGCTGACCACAGTACTGGAGGTCATCAAGCCATCAGGGCTCACTCTGAAGCCAGAAAAGTGCCGCGTCAGTTCCTGCGCCACGTCATCATGAAGTCCGGAGTCCGCCCCAACCCGCATGAGACAGCTGTCACCGCAAAGTTCCAGCAGCCCATCGACAAGAAGACGGTGCGTAGATTCCTTGGCATGTGTGCCTTCTACTGGCGTTTTGTCAATGACTTTTCACGCATCGCTGAGCCGCTGAAACATCTAACTAAATGTGATGCCGACTTCAAGTGGGAAACGCCTCAGGCCGACTCATTTCAATAACTCTAATCCCGCATGCTGTCGTCACCGGTACTTGCGGCCGTCCACGAGGACGCAGCATCAGAAACCCATGCTGACGCCAGTAGCCTAGGTCTCCTTGCCTTCCTAGTCCGGAAGAAAGACGGACTTCAACGGGTGATAGCTTACGCTAGTCGGTCACTGTGAAGAACAGACGGCAATTATTCTACAACCGAAAAGGAATGCTACAGCAAAATTCCGCCCTTACCTAAGTGGTAGCCCATTCAGAGTCGTCAGCCACCATCACGAGGCCTGTTGGCTAGCGAATTTAAAGGACCACCAGGACGCCTGGCGCTGTGGAACCTCAAACTGCAAGAATATGACATCGCTGCAATTTTTTGGCCTTCCTTCGAACAATAGGTGCGGAAGACTTCGGTGAACAGCACAGAACAGACCCGGAGCTAAAAGGCCTCGTCGAGTATTTGCAGGGAATACCGATGTTGTGCCTAGGGCATTTAAGCGAGGATTGTCTTGGTTGTCGCTTCGAAACAAACTACTCTTAAACAAGACCTTCTCGCCAGTCCGCGCTAACTACATTCTTGTTGTTTCCCCAACATTCCGTCCAGAAGTATTACACAACCTACATGAAAATCCTATCGCTGAGCACCTCGATTTCTCCCGAACGCTATCGAGGATAGGGAAAAGGTATTACTGCCCGCGCCTTACCGCCGATATCGTCCATTACCTCAAGACATGCCGAGACTGTCAGCGACGCATGACACCACCGACAAGGCCAGCGGGGTTACTACAGCCGATCAAGCCTCCCTGCCGACCATTTCAACAGATCGTGATGGATTTGTTGGGACCCGTTCCGACGTCCACATCTGAAAATTAGTGGATTATCCTAGCGACGGGCTACAGCACCCCCTTCGATGAAACTAATAGAGCCGGCCGAGCCCAGGCAATCCGACAGCACCGAGAAGAAGATCCCGAAGCAATCCGGAGCCGTTCCTGTGAGTTAAGTAACCATGACGAAGGTCAGGAGCACGCAGGACAAGCTTCGCTTACCCCCGTTTTCCGATAGGAGGAGGGTTCATAATTCACGTTTTCCTGACAAAGAAAACGCGAATTTGTGAAAAGGTGACCTTACTGGTATGGGAGAAAGACATCTATGAAAGTACGCTTTTTCTCTGGGCCCATGTAACCGTCTTGACCCTTCCGACGTTTCATGGCTCGTTGCCAGTATGCCCGGGGCAAGTGCTTGGGGCATACGCTGTTGGGTTCAGTAAGGGCCACGCTGCACACAATGGAATGGGCCCTCGGCATGTTCTACGCATTGCTTGGAGACTACGGCTAAGCATATGCCTGCTCATAGTGTCTTTTTCTTATGTTACTTTCTAATATGAAACCTTTATGCTATTAGCATGTTTTTATTGCCCTATGTTAACTGTAAAAAATCCTTCCGAAATGCATTCTTACTTTGTCTTTACCTATTCTCTAGTTTTGTGTACACTTTCTTGTAATAAGTACGCTACATCACACTGGCATGTTCTGGTTTCAACTGAAGTAGTATACGAATACTTTAGAAGGGCTTAACATATTGTGGTTGCAAATTGTAAATTGCTTCTTTGCATGCATAGGAATGCATTAGCCAAGTTAAGCACTCTGCTAAGATGCACCGCTGTTCCGTCGAATTAAGATACAAGAAAACTGCTTTTATAATTCTATGTAAGGAAGGACATGAGCCTCGTCAGGCGTTCTTATAGACTTTAGCATCTGCTGCATCTCAGACCTATTGCCAGAAATAAATAAAGAAAAATAAAATAAAAATAATTAATTATTGGCGGAATAGGTAGCACATGCATTTGAACCTGCTTGCATGCTCTGCTATTACTAGTTTACGCCATGATTAACAATAGTTGTCTGTGTCATTACAATGTAACTTATACGCATTTGGACATTGACAACCAGAAAACGCATGAGTTTTCTAACATGGAACCATCCTATTTGGTTGGTTGGGTCATGGCCAGCTTTATGAGATTGATGATATGGAACGGCGAGCACCGAGCGTCAATTTTCCACTACAGCTCCATCATCTCGGTTAGCTATCCCAGCCCGCAAATTGGTAGCGCACCTGATATTAATTAGCTGCGGATTATAAGAAATAAATCCAAGGGCGGGGTGCATTGTTCCTACAAGTGTCATCGCTGCGTGTGGCAAATTCAACAGGTACAACTCCTTTCATTGATGGTGGACATATTCGGCTTGTTTTTCTTTTCTTTTTCTGCTCAGTAATCACAGGTGTGAATAAAGCGAATTGTTCTAATGTTCAAAAACCAAATCAGTGGGACTTTGATGCGGTGTCGTTTTCTAGCAGAAGACGAGACAAACGGAAGACGGGCGTGAAAACACGTATCAGGAGCGTTAGAATGGTTAATCAAGGTAGCTCTCGACAACAAACCTATATAGAACGTCAGCAGTATGATGTCACTCAATTTTCCCACTGCGCCTTCTCTCAGATTAGCAGAATGTTGCTTCTTCTCATACAGGAGAATATTGCTGGTGTGTAAACGTTATAAGCTTTATTGCGCGCCAAGCCAGCCAAGTATGCCTATGAGGAACACACTTGTGCCGCCGCATTATTACCCCAAATGCGTATTCGTTTCAGCGGCCGCTTGCGATAAATCTAATAATTATTATGATGTTTAATGAGTATTTGTACGGAATTCCCTGAACGTTGGCTATACATAATTTTCTCGCATTCTGAAAGTGTGAAAAACCAGGAGCGTTTGTTCACTGTTCCGCGAGCAATTCCGTAGAGGATTGTATTTTCCTCGTCTTTTTGTTCTACTTTGCGAAAAGCACCGCCGCTATTCTTTTGTTGTTACCCGACTTCATCCGGCAGCTTCGCTTCCCACCTTTCCAGTATTGGTTGTCTGGCTTCGTGTGTGAGTTTGTGCGCGCGCATTCATTTGCTCGTGCGAGTGTTTCCTACGCCTGCTTAGTTGAAGGACATCGCTCATGTTTCTTTTGTAGCAAATACAGGTAAATCTATTGGCGACATTATCGAAATATAGTTCACTGGACAGCCTCAACGCTATTTCAGTGTGTGATGGCGGAAGACCGACATATTTAGGCAATTTTGCTTAAACTGGTGTTGATACTACAAGTCGACAACAATGTGCGATACCTGATTCAGAATCATTCGCGTAACGAATCAAAGTATCCAATCATCCAACTTAACTTTGTAGACTTTCTAGGATCTTCCAGTTTTCGAGCACGTAGAACATGCATGGGGCAGGACTTATCATTACACCGATATTATTAGGTTGACGGAGTCATAGGTAGCTTGCTGCAGCATGCATGGTACTGCAGCATCTCATAAAGCATCGAAGGAAGTACGTAACACCAGTTGGAATAAGGTTCAAAACAGGTCGGCGGTGTGGAATAAAACTACGCTGAAGCTGCAGAAGTTACTTCACAAATGCTACAAACTGCATGAGGCTCTTTCGGACGCATAAACCGTGCAAGCTGGGGTTTGGAAGGAACGATGCTCACTCGTGGGTGCTCGCTTCAAGACTGAACGTTTATTTTAAGATGCATGGCGGTGAAGTATACATTTAGAAGAGGAATAGCAAATGAAACAGAAAATACAAGTCCTCACTTTGGTGTACGGACGATTTCGTCCTTCCCGCAGTCCCTTGATTTACACTCAGCAGGCGGCAATGGCACGGCTGGCCCAAGACACGGTGGTCTGGTTCAGGTTGGGAGAGGGCCTAACCACTCACACAACGCGGCTTCCTTCGTCCGTTCGCCGACTCACTCTTTCTGTGCGGTGCCTTACCGGGCCTCATACCATGTAAGGGGGAAAAGCCGCTCGCAATCCTTCACAGAGAAGATTATAATACAGTAACCACAAAGGAACCATATTGAAGGGGTAATGAACCACTCTTTCAGCATAGTAAGAAACTGTTGTCGATCTGTCGTAGAGGCTGTTGTGAACAAGTGCTTAAAATATTTTTGTACTGCACCTAGCACGGAATTTACATTTCATGTCACAAACAGCGGAAAATCGCTTGCTTTCCGTTCCGCAACGCCGTCCTGTAGCCATGCCGAAAGCAACTGGACCGTTTCGCGATTGCGAGAGCATTCTCTGTAATTGATAATTGCCGATCCTGACTTAAATAGTGAAAATTCACTTAGAAGTGGAAGATATATTGTAAGCGTTCACGAAAAATGCCCCAAAATCATGTCATCTTAGCACAGCGCCTAACTGCGTCAGCTGCGCGTTGCCTCCGAGATGGCAGCGGGGTGCTGCGCCGCGTCTTCTACCGCGACCGCCACAGGGAGCGGCGACGACCCATTTTGCCGCCGCGACATTCATTTTCTTGGCCCGGGCCTCGCCCTCTTCGCTTCTCCGCTATGTAGCTTTCAGCCCGTTAGCGGAGACCAAGAGAATGAGAATGCTAGGTATCGGGTCGATAACACCAGTAATAGTTAAATCATTCGAAATATTTGTGAGACGACGTTCTTTAATAGTCAGGCCATTGTATGAATAGTTAGAAAAGTGTTTCCGAGCGGCTTTAATGGTTACATTCGGCGACAATCCTCAATAAAATGCTGAAGGAATCTATGTGTCTCCTATTTTGAGTGAACGGCGGCAAAAAGGAGCTATCCGCTTAGACCCGTACATTATCACTGTGAAAGCAGTTCAGGCTGCTGAAGCTGCTGTCTCTAAATGTGGAGGCCACAGTGCGGAAGGGTACGAGACTTCCAGTATGTAATGTCGTTTTGTTGTGCCTAAACTAACCAGAAGTAAACAGTTCATAGCAACTCGAAAAGAAAATGAGGCGCAATGTCGCCAGAAGGGTAATACCTTGACAGTATTAACATCGTAATAGCTTATCCCTGCAATGCGTAAATGTAGTTCCACATGAAGTGAAACGGGACAGAGCTTGTTCACCTTTACCTATGGCCTAGAATTGTACATTGGAAGAAAAAATAAACAATGCAACTGTGTTCTTTATTTACGTTAGCTATTACAGTATTTAGTAACTGGTTTCCTTGAGTGTTCACAACTGGAGATATCTCTCTAGCCCTTAAAAATGACAGAATTTCATCACTTCAACCAGAATTTTAATCGAAATATTGAGAAATCAGAATAGCATAGAGTCGGGCGTTATACAGAGTCATAGAAAGAAAAGTAAGCCATATACAATATAACTTGCGTCAAGGTTTCCTTGCGTATACGTAAGCACAAGAGACGTTACGCACCCCAAAGACACGCAGAGTTATCGAGGTGAATGCAAGCACACGTGCTCGTATTTTAATTATAAAGACACCTGTATAAGAAACACCTATGTCCTAATAAAAATTATTATTATTATTATTATTATCATCATCATTATTAGTCGGCAGTCGGTGGCGAAGCTGTCACCGAATACTCATCGCCACGTTTGTCTTGGCAGGTGCTGCTTTGGTCGCTGGGAACTAACCTGGAACAAGCTTCTGCGGCTGCGCCATTCTTCGTCCGAGGCATGACCCGAGCATTCAGCTGGAAAGTTTGGGCGACGTTTCTGATTGCCCGCTAAGCTGCTGTCCAAAGTGGCCGCTTCCAGCTTCCACATCGCACCGAACCGTGGCGCATGGATCTCTCATCGGACGATAAAAGGCTCTCCCGAATCAACAGTGCTCCGCAGTCGGTGGCGAAGCTGTCACCGAATACTCATCGCCACGTTTGTCTTGGCAGGTGGGCCATTAATTTTAAGAGCATAGTTGTTTCCCAGTGCTGCCGACTGCTGTCTAGTTATGTTGAACCTTGTGCTGATGCTATAAGTATGTTGTGCTTTATTGCGTTGAACATTGTGCTGATGTGATAGGTATTTAGCGAACAATATATTCAGCCTTGTCAATTTTCTTTTGTGTGTGTGTGTGACCATGCCTGACCGAACCAAATGTCAATCGTGCTCGGAGAAGCTGCCAGGTGGTGGCAGATTCCTAACATGCTTGGAATGCAAACTAGGCTATCACCTTGGCAAAAACTGTTCGGGTGTGGCTGAAAATACGTTTGCGTCAATGGGCGTGGCAAAAAGAGAGGCCTGGAAATGTAAGCAATGCAGAACGCCTGCAAGCGATAACAGCTTATTGACAGCCGCTAATTTTCAAGTAACTGCAGTGGCTGATGATCCTGCCTCTTTCGGAAAGGAATTAAATGCTTTCAGAGAAGAACTAAGGGGTATTAAGGACATGATGGTTGTTCTTTTGCCTCTCTGAGAAAAGATCGACGAGCTTCCTAGCTCTCAAACCAAAAATAGATGAAGTGCTATCAGTGAAAGAGACTGTAGTTGAGCTGCAAAATTATGTACAGTTTCTGTCTTCGGCCTATGACACTGTTGCGATACAGACAAAGCCTGATTCGGCCTTGAAAAGCCTAGAAACTCAAGTTCTGTCGCTGACGGAAACGGTGAATACCCAATCCACTGAGCTGGTTCAGTTGCGGGCTGATATTAATGGTTGTGAGCAGTATAACAGACTATCGAACCTTGAGCTACACGGGCTTCCGTTTTCATCGGGAGAAAACTTGCGAACTGCTATCGCGGATCTCGCACAGAAGCTAGAAATAATAGATTTTGAACCCCGCGACATAGTTGCGATCCACCGTTTACCTGCCAGAAAAGATAAAACGCCTATCGTGCTCATTAGATTCTCGTCCCCATTTTTGCGGGACACTTGGCTTGCTGCTCGCGGCAAACTTCGTGCCTTGGCACAGACAAAACATGTACCTGCTATGTATCTCAATGAAAACCTCACCCAAGCTACTAAGGAACTTTTTTGGAAAAGTCGGTCTAAAGGCAAAGAAAACGGCTATAAGTTTGTCTGGGTAAGGAATGCAAAGATCTTTGCACGAAAGGAAGACGGAGGCACTGTCATCAGGATTGCCTCGGTCACAGATATCGATAAGATGCTTTAAACTCATGGCGATAAACTACATTTCTCTCCCGGACTTCGCTTCATTGGGATCTATTTTCGAAATTGTCGCAAGCCTTCTTGTTCAGTCATTCACATAAACATAAGAAGCATAAGAAAATACTGGGATCAGTTTTTTGTCGGTGTTGCTGACGTCATGCCCTTAGTGGATGCATTTGTACTCTCAGAGATAAATGTTCAAGATGATATGTTGTCGCAGTTTCATCTATCGAATTACCAAGAATACTTTTTTACGAGAACGGCCAGGAGAGGTGTTGGTATTGCAGTATTCATCAAGTCTAAATGGGTAACTACAACTACGACGTTTACTTTTACGGGAGCGGAATGCCTCGCCTTCCGCTTGGAAAATTCTAATGTAGCTTTGTTGTTAGCTGCGATTTATCGTCCCCCCTCCGAACATGTGCAAACATTTTTGAATGAAATAAAGCAAAATCTCGGTTGTCTACCTCCTAATTCGAACGTTTGTCTCGTTGGAGACATTAACATAGACATCTTAAACTCGGAGAAAGCCATGGTTACCAATTACTTGAACATCCTAGCTGACTATGGTATTGAGTCGGCTATTAACGAGGCTACACGAGAGGAGCTTCTTTTGTCTCGTGTTGTGACTTCTTGTATTGACCACGTGATGGTCCGTTCAATAGATTTTTCAAATATGAGTTCCGTCCGAGTGACGAAAAAGCTGGCAGACCACTATTTTATAGCATGCCAGCTTTCATTCCCAAGTTCCCAGCAATCCCAAAGTAAAGAATCCCAATATATTGAAATATTTGATTGCTTTAATTTCGACCGACTAGTTTCCCACTATGACTGGAACGCATTGCGAACAAATAGCTGTCCGAACAGTGTCTATAATAATTTTATAGCGGTGATTTCCGATTTAAAGAAGGCATGTACAAAAACAGTCTTCGTTGAAAACGAAGACCACACCTATACTGGCTGAGCAATCGCATAATAAAAGCTACTGAAGAAAAGGAAAACTTGTGGAAGCGGTGTCGACAGCACCCTGATGACGAAACACTAAAATGTCTCTATCGAGCAGCCCGGAACAAAGTTACTGCACTAATACGCTGTTCTAAGAGGAACTGCTATCGCAATAAATTTTTTTCCTGGCGTCATAAACCCGCTAAAATGTGGTCCGTGGTAAATGAGCTTAGAGGCTCTTATCCAGGTACGTATTTGGATCCGATAACAAAAAATTTTGGATCTATCAATCAAAATCTGGCGGACAGCTTCAATGATTTCTTTTCTTCGATTTGCGCTGATAATGATGGACCCAATGATCCTGTTGGTCTCAATGGTGGTCTTAGTTCAATACTAGATTCGGCATTTCTTCCACCAATAAATAAAGAAGACTTGTATCGATTGTTGCATCGATCTAGAAAAAGCCGTGCTGTCGGACTTGATGGCATAAAAGCAAAAGACATATGTCGCAACGTCAGAGTTCTGGCTGATCCGCTTCTTTTTATCTTTAATAGAATCCTTGATACTTGCATAATACCAGATGCACTAAAGAGAGCACGTGTGACACCGATATTCAAAGGCGGAGATGCCTCGAAGCCAGAGAACTATCGCCCCATCGCTGTTCTTCCTTTCTTAGCGCAACTGTTGGAAAGACACGTGCTTGAAGCGATTGAGGGATTCGTTTTAAAACATACCATCATATCACCTTCCCAGTATGGCTTCATTTCTGGTAGAAGCACGCATGCGCTTTTCGAAGAACTGTCGGATCTTCTATATCAAACATTCGAACTTAACCAGGTAGCCTGTGGGCTTTTTTATATATATATCAAAGGCTTTCGATTCGGTAAGCCACAGCATTCTATGTGCTAAGCTATATAATTACGGTTTTCGGGGGCATTTCCATACATTTATAAAAAACTACCTGTTAAATCGGTCCCAGATCGTATGTATTGGCGACCAAAAGGGTTCTTTGCGGTTTCTTAACGCAGGGGTTCCACAGGGTTCCGTTTTGTCTCCGCTTCTTTTTAATTTGTACGTTTGTGACTTTGCACAGGTAACAACTTCATGTACTATTTTCCAGTATGCAGATGATACGTTGCTTGTATCTAAACACATGCAGTACGAAGCAGCTGTCGCTTTACTTCAAAGCGACATAAAAAATGTGATGAACTGGTTTAAAAAAAAAACCGTATAAAAGTCAGTGCTAAGAAAACTCGATTCGTATGTTTTAGAAATCCGTTAAAGGCTCTTGTAACAAATCAACATGTTTTCCTTCACGGTTCTGATTGCTTAGACTGTTTGTGCCCTAGTACAATATGCGGATAGTGTCAAGTACGTTGGCGTATACTTTGAGGCTGACTTATCATGGAATATTCAAATGGCTCGAATATGTGCGCGATTACGTAATGTTGCGTGTGTCCTTTACCGTATAAGGAGTTATGCACCTACCAAGATTAAAAAAGTGATAGTGCATGCTTTAGGCTACTCGCATATAAGGTACGGCATTCCCTGTTTTTTTTAATTGCAGCGGATTTTGGAAACATAAAATTGACAACCTATTAAAAAGCATACTAAAAAGTGTTGCGTACAACCAAACCACAGATAACTTATTTCGAAATTTAGAAATGCCCGATTTCGAGTCTCTGTTTCGTTCAACAATTGTGATGCGTTATTTCTGGAGCAATGCTTTCCGAGAACCTGTCCATAAAAGTGTTGCTTTGCGTAGTCATCCCAGATATGTAGTTCCTCGGACAAGAACTCGTTATGGAAAAGGACAAAGAAGGTACTACATCCCCCACCTGTTTAATAACCTTCCCAGTGCTGTACTGGATCAGACAACTTTGTCGGGATTAAAAAAGGCCCTCAATGCAATGATAGAATAGTTCACACTTGTATAAAGTCTCTTTTGTTGTAGTGTGATCTTTACCAAAATCAATGTCAGACTGTTTCCGCTGTTTTCACAATTTCTTTTTCTTTTTTTTTCGTTCTATATAGGTTGTGACTTTGTTTACATATTGTGCCATGTTTACTCAATTGTAACGGTTGTTGAGTGCTACGTGTTTTCATTTGAACATTAAGGGTTGTTTACTGGGCATGTTTACCTGAAAAACCTGTGAAACGGTCTTTCTTATTTTTTTTTTTTAGTTTGACATTTAGTTTGTCTGTAATAAGGTACATAATGCATTGCCCTGACTGCCAGGTTTCTCCATACAAGCCCACAGAAGGCTTCGGCAGACCTAGCAAAATCATATGTACAATTTCATTATTTGTAATAAAGATTATTATTATTACAATTTATATTATTATTATTATTATTATTATTATTATTATTATTAATATTATTACGGGCTGTGTGTGTGATTACCGCAGCATAAGAATCTAACAACAAACATTGAGGACAATTTGGCCTGTTCAAGTAGTATCTTTCCAGTAATCTGCGCAGATAACCTGCTACGACACCCTGTTGGTTCGCGCTATCAATATAATGTACAGAGGCGTGTGCGCGGTATGACATATGGACATATCAGAGTGCACTAGACAGGTGGTAGTCAGTTTCACCCTGCGACGAGACGAGAGACAGGCTGTTGTATTCGTTTTACCGGCACCTAGAGTTATTTAATGCGCAAACTTCGTTTTCCCGTCCTGAGTTCAGTTGCGCGTGCTCCGGCATAGTCCGTCGTGTTCGACAGGGAAACGCTATTTGTTTTTGCAAGGAACGCCAGTTCTGCATGCGAAGTGGGGCTGGAGAGTCCGCTAATAGCCATCGCAATAGATGAGACACGCACTTGTCAGTGGTTTCTCCTGATGCGATATGCCACTAATTGTACCTGCCCGCGAAGCCACAGTGCACTTACCCTAATGTGTTTTATCAGGCACTTGAGCAATAGCGCTCGCACACAAGCAGGCGACAACAAATTGGAGGACGCTTAAGCTTCGCCTTCAAGAGTGGAACGCGACAGCGTTCCCATCGACCCGCCAAGGGGTGTAAGACAAAGCGCTACGGCGCAGGGATCACTTAGCGCCCCGCATCGGACTTTGCGTCCACCTATCACACGGAAAGCGTCGAGCAACGCAGCGTTCTGCGCAGCAACGAAACGTGCGCCTGAGCAAACGGAACGAACCAAAGAACTCGGTGTCTCGGAGGGGGAAACGATCTACGCCAGCCAAACGTCGTGATAGGCACGGGCAGAGAGATAGACAGATAGTAATCTAAAGAAAGGAACGGCGCTTGATTCTGCAACCCGCGTGGGAGCACGGCGAAGCGTCGCCAGGGGAGAGGGAGTCGGGGCCGCAACGCGCCTGGCACCGGTCCGCGCACAGCACAGCCCCAATGCGCGCATGGCGCGCCACCTGTCGGGGCAGCGCCGTACATTGAGAGGAGGGGTCTTCTGTGTTCGCCGCAAGATGGCTCTGCGTGTGTGGTAAGCGCAGAAGAAATGTAGCGGAAACGTACTTCGTTATTCGTGTAAATGCGACTTCTGTAAGTTACGTGCTCATAATTACCGATATACACCGCAGTATAACATTCTACGGCACGTTTTTAAGGCAACACCGCGTTCACTAAAAGCGCGTTTGTACCGATTTCAAGCATCGAACTCGTGGCTGAGTGGTAGCGTCTCCGTCTCACACTCCGGAGACCCTGGTTCGATTCCCACCCAGCCCATCTTGGAAGTTGCTTTTTATTTATGAAGTGCCTGCCATGATTTATCGCTCACGGCCAACGCCGCGGACGCCGACACCCGACACCGACGACACCGGCTTTTCTGCGACACGAGCTCCTTAACGCTATCGCGTTAAAATATGGCAGTAACCCCAGCGAGGATCCGCTCATGTGCGGCGCCATAGTTATCGCGCCGTCACAGAGATGGCGCGGCATGTCTAACGTTTGAAACGTTTGCCAACTTATTATATGCCTCCTCACTCCCTCGCCGGCTCAAGCAGCAGTCTCGCCTTGCACTCCGTTCGCCGCTGCGTGTTCTTAGCAGCACTGGCAATGCGCGTCCGGACACGCTGCACCTCCATGTCTCGAGATGAGTGGTGGCATCGCACCTACTGCTTCAAGGATGTGCAGTCACATCGTGATCCTACTGGATCGTCTAACACGCGCCTGTCGACAAAGGGCCCACTCGGATCCAACCAGAGACACCACCACCAAGGCGCTCGCCTTCCCGTGGAATGTCCTTCCCGTGGAGTTTGTCTGAACCTACTGCCACGGAATGAATAGGCAACCTGATGCTGCCTCTCATTTCCCGCTCCTTATTATTTATTCTATTCTCCCCATTTCCCACAGGCTCTGGTGCTCGCTAAAGCTTAGCAGAACTACGCGCCTTTTCCTTCTCTAAACCACTCTCATCATATCTCCATTTGTAGCCGCGGAGTTGGTTGCGCGTTGTTCTTTCTTTGTTATTCGTAATGTTTCTTTTTCAATGCTGAAATCGGCCCTCTACGATTGGTAAACAATTTTTCGTGCCAACCCCCTTGCCTGTCACGCGGCGTTACGAGAACCGTGAAAGCTGATCATCTGATAACACGTGTACGCACTGATTATGCATGATTCGACCGAACAAAAGACAAATGATTATTTCCAATTCCACGCCTTGCTCACCATCGTAGAACGCGCCACCGGCACTCCGCAACCGCTCAGAAGTTTTGGGCGGCGCCCACTTCGCCTGTCTGTCACGGGACGTCACAAACCCGCGTAAAGTCACCCTATTAAAGTAATGTCTACGGATTAAAGATGCGTTAATATGCCGAGCAAAATTGATCTTGATTTCGGAATAGCGGAAGACTGCCCCGTTGTGAAACGAATAGAAGATGGCTGCCTGCCGATCGTTCAGGTACTGGCTACTCGGAGCTCCCAGGGAGACTGAATTTATTTCAGTATACTAAACGTTTGCGTGGGCGTATAACGTCAAGCCCTTTCGGAACGTACACGACACCTCGCTACCAAATTTACTCCGCTTAGGATCAGTTTTACATGCATTTCTTACCCTTCCGTTGCGCGCTGCGAAAACTTTCTACAAAACACTGACAGGTAAGGGAGAAGCAGGCCAATAGTAAGCGGTGACACTACCCTCCTCATCCGCTTATCTACTTTCATTGCGCTAGCCCAGGCAGCCCGGCCCCACCGACACCCTCTCCTGTTCTGATTACCCCTCACCTATGGTGAGCCAATTAGATAAGAATAACCTGTAAAGTATGGCAATGTTATTCGCCTTGAAACCAAGCAAACTTGGCCTCTTATAAACAATAACAGAGTTCATAGGCCTGTTCAAACAACGCTGCGAGTTACCGCCAGGGCGTTTGCGCGTAAGGAAAACGCAATAAAGACACATTGGGATAGCTTTACGTTATAACGCCCTTGTTCTGTTGCGTTGGCCATGTTACAATTCTTGTATGCTTGATTAAACTCTGTTGTTTGGACAAACCTCGCCGTCCCTCAAGCCTCTCATGACCCCGGAATCACATCTGGCGCAGTGAGACCATGGGTCTCGCTCGTCAAGACCGTGTACAGATCTGTGCCTTCGCCGCTTGAGATCATATGCCAAAGCACGGAAACATCGTGAAATATCGAGTACTAAGACTCGTCACTTTCCGCCAATCCAGGCATCCAGTGGAACAGTCGGATGAACAAGCGCTGCAGTGCCTGAGCGTCGACTTGATTCACGACCAGCCATCTAAAAAATAAATTATATCCCTATGCCGGCACGAAAACACAATTTCCTAGCGTACTGCTGACTAATGAGATGCACTGAACTTCGACGCACCCAGCAAAAATGCCCGCCTCTCAACCTGCTTTACTCACGCTGATGCCGGCTATGCTGCAGAGCCCACAACTCTCTTCCAGCATACGGTGCACAACGTCTGTGACAACGCTGCCGTACCTTCCGGCTTGGAATTCATGCTTCGAACTAAGTACGATGTGAAAGCATTGGTGGGCGCGAAACGACAACTACAACTGCTGGGCGGCTGTCGTGACACAACCTGTCTCGTCGTGCTAAGTCAATTCAAAGGCGCTGTGCGTAGCTGGCACTTAGCAGTTGCCTCGCTGTTTTCGAAATGGGCTGCATAGAGTAGTGCTTTCCGGGAAACATTGTCAACGGACCTTACGCTCAATGAATGGTAAGATGGTGTTCCCGTCGTCGTTCGCAGCCCTGCTTTGTCACTGCTGCACTGTGCTTTCGCTAAGATTCAGATTATAGAGCGCTACGGTATGCCGCTTGCCAACACGCATAAAGTGGGCTACCTTCTGTATGGCCTGAGAGACAAACATCTGTTCTCCCCTTCGGAGCCAACCGCCGACTCACTGTATCTGTCGTCCTATTGAAGTATAGGTAACTCGTCTCTCACTCAGGACCTGCATGACACTGTGTGCAATATCCGTGCTCGTCGAAAAAATGTTTCGGTATAATTGCAGCGTTTCATACGGCGAAAGCTTTTATGACAGCTGCAAGAGGGAAAATTGAATGGGAGTTTTATAGCGTTTACTTTATTTGGACGGCTTATTGGCCGTAATAAGAGCCTGTTTCAACGCACGTGCTGGCATTCACAATAGCATGCATACAAAGCAGCTTGCCAGGCGTGTAGAGACACGCGTCGACCATTCGTGTTTGACCCCCATTAGTGCGCTTTCCGGAGACGACCAATCAGCAGTGCTCATGCAACTTGCGTTCTCTGGTCGCCTGCTGTCTGGCGCTGCTTTGATGGAAGATTTATGGCTTCGATCAAATTGAGGTCATTTGCTAGGAGTCAAATCGGCTCACGTTGTCTTGTTTCATCTCATGAATAAATTGCCACTGAGCTGGTTCTACTTGATACATATCCTGTCATGAGGATACCTGGGTGGGCATCATCTGCCGCAGCAAAAGCTTTCAACGCTCAAATAAGTGTCTAATAACACAGAGAAAAGACCCGTGCTTCCAGAACAGCATCACGCTTCGTTCCCGGATTTTGAATGCATAAGCTCGACTTCCTGTAACCACAAGAGCGAGAACACTGTTTTGAAATATCAAAATAACTTTACGCAGGTTATATCACGTGGGAGTATTTGTTGCTTTTCTTCAATCTGCAGTTTATAATGTTCTTTCTAACTTAATACTCTTCTCGGATATCTCTATATTCTCATTATTACTCGTGGGTACCGTCGGAGTCTCGTAATCGTCGTCTGCGTATTATCTGTAACCCCTTTAGTGTATTTAGCGAGTAATAACGTGAAATTGAAAGATTCTAAAGGCAACGAGCAAGGTACCTCTCAAGCATTTTCAGCGCTTGTGGAGGAGAAAGAGGCAACCTAGGAGTGCACAGGAAAGATGACAGAAAAGGAAGGACGCTGATTCTTTGAAATGTTGAAGTTCGATCTAGTCCAGCTTTGTGCGCAAAAAGCAAGATACTACTTTGGCTACACTACTTGCTTGCAGAACTGCCCGACGGAAATTAAAGGCATGAGGTTTAACTTCCCAAAGCAGTTCGAGACACAAGCTTTAGACACGCTGCATTGTCAGTGGTGCACATTCATTTTATTGGCGACATAAGAAAACAGGAGACACAACACTCCATTACCAATCTGAACGTGAAACGATAAAGAAATACATGTTATTTTAACGTGTGAGAATTCAATGGGAAAAAAGTTGCAGATTCGCGCGAAAGGTTAAGCATTGACTGCGATAGCAAATTAGTATTCTTATGGACCATTCAAACTGAAGTAAACTTTCGTTTACTACCTAAATTAACAAGCATGGTGTCTCACGGGCGCACATGCAAACATGAACACACCTCGCTTGACGACCGCGCACACTCACTGCCTTAACGCTATCGCGATAAAGAGCAGCAGCAGCAGCGCCGAGCAAATTCGCCTTCGTGATGCCTCTTGCTTCAATGCAAAATAGACTCGAAAGAACGCAGCGCACGCGAAGCCATCTAGGGTCGCCTGGCGTTTGCGCCCCCCGCCAATTACCTCTAGTTAGCTATCGCCCACTTGGCTGCTAATCATGCTAATCCTGCTAATCATCCACATGATGCGCAGCCGCGGCCGGAGTAGAAGAGGAGACGCGCCGCTAACCTCACCCTCCCCGTCCCCAAGTAGGCGCACGTCTCCCCGCCCCTCCCTTCACTTGAGCGCGCGAGCCACCATCCTGCTCGTCTCATCCTCGCCGCTTTCACTCGCACCTACGGCGTACCGCGCGCGGCCGCGATCTTATCGCGTTCGCACTTTATAGAACCGCAAGAGAACATCGATTCCAACGGCGACGATGTCGGCAGAATTTAGCCGTGAGTGCCCATATAATTGCTACGTGAGTGAAATGGCATTATGTAAAATCTATTCAGGCGCGTATGCTCCTGCAGAAATTATGTAAGCAATTGTAAAACAATCCATTCTACGAATTTCGGAAACACACAGAACCAAGTTTTGAGCTTGGTGGTCTTTCATTACGAGTGGCAGAAAGCGGCGCAAAATTACAAGCACAAGAACGCTAGCTGACAGTTTGTACGCCTCAAGTGTTCCGGGAAACGCAGCAGACTGCAGACGGTGTAGTAGGTCATTTCGATAGCGCTAAAGCATACCTGCCAACCTGCAGACATTGAAATTCCTAAAAATCCTGCGGACGGAACGCTAGACGAGTGAATGGGGCTAGTACATATTTTTTTTTTTAGGTTTGCTCTTTGCACACGCTTTTTGTGGTACACATACGCACTCTATTTTTGATTATATTGCTTTAGACGCAGCGAACAAACGATGGCAACATGGAACAGCAAGGACTGACATGCAACACATTCGTTTTACGTCACAGTGGCCTTTTTAGTTGCTGACTGCACCTTCATTTAGCTCTGAATAAACTTGGGTGACGCTGTTACTCCTCAAGTAGTAACTTGCAATTATTTTACAAACCCTTCGACTTTCGTACATACGCTCTGTTCGCTCCGCTCTCTTTTTGCGGTAACATTTTTTTTCGCTAGTAATTGCCCCAGCGAAACCACTAGGAACGACTAGCCCTCCTCCATATAAGCTAACTCGACGCTGGTACCCGTCTGTATTTCCTCAAATTTTACCAACATTCGCAAAATCGCACAACGCGTCCGAATTAGTAAACTGTACAAAAAAAAAGTAAGATATCTCGCTCGTATAGCTAAATTAATGGTGTGTTTTCGTCGCAAAGCATGCGCAAAATGGGAAAAATTGTTTGGAGACGCGCAGTAATCTTTTTTCCCCCAAGGCACTCCATAGTGAAGTGTTTAATTGAATCCAGAGCCTCAGAACACGCGTATGCGTCCCTCGTTCGACAGTAGAGAAATATTGTCGCTACAGAAGCGAGGGAATAACCGCTCCAGGCTCGCCATTCGTATTCGTATGAAACGTGCCTCCTTCTTCCGGACATGAAAAACACGCGCTAAGAAGCGAGCTTATGTAGAGGAGTGGCAGTATCTGGGTTACGATGCGAGCACTAGAGTTTGTTTCTCGGAGAATACCATACCATACGGCCAGACATTAGTAATCGTCCTTGGAGGCTGCTGACACCTTCAGCGATATGGAACGTTCCAGCTATAGAAAAGAAATGTGCTGATCCATTAGATGCAAAATTTCTGATTCTATTACATAGGAGTCGAAAGCTGGAGAAAGAACCAGGCGTTTGTTTTCACAGATGCATCAACAACATATGTCAGTTTAACTGCTGCATTTTGCATGCCAGAACGTGAAGTAAGGAAAAGTTGCCATCTCTCTCAAAAGACGTCATGCACATCAGCGAAACTATTTGGCATTTTAGAAGCTGCAGCATTTGTGGCCGAAAGCACCCGCAGTCCTAATTGTGTAATCTACTCGGACACCAAAGCAGCCTTGGGGACACTATTACAATGCTATTTTTTGTGGTCACAACTCCTCACTCTGCTACGAAATGAAGAAGATATCGACCCCTGCTTCCTAGTTTTGTCATCAGATCCGTTTACAGTGGATCTAGAGCCACTTAGGAATAGCGGGAAATGATGTAGTGGACAAAATAAATCCTCTGGCGCATTTTTTAAAAAATAACTCACACCTATACCGTTCACTGTATTTGATGCCAAAACAGCACTATGAGGATCGCGGCGCAGATTACTTTTGTAATCTTTTGTAAACGTTTGGTTCCGATGAGCATACACCATTTTTCTACACTATTCACCCTTCATTAGGCTTCTACCTAAACTTCATGAGAGAACGGGGTTTAAATTAACTCTTGCTTCGTTTAAATTTCTATCTGGTGTACACACCCCGTTTTTTTTTTTGTATCACATGCGGAAAAGACACTGTTAAGGTTGTGTACACTCTGAAATGCTGGAAGCCTTTTTAGAGCATATCCTCATTGAATGCGCACAATTCAACGCACCTCGGGAGACGCTTCGCGATTGTCTTGACATCTTAAATACACGTCCCTTTCCTGTAAAACAATATTTTCGTTCCCGGTACTGTGCCTATAAACAAAGAGCAGTAAAATGTCTTGCGTGATTTTCTTGCGGTCAGCGACCTCATGAGTTCCTTCTCATAAGTTACATGAATTATGTTTCTCAACAATGCCACGGTGACTGACTTTGTCGTACTGCTTGGCATTTCGTCCACTTTGGATTTCTTTCATCCCGTCACAGGCTTCTTGTACGCTCTCCATTCAGCTGATGCATTCAATCTTGGGCAGAGTAATTGTGCTTGTCAGAGGGCATACACTGACATGTTATGCATGCACAGATTCAGTTTTTCTCAGACATTTGTATGTTTCCACAGTGAGTCTAGGAAGTTTCATTCTTTACGATTGTGAAAATATTTATCATTTATTTTTATTTCTCTATTTGTACTGTTCCCTCATGTAGATTTTTTAATATACGTGTGTCGGATAAAATTTCGGAATAGCAGGCGCATCACCAGCCAAACTTCCCGTATTGTCACACTTAATAACAACAAGTTCAGTTTACTGTAGTCAAACTTCACCTGTTCGGCCCCAGCCTATTATGAATTTGAAGTGACGATGAAAGAGGCAGAGAAAAGTTTGCACTCGTGCATGCAAACAAAATATTCAGAGAATTGTGTTTAGCAGTTTGTAATCAAACTGTATAGAGCGACTCTAAAGGTATATCCGATTCGTGGCGATGCGCCTTTCTCGAGCTTCATTGATCACGAAAGAGTTGAAGACAGGCAAGGAGTCGGAGAACAGCGAACAAAATATGTGGGAAGACAAAATAGTCATTTTGAAAAAAAGATATTTGATCTCTAGTTCTGTTTACGTTTGCGGCCTTTGAGGAATACCAAGAAAAAAGAAAGACTGCAAATAGCGAGGACAGAAAAGCGGCAATGCAGCGACTGCAGTGTACACGGTGGTCGGGGACTAAAAGAATTGTACTTTGCGGTTGCTTCAAAACCGGACTAATTCGAGGTGCATTAGAAGCGCGGACCTAATGTGATGAATTCATTTTTGTGAGGCACAGTGCATGCCATTTTCTTTGAAATGGATATTTTAGAACTCTCCTATATTTCAGCATAGCCTGGCGCAAACACCAATATCTCCCTACTCCGAAAATTCCATACTTCCCCAACTGCAACACGGGCGCTGAAAGACAGATCGCCCGCACTTCATTTTCTGCTTGAAAATGCAGTAGTCTTGCGTTCAGTACAGGCCGACGACCGCGTGTCTGTTGCACAAATAAACACGTGGCACCACCACCACCTTTGAGACTTGCGGATAGCTGAACTGCATTTCTTCGTATTGAATGAATGCACCTTTACCCTAAAGAGAATCATAATTAAATAAACGAATTCCCGGCTTAGAAGATCCCAAAGCCCGGGCTACTAGAAAAGGGGTTGCGATAGATAGGGGCGAAGGGCGCCGGGTTTATTTTAGAGCTTGCGTCTCAACATTCAGGAAAGGAAAGCAAGTGCTCGTACATTCCACATCCAGTGGAATACAGCCGCCGTGTCCGGGAATCAAACCAGCGACTTTGTCCTTAGACCGCCGTAGCTGCTGATACACGGCGGCAGGCGAACAAAAAGAAGACAGACACAGTTTGGTTGTTGCTCCCTCTGACACAATACGCACATTCCCAGGATCTTGGACGTTGCCTCGTCGGAAACCTGTTTAGCTTCATCGTAGTAAAACAGCGCAATTCAATGGGCAGCAATTTCAATATAGTCAACGTAGTTTCAACGGCTTTTCATTGGCAACGTCACCAGCATACGTGCTTGAAATAAATTACGCATTTATTATACCTAGCAGTGAAGTTAGGATGAAGTGCCTTAAATGCCGGTATTTGAAGAAAGTACTCTTGATGTTGCTAATGGAAGTTTGAAACTCGGCCAAGCTCTTTAAATATATATATATATATATATATATATATATATATATATATATATATATATATATATATATATATACGCAGGAAAGAGACGACGAACTTTTTGGGAGACTTCTTTTTCTTACTTAACGTTTTCGGCTGGTGGACCAGCCTTCGTCAGAGTACTCTGACGAAGGCTGGTCCACCAGCCGAAAACGTTAAGTAAGAAAAAGAAGTCTCCCAAAAAGTTCGTCGTCTCTTTCCTGCGTATTTTACGTCGGGTCCAGCGTGCTGAACTTTGAAGAAAACCCCTATATATATATATATATATATATATATATTTAAAGAGCTTGGCCGAGTTATACATAATAAATGTATCAGTTACACTATTGTAAGGCGCTGAAGTTCAACAGTATCCCGAAGGGCAATGTCCTAAAATTCCTTGATATGGGAAAGGCAGCACCTTTCTGACGCTATAGGTATCGCCTTATACTACTTTAAATCGCCACACTTTTCTTTTCATAGCTTTTTCTGTATTGGGAGGTTTGGCGCCAGGCTCACCGCCAAGTCTCTGCCGCGTAAACCGGTGCTTTTCTGCTACTTTTTTTTACCCGCCCAAGGGGCTGGGACCCTCTGTCCTTTAAAGTCTCACAAGCGGGGCGCCGGCCTGTCTGACGAGTGAAGAGATTAAGAAGAACGGGACCAGTGCGGAAAAAGCACCCCCCTGACAGCCGCAACACGCGAAGAGCGGAAGTAATGGTCGCTTGTCAGCCGCAGAATGCTATCCCCACTCCGAGGAACGCCCCTGACGCCTTCGAGCGCGTCGCCGCCTCTCCTTGAGTAATCGTCGTACTGAGACCTCCGGTCAACCCCTCGAGAAACCCGCACACCCTTTCATTTGTTCCGCTCCCGTTGCGTGTCCCGCTAGCCCGGAGTAACGGTGAGACACATGTTGTTACCCTGGTCAAAGTATATACATCGCCATTCTTAGCCTAGCCGTAGTGTTTTACCGGGCTTCACCATTTCCCCGTGCACGAGTGTCAAAAATCTCGTCTCGCCCACTTTTCTTTTTCGTCAGGGTCTCCTATATTACAGTACAGGGAGGAGCCTTTTCTAGAAGACGATCCGCTTTGATGAACGTGTTCCTTTTGGTCAAAGCGCTGTCAAAGTGAAACAGTAGCTGCCCGAGTGACCGCCACAGTGATTTACTCCAGTGGTGCGCATTTCTGTTTGTTGTTGCAACGTCGCAGCATTTCTGCTTTGTTGCTGTTATTTTATCTACAGTCACCCAGAGTCAAGCCCCTTGTCGAAAGGTTCCCTTCAGCGACATATCTCGTTTGAGCACTGTTGACCAGTCCATGCCTCCACTTTCCTACGAAACTCAGCCTTGTTCGGACTGCACACAGTTATATGATCGTGGGACTTTTTATCCCGCACCTCGCGAGTTGCTTCCCCATTGTAGAGAACTCGCGGTTTAGGTTCCTTGCTTTATCTCTTCAGACTATTGAAATTGCAATGGCTTACTTCAAAAACTGTTTCAAGAAGGTGTTGCCTAATTAATGGATTTGCGTAAAATTCTTACGCTACAGTGGGCAGTTGAAAGGTGACATTGCATCATTTAAAGATAAGTAAATGAATGTACGGTAGGGACGACCGAAGCTGCCCGAAGATCGAAACATCCACACCTATAGCACGAGTACTGTTGCGCTCAATCTTCTCGGACTGTGTTCTGCCAGTGCGCGGGTGCGGCATGTTGGCTAGACGCAGCCGGCGAGTCAAGCGCCACTGGGCACAAGAAGCAGCGCTCTTACCCGGCATTTCACAACGCTGTACCTATGAGGAGCGCTGTCAGTGGCGTTGCAAGCGTTGATGGTGGACGATCTGAGACCGTAGGGAAGTCATCGGTGTTAGCGCCCGGAGAAGCAGTACATCAGTGTATCTTTAGGATATATCATATTTTTTTAGAGATTTGCCCGTAGCCCATGGCAGAGCTTTAACTTTTCAGCTAAATTGCTCGATGAGGCGGCTGTTACATATACTAGAAATCAGAATGCTTAATTGAATAATTAACATCATTACGTAAATTAGCTTTTTAATTATTAGTTGAGGCACATATTTCAATCTACGAATAGAAGCTAGTGAGTTTGCAAGCTATATGAACTCGGGACGAATCTTGAGGATGGCACCGGCTGCGAGATGTGCACCTTGAAGCCCGGTAAAATGCACTGTTGCTCCACTTCCTTTTTTAGGAAAACACTGTTTGATGCGTTCATGCACATGAGTAACTTCAATGTCAAACAGCGCATTTATTGAGACCTCTAAAATGATTATTTCCAATGTTTTATTTCTCAGAATTCGTTCCAAGTGGATACGCCTTGCGAGCTCAGCGGCAACAACCTGCAAGTCACATATGTGCTGTAATATGAATAACTAAAACGCTGATTGGTGTGATTATGTTGAATATTCACGTAAGCATTTTCATTTCTCGTAGACGTAATTGTCGCCTCACTGAGTAATTTAGATAAATGGTTAGAATTGTGCTATCTGCCAAAAGTAATCTTTACAAAGTGGGTGCAGCTAACTTCTGGTATACCGGATGTCCCGGTTAACTTGGCCCAAGATATCTAAAGATACTTAAGAGCTCTAGAGAAACCGCACCGACTGCATAGTAGCGGCAGTCGTGTGTACTTATCTCCAGTATCTTTTTCATCGCGAAGTATTAATTCATTAATCGCTTTTAATTAGTGAACTCTTTATTTACTGCTTGAATTGCAAACATGCCAATTACAACGTTGTAGGGCACTTGAAGTAAGCTCCTAATCAAGCATTTACTTCGTACTGCAGTCTGCCTCATTGTTTTTTCCAATAAAAAACAAAAGCCCTCGAAATACGCCAAATATGCAATAGATGCGCTCTCGCGCGCCGCTACTCAGGCACCTCCAAGCAACCTTTGAAAGGAATACGACTGCATTCGTTTATTGCCGCATCGAACAAGGCTTCGTCATCTATAGGATGGCTCGAGAGCTGTCGCGACATACCTACAGTAGTGCAATGAGCGTCAGCAGCAGCGGACGCCGAACTGTTGTGCTCGATTATGAGTCAGTCCGGATAGCTTTAGCCTTTGCGTATCATGAAACAAAGCTACAAAAGAAATTCAAGCAATGTTTAAAAAAAAAGAACACACAGGAGCACGAAAAAGAAAAAAAAAGCAGAACTCGGAAGAACAGAAAAGAGCTGCTCAGGAGTTTATTTCAATAAACTCCTGAGCAGCTCTTAAAACCAATATCACGTAAGGCGTCTGGGCCGCCCAATAAGAAGCGCCCAAAGGTACATCTGGTTTAGCCATTTGCCCTTTCTGTCTCTTAAACTTGAGAAAAGAGGCAAAACACAGCAGTTCTTTTTTCCTATTTCTGTCTTTGTGGCCAGCATTTTTTATGTAAGGATAGGGTGACATAATGAAGGTGCGTTAAAGAGTCACGTTTTACACCGGTTTTGAGCTGTTATTTTTCACTGCCGCCTAAAGCACGTGCTCAAACAGGTCACCATCTGGGGTAAAAGAGTACTTGCTTCTTTTCGAAACTTGTGCTGTTGCAGCTTTGACCAACGACGTTGGGATGTCGCGGCAGGCTCTGCTTATTTCTGCCTTTAGGGCGTCCCGTGCGGTAGCTTCGCTACTGTACCTTGCAGGCCAGGGTACAGGTCCGTGCCGGCCAATCCACAGTCCAAGAAAAAGCTTGTCGAGCCACGCTCGACACTGACTACTACTATGCCCAGGAGCATCACCGTGTCGAAATCAGATGTTCCGAAGGTGCGCAAGTAGAATGTTGCCACAGACGTCGTTCACGGGGCCCTTGAGGATGTCGATGACGTAGCGTTGCGTCGATAGGGTCTTGTCAAAAAAGCTGGCACCGATGAGGTTGCCATCCAAAATACCGCAGCACACATTAAACGACCGCTGGTATTGGTGTTGTGTTTGTGCCAGCCAGCGGGGATTCCTGTCACTCCAGTAGTGCGCGTTGTGAAGAATGCGAAGAGCATAACTGCGAGTCGGCCTAGTTGGAACAGATTCATTATTTAACAACTTTTTGTGCGCTAACAGACAGGGACAAAGAAGAGGGGCAACACAAGGACGAAGCGCTCGTCCTTGTGTTGCCCTTCTTCTTTGCGCCTGTCTGTTTGGCAACAAGAAGTTGTTAAATAATGAATGTGAAGAGGTTACTTGAGGTTCCCTACAACTTTGTGATTGATATGTTTGCGATTAGGCAATAATGAGGAAGTTTACCAATTAAAAGCAATTAATACTTCGTGGTAAAAATAAATACTTGCTGTAGGTACACACGACTACGGCTACAATGCAGTCGGTGCGATCTCTCAAGAGCTTTTGTTCTTCTTTAATCTTGGTCCAAGTTAACTGGAACACCCGGTATAACGTTAGCTAGCATTTTACTGCTCAGTCCTGATCACACAAACAGCAGCTCAGCACGAACGCTAGTGTTTGGAACGTGCATGCGCAGAGCTCTCATTCCAGCATTCGTATGCTGCTTGGCTCCGCCTCTGATCCGATTCAGCGCAACGTTGTCTGTCCATGCCCGCTTCGCCAAATCGCTTTTGCAGCCAAATGCACTCCGCATATTAGGAGACCGTCTAAGCATCTGCGTGCGAGCAGGGGTGCGGTTTTGTAGAAATGCCTTTGTTTATGCCAATGCCTTTTCGCGTGACGTCAGCGATATTGGAAATGGCGGTTGCGTATGCACGATGTTTTTGGGATAGTCCAATCAGAAGCTCCTTTCATTGGCGGGATGTTTCTTTCGTGTTCTCTTCTTTTATTCCGGGGCTGTATAGCGAATTTGTTTTGTAAACCGACACTTAATAAACGCGGACTTCCATGCTGTGTAAAGCAAAATTCATTTTATTACTTTACAACGCAAAAGCTGCCGCAGCTTTAAGAAATGCAAACGCATGTACTCCTATTTTTGGAAGCAGTATCCACATATTAGTCGGATGTGCATCCAATCCATGCCGTTGAGCGCACGCAAAATGGCGGCCTCTGTTTACCCGACAGCTGACAGCCCCTAGCGTGTCTGTAACGCAGCACAACTAGTTGCGGCCCACAGCGGGATACTTCCGTCTGAGAAGAACCTGCGCTGCTTACAGGAGCCGTGATATACAGGAGTGGGGAGAGTAAACGTTGCTCGTGTGGTGCTTGCATTGTCGTGTGGCTTTCGGTGCATGTACTAACGTGCCTTAATTTCTTCTTTAAATTATCCGTAACACCCGAGGACAAACTTTGCAACATAGTGGATCGAGAACTGTCAGGGCACTCAGCACCTTTCAATAAGGCACCGCCACGACAGAACAATAGCTTCGTCAAAGCGATCGCAGCAACGGTAATACTTCCTGGGCCTTGCGCCCCTGCACTGACGGTTACGCTCCGAGAAAGAAGCTGCTACAGCGGTAACTGTGAGTAGCGACTTCACGTTCTTTAGATTAGTGGTATAAAAAAGGCAAAAATAATTAATTCGTAGTGAGCACTTTACGCAGGCGCTTAGCTTAAAAAGAATGTTTACCAATTATGTATGGTTATGTACTCTGAGCAGCAACTTGCGCACGCTGCTCGCAATGTCTGAACACTACTCTGACGGCAGGAGAAGAGTACGGAGGAAGCGGCAGGGCCCAGCGCTTCCCGCAGAGATGCATCAGCCACAAGTGTGTTCGTGGTGTCGGGACCTGCAGCTGTTGCTGGGCCGAGTGGCCTTACACGGAAGGCAGTGACCTAGGATTTGTAGTAGCATTGTTTGCAGTTGCTGTATCATCTTGCTATGAAGTACTCCACTGTGCTGTTATTTCCTTTGAGTCCAGAATACATTCAGCTCTTATCCATGGAGCAGAAATGAAAGCCTACAAATGACATGATGTTGTAATAGAGATTCCTTGTGCTTCTTATAGGTTACTGTTTCAGCAACTTTCGGTGGCATCTTTTGCTCTTGCTACGTGACTGCTTTGTGTATGATTATTGTAGCTATGCAGCTACGATGACATTTCAAAGGGACTGGTTAGGACAATCAAGCTGTGTGGGTCTGATAACAGTGAATGAGCAGCGTTTGCTTTTGTCTTGCGTGAAGAGCCACGGATACCCTCCAGGAACCGCAGCCGACACCCCAGGTGCCGCAGCGTACCCCTTGAGAGCCGCCGGCACTCCGGAGATCGCCCAGGCAGCAGGAGCTCGAGGGCGCTGTAGTGATGGCTACTGCCGAATACGTTCGGCAGGGCCTGTCGGCGGAATCCAGGGCTCAAGAGGAGACCCGCTTCCGCCAACAACTGCTCGAGCAAAACCGGCAGGTATGTCAAAGGCCACAGACGTATATTTTTTTGCGTGTGAAATTGATGAACGTATGACCTCTCTGAAATTATATTAATCAGTAAACAAGCATAACGTATACATGTAGTGCTGTGGTGATCATATCTTGAACAGATTTGCATGATAAAATATGTCTCAATACCTACGCAATTATGTGGCAAAAACAAAAAGGTGGCGTTGAGTTCAAGGAAGCAGGTGTAACCATGTAAGTCATCTTAATAGAATGGCACGGCACAAGTTTGATGGGCCAGAAAGATATTTGCAGTGTTTGATTATACAATGACAATAGCCTGCAAATGCGGATGAACTGAGCTTCTGTAATGAAACTACTTCCACATCTTCTTTGCTAACAGCACCACGAGGCCCACATGCAGAGCCTGCGGCAGCTTAGGGGGAAGATGGTGGGGCAACTTCAGGGTACGCGCGAAGTCCAGCAGCAGCGCCTCGAAGTGGAGCGCCAGTCTTAGGACACCAATCAGCGCCTGCTTCAGCTTCTGCAGGCTGCACTGGCGCATGGTGGCGGCCAAGCCCCTCCCTTCCCTCAGGCCACACATAATTAAAAGAAGCAAAGGCAGCATAGGCACGGCATTTGTCACCATTTTTTTATTAGCTGAAAAGTTGCTTTCTTACTAGTGATATGAAGGCCAGATATTGCTAGATTGCAAGAAATAATTGCTGAAGTCACCCTTTCATGCAACGACAAGTAGCATAGCCGCTGCAGCATGATTTTTTCTTGAAGTTCTACTTCAGCAATAAGAGCGTCCACACTATCACGCTCACCTGCACAAGTGCCAGCAAGTCTGGTGATGGGGGCATTATGACGATGACATTGCAATTTTGAGGTACCTAGTTGTCATGTCAGTTTAAGCACGAAACCACACTGCAAATGCTCTACAATGTAACCCTGTCTCATCAAATGGGGACAGCTTCTGGTGTTAATATAACGTCGAAAGGAAACTGTGAATATACACAGCAAAAAAATAAAAAGTTATGAAAATTCCTTGCCTATGCTGCTTCATTTCATTTATAATGCGTATTCTTTGTTTGTAGCACGTTCCTTTCACATGAGGTGATGGACCTATACATTTCGCTGTAATAAATATTGTTCTGTTGGTACCGGATGATTTATGCACCTACACTCTGTTTCTCTGGTGAAGTTTAAGCCGGTTGCTATTTCTGATACTTGTGCAGCGCACGACAGTTTTATTAAGCAATGCGTGCTATTCATTACCTTTGATGTTCTATAAGGCCGTTACCTGTGAACCTTTTAGGTGCAAGAAAACGTGATGCAAGATTTATTGTAACGTGTCTGTGATATGTGGCACATGTCTCTGCCACTTCAGAACTGATGATTCTCGCACTTCTTCAATATAGAGACTCTTGCACGTGATGCGTGCATAAACAAGTGTTACTGTAAGAAATGTCTGTATGTTGGAGGCGGAAATAATACAGAA